>NC_141619.1:44648720-45973720 GCF_047967505.1 Dipteris shenzhenensis | reverse complement strand
ACATATATACATACATACAACATACATACATACATACATACATACATAAATACATACATACATACATATATATATATATATATATATATATATATAATATATTTATATGTATGTATGTATATGTTGATGCATATTTGTATATATTGATGTATATATTAATGCATATAATTTTGATATATGGAGAAAATGGACATGAAAATCATCTAAATTGGCTCTTGCGAAATAGGCAGCGTGTTAACACGCTGCCTATTTTAGGCTTTTAGACCCTAAAAGTAGCACCCTCGTATCTTTGGACTTGCGTATCCGAATGGGGTCATGTCATATATCAAATTGAATGGAAAGATCCAATTTAGATGGTTTTCATGTCCATTTTCTCCAGCAACCAAAACTATATTCATCAAATAATGTTGTTTATCAATTTTTGGCATACCCCCCCCCCAAAATCAAGACCCCCATTTTGCTGTATGTATGTAAGTATGTATATATGTATGTATATACATACGTATATATCTATATGTGTGTGTGTGTGTGTGTGTGTGTATACACACACACATGTATGTATGTATGTATGTATGTATCTATATATATACATACATACATATGTATATATTGATGCATATATTGATGCATATCTTGATGTATATATTTATGCATACAGTTTTGATTGATGGTCCAGAAAATAGGCATGAAAACCATCTAAATTGGCTCTTGCCGTTCGATTTGATATAGGACATGATGCCATTGGGATTTGTAAGTCCAAAGATACGGGGTCCTACTTTTAGGACCTGAATTCCTGAAATAGGTAGCTTGTCAATGTGCTGTCTGTTTCATGCATTTAGGCCTCAAAAGTAGGACCTCATTTGGTCCTACATGGGGTCCTACTTTTGAGGCCTAAATGTATGAAATAGGCAGTGCATTGACGCGCTGCCTATTTTAGGCATTCAAGCCCTAAAAGTAAGACCCCGTATCTTTGGAATTACAAATCCAAATGGGGTCATGCCATACATCAAATCAAATGGCAAGAGCCAATTTAGATGTTTTCATGCCTATTTTATCGATTTAATAAAACTATATGCATCAAATAATGTTGTCTATCAATTTTTGGCATACACCCCCAAAATCAAGACCCCCATTGGAAAGAAAGGTAAGGAACACAAGTGCTTGTTCTTATGTTCAGGAGACATTAAAAAAGAGGCCTAGTAGCCCAAAAATGGCAGCGCATTTTTGTTGATGCATATTTGTATATATTGATGTATATATTAATGCATACAATTTTGATATATGGAGAAAATGGACATGAAAATCATCTAAATTGGCTCTTACGAAATAGGCAGCGCGTTAATGCGCTGCCTATTTTAGGCATTCAGACCCTAAAAGTAGCACCCTCGTATCTTTGGACTTGCATATCCGAATGGGGTCATGTCATATATCAAATTGAATGGCAAGATCCAATTTAGATGGTTTTCATGTCCATTTTCTCCAGCAACCAAAACTATATTCATCAAATAATGTTGTTTATCAATTTTTGGCATACCCCCCCCCAAAATCAAGACCCCCATTTTGCTGTATGTATGTAAGTATGTATATATGTATGTATATACATACATATATATCTATATGTGTATATATATATATGTGTGTGTGTGTGTGTGTGTGTGTGTACACACACACATGTATGTATGTATCTATATATATACATACATACATATGTATATATTGATGCATATATTGATGCATATCTTGATGTATATATTTATGCATATAGTTTTGATTGATGGAGAAAATAGGCATGAAAACCATCTAAATTGGCTCTTGCCGTTCGATTTGATATAGGACATGACGCCATTGGGATTTGTAAGTCCAAAGATACGGGGTCCTACTTTTAGGACCTAAATTCCTGAAATAGGTAGCTTGTCAATGTGCTGCCTGTTTCATGCATTTAGGCCTCAAAAGTAGGACCTCATTTGGTCCTACATGGGGTCCTACTTTTGAGGCCTAAATGTATGAAATAGGCAGTGCATTGACGCGCTGCCTATTTTAGGCATTCAAGCCCTAAAAGTAAGACCCCGTATCTTTGGAATTACAAATCCAAATGGGGTCATGCCATACATCAAATCAAATGGCAAGAGCCAATTTAGATGTTTTCATGCCTATTTTATCGATTTAATAAAACTATATGCATCAAATAATGTTGTCTATCAATTTTTGGCATACACCCCCAAAATCAAGACCCCCATTGGAAAGAAAGGTAAGGAACACAAGTGCTTGTTCTTATGTTCAGGAGACATTAAAAAAGAGGCCTAGTAGCCCAAAAATGGCAGCGCATCAATGCGCTATCATTTTTTGGTTGCCAGGTTTCTTTTTTGTTGTCTCACGAGCATACATATGGAGGTTATTATACAATATAACTAAGAAGTAGTATTGAAGTAGTTCTACAATTTGGATGCATTAAGAGCATTCATATAGCAAGGAAGAATATAATAATTGAATACATTTTTTTTTCAATACATATTGCTAGTGAGACTACCAAAAAGAGGCTCTATCCCTCATGATGTCTCTGGATACAGAATATGAGATTGCTTGATGCTTGGATTGCAGCTGGAAACATTGCGTGGGCAAAGCCACTATATGCCTCAAGTGTTGGAAATTGATGTATGGCTCAAGTGCTAGAATGTGCAAATCATGGCCAAAATCAAGACCCCTTAGAGATTCCATGAGGGCTATCCTTTTACTACTACACATGTCACCTTTAGTCGAGGGCAGAACCATTCGTCATCATAGGCAGCAGGTTCATGGGACCCCATCCCATGATCCAAGGCATTATTCAAAGACAAAGTATTTCTAACCATTCCCAAATTGAGTTTGCCAATTCCTAATCTGATTGATTTCATTTACAGGACTTGCAATGCTTGCAAAGCCCTTGCTTAAGCTTGAATGAGCCTCTTGATTTTGGGGGTATAATGGTCAAAAATGGCTTAACACGCCCAAAATCAAGAGGCTCATTCAAGCTTAGTCAAGGGCTTTGGAGGTCTTGTTTTTGGGTGGCAAAAGCACGAAAAATGACAGCGCATTAAGGTGTTGCCATTCTTATGCTTCCCCCCTCCAAAAACAAGACCCCCAAGCTATTCATTGGAGACAGCAAAATGAGGAGAAGGATGACGTGAGGAGTAGAGGAGCTGGCCAATGAGGGGAGGGACAGCCTTGGAATTGCCAGCAACAAGCATGATGCAAGGAGGTGAGAAGGCAAAGAAGCAAGGAGGTGAGGAGGTGAGGAAGCAAGAAGGCAAGGAGGCAAGAGGCAATGTTGAAGGGCAACAAGAGGGTGGAGGTGGCAGAAAGAGTAAGCAGGAAAGGGCGGGATGGAGATTGCTTGTAGGAAATGCTTGGATTAATGCTACAAATGCCATTTTTTTGTGTGTGTTTTGCAGCATGAAATTTTTATGGCATTTTTCTTTTAAAAAATACAACATTGTTGTGATTAATTGCGCTACAAACAACTCAAGCCGTAAAGCACCATGGATTAGTACAACAATATACATCACAAATGGATGCATACACTCATATACATCACCGATGGATGCATACACTTATACTCACATCAATTTCCAATATTGTATTAGATGGACCCTTAGCATATATGTGTGCATAGAAGACCATTTCCTACATTGATCCCTAATTTCATAGTTAAATTATTCCCTTTCTCACATTCTAACATGTGAAGATTTAATGTACATGCATTATGGGCACATTATATTGCAGTTTATGACTAACTTTTTTTATGAATGCATGATACTTGTATATGGTCAAGGAAGGTATATTATCATTTTTGAATGACAACATTACTCTATGCTCCATTTTATCCTATATTAGAAACTATGACCACTAGATATTAAATAAATGTATTGCTCCATTATATCCTATACTAAAAACTATTTTGACCCAAATACATAATGCCAATTGAGGTTAGTACTCATGACAAGTGATGAAAACAATCTAATGGTATCAATGAGGTCTTGTAAATTTTGGATATATAATATGGGTACTATGTTGATCGAGCTATTTTTCTAAGGGAATATTTTCAACTTAATCACTAAATACATACTTACAATGGTGACCTGATTCCCATCTATATGTATAATCAAGTTTTACTTTGTGTTAAAAAAAAAGCTTTTGCATAAGGTTAAAATTTAAATAGTATTTATATTTGTTTAAGACTACCCATTGAGTTGGCTCCTATCCTTATATTGAACATCATAATGTTCATAAAGATTTTATGAATACAAATAGATAGCATTGGCTCTCTTTTTAGTGGTTGGGAATGAACCCTAAAAGTACCCTAAAACGACTATGTATTCCCTTATTTGTAGCATGGAAGTGATCATGCTAGAGTGGCATAATCCCTATTTTTCTTTTTTCATAGGTTCTTTTGCTACTCATGGTTGGCGGATACACCACGGCATAGATCCGAATAGATGTTTGGTTTTTTGCTTCAACTTGCTTGACTAGACTTTCCTTGATGATTGTTCGATTGTGCATGATGAGTAGTCACTGGCTTAATTGATGCATTAAGTGCAATGTTTTCCTTAAAGTTTTTCATACTACAGGATACGAGTTTGCTTATACAGGTGGAAATAGAAGCTTGTTAATGCCTGGTGCATATTTTCTGTTAGATGCAGTAGGATACTAGTTATAGAGTGTCTTTGCCAATTATTTCACTTGAATCATGCTCCTCTTATGCTTGCGTTTGTGGTCACGTATTGAGTTTAACATAATAGTCTACAAGATACTGGATGAGCACTCAACATAGTGGTTAGATGCATTCATTTCTAGTTCCGATAGAACTATCATTCAGACATTGGTCATAATAGAATTATGGAGGGCTAAAATCCTTTTTTGGCTCCCTAAGTTTTTTAAAGCATGGTGTTGTCCAGATTACATAGGTATTTTCACTAAGAAAAATTAATCCTTATGATGAAAATGTGTCTTTTTTCTTTTGACATAGTTAGTTCTGTTTCCATGTTTTTGGATCGAATGTATGGATGATCTTCTACAAGCATAAAAGACATGATATGTATATGTAGCACATGATCATGTTTACATATTTTCAGTCATATATTCTACCTTGTGATCTATCATTATCTTGCTGTTGGATGTTCAATCTGAGTAGTGTTTGCTTTTTTTATCGCAAATTTTATGTATTGTTGTGTCTCTACCTCTCCACAATGACTCAATTCATAGTATGGGGATGAAAGAGAAGTTAATTGTGAGTTTTAGGCATGCCTTCATTGTTGGAATATGTTTAATTTGCTTATGATCACATCAATTGTTCCAATGATATTGAGAGGAATAAGATGCTGGATGAGGTTCTTGCTCGCTTGAAACCTATTTAATCTTGCTCGCTTATTTGGGGTTGCTCGCTTTTCTCCGCTCACTTTTTGGTAATCCTCCTGGGAGGGGTATCCTTTTCTTCAGCTATCTCCATGTGTTCTTCTTCTTGGATTGTGTCGCCTGATGCAATCATGGGTGGCTCTCGAAACCTTATGAGCTTGTGTTTTCCATAGCCCTCCAGACATTTGGGCTCCTTAACACCACATGCTAATGCATAAGAAGTGTAAGACAAAAAGTAAGAGGCCCAAGAGGCCTGCTTATTCACATAATCCCCAAATATATCTATGGCAAACAACCTCTCTATCAAAATGATCTTCTCCTTTTGCCATGAAAGATCATGTCCACCTAAAACCCTAGACAAACATTTTAAGAAGTAAACAATGGCTTCTCCATTGTTGCTCAATTGCCTATGGTAAATCAAGATCTTAGCACTTTCTAGATCATGAATATAATGAGCTAGCTTGACAGTTTGCCAAACCCAGCCGGCCTGCTTCCACTTGTTCTCTTGAGGAATGTGTCATCCTCAATTTGTAGCTGCCACATATCAAAAGATTGGAGTGAGACAATACACAACCTACAAAACATTTAAGCAGAAGATAAAGTATTTAATTTGAAGTAACAAGATCGTACCTTCTCATTTTCATCAGCAACAAGCAGTTCATCTTTCCAAAGGTTTATTCCTCTCCCCTCCAGTCCAGCCTCTTCTTTAAGCTTTTCTGTGTATAGTGCTGAGAGATTCATAGCTTCCTGTGTGAGCTGGAAGGCATCTTCATATGGCTCTTGGAACTTTTCAGCCTCTTTGAAACAAATAGTAAGGGCCTCTGCAGGATCAAAAGTTGTTTCCAAAGCCAGTAGTGAATGGTCATCCTGTATGCCAACCTCCTTGTCAAGCCTTGAAGCTTGGGCAATAAGGGAAATGGCATAGTCCTCCCTCAAATTGAACATACACTCTATATCATGGAGGAAAACATAATCTCTTCCACCAATCAAAACACCTGGAAGCATGGGCACTGCATAGTTTCTGCTCTGAACATCAAAATCTTCAACTAGCTATGCTGCCCTAAGAGTTTCAGTCCTCAGTTGAACAAGGTCAGGAGCAGCCACTTGCAGCCCCTCATCCTGGAGGTTGATATCTTCTTCTTACTCTGCCATTTCTGTTACCAAAGGAACATCCTCTTTTTCCTCTGCTTCAGATGTGTCTTCTTCTTCAGCCTCCTGCCCTTGTTCATCTAGAGAGTCCTGACTGAAGACAATGTACATAAGGAATGCCGTGGTTTCCTCAAGCACTCTACACTTTCTGGTGTGCAAGTTACAGTTGAATTTATATTGATTAGGTAGGCTGTCAAATCTTCTATTCACATGGTACCTCAACCTGTCAATGGAGACAATATGGTTTATGTACTCAAAAACCTTTTCACCTTCCACAATTTTTCCTGCCTCTGTCAGTTGTTTGAAGGTATCCCAATGGTCTGAGAGAAAATCTTTGTGATGCTCCAGTACAGAGCTCATAGTGAACTCCATGTTGAAAATACTATGGTATATGTGGAAGTTCCTCTGAGCCTTGCATTTGTGAAGAAACTCAAATAGGAGCAAATCTAGAGATTTGTCCTCTTCTGGTTCCTTTTGTTGTGAGATGGACGACTGAGCATTCTGCTCCAGTCTCTTCCTTTTCCCTGTTCCAAAATTTATATACAATGAATTACATATGCTGACATATGCAATCAGGGAATGCATAGGATATCACCAAATAATTCCCTTCATGAGCTCTCATGACTCACCTGGTGATTGTTGTGGTCTAATTATAGCAGCAAAAAAGTCCAGCTTCCTCCTAAAGGAGGGGCGTGAGAGTCAACTGTTCCAAAGCAAAAACATTCTCATCATCAAGGAAGAATTCCACAGGGCCAAAGATAGCAAAACAATGAGGAAGAAGTGAGAACCAAAAGAGACACAGGAATTTGCAGGAAAACACGATGTAGGACCATTTGGAAAATGTCAAGCACTCTCCTCGCATTTTGTTGCAAATTTTCCAGTTTTGTTGATATCCATGTCAAATCAAATGCTAGGATCATCTCACAGATTCCTGGACAGTATGAGTTAATATGCAAGAGAAAGGCTAGAGCTGAGTGAAGCTTTTCATGAGGAATGTGTCGAGAATAGAAATTTGCAGCAAAATGCGATATGGGCTATCTAGAGATGGATAAAGCACTCTCCTCGCATGTTGTTGCAAACTTCTAGGTTCTATTCATATCCATCTCCAATCAAATTCTAGGGTGATCTACCAGATTCTTGGATAGTATAAATTGAATATGTAACAAGAAGTGTGGAGCTGAGTGAAGATATTTGGACATCAAGAATTCTATGGATGGAAGAAATATATGTCAAAAAACATTGAAAAGAATCTAGAATTCTGACCTTTCTTTTCCTTTTCCATGCTATTGGAGTTGCACTGGTGAATCTCCTGCTCTTTCCCAAACTTGAACTACAGCCTTGGTAACCTAGAGATCTGGCAGTGGTAGTAGTCTTCAGGCAGTCTGGATGGAGTGTGCTGGGTAGGAAGGGATCAGAGAGGGAAGGAAAAGGATGATGGGATGGTGCTGGTAGGGATGAAAGATTGGGAGGCAGGGGAGGGAAGAGTGGTTTTGGAACTGATTATGAAATCATGAATGGCACAAGTTCCAAGGCAAAAAGTGTCCCTTTCACATGTGCCAAGTTTCAAATTCCAAGAGATCTGGGTCCCACCCACACGTGTGAAAAAATGACTCTATTCCACACGTGTGGGATTTAGCAGCTGCCTTGTTTGTATTTTGCACTAATCTTTTCCCTCCTGTTTAATCTCTCCTGTGTCGGCCCTCTCGTCTCAGCTCTCTTGCCTCCCTACCTCCGTACTCTGCACCATCAGCACCCTGACCAGCAGCACAGGTTCATCCCCAGCACAGGGTACTCATCAGCAGCACTGCACACCCACATATAGCTTCCAGGTTTGTAGGACTCTTTATATCCTGATCTTCTTGTTTAATAGTATAACACACATGGCTGTAGGATGTGATGTACCTTGGATATTAGGATAAATATTATAGGCATTCCTAAGGTTTTTCCACTGCAACCATAAGTAGGAAGACTTTTGAATTGGGCTGGTTGAGTGAGAGATTGATCATCTCTATAGATTTAGCAATGTTTGCAAATCTTAATGTGTGACAATTGCATTTAAGGATAAAACTTTATCTATGGGTTCCTCCTTCAGTCTGTGCACTCTTCTTGCCTTTCATAGACTCAATCCATCCTGCATGAACTTGCAAACACATTGAAATGACTAAAGGCATGTTCCAGCATGCTGCCTCATGAATTTGTAGGAAAATGCGAGGAGAAGGCTTTAGGAATTTCAAACAGCTGAAATCGCATTTTCTTACAAATATTGAACTACTGCTTCATCCACCCCTGTTATTCTGGTTTTGTGTCTTTCTAAGTTGTCCATGGCTGGACTCTCCTTGCATAAACTCAATCCATATTGTATTTTGTTGTAAGGATAGAGAAATCAATGTAGGAATGCACCAGCATATCAATCCAGGTGTTTGCAGGAAAACACGATTTTGAGCTGTTAGGCATTTTAAACTATCCATATCACGTTTTATTGCAAATTTGTATATGTTGCTTCAGCCACCCCTGTCCATGGCTGTACTCTCCTTACATAGACTCAGTCCATATTGTATTTAGTTGTAAAGATTGAGAAATCAGTGTAGAAATGTACTAGCATGTCAATTCAGGTATTTGCTTCATTTGCCCCTATCGTTGTGGATTTCTATCTTTCTCCAGTCAAATCCTAGAATGATCTACCAGATTCTTGGACAGTGAGAGTTGGATATGTAGCAAGAAGAGGGGAGCTGAGTAAAAATATTCATAGGAATCTGTCTAGGAAGGGGTGATTAGAGATTATTGTTGCAAATATCTGGGATGTTCTATGAGATTATTGGACAGCAGGACTAGGACATGTGACAAGAAATGCTGGAGCTTAGTGGAAAATGGGATATGGGATGTGGTAGATGGAAATTACCTAGATATTTGGACATCAAGAAGTCTATGGATGGAAGAAAAATATATCAAAAAACATTGAAAAGAATCTAGAACTCTGACCTTTCTTTTTTGTGAATCTCCTGCACTCTCCCAAACTTGAGCTACAGCCTTGATAACCTGGAGCTCTAGTAGTGGTAGTAGTCTTCAGGCAGGTTGCAGTCTGGATGGAGTGTGGTGGGTAGGAAGGGATCCAAGAGGGAAGGAAAAGGATGATGGGAGGGTGCTGGCAAGGATGAAAGATTGGGAGGCAGGGGAGGGAAGAGTGGTTATGGAACTGATTATGAAATCATGAATGGCACAAGTTCCAAGGCAAAAAGTGTCCCTTTCACATGTGCCAAGTTTCAAACTCCAAGAGATCTGGGTCCCATCCACACGTGTGAAAAGATGACTCCATTCCACACGTGTGGGATTTAGTAGCTGCTTTGTTTGTATTTTGCACTAATCTTTTCCCTCCTGTTTAATCTATCCTGTCTTGGCCCTCTAGTCTCAGCTCTCTTGCCTCCCTACCTCCCTACTCTGCAACATCAGCATCCTGACCAGTGGCACAGGTTCATCCCCAGCACAGGGTACTCATCAGCAGCACAACACACCCACAGATAGCTTCCAGGTTAGTATTTATGGGTTCTTCCTTCAGTCTCTGCAATCTTCTTGCCTTCCATAGACACAATCCATCCTGCATGGACATGCAAACACATTGAAATGACTGAAGGCATGTTCCAGCATGCTGCCTCATGAATTTGCAAGAAAATGCGAGGAGAAGGCTTTAGGAATTTCAAACAGCCGAAATCGTGTTTTGTTGCAAATATTGAACTGTTGCTTCATCCACCCCTGTCATTGTGGTTTTGTGTCATGGCTGTACTCTCCTTGCATAGACTCAATCCATATTTTATTTAGTTGTAAAGACAGAGAAATCACTGTAAAAATGCAGATCTTTAAGTGTGATAATTGTATGTGAGGGTAAAACTATACTTATGGGTTCTTCCTTCAATCTGTGCACACTTCTTGCCTTCCATAGACTCAATCCATCCTGCATGGACATGCAAACACCTTGAAATGACTGAAGGCATATTCCAGCATGCTGCCTCATGAATTTGCAGGAAAATGTGAGGAGAAGGCTTTAGGAATTTCAAACAGCCAAAATCGCGTTTTGTTGCAAATATTGAACTGTTGCTTCATCCACCCCTGTCATTCTAGTTTTGTGACTTTCATAGTTGTCCATGGCTGTACTCTCCTTGCATAGACTCAATTCATATTGTATTTAGTTGTAAAGACATAGAAATCACTGTAGGAATGCACCAGCATGTCACTTCAGGTATTTGCAGGAAAACGCGATTTCGAGCTGTTAGGAATTTCAAACTGTCCATATCGCATTTTATTGCAAAATTGTCAATGTTGCTTCATCCACCCCTGTCATTGTCTTTTTTTGTCATACCATGTTCTCCATGGCTGTAATCTCTTTCCATTGCTTTGTATGCAGTTTATCAGAGTGATGGCAAGAACCAAGTCAACTGCAAGGAAAGCTGGCAAAGGGCCAAGGCTTGCAGAAACAGCAGCTGGGGCAGGTACCAAGAAATTTAGTGTGCCTCCAAAGGGAAGAGGTGCACATGGCAGGAAGGGTAAGCCAATGAGCCTGCTCCAGCAAAAGGCCAAGACATTGAAACATGGTGCAGGTGTGCTAAGGGAGATCAGAAAGCAACAGAAAGCTATAGGCTTTGCAATCCCCAAGGCACCTTTTCAAAGACTGGTGAAAGACATATGTGATAGTTGGCACCTTGGGTTCAGGTGGAACAGGACTGCCATTGTTTCCTTACAGGAAATGGTAGAGGATTACTTGGAAACATATTTTGAAGATGCAATGCTAGTAGCAACCCATGCTCACAGGGTGACTCTGATGGCCAAAGACTTCAACACTTTGTCCAGAGTGAGATGGAGGTATGACAAGCTTGTTCATCCTATGGAATGGCAGGACATAAAGATGAGAGACATATTATTAATTCCACCTACAAGGAAGTCGAAGGTAGATGAGGTTAAGGTTGTTGAAATAACCCACTCAAAGAACACCAGAGGGAAGGCTGCTTATGAGGAGTCACTGAAGCAGCAAATAAAAGAATCAAAATCTGTTATAGATGTGGAGACTGGAAAGAGGGAGCTGCAGATACAAAGAAGGTTGCAGGAGCTGGGCCCTAATATAGCTGTCCATATTGAGGATGAAACTTCAGTGAATGATTTTGACTTGACAAAACCATGCTTGGTAGCATTGGCTCATAAGAATGAGTATTGCTCAGATACTATCATTCTTGCAATGCTCTAGTAAGTGTCTATTATTTTACATTTGTTTGCAAAACAATCCTCCTTGTACCTCCTTTATACCCTACCCTAATTATTTTTTGGTCCCATGCAGCATGATGAGAAGCTGGCTTCACCACTCTGTACAGCATACAGTTCATATTATTGATCCTACCATTTCTTCCAAGTTAAGAGATGCAAAGGAAACTCCCATCGGTATTTCCAAGTGGTTCAGACAGTGCAATTTTGAAGTTATCGATGTTTTGCTACTTCCATACCATAACAGGTATGTGGGTGACTGATTCTTTTGGGATTCTTCTTTAAGATTGAGAACTCTTGTAGCCTTTGATTTCTTAATGCTTTTTTCCTTATGCAGTGACCGCTGGAGTTTTGTTTCTATTGACATCTAGCAGAAGCAATGCTTTATATTCAACTCTCTTAAAAACACACATAGAGAGCTGAAATTGTAAGTGGTGTGTGTGCTTTTTTTAACTTCAAACTTCATTATTTTGATTTCATACTAACTAAATTATATGTATTGCAGTTGAATTAGAAGGCTTCTAGATTCATTGGATCATTGTCCTCCTAATGTCTCTCTTTTGGATTCAATAGAGCCAGTAAATCTAGAGGTAAAAAGTCATTCCCTCTACTGATGTCTATTTCATGCTATGCCTTTGAACTTATTGAATAATTTTGTTTTGTTCAGATGTTAACAGTTTCTAACATATCTTTCCAACTGTACAGACACCACAACAAGATGATTCAAGTAGCTGCGGATGGAGAGTGCTGATCAGTGCCAAATATCTACTTTCAAGCTATTTTGAGAAAGGACAGCTAGACCTTGTAAGCAAAAATAATTTTCATTTAGCTTCAAGATAATTGATAGTGGTACAAAGTGTTCTAAATCATCATATGCCATTGCAGATGAGAGAAGATCGCTTCAGCTCAAACTATGTATATAATTTCCGAGCTGATACAATTTGGATGTTTTTGAGCTATGCCTCCCCCAAACATATTGTACCAGCTACTGTCGAGTTGGGTGAGAGCTCTAAAGTCCGAGAAGGTGTCATACACCTTGATGACACATATGAAGCTGATGTGGTGCCACAGGAACAAGGACCTAGTGCTGATGAGGAGAAGCCACAGGAACAAGGACCTGCTGCTGATGTTGTTGAGGAGAAGATGGAGCAGTAGCAAATAGATGCTCCAGGGGCAGTAGAGGAGACAATGGAGCAGCACCAAGATATTGTATAGGACAGGATGGAGCAGCAAAAAATAGATTCTCCAAAAAATGATGATACGGAGAGCTTGGACCATGTAGAGTAGCCTGTGGATCAAGCTGTAGATAAATAGAAAATGGTTGACAAGAATATGTTCTACATGTACAATTAAACACTTCTCTACAAAATTTTACTTTATCGAATACAATACCTTTGTTTATGGAGTCTGTGTTATCTCAATTTTCAAATTTTCAATGTCTTTGCATTTTATTGAACTCTCTCTTCTTTTGAGCACCTACAAAAAAGCAATATGAATCAATAGGGTAAAGTAAACTAATAGCAGTGCCTAAAATATTTGTATTTAGCATCAGTATGCACGTCGAAAAATATTTGTATTCTCTCTATTTTCTCAAGGTTTAGACAACTGCTCACAAGCCCTCAGAAATGAAGGCTTTGATACCAAAGCTAGAAGTTAGAGCATACAATTCTAACAAAATCAACCTAGAGACTAGTTCTTTCAAACACTTAAGACACAAAATAGATTAGTGAACACTTTAAGACATGGGACACTTTTCGACGTGCATACTGATGCTAAATACAAATATTTTTTTAAAAACAAGTCAAAAGTTTTGGAGTGCCCATTGGTGTGTGTGTTGCAAGGAATGCATTGGTATCATCGTTGGTATGGGTATCGATAACTGAGTGTTCTTAGTGTCAATATCCTGATGCTTTTATAGAAGAAAAGAAATTTTTTATGGGGCAGGATGGGGCTTGTTTTAGCCACATCCTGCCCCACAAATTGTTTTCCATTAGAATAATGTTAAAATGTTACAAAGGAGGTCTACAAAATTGAGACAAAATCATGTTACAATGTTATAAAAGAGGTCTACAAAATGATATGCACTACAAAATGGCAAAAGTGCCAAAGTTCAAAATGGAAAATCAATCGAAGTATTGCACTACAAAATGGAAAAAGTGCCAAAAAACAAAATGACAAAATGTCACTATCCTACTACTACTAATCATCTGAACTCTCCTCATCATCCGCCCTCCTCGTCTGCGGGCTCTCTGCGTAGGTCTGATCCCTCACCCTCCTCTAGGTCTGCGAGCCTCTCCTCTTCTACTTGAGCTGATCTAGTCTCCAAGTCTGGATCTCTAGATGGGTCAAATTTGCCTCCCTAAGAACAAAACAAGTTAGAAAATAAGATAAGAGCATCGATTGTAAGACAACGATGATACTCAAATGACAACGATGATGATCACATGATGCTCCACTACCTTTTGCCAATCGATCTCATGTCCTCACTCCATCTCCCTAAACCAAGGCTTGGCTCCAATCCTAAATGGCCTTTTGTATTTGGGTCATCATTTGGAGGCCTACCCATCACAGATCTTGTGGATCCAAATTGAAGGAGTTAGATATGAATGACAAAATATTTGAATGACTGAACATATTAGATATTCAATAGAATATAAATATATACTTACCACCCATTCCTCATTGGCTAGTCTGCCACCGCTCCCGAGGTGTGAAGCACCTACGGTCTCCCGATGTCTCCTCGCCACCCTTTGCTAAATTGCGAATGTATTTGGATTCTTCTTGAACTCTTTCTTTTCTTTCTTCCAATCTTTTGAGTTTGCCACCTGGCTTGTTCTTACCCAACTTAGCAACTTCTTTCAACTCATATCTACAAGACCTTAGGATCTCTCCCATGCACGTAAGCCAGATCATAGAGTAGGAATAGTAGAGCTAGAGAGGGGTGGAGCGACGAGTGTTGGGGGTGTTGCGGGCTATGGGAGGAGTGGGAAAGGGAGCAAACTACAACTACTTCTCATGAACAGGGGGAGACTTGGAGGGTTGGGAGTGTGTAGAATCGTCTACATCTCCCATTGCAGCACATTAGCCTCGACCCTTCCTACTCCTTCTTGACCTATGACGCTGATGCTCGGGTGGTGATCCCTTGGAAGGGGCAATAGGGGATGACTTCTAGTAGAAATAGCCATTGATAGCCCTAATCTACACCCAGGGGGACCAGGAGAGGGAAGAGTGGCGGTCCTCTAGGAGGAGAGAAGAGAAAAGCATCTCTCTACCTCCACATTGTTCATGAATGCGATAGACTCATCAGAGCTCCCAACAAAGGCATGGGCTCCTAGCAAAGGAGTTCCCCAAGGGGTATGCCCTGGAGGAGTCGGCCGAGTGGAATTGAAGTCATATCGACCATAGAGTCCATGCTCTCTCCTCCTACGAGGAGTCCCATGATCATAGGGAGTCTATTCTTCGGTCATATGTTGTGATGACATGGCTAATTTAATGGGATTGGACAAAACAATAAAACAAACACAAACACAAACACAAACACAAAAGCGAATAAGAAGAGGAAAAAACAATAAATACTTACATGCAAAATAAAAATAAAATGAATAAATAAATACTTTAGAGAGGAATGGCAGAAAATTGGAATGAGAGGAACAAGGAATGGAAAGAGAGGACAGGTGGAATGGAAAAGAAAAAAAATAGTGCATTAATGGGTTATTAATGTTCATTAATTACACTTTAAAGTAGCATCAAAACAGTGTGATCATGTTTCTTACTGGAAAAAAATCACCGAGAAGCTAGGTAAAACTACCGCCGGTATTATTCACACAACTAGTTGTAATATGTACATTATCAGTGGTAATATTACTAATATCGGTGGTTACTATAACCAACAGTAATGCTATATTATCAACGGTTTTTCCAATATTACTGCAAATAGTAGCTTAAGTATCGGAGGTATTGTTGGTTGTAGATTCATAGTTTTCTACGTATTTAAGACTCCTCACTAACAATCGCATTCATTGGCACTTATGATCATGGTCCACAAGTTTTCCAAAATGCAAGGAGTCAGAGTATAGACCACCCTCATGAGCACATGATACACACTTGCATTTACTAGCACTCACGTTCATGGTCTGCAATTTCCCAAAAATGCAAGGAATTGGAGTAATGAACCACACCCACAAGTATAATGAAGGTTGAAGTTCACCCTCCTCCACTTAGCTTACCGTGATTTAGATCTAGATCATAATTCACTTTCTTTCCCAACTTACCAAAGGGTTTTTCAGGATATGAACCACAATCGGATCGAATGACGAGCCTCGATTGCCCTTTCCACCAATATGAAGAGAAGGGGGTGATGAGGTGGCAATGATTTGAATAGAAATAGGGTAGGTGTTGCGACTACGAATGCACAATCAAAAATCTCTCTCTCTCTCTCTCTGGCACGTGTGCATGCCTTGTCTGACACACAGTATGACATGGCATGTCTCTGCCACCTCAACTCGTGCGACATGGCACTTGCCTCCCAATTGTCGTAGCTTCACTACTAGTCCTGGTGGCCCTCTTGCTATTTACTCCCTCTAGTCCCACCAAGATTTACTCCCTCTTGAAGGTGGCTCTGCTTTGTACGAATTCCACCACGTGTCCGATGGTCGCATGCCTTCTTGGCATCGGTTTCCAACCTCCATGTGCCACATCAGACTACTAGTACCCCCGTCAGAGGTCATGGGCATGCATTGTCGAATTGTGTGTCACTCTATCACGTGTCATTACCACGTGGCAAAATAGATATTGCCCCCCACGTGGTGACACTTCCACTATGCTCTCATAGTCTCATTGATGCTCTACTAGTTTGCCCATTGTTTCTCCATTGTGCCACATAGGTGGGCCGCACGCGCTAGACACGTGACATGTTGTGTGACGTTGGAGTCTCAGTCTGCCTAGTCCTCTCATACTGTCGCCATCAAGTAAGTCTCTCTCCACTCTGGCTATGTCAGACGCAGTCACAGCCACTGTGCATTTACTCACCCCCTCTTGGGATAAGTATGGTCAAGGGCTTGCTCTATGGTGCATGTGTGCATCTAGGGGAGTCACATGTTTGTGTGTGTGTTGTAGAGACACATCTAGTGCTATGATATGTCTAGTGTGTGACCTAAGTGATGATGTAAGCCAAAGGCCCCCACATGGGAGGTTCGTTTGATTTAGGCCAGTCTCACTGATGTAGGGGTTGATTTCCACTGAGTTAGGGGAGGTGCCTACACCATCCTCTCTTTCTATAAAATGGAGGTCATTCCTTCATTTTAATACAATGGATTTTGCCTCACTTGTGCTCTCACTCTTTGTTCCATGATGCATCTCTTCTACCCCACACTCCTCTTCATTTGGTATCAGAGCTGGTAGGCTTTGTAGAACTCATTTTGGTAGTGCCACTTGTTGACTCTGTGCCAACATGGACTTAGGTAGAACAGAATCTGTGTGTAGAGTTTCAGCAAAGCTCCGCTTGTACTTGCATAAGGCTAGAAATAATCCCTCTTAGAAATCCAATTTGCATGTTCTACATGCAAGCTCTACATACAACTCCTACATGCAAGTTCTACATACGACTTGTACATGCGAGTTTTACATGCAAGTTCTTCATACGACTTCTACATGCAACTTCTACATATAACTTCTACATGTAGAAAGAGAATGTGTTACAACTTCTACATGTAGAAAGAGAATGTCTTACAACTACATACTTCTACATGTAGAAAGAGAATGTGTTACAACTTCTACATACAACTTCTACATGTAGAAAGAGAATGTGTTACAACTTCTACATACGACTTCTACATGTAGAGAGAGAATGTGTTACAATTCCTACATGCAAGAGAGAAGCTCTCCAACTTGTATAAATACCCCATAATGGAATGAAGCCCACACTCTTTGGGGCATTGTGTTGAGTTCTACTTTGGTATTCCAAGCAATTGTCTCAAGTGTCCATGCTTCCTTGCACTCCACGTCCAAAAGCATGTCCTAACCTCATTCCTCTGAGGTGTTTTTATTACATGCTTAGCATGGTGTATTCCCGCACAGAGCTTGATCTAGCGGGTTTCTTTCTTACTTAATAGAAGTCTCTTTTTTGAAAAAAAAAAAAGAGCATGTCCTAACCTTACAACTCCTCCTCCCCTCCCCTCCAACCTTGCAACCCATCCTCTCCCTCTCCCCCTCCCTCCTCCTCTCCCTCTCCTCCTCCCTCCTCCTCCTCCCTCTTCCTCCTCCTCCTCCCTTCTCCTCCTCCTCCTCTCTCCTCCTCCCTCCTCCTCCTCCTCCTCCTCCTCCCTCCTCTCTCTTCTTCCTCCCATGCTCTTACACCTTCTTCCTCTCCCACTCCTATGCTCCCCCTAAACCCTTTGTTCCTCAGCCCTTAAACTCCATGATCTATGAGGGAGATGAGTTCTCCACCATGTGCTCTACCTTGAACCTTGGATCCTCCTTCTAACCCTGGACTCTTTCTAAACCCTGGAACCTCCTTCTAACCCTGGAACCTCCTTCTAACCCTGGAACCTCTTCTAAACTCTGGAACCTCTCTCTAAACCTTGGAACCTCCTTCTAACCTTGGAACTCCTTCTAACCCTGGAACCTCCTTCTAAACCTTGGAACCTCCTTCTAAACCCTAGAACCTCCTTCTAACCCTGGAACCTCCTTCTAATCCTTAAAATCCTCTTGAACTCTGCAACCCCCAATGAAGGTGAAAGCCTTCATTACCTCAATCATGATGATACACGTTCCTTTTACACATGCATGCACTTTGTTTGCTTACCACACTTAAGCCTACGTCTCTCACCAGAACACATATACTACAACTGACAAACCTTGACATATTTGTAGGTGACAAAAAGCCTCGGAACCTTGCATATTGAGAATACCCAACTCTTCCTACAACAGAAGTAGGAAAGAACCAACACCACTTAATCATCTTCTCCAACACCTCTTTTTGAGTTTTCTTCCTCCTTTCTTCTCAGAAATTGCTTAGCTCTATTCTCTCCATTCTTGTGACTTTTGCCAAGCCCTTTCAGCTGGAGTTTCTAAACTATGGGGCACTCCTCTGGCCCAGAGCATTTCCCTAGATTTGGAGTATTCTCCCCGTGTTGATTCAAGCAATCTGAAATGTCAAAATGCGCAATTTCGCTCTTCTGCTCAACCATTGCCTGAGCCCTCCTAGCACAAGTTGGTCCATGCCTAGAGCCTACTGCTGATGAGTTTTGAAGGCCAATGCTTGCTATTGGTCCATGCCTAGAGCCTACTGCTGATGAGTTTTGAAGGCCAATGCTTGCTGGAGTAAGGAGAAATCAGAGAAAAGACAGTCAAAGAAGGCACAACTCTCCCGGACAAAAAGGCACAGTATTTCAGCAATGCTCTATGGTGAACTTACTTGGGTATTCAAGCTTTAGTTTTGCATTGAAAGCCCTCTCAAACTCTTCTTCAGTTGTGTGAATTGTGCCCTCCAATTTGAGCTAGTCTACTGCAATGCATTTTTTATAGTTTTGGACATTTGATGCTAGAGTGATGCTTGAGGATTGAAGTAATGCCAAAGTATAGATCAGAGAATGCATTTTCAGTTTGAAATTCAATTGGGACTGATCTTTTGTCAAAATGCCAAGCTCTGAAGGTTCTTCTAATGATAATTACTTGAAGAAGACTACAAGAAGGACAAAATTCAAAGTGAAGAAGACCCTAGCCAAGAAACTTTGGGAGAAGCCAACAGGGTATGAATATGCTAAACAATTAGGATTCTCTGAGTTTATCTCTAGCAATCTATATTTGTATGGTGAGGGAGATTTCTTTATTCCACAAGATTAGTCATTTTGTAAGAGAGTAGACATTGCCTAACAAAAGTAAGACCCTCTCATAGCTACTTATAAAATTGACAAGTTCAATGGCCAACGATTCCATACTTGGCAGATGAAGATAAAGTTTATGCTTATGGAGGAAAATCTATGAGACTTAATCAAGGAAGGAACTCAAACCTCTCAGGAAGGTAAATTAACTCCAACAAAAGGTAAAGGAAAAGCCACTGACTCTACTTCTACACTTATAGATGCAAAGAGAATTGAGAAAGCCTATGCCATCATTGCATTAGGTTTGGGTGATGACTTTGTATACCACATTTCAGATTTGGAATCCCCTTTTGAAGCATGGCACAAGCTAGACATATTGTTTGGTGCTAGCTCTTATACTTCCAATAAAATCTGAAAATTAAGTTCTTTGAACTTAAAATGGAGGGAGATAATGTTGATGCCCATATCAACACTATGAGAAGTATTATGACACAACTAGCTTCAATTAATTCCCCTGTCACTGAGGATGATGCTACGGTAGTGCTTTTAAAGAGCATGCCTCAGGATTTTGACTATGTGGTTACTACTTTGAAGAATCTTCCTCAACCCTCATTAGAAGGCATCATTAGTGCCTTACAAGAACAGGAAAGAAAGAGCACTTCAAGAATGGGCAAAATGCATATAGAGGCACTTGCAGTGAAGTTTTCAAAGAGCAAGTACAAGGCTTGTAAACACTGTGGGAAAAACAATCACCTTGAGAAGGATTCTTTTAGAATCAACCCTTGTTCATACTGTGGAAAGAATAATCACTCTGAAAAGTTTTGCAATGAGAAAAAGAGGACTATGACAAATTTGGTTGAAGAGAGAACTCGATCAGCAAATGAAGCATCCAATTTTATGGTAGAAGACAAGGGCTTTGCCTTTTGAGCAACTTGTCTTTGATTTTTTGTTTATCATCAATTTTGAGGTTCTCTGCCTGCAGTAGTACTCCAAAAAGAATGCTATGTGTTTTGTCTTTTGTAAATCACCTTTGGTCACCATATGATGTAGGCCATGTGATATGTGTTTGGTCTATCCCAGTTTCGTGAACCTTGACCCTTGGGCACCTTTGCTAGCATGAGATTCTAGACATAGATTTATCCTTGACCACCATGAGATGGCATGAGAAACTATGAGTCTAGATGTATCCTTGGCATGGCAAGAGGCAAACCCTTGAGGGGGGGTATGTTGGGATAAGTATGGTCAAGCGCTTGCTCTATGGTGCATGTGTGCATCTAGGGGAGTCACATGTTTGTGTGTGTGTGTTGTAGAGGCACATCTAGTGCTATGATGTGTCTAGTGTGTGACCTAAGTGATGATGTAAGCCAAAGGCCCCCACATGGGAGGTTTGTTTGATTTAGGCTAGTCCCATTGATGTAGGGGCTGATTGCCACTGATTTAGGGGAGGTGCCTACACCATCCTCTCTTTCTATAAAATGGAAGTCATTCCTTCATTCTAATACAATGGATTTTGCCTCACTTGTGCTCTCACTCTTTGTGCCATGATGCATCTCTTCTACCCCACACTCCTCTTCACCCCCTCTCTAGCTGGTCTACTTCGCATGGGCCTCGCAGTGACTGAACCATGGCTCCGCAACCGTCACGTGTTGCGTGCATCAGAAGCCTTTACTTCTTCGCCTCTGGCCTCTTGCAGTCTGCCCCTCTGCCCTCTCATCGTCATGGCACCACGTGGTGCTGTAGCCTTCTCCTTATACTCTCTCCCCGAACCTCCCTCCTCCTCCCCGAACCTCCAAATCCTTGCCACATGGCTGGTGTGGGATTAGTAATAGAAAGAAAGAAGTCGAGAGGATACATAAGATATCCATGAGGTATAAAGACTACTCAACGAAAGTCATATCTTTATGAAGTCAAAATTTGATATTTTTTTAAAAAAAAATTGATAATTATTGAGATTGGATAATTGTGGAGATGGGGGTAGGTGGCAATGTGAGTGGGTGGGTGGGTGTGTGTGTGTGTGTGTGTGAGAGAGAGAGAGAGAGAGAGAGAGAGAGAGAGAGAGAGAGGAGAGACAGAGACTCATTGGCTTAGAGCGCTTCCCCACGAGGGCTAGCAGCTCCGAGTGAGCAACATCAAGAACAAAATACAGTGTTCCCATGGACTGCTATCCCAGCTACTCCAGCATTCCAACGCCAGGCTAGACTTCTAGTTTTTCTACATTCTGGCTCAGCATTGAGCTGCTGAAACCTGGCGGCGAATGAAAGAGACTGGCATTTACTCTGCAAGCCCTGGAATTTCAGCGCAGAGCCCTAACATTTACTCTGCAAACCCTGGCATTTCAGCACAGGGATGCAAAACTGCTGAGTGAGCTTTGGCCATGGAGCTGCCCAGCCATCCCCACTAGCATGAACGTGGGGAGGCGCTCTTAGCACGAGGTTTGACGTTTGAGGGCTCTCGATGTGGTTGGATCTAGATGATGAAGAGCAAGCACTGAGTGATTGAGTGATTGATGAAGAGCAAGCACTGAATGATTTCGATTGACTTTGAGTTTTTTTGCAAGTTGAATTTTATGTTCAATGGGACTTTTGGTACTGTTGAAATGACTGGTGAGTGTGCCATTAAAAGTTCTGTCTTCTTTCTGGTTCTGAATCAGCTTACTGCCTTTAAGAGTTCTGCCTAGCTCGCCCGCGCGCTCGAATCATTCCTTTCGCGCAAGTTTTTGACCCCCGGATGAATTCGCAAGGTTCCTTAAGCTCCTTGCGAATGGTTTTCACATTTCGCTATTGACTCGTTTCCGCATAACGTACATGAGACGCTCTTGATGCAGGCTGATCCATTGCTGCAGGAGGTCCTGAATCTCAAGTTCCCAGGCGTTGCCGCTAATGGGATTCCCAATATTTGTTCCGACAGTAGTAATCCGACATAGCTACCATCCAAGACGCACTGGATTCATTCCTTCAGCGCGTTGGGCTCTGCCGAGAAACACAGTCCGATCTACCACCGAATGAGTTTCTTAGGCCTGTTGGTGAATACGACATCGGTTCCTGTCTGGCGACACCGAGCACGTCCGATACAGTCCGGATAGCTCTTCCGGTCACTTTTTACGACCCAGATCTTCCCACTTCTCGGAATTCGGGAGATGCAGTGTGTCCTATATGCCTCAATGCTCATAGACTTCCAGATAGAGGACGAGATTCACGAGCCTGCAAACATGTATTCCATAGAGCATGTTTGGATCGATGGCTGGGTAACCAGCAAAACAATTGTCCGTTGTGCAGGTCTTCTATTGTAGCAGAAGATGTTGAGAAAGACCAGCGAAGGATATATAGAGCAGAAGGGTAGGTCTATATTTTGCAACTACATACATAAACAGTAGATATCTGGCTTGCTTGATGAAGTTTAAACCTACCTTTGGGAGATACACCATATCTTTGTCCATTAAACTCTAATTGCTTACTTCAAACTTTGTGTTGGGCCTTGTCTTACAAATTTATTGGGACTATGGGAATTGTTATGGAGGTCATTAGTGTTCTAAATGACTTTACAATATTAAGTTAGCTTAGTCGTCTTACTATCCAAGTACTCTCTTTCACTTTCACAAATTGATGTGGTACTTTTGCTACCCTTATGTAGAGTGGAATATTTCCATACAACAGCTTTTGTCCAAGTCAATAATATGGTTGATTAATCTCCTCGATGCATTTTGTGTAGGTAAGGAAGTAGAATTAGATCGAAGGCTATTCCTTATGATATTTCAACTGTGATTAGTGCCCTTGTCACTTGAGTGGAAGGGTTTAAAGGTCTTATTCTAAACCTTGAATGGCCTATGAGCAATTGATTGTTCTCTTTTACCTTATCAACTTTTAAAGATTCTATCGGAATGATTTTCAAAGATATTTGAATGTTAGTGTAATGGCTAGAGGACTAAAAGTGTATATCATAATATAATGCCTTGAAGAGAATAAGGTTTGGAATATGTTAATGCCCTTAGACATCTACTAGATCTTGAAAATGCATTCTACACAATTTTTTGGTTAAAGCCCAAAATGGCTCAAGGAATGGAATTAAAGTGTTAGATTTGGATCAATCGAGCTCTAAATATGACCTCCAAGTATCGAGGGTATTTAGGGGCATCCCCTCAACTTATTTTAGCATTTATGATAACACCATGAGAGCTTGGCAAGCTCTTTTGTGTGGCACCCATGAACTAGTCATCAATCAACTCAAGCTAACTGTGGCCCAAGAGCTATAGTTTTGGATTTCTATTTAGGATTTTCACATATCATTTGGTGATTCGCATGTATTTATTGACCTATTTTCAATTTTAAAAATTCTTAAATTTCATTCTTTTTATCCCATTTGTGTGGATTTTAAAGCCTTTTCACGATGAAATTGAGTGGGTTTTGTCACTTATTCTCTCTTTTATGTACAACTCATTGTTTGCTTAGGTGTAGCCATTTTTGGTGACGTTTAGGGAATTTTTGGTATATAGGTATCTTACATGACCCATAACTTATACATTGCTCAACGGAATTCGGCAAGCTTTGTCTTCAAGTTGTAGTACACATTCCAAACTTGAACATGAGACCAAAACATTATAGAATAAGGATTTAGAATGAGAGCGTTAAAGCATTACAAGTGCTATGTTGCATGTAAAGCAGCATGCATGCTGAAGACTATAGGATATAGCAATTTATTCAAATGCATCAAAAATACGCAAGCCAGGAAAATGCAGCTCAAGTAGGAGTTGCACAATGTGCAGAGAGAAAATATGAGCATCAATGACTACCACATGAAGGTGAAGAAAATTGCAGATGCACTTGCTTCCATTGGGTCGCCAGTGGAAGATGATGATCTAGTTTTTGTGACCTTGAATGGTCTAGGAAAGGATTATGCACAGTTCCGGACATCCATTGCCGTCCGTGAAAAATTTCCTGATTTTGAGGAGTTGTCTGCTCTTCTAATTTTTGAAGAGCAGAGAAATGGTGGTGCATCTTCTTCAGGAGGAACTTCAAAAGAAACTGTCTTCTACTCAAATGTTGGAAGAGGTAGAGGCAGAGGTAGAGGAGGCCGATCTAGAGGCCATGGTAGAAATCAGAATATGCAGCAAACTCAAGAAAACCAATCCTTTGGAGGAGGACGTGGTAATTCTAGAGGCAAGGGGAGCCAAAGAGGTCATGGTGGATGGCAGAGAGGCCAAAATGCAAACAGCAATGTTGAATGCTACTATTGTCGTAAAATGGGTCATATGGCTAAAGACTGCTACAAAAAGCAGAATGACATCATGAATGGAAAATTGCAACAAGGGAATTATGCATCTTCTAGTAGACAGGGTGATGACAGAAATGAGCATCTGTTTATGGTGCAGCACATGACCAATTCTGTGACAAGTGCAGAAGAAAGCAATGATGTGTGGTATGTTGACTCAGGTGCATCAAACCACATGAGAGGTCATGCAAAATGGATGCAGGATGCAAGGAAAATGGAAAAACCAGGATTTGTGGAGACTGGTGATGATATTGCACATCCTATTGTGCAAATTGGTAAAATTCCTTTGTCTATGCAGGATGGGAAAAAGAAATACCTGTCTGATGTATTTCATGTCCCGAATATCACCAAGAACCTGGTTTCTGTTGGTCAAATGGTTGAGCAGGGCTTGTAGGTTAGATTTAATCCTCATGGATGCTTTGTTGAGGATATGAAAAATAACGGTCGCTTGATAGCAAAAGGAAAGAAGAAGGGCAGGATGTTTACATTAGATGCAGACATGCCTGAATTGAGTGCAGCAATGTTTGCACATGGGACCGGTGTTGTTGCAGATATTGATATCTGGCATAAACGCATTGGTCATGTCAATGTACAGCGACTTAAATCAATGCAGGCCCAAAATATTGTTGCAGGATTGCCTAAATTCAAGGTTGCAGAAATGCATAAGGTATGTGAAGCCTGTCAATTTGGAAAACAGGCAAGGAAACCATTTCCTAGGCATGTTCAAGAGAGTAAGAAGCCATTGGAATTAATCCACTCTGATGTGTGGACTACTAAAGTTGCATCTATTGGAGGCTGTCATTATTTTGTCACTTTTATTGATGACTACAACAGAAAAGTTTGGGTGTATTTTATGAAAAAGAAAAGTGAAGTGTTTGGGCACTTCAAAGCTTTTAAAGCTATGGTTGGAAAAGAAACAGGCTTGCAAATAAAATGCCTAAGGTCAGATGGAGGGGGAGAGTACCTCTCAAATGAGTTTGCAAGGTTCCTACAGGAGCATGGCATAAAGCAGCAATATTCATGCAGTCATACCCCACAGCAAAATGGACTTGCAGAAAGGAAAAACAGGCATATTGGAGAGGTATCTCGAGTTATGCTAAATGAAAAAGACCTTCCAGATTATTATTGGGCTAAAGCAGTTGCTACAGCAGTTTACATAATGAACAGGACTCCCACTGCAGCAATACATGGCATGACGCCAGAGGAGATGTATACTGGTAGGAAACCAGATATTTCTCATTTAAAAATTTTTGGTTGCATTGCCTATGTTCATGTGCCAGATGAGTTGAGGTCCAAGTTGGATCCAAAAGCTGAGAAGTGCATCTTTATTGGTTATTCTCTGCAGTAGAAAGGGTATAGATGCTATAACCCTTCTACTCGTAAGTTTACAATGAGTAGAGATGTTCTTTTTTATGAGATGAGCAGCTAGTATAAACCAGTAAATGTGATTGATGATGTAGATGCACAAAATGGCAATGCTACACAGAATTCACAGCAGCAATCACAAAATATTAGTGGACCTGCAGTGTCCTCTAGCAGTGGTTCACATACTTTGCCATGGATAGGAAGATTGAGATCAGGAGAATCTCCTCAAAGCAATGCAGATAGAAGTATGCAGGTATCACAAAAAGGAAAAGAGAAGGTAGATCAGCCCATGTTTGATGTGAATGCAGGTCACTCTTATGTGGATGGTGAATCCAGTGGCTTAGAACAGAGCATTGATGATGAGTTGGGTATTCCTTCTGTTGTTACACCTGGAGTATGGAAGACCAGGGAGGTTTTGAGAGCACCTTGAAGTGAGCCTATTTTGCGCAGGTCTACCAGAGCTAGATATCATGTGGATAGGCTAAAATATGATGGATTTACAGCCATTCACTATGCCTATATGGTCAAAGTGATACAGGAACCAGTACCCACTTCTTTTGAGCAAGCCATGGGAAAAGAAAAATGGGAGAAAGCCATGGATGAAGAAATGGATGCCTTGGAAGAAATGCTACATGGGAATTGGTACCTTTGCCTAAAGACAAGAATGCAATTGGCTGTAAGTGTGTTTATAAGGTCAACCACAATGCAGATGGTTCTGTGAACAGATACAAGGCAAGATTAGTTGTCAAGGGGTATGCACAGACATATGGCATTGATTATGAAGAAACATTCAGTCCGATTGCAAGGATGGCAACGTAAGAGTAGTCATTGCTATGGCTACATCAAAGGGATGTTCTTTACATCAGATGGATGTAAAGAATGCCTTCTTGCATGGTGATTTGCAAGAAGAGGTGTTTATGGAGCAGCCACCATGTTATGTTCATGCTGTTCATCCTGAGTTTGTTTGCAGGTTGAAGAAAGCCTTGTATGGCTTGAAGCAAGCACCTAGAGCATGGTCTGACAAGATAGGACAGTCTCTTGTCACTATTAGCTTTCAGATTTCCAAGGCAAATTTCTCACTCTATTTGAGAAAAACAGAGAAAGGTATTATGCTACTTGTTATTTATGTTGATGATTTGATCATCACAGGTGATAGTGATGAAGATATCCTTCATGTGAAAATGCTATGGAAGCAAAAGTTTAAGATGAAGGATTTGGGAGAGCTGCGTTATTTCTTGGGCATTGAGGTGATTAGATCACCAAGTGGGATACAGCTCTTGCAGAGGCAGTATGGATTGGACATGCTATCCAAATATGGGATGACAGGCTGTAAGCCTATTTCAGTTCGTTTGGAGTAGAATGTGAAGCTGAGCACAGATGCAGGTGAGCTTCTAGAAGACCCTACTATGTACAGACGCATAGTAGGAAGTTTGATTTATATGACTATTACCAGGCCAGATTTGAGCTATGCTGTTGGATTGGTAAGTCAGTTTATGCAGGCTCCAAGGAAACCGCATTTGGATGCGGCTAGACGCATACTCAGGTATGTGAAGTCCACATTGTAGTATGGACTATTTTATGAGGCTGTTGTTTAGATACAGTAACATGGATACACTTATGCTAATTGGGCTGGTAGTATATCTGATAGACGATCTACCAGTGGATATGTGTTCTCTTTTGGGAGTGCTGCAGTCACTTGGAGCAACAAGAAACAGCCTACAGTTGCCTTGTCAAGGACAGAGGCTGAGTACAGGGGTGCAGCAATGGCTGCATGTGAGGTAGCTTGGTTGCATAAGCTACTTTATGATATGCATCAGTCTACAGATGGGCCAGTTGTCATTTATTATGACAACATGAGCAATATACACTTGGCAAATAACCTAGTCTATCATGCTAGAACAAAGCACATTAAGGTGCATTATCACTATGTGCGGGAGAAGGTTTTACTAGGTCTTATTGATCTTGTTTATGTAAGCACAGAGGATCAGGTAGCTGACATATTCATGAAGGCATTGGGCGCAGAGAAGCTGCGCAAGTTCAGAGACCTGCTTGGTGTGCAAGAATTGGGATTGAGCTCGAGGGGGAGTGTTGAGATACCGAGCTCCACTCGTGATATGCCAGGGTGACCGTTGTGCATTTATGTCACCGACTTGTTAGCTGCAGATGCGGTTGGTACACCGCCCATGAATAATAGCTAGATGACAGCTATCCTTATCTACTCTAGTTCGTTGCTCAGTTAGTATGCCACCTTAGTCAGCTGAGTTTGGTTTGAGACCCACATATAGGGTTCTTCTATTCCTTTGTACTAGAGTTATTTTGGCTTTCACAATTAAGAAGAGGAAAATTGTTTTCAGCCTCCCTTTGTGTGTATTCCCCCATTGTGTATGTGAGAAAGCCACAAGTGAGACTCTTTCCCTCTCTTCCACTATCTTCACAAGGGGCAGATCACAATGTAAGGGGAAGTTTCAAGAAAGAGGGAAGTCCCGTAGCAAGTCTAGGGCACGGAACATTGAGTGTCACTATTGTGGCAAGAAAGGCCACATGAAAAAGGATTGCTACAATCTTAAAAGAGAGCAAAAGGATAAGAAAAAGAATGCAAATGGGGGCGCAAATCAGAAGGAAGAGAGTCCAAGGGAGGACAAAGGAAAAGTGAAGATGGAGGAGATCAATGCAGTCACACATGATAGTGACAATGACATTATCTTCATGTCTAGTTTATCTGCGGAGTTGCTTACCACTTCAGATGATGCATATTCCCAGGATTGGATTTTGGATTCTAGTGCTTCATTCCATGTTACTCCTCATAGGGAATGGTTCTCCACTTATGATAGTGGAAAGACAGGTTGTGTGCATCTTGGAAATGACTATGTATGTGACATAGTGGGAGTAGGTGACATAAAGTTTTCTTTTGCAAATGGGTCTGTATTTATTTTGAAAAATGTGAGACATGTGCCTAAGCTGACCAAGAGTCTCATTTCAATGGGTCAGCTAGATGATGTTGGTTTTCAGACCATCTTTGGTCCTGCATGCTTCAGGGGTGTTTGAGCATGCTGTTGCAATAACCGAGCAGCCAAGCACTTCTTTATGGCATTTCCAATTGGGCCATATGAGTCAAAATGGGATGAAACTCTTATGCCCTTTGGGTTATGTACCGCATTTTAGTTTCTTTAATTTTGAATTTTGTGAGCACTGTCTCTATGGGAAGCAGACTAAATTAGCCCATAAAAAAAGGGGAAAGAAAGAGTTTGAAAAGCTTGATTTGGTGCATTTAGACGTATGTGGTCCCATGCCTACACGGTCATTAGGTGGGGCTCAATACTATGTGGCATTCATTAATGATGCAACTAGGAAAGTGTGGGCTTATGCTATAGCTTGGAAGAGTGATGTGTTCCAAGTATATCACAAATGGCTGGCCTTGGTTGAGAATCAGTCAAGTAGAACGCTTAAATGCCTATGGATTGACAATGGTGGAGAGTATCTCTCTCATGACTTTTAGCATTTTTAAGATACACGTGGGATTAAGAGGGAGCTCACATCCCGTCATACTCCAAAGCAAAATCCAGTTGCAGAAAAGATGAACTATACCATTCAAGA
This sequence comes from Dipteris shenzhenensis, assembly GCF_047967505.1. Classification (NCBI taxonomy): domain Eukaryota; kingdom Viridiplantae; phylum Streptophyta; class Polypodiopsida; order Gleicheniales; family Dipteridaceae; genus Dipteris; species Dipteris shenzhenensis. The sequence goes on along the minus strand of NC_141619.1, from coordinate 45,943,895 downwards.
AAGGTTGCAATGCATGCTTTCCAATACAAGTCTTTCTAGTGGTTTTTGGGCTAAGGCAATGAAGGCTATAGTGCATGTGTCAATAGATCACCTAGTAAGAGTTTGGATGGTGGTATTCCTGAAGAGACATGGAGTGGCAAGAAGCCCTCTTACTCTCATTTGCATATATTTGGGTGTGAGGCATATGCACATGTGCCAAAAGAGCTTCGAAAGAAGCTAGATCACTTCTTTTGAGCAAGCCATGGGAAATGAAAAATGGGAGAAAGCCATGGATGAAGAAATGGATGCCTTGGAAGAAATGCTACATGGGAATTGGTGCCTTTGCCTAAAGACAAGAATGCAATTGGCTGTAAGTGGGTTTATAAGATCAAGCACAATGCAGATGGTTCTGTGAACAGATACAAGGCAAGATTAGTTGTCAAGGGGTATGCACAGACATATGGCATTGATTATGAAGAAACATTCAGTCCGGTTGCAAGGATGGAAACTGTAAGAGCAGTCATTGCTATGGCTGCATCAAAGGGATGGTCTTTACATCAGATGGATGTAAAGTATGCCTTCTTGCATGGTGATTTGCAAGAAGAGGTCTTTATGGAGCAGCCACCAGGTTATGTTCATGCTATTCATCCTGAGTTTGTTTGCAGGTTGAAGAAAGCCTTGTATGGCTTGAAGCAAGCACCTAGAGCATGGTCTGACAAGATAGGACAGTATCTTGTCACTATTGGCTTTCAGATTTCCAAGGCACATTTCTCACTCTATGTGAGAAAAAAAGAGAAAGGTATTATGCTGCTTGTCATTTATGTTGATGATTTGATCATCACAGGTGATAGTGATGAAGATATCCTTCATGTGAAAATGCTATTGAAGCAGAAGTTTGAGATGAAGGATTTGGGAGAGCTGCGTTATTTCTTGGGCATTGAGGTGATTAGATCACCAAGTGGGATACGGCTCTTGCAGAGGCAGTATGGATTGGACATGCTATCCAAATATGGGATGACAGGCTATAAGCCTATTTCAGTTCCTTTGGAGCAGAATGTGAAGCTGAGCACAGATGTAGGTTGTTGAGAGTTCACGCTCAACATCATGTGATCATGTGTGCATAGCACCATCACGTGATCATATGTGCATAGCACTAACCTAATAGAGTGCTATAAAGGAAAGGGTTAGATCCCCTAACCCTAACCCTAAAAGGGTTTGTATATATTCTATTTTTTCAACTAATTCTAGTGTACAATTAGTCATTTGTGGTGTGCTCTCTAGCTGTGCCCTCTCTCCTCATCTCCACTCTTCTCCTCTCCCCTCTTCATATTTTGTCATGGTATCAAAGCTCCCTTGTCTTCCGTTGAGACATTGAGATTCTTGAGAGTGTGAGAGAGATTGTGAGATTGAGAGTTCTCTTGAGTGTTCTCCGTGAGAGTCCACTTCCGGTGAGAGATCTTCATCCGTCCATTTGAGAGAATTTCTGTCATTCCTTAAAGGAATTCCGTTCATTCTTGAGAGATTTTAGTTCCTTCTCTTGAGTGTTTGTGAGAAAGAGTGAGCATTGAGATTGTGAGAGAACTAGTTCTGTGAGAGAGGTGTTTTCTTCTTTAGAGAAGTTCTTTGTAAGGTTTGCTTTGAGGTTCATTTCGAGTGAATGAGAGAGATCCATTCTCTTTGATTAACAGAAAGAGAGAGAGAAGACTACATGTAGAGACCCATAGCTCCAAAGCTCGACTCAGCTGGTAGCACCAACACTCAAGCTTCAAGCAACGACTACGGTCTCCGAGAGCTCCCTAGCCTCCAGCATAGCTCCAAGCATTTGCTGGCTACTCCAGCACAGTCGCGACTCACCTCTAGTCTGAGGTCTCCAACATCTACGAGATTCACGACAATCAACGGACCCTGCAATCAAACAACAGCAAATCAGCTCATGGGCTCCTAGTAGCGCACACAGTCGGCAGCAACACTGTCTTGCTTCAACGACCTCTAAGGCTTCGACAGCCACCAAGGTCCAAGGCCTCAAGGCAAGGTGGCCTACTACGACCTCTACGAGCTTGAACGACCTCCAAGCAACAACAAGCACACAGGCACAGATTGCGCTGGAGACGTTCACCTTCAGCGCGTCCAAGGCACAGCCTACGCCAACCAACTGCATATCCAACACGGATAAACGGGTCTCCAGCATTACATTACGGAGAAGCTTCTGCCCACTCACGGCTGTACAATAGGCCGGTGGTGGAGGTGGCTCGTTTTCTCCTTGACGAGGGTCCGGCCCAACAAACTCGAGTTCAATAATTGGTGGAGCTTGCCGCTGTAAATGTGATGACTGAACTGGGGAAGGGTCGGCTTGGGCAGCCAGCACTCTAAAGCTCATCTCCTTTCGAATACTGCAAAGCTCCACTCGAGTAGGGACTCCAGCTCTCCCGAGTGCGTCAGGGGTGTGGAGACCCAGGAAACCGAGGCGAGCGGATACGCGAACTGGAACGGACGCCATGTTCTGTGTAGAAACTACAAAATGGTCGATAGTGAAGATGCCCTTGACGCTCTTGTGCAGCGACGGAAATCCGCAGGGAGACGGAATCTCGAAGATTCCGTCAGAATCTTTCAAAGATTCCGGTGCCCAACAGTCAGACACGTGGCAGATAGAATAGAACCAGGGTCTAGTTGCGATGACCTTGGGTTAACTGGTTGACCCACAGTTGGACACGTGGCAACCTTATCCTACCCACGTGCCACATCACCACATTATCTTGACACGTGGCAATCCTTATCTAACACGTCAACAGTCCCGTGAGACTACCATGTCATCACTGCCACATCAGCACTACCATGTCATCAGTGCCATGTCATCAGTGCCACGTCACCCTGCTGACATCATCTGTGCCACCTCAGCACTGCCACCTCAGCAGTCCAGTCAGCACTGACCCTCTGCAGGCACAGTCTCTTTCCAGGCACACTGTGCACACACTGCATGTGCACACTCCTGCCACCTTAGCACAGAGCTTCACTGGCACACCTCTTGCTAAGCACAGTGCCACATCATCACAGCATGTGACTCACAGTGACACATCATCATTGAGCACCATTTGCACTCCTTTTGCCCCTCCACCTAGATCAAGTCATATCTCTTGATCCAAGAAGAATTTGAGGGTGCTCCAAAAAGGAAAGTCGCTCGATTTTTCGTGCTCTACGCGCTCGTTACATTACGCGCACATTTCGGTGCAAGTTACACTCACATTTGAGCCTCGCCGACAAAACCACTTCCTTCACGCACATTTGCCTCTACATCGACGCATCTGACCCAGCACTTAAAAAGAACAAAGGAAAAGGAATTATTTACTGCTCTTTCATCGATCGACGGTTGGTTTAGATCTAGATCAGAGTAGACTAGATCGCCATAGAGGGGACGCTTTGAATTCCCCAAGTTGCTAATCTAAGCCATGCCCGAAATTCCCGACTAGTACCTACTCGGAGTCAGTCCATACGCTCACATCCGATTTCACATCATTACATTACCTGAAACCTTACGTTCATCAGTTCAGTGAGCAGACTTCAGAGTTCAGAGGCATTGCAGATTGATTCAGTGGGCAGATAGTACTTGATTTCACACACACATGCCACCATTGTAAAGCCTATTTGGCTATCTCACGGCATCATGCACATCATTTTTCAGCCTTGTAAAGCCTCTTGGCTATTCCCGGCATCATTGCCACAAGCCTTGTAACACAGATCAGATCTTATATACTGCAGTTCTATCTTCACCGACGGTACAGAGATTTCACTTGGCATCTTCAGTGTATTTGCAGTTGATTCATACAGAGTTTTTTCAGGACACTTTTTGAGTACATTGTTTGCACCATGTCGACTAGCAACCTCAATCTGGAGGCATCTGCTAAGTTAGACAACTCCAATTACGGTACATGGAAATACCGAATGGAGACCATTCTTGTGCTTCAGGACAAATGGGAGTATGTCGATGGATCCATACCTAGACCATTGGCCGATCCAGCCACCAGTAGCTCTACTCCATCTGTTGTCACAGCACCAGCAACGGGATCTACATCGGGATCTACATCTACACAAACAGTTTCCGCACCAGTAGCAGATCCTGCCATTGCCCGAGCTCAAGCAGAAGCTCAAGCAGAATGGGATAAGAAAGACAAGTATGCCTATCACCTGATCAAGCAGAATGTGCAAGATGTCATGCTAGGACAGCTCAACACAGTCAAGACATCAAAAGAAGCATGGGATATGTTCGCAGCTCTCTACGAGTCCAAGAACACATCCAGGATTCTCACCCTGAGAAACCAGATCAACCAGAGTTTCCGCAACAGCAGTGAAACCGGTCATGCTTATGTACTCCGCATCAAAGACTACAACAATCAACTTTTGCAGCAGCAGGAGAGACTATGAATCCCGCAGAAATGGTTCAAGTAATCCTGAATGGACTAGGAGAAGGATATGAGAATCTAGTCCAGAGTATTGCCATCCAACGGCAAATTCCAACACTGGAAGAACTTCAGTCAGTTCTACTTGGTGAAGAACTCAGGACTCAGGCCATTCAAGCACGTAAAGGTCATTCTAATGATCAGGCATTCACAGCTTCAGACAGAAGCAGAGGCAAAGGCAGAAACAGAGGTAGATCATATCAGAAAAGTGGTCATCATCAACAAAGTCAGAATCAGCATCAGCATCAGCATCATCCTCAACAACATCAAAATCAGCAAAGAGGAAATCATTCCAACCGAGGAAGATTCCAAGGACGAGGGAATGCATCCACCAATGTGTCAAACATTCAATGCAACTATTGTCACAAGTTTGGACACTATGAAAGAGATTGCCGCAAGAAGCAGTATGACCAAGGCAGTCAATCCAGCAGGGAATTCCCGAGGAAGAGGAAATCATCGTGGTGGACATTCTAGTCACAGTCATTTTGCAAATGAACATGGCAATATGTTTCTTGCAAATGAGGACTTGCATCAGATTGATACAATGCACCAAGACACTGATTTCAATCCCAAAGAGGATTTCAGCTATCAAGTCGACCAAGTGGAACAGGATCCTTGGTACATCGACAGCGGTGCATCATCTCATATGACAAATCATCAGGAATGGTTCACAGAAATGAAGCCATTAGAAGGTCAAAAGAATGTCATCTACACAGCAGACAATACACCGAATCCGGTTCAAGGGACAGGGGTTATCCCTATGAACAATTTCACTGGTACAAAAGGATTAGTCAAAGATGTGCTCTATGTTCCAAAGCTCAGCAAGAACCTTTTGTCAGTAGGTCAAATGACGAAACACAACTACAAAGTCATCTTCGACGGTGATGAATGCACTATCAGAGACAAATCCCAAAAGAGGTCAGCTAGTAGCAAAAGGTGTCAAGGAAGCACATTGATGTCAAAGAGCACTTCATCAGAGAAAGAGTGTTACTTGGTGACATCACACTGCAGCATTGTGATAGCAAAGAAAATGTTGCAGACATCTTTACCAAACCACTCGGTAAAGAGCTATTCGAAAACATCGACTAGCTCTTGGTTTGATGCAGAGGAAGGACATTCCCATTAAAGGGGTGTGATGGAATGTAATGCTCAGTCCTTCTTCGATTCCCCAGAATCATCATCTTGAGGGAAGGCCTACTTCATGATGTTGATCTTGAGGGAAGGTGTTGAGAGTTCACGCTCAACATCATGTGATCATGTGTGCATAGCACCATCACGTGATCATATGTGCATAGCACTAACCTTATAGAGTGCTATAAAGGAAAGCGTTAGATCCCCTAACCCTAACCCTAAAAGGGTTTGTATATATTCTATTTTTTCAACTAATTCTAGTGTACAGTTAGTCATTTGTGGTGTGCTCTCTAGCTGTGCCCTCTCTCCTCATCTCCACTCTTCTCCTCTCCCCTCTTCATATTTTGTCATAGGTGAGCTTCTGGAAGACCCTACTATGTACAAGCGCATAGTAGGAAGTTTGATTTATATGACTATTACCAGGCTAGATTTGAGGTATGCTGTTGGATTGGTAAGTCAGTTTATGCAGGCTCCAAGGAAACCGCATTTGGATGCAGCTAGATGCATACTCAGGTATGTGAAGTCCACATTGCAGTATGGACTATTTTATGAGACTGGGATTCAGATACAGTTGCATGGATACACTGATGCTGATTGGGCTAGTAGTATTTCTGATAGACAATCTACCAATGGATATATGTTCTCTTTTCGGAGTGCTACAGTCACTTGGAGTAGCAAGAAACAGCCCACAGTTGCCTTATCGAGCACAGAGGCTGAGTACAGGGGTGCAGCAATGGCTGCATGTGAGGTAGCTTGGTTGCATAAGCTACTTTATGATATGGATCAGTCTACAGATGGGCCAGTTGTCATTTATTGTGATAACATGAGCAATATACACTTGGCAAATAACCCAGTCTATCATGCTAGAACAAAGCACATTGAGGTGCATTATCACTATGTGCGGGAGAAGGTTTTACTAGGTCTTATCGATCTAGTTTATGTCAGCATAGAGGATCAGGTAGCTGACATATTCACTCGGGGGGGTCACTATGTATAAACCCTCTATATCACGTGCATGCAAGGCCTATATTTAAAATCCCTTATCTGTAAAATTTTTCATTAATAAAATGTACCCCTTTTCTATACAAATTTGTAAAAATTTTCCAAAACTATTTTAAATAGTCCCTTATTGATATTTATTTCCTGTAAATTTTAGAAATAGAAAATATCCTTCTGTTGAACTCACGTGATAGGGTTACATATGATGAGTAACCCCCCCGAGCATATTCACGAAGGCATTGGGTGTAGAGAAGCTGCGCAAGTTCAGAGACCTACTTGGTGTGCAGGAATTGGGATTGAGCTCCAAGGGGAGTGTTGAGATATCGAGCTCCACTCGTGATATGCCAGGGTGACCGTTGTGCATTTATGTCACCGACTTGTTAATTGCAGATGTGGTTGGTACACCGCCCATGAATAATAGCTGGATGATAGCTATCCTTATGTACTCTAGTTCGTGGCTCGGTTAGTATGCCACCTTAGTTAGCTGAGCTTGGTTTGGGACCCACATATAGGGTTCTTCTATTTCTTTGTACCAGACTTCTTTTGGCTTTCACAACTAAGAAGAGGAAAACTATTTTCAGCCTCCACCTTTGTGTGTATTCCCCCATTGTGTATGTGAGAAAGTCGCAAGTGAGACTCCTTCCTTCTCTCCCACTATCTTCAGAGGCAATTGCAAAGAACCCTGTGTTCCACACTCGCACAAAACACATTGAGATTCAATATCACTTTGTATGCAAGCTCATCATGGATAGAGAGGTCGACTTGGTGTACTATCCGACTACAAAAAATGTTGCGGATATCTTCACGAAGGCTCTTGGAAGAGACTTGCTGGAGAGGCATCTTCATCGACTGACCGCACTGAGGGTGGACGGAGCATTTCTCAGGGTAGCCCACTCTCGGGTTACGGGGCCCTTTGGAGCCCCAGATGATCCCAGATGGCTGTGTTGCTCTATTCTACACCACGGTTCTATTGTGTGGTTGGTGGCGTATTTCAAGATCGGTTTGGGCGGACTGGGTTGGTCTCCCAATTGAGTCTAACTGACTACGTCTGGTGGCTATATAAGAGCAAGCCTGTGAAGCCCATAATCATCACTAGCTACAACAACCCTGATTCCTTAGCATCCAGCCTCCGTCCTCTACTGTTTCCAGCATGCCATCGAAGCTCCTCACACAGGAGCGCACGGCTGGGAGGCAGCGCCATCTATTGTATCAGTTTTATAGTAATCAAATTTTTGATTCTCCATACTATCTGCTTTTCTCTCTTGCATACAAGATCCTATTATGTGTTGAGCACAGATGTTGTATTGTTTTCTTACACACTTATCCTACACTACCACTACGCTATCCTAGAAATCATTGCATAGTGCTATACTAAAATAGTCCCCTTTAGACTAGTTATCTTTAACTGTCAGATTTCAACCACCAAGCTACTTTAAAAATTTAAGTATTAACATGGAAGCAAGTCGACACAAAATTAGGTATTATGTGTACCATAGATCATGGATGATGGCAGTCCAAGAAAGTCCACAAGTCAAGAAATACCTGCAAGACTTTTACTTTTTCAAAAATACGATGATATTTTGCAGCTCAGGTAAATTCCGAACTCCCAACTATCTTATCAACCTCTCTATAGCAAGCATCTCCCAGCTCTTTAGGCTAGTTTGATGAACTATTGCAAACCTCATTACACACTCGTTCCACCAACTGCTTGCTTGCCTCTGCTGACTTGTATGCCCATAGTAACTCCTCCTTTTGCTCAGGGTCCTCTTTTTCCTGGTATTGGGACTCTATACAACATCATGCCACCATCATGTCCAAAAAGAAACGTACATCATGAGCTTGACAAGTGCCTTAAAGGAGCAGGAAAAATGAGAGCCAAGGAAATTAATATTCAACCTCTTTGCGGACTCCAAGTCATACAGCCAATTGTGAAGCATGTCCTCCTTGTAGCTATTTTCGTCCCTATTCTCTGAGTCTATTTTTGTGAGGAGGTTATCCAACATTGTTCTCAGATAGAACATGAGCATTCCAAAGTCTTTTGGGTATGCCATATATTTGTAGTAGGGGGATCGGTGCATAGAGTTTCGAGGATAGATTTCATAATGGGCTCTTGCTTGTGTCTACACTACACTTAAATAGGGAGAGAGTTCATTGTCTTTCATACAACCTAACAAGTCCACCTCTCATCATTCGATTATTTAATCAAAATCTTTCATCTCACATTAGTTGTCTAATCAAAATATTTCATCTCACATTAGTTGTTTAATCGAAATCTTTCATCTCACATTATGGTCCTTGGCCTACTGTCAAAGGACACTATCTAGTCACATAGTTGAGAAAACATCACTTCAGTCACTTTGGGAAATATGAAATCCCATAACTAAGCCAAAATCCACACTTCCTAAACAAATGAATTGTATGCCATTCATCTTTTCTTGTAATAATAATAATAGAAGAAAACCACCGCTAGCGATAGTTAATTTTTGGGTGTAGCAATTGGATATACCCAAGCAAACATTGACCCACATAATAATAGAAGCAAACCACTGCACTGGTGTTATCCTAAAACAGATATGTTGCCCAAGTAAACTCTAAAAAAATTAATAATTCAATAGATTACACACAGATTACATAGATTAAATCTCAAAGATTCCTTTCCTACTCCTTTCCTTTAGGGGACTGGTTCCATATTGCTTTGAGCATGTTGCCTTTTTGAGTTCCTTAATTGTAGGCTCCACCCTCCTTGCTCCTTTCTCAAAGGGTACTGGTTCCTTCCTTCAAGGGCCCGGCCCCTCCATGTCACTTCCTCTTTCCTTGATTTGAGCTTCTTGGTTGCAGGCTCGGCCCTTCTTGCTCCTTTTTTAAAGGGGGTTGGTTTCTCCCTTTAGGCTCCTTTTCCTTGCAATGGCCTTCTTCAACTTGAACTCCTTATCTTTGGCAAATTTTGCCCAAATAGCAAATTAAGCTACAACATCTACTTTCTCGTCGTAGATGTGACCTGGGCAATGGCAAATGACATTCTCTACATACCAAGCTTGCATGCACAAAACCCCAAAGAAAAAAAAATGCAAGGGTGGTAACACATAGGCCATCGGATCATGCAATCATCTATGATGGGGGTATGGTAGAGGATGCATTTTAGACCCTATTGCATAGCAAGATAGAATCCAATTTAACTATTGTAGCTGTCAATACCACAGTATTACTGTGTACATGATGAAGTTGCTTCTTGGTTCCTTCCTCCCTCATTCTAAGGCCGCAGATGCATCTGTTCTTTTTCAATGTTCAATGTGTCTTGCATGATGTAGAGCCGTTTGTAAATACCCTCCTTTTTGGCTCTCTGATCTTAAAGCTCCTTTTGCATGATTGTTAGCTCCTTGTCCACGATCTCCCCATAACTTTTAACTTCTTCAAGCCTATCAAGGAGCTCCTTGTTGTGCTTCTCTGCTTCTTCTTTTCTATGCCTTTTCATGTCGACCATTTTTGTAGTGGCCCCTGCTTGCTCTCGTGCCTGAAAGGCTCTCGCTTCTACCTCCTCTACCTTGGCTTTTGCACCCTCCCTAACAATTTTCTCAAGTTGCAATCCTTGTGCTTCATTGGGCTTTCACTTGTAGAAAAGTCACCTTCTGAGACATCTTCTTATCTTATTGCTCAAAAATCCCTTTGAGGGTGTATGTCTTCAAGTGCATTGCAACTCTAGTGGACTGAGATGACAATTGGGATTTTGCCATCCACACAATTCTTCAAGTTGGTTATCATGCTCTTGGAGATTGCCCTTAAGAAAGATACATCATGCCCTTTCAATTGCTCTACTGCTACTTGAACTTGCGAGATTTTCACGGTTCCTCTCATATCAAGAAAGAAGTGTGTTGTCTTCTTCAGTACATCTTGGAGGTTTGTTGGCAAGATAGAAAGCTTGACTCCACCATCTTTACTAATTTGAGCATTGGGATATACACCTAGAATATCCTATCTCTTCCACTACTTCTTGAAGAAGTGTGCTTGCAAATTGCCTCCAAGAATGCCTAGTGCATTTTCAATCACGTTGTTAATGATGGTAATCTTCTGACCTTGACAGACTATTTGTCTCTCCTTCCCATTCACCTCCTGTACCAACCTGGTGAAGTTGTTGAGACCATCCAAATTGGGCTTTTAAAGAGAGAGAAAAGCTCCTAGATGTCACAATTTCAAGATCAGGGGATGAGAGGCTCTCACACTATGCTACAGAGGTAGAAACAAGATTGTGTGAGGAGCTCCCATGGATTGTGCAGGGTCCATTATGAGAGGAGATAGAAACTGCAAGAAGAGTGCAAGGGAGATAGAAACAGTTGAGAGGGATAGAAGATCAAACAGTGAAGGCAATGGAATAGTGGAGGCTTAAGTTTGCAGTCTGAGTGCTTGGGAGAAAGAAATGGTTGAGAGGGATAGAAGAAGAAACAGTGAAGGAAATGGAATAGCGGAGGCTTGATTTTGTAGCCCGACTCCAAGGAACTATCAAAGTGAGAGCCACTGTGCTGGTTGGCTTAAATTTTGATTAATTCAAGGTGGTAGTACTACCTTGCATGGTAATGAGTGATTAGAGGTGGTGGCATCTAAGATTACAAGCCATGTCTGTGGTGGCGGCTAAGATTCCATTTGGCTGGCAGTTTATTACCAGCCTTGCATGTATGATTACTATGAGTGCAATAAATTACCAGTCACCAGGCTTGCATGCTCAGCAGACTGAGATTTTTTTAGTACGTTTTTTAAAGAAAAGAACGTTTTTTTTAATTTTAAAATGCTTTTGGACCATGATGATTTTTTCAAGTTAGTTTCATTAAGAAGCTAAATTTTTATATTGGCATTGAAAGTTTCTATGCCCTAATAAAAATAAATGTTGAAACATTCACCAGGATTTGAAACTTTAATGCAAAAAAATGTAAAGTTTCGCCAGAATTTACATTTTTCCCTTCAAAATTCAAAAGAAAAAATATAAAAAATTACTACATTCTACCAATATGGTGAAACTAAAAAAATGAGCTTGAAAACTTTCGCTAGGATTTATATTAATATATAAGCATAGCTTCGATAAAAACATCCCTGTTTTGGACATTCAAAATGCAAAAAACGTGTTTTTAAAAACTGGTCAATGAGTAGCGATTGATCGAGAAAATACTGTGCAGTGTAGCACAACACCATGTGGTGTAGCATAACACCGCATGGTAATAAGACATTGGATGGTGAAGAAATTTATCATATGGTATCATAGGAATGTACTATGCAGTATGAGACAATACTGCACAGTATCACATATCTTCAGTTGATGCACAGGGTGCAGTGGAATACACCGGTTGATGTACTATTACACCGATTGGTGTATGTAGTCAAGACACATGGTGCTCATGCATTGGCTAATTGCATCGGTCAGTGTAGTGTTACACGGCATGTGGTGCATATGTGTTGGCTGAATATACCGATCGATGTAGTGTCATACCGACCAGTGTGTTTAGTTGGGGTCTATAAAAGGCGGGGATCCCATCATTTTCTATCACTTTACCTGCAATTCCCACTATATCCTGTAATTTCCCACAATTTTCAGCAATTTTCTGTTGTCTCATTCTGGTGAACTTCTAGCCTTACTTTGTTTTCCAATCAGGGCCGGCTGATGGCTTGCATCGGCCGGTCAGATTCACCGTGCCCCAGCTGAGAGAGAGGAAGAGAGAGAGCGCAAGTGAGAGAGGAATATGTGTGATGTTTATGTTTTCTTGCTTATGTGTGTGTGCATGTATGATGTCTATCCCATGGGACCAAATGATGACTCGATTTGGCCAGTTGGATTCATCTCACCTCAAGTGATGTTCTATTAGTTAGTATCATGATGAAAGCCAGTTGATGGCTCACTTCGGTCGACTGGACTCACCTCGCTTTGGTATAGTATCATATATTCATATATATTGTACATAGATGTCAATAGAGCCAATTATTGTCTGGATTATATCTCGCTTTGGATGGATGGATTCATCTCGACAATGACCTTCCCAACTAGCTCAAGAGGTGTGACCATATAATCACTGATTTAGATCATCTTGGTTCATTGAATTGTGATTGCTATTATATGTTTTTCTATTTCATCTTTTATAGCGTATCCTCCTTCAATAGGGTTTCTTGGACCAATTATGAGTTACCTACATTTTGCATATGGGTGGGTGCATGGTACGGTGGTACACTTGCATGTGCTAAATAGTGGTGCCCCAATAGTAATATTTTAGCAACAAGTAGAGGGGTGAACAATTTAAAAAAAAAGCGTGTAACTGAATCATGGATGAGTGAAAGCCTTTACCAACTAACTCAATGTAATGGATTGTTATGATTTTGGCAACATGCACTACACTGATTGTAGATTCCGTCTCACACACACCTGTAGGTGAAACAAAATTTTTGCGTGAACCAAGCCCTGTGCAACACATGCAAATCTTCCTTTCTGGTCTTCTTCTTCCTTCTGCTGAAGACTGCTTCTTCTATTTCTAATCGTGAGCTGGAGCGAGCTGCAAGCGAAACCCAACAACATCCTTCTTGCACGAGTAGGTGGACCAGGTGAGATGACATAGCTCTAGGACTGTTATTTTTTTGAAACAAGCTCCTTGCTTGTCCAGAAGTAGCCATTGATTGTGAAGCTTCCAAACATAGGACTGCTCTTTCTGTAAAAACGAGCTTCTTACTTGTTTGTAGCATCCAGCTTTGAAATGTAGGACTGTTGTTTCTGTTAAACGAGCTCGAAGCCCTCCATTGTGAAACTAATGGAGAGGGCCTCTATAACGATGAGAGGAAGAGAATCTGTCAATATAAATGCATGTTCAGCTTGCGCATGCATGAAAATGAGCTACAAAGACAAGACACTATTAGATAAAGACTTCATAGAAGAGCTTGGTTGGTGATGAAGCTTCTGTGTCTTGCCTTTTCGAATCCTCTTTAGCATAGTTGTTGGCTTGTTGAATGTCATGCAGCAACAAATTAGCTTTACTGTTTTAACACAATCTATATCTGTTTTAACTGTGTCTTTAATATTATATCTCTTTCCTTTTTTGTAGCCCATATCAGATGTTTGTCTAACTATGTCTATATTTTAAATTTGCAATATCAGTATTTAGTTCACTTTTTGGGAAAATGTCAAGGTTTAAAGCACCCCACATTGACACTCAATGCTAGAGGGTGTTTTGCAAGACCAAGGAGGAATTCCATGTAGAGTATGGCCTAAGCTTGGTGGGCCTGAACCCGCACCAACTCACAGAACTTGATGTTCTGGATTGACTGTTTTTTCTCACCTTCGGCAGGGGAAAGAAAAAATAAAGTTCCGGTTAGTCAGGCCCGAGGTGTACTCCGAGCTTCTGGAATTTCATCTAAAGGTCTATCAAGAAACTTTAATCAACCTGGAGTTGTCCCTCCCATTTGCGAGAGGATTTGCTTATGAGTATGGACAAGATGGTCGTACAAACACAGGGTTGATTGCTTGGACAGATTTTACTGAGAGCATAATCTCCCTAGTCCAACATCAAGACAAGTTCCAACAAAAGTTCAATTAGTGGCTGAGTAGGAATAAGAAGGACGACAATGAGAGGAAATTTGGAACTCCTTTAACTTCCCAAGCTTTTGTTGGCAGAAGTGTTTGTTTCAATGGGAGTAGCCAAGTGTTGGCTCTTTCCGACGGCTTCTGCAAGAAGAAGGGTGTTCTCAATATGCAGGGTTCCGAGGCTTTTTGTCACCTACATATATATCAAGGTTGTCATTTGTAGTATGTGTGTAGCTTAGGACCTCAAGTCATATTCCGGTGAGAGACGTAGGCTTAAGTGTGGTAAGCAAACATAGTGCATGCATGTGTGAAAGGAACATGCATCATCATGGTTGAGGTAATAAAGGCTTTCACCTTCATTGGGGGTTGCAGGGTTTAGGAGGAGTTTAAGGGTTAGAAGGAGGTTCCAAGGTTTAGGAGGTTCCAAGGTTTAGAAGGAGGTTCCAGAGTTTAGAAGGAGGTTCTAGAGTTTAGAAGGAGGTTCCAAGGTTTAGAAGAGGTTCCAGGGTTAGAAGCAGGATCCAAGGTTCAGGGTAAAGTACATGGTGGAGAACTCATCTCCCTTGTAGATCATGGAGGTTAAGGGTTGAGGAACTGAGGGTTTAGGGGGAGCATAGGAGTGGGAGAGGAAGAAGGTGTAAGAGCATGGGGGAAAGAAGAGAGAGGAGGGAGGAGGAGAAGGAGAAGGGAGGAGGACTTGTAAGGAAGCATGGACACTTGAGATACTTGCTTGGAATACCAAAGTAGATCTCAACACAATGCCCCAAAGAGTGTGGTATTTATACATTTTGGAGAGCTTCTCTCTCTACATGTAGGAATTGTAAGACATTCTCTCTCTGCATGTAGAACTTGCATATAGAAGTTGCAAGTTGCATGTAGGAGTTGCATGTTGCATGCAGGAGTTGCATGTAGAACTCGCATGTAGGAGTTGAATGTAGAACTCGCATGTAGAACTTGCATGTAGGAGTTGCATGTAGGAGTTGCATGTAGGTGTTGCATGTAGGACTTGCATGTAGAACTCGCATGTAGGAGTTGCATGTAGGACTTGCATGTAGGAGTTGCATGTAGGAATCGTATGTAGAACTTGCATGTAGAACATGCAAGTTGGATTTCTAAGAGGGATTATTCCTAGCCTTATGCAAGTACAAGTAGAGCTTTACCACTACTCTACACACACATTCTGTACTATCTAAGTCCATGTTAGCACAGAGACAACATACTCTCAAAATCCATTTTATTACCCATCCTCGGGTTATGGCTTATTACGAGCACGTAGCTGGGTTGCCATGCCTTTAGTCTAGTGGCTGTGGAACTTGTGTCGTGCCAGTTGATCTTGATCTATAAAGCCTTGGCACCATACAATTTTTGCTCAATTTCTAGGTAGCTTGTATCCACGATTTGTCCGAACAAAGATATGTGGCATGCTTGTAAGAAGATCACTCTTTGATAGAGTCAGCTTGTGATCTAAGCATCAACCCGTTCATTAGGATTGAAACTGAGTGGAGGCAAATGGGTATCGAGGTAACATGGGACCTCTAGAATGAATTCCAATGTTTTGCAAAAGATAGCACTTAGGCGAAGGAAGTGATCAATGTTGCCGCACATTATTTGCTCATGCTATTGAAGTGCTCGGATCATTGTGCCTTGGATATTCCATTCTACACCAGAGTATGGTTCGATCATTGGCAAATTAATGGTGCGATCTTCATCCAAAGTGTGTATGTTGGCTTCCCATTTTTTACATCATGGAACTACATAGAAATTAGGATGGGTTCTGAGACATGGAGGTGCATGTAGGTACTATTTCAAGAAGATTACATCAAAGAGCTTGGGACAGTGCCAATCAGGTTGTGGATCCAACTTGCTTATCCAACCTTCACTAATTTGATGCTGACGAAGGTTGGTAGGAAAGTTGTCCATCCACCTCGAGTTTTCATATCATAATATTTGCTCCAAACTTCCTTGATGGGGTTACTGGGAAGTGGTATCTCATCAAAATCATACCCATCATTGGAACTTGGCATGGGAGTACGAATTGGTTTATCCAGATCCTGATATTCAAAATCAAGAACTGTGTCATTTTCTGCTGATGGAAGCACAAGTAGTGTCAAAGGTGATGATAGGGCAGGGAGAGAAGTTGGGGACATGGGGGAGAAATATGGAAGAGTATTAGTTGTGGAAGGGGGAGCAAAGGGGAGGGGGGGAAGAACTGGGCAAATCGTTTGAGCAGCTTGGTAATCCTCGAGGGTAGGATTAGCAAGGGAAGGGAAGAAGCTAGGTGTGAGGGGTTCGTAACTTTGTGACTGTTTGGTTAGTTGAAAATCATGAGAGGCATGAGCAAAGAGACGATGGAGGGAATAGATGTTAGGATGGAGCTCGAGGAAGGTTAAGAGGGTGGTATAGCAACAAGGGTAAGTGAGGTTATGAGGTTGGCAGAGAGAGTGGTTAGATATGGGAAGTTGGATGTGAGATAGGCCCTATCATCTTCCGATACTTCTTTTTGCTGGTGCGATGGGATCATCAGCTGCATGGGTGGTATGTCGATTATTTCATGCCTTGCAAATAATAGTGATGGCCTTTGTAGCAATGGCAGCAAACTAGCAATAACCCTAAGGGGAGGACTACCCATGAGGCATACATGTGCAATGAAAGCATCCGTCCTGAGTGCTATAAACCTGGCATGTGTAGACAAGCAGAAGATATTTTTCTCATCTTCGGACAAGTCTTGGCAAATTATGCACAGAGTTTTGGTCCCTATGGAATGTTCCCATTTGATTGTTGGATGAGCAGATATGATCCTAATTTGGAGTCGCTTCCATTGGATAAGCACATGTGTGTTGAGGTGATCTTCCACTTGTAGAACAGCCACAAGCTCTTGGTACACCACCATTGTGCATTGTAGTGGGGCTTCATTGGTGTTGTCTTCCATTGCTTCATTGTTGTGCACTAGAAATTGGAGTTCAAGCTCCTCCTTCTCGTCTATCTGTGCCCGAAGTGCCTACCTCTATGGCGATTGCCTAGAATTAGTCTTCAATTTCTGTTCCAATCTATCTGTCCAATTCTCTTTCATATTCTTCCTTGGCCAAGCTAGCGAATAGTTCGGACATTTGGATCACTTGGCTAGCTTGATGTTGGAGAATGACAAACAGTGATGAGGGCTGGTGATACTACTGATACAAGTGGTGCCCATGTAGCCATCCTGATGAAATCAGCAGTACTTGTGGGAGGTTGTTCCAATGATATTTCAGTCACTTGTGTACAATAGTCATACTGTTGATCTGGCACTATCTCCCCTTGTGGCTCATCGATTGGCATGGCATCGATGGGCGGTTCTAGTGCTGATGTAGCCTCAGGCTCTGGTGCTGATATTTCCTCAGGCTCTAGTTGCTGGTACTGTTGGGGATATATTGGTTGTAGTTGTGCACCAAGCTGTAGCATCTCATGGGGCAATTCCTCGATTCCGACCTCCAGAATAGGTGTTTCTTCTAAGGCATCTGCACTAGCCAATGTGATAGTAGGAGAAGTTGGTGATGGCTCCCATACTAGTGAGAAGGGAATGTCCAACTCCTCAATTGGTTTTGGTGATTGGGGCAGAGTCATTTCTCGTTCCTGTAGCTCTTTTTTTATGATTATAGCCAATAAGTGTGGAATTTTGAGGGAATTTTACATTTTTGGCTTGATGAACCATCTAGTTTTTTTGTGAAGAAGATAAGTGCTAGATCCAATCTTGCTTTACTTTCCTACTCAGCAAAACAAATGTGCAGAGTGGAAGGAATCGATTCTTTCCGCACTTAACCCCCAAGATTGTGGATAGGAATTGTGTTGCTTCCCTGAGGCGATGGTTAAGGATGGTGCGAAGCAATATGCCATCCCTATGGATTAGTGCGCCCTTGGCAAGGAGAGGCTGTACTTCAAGAAATTTTGCATCGACAGTCTATGTAGGGTATTTGGGACCTTGTGTTGGGAGTGAGAAAGCCCTTTGAATGATTGTACTATCGAGAATAATGCTGAGTGGGCTCTGATGTACAGTGATGGTACTGTACTTGCCAACCTGTGCATTGCTGGAGTGGTAAGAATGGAGAAAGTCCCTGATGTATGTGGTCATTGTAGGACTGTCCTCCAAGGATTTTAGGCTCTCATGAAAACTGCCTAGAGCCCTTTGCTCTAAGTAAGATGTTGCTTCCTTGGAAAGAGCATAAGTCGATGTAGGTAGCCAAACAAGTTCTAGTGATTGGGCCCCATCAATGGTTGTGTAGGCCGGTGGTGACTAGGAAGTGACTGGGGTGGCATTTGTTCTTCTTGGTCATGCACTGAATCCTCCTTGGAGCTATTTCTTTGGACCACAAATGCCTATGGTCACCGTGGTTAAGAGGATGTAGATGGCTGCGAACTCTAGAGGGGGTCTCGTGGTTGAGCCGGTGGGCTCTTTTTGCACACTCTTTAGTGGTGGCATTTTTTTGAACCTACATACATGTGCATGTGGTGTACCATTGATCATTAGATTAGTTGGCATGTAGGTATGACCTTTGTGTGTGTTTGTGAGAGATCTTATTTTTATACATGCTTTGAACCAGACCCTAATAGTACAAAACTTGGCCTCTAGTTGTGGTTCGGAGCCCTAGGCCCATGCTAAGAAGCAGATGGGAAGCTACTCGATGGTAGAACTTAGAAAGTGTTCGCCACGGCTGTCAGTGCCCGACTCACAACTGGATCTGATAGCTCTAGTAGTTTGGCTGAGTCTGAAGCTGTTTCACCCATCCCCCCAGGGTATCATCCCTAAACCCTACCATCCCTTTCCTCCCAAAGACAATCTGGTTGCGAAAATTCCATACCCCCAACAGGACTGAGGCCCGAATGTATGTCTAGCATGCACTGACAATGAATGTAACTCCTGTCGAGTCACCCAAAAGACCCATTCTCTCCAATTTTGACCCAGATGAAACCTCCCCATTAGGCCACTCTTTCTCATGGCTACTTCTATTCGTATCCAGACACAGCAAACTAGAGTACATCTCCACAATAGATGGACTACTGATTCTATTGCTCTATTGCATAGTGGGCATACAGAATTAACTTCAAACCTTTTGGCCAATTTAGCACGCACGGGGACCCATTGGTGTAGAATTTTCCATGCCATAAGCATGTTAAAATTTTCCAAATAGTTAAATTAAAATACCCCTCCTTTTGAATGCACGTGGTACACTAAAATTTTATGAGGTGAACCCCCCGAGCTCCAAACATGAACATGGCATGGAAGCAAGCTGAAGAAGAAGAAGAAGAAGAAGAAGTGAGCAAGAGTAGAAGGGGGATGATGGACGTCATGGAGCAGCTAAACAGACCCTGTGACACCGAATAAATAAGGCGGGGGAAAGAGTTTTCCATCAGATGTCTTGTGGGTGTAAGCCTTACATAGCAAAGTTGACTTTCAAAACAAAACAAAAAGTGGGCACATGGAGGTGGCAATATTGCTCCTCCACTTCTAGCCCACGGCTCAAATGCATTCAACGCACCATGGGCAGTTCTAGTCTCTAAACACCCTCTCTAATGTGTTTTGCACCTCAACACTCCCCTACTAATTCGAAGCCATACATGTGTATCTCATGATCTCAAATACCCTCACATGAGCTTCACACCCTCCTCACAAGCATGGTTGTTCATCTCTTGCATCATACAATTGGAATCTTGTAATGCAAGATGACAATGCAAGTTGTCATCTCAAAGGGATATTTTCAAATGAAGTTCCTAGAAAAGACACTTGGCATTATTATCACATTAACTTTACTCTTTCCATTGCACACTTGTTACATATACAAGGAATCACTTTTTAACCTGGCCCTTAGGGGTAGCCTTAGCAACGATGCAATTTGGGCAAAGCAGAAATTAGGCATTTTGAGGTTTTTTGGAAGTACATTTTTCCTATTGGACAATATGTTGATATGTGGGTTCTCTTCTTCATTGGACATGGGGACGAGCATTTTCCGAGCGAAATCTTCCGAGCGTCTAAGCGAAGGAAAAAAAAGCTTCCAACTATGCAAAAATATGACAAAAATAGATAAGAAGAAAACATAGTTTCACTTAGAAATATGAAAAGTATTATAGGAATGCCTATTTTATACATGAATATTTATGTGAATCTTTGGGAATGGTGAGAACATAATGGGATGGCTTTTGAAGAAACCCACATGTAGAGTAGACTTCTCTATGAAAATTCCCTTATGATCCTTCTTACAACTTTTTACTTAATAGGGGGTGACATTGAAAAACCTATCTTCATGAAAGGGTTTCTCCAAAGAAAACTCATTGAAGCAAGCCATCAAGGTAGTTTCGCCAGCGAAACCCCTTTGAACAAGGTCTTTCAAGGTAGTTTCGCTGGCGAAACTACCTTGGACAACACTTTTAAAAGTGACATAACTTTCACATCCAATGTCCAAATATAGTCATTCAGCCACTCAAATTGATCGGAAAACCCATTTGAGCACATCTATGGGGTTATATTTTGAAAAACCTTGCATATATAGTATTAAATATTACATGTATTTTATAAAAGTGATATATAAGCCCAAGTTAATATACTTTTTAAAGGTAATAACAAGGGTACAAGGGGATGTCTATGAATAAGAAGATTTATGTTATGTAAAAATGAATGAGTGACTAGTTTGTATAATTTTATGATAAAGGGATCTAGTTCTAATGAAAATAAAAGTGTAAAAACCATATTTCCTAAAGAAATACTATTTTTAAAATCTCTTGAAAAACACGCTCGTATAAACTTGCTCATAGGTTTTTGCTCGTAAAATTGACGCACCCATTGGACATGAATGTAGACTTTGAAGTGGTTGACACTCGCTCTCTCTCTCTCTCTCTCTCTCTCTCTCTCTCTCTCTCTCTCTCTCTCTCCCCCCTTCTTTATCCCCTCAAGTCTTCCTACACACCATCTTCACCTTTTCTTCCTCCCCTTCCCCCCCTCGCCCCGTGCTCCTCTCTCTCTCTCTCTCTCTCTCTCTCTCTCTCTCTCTCTCTCTCTCTCTCTCTCTCTCTCTCTCTCTCTCTCTCTCTCTCTCTTTCTCTCTCTTCTGCAACCTTCCTTCACACCATTTCTAGTGCATTCCTTTTTTTTTGCTTTTTAAATATTTGGTAGGCCTTATGAATGATTAAATATCATTCATCTTGTTTTATGCTTTTTAAATGGTTTAATGAGGTAATACTCATGAGCATTCTTACCCCTTTGTATTTCACATTCACCAACTTCTACTATCCCATTTAATTTTATTCTAAAATAATATTATGCAAATTGTCTCCAAGGCTTTGGCGTAGTTGTTTGAGCATTGAGCTTCAAATCCTCAAGTCACAAGTTCAAATCTTGGAGGTCGGGCTTAGTGTCCTAGCTTGTAGACATGTGCTTGTGTGTGGTATGCATGAGTTGACTATAGCTATGGACCCTATGCCCACCGGTCTAGGGCAGTGTGTCCCTTGATAGAACCACAGGTGTAGGGGGTGGGTGTGTTAACAAAAAAAAGAAAAAAAAGGGAAATTTTTGAAATTTGATTTTTAAAACCACTGACAACTTTTTTGCAATTCGATATTTTTAATGTTACAGTTGATTTGAAAAGTGGACGATTCATTATGCATTATTAATTTTTACAAATCAAAGGCACATTAGTTAGATAAACTTGGTAAATATTTCTATGTAGAGATACCCAATAGTACGGTCTAGTAGCACCGATTGCGATATTGCATTGAAATTATAGTTTCTTTAAAAAATGATTTACTTAAATATAAACCATGCTTATAAGTACTAAAACTAGGAATTTTGAGACAATCCAATGATTTTGAGATTATCCAAATTGAAAGTGTGTTTAAATTAATATATTATAATGCATTTGTATAAGATGCTTACAGTAAGGAAGGATGTTAAGAGTCCATCATTCATTGTCTTTGGTGTTTCTAATTGGTAATCTAGCATGTACAATGTTACCAATAATATTTAAAAATAAATAATAATTAAGAAATGCGACAATAAAAGTACCCAAAGTCAAAATTTGTTCTCATTCATTGTAATGGTAACATTACAACTTTGGATCTATATCCTTTCCCATTTGGATATGTTCTCACAAGTTGTTTATGGCAATTTAACCTTGCACATGTTCCCAATTTCCTAGGTCAAATTCCTTGTTGCATCTCCACTCATCATCCAATAGTTCTAGATCCCAATAACCAGGGTAAGGATACATGAGGAGAAGTTGTTGATAACATTATTTCTGAGTTTGAGTCCTTCATTAGTGATACATGCATGGTAGGATGTGAGAAGAGAGTGGTAGGTGCCAGGGTAATTAGTTTTTATTTCTGTATGGATGTTACTTCTTCTTTACATATCCTTATATTTTGTTCACTTTAATTGCTCAATCTATTTCATGGTAGCATACTAGATCAAGTGATGCTCTTGGTTTTTCAGTAATTTGTTCTTAATAGCACAATGAATCGTTCTATTGATGAATAGAGGTAAATATTTGCCTATGTATGGTTTATGAGCTATGCGTGCTTTATGTCCTACACTACCACATGTGATAGTATCTATATCTTTTGGTCTTTCAGCATGTGGATAGTGAAAGTCACCATTGAGCACATCATGTAGTGCTTTTAATTTGTTTGTGCTATCAAGCCCATCTATATTTTCTTCCAAGCATTTCTACTTGATCTCTCAACCATAATGTTATGTTCTTTCAATCACATCTCTTTTCTCTTTCTAGTATACATGTTTGTGCTTTCAAGAAGATTTGTCAATTCTTCAAACCACATTGGGAGTTTTAGCAAAATGGATATATTTCTTGTTGCCTCCATGCTCATAGTCTCCTTGTGATAACATGCACTGCATGTGCTTGTTATAATTCCTATTTGTTCTTTATGATGTCACGTAATGCATGAAGTGATTTCAATTACGTGTGTTAGTTATTTTGGTCCGATGCACGATCAAGTGCAGCCAATCACAAAACTATTTTTGGGGCATTTTTTGGGCCATGCTACGATGTATTGGTCTGAGGCATAAGGCACAATGGTGACTATCTACAAAGCACCACCATTTTATGTGCCTTCATTGCATAAAACAAAATTCTAAATCTAATTCCTCCCTTGAGGTCCCTCGACTTGCAAATGGATGTAGAAATACCCGTGGGAATAGATCTCATTGACCATTAGGAGGGCTAGCATATATGCCAACCTAGCAACTCAAGTAGCACCGTAACCATGGCAATGGCTAGATTGCACTTTTTAGCATTGTTTTGAACAATTTTTGGGCACTTTTAGCTCTTATACAGCATGCTCATGATCACACAAAGACAAACACAAAGAGAGAGAAAAGACTGCACATATATTGTACATGTGCTCGGGCAATGGCAGAATCTACTAGAGGTGGGGAAACTATTGGTCTAGTTGGAGATCCCACTGACTGGCACTATGACAATAGGTGGAGTAGAGCTACTGCTATCATCCAATGGCTTAGGTGTAGATCCATCATCAACATATATGGCTCATAAGAATTATTGGGATAAGTGTGATCAAGGGCTTGCTCTACGATGCATGTGTGCATCTAGGGGAGTCACATGTGTGTGTGTGTGTTGTAGAGGCACATCAAGTGCTATGATGTGTCTAGTGTGTGACCTAAGTGATGATGTAAGCCAAAGGCCCCCACATGGGAGGTTCCTTTGATTTAGGCCAGTCCCACTGATGTAGGGGCTGATTGCCACTGATGTAGGGAAGGTGTCTATGATCTAGGCCACCTTCTCCCCATTTCTGTAAGAGAGAGTCACCTCTCTCACAATCAATAGAGAACAACATTTTTGGTTACATCTTGTGCTCTCACTCCTCTTCCAAGATGCATCTATTCTATCCCACGTGTTTCTACATTTGGTATTAGAGCTTTAGGTTCTAGATCTAGCTTAGCCTAGCATTAGATGCTCCCTAGTAGGAATTCTTAGACTTTCTCAAGCTTCTACCATCTTTACCATTCCTTCCCCCAATTTGTGAGAGCTTGTTCTCCCTTGTCGTTTCACCATTCTCCAAGCCCTTTGTGCTGTAGAACAATCTCTATAGGGTGCACCTTCAACTCAAAGCTTGTCGCGAAATTGTGCCTCCATCGCCTATGCCAACAAGAAAACTATCCACTGATGTATCATGTAAGTCCACCTCTGTGGTCACTCATTTTCAAATTCCTCTGAGCACAAGTTGGACGACACTACAAGCAAGCTGTTGATGAAGTTTGAGCTCGTTTGGTTAAGCATTTGAGGAGAAACAGACAAAAGACCAATCGATTTTGCTAAGCTTCTATATGGTGACCTAGCACAACATTGTGCCTCTTCTTATTGGTAGCCCTGGTCTGGTATACTAGTGTTATTTCTACATAAAAATCCCCTTGAATAGAGCTACAAGCTATGCGAATTGTGGTCTCCAATCTACCTTGGTCTCTGCTGACAGAATTCTTCATATTTTGGTCAAAGGGTGTTGAGCAATCACCATAAGTTTGGGGCTTCCATTATTTACTGCAAACTTTCATTATTTTGATTGTACTTGAGTAGTAGAACTCAGTCATGGAGCTCATGAGTGTCCTTATACTTTGCATTTAGAATGATGACTATGTGATTCTCTTTGACCATGATTGATGAGTACTTGAATTGTAAACATGACTAAGCCCGAGCAAGTAGAGAAGTTTGATGGAACTAATTTCCATACTTGGCAAACAAAAGCTAAGTTTGTGCTTATGAAAAAGGGGATATGGAATGTTGTGAATGGAAAGGAAAATAAGCCTACAAAAGAAGAAGCTAATTGGTTGATCAAAGACAAGAAGGCTCTTGCTATCATTGCTTTGGGATTGACTCATACATTCACCACATTGATGGCTTTGAAACTTCACATGAAGCTTGGGACATCTTCACACAGTATTTGGTGCACAAGGGAAATTCTTCAAATATATCTTGCTTATTAAGTTCCTTTGGCTACAATTGGAAAAGGGAATGTGTTATTCCATGAAGAAGAAGAACTCCAAAGAGAATGAAGCATTTCTTGTGAAGAAGGGCTACTTCAACAACAAAGCAAATCTGGCTGAAGGAAGAACTCCATCAGCAAATGAAGAATCAAACTTGGTGGTAGAAGATAAAGACTATGCTTTTTGAGCACTTTGTCTTTTGAATTTTTGTTTATCATCACTTGGTCAAATTTTAAGGTTCTCTGCCTGGAGTAGTACTCTAAAAAGAATGTCATATGTTTTGTCTTTTGTAAATCACCTCTGGTCACCATATGATGTAGGCCATGTGATATGTGTTTTGTCTATCCCATTTTTGTGAACCTCACACCTTGGGAACCCTTGCTAGCATGAGATCCTAGCCATAGATTTATCCTTGACCACCATGAGATGGCATGAGAAACTATGAGACTAGATGTATCCTTGACATTGCAAGAGGCAAACCCTTGAGGGGGGGGTATGTTGGGATAAGTGTGATCAAGGGCTTGCTCTATGATGCATGTGTGCATCTAGGGGAGTCACATGTGTGTGTGTGTGTGTGTGTGTGTTGTAGAGGCACATCAAGTGCTATAATGTGTCTAGTGTGTGACCTAAGTGATGATGTAAGCCAAAGGCCCCCACATGGGAGGTTCCTTTGATTTAGGCTAGTCCCACTGATGTAGGGGCTGATTGCCACCGATGTAGGGAAGGTGCCTTTGATCTAGGCCACCTTCTCCCCATTTCTATAAGAGAGAGTCACCTCTCTCACAATCAATAGAGAACAACATTTTTGGTTACATCTTGTGCTCTCACTCCTCTTCCAAGATGCATCTATTCTATCCCATGTGTTTCTACAAGAATGCCAAAGTTCATTGCATTTAATAATACATAGCACCAAACCCCAAGCATTTCCTTTGGCCTATTTGTGTTTTCAAGCACTTTAGGCCACATTGCACTTGTTTGGGATATCCAATTCTACTGAGGTGTATCATCGGAGGGGGAAAAACCAATGGCTGAAATTTTGCTACTCCCACGTATTTTGAATTCTCATAGCTTCCACCCATCAAATCTTACAACCTACACCTGCCCTGCAACTTGCATGCAGCTCGACGTGACCTTGCGCTGACTTTGGTTTGCCATTGTCTTCTTTCACATAAGTTGTCTTCTATTCTTTGCTTGCCTCACAAGCTAGCTTCTCTCTATTTTGGTTTGGCATTGTCTTCTTTCATTGATCGTCACCATGGCAACATGCAGCTTGCCATGTCTTACAAGAGAAGCAAACAGAGGCTGCGAGATAAAAAAGTTGAAAAGCTTGGTCAGGGCACAAGGACCAGAAGACTCCTTGCAGACCAGTAGCAAGAAGCAGTTGTTGTAAATGCACACATTCGATCATTGCCATCAAAGCGAAGAAAACGAGCTGTGATGTCACAATTGGTGGTAGCATTCGAGGAAGCAACATCAGGACATTCAGGTAAATACCATTCTCAAGTCTTCACAAGCTTTAACCTGCACTCTAAAGTTCATAGAGTGACAACCCTACCAACACCTTATATTTTCATGCCAAAACGTCACCACAATTGCAATGACTTCTACACTTAGGCTGTCTCTTCTTTTCTTGCATTCTGTTGAAGCCCATAGACTACTCGAATTGGGATGATTAGGCATTTCTTTCACTCTTCGTCATCTCTTGAGAGTTTCTCTAAATAGCAAGGACATATATAGAAAGCAGACGGGATAAAAGATGTTTGACAAGCACATCATATACATGCTTGATACAACGTAGGTCAGTGGTTGCCTAAACCATCCCGATGGTTTCTTGTGATTGAGCTTTAGGATAGTTGACTTGTTTCATTTCTTAATAGAACGTAGGTCAATGATTACATAAACCAGCCCGGTGGTTGTTTGTGATTGAGCTTTGGGATAGTTTACTCTGCTGGCCTAGACTTAATGTGATCATCCTAAACCATCCCAATGGTTGGAATATCATGCAACTGTGTGGCTAGTTCTGCTCAAACACCAGAACCAGGCTGGCTTGGGCTTAATGTGATTGTCCTAAACCAGCTCGGTGATTGGAACATCATCCAATCGTGGTTGGGTCAGCTCAAACACCAGTTATGTGATTGTTCTAAACCAGCTCGGTGGTTGGAATATCATGCAACCGTGTGGTTGGTTCAGCTCAAACACCAGAACCAGGCTGGCTTGGACTTAATGTGATTGTTTTAAACTAGCTCGATGGTTGGAACATCATGCAATCATGATTGGGTCAGCTCAAACACCAGTTAAGGCTAGAGGAGGTAGGCACTGGCAACGAAATGCATTTATGTCTATTAAGGATGCAACCCCCACAAAATATAGCCTTTAGTAAATCCCAAACAACCACCGCACTTATTTGAGTAAATCCCAATCAATAAATCCCAAACAAGGGAAAATGTAAATCCCAAACAGTATACTAATCCCAAACAACTATCGAGCTCGTTTTAGTGACAATGACTATGCATGAGAGACCATCTAATTCATAAGTTCAGATTAGCATTCAGTCAAAATCAGACTGTAATAACAATGACTGTGCATGAGGGACCATCTAATTCGCAAGCTCAGATTAGCATTGAGCCGGAATCAAACTGTAATAATAATGACTTTGCATCTAGTTCACAAGCTTAAATTAGCATTCAATCGGTTTATTAGGCTGTAATAACAATAGTTTAGAATGAGAACTAGCATTAAGCTGAGATAGACGGTAAGAACATATCACATGGTTAGAATTACAGTCTAATCGCACATCATGAGTGAAGCAGTCATAAGAAAATAGAACCTTTGAATCCAACTAAATGCAACATTCTCAAATTATAAGGCCCAGCTGAGTGAAGCATTGTATCCAAGGACGGATAAATGGCAGATTATTGCTTTAAAATTGAAGCTATTAGGGGAATTTTGGACTCAAAATGGGCCTCATAAGGAGTGGATTAGCAAAATGGATTAAGAACTAATAAGGCCTACAAAGGGTCCCATCACCCCATATGGGGACAAAAAAGTACATCTCCCTAGGTCCTTGGTGGTCCCTAAAAGTGCACCTCCCTCTCCCAGTTGGAGGGCCCCCCCACTCCAACTGAATGTGGACCACCTTTAGGTGGTCCACATTCCCAAAAAGTATCTCGCAGGTACACCCTAGCCCAAAAATTTAAAAATTTTCAAAAGTGCCCAAAATGGCCCAAAACTCTTCAAAACTTTCCCCCAAACCATGCCTATGCACCCAAATCACTTTTCAACATCGAAATCCTACTCCTCCTCACCATAGTCATCATCCAATCCCACATTCATATTCCTTTTATTGTAAGCACTTTGCAACACCCAAATCCAATTTCTTCTCATCATTTTGTCCCAAACTTACTCCCATTGATCCTATTATATCTTTCCATTGTCCCAAACTTGTTTCCATTGATGCTATTCTATTCTTTGAATTGATCCAAGGCCTTATTTCTAAATCCCTCTCATGGCTCCATTGGAAGATCACACCAACAAGCCACGAAAAAGCACCTTGCACATTGAAGTTGCACCAGAGTATGCCACAACTCATCAATGTTATGGCCACAAGGTTGCTGGCAAAGATACACTAGATCAATTACAACAACAAGGAACAAAGCATGTCGACTTATGGAGTGTTGGTGGATGCTATCCAGTGGATCCTTTGACAAGTGCTCCACCTTTGTTTGAAAATGTGACGAGTTTGATTTCAATACATAGGCGATGGTCTTCAAGGCTTACTAGGATATTGTAAATGCATCAGCAATAGCACACTTTGTGAAGGTTCACTTATTGAGAATGGAAGGAGAGACAAAGATACTTAAAGATACCATGCATAACCTCCAAGAACAACTAACCCAAGAACAAAAAAAACTTGCTAACTCAAAAATTGCAAAACAGAGCTCACAAGAGACAATCACAAGATTAATAGATGAGAAGAACAAACTATTGAAAAAGGCTTGGTGTATCCAACAAGAGCTTGCTACATTGACTAGGAGATTAGAAAGAATAAAAAGAACCCCTCTAGGTTACAAGCATAGGATCAAGCCCGTGCAATCAATGGAGAGCTTGGCATATGGTGGTGGAGCAAGGAAACACAGGGTGAAAGCTACAAGGTATGCATATTTGGACTATTTGGTAATTATGAAGCATTACTTACAAATGAGTCATTTATTTTTCTAATGTTATCATGATTTCTGTAAAAAATTTATGGAGGAGGTTATTGGAAGAAATTCCTCTGACTCAACTTTGTGCCATAAAGAGTATAGTTAAAAAGAAAGAATTCATTTCTATTCTTAAAGACCCTTGTCGGTGTGTACAATATTACAAGAGGTTGCAACTGATTTAGAGAATCTTGTAGATCCATCAGAAGTTGTCCATGCATGTGATGCTATTGGCATTAGTCGGCAATGGTACTTAGCTATGTATAATGTCTTTGTTGTAAATGCACTTTGAGTTCAAGGCATTAAGAATCCTCTATTGCTGAGACCAGTATACATTAGAAATGCAAGGAAAGAAACAAATTTTGCTGTTCAAGATTTGTTGGGTGGATTTATACACATCTCAGAAAGCATGACATTGGAAGGCACAAACAAGACAAATGTCCAACATAGCAAAAAGAAAGGAGGACCAACTACCAAAGGGGCAAAGCAAGAACCAAGAACCTTTGAGTACACAGAGCATAATAATGTTTTTTTGGATGTACGTAGGGTCCAAGCTACAATGGTGGAGTTTTGCAACATGAAAGCATGGGGTATGTTAAAATTATATTGTTTAGAGAGCTGGAGATTTTATTGAAATCTTTTCTAATCATGTAAATCTTTTAATCTTCCATATTGTGAAGGAAAAATAGTATTTGTTATCAAATTGGATGAGTGTGAGGTTGTAAAAGGCCACAAGTTGAGAGGGTTAGTATTATTTTGATGAATAAAGCCCTCGAACATGCCAAAGATAAGGAAATTAGGGAAGATTTTAGTATGCAATCGGAAAAGCACATTTGGTGGCTTGCTGCATTTGAACTTCCTAAAGATACACACTCATTCTTGAAATGGGTATTTGATAGATCTCCAATTCCAAGTGTCATAGATGCACAAACAAAAGGAGAGTTGCTTCAAGCTGAAGGGTTCAGATCATTTAAAGTTGAATGGCACATGGCAGGAGATCTTAAGACATTGAAGTGTATGTTTGGAATGGAATTGAGTGCAAATGCGACATATCCATGTCTTTATTGTATGCACTCACACCAACCTCGAGGCAGTAACATAGGAATACATAGAGGGAAAGAGCAAGTAAAAAGAGGAAAAGACTTTGGGAATGCTAAAGATGTAATGAATGACATCACAGATGATGAGGCTAACAAATGGATGAATTGGAGCAATGGAGTAATGAGCTACAATCAGGATGCTGCACCCAACAGAGATCAGAACGATAAAAAATGGGATCCAATTTTAAACATTTCATTATAAAGAGTGTATTTCTATGTATTACATGCGGAGATGCGGCTCATTGATAAATTGTTTTACTTGCACATTAGTATATGCATGGAACATGAAACGAGAGGAGAGAGCGGCATCATGTATAGCAAGGGTCAAAGCTTTAATCTCGAGCATGGGTCTACATGGGGGGAATGTAAAGCTAATCAAAGACGCACAATTGTCACGAAAATCAGGAAATCTTCCAAATAAAGTGTCCATGGGAGGCTCTAAGGCATGAAGGTTTTTGTCCAATCATGGAAAACATCGATTAAATCTGCATTGGAATTATTGGAAAAATTTATGTGATTGCACCACTAATTTGGAAGCTGATCCTCATGTCAGAACCTTAAGAATACATGTTAGAAAGAATTGGATAATCTGGTAAAGATCTCGAGGAAGCCACGACGATGATGTGCAACTATATAAAGTCATCGTGAAAGAGTTCATTGAAGCCATGGTAGATGGATGGGGTGAATCACACATTACTCACTACATGGTGTGTTTGGTCTTTGCTATTTTCAAAATTTTAATTGCAATCAATTTACTCTTGTTTATCTCGTGTGTTTTTGTTAGATATGCTCAATGCCCCACCATCCTGGTAACCACCAGTGGTCCAAGGTGCTCAAGTTGTAAGGCCCCCATATGAGGAGAAGCCATATGTAAGCCCAGGACACTGGATGGTGACTTGTGGATGCTAACTTGCATGTCAGATGAGGTTTATCAATGAGACCATTGATGGTAGACAGGTGATCTATGTGAATCTAGCCTATGGGCTAGGCAGGGTAGGTAAGCTGGTAGCACAACGAGGCACATTGTGTTGATTGTGTGGGAGCCCCTTACTCTCGCTGGGGTCTAGGGGCCAGCTGGCCCCCTTGGTGGGGGTTCAGGGGCGAGAGCCCCCGAGGCGACAGTATAGGGAATATTCCATGGACGACTAGTCAGTTCCACCAACTAGGTTGACTAGTCGGCTCCACCAACTCGGTTGATCCAACTACTACCCTCATAGCTATAAAGAGGTGACCTTCCCAGTCCATTGTATTAGATTAAATCTTCTAGCAAATATCTTCCAGCTAGTAGCTCTTCACCTAGTATCTCTCTAGATCACCATCTAAGCTCCATTGTGGGAGCGCACAGGTGGACGGAGCCATCATCTGTACTACATCAATATTGAAGGAAAATTTTGTTCCTCTCCAGCTTGCTATGTACTCTCTATTCTTTGTTCAGTTTTTGTTCTGCTGCGCCATGTAATTTAACATGGTATCAAAGCCCAGGCAGCTCTAAGGATCGAAGAGTAGAAGAGAGGTGAGAGCTTCAATATCATATGGAGTGATGGCATCAAGAAGCAGCTCGAGTTCAGCAACTGCACCAACAATCTAGGCATTGAGGATTTGCCCACTAGCCTTCACTGAAGGCAAGCTAGATGGTATGAAGTACACTCTATGGAAGATTAAAATTACTGCTATTCTAGATTCGTATGAGATTTTGGAGACAGTACTAGGGACTGGACCTAGAACCACAAGAAACTTCTGACCCACCAGCCAATGCGGGGAGAACAATACCTCAAAAATGTAGGAATGCAGATGCTCTGTGTGCCCTGGTTACAAGTACTACTGATAGTGTTTTGACCTTGATTCTGTTAGATATCAATGCTCCACTATCGTGTAACTACACGGAAACCACCTAACTCTACTTGTAAGCCCCCAATATGAGGAGAAGGCATTTGAGTAGCTCGGTTATCCGATAGGTCCTAGTTTGGACACCAGATGGGGGCCATGTGTGGCCTGATGGCTAGATGGCTTCAAATAGAGTTGGCACACTGCCAACTAGGCTACATGCAAGTGCGGGACTTCAGGCATCCCATGACTGACCACATTGAGGGTAGACAGAGCATTTCCTGAGGCTGCCCACTCTTGGGTTGCAGGGCTCGTTTGGAGCCCCAGATGATCCCGGATGGCTCTGGGCCAAATGGTTCTATCGTGTGGTCGGTGGCCTATTTTAGGACCGACCCCCAGTCGGTCCTGAAATAGGCTGTTTTGGGCAGACTGGGTCGGTCACCCAATTGGCTATTTCAGGACCGCGACCCCCAGTCGGCCATTTTGGGCGGAGTGGGTCGGTCACCCAATTGGGTCTAACCGACTATGACTAGTGGCTATATAAGAGCAAGCCCGTGAAGCCCATTCCATCAGTGGCTATAGCAACCCTGATTCCTAAACATCGAGCCTCCGTCCTCTACTATTTCCAGCATGCCATCGAAGCTTCTCTCACAGGAGCGCACGGCTGGGAGGCAACACCATCTATTGTATCAGTTTTATAGTAATCAATTTTTTGATTCTCCATACTATCTGCTTTTCTCTCTTACATACGAGATCCTGTTATCTCTTGAGCACAGACGTTTTATTGTTTTCTTACATGGTATCAGAGCTTGGGCTCTAGCAAGAAGATTTGGTAGTGTGTTTCTGTTTGTGAGCAGATTGTGAGAGATGGCCGAGCCCGTAAGACTGTGAATACCAGCGTTTAGCGAAAGCGGAAAGTTGGACGGCACTAACTATCCACTTTGGAAGTTCAAGATGAAGACCATCCTAAGCGCATACAAGCTTTGGGATATTACTTCTGGGGTGGACGTGAAGCCGCCGGATCCAGCCAATGTAGGACAACAGATAGTACCAACTGTGGATGAGATTCTTGCATGGACAAGAAGAAATGCAAATGCGATCTGTTCTATTGTCTGTAGTGTAAGTGATTCCGTCATGGTGTTAATTCAACATGTCCACAGTGGAGGAGGCATGGATGGTCTTGAAAAATCAGTATGAGACCACGAATCAGATGTGGATTCAGAATCTAGAGACTCAACTTGCGAACGAGAAACTGCTTGGTCTAAAGCGACAGAGAAGTTCATCACTAGGGTGAAGAATCTGCGTGATCAGATGACTGCGATTGGCATCACCATCACCAGCGAGAATCTAGAATGAAGGTGCATACAGATTCTCCCACCAATGTACGATGGTCTTGTTACGGCACTGAATACATAGAATAGAAATCCACCCCTCAACTTTGAGGATTTCAGTGCGATACTTCTGGAGGAGGAGATGCGTTAAAAGATGAGGACTAGAGAAGATTCAGCTTTGTCAGCTGGATCAAAGAAAGGAAGGGTAAGGACTCTAGTAACCCATCTTCTTCTGATGATAAAAAGAGAAAGAAGAAGATCAAGTGCTTCTATTGCAACAAGGCAGGGCACAAGCAGAATGAGTGCCGAAAGAAGATTGCAGATGAGAAGAACAGAGTAAAGAAAGAGTCCAACAACATCACGCAGGCAGTACCAGTAGAGCTGTTCATAGCAATTGAGGAGATTTGCACAGATGCAGTTCATGTACCTGTGGATGAACCTTGGATTATTGACAGTGGTGCATCCAGCCACATGACAAGTCAGAAGGATTGGTATACCTCTCTACAGCCATTAGGGAATGACATCCTGGTAGCAGTCGACAATGATGCAAAATGTCCAGCAAAAGGAAAAGGTACGATTGCTCTCAAGTCAGATGGAGTACTCCTCTAGAGCTGGTTCACACGGACCTCTGTGGAAAGATGGAGACAGAAGCTCACCAACCTAGGCTTGCTCTCCACATTCCATGGCCGAAGGCCTCGGGGGTTGCGTGACATGGTTGGGAAGAGACCAAAGAGATTATAATTATCTTTTGACCACCAAGGTTACACAATACCCTCTTCTAGAATTATCCATCTTTATAATAAAATTTTAGAAGTTATGCAATGCATGCTCGATGAAGGTTTCGATCATTTTGAAACTGAGCATGTCGCTTACCCCCACCTTCTAATCAAAGAAGAAACCCATATGGTCATTGCTATATTTAACTCCACCACCCACCTTGACACATAACAACTCCCCCACCCACCAACTAACCCATCTCCAAACATCCCAGAGTCTTTTTAAAACGTAGCCTAACAAACATACACACCAATCCATTTTCACCATGGCTTGTAAATCTATGGAAATCTAATATGGACACCCAATATATCTTGGAGCCATATGCAGCAACATCGTACCTCACAAAATGCGACAACACAACAACAAAAACTTTTAACACAATTATAGAGAAATGATAATAGTGCACCGACAAAACCGCAAGTTCAATAAGCAAAGAATGTCAGCTCCTTCAGGAACGTCAAATTTCTTAGCCACATTAAATGATTGCATGATGTAATGTACAAGACCGTCTCACTATACTAGCACAATCAAACACTTCAGTATCATGTTTCTAAAGCTCCATGTAACCTATGCCTTTCTTCGAGCTCCTCTCAAAAAGTTATAAATTTCCTCTTTTTCCTTTAATTAATTTAAATTTCCAACTTAAAAATATTATTGGGAAAAAAAGAAAATAGTCTTTCAAATTTCATTAAAACCTCAATTCTATTCTTTCCTCTAGGGCAGTGCTCTCAGCACCCCGTGCCCCTTGTTTTAATGAGCGAGTACAATATGTTGTCTAACAAGTTGTTCTGAATGTTGTCCATTTTTTAGTTTCTCCCTCACTTTGGCGCGGTGGGTTTACATTTGTCGATCTAGTGGGGTAAGCCTCCAACTCATCTCTCTCTCTCTCTCTCTCTCTGCCTACATGCACACTTGTTTTCTAAGTCTACATGTTGCTTGCTTATTCATTATATACCCCCTTTCGCTTGCCCCCAGTCAGCGTGTCCCCTTAAACACACCCACCCATGTGCATGCACAGAGCATCCAAAACTCACATGAGCAATTCTAATTATCTAAATAAAATGTGTTACAAAATAACTAGGGCAACAACAGTGTCAGGCAAAAAAATGCCTCCACCTATCACAAAGAGACGTTATCTAATTCTGTGTAAAAGAGGGAGTAACTGGAGAAAAGGGCTTCTATGAGAAGTGTAGCAGTGACCTCCCCTTTGTGCAACGGTATTGCTGTGGACAATTTCCCCATCAATATGGCATACTTCCACTGGAAATACGAGCATCAATGCAGGGCAGTTCCTAAGCATAGACTAAACTTGCTTCACCATTGGGCATAATGCAGCAGTACATTCTCCCTATTTCCCTTCCACAATTATGTCAATATTAGCCCATTTTGAGATCTTTTCCTGCATCCCCAGATAAGACTCAGCCTAGAATGAAATCCGATGACTAAAAGAGACAAGTGACAGTGCCTGGGATGTGAATGAGGACCACTTTCTACCAAGAACAAATCTTGGTATATTTCTTTCTTCAATGATACTTGACTTGTAAATACAATGGTATTTGCAAAGTTTGTACAGGACCCAAATCTAGAAATCCTAATACATAGTAGCTGTGTTGAATCACAAAAATATAATGTCCCAGAGAACTGCACAGTCTATTAAATGCTTTGAAAACGATTCAAAATCAATTGTCAAGGAGGTGCCACAATCTGCGGCTTCTCCTAATGTCCCTGGGATCAGACAGCTCACAGATTGGGAACTCCTCCTTCAACGGTGATGATGTGGTAGCACGCCAGGATAGGTTCAGACTACTCCCTTTGAAGTTTCCAAGTAGTCTGTTACACAAGCCTTGATCTTGAGGAGGTTCCTATTCACCATTCCCCCTCAGTCTCCATGAGTTTTGACAATAGTGTTTGGAACACGCTCGGATTTTACAACTGTGTCAGATAGCAAGCTCGATCCTTAGTCAGCAGGAACTTCAATTGGCCCTACTGGATGTATGCTTTAAATGAACATGTTTTCACCAACAAATATGTATAGGTGTGGCATCATGCTCATAGGGCATGGTAGCCATCAAATCGAAGGAAATCTAAACTTATAACACCTTTATGACCACATTGAACTTGGCCACTAGATTCCCATCATGTACATACCCAAGCATACGGAGAGGATCTTGTTGGTAGATCCCAAATCCACAATCATCTCTATGATTATCTCAATCAATCACCTCCTATGATCACTGACACATCACACCAACCTAACATACCTAACTGCCAAGTCACTAGAACCTTCTAGCACACCTACACACACACTCCTTGCATAGGCCCATAGGCATACACACACACACATCAATTTTCCCCTTCATTCCCCCCCACAAATTGATGACCTCATCCCTCATCAGTAGTACATGGGATGCTCCATGGCTTGCCCACCATCATGTGGCAACAGACATGGCCCCAACTTGTGACTCACTCTTAGTATTCTTGGTTTACAACTGGGAGATAGACAATGACTATGTATGAAAAGCCCAATGAGTCCAACAAGGAAAGAATTTCAAAAGACTAACAATCATTTAAGGATGGACTATCCATGGCAGAGAACCATTATTGACCTCACACACACATAACTTAGAAACATATGGATCTTTCAACAAGATTGGTTGAACATCTCTTCTTTGCATAACATTCCTTTTCAAAGTGTCCAAGTTTGCCACAAAAGTTACACTTCATTTTCCTCTTTCCCTTGGAGTTGGTTTTGGCCAAATATGCCCCTTCTTTGTAATCACTTCTTTGTTTGATCTTTCTTTCCTCTTTCAAGAGGGATGCTTCAATTTCCACCAAACTTATCTTTGGTATATTGGTGAGTGTGGTTAGAATAGTGCCATATTCTTTAGTCAGACTTCTAAGTAAGATGGCAATTACAATATCTTCATCAAGATTAAACTTGATGCCAGATAACTGTGTCAAAATGCTCTTCATTGAATTTAGATGTGAAGAGATGAATTCTCCTCTATCCAATTTTAAATCAAAGGACTTGATAAGCAAGCTAAACTTAGAGCATCTCCCCTATGCTCCAAAAACATGCTCAAGATGAGTCCATGCAGCATGAGTAGTCTCACATCCATCAATGTGATGGGGATAAAAGAATCACTCAAACCAAGAGCAATTATAGCTAGTTCTTTTTCATCTTTGGAAAGCCATGAAGCTTCTCCTTCCCTAGTTGCAGGTTTAGTTTCTTTTCCATTAGCCACCTTCCATATTCCCTTTTTCATGAGAATAAACTTTAGTGTTGTTTGCCAAGTGTGGAACCCCTCTCCTTCAAACTTATCTATTTTGAGTTTGGAGGCCATTTTGGGAAGGTCTTACCAATTTGATGGTAGTGTCTAATCCCTTTACAAAAGATCAATCTTTCTTAACAATGACTTTGGTCTTCACTTGTTGGTTGCATATATTGGAATACAAGCTCTCTTTCTACTCTATAGAGTTGCAGTGTTGTTCCCTCATAGTGCCTTTTGTGAATTACATATTCTCTTCTCCTCTCCCTTTCTTCTTCTCTCCTCTCCCTTCTCCATTTACCTCTCCCCTCTCCTTATGGATTCATAGTTGCAACAAGCTGAGAGTCACGAGTGACAATAGTGGAAGATGAGAGTCACTAGAGTGACTCATAGTGGATGGAATTCGCATGCATTACTGTCAACCCAAATTAACTTGGAGGAATACTCCATCGGCATTCCTGCAAGATTTCCAAGACACATGAGTCACCACAAGACTACAAATTTTTGGTGCCATTGCCGGGGAGTTTTAGGTCTGATTTTGCATTACATTTGCTTCTCTCATTATCTACCCATTGTCCAATGCTAAGAATTGTAGAGAAAAGCTGTTGGTTTTTTATGTATAGGAAAGTGTGATTGAAAGAGAGGTGTGGAAAGTCATTTGGAGTGATTTTGAAGTGGTTTTGGTTTTTGTTCAATGTTCAAAGTTGTAGAAAGAGATTTTAGGTTATTTGTAAGGTGTGTGTGATAGAAAATCCCAATAAAAACACTAAGACATGATGATAGGATTGATTTTCAAAGTGGCTTGAAAGGAGAAAATTGTCACTTTTTGCAAAACACTCCATTTTTCCTTCAAAATTTGATCTTTCTTGTTTTTTTAAACATTGATTAGGTAGAATAGGTAGATTAGCATCCTAGCCATACACACAAAAATCTCTAAACAAAACTCTAGAAATCAAGAAAATGCCCAAAAACTAGTCGACAAAATTGTGTGTTCTTGAGTTGCTACTATAAATTCAGTGCAGCCAGATAGTCAGTCACATATTATTAATGGAGTGAGACAACCAGTTGTTTTGTTATCAATGTAGCAGTGCAATGCATTAAATGTCTAACATCACCTACAACTAATAGCTCACCGCTACCTACCATGTGTCATTAAATGCACTGACAATTTTTGTTAGATCAAAAAGTCAAGCCACAACGTTAGTGCTAAAGCAACGAGTCTTAGCCTCTTGTATTAATCAAGTCATTTCATTATCAAGTCACTGCATTATCAAGTCGCTACACTATCAAGTCACCATGCTGTCAAGTCATCCTATTATCAAGTCGCTACATTATCAAGTCACCACACTATCAAGCCACTGCATTATCAACTCGCTACATTATCAAGTCACTACATTATCGGGTCATTGCATTATTAAGTCACTACATTGGTCACTCAGCATTAGCATTACATAGGGACCCCTTGGAGATAAGTGAATTATAGATCCAAAATCAGCATCCAAAGCCACAAGTCGCTACTGCATCTTGACTTCACCTTGAAGTGGAATAAACTTAGAAACGGGGCCTCAAAGCACTGACCAACACATGCACTTTAGATTAAGAAGAATCCCAGGAGCTAACCTTGAGCCTAAGGATAGTGCCTCAAATACCCTCTTATCAACCCACACACCCAACTTTACATCCTTAGGGTCAACAAGCTCAAAAATTGGCATGAACCACCACAAGGTGTCTTGGCTAGCTTAGAAGAGTCCATGAGACTAGATAGTAGAGATATATGAGATCCCTCAAATAATCGATCCTCAATGGCTCCAAGCACAATGTTTAGTGATCCCGATCCTCAGTCTCCTACCCCTTCTATAGCAACTAGATTAATGGAAATCTTCTCCAACATGATGGGAATACTTGGACTAATTGAACCAATAGACATGCTAAACCCATTTGCTAGGTAGAATAGAGTGCCGATAGAATCTTGTTGTAAGCCCAGCCATCGGTATTGGAAGCAATATGTAGGGAATTAAGTCCCATAATGTCTACTAGAAATCAGCAACCATTATATCCATTCTTTGATGAAAGCCAATCATATATGGGTGAATTTGTCTCCAATATCCTTCAAGAGTTTCAAATGCCAATTTGAACTCCCATTTTTGCGAGCCTCATGAGACAATGAGCAATGCACAATTACTACTATGCTTCCTCACTAACTAGGGGATTCAAAGCTTCATGATCATCTTTTTTCTATGAATCCCACGTCATTTGAGTCATATAGCAAGATTTTTTTGCACTTAGATGACAACATGAAAGAAAAGGTTAATGGAGGAAAGATCGCATCTACCTCCTCAAAAGTATGCCATATCTTAAAGACCACTACTACAAGTGAACTCAAGGAGACAACCCCACTCACCAAGGGCATGAACATGGAGGAGATAGCTACTAATTTATTAAATAAATTAAGCCATCAATAGAAGCAAGGAATGGCCAAGGAAGCCCCTAGTAATCCCACCTATTCCCAAGGTTTGACGATGCAAGGTGTGGAATTTGTATTGGGAAACCATCCCACCAATGAATGCCGTTTCCTTTAGGCAAGGCATGCACTCTACTGCATGCATTGTTCATGATGGGGGAACTATGATACATCCCAGTGTCATTATCCCAAGGTCATTCCCCAGCCCATTTTACCAAAAAAGGCCACCACTGACGTTGTGAGTGCCTCCATATCCATCTAATTAGGAACAATTGGAAATGCAAGGAGTGACTCCTCCCATACAAGGGCAATTTAGGGCTCAAAATCTCTCATTAGCCTCACCTATATTGGGACCTCAACGCCCACCACTAGGAATCACTCCCATGAATCAAGTATTGGTGGGCGATTCATTACAAAGAACTAGATCATGCCCTTAGTGGGAGTACTCATTCTCAATTTGATAATACTATGAGTAAGTCGAACTATATAGTTCATTATGTTATGCAGAATGAACAACATATCCCCATCTACCAATTGGCTTTCATCTCTCAAAATGTGAGAGATATGAACACCTTGATAAGGATATCACTTATTTGATGCTATACGTGTCAAGCTCCTCATAAGGCTAATGAGTGTCCATATAGCAGAGTAGGTAATCCACTAGTCTCATGCTTTAAATGTCAATGACCTCTCATTGAAAGGCTATCCCTACAGTCACACTCCATCTGCACTGGCCATGGCCCATTCAAACACACAAGCTCCATTATGCTCTAGGTGTAGAGTTGAACACTTCTATAAGGATTGCTCAATGTGGATACCAGCATCAGGTGCCACTAAGATTGGAAAGGGCCAGGATAAGGTCATCAATCTAGGATGGGTCTTATGAAGACAACGCCACCCTAGCCACATCATCTTCTTCTCAAATGGGCTTGATCAATCCTCCTCCCAAATAAGTCAAGGAATCACTAAGAACCCCTATCTAAGGTAGAGCCACAATGCGCAAGGGTCATGATGAATACCCAAGTCCCTTGGTAGAGAAACAACACCTTATCAAGGTGCAAAACTTGGCACGCGAGTGCCAAGAAAAGTTTGAGCAAAGACTTCAGTCAGGCAAGGGAGTTGATATGATCTATTTGAGGCATTGGGGAGTCAATCACACATCTAAGTCCTTGAAAGTTCCTAAAAGAGTGGAAGACGAAATTACCTCATGCTCTTTAACGGAGGGGTTCACTCTAAGGAAATAGATGTTTGAAGAAGACCCCACCTTGCAACAATTAAAGGAGGATGGCAATATGTTCTACTATGGATTTGAAGAGCCAAAATCTATCAACTTGGAACCAATCACCAAGCCCCAAGACATTGCTAGATTGGACTCATTCCTATTCATTGAGGTAAAGATTCCCATCATGACACTATTGTGGGGTAATCCCACTCTATGGAGAGACCTCTTGAATTAAATGAATGGGAAAATAGTAGCACCTGAGCCCACTTATCCTAAGATGGTTGAAGCCCCACATGACCCCCAACACTTTCCCAATGTACCCATCAACACATTGGGCTAGTACTTGAAAATGATGACTCCAACATAGTACTTCCCATCTCCTACCAAGACAAGAATGCTATGGCAATTTCGATGGATGAGAAGGTGAAAGTATAGTCACAAAGTAATATTGGGCCAAGTGGTGATGATCTAAGATGGATAGCATAAACCTCATAGTCAAATTGGCTGATGGTGTAACTACCCACCAACCGGTAGGAGTTCTAAAAGACATCGAGATTAAGACCTTCGGTCTAACCTATCAAGTGCAGTTTGTTGTAATGGACTTCCCCAGCAAACCGAATGACTATGATGTCATATTGGGTAGACCTTTCATGCAAACTGCATGATTGGTCCATGACTAGAGCTCAAATAGAATATATTTGAATAAAGATGAACAAGTCATGAGGGTGGATCTCCAAACTTAGATCGCTATGTTTGGGAATCTATTCACAGAGCTGAATCTGATACCACCAATAGGTCAACACCAGTAAATGTGTTCAATGCTTATAAGGACAGGGAAAATGGGAAGAGTCCTAAAGACTCTTGGTCTTACCTTAGTTAGAAGACTCACCAAATTGGATACATACACTAGCCACAATAGATCTACCAATTGCTAAAGGAACTCAATTTATGCACTTGACAATGATAAACCTACTACCATTACACCTTTTTTTACACCATAAGAGTGGTACTTCAAGTTTAACCTCTGGAATTGATAATGCCATTGATACTAAGGAGATACATATTACTCCATCTCAACTTTGGGTAGAGCTGACATCACCAAGTGCAACATGCCAAATAGAGGCCTTGGTATGGTTGAGCATGCAACAACCTCATCTCCTAGGAAACATGCAATTGGATGAAGTTTTCCTCCTTCACATTTTTTGGAGTGCGTGTGAAGTGACGTAGCATGGTTTTTTTTTAATCCATACCATCAATGACCAAGCCCAAGTACTTTCCTTTCTTCTCCAAACATTTTTTCCTATGCTTTGCTAGCTTTTGCCTTTCTGTGCTTTGTTGTTCTCTATGAATCTGTAAAGCTTTTTTAATTTGCTCTACAATGTATGAGAAAAATGCACAAAAGATGAGAATGATTTTTTAATTTCAATTATGTACCCTTTAAAAATAATAAAAACTTTTAAGAGAAACTAATGTACTCAAGGCTTGTCTTCTTTGGTCTTTGCAGTGTCTCTTTTTGCTTTCAATTCAGCACAAATTTGACAAACACCCATCCTGTTCTTCTTAGGAATTTTCACATGAGAGAAATATTGCCTCCAGACTCTCAAGAATGAGGGAAGGGAGAGAATCTCTTGCATACTCTCTTTGAATGTATCTACATAAATATTGTAGACTTCTTTCTTTGTGAAACTATCTGGCAAATGAGTGAATGTAGAATTTGGGAGGACTTCTCCATTGAGCAATACAAAACTTTGAAGCCATTGTCTCAACAATGAAAGTTGTGGTGTTTCTTGAGAACCATAAGTTGGATGAAAGTCCTCAAGTCCTTTGCTTGAAATTGTTTTCCCCATTCTTAAGTTTCCAAGGGAAAACACTTTCATGAAGCTTGCTCTGCAAACCATCATATCACTGATAAAGTACTTGGTTGCCAAGGAGAAGGAGGCTCTCACTAAAGTTATCAATAAGAAATTTTGTTCTCGTCTTTTCAACCCAAAGAAATGATGCCTTTCTTGCTTGATTTTTTTAAATCCTAGTGACCTCAAGAAATTCTTTCTATAACAAAATGCTCTACTTGCATCACATATGGAAATTCTTGAAAGTATCCTTTCCTTCCTTGAACCTCTTGAAGTTCTTTGCTTAGCATTGCTAGTGTCAATGCTCAATGTGCATGCTGATTGCCAAAATTGAAGTCCCTTTGAGGAGGGGGTGTGGTCAATTTCTTCAATATCCTTGCTAAAATTGGAAGTTTGTGAAGGAGATGGACAAAAAAAGGAAGGAATTACTAGGACTACTCATGAGCTCCATGTTACCACTCTATCACCAAACACAAATGAAATATTGCACCTTGTAGATGAGGCTTTAGAGACATGGAAATATTGCACCTCGTAAATGAGGCTTTAGAGTTTGTGTAACCTTTTTTATGGAATTCAAATATTTAAATTTAAAAAATATCCAAACTTTCTAAAAGTATTGAGAGAGTGCTTTAAAAGGAGGTGGAGGGCCTTATTTCTCAATTGCAAGAGTTGGAATTGGAGCTCGAGAGCACTACAGAGGCTTGCACACATTTTTGTACAACTTTTAAAAAAAGGTTGGTCTTTTATTTGTCTTGTTTAGTTTAAATTCTAAAAATATAGTTTTCTAGAGAACATTACTTAATTTGTGGTTAATGTTTTGGGATTCCACAAAGGTAGAAAAATATAAGGAACAAATTTTGCTAGTCTGAGGTATAAAGTGAGTTATGAGGAGATATTCTTGTCTATAAACTTTGGGCCGATTGTTTATAATTATTGAAACATAATTACACGTAAAAGTACACAACATCCAAAGAAAAATAAAATCTCTTCTCAATATGAGTCCTCCATTCCAAAAGGAAAATAAGTTAGGATTCTAGAATCCAAACCTTGGAAGTCTTATTTTTAAGAAATGGTTCTTTAGAACTAGTGAAAAGGAAAGTAGGATTCTAGAATCCACTTCATGTGAAGATTGGGGTTTGGATCCTAACCTTAAATCATACATTGGTTGTAAAGAAACAAAATAGTTCTATTTGGGATTCTGGAATCCCAAATTTTGGGAAGAGTCGACTTCTAGAATCCAACTAAGATGTGAAGGATTTTGGAATCCCAAAACAAAAAGACATGTAGTGGAAGGTTTTTTAAACTTCAAGCATCAACGAGGGTTTGGTGGCAGATCCTCTGATAGCAGGGGGTTTGGGAGGCGGCAGCCCCTCAAGAGTAACGGGTCCGAGGGGAGGCGTCCTTGCACAGTTTGGGGGCAACGCCCCCAATAGCGAGGTCTGGGGGCTATCGGTAAACCCAAGCCCGCGATGGTATGACCAATTTGTGAATTGTCACTCCTTCTCTTGCGGGTGCCTCTTCTATTTTTAGCAATTCGGATTCTAGAATCCACGTTTTGTAAAAATGGGAAACTAGAATCCCAAAACAAAACACAATAAATTGGAACACAATGCAAAATCTCAAAAAAGGTCATAGAAGCTTGTTCACCTTGTTTACGCCTATTCTTTGAAGTTGGATTCCAAAATCCTAGTTCTCTATGCTTGGGATTTTGGAATCCCAAAAATCAATACGGTTGTGTTGATGGGGAACACAATCATCTAGAATACAATGCAAAAGTC
Source organism: Dipteris shenzhenensis (assembly GCF_047967505.1). Lineage (NCBI taxonomy): Eukaryota > Viridiplantae > Streptophyta > Polypodiopsida > Gleicheniales > Dipteridaceae > Dipteris > Dipteris shenzhenensis. The sequence goes on along the minus strand of NC_141619.1, from coordinate 45,899,003 downwards.
CAAAAAGCGGCATAGAAGCTACTTTGCCTTCTCTGCAGCGGTTGTTGTATTGCTTTGAAGGTTGGTTTCTAGAATCCCAGTTCTCTACACTTGGGATTCTAGAATCCCAATTCTCTACACTTGGGATACTGGAATCCCAAAAATCAATATAGTTATGTTAACATTGGCACAACCAACATTTACATCATGCAAAAGCTTCAAACTATTGCTTATTGTCCTCGTCTATGCCCCTTTGTTTTCATGAAATTGAATTCTAGAATCCGAGCTCTCTATACCTAGGGGAAACACCTAGCAGGTGCTGTGAAATCTTGCAAATCGTGTCAAAAAGAGAAGAAAAAGGAAAAATGGTTATGATCATGGGTCTTCTATTCCTTTCACCTCTCCAATGTTTACATGAGTCTTAGTGGATCAAATTCCATCCTTTAGTTCAAATTCAATGACTCTACATTCAACACACGAAAACCCCGCTCAACAAACATAATTTTAGCAATTCCCTATGCTCAAGTTCTATCCACCAAGGCTCTTTACAAAGAGGTGAGAATTCTAGTTTACAAATTCTATAAAAGTTGAAATTTTCTAGGTTTTTCTTGAAAAATGTACTTTATTCAACATCTTCCTTGCTTTTTTTAACAAGTGGAAGAAACAATTTCTATATGTTTAAAATGAGTAAAGTGCTCTTTTGGTCAAAATATTGCAGTTAATATCTCCCAATTTCACAAACTTTATGTGAATTTGGAGAGATTTCGCAATGTTCTCTTCAATTTCTACTTTTGAGATGTTTTTTGGTAAATACAAAGAAGATTGTGCTTTCATATTTCTACACCTTTCATACTTGGATTTTGGAATTCTACCTCTTAGATTTGCGACTCATTGTTCTTTAATCAATACTCTAGGTTTCATCTTCCATGCTACTTTCCACTTCACTAGTTCTTCTTTAATTCTTCTTTTGTTTAGTTTGGATTCTAGAATCCAATTTCTAACGTGTTTCGTGATGGGGCATGCTAATGTGACTTTTCTACAAGCACTTCTTCACTAATTTCTCTTTCCTCCATTAATTTAGGTTTTCTTAATCTTAGTATTTGTTTTCCAAGCAATGGCATCACAATCCCAGCTTCTCCACTCCAAGAAAAAGTCCAAAACATCCAAAAATACATCCCCTCTAAGGTGGGAGGTGATGTAAGAGGAAGGTTGTGGTGTTCAGGCTCCTTGACTCCCTCTTGTTTGCAAGCACCACCCATGAGTCCAGCATTTGTAGAGACAAGATTGCTCAACTCACCAAATGATTCATCAAGGAGAGAGCTTCTTGCACCTGAATAGTCTCTATAGCAAAGTGAGGTCATGCCAACAAGGGAGAGTCTTAAAAAAAGCCTCTTCTTGTAGCAGAACAATTTCCATAGCAAAGCCAGTCAACACCATTGAGAGTGAAGGTCGTACAGGTAAGTGCTCTTCAAATGAGATGGAGGCTCCTATTCCAAAGGCTTCAAAACCTACTAGCAATGATGATTCTTTTGACGGAAAGACTAAAAAATTAAAGTATGGGCATGGTTGGACATTGACCATGGGGGTTCTTGGCCTTCATAGGACAGTAGTTGAGCCTATTACTGCCTTTTTGCTCGTGACTAAACATAAAGGTTTATCAAGTAATACTACTCAATTCCAATGGGTTGGATGTATCATAAGTGTAATGGAGCAAAAATCAGAAAAGATGTACTTTCTGGCTAAGCATGAACTAGGATCATCTGAAGTTGTTGTACTCCTTTTTCAAAAGGACTTTGAGCTACAAGAGGTCAATCCCCAAAGCACACAACAATTTTGGAAGATGTGATGCAAACAAGAGGTTTGGTAAGAGAAATTCCTCTTCATCTTCTAGTTATTCTAACTGTAATTTGCATGTTCTTTTCCTAAGTTCCTATTTTCTTGTTGGATTTTAGAGTTTTGGTCAAGCATTTTCGAAGCACATGGAGAGTATTTTTGGTGGTTCAAATTCTACAAGTACCTCTGATGAAGATGAAGAGATGCAAAAAGATGTGGACACCGACACTAATGATTTGAGTGAAGAGGAGCCAGTTCAAGAACCTTTTGTGCAAGACACAAGAACAAAAGGTCATAAAGGCAAAAAAAGGGAGAAATAACTCTTAAGTGAAGCTGAGATTGTGCCCTCAGGTCTAGATGCACCCTTGTCAACTCCACAAGATCAGAATTTAAATAATGCTACTCGAGAGATGTGTAAGAAGACAAAGATGGGTGATCCTTTACCTTGTGAGCTACTCGTCAATTTTATTGAACTACCTCCCATTGATCCCAAGACCACCTTAGCTACTACGACATATCAATGAAGTGCATGTTTCCAACCTCAAGAGAAAAATGAGATCCAAACCTACAATCATGGTGCTACCACTACTTGTTTTGGTGGAGAGGGATCAATGTCCTACAAAGAACTCATGGATAAAGTCTCAAGCAGATTCTTACAAGTATTATGTTCTAGGTGGAACCCACGGATTGCTTGCAAAAAAAGAACTTTGTCTAGAATATGACCACATTGACAATTATAAGACAACAATTTGTTGGATTTATGCGGGTTTGACTGATGAGGAGTGTACAATATTATCCACGCATCACAATGTTGACTCATATTATCGCTTACAGATGACTTTCATTCAAAAAATTAGATTCTTTCATAATGAATGGGTCAAGCAACAAAGTGAAGACCGGATTGTTGATGATAAATTTCGAGTTACACTTTGTGAGAGATGTGGTCTACAAGTACACAAGAATAATGCACGTGGTGCTAACCAAAATCCTAACATCAGGCATTATTTAGTTGGCCTGGAACCTACAAGAAGAGATTCTTGATTTATGGGAGCAAGGAAATTTAAAAGGTCAAAAGATGTTGAAGGCTTTTTCTAGCTCTTGTGGGAAAGCCAAGGCAGATAAAGCCATAAAGACTCTTCCTGAGTGAAGACATGAAGATAACTCCTTGGAGATCTTTGCAAGGAATTAGTGATACATCTCTAATAGTAAGAGTTCTAGCACATGTAAAGGCTAGAAACATCTCCTTAGAGGAGATGGGAGCAGAATTTGAAAGGTATATTTCTTACTTGCTCATTCACTCAAATGTTATAATCACTTTCACTCAAGAACTTGCTTTTAGATTCTTAATAAACATAGTTCTGTCTTCGCAGGAAAAAATCTTATTTGCACATGCAAAGAATTATGATAGAAAAGTTGAACTATAGCGATTGGGATGAAGTTAGGAAATACCATCCTGATTCAAGTAATCCAAAGGAGCTTGAGAGATTCTTATTTCTTTTTTAAAAATGTGTAAGTGGATTCTAGAATCCTACCTTCAAGTTTGTAAGGTTCTTCTTCTAGTTTTCATCTTAAGGTCACATGAACACTCTTTCAATTCTAGAATCCACTTCTAGATTCATCAAGATGGACTTTGCATTCTAGGTTCTAGCTTCAGGTCATATGTGAGATTCTAAGATCAATATTTTCATTTTTAAGGCTTAACAATCTCAATTCTTGTCAAATGTTATGATTTACATTTTAAAATGTGAACTCTTTGATACTACTTTAAGTTTCAAGTATCTTGGGTCTTACTTAATATCTATGAAATGCAGAATCGAGACCCTCATGTTAAGTTGAGGGAAATTCCTTAACCCTTTGAACAATTTTTGTCTCATTGTCAAACAGAGAGGAAAAGAAGAGCGCAAGAACAAACAATTCACAATGTTCCTGGTTTACACAAATATATTTTAGATGATGTGGATGAGCCTCCTTTGCTTTAGACAGTTCATGAAAGATGGGTAGAGGAGATGGACACATTTGTGATAGCTCATCCTTATACTTTAGCAATCGTTGATGTTCCATATGGTTTCAAAGCTCCAAACTCAATCAACGATGATGTGAAGTATGGAGTAAGTGCTTATAAAAGAGTCATTCAAACTTTTCAGAAATTGAAAACTTGTGAATCATGGGCACTCATATTTTTTCATGCTCATGATCAAATTATGGCTGCTCAAAAAGCCTTCACAGATCTTAACATTGTGAATCAGATGATCATATGGTGCTGCTTCTACTTTTCTCTTCTTTAGCCTTTTTTGTTCTTTTGGTTACATTTCTATGGCATTTTTTAATAGAATCTTACTTGGAGGACTAAACCCAACATCCATGGGTACAAACTTGATCGACTTTCTTGGGCATGTGAGTTCGCAACGATTGGTTTTCACTCTCCATCTGGATTAAGAGCTCAAGGGACATATAATTTTGCCATGAAACCAACTCGTACAAATGTGTTTGAGAGACCTAGCGTTTGCAAAAATTTCAAGCATACGAGTGGTAAATTAATAGGCATAATTAATCCTTATCAAAAGCCTCAGCTTTTAATGAATGGATTTAATTGGCCTTCTTTCAATTAAGGGAGAATCGATAATGGACTTGTTTTTCAGAACAAGCACCACAACCGTCAGTGCTCTAAAGAGGGAGAGAAATGTCGTTGTTGTTGAGTGTGACCCCTTACAGGTACAATTTATTGAACAAAGAGTGGCAGCACTAGGAGAGTTGCCAGATGAGTACCAAGAAGTGGGAATGAAGACTACGGAGTCTGAGATCCAAGGCTTTTTTATGCTTCATGAGAGCCTCAACCTCATATTGGTGAACAAGCTATTGGGGAGATTGTAGATCTACTTGATTATGAACCAGATGCTCATAATGAGGAGGACGAAAGGGTAACCAATAATCTTGATGCTAATCTTGAGCAAGAAGAGGGAGAGGCACACTAAGAAGAAGAAGAAGAACATTCAATGATAGAATAGGATTTCTTGGCTTTTTTGTCCATTACTCATGTTAATGAGTCTCATTAGGATAGAATTTCTCACTTTCTTGTCCATTACTGATGTTACTCAAAAACGTGAGTCTCATTATCTTCTTCACAAGATGTTGTCACTGTCTTCTTATTGATGGTTTGTAAATATTTCATGGGGAAATGTGAGCAATATTTTGTTTTGAAATATCATTTCTTATAGAAGAAAAAAACATGTCTTTGTGATTCTAATCGATGAATGCATTATACATTACATATGAATTATTAAAAGATTTATAGAATATTATATCTTATCATTGAACTTCCTAATTTGACTTGAAAAGTGGATATTTTTCAATTCTGAATTTGTGATATGTGCATTTTTTAAATCAATTCTAAAAATATGCTTATTTTGCAAAAGTTATGAAAATAGTCATCTTTAAGGTTTCCAAAACTTTCTAAAATTGAACAATATTTAGGCCAAGTAAACAAGAAGATAGTCTGTTTCAAACGACAACTCATGACTCATCGTTTTTTATGACTCGCTGTTATTTGCCAACTCACTATCCAATAGCTCATCCTCCTGCCTCAATGGAAGACTCAGCCCTATAATATCATCTTGAGCTCTAAGGTAATAGCTCATAGCCTCAGCCACAAATAAAAAGAGAAAGGGGGCTAAAGGGCATCCCTGACGGACTGATCTGGTAATTTGAATCGTGTCTCCCCTGACTCCATCAATGAGAATCTAGCTATGGGTTTATCTATAGAGAGCTGATACCCCTCTAATCCATGCATCTATGAATCCAAAGCGAGCAAGGGTACCCTCTAGAAATTCTTAGTCTACTCTGTCATGAGCTTCCTCAAAGTCCAGGATTAGAATGGCAAGCCTATGGCCATTATGCATGGCCCAGTCAAAAGCCTACCAAAATGAGAAGATGTTATCGAAGATGCTCCTTCCATGCACAAATCTCTTCTATGTATCATGCATAAGATCTAGAAGAAAGGGCTGGAGACGTAGGCTAATTTCTTTTGCTAAGATTTTGTACAAAGTACCCAATAGAGTGATTGGTCTCCACTGAGACACTAAATTCCTGCAACCCCCTTTTGGGATAAGATGAATGAGGCCCTCAGTGAGCTTGGCATCTCACCTGAGTACCAAAGGCCATGTAGGGATGAGGTAATGTGATCCCCAATCTGATCCCAAAATGAAATAAAGAAAGGGGATGTAAGCCAATCTGAACCAAGGCACTTGCCCTTGTGAAGGGAAGAGAGAGAAGTCCTAAACTCTATGTTGGTGAATGGTGCATCAAGTGAGACTATCATTTCTCCAGTCATCCACGCCACGATCTGCCACCTCTCTTCTCCTTCCTTCAGCTACATCTTTCTGTGATCTGCAGACAATGTGACGCTTCTATCCGGATCTAGAAGCAGAATCACGGCTTTGTGTCTTCAGCAAAGTTATAGACGACCTTGACTACTACAAATTTCATTTTTTAGATCATAATAATTCAAAAGTCAGAGCCCTTGCAAGAAGTGACGAAATTTGTTTCTGCGCGTGAATTTTATTCTGGAGCTCAATGATTTGACAGCCCAAGCATGATGTAGCCAGCTCAACATGAAGCTGCCATCCTCTTCATTGTTGACCTCTGCTCCAGCCCACCATTTGCTCCTCTGATGACACCTTGGTACGTTATAAATGTGTTGTATTAGAATTATGTGACTCACTTGGTACTTTGATCCTTGATTTTAGGACAACTACACTCATTTTCAATATGCCACCCTTGTAAAGTCTCCTATTGACTATTTCGGCATCAATTCCTACCTTACATTAGCCTTGTAAAGCCTTTTGGCTATTTTTGGCATGTTGTTCCCAATACAAAATTATAGTTATTTCATGATGGCAAATTCACATGATGATATTATCTGTCTCGATCTAAATAGCAAGCAAGGTGACAATAATTATGGCAATTATTCTCTTCTCTTGATTATTGACATCCAAAGCATCCTTCCTTGATAGAAGACATGGTGGAAGCTTATCAGATGAAGGATTGGACTTGTGGGACATGGTCATAGAGAAAGAGATGAGGCCTAAGCTTTTGAAAATAACACCACTACTCCACTTTCACTCCTATTTTAGCTTCAAAAATTTGCGAAGAAACAGAAAAATTGGGGGGGGGTCATGATCTATCCCCCCTGATGAAAGGTGCTCAGCCAGCCCTTTCCAGCTCTTATCTCCCTGCGTTAGTATCTCATGATGGATGGAATCATACCAAGATGAGAACACATAATTAGTATTGAATATCATCAACTTCAATTAAAATATGTTATGATACCTTCTGAGTGCTAGTTCAATGCAAAATGTATGTGAAGAATCATTCTATTGGAGAATTAGTTGAGTTCCAATTCAATGCAAAAAATATGTTAAGGATTATTCTACGAGAGACTTAATAGTTCAATGCAAAATGTATGTGAAGAATGTAGGATCCCGTAGGATAGAATAGATGCATCTTGCAAGAGGTGTGAGAGCACAATGAAAGAAATATGGTAGATCTCTATTATGATTGTGAGAGAGAAGACTCTCTTTTATAGAAAGGGGGAGAAGGTAATACCTTCCCTACATAGTGGCAATCAGTCCCTACATCAGTGGGAATCAATCCCTACATCAGTGGGATTCCCTTTGTCTTACATCATCACTTAGGTCACACACTAGACACATCATAGCACTTGATGTGCCTTTACAACACACACAAACACACATGTGACTCCCCTAGATGCACATATGCACCATAGAGCAAGCCCTTGATCATACTTACCCCAACAAACCCCCCTTAAGGGATTGCCTCTTGCAGTGTCAAGGATTCATCTAGTCTCATAGTTTCTCATGCCATCTCATGGTGGCCAAGGATTAATCTATGGCTAGGATCTCATGCTAGCAAGGGTTCCCAAGGGTGTGAGTTTCACAAAAATGGGATAGTCAAAACACATATCACATGGTCTACATCATATGGTAACCAGAGGTGATTTACATATTCTTTTTGGAGTACTACTCCAGGCAGAGAACCTCAAAATTTGACCAAGTGATGATAAACAAAGAAGACAAAGTGCCTAAAAATCATAGTCTTCATCATGTGGAGACTCATCAAATGAAAGTAGATTGGCAGTTTCTGACTTTGTAGTTTCTTCCTTTTTGGCTCTACAATACTTTTCATGGTGATTGTTTTTGCCATAATGTTTGCATGGATTGATCTTGAAGCAATCTTTTGAGAGGTGATTAGTCTTCCCACAATGTTTGCAAGGTGAAAACTTGACCCTTTGAATTTTTATGGCATAGGGTGTGTCATTGCCTCTCTGGTAGGATGTGTCATTGCCTCTTTGGAGTTCCATGTGCCTTTCTTCTTCTTGAAGAGCAGTAATAAGACCTTCAAGAGTAGGATTAGGAAGATTTTTTAGAGTGGTAACATGATCATAATCTTCAGGCGTACTTTTGAGCAATACTGCCATTGCATCATCTGTAGTGATTGGAGAGTTGATAGAAGCAAGTTGAGTCATGAGACTCCGCATATAATTGACATGGGCAACCAAAGGAGTGCCACTAGCCATCTTCAATTCAGAGAAAGCAATCTTAAGTGACAATTTTGAGATGTGAGAGCTAGCACCAAAAATAATGTCAAGCTTCTGCCAAGCTTCAGAAGGAGACTCTAAATCAGAAATGTGATGAATATAGTCATCTCCTAAGCCAAGAGCAATGATGCCATAGGCTTTCTCCTCTCTAGCAAGATCTCTTGCCGGATGTGTCGGGATTCTCTAGCATTAGAGGCTGTTGAAGAAGTAGTTGAAGCAGGTTTGACAAGCCCCCAAAGGTTTTCCCTCATCAATGCAAACTTAATCTTCATCTGCCATGTGTGAAAGCCTTTACCATTGAACTTATCCATATTCAAGATGGTAGCCATGAGAGGGTCTAACCCAGAATGGGTAGTGTCTACTCTCTTACAAGGCTAGAAAAAATTGAAGAGCTTCAAAATACAAGCATTTAGAGTAGCAAAGGCTTGTAACCAAATTCCATACTACAAATCAATGATGCTTTCACTTGCATGCTTCATAGAGGTGACTAAATGAAAGCATTCCAAGCAAATCCACGTGTAGCAACTTAAAGCAAAGCTGTAGCCATAGTTGTACTGAAGCTATTCAACACTTTAAAACATCAGAAATGCTAAAGTAGCATCTAATGTAGCATCAAACTCACAACATTGTGAAAATTGTCCAAAACAGAGACTAGAACTTGGAGGGTGCAATTCTCACAGCTCATAGCTCTATTCAAGGGGATTTTTATGCAAAAAGAAGGGCCTTATACCAGAGAAGGGCTACCAGCAAGGAGAGGCGAAATGCCGTGTCACGTCGCCATAGCCAGCAGCTTGAAAGTCGACTGGTTTTTTTGCTATTTCTCCCTCCCTGGTGGACCATTTCCCTTTAAATCTGGACAGGAGCTAGCTCATACTATTGTGCAAGCTTGGCTCAGAGGAATTTTGGAATGGTTGCTCCAGCAAGTCGCATTGCAAGAAAAGGCGTCAGGGAGTGTGAGTGTTGGCATTTCACATACAGTCGAAATTTCACCAAAAGCTTGCAGTTGGAAGTTTGCCCATACAAGAGGAGTTTGCAGCTCAAAGGGTTTGGGCAATGGTCGTTTGTAGACAGAGAACAGAGCTCTCAAAGATTTTGGGAAGAAGGAGAAAAATGGAGAAGATGAAACTTGTAGTTTATGCTAGAGATAGCATCTAATGCTAGGCTAGGCTAGATCTAGATCTAGAACCTAGAGCTCTGATACCATTTGTAGGATCCTGTAGGATAGAATAGATGCATCTTACAAGAGGTGTGAGAGCACAATGAAAGCAATATGGTAGATCTCTATTATGATTGTGAGAGAGAAGACTAGTGGCAATCAGTCCCTACATAAGTGGGAATCAATCCCTACATCAGTGGGATTCCCTTTGTCTTACATCATCACTTAGGTCACACACTAGACACATCATAGCACTTGATGTGCCTTTACAACACACACAAACACACATGTGACTCCCCTAGATGCACATATGCACCATAGAGCAAGCCCTTGATCATACTTACCCCAACAAAGAATCATTCTATTGGAGAATTAGTTGAGTTCCAACTCAATGCGAAAAATATGTTCTACGAGAGACTTAGTTAAACTGTGCATCAAAGTTGCAAACTAATAATGCTAGTCAAATTAAGAGACATTGGTGATAAGTTAACTTCAATTGGACAAGAGATCAAATTAGAAAGGTTAGTCTGTATTGCTCTCAATGGTCTAGGGAAGATTATGAATATATTGTTTATGATTGCAATGGTCACTATGATGCACTTTTAAAATCATGTCAAATATGCTTATGCGAAAGCACATGAGAAGAGATGCAAACATTGATACAAAGAGTCATAATTAAGCCTTTTCAACCAAGGAATGAGGATTCTAGTAGATTCAACAATCAGGCCAAAGGAAACACTTCTCATAACCATGGCACGAACAAGTTATATAGTCCATATCATGGTCCTACATGAAGTCCGTACTCTGACTACATAGAGATTTAAATCGGAGTGTAAGAGATAACCTAATGGTGTTTTTTCGAGAGGAGAGAATGGAGGACAAGTCAAACGGGGCAACTTGTCTTCTCCCTCCCCTCCATGGATGTTTTTATCGAAGGTATATATATATATAAATATAAAATCCTAGCGAAACTTTATCGATCTTTTTATTTTAGTTTCACAATATTGATAGCATATAGCACAATTTTGAATTTTAAAGTAAAATATGTAAATCTTGGCGAAACTTCCACACATAAGAGTTTCAAATCTTGGCAAATGTTTCAAGCATTTATTAGGGCATACAAACTTTAACACCAATATAAAAGTTTCGCTTCTTAACGAAACTAATATGAAAAAATCATCCCTAATCCACACCCCTCCCACCACATGGCATGCATGCTCAGACCTCTAGGAGTAGGCTATCAAGATCTCAAGGGCAAGGCAAGACCTTGAAGTGACCTCTCTGGCGGCTTTTGAACCTTATAGCACTCAACATCTTCCTTTACAGCCTTTTTCTTGGGAGCAAGAGCTAAGGGACCTTTCTGCTTTCCCTCCACTTCCTAACAAACTTTGTTGTCTTATTTTGAGTATCTCTAACACACCTCAAAAAGATCAATGCCTTTGCTTCAAATGGAGCAACCAGAGAAATCTATGCCAAAGAGAACCAATATTTCCATTGTCATGTGCCGGGCCATATTAAGGAAGATTTGCCCACATTTCGAGAAGCTTCTGACCGCAAGAGCCGCATCAAGTGGTTCGGCAACAGGTTCAAAAACCTCCATAGTCATTGAGAAGCTTGATGAACAACAAACTACAAGGACAACCTCAGTAGTCATATAGAAGCTTGTAGCTCAGCCGAAGGGGGAGCCTCAACAGTTTCCCAATATGTTTCAATCTTATGGACAGGTTGGTGGTCAGAAGGTCCTTGTCTTGGCAGATTCAAGCAGTTCCGAGGACATCATCTCCACCAAAGCAGCTCGGAAGGTTGTTGCCTCTTACGCCAACGAAACCGATAACCTTGAATGGTGCATTTCCAGGGCAGCAGATACAGAGCAACTTGCAGGTAGCTTCAGCTACTCTGAAGATCTCAGGGTGGGTACACAGTCAGTAGATCAGGGTTGCACCTACTCAAGTAGCGGACATCATTCCACCTCGACCTTTGATATCATTCATTCGAGGGGTTCAAGACTGGTGCCATCAAGACACAATCGTACAGTAGGATACAGTATTACAGCAAGCAACAGGGTTACAACAAGACCAGGATGACTCTCTCAACCCATCTTCCTCCGTCTCTATCACATATATACACGGAGGAAAACCACATGGAGCATCATCCTGTAGCATTAACCCACATCCAATATCCTTACCAAAAGCTAGCTCCAGACCCAAGAATTCAATTCCTACAGATCAGGCTTCATGAACTAAGAGATCACCTCCGGATTCATGAGACCGGCATTCGGAATCAAGATTTATTATCCACATATACCACAGACAGTCACCTCTGTCAACACGATGGGAAGCCCCTCTCATACCCTAGTTCGAGTTTCAGCAGAAGGGGATGTCACGGGCATCCACAAGCCCATATTAGCTGGTGCCAACGCAAGCAACCAAGTCAACAGCCACACAGGCATTTGTTCAACGATGCAGGCAACCTTGGGCAGTCAGCAATCACAACACAGCCGACAGGCAATCAACGCCACATCATTGGGCAGTCAGCAATCACAACACAGCCGACAGGCAATCAACGCCACATCATCGCAGGTCAAAAAACATAGAGTTGACTTTTATGTCAGTTGATACGTTGACTTTTTGTCGACGTTGACTTTTTGGCCACCTGTTGACCAGATCAGCCAAGCTCACCTAACAGCCTATAAAAGGGCAACCTTTGGCCCTCATTCTTTATCCCACAATTGGGCACTTCAGCTTCAGAATAGCAGCAGCAAGGCCTCCCCGCAGCAAACCAGCAAGGTAGCCTCAACCTCTTCTTTCCAATTTTGCAGTGAGGGTTTTCAGCCCCTTCATACAGTTGTATTCAACCCTTTGGGCATTCATTATTCAATTGTATCTATTTCCCCTTCGGAGGTCCACTACATTCCCTCCCTCTAATTCTCACTCACATACACAGCATCACTTTGTGTATTGAGTGCATCACCTTGCACTTGCAATTAGTATTGAGCAGGAGAGAGAGTGCAGATAGTCTATCTCCCGATACACGATCCTCCACGCCTTACCAAACTATCAACATTCTAAATGTGTTGGAATAACGAAATCCACCATTGTCCCTATGATCATTGCATAAGCTTGGGCGTCTTTGTCCTCCCACTCTTCAACCTCGTCTAGATCTATAGCCTTAGTTATGTTTCTTGAAGCATCCTTGACATCTAGGGTTTCTGATCTACTCCCATTGTTTTCTTCCAGAGCTTACTAGCCATAAGGTGGCTTCGAATCTTTGCCTTCCAAATGGGATAGTCTGTCCCACCAAGCTTCCTTGCATCTCTGAAGTTTGGAATGGGAAAGCACCCACACAACCACCAACTATAACTAACTCCATATTGCTTCCCCCAATGTCCTTGTACTCATCTAACTCCCACTCTAGAAATCCCCTCAAAAGAACCTCTTCTATGGATGTAATACAGCTTTGTTCTCCACAATTAACTGAGTAGCCAATGATGGTCCTTCACCTTCACAAAGGTTTCTGCTTCCTTTGTCTCAATAAACCATCTTTCAATGTCAAACATCAAAACAATCACACCTGGATCTACAAATCTCTCAAAGATACTCAACCTCATCACGAAGAACGATTCTTCAATCTCCACATACTAAATAATAATTGATAGTACCGTGGAAATACCACTCCAACCCTTCCACCTTATCTGCATCTGCAGGTGCTACTACCTTTCTTGTGACATCCAATGTAGATCCAAGTCTTAGCTTCCACGGACCACACCTTTCTTGCTTTGGATAATTGCTCCCATCCAATTTGCCTCAACGCATTTAGAATAGGCATCCATGAGGCCATTTACAATGAAGATCCTGGTAAGACATGACTATGCAGCTGATACAATACCCTGACAATCCCGACTTGACAAAGACACCTGTCTGAATCTAGGTCACCCTCCTCCTGGGGCAAACATACTCGCCCAGATGATGTCAAAGTCGATCTCAAATCCATAATCTGAGTTGACGTAACCTTCCTCTCAAGCAAAGGCTCTCATCTTTGAGCAATGTGCACGTGTCAATTCTCCCTTGGCTAACACCATGTTAGAGAAATGTAGATACGTGTTTGCTGAGCCAAGCATTAGCCTAATGCACAGCAAAAGCAAAAATCACCCAAGTTCGCACACGTTGCTTAACATCCATGGACAGAGTTCACACGCCTTGCAGAAGTAAGCGCATACATTAAGAAGAGCATACAGCCATGTAGACATTCAAAAATGAATATACATAATGCTCGAAAAAAGAACAAATCATGTACCCGAAATACCCTGCTCAATGGGTGCCACGTGGACAGCCTGCTACTGCTCCACCATGCACACCACAACTGAGAGCTCTCTTGCTGTCCTGCTGCACTCCTTCAGTCACATGTGTGGCCTATCTAAGGCCTTTAGTGTCCTCTAGAAAGCTCAACAAGGGAATATATACCTTCGTAAGACTAGAATATGTCCAATCATACAAACTTAGTGTCCTCTAGAAAGCTCTAGAAGGGAATAACTGAAATGCATCTCAAATGAGGCTCCATTCTATAGGGCAGAACCCCCCCCCCCAAAAAAAAATTGGTGCATTATCCTGCCCCCCTTAGTCAGAAATTCATTTCAAGCATTTGACTGATTATGTTACTAGCTTTAATAAAGGGTTGATTGTACATGCCATTGTATGTCTTAGTTTTGAGTGGATTCCTCCTAACAAGAATGAACTTTCAGATGATATAAGTTATGGTGGCCACGGTTACAGTATAGGTGCATCCATTCATTTCTGGAAGAACATTACACAAAGTATGAAGAGCAAACGTGTATAATATATGATAGTACACTTGATGGATAGCTAAATACAGTGTTGCAAGCTTTTTCTGAAAGCAAGAGGGTGAAGAAGGCTATGTCAGCCATGAATTCATCCATAATATGCAACAAAAGTTATCAATTTTCTACACAAATTGCCCCCTCATAGTATCAAGTGCCAACATAAGGTGTTTGTGATGTTACAGGAGTACCATATGAGTATCTCCATTGATTACAAGCCGCACAGTTGTCCAAGAACATAGCATTTTCCAGCGTGCAAAATTTGCAACTCCAAGTCTTTTCCTTTACTATACTCTTCTCCGATTTCACTGTGAAGCATGCTCCACATACTGTAGCAAGAGGCTGTCCAAAAAAGAATGGCGCACACAAAATTAATAGCCTTCCCCAGCTGGAGATTACAATACGAAAAGTAAAAGATTACTTTATCCTTCCTTCAGAACCACAAATCATAAATAAAGCAAAGAGACAAACAGTATGCCATCAATGCACGACAACCCAAAGTTTAGCAGTGATATACAAAAGACTACATGCCAATCCAAACACTCATTAAAGTCAGAACCCCGCATAAGGGATGATGACACCTACCGGATTCAATAAAGTACAGGCAGTACACTCCCACATTGGTGTAGAGGGCTCTCCCATATTATGGCACTGCATTGAAGAACTTTGTGGGGTTCCAGATATGGACGTGCCAGCTAAAACATCATCTCCACTAACTCTCAATGCCTTATCCATCATGTCAAGCCCTTTTGCATTTTCTCTTTCTCGAGCCTTCTGCAGCCCATCTTCCCCTAGTGTATCGGGTGCAGCACACCAGAGGTCATCTCTCAGCCTTCTTTCTGCAGCCATAGCTGCTGCTTGAATGGGGCTTAAAGCTTGCATGATTACACTATCACCACCAAGGCGCCGTGGACCACTTGGCATAAGGGAGCCAGCGTGAGCTCTTTTCTCAGCAGCTGCAAGGGCAGCACATCGCAAATCGGACTTGGGAGGATTGTGCAAATACCCCCCTACACGGTTACCTGGGGCATCGAAGCCTTGACCAGTACCACTTATCCCTTTGGCCATCAAATCCTCGCATTCCTGCAAGAATGAAGCTAGAACGTGTGAAATGACAAGTGTCGGAAACCTCAACCTATATGAAGACACGAACATGCCTCATCCAGGCAAAGATACTGCAAAATAGCGTGTGGTACCTTGGTTATCTCATCAAGCAATTTATAAAATTTCGAATCATGAGGCCCATGCTCATTATGAGTTAGTTCATGCAGCATAGTGCCCACTAAAGCTTCGTAGGGGATAAACCCTGATTCTCTTCCTGGCTGCCGAAGCCTTATCCTGATCTCCTGTCCTGCCCCGATATTCAACCCCAAAAGAGCCGGATTCCCTGGACTGTAACACCAGGACTTGAGAAAAAGTGTGCATGGTTTCACGGGACACAACAGAGACCATATTCTTTCTATCATACATGGACAGCTAATTAGCAAAGCGTAAGCAACCGCAGATACACCAATGTCAAAGCCAACATTACTGTAATTTAAGCCCATAACCAGAATACCGATCCGCAGGTCAAGGCCGACGTGTGTCCATGCGAGTCATAGTGGTAGGGTCCTTATATGATTCAAGGATTGCAATACTTGGACCTATTTGGAGAACCGGGAGCGACTGTACAACGAAAACTAGCGAACCCAAGACGATCGTTGCCCTCATCCAGACTGTGTAGAAGCAAATGGATGATGCCACTCACCAGAATTCAGAAAGAAGCATGACGCGCCATTTCCTCTTTCGCATGATGGGCTGGACCTGCTTTGCGATTTTCTCCAAGAGAGAGCGAGCTTCGCCATCGCGGACGCGTCCAAGGGTTCGGAACTCCCAGACCTTTGCGAGGTCTCCGGATTGAATGGATGATATGGGCATATCGGCTTAGGAACTAGAGAAAGTCTGGTCTGTGTAGAAGGCAATGAGGCGGCATGGGCATTTTATACATGCCATACATGCTTGCAGAGGAAGCAACGTAGGCATTGCCCCCACTCCTCCGATTGAGCTTGGTAATCATCCTGAGTGTGTGTGTCCATCGTGGTAACCACAAGATCCCAACACAATGAAGTTCATAAAGGGGTTCTATAAATATGGCTATATTCTGAGATCACAGATGCGTGGCGCTCTCTCTCTCTCTCTCTCTCTCTCTCTCATCATCCAAACTAAATCTCTATAAACTCATATTGAAGGGGAAAGTGAATAAATTTTGAATTTGAGTCAATCCTTATTCAGATTTACACAAATTCCTCAATTTGTTGAAGGGGTTTACATCCATTCAAGGAAATTTAACTGTTCGCCCTGATTGCAATTTAATAAACTACAAGCAAGGGAGCTGACCCCCAATTGTTGAAACTAAGTGCAAATTATGGGAGTAACGTAATTGGACCCTGTATTCTTGTGGGCTACGATGGAGGGAAGGAAGGGTGATTTTTAAATTTCGAAGTCACTTGTAGAATTGTGATAATCGTGGTGGAAGTTGAACTAATAATTTTGACCTTGGTTGGAACTCAACTTGGGCAACTAAATATATAAAGAGAGGCTAACATAAGCACGCTTGTGTGCTAGTAAACAAGCAAGTTCCTATAAAGCAACAATGTATAGATCATATCTTGGATAACATCAAAAAATGTTGTCCTCTTTTATATACATGAAGCTTTCTTATTAATTATGGTAAAAATAACAAATAGGATCGTAAAAGCCAACTAGCCTTGTCATACTTTGTTCATTACAAACTCTCACAAGAAACCAACAAATTTTACTTTTCTTTTATTAAAAAGAAATGACTAAATAGTACAAATGGCTTCTAAAAACAAGTTTAGTAAGTCTCTATGAAATGATTTTGACAATGTATGTATATGTATGTATGTATGTATATATTTATTTGTTTGTTTGTTCGTTTATTTATTTATTTATTTATATTTGTATTTGTATTTGTAGTTGTATTTATATTTATATATGTATGTATGTATGTATGTGTGTGTGTGTGTGTAATAAGTGCTTGTGCACGCGTGCACATGAACGTGCTGACATGTAGATATGGGTATGATGGTTGGGTATCAGTATAATGAATGAATACATATGAGAGCCGTATGTTTTAAGCACATTAATTAGCGACCATTTGAATTATATATATGGGAGTATAGCTGCACGTACAAACTCACACACATACACACATGCACGCACACTCGCACATGCACACACGCATGCATGTGCACGCACACACACATGTGTGAATGCATGCACACGCACATACACATGCATCTCTCTCTCTCTCTCTCTCATCTCTCTCTCATCCTCCCCATCCCTCATCCTAGCTTGGCTTCTTAACCTGGTCTCTAAATATGCTAGCTCACTCAGATATAGCTCTTGGTATGGCATGGCATTCATTGATTGACAAAAACACAAATATAAATTTATATTTATTTGTGCATATTCATGCTCAGGAACACATAAATAGTCATGTGCCTAGGAACACATAGGCAAGCATATGAATTACATCAATGGTATAAACAGAAGAGTGCACATATGCATGACCAGTGGCAAGTAAACCCCTTTGGTACTAGAACTATCTAGGAATTAGGGGCAACGAGAGTATTTATCCCTATAGTGAATGGAGAAAATGTGATATATGTATACTTTGGTCATCCCTTAGAGACCGAAGAAGAAAGCATCACATCAAGGCTACGATGGAACAAATGGATAAAATGAGCAAAGAAAAGATCAATCTCATAGCATGCATGAAAGTCTTAGAGGCTCAAGTGGATTAGGCAATTATGTATGTATGTATGTATGTATGTATGCATGTGTATGTGTATGTATGTACCTACATACATACATACATACATATACGCATGCATGCATGCATGCAAGCGGATGCACACACACGCATGCGCGTGCATGCAATCACACATATATATGCATGTGTGTGTGTGTGCACGCGCACGCATGTGCACGTGCGTGTGTGTGTGTGTGCATACATGCATGCATGTGTGTATGTACGTATGTAGGTACATACATATGTACGCATATATATACATATATACATACATACATACATATACATATACAATGTATATGTATATGTATATGTATATGTATAGCATGTGTATATATATGTATGTATGTATGTATGTATCAAACACTTACTTATCTCAGGATAATGATCTTAGGCTCAATGCTAGGGTTTAGAAACTCATAGAGAATAACACTCTAAGAAACTCATAAGATTTGAAGCAAAGAAACTTGCTTAAAGAACACTCACATACTATTGGGAGAATCAAAACCCGCATGTTAACCTTGTAGGAGGATCAAAACGCTCACAAATTTATGGATAAGGATTTCAAAAAGATTATTGAGGTATATCAAAGGTACAAAGAAACTTCCACGTGAATATTGATGAAGTTAATATGTACTACATGGATATTGTGACAGTTTGTATGGAATATGCATCTTTCCATGAACAAGAAAATATTGATTGTATATCTTCAATAGAGACAAAAACAACTGCAATTATAGAAACATGTGAAGCTTCATGGTTAGTGAGATTGTAAGAAACAAACTATTTTTGAAGAGATGAAGCCACACTAATCTAGCTTGCTTTAGGAGTAACTCTACAAAACTCATGGTCTACATATATATATATATATATATATGTATGTATGTATGTATGTATCATGCATGCATGCATGTATGTGTGTATGCATACGTACGTACCTGCATACATACATACATACATACATACATACATACATACACACACATGCATGCATGCATGCACGTGCGTGTACACAGACCACACACACAGTGCATGCAATCACACATGTATATGCGCACACACACAGCACATGCAATCGCACATATATGCATGTGTGTGTGTGTGCGGGTGTGTGTGTGTGTGTGTGTGTGTGTGTGCATACATGCATGCATGTGTGTATGTACGTATGTAGGTACGTACGTATGTACGCATATATATATATATATATACACATACATACATACATACATATACATATACATATACAATGTATATGTATATGTATATGTATGTATGTATATATGTATGTATCAAACACTTACTTATCTCGGGATAATGATCTTAGGCTCAATGCTAGAGTTTAGAAACTCATAGAGAATAACACTATGAGAAACTCATAAGATTTGAAGCAAAGAAACTTGCTTAAAGAACACTCACATACTATTGGGAAAATCAAAATCCGCATGTTAAACTTGTAGGAGGATCAAAACGCTCACAAATTTATGGATAAGGATTTCATGGGGCTGAAGGTGAGTGAGTGATCAAAGGTGTGAGTGAGCTTGGGTGGGTTCCCATATGGGTACATGGCTTGCTGTATGATGGGCCTCGATTGAAATCTAAGAAGAGAAATTATACATCACTCATTGCCTTACATTATGGGTATAGATGAAGAAGGCACAACAAAACAAACGTAGATGGATCACAAATGCCCATTGTTGCAGCTTTTAGGAATTTATGCACTTGATCACTTTAGCACTTAATGCTTGCTAGTTAATCCTTCTGAAATAAGAATTTAAGTTTCAACTAAATCAAAGTAGAATATTTCAAGGGAGTATGATTTTGACACTAACTCTTTCTACCTAATCAATTCTATCGATCTCTCTATCTATCTATACCTATCTATCTCTATAGATAAATGGATTCGATCGATATATTAATACAAATCAATAGATACAAGGATTTCATTGACATTTTCACATTTGCATTAATGTGTCATTCACAAACGTCATCTTTGCTCCAAATAGCATGAGAATAATTTCCTAATATTGGTTTTTAAAAATCCCCAATAAACCAAATAAATATACTACCAATAAAATTTGATCTACCAGTAGTAGTAAGAGGACAAGAGGATCTATAACAGCAGGGTGCATGACTATGACCACCAATAATAGTTTTAATACTCCTAATATATGGATATTACCATTGGTACTATGCCTTTTAATGATGGTAATATTTCCTAGCTTCCTATCAATTTCTTGCTTACAAAAGGCTTGCGAGAGTAGCAAACATACTTCATTTAGCAATATGTAGTCCATAGCTCTTAGATCTAGCGTGTTGGGGTAAGATGAACCATAACTAAGTCAGGGGAGAGGAGAAGAGTGGAGATGAGGAGAGAGGGCACAGCTAGAGAGCACACCACAAATGACTAACTGTACACTAGATTTAGTTGAAAAAATAGAATATATACAAACCCTTTTAGGGTTAGGACTAGGGTTAGGGGATCTAACCCTTTCCTTTATAGCACTCTATAAGGTTAGTGCTATGCTTATATGATCACGTGATGGTGCTATGCACACATGATCACATGATGTTGAGCGTGAACTCTCAACAAAGGAAAGGATCAGCGGAGGCCATAATCTCAACACGGTCTGCGCCAAAGAGAAGAGCGATACGTTGTTGAAAGAAGATTTTGCGGCTCAACATGACATGAACTAATATATATCGAGGAGTTTGAAGGGGCTGATTGGGTCGGATGGGTAGGTTCTGAGGAAACATTGCACCTCCTTCATAGACACCTTTACACTTAGCTCAAAACACTCTCCAAACTATCATAAGACACAGAGACCCATAACTTTCAGCAGAGACATGATATAAAATATTCAATCACATATTGAGATGTGCCTTGAAATGGGAGTTTCGTAAGAAACAGAGAAGTGTCGAAAAGATATGGGCAGTTTACTAGACGGGGGTAAAACCTATCTGAAAAAAAACAGTCACACACAGAGAGTCATAGATTTTTGGTTTTACTGACAGGGGGTCAAACTGTCATAAAAAACACCTACTCCTTCTACTGGTGCCGACATGGGAGAATACTACCTCCATGCTTAGACTTCATCAACGATCCAAGTCCCATAGAGGTCACCTAAGAGGGAAGGAAGAGCCCCCTTTGTGGCTTGGGAAATAGATAAACCATGTATGCACAATGAGTGGCCGAATAGACAACACTTTTGAGCACTTTGGAAGAGAAAACAATGGAAAAAGGGAAGAGACACTCAAGAGAGAGAACTTGAAGTGACCTTCATTACCAATAGAGTGAGACTCCACTCCAATGCAACTCAAAATACTACAAACACTCGGGAGAAGAAGAGGTTTCGTATGTACAAGAGGGAGCAGAAGCTCCAAGACTACTCATAGAGAGAGAATAAACTAGAGAGAGATGGACTCAAGAGTCTACATAAGAGAATATCTACAAAAGGGAGTTGTATTCCAAAGAATTTTCTTGTACACTAGTCCACAAGCGTTAGTGCAAGGTTCATCACTCCACATGGCCAATTCAACCAAACACTTTGAGTTCTTGCATGTAGCTTTAGGTGAAAGCCTCTCTAGTGGGTTTTTTGCCATGATCTTATCACCAAATATGTGTACCACAAGGGAATGCATAATTGAATAGTTAGGCATGCGAACACCCAAATTGAAATATTAACGGGCATCAAAGACAAATTGCAGTTAATCCAACCAAGTGCAAACATGTTAGATTGTGGACTATATCTCCCTTGTAGTGCAAAAAGTCGTAACTTTGGTACAAGCCAATGTTTTCAAGCATGGTCGTGCTCAAGCTTGAGAATCCACTATGCCCAATTCTCATCTATCTCATCCTACGGCCACTTCAAATTTCTAAAGGACTTTCTAAACTCCTCTAAAATATCTTACCAATCTATGATTCCAACTTGACATGCACCATTTGAAGTAAAATCAACCAAGATGTTGGCAGGTGCAAGTTTGTATAAAACCATTGGGCTTGATTGCAAGCATGCTAGTCCAACAAGAAAAGCTTGGATCAAATGATACACATTAGCACAAAAGAAGTTGATTCTATGTAACATGTCTCCTCTTGTGATTGCATCCTCTATCTTGCATTATACCTTTTCCCTCATCTCTACTCCTCCCTTCAATGAAGCATCAACATAATGCCTAAATGACCCTTCATCACATGGCAGCATGAGAAAATTTTGACAAAGGCTCCCACCATTGAAGAATGGTGTGATGGTCCAGATGGGCTCCTCTCATGTCATAGAAATGCATCTACTGACGATAGGGAGTGCTATTTGTATGGCCAACTCTCTTTGTATGAGTCTCAATAGTGACCTTGTACCACATGCTAGAATACCATTTGTGTTTTAATAGGCCAAGATGACCTAATAGACAAACCCAATGGATAGTTTTATACATTCCACATGCAATCTTTTCACCAACATGGATCTCTTTAAAAAATTGCTTTCGTTATGTGACTAGCTCAATGATATACCTTTGCACTTCACCTCCCTACATCTTCTAATTCAAGAATTTCCTCCTTTCTTAGCAGCTTGCTTAGCTTACTCCACTACCATCCCAAACATTAGTGCTAACAATCATAAGGGTCTTCTTGTTGTGGATCATAGGACTTTACTTTCCCATATTGCATCCCATCGCTGCATCTATGATGCACTGACATTGTTGGCAAATGATGGTCTTGCAACACGTGATGTATCAAACTATATGTAGACATTGTTCATGTAGGAATTAAATCCAACGATTGTGTAGAGATATCTATTGAATATATGGACATCTTCCATAATGCTCAACTAACATACCCTATGTGCATATGCAATGCACATAAGTTAGTTCTTATACACAATGACACATACATATGATTTTACCCATGCATGACATATGAAACATATGTAAATGAATTTATTGAATGATTTATGTTTAAAGTTATAAATGCATAAGTAAAATAGGGCATGCATGCATGCAGAATGATACAAAATGCATTTTGTGCATGCAAATGAAAAAACGGCCAAAAATCTCCCTTTAGAAGATTCTAGGTGCTTGCACATAAGGAGTAGTCCCATCTAGTCCCTTGCCTTATGAGCATAGGGACTAGGAACCACTAGGCCTTGGGATGGGCTTAAGATAAGAGAGGAAAGTTACCACTCGAATCTAAAGCATTTACATTGGCTTGATGGGCTCTCTATATGCAGTGGGCGACAACATTACTGCGAGTAATATCACTAATAATAGTACCATTACCAACGGTAATAGAGCTGTTATTGACGATAATAGAGCCATTAAGTACTAATAATGTTACCAGTGGTCCAATTTTTGCTAATTTTAGCTCCAGTACTTGTGACTTTTGTTGGCAGTAGTGGTCCTTGTTTCGACAATAAATGTATATTTACTGATGGCCATGTACCGGTGGTATTGCACATACTATCATTGGTAGCTTGCTACTTTCTAGGATTTTTATACCAAATTCATCAACACTTAAAAAGAATGATTGACCCAACCATGAGTTGAGATTCGAGAATCTCCTTTGACATAGCATAGTAAGAAAATTCAAGCACACATATGTGCACATGTGGGTATGCATGCACGCGTCATGTGTGTGTGTGTGTTGTTATGAATAAATTTGTCTAAGGAAAAAGGCATAAATATGTGTGTGTGTTTGTATGTGTGGCAATAGTATAATAAAATATGGTGTGCATAGGGCCCAGGGTTGAGTTGGCAGGGCATGATCATGTGCCACCCTTCCATGTAAGAGGACCCATAAGGTGTGTTGTACATAATCCATGGTAGTAATAATATAAAATGATAAGGTGGCATGGGTCCTCCATACACCACCCCTCCACCTAGGCGGTCCCACGCCTGCATTTAGTGAGATATGGCCCAAGGACCATGGGAGAAGTAATATAAAATAGGTCGAGATGGATATTATATTGGATTATTCCCTCCATGTAGGATAGGCCCATGTGGGGGGGGTGTAGAAAGTCCAAGAATGCAAGTTAAATAATGGGAAAAACTAGGATGAGGTGGCAAGATTCCTTGTGCCAACCCTCCACTTGTCCTCCTAGATGTTTGAACGTATTATAAAATTGGGAAGAGACCAAGGGAGTATCTTAGACTTGGGATATGGGGGTTGATGTATGTGGAAAAATGAGGCAAAGGGTTGTCGCGCAGTGTGTAACCTCCTAGCTCACATGGGACACTCTTCCACACACACCATGCATGTGGGAGGATGCATTTATTGGGAGAGACCCCCTCTCTTGGCTATAAAAGGAGGGGGCTATTCCTTGATGGAACACGCTCATTCTTGAAAAGCCACCTAGCTAGTATTTTGATTTCCCCTTCCCTTCCTTTCAAATAAAGCATGGCCCTCTTCCCTTGATGTCTCCATCTTTACATTCCTCCTCCCATCATGTACATGCTTCTCTTTCCCCTCTCCCTTTCCCCTTGTGCCATAGTCTCCCTCTTCATTCCCTCGCCTTCTAATCCCTTTTCCCCACCCATGACAATGTTTCGCCCTCACGTTCTCCTTTTCTCTATGGCCCTTGAGCGTCGCCATGCTTAGTGTCTAGCCTCTTGTCCTGATTTCTTTTCTAGGTAACAGAAATGGTGTGGCTGATGGGATCAAAATCTCCACAGCTAGTGGCATAAAATTCGTTTCTCCTATGACTGGGTGTGATTCTGCAACACCTTCCATATGCGGTTGTCAGCTTCTGTGCCTCCAATCTGCTTTTGGTCGTAGTTTTTATGCATCTACGCATCCCTGCTTCAGCGCCTCTAGTATGCTACCTGCAGTTCCAGCGCATCTTCTGGTTGGCGAATCTTCTGGTCGTACCAGTTGCATCTGCAAAACTGTAACATCTGCGCTTCCTTTTGGGTCCTATGCGTGCATTCGCACATCTCCTAGGTGCATCCGCACATCTCCTTGTTGCGACTAGCGCATTCGTGTGCGTGTCGCACATCTTCTGGCCATGGAAAGATCGCGTCTTCTGGTCGCGATAGATTTTTTTGAGCTTCTGCAAAACTGTAACAGATCCTCACATTGCGCCCCTCTCCTCTATCTCTATCTTCTTCTTCTTCTCTCTCTTTCTCTTTCTCTTCTCTTCTCCTCTCCTTTTATTAAGGAGTGGGAATTGAACCTAAGACCTCCCCATTCACAAAAGAAAGACTTATCAATGGGCCAGCAAATAGGAAGTGATGAAAATGTAATGATTTTGCTTATATATTGAAATCTCAAGAACTGTAACTCTAACCGTGGGGAGATTCCTCTTGCTGTAAAAAGCAAAAGTATTTCATTTTATGTGCTCTATTCACATCTCCTACTAGATCGCAGATTCAGAAATTTTTCAAGTTCACTCCTTGGATGCATGCCACACGAGAAGGGTGGATATTTATGTCACTTCTCGACGAGTTCAAGGATTTGGTGCTTGGTCCTCCGCTCATTACGGCTACCAATTGGTGAGATCTCTTTCTTGATCTTCATGTCAACCTTCAACGGCTGATTGTCCAATGCATTGTTCAAGGAGACGATGGGTGGAATGATACACCGTGGTTGATTCCAGGTGAAGAACTGGTGATATACTAGGAGGACTTTGATTTCACTTCTACTCGTTGTGCGGTGATTGAGCTACTTGTTGCATCGGAGGTAATTAAAAGGGTGACATTCTTCGAAGGGTTGGATGTTCCCCAAGCTTGGGGGGAGATTTGGCGCATCTGTTTATTAATTCCAGTAGATAAGCTCGTCTTGAATGATTTCTTCTCGATCTTGCTACAAAGGTTTCTAGGGCTTGGCTATGGTTGGTAATGTTTCGACTAAGAAATCCCTTTGTACCTAATCAACCCTTTGTGCCTCATTTTGAGCTTCAAGTTGTAATTCTTTTTAGTCTAAAGATAAACTATCAACAAAGGATTGCAAGTTTATTTGGTGCTGAACGTCTTGCTCAAGTGTTGAATTCTCCCCACCCTCTCCTTCTACCTATCTTGGATTACCGAGAAACTTGGGATGTTCGGATTTTGGTCTTGGTGTGATGACATCTTGGCTACTTCAATTTGATGGAGCATACAAACCTTCGACCAAGGCTGTTGGTGTGGGTGTGAAGCTCACTTCACCAGGGGGTGAGGTGTATTGTTATAGCAAGTCTGCACTAGCAAGTACTTGCAACCAAGCTGAGTACTCGGCACTCATTTTTGGGCTACAAAAGGCACAAGAGCATCACATCTAGCAACTTGAGGTGCAGGGAGATTCTCAACTCGTGTGTGAACAAGTTAGTGGAAGGTGGAAGGTGCGGAGTGAAGGCTTGGTTCCACGACATCAACAAGCATTGGAACTATGCCAACAATTTGAAGAGGTAAAAATTAAGCATATCTCTCGAACTCAAAATATAGTTGCTGATTTCTTGGCACGTGAAGCTTGTACTTCAATCATGCATGACGCGAGTGGAAGCACCACCCCAACAAAGCCACAAGCCACAAAGGTTGGTGATCATTTGTAAGGAATGCAAAGGTTGTGGTCATCATGAAACTAAGTGTTGGGCATATTTGATACAAGTTTACCGACTTCGGAAGATCATCAGAAAGGTCCTCAAGGACATTGCTTAAAAGAAGGATGCCAGACTGCACACCCCTTGAAGAAATAGCATGGTGATTACAAGAACTGGAAGAAGCTGAAGGTGATGTGCAAGCTCTCCAACTGTTGACATTTGTCATGGCATTCTTGTTTGCCTTGATGAACAACCTCATGTAGCACCGTGTCTCTAACCCTCGCTTGTAAAGATGGATGCGATATCATGAGGGTTGGTCCTTTTAAGATTGTCAATGAGCTATTCTATGCTGAAGATTCTTCCCGTGTAGTATTTCACAATACACCAGTCACACCCTACCCTACCTATGTGTGCTTTGTGGATGTATCTTCACCTGATTTTCAGTTCAAGCTATCTCTTTCCATTGTTTGCCAATAGATAAGCCTCATTTTGACTCTCTCTCTTTTCCATTTTTCAAGCATGGTTGACATTCTGGTGTTCTGTGGATGGGTTGAAGAAAATCCAAATGAGTATCTTGTGGCCTTCAAGTGCCGTTGTGTTTCTCTCAACTTTCTTACTGAAGATAGATGGCTATTGGTTCTTCCCACATTTCTAGAGGGTTTGGCTCAAGTGTGGTATGAGAAGCAGGCCGACGACGTTCACCAAAGCTAGCCAAGGTTATAGCCAAGGTTAACAGCAGCGATGATTGAGTATTTTGACAAAGAAGAGGAGCCTGAAAATGTGTACCTGCAGGTGGCAAACTTGAAGCAGTCAAAAGGTGAGATGGCGCGTCGATATGTGGATCGAGCGGCCGTGCTCCTGGATCGTTTAATTGCCACACAGGAGGACAATGCCGAATTTTGAGCTGGAATGACTCAGCATGTGCTGGGCTACCTTGTAGCAGGAGCAAGTGATGAATTCCACCTCAAGCTTAAATGGGAGAATCCAAAAACTATGGTGCTAGTACATGAGATTGCTCAAAAGTTTGATAAAGTTCAGTGATCCTGCTTCAAAGAAGACGATTGTCCCTCTGCAACCCCCTCAATTCTTGCAACAATAACCTGGGGGGTCTAACTCAAGGGCATATCCCCACCCCTCATTAGGGATGTATCCACTGCCTCCACCTCAAATGTATGGTCCTCCCTTAGATGCTTACCCTCAACAAGGAGTATATCCTCAAACTCCACCTGGAAGATATCCCCAGCCTTGCCCACCCCCTCCTTGCTACTCCCTCGGCCCCTCCTGCTAAGCAACCTGGAGTCAATGACCTAGCCAAGGCCTTGAATGATCTTCGGCTTGAGATGGTGGGCATCAGAAATCAATCCAATCACCGTCCAAGAGAACGTGCCAATGTTGTGCGCTACGAGTGCCACCAGAGGGGTCATTATCGCATGGAATGTCCCAATATTCCAAGGGTGAATCTTCTAAGTGAATCAGGCACTGAGGATTTTGACATAGAGATCCTTGACCTCGGGAAAAGAAGAAATACCGCCTCGGACCCCTCTCTAAACCATGGACCGGGCTGCTCCAGGAAGAAGGTGTCCTTCTCAGAGCCCTCAGATGCTGAGATGGCAGACCCACCAACAGAGAACACTAAAAGATCTCGCAAGAGTAAGTGGTCTTCCTCAGATTTTCCCATCAGCTCGGGGCAAGAGGACTATTTGGTCATTCAGGACCTTGCTGATCGGTCTTTGAGCATCACGCTCCCTCAACTAATAGCATTAAGCCCTAAGGTGAGATGTGAGCTATAGCAAGGAATCTCAACAATGAGGAGCAAGAAAAAGGGAAAGGTACGAGAGGTCTCTTCTATCTTTGAAGAAATTGCTCGGCACCCACATACAGTAGATGTCATCATAGATAATTGTCGTGTCAAAAGTGTGTGTGTTGATGGGGGAGCTGCATGTAATATCATGGTGCCGTGAATCATGAAGAAATTGAATTTGAAATGCACAAGGCGTTCCTCCACTCTAATCAAGGTAGCAGATGGTTGACAACTCGCCACCCTGGGAGTCATTGAGGATTTGCCCATCACTGTCAATGGGTTGATCACCACCGTTAATTTCTATGTAGTAGACATCGAAGATACAGGCAAGAGTTACCCAGCCATACTCGGGAGACCATGGTTGAAAAAGAGTGATGTAGTCAGCTATTGGAAGACAAGACACATGTCTTTTGGTGCTTCTAAGGAGAAGATCTCGGTGCAACCAAGTGCCACGGAACTAGAAGAAAAAGAGGAGCAAGACAGTGATACTCTCTCATCCTCGGTGTCTGAATCAATGGAAGGATCAGACAGGGGGGAGGAGTTCTCAGAGGAGGAAGTTTACATGATGGGGGTGTCTCAACCCCGCCACCTGCAGAAAAGGTAACAGCTAGTCCTCAATAGCTTGAATCTATGCTTTCCCCAAACCTCACTCCAAGTGAGAAAGATGAGTTCCTAGAAATGTTCAAAGATTTCCTTGACCTCTTCGCAACTAGCTACTGCCACCTTCGCCATGTGACTACCATAGAGCACAAGATAGAGCTGAAGCCTGATGCGCCTGACGCAAAGCCTGTGGCTCAGAAGTATCGGAGATTAGGGCCCCTACAGACCGATGCTTTGCACTCAGAGTTACAGAAACTTGTAGAAGCTAGGTTTATTGTTCCGGTTCACAATACTGAATGGGTTTCACCAGTGGTAGTCACCCTAAAGAAAAACAAGTGGTGGGTCTCCATCGACTATAAGAAACTCAATGCAGCCACCAAGAGGGACCATCATCCTCTTCCCTTTTAAGACCTCATTCTTGTGAAGGTAAGTGGTCATGAGATGTATACTTTTTGTGATGGTTACTTCCGGGTTTTATCAAATCAGAATTTCCGAAGAAGATGTGCTTAAAACCACATTTGACCTTGGGGGACATTTGCATTCAAAGTAATGCCATTTGGCTGTAAGAAATCAATACAATGTATGTGCTCAACAAATAACAGGATCTCATATGCAAGAGAGAAAGACTGATAGTATGGAGAAATCATCCATGGACAGTATCAAATGCCTTACAAAAGTCTATGAAACAAGTGTAGACTTGCTGATTCCTCTACTTCGCCTCCTCAATAATGGCCCTTAGGGTGAAAATGTGGTCCAGGGTAGAGTGTTGCCTCCGAAAGCTTGCCTGCCCATGACCCTTTGTGTGGTTACTGATCTGCCTCTCTATTACAAACCTATATATCTCCCTCAAAGGCCTTACAAAGTTCTACGAAACAAGTGTAGACTTGCTGATGCCTCTACTTCACCTCCTCAATAATGGCCCTTAGGGTGAAAATGTGGTCCAAGGTAGAGTGTTAGTGCCTCTGAAAGCTTACCTGCCCAAGTGCACGCTAACCAATCCTTCCGACTGGTCATGTGGTGTGATGCACCACTATCAATAATCTAAGGTTATTCCGCAGGTACATGAACTGCCTCCGTGCAAATCTCCTCAATTGCTATGAACAGCTCTACTGGTATTGCCTGCATGCTATTGCTAGACTCCTTCTTTACTCCGTTCTTCTTAGCTGCAATCTTCTTTCGGCACTCATTATTCTTGTTCCCTACCTTGTTGCAATAGAAGCATTTGATATTCTTCTTTCTCTTTTTATCAACAGAAGAAGATGGATTACCAGAGTCCTTACCCTTACCTTTCTTTGATCCAGCCAAGAAAGCCGAATCTTCTCCAGTCCTCGTCTTTTGATGCATCTCCTCCTCCAGAAGCATCGCGCTGAAATCCTCAAAGTTGAGGGGGGATTTCTGTTATGCATATTCAGTGCTGTAACAAGACCATCGTACTTTGGTGGGAGAATCCGTATGCACCTTCGTGCTAGATTCTCACTGGTGATGGTGATGCCACGCAATCATCTGATCACGCAGATTCTTCACCCTGGTGATGAACTTCTCTACCATTTCAGACTCAGACAGTTTCTCGTTTGCAAGTTAAGTCTCCAGATTCTGAATCCGCATCTGATTCATGGTCTCGTACTGATTTTTTAAGACCGTCCATGCCTCCTCCACTGTGGTGACATGTTGAATTAACGCCATGACAGAATCGCTTACACTGCAAACAATAGAACACAGTGCATCTGCATTTCTTCTTGTCCACGCGAGAATATCATCCATAGTTGGTACTATCTGTTGTGCTACATTGGCTGGATTCGATCTAGCAACCGGCTTCAGGTCCACCCCAGTAGCAGTATCCCAAAGCTCATGTGCGCTTAGGATGGTCTTCATCTTGAACTTCCAGAGTGGATAGTTAGTGCCGTTCAACTTTTCGCTTTCGCCAAACGGTGGGATTCGCAATCTTGCGGGTTGGGCCATCTCTCACAATCTGCTCGCAAATAGAAACACACTACCAAACCTTCTTGCTAGAGCCCAAGCTCTGATACCATGTAAGAAAACAATACAACATCTGTGCTCAGCAGATAACAGGATCTCATATGCAAGAGAGAAAAACTGATAGTATGGAGAATCAAAATTTTGATTACTGTAAAATTGATACAATAGATGGCACTGCCTGCCAATTGTGTGCTCCTGTGAGAGAAGCTTCGATGGCATGCTGGAAATAGTAGACGACGGAGGTTGGATGCTAAAGAATCAGGGTTGTTGTAGCCAGTGATGAAATGGGCTTCACGGGCTTGCTCTTATATAGCCACCAATCATAGTCGGTGGTTAGACCCAATTGGGTGACCGACCCAGTCCGCCCAAAATGGCCGACTGGGGGTCGGTCCCGAAATAGGCCACCGACCACATGATAGAACCGTGGCCCAGAGCCATCCGAGATCATCTGGGGCTCCAAACGGTCCCCGCAACCCAAGAGTGGGCTACCTTGGGAAATGCTCCATCTACCCTCAGTGCGGTCAGTCATGGGATGCCTTCCCACACTTGCATGTAGCCTAGTTGGCGGTGTGCCAACTCTATGTGAAGCCGTCCAACCATTAGGCCACACATGGCCCCCATCTGGTATCCAAACCAGGACCTACCGGATAACCAAGCTACTCAAATGCCTTCTCCTCATATGGGGGACTTACAAGTAGAGTTAGCTGGTTCCCACGTAGTTACACAAGAGTGGAGCATCGATATCTAACATTGGCCTCACCAATGCTCCTGCTACCTTTCAAAGATTTATGCAGATGGTGTTTGCTCCTTATTTGGGGGATTTCTTGGAGGTGTTTTTAGATGATTTCTGTATATTCTCGTCATGTAAGAAGCACGTCATGAAGGTTAGGTTGGCCTTCCAAAGTGTCAATGATGCGAATGGGAGTCTCAACCCTGAGAAATGCACCATTGGAGCCACTCAAGGGAGGTTACTGGGACATATTGTCTCATCTGAGGGCATCAAGCCTGACCTCAAGAAGGTAGAAACTATCCTCAAGCTCTCCCTGCCAACAACCAAACGTCAGGTATGCTCATTTGTTAATCTAGCAGGATACTATCGCCGCTTCATTGATCAATATGCTGCTTTGATGTGACCCATGACTATGCTATTAAAAGATGGAGTTGATTTCTCTTGGGATGAGGATTGTGATCATGGGTTTGTACAAATCAAGAGTGCTTTGGCTTCAAAACCCATTCTACGCAATCTTGATTGGTCAAAGACTTTCTATATCAATCCTGGGTTTGGTGAGCACAGTCTGGCAGGTATTCTTCTCCAGCAAGGGGAGGATCGGTTCATGTATCCCGTTCGATTTGCTTCTCAACAATTGCTCGAAATTGAATGACGCTACTCTGAGGCTAACAAGCATGCTTTGTATTTGGTATTCTACATTGAGAAATTTAAGCATTATGTTGCTAGAAAGTCCTTCATTATAATCTGTAGCAATGGTCTTGCAAAGCAGGTTCTTCAATCACCAAATCCCATGGGCCGATTGGCCAAATGGTTGGCAGTTTTACAAGAATATGATTTTTCTTTCAAAATTGTAAAAGGGGGTTGTTCCAACTTGAAGAATGCTTTGATTGATTTAGAGGAGTGCCTCGATGTAACCCTTGTAGTGGCCATATAAGTTGGGGATCCATGGTATGGTGGAATCTATAGGTTTCTGACCGCTTTCTCCTTTCCTCCAGAAAGTACTAGCTATGAGAGAAAGAAAATCCATAGAGATAGTAGGCGCTACACTCTCTTTGATGGGGTGTTATACCGTCAAGGCCTGGATGGGGTACTAAGATGAGCCATTGATGCAAATGAAGTACCTAAGGTATTGAAGCATTATCATGATGGATTTTGTGGAGGCCACTATGCCAGTGACTATACAGCTAAGAAGATTTTACATGCTGGGTACTATTGGCCGACCTTGTTCAAGGATGTCACTATGTATTACAAAACTTGTGAACCATGCCAATTCTTTGGTAGGAAGGATTTGCATCTTGGGCAACATCACCCAGTGATGTCCATCCATCCGTTTCAGAAGTGGGGAATAGATTTTGTTGGGCCCCTACCCATGACTGCCCAAAAAAAGAAGTATCTTTTGGTAGCCACTCAGTATGTCACTAAGTGGGCTGAAGCTATCACCCTCGCCACAGCAAATGGTAAGGCAGTTTCAAATTTCATATTTGAACATATCTGCACAAGGTTTGGGACACCCATGGAAATAGTATCTGACAATGGGAGTCCATTCTTAAATGAAGCAGTGGAGTTACTCATGGATCGCATGGGTATTGATCATCGCACTTCTAGCATCTATTATCCAGCATCCATGGGTCAAATGGAGCGGACCAATGGCCTCCTTTGTAAAACCATGGGAAAAATGGCTACAGCGAATAGGAGCCAGTGGGATCAAAAGGTCAAAGAAGCCGTATGGGCTTACAACATCACTCATAAAATGTCTACAGGTCACACTCCTTTTGAGTTGGTGTACGGTACTGAGGCCGTTTTACCACTAGAGATAGAGATTCCGGCTTTGAGATTGGCACAACAACAGAGGATGACAAAAGATGAACATGTAGAGGCCCAGTTGGTGCAACTTGAGAAGCTAGATGAAACCCGACGCCTTGCCCTACATCAAACAAAGATTCAAAAGAATCGACAAAAGGCCTGCTTGGATGCTAAGATTCGCAAGGGATGGGAAAGACACTTTGCTGAGGGGGGTGTTGTGCTATGCTTTGATAACAGATTGGACCACAAAATGGATAAGAAGTTCCTTCCATTGTGGACTGGTCCATACAAAGTCATCAAGGAACGTAGCAATGGGTATGTACAAGTTCGGGAGCTGCATGAGCCATATGGCAAGAAGGTGATCAACAAGTGTTACCCCAATCCCTTCTTTGTGCGTGATGGACCCATGCATGGAAATGTTGTGCATTCCCTGCCTAGGGGGGGAACTGTTATGGATAAATTTGTCTAAGGAAAAAGGCATAAATATGTGTGTGTGTTTGTATGTGTGGCAATAGTATAATAAAGTATGGTGTGCATAGGGCCCAGGGTTGAGGTGGCAGGGCATGACCATGTGCCGCCCTTCCATGTAAGAGGACCCATAAGGTGTGTTGTACATAATCCATGGTAGTAATAATATAAAATGATAAGGTGGCATGGGTCCTCCATGCACCACCCCTCCACCTAGGCGGTCCCATGCCTTCATTTAGTGAGATATGGCCCAAGGACCATGGGAGAAGTAATATAAAATAGGTGGAGATGGATATTATATTGGATTATTCCCTCCATGTAGGATAGGCCCATGTGGGGGGGGGGTTGTAGAAAGTCCAAGAATGCAAGTTAAATAATGGGAAAGTAGGATGAGGTGGCAAGATTCCTTGTGCCAACCCTCCACTTGTCCTCCTAGATGTTTGAACGTATTATAAAATTGGGAAGAGACCAAGGGAGTATCTTAGACTTGGGATATGGGGGCTAATGTATGTGGAAAAATGAGGCAAAGGGTTGTTGCACACAATTGAGAGTGCGTAACTGCCTAGCCCACATGGGACTTCCACACACACCATGCATGTGGGAGGATGCATTTATTGGGAGAGACCCCCTCTCTTGGCTATAAAAGAAGGGGGCTATTCCTTGATGGAACACACTCATTCTTGTAAAGCCACCTAGCTAGTATTTTGATTTCCCCTTCCCTTCCTTTCAAATAAAGCATGGCCCTCTTCCCTTGATGTCTCCATCTTTACATTCCTCCTCCCATCATGTACATGCTTCTCTTTCCCCTCTCCCTTTCCCCTTGTGCCATAGTCTCCCTCCTCATTCCCTCCCCTTCTAATCCCTTTTCCCCACCCATGACAATGTTTCGCCCTCATGTTCTCCTTTCCTCTATGGCCCTTGAGCGTCGCCATGCTTAGTGTCTAGCCTCTTGTCCTGATTTCTTTTCTAGGTAACAATGTGTGTGTATCTCAAGAAAAACATTATCCATCTTAGACTTATCAATCAAGAGAGTACTTGACAAGATAATCTTTACAAGGAGGGTTTAAAAACTCTCAAAATATTCAATTTACTAATTTATAGATACCGAATGATATTAAAGGAGCTCCACCCACCTGCATCCATCCATAACACAGACAAGTTAGCAGAAGAACCCTTAATTGTGGGACTGCAGGCTTTAAAGTGCAGCTTCACTTATTATCGATGTCACGATATCATAAGCTATTTTTTATAGTAAATTAAATCAACCTTGGATACTGGTGCATCGTGTGGCCACCCATAACTAGACTCATAGGTATCCAGATGCTCCATGTATATAGTGGAAGGTTTTCACACTTTCTGAAACACAATTTTATAGATTATCCCAAGTAAGGGATTAAAACCAATCACATATCTCCATTTGTCCGGTATCTTCCTTCAAAAAATGGCCAATACACAGTACAATATACCTAGATGAATCCAGTAACATTCTCAAACTCATCCTCTAAAAATGGCCAATAGACAGTACAATAAACCATTATGCCATGCTCATCATATTACACACAGTAATAGGGTCAACTTCCTATGTGGAGGTCATGGTTGATAATCCTCAAGTTGTAGTTGCATCCCTACTAAGAATGTAGTCGCCTCCTTCTCTATTCATATAAAGAGAGATAAAAAATGAAGGCAATATGTAAAAGGCTTGTCCAAGTCCACACTTTTCAAAACACTACACACATATGATAGGTCACGTAAGGAAATACTCTCAAGTATTGGTGTTCGGGGATTATTCCTTTTAGAGACGGATTAGTACAATGAAAAAGTATTCATGTAATTTGTACTCAAAGTAAAACAGGTATAGATTGCACCAAATGGGTGAGCACGATAAGCCCATAGGAATTCCCATCTTTTCTCTGCAGGTAATGTTGTCTAGTTGTACATACATGTTCGAGATAAGCCATGAATTAACTTTAATGACAGTTTCCATATCATAGTTTAGATCAAGTCCATTTGTCATGTTCCAAATTCCTTCAATGGGAGAATGGGGCATCTTTTGAAAAGAGATGAATTCGAAGTTACTATCCCTGACGCCATAGTGATTATTTCCCTTATGATGTTAACTAGACCATTTTCACCTTCTAGAGGAACGTTTTCATAGCATTGTGCTATGTCGATGGAAAAAATACTGAATATTTTGTCGGAAGATTTAGAGTGTAGTCGTAAAGGGATTCAATCCCTCACCAACAAGAACACTTAACTCCACTTCTAAGAAAGAGCTCATGCTAATTTTTAGCACATTTATTTTTAAGTTGTGAGATGCATGTTTTTAGTAAGCATGTATTTATAAGTCCAATTTCATCATATGTGCACCCAACAGCATTGGTAATCCATGTAAAAGTGTTTTTATGGGCTTTGTATATACCAATAATAAATGGCAATTTGGTGGATAAAGGTGTCGTAGAAAATGAGTGGAGCTCGGTTTCTAGTTTAATCTCTAAATTCAACATGCTTATAATTTTAAAATCTCCATCATTCAGCCTCCTGTATGCCGAGTCATGGGCAAATTTTCAACAAATCAATGCCAAGTTATTAGAAGCTTTGTCGATTCCATGCATGAAAAAATGTTCCTTGAGAGTACTTAAATTTTCCCAAAAATGTTTATCACTCCATACATCTTTCCTAAATCTCTTATGGCTAGGTAACTTTTTGTTTCCAAATCCAATCATAAGAGAATTTTTTGAAAATTTGTAAAGTAGCATGTAGGGATATGCCAAGTATGTGGCACAATTTTTTCCAAGCTTGTTCAAGAGCTTTATGAGCATCTCGTATACAAGGTCTTTTAACGGGTATGTGGTTTAATCCCTTTATGAGCTCATGCCTCAAACGGTTCATAATCAAATATACTTAAATCACAACTACCACACGACCCCACTTTTTATCAATAAAAATTCCAAATTTGTGGCACGAGCATTGTAACTCAGCACTATTATAGAAGGTCTCCTTTAGAGAATAAACATATCCCAATAAATTTTTGTGGAGTTTCCACATAAACAAGATTTCATCAAAGATAGTTATATCCACCATCACTTTGCACAAATCATAGGCATTTAGAAAAAAGTCTCTCAAAAGTATGCCCTCAAGTAGCGGGTTATCAAAAAGAACATGGATGAAGTGTGCAAAGTTACTTTCTCTCGTACTTTCCAACATCTTCCTTCCGTGAGTTGAAAGAGAGATACATCTGTGAACCTGTATAAATAAAGAATCCTTTTAGTAGGATCCCCTTCCTTTATAATAGATATTCTTGAAGAGCTTTTACTTCTCTCCTCAGTATCATATCTTGTGTTGCCATGTCTTGAGTTGTCCATCACGAATGATCCACCAGGTGAGAAATCAAAAGTTTCCTGTCTTCTCCCAACATCACTACCTTTATTAAATCCATAGGTATCAACTGAACATTGCCATCCACCTCTACCCATGGGGGGGTGGTAGCCTCCTCTTCTAGGTATGTTACCCTATCTCCCACCACGTGCTAAGTTGCCACCACCTCTAGAACTTCTGGTTTGCCTTTCATCCATAACTCTAGCCCCCGTTTTGGGTTGAGAGACCTGACCAAAAAGTTAATCCCTTTGCCATTAAGTCCTTGAAATGGATCAGTGTCTGGATCATTTACTGTAGCTTTTACACCTTCATTGACCAACTCCCGATAGCAGGAGAAAATCATAGCTTGCTTAACTGAGAACTAAAGAAAAGATGAGCACCATTTTATCAAGGCATACATTTTGACTGTAAGGGTGTTGCCATGCATAAATAGGTGTATATGATTCAATATGTACCATACATCATGGTCAAACCACATTACCTTGTTTTGGCATTATAACATTGATACAGTTGCATTTTAAGTAGGGTCACATATAATTCCAAACATCTAGTACCTTTTTTGCAAGTAGTAAAGTTTTGTGGCTGCAAAAAATCCCTTGCTTTGATGCGCAAAAAGACTCTTCCAAATTATTTAGAGCAAGAATTCTGGTAAGATAATGTTATCAGTATGTGCTGGTCTCCCCTCAATAGCCATGTTCTTATATTATTTTTTAACAATATCAACATTCTCAATGATCCCTTCCAAAATTGCCCATATTTCAAATGTGATAGGTGCTGTAACGCTCAAGTCACTAAGTGACCACAACTTATGGTCAACCTGGTGTGCAAATGTCCCTTCTAGTATTCTTCTTCGGATAAGGAGATTGACTGAAATATCCTTGATATTCAGAGCCAAAGTGTCTCGTGTAGGAAAGTCCTATGTAAGGACATTTCTCTCATCCTGAGATAAAGTATCAAATGGAATAAGAGTGTAATTTTGTGGAGAAAGGTGTAACAATGGTGTTACGCTTCCTTCCTCCATTACTATCCAAAAGATGTTCTGCATTGTGGTAGCAGTAAAAAGCTTTGATCACCTCATCAAACTTTCATTGTGACTTGTCATTGGAAATTATCTTTCCAATAACTTTTGATAGCTTTTGAATAGTGGAAAGGGCATTATCAGAATATTTTGCAAAAAGTTCCCAAATGTGGCACCAATCAGAAATACTCAGCCGGATCAACAATAGTTGCTAGTTTTCAAGATCTATAGAAAGTAGACCACTATCATGCTGTTGGATGAATATATGGATTTCCATGCTGGAAATGATGGATAAAAATCCTTGGATTCCAATGGAAGGAGCCGAAAGGGGATCAATATATCCCATTTTTAGCAGATCATCGTGCCAAGCATAGTCTTGTTTAGTTCGGACACATAAGAAAAAGATTGGATAAATGTTATGGATGGCAATAGATGAGGGTTACCGTCCCTTCTCCATCCCCCCAAGTGTGTGTATGTATTTCAAGACAAACATTATCCATCTTAGACTTATCAAAATCAAGACAGTACGTGACAAGAAAATCTTTACAAGGAGGGTTTAAAAACTCTCAAAATATTGAATTTACTAATTTATAAATACCGAATGATATTGAAGGAGCTCCACTCACTTGCATCCATCCACAACAAGGACAAGTTAGCACAAGAACCCTTAATGTGGGACTGCAGGCTTCAAAGCGCAATTCCACTTGTTATTGATGTCACGATATCATAAGCTATTTCTCATAATAAATTAAATCAACCTTGGATGATGGTGCATCGTGTGTCACCTTAGCACTAGAGTCACAAGTATCTAGATGTTCCATGTATATAGTGGAAGGTTTTCACACTTTCTGAAACATAATTTTACAAATTATCCAAAGTAAGGGATCAAAACCAACTACATATCTACATTTGTCCGCTATCCTCCTTCAAACAATGGCCAATAGATAGTACAATAAACCATTATGCCACGCTCTTCATATTACACACAGGAATAGGCTCAACTTCCTATGTGGAGGTCATGATTGATAATCCTCAATAGTCATATTTGCCTCCCTACTAAGAATGTAGTCACCTCCTTGTCTATTCATATAGAGAGAGATAGAAAATGAAGGCAATATGTAAAAGGCTTGTCCAAGTCCATACTTTTCAAAACACTACACACATATGATAGGTCACGTAAGAAAATACTCCCAAGTATTGGTGTTCGGGGATTATTCCTTTTAAAGATGAATTAATACAATGAAAAAGTATTCATTGCTTTATAACTAGTAGACCAAACTTATGATGGCATACCTAAGCGTCATCACTGCTACTTTAGACACCAAATTTGTTGATCTTGCAGCAGTCGTCTTGCACTATGCCTTTAATAAGCATGGATCTTTACGAAGCTTTGATTGCCTCATTAGATCCTCATAGGGCACTGAGGAAGGAAGCATCATAACCATTATTAATAGGCTCCTCGAAGAGTTAGGATTAACATTTAGCTCATGGACAAGTGCCATAACGATAACAAATGAATGTTGCAACACTAGTCAAGGTGTAAGGTTTTACCTTCAAGTATGCTTTTCACAGTTTGTGTACCTAGTCACCCGATTTCGTAATATATACCATTTGGTCGTTAAGCCAATAGTTGGCAATCTCTTAGCTTCAACTATTTCTCCCACTAGTTTGGTGCAGTAAGAAGGATGTACCCCGTGTCGCTAAATCTTGTACCCATCTCAAAATGCAATAGATCTCTTTTGATAGACCCAGAAGCACCCTGTACACGTTATATGCCTTGGAGTCACTCAATGGTTTTTTATTGTACCAGAGGCTCTCTATATGCTTGCTAGCTTCAGGAGCTTCAAAGCTCTTTGTAGAAGTAGGCAGCCTTTCGCGCATATCACAGTCATAATAAAAAAAGCTTTGTAAGCTAATATGTTAGACAAGCAGATTCAGCACTTTGAAACAAACAATAGTAGAGAGCAAGTATTCACACTAGTGCCCAACATACCAAACGAGGTAGTCACCTGTTACCTCAATGTCTTCAACCGGTGTGGTTGTCTATGCTCCACTATCAGGCTTGGTTTGAGCTTTTAGTACATCCAACCATCTATCATGAGTTAGAGGAGTAGTAGAAGACCCGTGCCTTGCTACGAGTAGCGCTCTGACTATGTGAATAGTCTTCTAGGGTGTTGCCTTACTTAAAGTGCATGAGGAGCCTTCGCTACCACTGACGCAAAGACCATTAACTTCCTAGCCTTCTGTATTAACAAACCAGACTATTAGTTCCACGATCATGTATGGGAGGTGGCTACAGCCACGGCAGTGTTTCACGTGAAGATTACCTGTCGCCCAATCAACTATATTACCAAAATACTGACTGCCTACTCGACGATCACGTATGGGAGGCTGCAATGGCCAGGGAGGAATACCGAAGCGCAAGAGTAGCTAGTCGAATATTGCAGTAGCTCATGAAGCAAATAGCCATGTATGAGATAGTGGCTATGCACGGGGACCTTATATAGATAGTCCATGGCTGAACCGACCCACTCGGTTTACCCTCTAGCATCTATACTGATTCATGCGAACATTGTAAGGTAGAATCATGTACGCCTCTTATGAGTAATCGTATGAATCTCATGCAATTTTTTGAGGAAAATTATGTACCCCTATGAGCACTCTTATGGCCATTATGCATTCAAGTTATATAATACGTATCATGAGGTTCAATCTACTGTCGATGTTTATTAAGGATAAAAACGAGTTCAACCTCCATCACTAGTTCTTACCGGTGGCCTATAGTTGTAAACAATGCTTGGTAAGGTCTAATCATAAGCCTGTCTTAGTCTATATAGTTGCAAATGCGAGTCAAGTATGGGCCATAAAACTTGTCTTAATCTATATAACTTATTTGCGATGTACACCCATGTTTAACTTGGAAGA
Organism: Dipteris shenzhenensis; assembly: GCF_047967505.1. Classification (NCBI taxonomy): domain Eukaryota; kingdom Viridiplantae; phylum Streptophyta; class Polypodiopsida; order Gleicheniales; family Dipteridaceae; genus Dipteris; species Dipteris shenzhenensis. The sequence continues at coordinate 45,857,576 of NC_141619.1, read as the reverse complement.
GACTTGGAATCAATTCTCTATTAGATGTATATCATGAGGAAAAATCATGATGGTCTAGCAAAGGTAAGCTTGCCAAACCAAATCATGTATACATAGGCGTAAGTGTGTGTGTGTGTGTGCGTGCGCGCACGTACATGTGTGTGCACGTGTGCACGTGAGTGTGTATGGATATAAGCTCTCAAAGAGATTGTATCCCCAAAGCAAATAATGCTTTAGAGCGTATGAGAAAGACAATAAGCAGCAATCAATGTTGAGACACCTATCGATTCATGCACATTGGGCAAAAATGATCGACCCAACAATGAGTTGTGAATCTCCTCTAAAACATAGCCCAATAAGAGAATTCATTTACTAATAAATTGAGATGAGTAGGAATCTTCAAGAAAATTCCTTTATCATCCACTCCATCTCTTTGAAGAAGGAAATCTTCATGTACTCCCCTACTTAGTGAGTTTGATAACCTCTAGCTTAACAAGCTCAACTAGCACATCGCAAACCACAAAAAGTTGCTTGCCCCCTAGCAAAAGCTTCCTCTCACTCATATGTGCCTTTCTCTTGATATCCATGTGCAAAATCTGCGACACCCTTGTCAATGCCCAATGTGGCCACATGCATTCCCTTCCTCATTTTCCTTGTTGTCATTACTTTCTTTAGTAGCTTTTGAAGCTAGCAAATTATCAATGGATATTTCAAAAATTCATACCTTCTTCTATGACACAAAAGCAATACTATTGAATGTATCATTAAGACACTAATCTATTCTTCTTGGCAAACTAAAAATTGCATCTCACCCCATGGGAGGGCAGAGGGGGCAACAAACTAGATAGAGATAATTCTCCTTGTTGCGTGCAACACCATCCCCTCACTGAACTACCACCGCCTAGAGTTATAATATTCAAGTCATTTCATGTGAAGATCCCATAGGCAATTCTTTCAAAGCTCTAGTAGTGCTTATTTTGGCCTATTGATCCAAGTCAACCTCATAAATAAAGAAAAAAGCAGTGTTGCCTCAAGGTTTTTTAAAAAACAATTCGCAATCAATAGTACCTATGGGAGAGGTGATTGAAGGTGGTGAATGAGCTTCTTGAGCTCATAATCTCTTCATACTGGTCACGACAGGTGCTTAGGCCCTCAATTGCTTATTGCAATAGTTGAAATACGTGTTCTCTATCACGAGCATCATAGTGTTCAGTAGACACTTCTCATGTTCTCAAGAGAGTTACAAGTTTTCCATAGACTCTCTTTAGTAGACTCTTTTCATGTTACAAGCTACAAGTCTTCAGTGGACTCTTTTCATGTTCTCAAGCGTGTTACAAGTTTGCCATGGAGCAAGAAACATCATCTTCTTTCAAAACATCAATGACAAGACATGGGGAGTGAGAAGGTAAACTCATGGTTGCATTTCTATAGCATTTTTTGCTATTTTTATTATGTTTTAGGTAGTTAAAGGTGCAGCTTGCATGAATAGTTACTAAAACCGTTAGAAAATTTGCTACTAGCAATCAAAAGGGCCTATGACTAATGCTCATTTGTCGAACAATTTGATCTTTAGCTTGTCTTTTGAGCCTTACAAATCTATAGAGTTCAACATTTAGTATTGATGAGTTCAAACTTTATGAATGCTTGATCTTGATGGTGTTCACGTGTATACCACCGAGGTGGTTTCATGGTGCTTTGGAGTCTCTAGCTTGCTCATAGGAAAACCTCTTACTCATTCCTCCATTGGTAAGATCATCAAAAGGGGCTAAATGTGCATCGATACAGCTGTGCTTATGAGAAATCAACCCTTGTGCATCTCTACAATCCTAATGGTGAAATCCACTCCTAAGCAATAAACCATTCGTTGACACTTGAATCACATGCAAGGCAAATGGGCACTTTGAAGGAAATTGCCCTAATAAAGTGCCACAAGAGTTTCCAAGTCCAAATAAAATCTTGTAAGAAATTACCCTAATAAAGTGCCACAAGAGTTGCCATCAATTGAGTTGCCACAAGAGTTGCCGTTACTTGAGGGATAATCCAAAAGAAATCTTACGATGAGGTGGCAGTTGCATCAACAAAAAAAACTAAAGGGATGCATAGTCATGAAGTTCCCATTGCACAAGGGGAAAGTGACAAGGAGGCCCAACCAATTGACATGCACGTGTGTGCACATATATATGAATGTATATATATCTATAGCTTTATATGACTAGGATATATCCAATCGTAAAAATTTGGATTTTTGTTGTTTTAACGTCCAAATTTCTACAATGAAAAAAAAAGAGAAAACGAAAGAGAAGAAAAATGAGCTAACAAAAAGTATATTTAAAAGAAAGATTGACATAACTAGCAAGCAAGCAATGTTTATGTTGTCATCAATGCCCAATCATAAGCAACTATATTGGGTTCTAAAGAAACGCGGGTCTCTTGGGCAAAGCCACTACTTAGTAAAATGAACAAAAGGGAAAGATAACAAGAAATAAAGAAGAAATGAACATGAACACAAAGCAAAAATAAACAAATCAATCAAGAAACAAAAGAGACCAAAAACAAGAATAAAATCTCTCTCTCTCTCTCTCTCAAAAATAAACAAATCAATCAAGAAACAAAAGAGACCAAAAAACAAGAATTAAAAAAAAAAATATATATATATATATATATATATCTCTCATGTATGAATAAAGTAAAGAATGTCAGAATGAATGAAATATGTGTATGTTTCTCACATATACAATTTGATGGGCACTTTAGGATAAACTTCCCTAACAAAGTTCATATATATATTTGATGACTCAAAGGTTGCACAATGGTGTAAAAGGGACAACAAATACCTCAAAATGTCAAACTATAGTTTCTTTTTTAAAAGCATACCAAAATAGTGAACACAGAAGGTTTTTGTTCCTCTTCATTGCACATAGGACCTCTCCATCAACTCAAATGTGAACTAAAACACTTCAAAGCAAGCAAACTTTGGAATAGGATAACTCAAGGTAGACAATCCCCATTTAGAAACTTTTGGAAAGATGTGTGTGAGAGACTCGCTAATGCAAACAAAGAGAGACCACAAACACAACCTGCTAAATTTACACTAAGTTAAATAAGGTAGCATAATACTAATCCATTAAGAGTTCCTTGCTGCGATGCTTTTGTTGCTCCTGTGAGCTTCCCCTCCCCCCCCTCGCCGTTAGCTCTACCTCCCCCTAGCTCCTCCCCTTGTCGCGACCACCCCCACCCCTCCCCCCTCCGCCCTCGACCCCCGTCCCCCCTCCCCCTCATCCGCCGCCCACCTCGCTGCGCCCTCGCCTCGCCTCCGCTCCAACCCGCCCCCTCGCTCCAACCCGCCCCCTCGCCTCCGCTCCAACCCGCCCCCTCGCTCCAACCCGCCCCCTCGCCTCCGCTCCAACCCGCCCCCTCCGCTCCAACCCGCCCTCGCCCTTGCCTTGCCTCCGCTCCAAACCCGCCCCCTCGCTGCTCCCTCGCCATCCGCCCCGCTCCAACCCACCCCCTCGCTGCTCTCTCGCCCCGCCCCTCTGCTCCATCTCACCTCACCATCGCCGCCCCCCCCCTCACCTCCACTCCCCCCCCCTCTCCCTCGTCTCAGCCGCCCTCACCCCCCCCCTCCGCTCTCTTCCACCCCGCCCCTCCGCCTCACCTCGCTTCACCCAACCCCCCCCCTCGCTTCACCTCACCCCCCCCCCTCTCGCCGCTCCGCCTCACCCGCCGACCCCCCTCGCTTCACCCGCACCCCCGCCTCCATTCCGCTCTCCCCGCCCCCCGCTTCACCTCTCCGCCCCCGCCACTCCAACCCCGCCCCCCCGACCCTTCCGCGCCCTTCCGTATTCCCCGCACCCCGCAGCCTTCACCCCGCCCTCCGTTCCGACCCCCCCGCCCCCTCACTTTGCCTCGCCCGCCTCACCCCCAGGCTCCACCTCCCGCTTCGTCCCCCTTCTTGGGTGGCAGCCTGTTTTTTCCTCATCGGAAGCTTGCAGTTAGTCTTGGCGGTATGGCGGCCCCCTGCCCGGATCCGGAGGCCCAGTCGGACCCTCCCTCTCCAGATGCCTACCGCGTTATCCTGACAGAGCAACAATCATCTCGTGTTCAGGAGGTTGCCATTGACTTTGCTCATACCTCTATTTACGGTAGAGTCATTGGACACTCCCCCTCCAGGTCTACCATCAGGGACTGGCTCCAGTCCACTCTCCTGCTAGAGGATGGCCATATTGAGGAGGTGGCCCTTATGGGAAGGGGCATCTTCTGGCTCAAACTCTCCAATGAGAAAGCTGCGAGCAACCTGATTGCCGGTTCCCCCACATCGGTGGATGGGAAGATTATCATGATAGTCCCGTGGTACCGTGGATTCAGCGCAGCGGATTTCGATGTTCGGTTCCGTATACCTCGCCACCCAGTGACACTAGTTTTTCCAGGGCTTGCTACTGAGTTGCGGCCGATTGTCAGGGACTTGGGCTCCCATTTTGGCTGGGTTATGCACGACACCTTTGCCAACGCGGTGACCACGGCAGGAGCTCCCCGAGTCCGTGTGGCTGTGGCGGATCCTGCGACTCTCCCTGCAGTGATCGAGATTGTGACAGGTGCCGGCAGCATCACCCAGAGCATGATAGTCACCGGACAGCCAGGTCAGTGCCTGCGGTGCCACGGCTTTGGGCACTTGGCAGCTGCTTGTCCACGCTTTTGCCAGCTCGTCTCGACCCCCCTCGCCCCCGCCCCCTCCGCCCCCACCCCCCCCCGGACAGCCACGTCAAGAGGAGCCGAGGCAGCCGGAGTCTGGTCCAGAGGTAGTGGGCGGTTGGACCGAGGTTCGAAGGAAAAGAGGAAAGAACAAGAAGATTTCGGATAAAGGCAAGGAGGCAGAGGTTACCCTTCCTGCAGCAGCACTCCAGAGACCTGACAGGCAGACGCCCCAGGGACCTGGGAGAGCTTCTTCTTCGACGGCAGCCTGCCCTCCATAGCCTCAGATCCCCCTCTCTCCCGCTCCCCCGCCTTCTCCCCAGTTTCCCCCCCCTTCGCCCGACCCGCAGCTTCAGCCCCCGCCTCCTCTTCCTCAGTCTCCTCCTCCTCCCCCTCAGTCCCAGTTCCAGATGCATCCCCATCCCCCCCCCCCCGGTCCCCCTCGTCTCTCCTACAGAGTTAGCTGCACCGTCGGCTTTCCAGCCGAGTGCAGCCCCCGCTCCACCTCCTCCACCTTCTCCGCCAGTCGCCTCCGTGGAGTCCGAGTCGCCTATCCCGCAGCCTCCTCCCCCTCCCCCCCCGCTGGCAGGACACCCGGAGTCTATACCACCAGTGGAGCAGGCTTCCCTTCCCGCTAGCCCCTCAGTGGCAGACTTAGCTGGGTCTCAGCTCCAGGAGAGAGAGCTTCCTCGAGACTTTTACAGATCTGGCCCCTGGGACTACCTGGATGTGGCCGACCTTGGGACCTTCCCGGCTTGTCTCGACATTAGTATCTTTCTGCTCCGCATAGGGGCGGATGGGAAGATTGCTGCCTTGGCTCCCAGGGATGGCCCTAGCTTCGCTTTCACGTTTCTCAGCGATGGCACCGAGACCTGGACAGACGACTCGGTTTGGGAGGCTCTCAGAGAGCAGACACACGCCCAGGTTTGCTCCTGGATAGGCCCGTCCGGTGGGCAGCTTCTCGAGACTCAGTGGTCCGAGGGCGATGTGCGCCTGCGGTGGCGTTGCGCCGCCAAACGCTTCCGACTGATTGTGATTCTCAGACCCCCCCTGTCATGGCCTCTCCCCCAGGATGTCAGAGCTTGGTCCCAACAGAAACTCCGAACCTTCTACGGGATGACCACTTCAGAGATCTCGAGCTGGCTCAAGAAAGCATTTGCTCATGGCACCAGAGGCCTCTCGCCATTGCTGAAGGTATTGAAGAACGGGCAGGACGACCCCGTCTCCCCCTCCAAACCTTCTCATAAGCGGCAGCGCCTCCATTCCGATATGTCTGATTCTTCTTCGACTTCGACCGTGAGCAGACAGTTGTTCGCAGCCCCCCGTCCCTCTCCATGAGCCTACACCTCGTATCCTGGAATGTGAACGGGTTTCACTCTTCGGGCACCCGTGGTCCCAGGAAGCTCATTTTGCGACAGGAACTTCAGCCTGCAGTGATTGGTCGATTGGATGTACTTTTGCTCCAAGAGCACAAGCTTTCTGCGGCTCATTCCCGTAGCTGCGGGAAGGTTCTCCCTGGACGTTCCTACACTTATTGGGAGCCTTCGATCGGCGCACAGGGGAGGAGTGGGGGTGTCTGTACCTCCGTGTGTGAGCAGTTAGCCCAGGAAGTTTTCGGTCACGGCACGTTGATCCCAGGCCGAGCCCTTTGGTGGGTAGGCTTGAATTTGGAGGGATCCAAAATAGGAATCCTCAACATTTATGCTCCCACAGACCTCCGATGCAGAGCCACCTTCTGGAGGACACTTACAGGGATTCTTCCAGACATGGATTCCTGGATTGTTGGAGGAGACTTCAACAACCTGGAGACCTTGGAGGACCAGCAGGGCAGAGATCCGGAGTTCACAGGTATGGCTCAGGCAGAGCAGTCAGCTTGGGACTCTTTCATCTTCGCGACAGGAGGGAGGGACAGTTGGAGAGACCCGTCCTTCCGGCGTTGGCACGGGAGCCTGGACTTCTCTTGGGGCTTCCGCAGGGAAGGAGGCAGACTCTTGGAGAGGCTTGATAGATTTTATGTCAGTGATTGGGCCATCAGTAGAGGCGGCCAGGCGGGTATAGTTCCAGGGACGACACTCTCCGACCATGCGCCTGTGCTCCTATCATTAGATTCGGCAGCCCAGACTCTCCCCCCCGATCATGCAGGATTCCCGACTCCATCTTCTCGAGGGTGGACGTGCGCAGCAGCATTTGCAGTCTTTGGGACAGAGACTGGGGGGAGGGCGTGGATCTGGTAGACTCGGTCGCGCAGGCTCTGCAGGAGTCCAGCCAGATCTGCCAGCTCGCAGCCCTACAGGTTCGACAGGATTGGTGGGGCAGAGAGAGAGCTCTTCGGAGGGACCTCGCCTCCATTCAGCGACTCCAGCAGGCTTCCCCAGGCTCGGAGGAGCTTCGGATCCAGGCCCTTCGAGCCAGAGCCCTCCTGGAGGAGACCCTCCAGCGTCGCTCCGAGTTTTCCTATCACGCCTCTCTCTCCTTCTGGGCCCGGAAGGGTGACCGGATGTGCAGGGAGTTCTTCAGGACGCATGGCCAGAGAGCTGCAGGTGATCAGCTTCGGAGTCTCAGGACAGTGGATGGTCACATCGTTACGGATCCGGGGGAGGTCCTGGGGTTGGCCACTGACTTCTACAGGACCCTCTTCCAGTAGGAGCCGCTTGCCCCTCGTGCTAGTCGTGCCCGTGAGGAGGTGTGGAGGCACATTCCACCCCTGGTCCAGCCTAGTATGCAGGCGACATTGCTGGCGCCGTTCACCTCGGATGAGATGTTGGAGGCCTTGATGGCTATCGACGGACAGAAATGCCCAGGTGAGGATGGGCTATCCCGAGCATTTTTCACCTCCTTCTGGGACCAGATCCATCAACCCCTCCTTGCAGCTCTGCAGGGGATTTTCAGCAGCGGTCAGATGCCAGAGAGCCTTTCCTCAGGACTGATTTGCCTCATCCCGAAGGGAGGAGATAGACAGGAGATCCGCCAGTGGCGTCCGATCACTCTCCTTACCACTGCCTACAAAATCCTCGCCAAGATGATCAGTGCCAGAGTTCGGCCTCTACTCCCAGACCTCGTCCATGACACTCAGACAGGCTTTGTCCAGGATCGCAGTATCCTGGATAATGTCTTCACCTATTCAGAGGCGGCGGAGTGGGCTCAGTACAGCGGATCACACCTTGCCATTTTACTTCTCGACTTCGAGAAGGCCTACGATCGCGTGGACTGGTCCTTTTTGGAGGGGACTCTGGAGCGGCTAGGTTTCTCGGCAGGTTGGATTCAGGGTATCTCAGCTTTGTACAGGACAGCGTCTAGCAGAGTCATCATTGGAGGCAGGATGGGTGAGCGCTTTAGCTTGGAGAGATCAGTACGTCAGGGCTGCCCCCTGGCTCCTTACCTGTTTCTCTTCTTCGTCGAGGCCATGACTTACTACCTTCGGGCGAGGTCCACAGGGCTCAGGGGTGTTCGCCTTCCACTCCGGGAGGACACGGAGCTTTTGGACTCAGAGTACGCAGATGATATAGCCCTTTATGTCCAGGACGATGAGAGGATGCTAGAGAGGGTGCGGATGGCCCTAGAGGTTTTCTGCTTGGCCGCTGGTGCGAAAATCAACTGGAACAAATCAGTTGGTTTTCTCACAAACCCGGGGGCGTGTTCTCAGTGGGGGCGATTTCTGGGTTTCAGATGGATTCCACGTGGATAGACAGCTAGATACCTTGGCTTCCAGGTTGGCCTAGACATCACGCCAACTCAGCAGTTTCTCCCGGTGCTAGACTCCATCCGACGGAAGCTGGCTTTCTGGAGCACTGCTAAGCTCTCCCTTGCAGGTCATGCCTTGATAGTTAACCAGGTCCTCCTAGCCACGGCTTGGTATGTGGCTTCCTACTGGTGCTTCTCGAGATCCAGCGTGGCACAGCTCAGGAGGTTGGTTCGGAACTTCCTTTGGTCTGGGGAGGATGGGCATAGAGATACCAGAGCCAGGGTTGCTTGGCAGACAGTCATTCTTCCGCAGGCTGAGGGTGGCCTGGGGGTCATTGATCCAGAGCTTCAGAGTCAAGCCTTGTTAGGCAAGCTTATCATTCGCGGTTTGACCCCAGGGGGACAGACGTGGAAGATGTTACTTCAGCAGGGAGTCGGCTCTTGTGTCCCGCGCCGAGGTGGAGAGTGGCTACCGTCCCTCAGGTGGATCTTCACCTCCGCCCCGCTCACTCAGCCCCGCTCCCCACTCGTTCGTAGCCTCCTCATGGTTTGGAGGCGGCTCCGCCTCAGTCTCATTCAGTCCCCTCCCAGCTGTCAGGAGGAGATCGATCACCAGCCGCTTATCTGGAACGGTCAGGTCAGAGATGCCGAGGGCCTTCAGTTGGGGGAGAGATCACATATCAGGTGGGACGGCTGGATGAGGGGGCCAGCCCGATCCCTTCATGTTTGGAGGGATACGTACAGACATCTGGAGATGACTGATCTTGCAGACGCAGCTGGAGGTGCACGTGGAGCCCAGGCGAGACGCTCGGAGATCGACGGTGCGATCCCAGCTGCTTGGTTGGTTCCACCTGAGCATCAGATCCTCATGCCTGGTGACACCCGCTGGCTGGGACAGTTCACCCCCCGTGGCATTCCATTGGTGATCGCAGGACGTATGGATGACTCCTCTATCTCCTTCTTCGCGGTTTCTGGGGATGGACGACTCAGGAGAGAGGTTGCGCTCATCGACCCCCTACTCCCGTGGCAGAGGGTTCAGGTCGTAGGCCTCTTGGAGAAGGTCTGGCGTACCGACCCTAGCATCGAGCAGGACCAGGTGCAGCTTTGGCGTCTTTGGCTCTGGGAGGGGCGGGCCTTTTCAGAGCTTGAGTGGGACCCAGGAGAGTGGTGGTGGCCAGAGATTGTGACAGGACAGGGGCCGACCTCCTTCTTCGCCTACAGTACGACTCTGGGCAGGCGAGTTCTCGGGAGGATGCAGAGCCGCCCCCCCACCCAGCGACCCAGCTGGTACGCACAGGGTATTTCCAGGTTCTTTTTGCAGGCATTCTGGAAGGCCTTGTGGGAGAGCTGGCGGCCGCAGAAGATCTCATACTTCCTGTGGCTTCTTGCCCACAAAGGTCTTCCAGTGGGGAGCTGGTTGAGGCAGATAGGCCAGGACGGTTGCTGCCAGATTTGCCATGCAGATGAGGAGACACCAAAACACTGCCTGTGGAGCTGCACTCGCGCCCAGGAAGTGTGGAGGTGGACTTTTGGGATTCTTACTCACGCAGCACCAGAGCTAGGATTGATCACTTGGGGCGCGTTCTGTTGGTGCAGCACCGCACCTGGTCTTCATCACTTATTCGAGGCATGCCAGCAGGACCCCACTTTCCTTATTACACAGGGGACGTGGGGACCGCTCGAGGGTATCCCACAGCACCTAGCAGAGGCTGATACAGGAGTCCGGGAGAGGCAGCCAGTCTGGGAGATTATTAGCAGCATCACAGGGTGGCATATCTGGACCTCGCGCTGCACGCAGATCCTAGGTGGCACCTCCTTATCGACTGCCCAGATCATGGCAGAGATTTGGAGTGAGATTATTCATACTCTCAGAGGCCAGTGGGACCAGATTCAGGGAGACTCCTGGGCCGGTCAGGAGAAGCGGAGACGCTTCCTCCGGGCTTGGGACACACAGGGCCTCTTCTTCGCGCAGACTACGCAAGGCCTTCGGTGGCATTACTCACCACCCCGATGGCTGTTCATTCATACTCGTCTTATCCCTCCGTGAGAGGATGGTTTATTTTGCTACCTTTTAGGGCTGCGTCCGATTTGTGAACGCAGCCCGTCAGCTATAAGCTGACCTCTTGTATCTTGTTCTCGAAGTAATATAATTAGCACTGTTTTTTCGGCAAAAAAAAAGGTAGCATAATACTAACCTACACAAGGTTGTGAATAACAAATGCTCCTTTACAATTTCAATCTAACTGCTTTCACTCTTAGGCTCCGTGGTTATCTCAATTCAACCATTGATTACGATGGTTCTATGGCAATAAGGACACACACTGAAAAATTCAAGAGAGGGTCTAATTTTCCGCAGGTGTGATTACAGCTACCCAAGTTAGACTGTTTTGTGTAGTCCTATAAACGACCTGACGCAAAGTACATCGTTTTGCTAAGACTTGTCATTGCATATCGATCCTTAACATATGCATCGTTCACCGTGTACCTAGACGGAATCCAAGAGCATTCCCGAACTCATCCTCTAAAAACACAACATAGTGCCATTTCAATCTCACGATAGTTACTCATAAGATTGAAAACCATAAACTCCATCACGCATAGCAAGGACTAGCTACTATGACATCCCAGCGCCCAACAATGGGTTAGACCATAGTACAAAAATATGCTCTGACACATACAAATCCACACACCCACACATACTTGAGCATCCATTTATACAAAGTCTTTGTACTAAGTTTCTGTCGGCACTCCATGCAAACTCAGCCATGACGAAGGCTAGCACTAAAAGAGAAGGATAATCAAAAAGTAGTCCATAATCTCTTCATTCAAGCTACAACTGCTTGTGAAGTCTAAACAATTTCCTTCGCCATCTTTACTTTTGAGTAGCAATGGGAGTGTGTGACACAATCGCAGAAGTTTACCACAAGAGAGCTACTTAAAGCATTCTGTCATACCAATACTAAAATGTAATGTATTTTAACATGAATCCAAGAACAAGCCCAACCTCATCCCTTAAAGAAACATGGACCAATGTAATCATATATCAAGGATTCAAGGCACACAAGGCCAGCCTCCTCAGCAACTACTTGTCATTGAAAACCATAACCTGTCTTACGTACAGCAAGGAGTACCTACTGTCACGGGGATGTGAAGTTATGAACCATGACTAACTTTGGCTTAAGGGGCTAGCCCAGGGGAAGTGACACTTCCCAGAAGTCCCTAGGTGCACACACTAGGCCTACTTGCTAGGGGCAAGGCAAGGTTTAGAGGGGTCTTAAAGTTAGGCCCAAGGAAATCAATGTTTTATTGGTTAGAAGGGGTTACGATTTTAATGTGAGGGGTAAACCAATGTTTCATTGGTTTGCAAGGGTTAGAGCATTAATGAGGGGGCCACGTGGCAGCCCCTCATGCACACCTACCCTCTTCCTCTCCTTCCAAGGCAAAAAGCGAGATTTCGGATGTTGGTTTTCTCTCTCTTCTTTCACGCATCCCAAGGTGAAGAGGGCACGTCTTACAAAGTCCAAGGAAGGCTTGACACCTTGCATTTTTGGCATGCACGCATCTTGAGGCAGTCCGTACGACTGTACAAACTGCAAGAACTGCATTTAAGGTGTCCGTACCAGCTGTACAGTGCTTTCAACGCTGCTGTACAAATTGCTAGCCTACTGTACGGACAGAACTTTTGATTGGCATGTGAGCCAAGGTGGCTGAATTGCATCAATTGCTGGCTGTACAGAAGAGGTATGCACCCCAAGGCTGATTGTACAGAGCATTCGTCGTTACTGTACGAGCTGTTTCACGACTCCCAAGGCAGGTTGTATGAACGTTAATCTATTGGCTGTACAGATGCTAATTTGCTGCTGCTACTGCACGGATTCCAAAGACTACTGTACGAACATTTATTTCCTATTGTACGGCCCCTTTCCCTTACTGTATGGCTTGCTCATCTTCTCTTTCCTGCCCGTGCTCCTCTTGCTCTTTCTCTCTCTCTGATTCCAACTTGTAATCCCTCTCTTCCTTCCCCTCTCCTAGCTGCCTGTTACTCCTACTAGCCTCAACACTGGATGTGTCGCTTCTGGAGGTGTTTCGGAGCTGGATTGGTTGAAGCTGGTTTGGGTTCTCTAGTCGCTATCCCTTTCATGTGATTGCATTTGGTGATTTTTGGAAGCTTGTCGTTGCTCACAATCTGTCAACAATGGAATATTAGCTCTCAATCAGAATTCTCTCAAGAAATGAAAGAGCATATCTCTCTCTCTCACATGGACGAAATTGTTTGACAGAAATTTCCTCTCAATGCAATGAACAAAAACTTTTCTCTACGGAAGTGAACTCTCACATAAACACTCGTGAAGCTCTCAATCTCTCAATCTCTCTCACGCTCTCAAGGATCACAATGCCTCAGTGGAAGGCAAGGGAGCTCTGATACCATGACAAAATATGAAGAGGGGAGAGGAGAAGAGTGGAGATGAGGAGAGAGGGCAGAGCTAGAGAGCACACCACTAATGACTAACTGTACACTAGGTTTAGTTAAAAATGTAGAAATTATACAAACCCATTTAGGGTTAGGGTTAGGGCATCTAACCCTTTCCTTTATAGCACTCTATTGGGTTAGTGCTATGCACATATGATCACATGATGATGCTATGCACACATGATCACATGATGTTGAGCGTGAACTCTCAACAGCTTTGTCATAGAAGTTAGTACCACTGCTCTGAAGTTGTTTTGAGCATTGATGCTAGCTCACTTCTTTGGTAGTCATGAGTCCTCCTTTCTTTGAGTAGTCAACTCTGAGTTCTGCAAAGATGCCTCAGGCAGCTAAGTTTTTGGCTGACATTTTCAATTGCATGTTGCCTTGATGAAACAAGGGCTTTTAATCTCACATGAAGATCTCACAAAGAGTGGAGATGGGGATGCCTCACACATGGAGGGCTTAATGCCTTGACAAGATGCAAGGGCTTTCGCTCTCTCTCATGAAAACACTCTCACAAAGAACCTCAGCTCTGATACCATGATAAAGTGGGCAATGCCACACATGCGTGCGTACACAGAGAGAGAGAGAGAGAGAGAGAGAGAGAGAGAGAGAGAGAGAGAGAGGAGTGCACATGATATAACTACTATGTTGCATTGAACATAATCATGAATATATACATGAGAAACACTTAGGCTTCGGGTTTTCCCCTAGTGCCCTATCCAAATGGTGCAATTTACACTATCCTTAACAAAAGTTTGGCAGAGGCATTACTCAAAATCATCCAAGTCATCCCATAACAATTTCTCTCCAAAGTCAAATCTATGCATTGTTTCTTCCTTGCACGAATACATATTGTCTTGGATGGATAATCCTTCCTAAGATGGATTTCACCTTATTGCCATGGTTTTTGGCGATTACTTTGTCAACACAACTAACTAGCAAAATTGGCCTCCTGGCTAGGAGAAAGTCTATTATGCAACTTGGGAATCAAGCTAATAACTACAACATTCATGCTTCTAGAAAGCTTACCTCTGTGTGTTGAAACCTGTTAATGAAGGCAGCCATATCCATTCAACATAAATCCCAATAATGCTGAATTTTTTAAATAAAAAAGCCATCATCTCTTGATGCTTTACCTTTCTCCATGCTAATCACCATATACTTAATTTCAGCCTGGGAGAAGGGTCTTTGAAGTTGCAATATGGCATCACAAATCTTTGAAAGTTACCTAAAAATTCTTCTAATCGATTCTTGAAATCATCTCGTATCTGGGGCCTCTAACAAACAATGCTTGACAAATGATAAAAAGAAACACCTTCATGATGTTTTCATTTCCCACAACATGATTGCCACTACTGTTGAGAATGTTCGAGATATTTTCCTTGAATTTCTTCTCTTTAACTACATGAAAGAAAAAATTAGAAGGTCGATCACCTTTGTCCATCCACATGAGTCGAGCTTGAATACATTCAGCCACTAGGCTTGCTATGCTCCTGTACTCTCAAAAAGATCTCAATGGTCATTAGAAATTCCACAAAGTGGGGATCATTTGGAGTAGTACTCAAAGCTTCTAATAAGCATGTCCATGGAACAACCCTCCAAACATTTGTTATTCGTGGCTTTAGCTTTCCCAGAGCTTTTGCTATGTGGGTCACCATCTTCATGCAAGGCGGAATTCCACCTCTAAAGCAAACAAGCATTCACACTTGCTTCATTGCACTAAGCAAGCTTAATTGCATTTGCGACCCAAGAAAAACATGTTGAACTTGAATGGGATAGGACCCTTATTCATGGAAATTAAAGCAGTAAGCCCAAAATTCAACCATAATGGAAATGGTCTGATGGGGTTCATGGTAGTAAAGTAAAATCTATCATGCCTTGTAGCTCTCCAAGTACTATCCCCATGTCTATTATGCCATGCGAAAGCTCTAGCACCGTTCACCTACTCAAAGCATGACCTGTTAAACAACGAGCAAGCCTCCATGAACTCATTCCAAACATTGCATTCTTGTACAATCATCCTGCATCCTGAATGTAAGCGATCTTTTGTGTCAATCACCTAGTTCCCATCACCAATGCTTATTGCCTGTTTATGCAGTGCAGTCTTCATTCTACTCTAGAGTGACACCCTCTACATAGGTTGATTAGGGGCATATACAAAAACAACAAAGAAGCTAACTTCTTGAAGTTGGACTTCAACCATAATAAACTTTCCCTCTTGATCACAATAAACCAAGCCGACAACAAGATCACACTTGATATGAAAGGAGGTCCCTCCCCTTCCTACATACATGGTAATTAGTGATGACCTGATAGCTGTTCATCTATAAACCTGTCACATTAGCATCTCCCATCTTTAATTCTTGTAGCACCAATGCACGTGGCCTATTTAATTGCACCCCCCTAACATTCTAGGTCATCAAGACAAGATTAGGACACACTTTAATTCATTAGTCTTCATCATTCATGTTCTCTTTATCCATTTCTTCACCCAAAGGAGCGAATAAGCTAGCAAAGCATTTCCGTGCTTTCCCTTGAGCATCCTAAGAGAAAGACCATTTGATGGGTTAGCAACACCTTTTTGCATGCTGCCCACATCAACATTCCTTTTGTGAGAATCATGACTAGTCTGCATGTTCGCCACCTCAGCTTGTAGGTTGCAAGGTGCAGCGTCATTGCCACCTCTTGATGTGATAGTTGACAACTTATTGAACGATTTTGAACTAATAAAGGCATGGGCCAAGCGAATGAGCATGGGTAGGGCAAGGGTAAAACAGAGCATGGTGTCTGTGTGGCAAGAAAGAGCTCTTCATCTTGTACTACAAGAGTGGGACACTTTTTAACAAAAATGAATGTAGAGCACCGCTTGCTAGAAGGCAATGCTAGAAAGGTCCCTAGTATATTGAAGGATGGGTGTTCATAGACTGAATGGGTGCCTTCCAACCTTATTTCTTTAATACAGACACTAGAAAGGATTTGCAAGTGCAACTGTCTATTGCAGGGTTTAGAGTTGTCGCATCCCTACTAGTCGGCGAGCCCCACCACTCCCACATTTATCTTATGAGTGGGTGCTTGGGTTGGGGGTCTTTATCTTGGGTAGCTCGTAAATTTTGCAACCAACACATTTTGTGAACTGTTTGCCACCATGCAAGCCATAAAGACCCTCAGTGGACCTAGTGTTGGAGCTACTTTATATTAGTGTTGGAGATAGTACTTTTGTAGGGTTGCCTAGGGTAGGTTTGAAAGTCCTTTGCACAGGAAGATGTTTTATGGGTTTATGAGTGGGGGGATCCCTCGTACACCACCTCACTCAACTCACCATTAGGAAGTGCGAGGATGAGCCCCCTATGAGAGCTCTTTTTCAAGTAACACTTGAACACATGATTAGCACTAACACCTAATGCTAATGCCATAGACCAACAAACATTAGTCGAGATTAGTGTAAAAATCTCCCACATTTCGAAAGACCTTGGGAGGGCCTAGTGTTGGAGCTACTTGTAGGGTTTCCTTGAAAGCTGTGTAATGTTGGAGCTACTTGGTGGTATATGATTAGTGAAATAATTCCCCCAAGTTTCCAAACACCTAATATTGGAGCTATTGGAGCTACTTGTAGGGTTGCCTTGAAAGCTGTGCAGCAAAAGAGGTTTTGTAGGTTTAAGAAGGGTTCTTGGCTATGGTGATAAGGAAGGGACTGCCAGGATGAGTCGTAGATAGAAAGCTATAGAAATGCCTGCTTTAGGGCTCTATAAAAAAACAAGAGAGTACAAGTACTCATGAGCACTGCCTTAATTTTTTTGATTTTTTAAAACTTTTATAGAGCCTTGGAGAATGTCGATAGAGAATGATGATCCTGATGAGTTGATTGTGGGTAGGGGGATTGATATATATGTGTGTGTGTGTCTATGTAGAGAGAGAGAGAGAGAGAGAGAGAGAGCGCTAAAAATAGAAGGTAGCATGGGCACTTTTGAAAAAAAGGAAGACTTGGCCCAAAACAATTGGAGGGACCCTTTTTTATGAAAGTGCAAGAAGAACAGTGCCCTCGTAGGGAGTGCTGATAAGGATGAGATGAACATAACAATATCCAGACTACCTCACAACAAGTGTATCGAGGAGCATGATGCATGCGTGAGAGACTGTAGCTACTACCAACATGTTGAGAAGGGACTTAGTCATAGTAAAACTCTTAGACACTCCTAGATTATGATTAATGAAACAAGGTGGGGATATCCCACTAAGGCCCTACCTTTTGGAATGTCATTATAAGTCTAGGTGTAAAGTAGCTTGATAAATATTTACTGTAACTTGTAAAAAGGCGATAGGTGTAAATTGGAAGGAAAGGAAAAGAGGAAAAGCAAGTGAAGGTGAAGGAATATGGGGAAATGTAGATGAGTGAAAGAGAGGAGAGAAAAAGGTGAAAGAGGGGTGTGTGTGTGTGTGTGTGTGTGTGTGTATGTGGTGTAAAAACAATCGATTCAATTAGAATCATTTCATTTCATCAATGAGATAGACACGGAGATGGAGAGACGTGCCTATTTTGGCAAGAGTAATATAAAGGTGGTGTCATACAAGAGACAAAGAGAGTCTCCATCTTTAAAGAGAAATACCTAGAAAGACAAAAGCATTTACAATCGTCAACAAAAGACAAGAACATTTAGGACCTCCACAAGGCAAACAAAAACCTTAAACCCTAAACACATTAGAAGCCCTTCAACTCCTACTAAACCACACTGAAACCGTAGACTAACCACAATTTGCATGACCAAATGAACTAACTTCAAAACTATGGACCTAATTAAAAACTCAGGAACCAAACATCCCTTAAGTTTCCAAAGACCTTAGGAGGGCCTAACGTGTGTAGGGTTACGTTGAAAGTCTGCACACAACAAACAACAAAAGGAGAGGGGGTTTAAGAAGGGATTCTGGCTATGGTGAGAAGGAAGGGAGAGAGCCAGGATGAGCCGTCTGCGAGAGCTCTTCTCCAAGTATGGAAAAGTGGCGGTTGCAGTCCATCTCTCTGTCTCTGGCCTCTCCATCACTGGCTTCTACCTCGCCATCACCAACAATGTCGACGTAGAGGGCGTCCTTCACAGAGTCGGTCTCTTGGGCGCCCCTGAGTCTCCTCCTTCACCTCCTGAACTTACCCACGACGTCTTCCTCGATCCCGACGACATAGGTTCTTCTTCCACATCCGTTCCCCCTCAGATTTCCACCACCCAGCAGCCCAGAGACACTTCCCTGCTCTCCGGCGGCGGTGCCCTCGCCCTCGCCCTTCTTTGTAACAAGGCTCTGCTTCCCGTCCGTGTTCCCCTCACCTTCGCCCTCACTCCTCCGATCGCACGTTTCTTGGCGAGGAAGAATTTGTACAAGCCTGGCGGCTAAGATGTCCTTGTGCGCATACATACAGAATAGGGTTTATCATACCCGCCTTACAAACCCATGACTATGTACTGGGGATTGTAAGACGATCGCCTTCTTCAAGTCACTATTTGAGTAATGTCTACTTGACCTGTCCCCCCTTCCGCCTGCCCTCCCCCACTGCCCCCTTGTCTCTTTCAGTAATTAGTCTGTTCTAACCAATGTTCCTTGTCCTTTAACTTCTGTTTACACGTCTCCATCCCTCCTTGTAAGATCGTGTTTATTTCATGCTTTCATAGTTGTTTAAACTTGTTTCTGTGACATTGTCAGGGTCATAATGTAACCATTAAACTCTTTGAAAGGGGTATAAAACTTCTCAAAGGTTGCTATCGTCTGTCCTATGACTCTCGATAGTAGCCAAATATAAGCCGTCGTTTATCATTTGCCAGGGTTTTAGCATTTTTAATTATTTTTCGTAATGATGCTCTAATATTTCAATCTGGTTTCACCTAAGTTTGCATGTTTTGCCCACACAGTTCTGCATAAATTGTATTTTTCCTTAGCCAGCCAAATTACCGAGTCAAGTCTGCTTAACACACACAAGTGGCATGAGTTTCATGCTCATTCTGTCAAGTCAGTAGCTCAAACTTAGCTTGAAAATACTTCCTTAGACGCAACAACTCCTTGCAAAGGTAGGATGGGATAGAAGGCGTTCTTTGCTACCTTAAAAGAGAGAGAACGTCTTAAATATGTGCAACGTTAATAAGCAAAGCAAAGGTGTTCCATGCCTCCATTCATACAGATTGCAATGTGTTCTGCTTTCTGTCCTGTGTGTATTCTGAATGTCAATGGTAGCTAGCAACATATCAGATCTAGGCTGGTGAAATCTTTCTTCCACACACCGTTTATCTAAACATGACAGATATGGAGGGACCTGCAGTGCTGCTAAATACGACTTTCTAAAGAGAAGTGACGTGCCTAATGTTCCCCTGCCTGGAGAGAGAGAAAGCATTTCTTATTAGCACATATGCTGGTGGAGATGTCATAGGAGCTGTAACCGGCCTTCAGTTTCCTAAAGGGCAGTAGACCATAACTTGCATTGCATATTCATTATTCACAGCCGCATTGCATCATTTCCAACCACTTAACTTAAACAACACCACTTAGAAAACAATTCGAGAAATAAATGGATGGAGGCTAGAGTGCCCTTGCTCAATGAAACCAAGTATAAGACACCACACTGGCCCCAAACACTTGGCGTCCCTTTCGGTATTTATTTATTTCTTTAGGAATGAAAGTGGTACATACAACAAGGGCTCTCCCTTGTGCTTTGCCCCATGGGCAATTCCACTATCCAAGCCAAAACCTTGGCTATAACCTGCATTCCATCCTAGTGCACACACTAGCACCCAACTGCCAAGGCAAAGCTAAGGCATTCACCATTTGTCCATGACCAATTGTAAAGGTATCCAAGTATTTCACAAAGATTGTAACCAACTGTTATTGACAAGGCATCTAGACACTTCTCGAAATGCTCAAGCAGCCTCAAGGATTCCAAATGCAATACACTGTCCCTCGGGCACTCTCCCAGGCACACCCTCTGTAATTGAGTGTCTGCTTAAGCCTGTAAGGTCTAGAGGAAGCTCCAAACAATAGATGGAGCAACGACAAGCTTCCAAAAATCACCAAATGCAATCACATGAAAGGGATAGTGACTAGAAAACCCAATCCAGCTTCAACAGACTTCAATCCAGCTTCGAAACAATAGATGGAGCAACAACAAGCTTCCAAAAATCACCAAATGCAATCACATGAAAGGGATAGTGACTAGAAAACCCAATCCAGCTTCAACAGACTTCAATCCAGCTTCGAAACACCTCCAGAAGCGACACATCTAGTGTCGAGGCTAGCAGGAGTAACAGGCAGCTAGGAGAGGGGAAGGAAGAGAGGGATTACAAGTTGGAATGAGAGAGAGAGAAAGAGCAAGAGGATCACGGGCAGGAAAGAGAAGATGAGCATGTCGTACAGCAAGGGAAAGGGGCTGTACAACAGGAAATGAATGTCCGTATAGTAGTCTTTGGAATCCGTGCAGCAGCAAATTAGCATCTGTACAGCCAGCAGATTAACGTCCATACAACTTGCCTTGGGAGTTGTGAAACAGTTGGTATAGTAGCGATGAATGCTCCGTACAATCAACCTTGGGATGCGTACCTCTTTTGTACAACCAGCAATTGATGCAATTCAGCCACATTGGCTCACATGCCAATCAAAAGTTATGTCCGTACAGCAGGCTAGCAATCTGTACAGCAGCGTTGAAAGCACCGTACAATTGGTACGAACACCTTAAATGCAGTTCTTGCAGTCTGTACAGTCGTACGGATTGCCTCGAGATGTGTGCAAGTAAAAAATGCAAGGTGTCAAGCCTTCCTTGGACTTCGTACGATGTGTCCTCTTCACCTTGGGATGCGTGAAAGAAGAGAAAATCGACGTCCAAAATCTCTGTGCATGAGGGGCTGCCACGTGGTCCCCTCATTAATGCTCTAACCCTTGCAAACCAATGAAACATTGGTTTGCCCCTCACATTAAAATGCCTAATCCCTTCTAACCAATGAAACATTGGTTTCCTTGGGCCTAACTTTAAGACCCCTCTAAACCTTGCCTTGCCCCTAGCAAGTAGGCCTAGTGTGTGCACCTAGGGACTTCTAGGAAGTGTCGCTTCCCCTGGGCTAGCCCCTAAGCCAAAGTTAGTCACGGTTCATAACTTCACGTCCCCGTGACATACCCTCCTCTTGAAACAGCAAACTATCAAGTTTGCTGCTATAAGCATAAACAACCAGCAATGATGATATGGTCTAGGAGAGCGCGCGAGTCCATCCATATATCAATGCATCATCCATGTGGAGTGACTAGTACACTTATCATAGAAGTCCCATAGCAGATGTATTGTCAGCAACAATACCTCGGGTGAGACATACAGAGTCACCAAGCGACTTCTAGATATTGTGAGCTGTCTGTTGACAAGGGGGTGGAGGAACTACCCCCCTCTTGAGCATCAGGCAATGCTCTAGACCTATGCTCTGTTGAGCCTGAAGGAGCTACAACCGAAGTCAGCTCAAAGCACAACAACTGAGTGGACTACACCACTCTGAGTGAAATCTGCTAGTTCACTCGCCTCCAATAAGTTGAACCACACACACATCACAATAATGGATCCTAGGAACATAGATCTCGGTACTCGAAATCCTTTCAGACTTGCATCACCGCAAGCTGAATTGGTTCAGCCGATCTATGCTAGACTTGGATCCTTGTCTCATGGTTCAAATCAAAAGCCAACGAGCATGTACTAAATGGATTTATTGCTCGAGCGGGCAACAAGAGCACCCAAAACAGGCATGTGATACATGGATGTGCTGCTCTAGCCATGCCGGGCAACAAGAGCAATCCAACAGTAACCAGGACTACTTATTCTGCAATTTACCATTCAGCCTAGAAGAGGAGACTCTCCGTCTTCCAACTGATACAAAAATCAACAAAACTAGTAGGGAAGAATCATCCTGCAAATTACCATGCAAAGCTAGCAAGGAATAAACATCTTGCAAATAACAAAGCAGCCTAGAAAGAGGAGACTCTCCAATTTCTGGCTGTTACAATTATTCATACCAATATTACTGCTTTTTACCAAAGGAAAACAAATCTCCTAGCACGTGTGGCTGTCCTTTTTCGCTTCTTGTGCTCCCATAGGTTGTTTCCGTTTACGATTGGGGCAATCTTTGGCCTGATGGCCCTCTTCTTTGCAAAGGAAACACTTTCCAGCTTCAAGTAGGGCTTGCCGTTCCTCAGGAGACAATCTCTCTCTTGTACAGGGCTTACTATTAGGTCGTTGGTCCACATCAAACTTGACTTTGGTTGTCTTGGCAAATTTCCTTTTCGTGAAAGAGTCATCTTGCTGCTTACCTTTGAATCCTGGAGTCATCCCTTGCATGAGAGAATAGGCTGTAGTAGCATTCTCAATCAGTTGAGATATGTTGGAGACCTTTGTCTTGGTGCAATAGTCACGAAGCTCCCTTGGCAGCCCACAACAATACTTTTCCACCTGCTCAGACAATGATATGGTCCTATACGAGCTGACTGGCAATAAGTCCTCCTAGAACTTTTTGTTATACTCTTCAAGATTCTTACAGTTTGTGGCATCCAACTTATGCCATGCTGTCATTATATCTACTTCAAAAGTAGTGGTGAGCCAAGCAGATGAGAAAACTTGCTTGAACTCAATCCAAGTGTTAGGGGCTTTACCCTGCAAAAGCAAAGTGGTCCACCATTGCAGTGCATTACCCTTCAAGAAGGTGGCTGCCTTTCATACCTTGGAAGATTGTGAAATGACCACCAGAATAGGCAGCATCAAATTGTTGCACAAATGTCAAAGCCTTCAATCTGTCCTGCATCCCATTGAAGGTTTCAAACTTCATAGCTGCCCTTCCCTCCTTATAATCTTTCAATTTGCCTTTAGGGGTGAGATTGTCATAAACGGGGGCCTGTAAAAACGGTGGGGGCGTCATTGCTCCCGCATTCTGAACCATTTCAACCGTACCCATGGTGGGGTTTGGCATTCCAGGTCCCACTCCCTGCATCTGTGGCATACTCCAAGTGTTGCTTATCCATTCCTGGCAACCCTGTCTGCATACTGGGCTACATCCCTATGTTTGCATACATCATATTGGCATTTGCAGGGGGTATTCCACCCTCCATCTGCTGTTGCAAATTCTGCATTCCTGGCAGCTACCCAAGTATGTACCAGGCATACTAAGCCCTTCGGTGGGCTGTCCCACCATTGACTGAAAAACTGATCCTCCGCCAAAATATCCTGGATGCTTCATGGGCTGAGGGAGGACTTGCTGTCCTTGATTAACTGAATGAAAAGTATTGACATTACCCGCTACAGGGGTGATTGTGGGCATCTCTGGTGGCTGTCCACTGAAAGATACACGCCTTTGAGTCTTCTTATGCTTTGTCTGCTTCTTCTCAGCTGTCTTTTTGCTTCTAGGGGGAGCATTAATACCAGGATAAGCTTGCATAATCTCCATGAAAATCTGTTGCAGCTGTGATAGGGCTCCCACTGCACTTTGCATTTGTAACTAAAAAAGGGCATTGGGATCAAGCTCCTCTACCTCATCTAACTCGTCTTGCGAATCCTCAGTGGCATGCTCAGGAGAAACATGTTGTCCCTCATCATTCTGCTCTTCTTCACCCTCATTGGTGTTGTGCTAGAAAGATAGGGAGAGTTTGAGAGTGATTCTGAGAGAGAACTAGAGAGAATTTCTTCTTCAAGAGAGAGAGATAAGGAGCCAACTCCTATCTCTGATGCACAAGCAACGTCTTCATCAACCATTTCTGTAAAGTTTGAAGGAGAGAGAGCTCAAGTGACCTCTCCAAACGAAGCTCAATGCCCCAATCGATGGCCAGCTCCAATAGCTTCTATCTAAGTCGTAGAAGACACGCCAAGCTCGTTGACTTGTACAAGGTTGCTTCTTCCTCTACAAGCAGCGGCTGCTCCTCCAATGCCTGAGTTCCCCTAGCTTCTCCAAACGACTTTCACATGGTCTTCTACACAGCCACGGTGCTCACGACCTTCAACCTGCAGCAAATGCGCACACCTTCAACCACAACCTTCTCTACTGGCTCTGTCGGCCAATGATCTACCTTCGACTCCAAAAGCTCAAGCAACGCCTTGCCAAGCCTCTACGACGAGACACAGCACTGCCCAACGACCCGCATGTCAGTGCCCATTGACGGCCTCACAAGCCAAGCAAATGAACGGCCAACATAATGTTGCGGCATCCTGTTGTTCATGCCCAAGTGAAGCAGGTTGGCCTTGACAAGTTTTGTAGCTTGCGTTCGAGTAAATGCCTAGCTTTAGGCCTTTCACATGCACATAATCCGCTTTGATGCCATAGCTCTCTGCGAGCAACTCCAACCAAGTGCTTCTCCTGTAACAATAGCTACTAGCACCTTAGCACCTTCTGCAGTGCCAACGAACCTGCCAGCGACTGCCTTGCCAGGCTCCAAAATGGCCTCCAACTTCCAACTGCGCTTCCTCTCCAACAAATGTCGAACTCCAAGCGGGCTTCCAAAGCAATCGACGCTAGCCAAGCGGCTCTTACACCGTGCTCCAAACTACATGACCAGCCTTCTACTACGAATAGCTTGTTGCCTTCAAGAGCTTCTCCACACGGGCTACTCCAACAATAGCTCCGCACTCAAGTCACCAACTCCAACGCTTCATGACTCCCATCCTTGCAGGTTCACCATCGCACGCCCGTGCCAACAAAGCCTCTCCAGTAAAACCTTCAATGCTTGATGACCAGATTTCCTCCTCAGAGATTCCGTCAATGGAATCTAATTACATTTCGTCGAAATCTTGAAGATTTTGGCTACCCATATAGTGACACGTGGCACAAGTAGAAAGGTCATACCCTTATCCTCCCCCAGGGTCCACTCAACCCTAGACTTGGTCAACAAGGCACCCTTATCTCTAACTGTCATGTCATCTGACAAGTGGTAGTCGCTTGCCATGTCACCCCGCGTGCCACATCAGCTACCACATCATCCTTATCTACCATGGTGGCAGCTACATCAACACTGCTAGGTCAGTAGTCCACATCATCTGCCACGTTAGCAAACACGTCACCTGTGCCACATCATCATTACTCAGTTAGCTATCACCTCATCAGTGCCATGTGGCACTCTGACTCCCTTGCTAATATCACCAGACCCTAGGTTAGTCAAACAGACCCTGGGTTAGTCAAACAAACCTTAGGGTTATTCAACCAGACCATGGTTAGGTCAATCTGACCTTGGGTTAGGTTAGCCAGTGCCACTTGAGCTGTCCAGTCAACACTGACCCTTGCAGGCACAGTTACCTCTTCACAGGCACTTCGTGTGACGACTCCTACCACCTCAGCATAGAGCTCCACAGGCACAGTCCCTGCTAGGCACAGTCACTACATGTGACTCCCTGACTGCCACATCATCATTGAGCACATTTGCACTCCTTTTGCCCCTCCACCTAGATCAAGTCGTATCTCTTGATCCAGGAAGAATTTAAGGGCGCTCCACAAAGAAAAAACGGTTGATTTTTTATGCTCTACGCGCTCGTCACATCATGTGCATATTTCGATGCAAGTATCACTCACTTTTGAGCCTCGCCACCAAATCCACTTCTTACATGCACATCCGCCTCTACATCGATGCATCTGACCCAACATTTAAAAAGAACAAAAGAAAAGAAATTACTTGCTGTTCTTTCATCGATCGACGGTTGGTATAGATCTAGATCAAAGTAGACTAGATCACCATAGAGGGGACGCTTTGAGTCTCCCCAAGTTGCCAATCTAAGCCATGCCCAAAATTCCCAACTAGTACCTACTCGAAGTCAATCCATACACTCACATACGGTTTCACATCATCACATTACTTGAAACCTGACGTTCATCAGTTCAGTGAGCAGACTTTAGAGTGTTCAGAGGCATTGCATATTGTTCAGTGGGTAGATAGCACATGATTTGATTTCACACAGACATGCCATCATTGTAAAGCCTATTCGGCTATTTCACGGCATTGTGTACATCATTTCAGCCTTGTAAAGCCTCTTGGCTATTCCCGACATCATTTTCTACAAGCCTGTAATATAGATCAGATTTTATCTATTGCAGTTCTATTTTCACCGACAATTCAGATTTCACTTACTACAGTCACTGTTTTACAGTTGATTCAGATAGTGATTTTCACGACACTTTGAGTACATTTCTTGCACCATGTCTACGACTAGCAATCTCAATAGGCATCTGCTAAGCTAGACAACTCTAATTACGACACATGGAAATACCGAATGGAGAGCATTCTAGTACTTTAGGACAAATGGGAGTATGTCGATGGATCTACACCTAGACTATTTGACGATCCATCCAGCAGTAGCTCTACTCCACCTGTTGTCACAACACCAGCAGCGGGATCTACAGCTACACAAATAGTTTTCGCACCTATAGCAGATCCTGCCATTGCCCGAGCACAGGCATAATGGGATAAGAAAGATAACTATGCATATCATCTGATCAAGAAAAATTTGCAAGATGTCATGCTAGAACAACTCAACACAGTCAAGACATCGAAAGAAGCATGGGATATGTTCGCAGCACTCTACGAGTCCAAGAACACTTCTAGGATTCTCACACTGAGAAATCAAATCAACTAGAGTTTTCACAATAGCAATGAAACCGGTCATGCTTATGTACTCCGGATAAAAGACTACAACAATCAACTCGCAGCAGTAGGAGAGACCATGAATCCAGTTAAAGTGCAAGGGGAAGACATTACTATTGCACTTTTGTATGTAGATGATTTGATTGTGACCGGAAGTAAGGATAGCTTCATCAAAAAACTAAAACAAGACTTATCTGCAGAGTTCGACATGAAAGATCTTAGACTTATGCACTATTGTCTTGGTATTGAGTTTTGGAAAGATTCAGACAACACTTTCATGAGTCATCTCAAGTATGTTGACCATCTCCTGAAGAAGTTTTATATGGCAGATTGCAAGATTGTAGCTACTCCCATGGAACAGAGTTTGAAACTTACTGAAGATTTAGAAAAGCCTACAGTCAATGACAAGTACTACAGGCAACTCATCGGATCTCTTATATAACTGACTATCACTCGGCCAGATATTTGTTATGCAGTAAGTTCACTTGCACAGTTTATGGCAAATCCAAAACAGTCTCATTGGAATGTAGCCAAAAGAGTCTTGAGATATCAAAGGTACAAGACAGTTTGGAATAGAATACAGAGGAAGTCATCCACGATTGCATGGATACTGTGACTGTGACTATGCTGGAGATCATGAGACCTGGAGATCGACATAGTGATATGCATTTTTCCTTGGTCAAGGTGCTATATCATGGTTGTCAAAAACAAATAACCAAGTGTTTCTTTGTCTTCGACTGAAGCAAAATATAGAGCACTCACTACAGGTGCATGTGAGGCTATATGGCTCAAAAGACTATTGTCAGAAACAGATTACTTTGATGAGTCAAAGCCAACAACAATATACTGTGATAACCAATCGGCTCAAGCATTGGCTAAGAATCTAGTATATTACTCCAGGACAAAGCACATTGATGTCAGAGAGCACTTCATCAGAGAAAGAGTGTTACTTGGTGAAATCACACTGCAGCATTGTGATAGCAAAGACAATGTTGCAGACATCTTTACCAAACCACTTGGTAAAGAGCTTTTCGAGAAACACCGACTAGCTCTTGGTTTGATGCAGAGGAAGGACATTCCCATTAAAGGGGGGTGATGGAATGTAATGTTCAATCCTTCTTCGATTCCTCGGAATCATCATCTTAAGGGAAGGCCTACATATGTGCATAGCACTAACCGAATAGAGTGCTATAAAGGGAAGGGTTAGATGCCCTAATCCTAACCCTAAATGGGTTTTTATATATTCTATATTCTCAACTAAATCTAGTGTACAGTTAGTCATTTGTGGTGTGCTCTCTAGCTGTGCCCTCTCTCCTCATCTCCACTCTTCTCCTCTCCCCTCTTCATATTTTATCAAAAGCAACAAAGGACGCAACAAAACAACAAGCCATCGACTCAAAGAAAGTAAGCAACCATCAACACAGGAGTAGCAAAGACACAACTGCATGGGCACGAAATTAGATGGAGTCATTCCATTTAAGATTCGTGAGTGTTATTGTTTGGTAACTCGAGAGAGAACATGGCATACATTAGGCTTGGTGTGAATGAACAACTAGAGTGTTTCCTTTGAGTATGCATCCTTGTAACTTTTATCTTGTTATTACATGTGCTAGTGTGGTTTGATATGCTCTCTTGCCAGGATACAATATGGAGTTTTGCCCCTTGTGTTTGTGCTTTGATCATCTGATGTGGTTCCTTCATCTAGATGATGGGCATGTAAAGCATTAGGTTGCCTAGGACATTTCCATGTGTTTTTAGGTCCTCCCTCATTTGAGTGCATAAATAATTTGCCCAGTTGGTGATTTGTGCCTCTGCTAGCCTAGCAAGGATGTTTGGCACTATGGACTAGTGGTTGTCCGTATGTTTGACCTGTGTCAACAGCTAGAGCACTATTGCCGATTTATCCAGTCTTGGCATTATGAGCTTTGAGAAGTTGATGTGTCAATTTCTTTTCTTTCTATCATAGTTTCAGATTTTGCAGAGGGGCTCGCCCAGCTTCTTCTTGTGCATATACTTTTCCGCAACCACTGGTAGGCCGAAGGCTCTACGCACCACATCCACATTGAGGTGGTGGAAGTGGGGGGTCCCTATTTGCATCTCAGAGTATGCAGGCATGCGAATTTGAATTGTAAGTGCTGATGAGTCCCCCAAGCAGCTTCATATTAAGGTGGTAGGGCAGTCAGTCCACGACTGGCTTTAGACTTGCCATTACCAAGGATACTTGCACCTTCGAATCCTTCAGTGCTTGGTATGCAACCACACTGTGGGTAATAGAGGGTATAATCTTGGCCCTCATAAACCTATTTAGAGTGAATGGCGTAGCCATTGAGTTGCTGGAACCAGGCCTTGCCAAGCGGAGAGTCTGTCAGTGTCCTTACGACCTTGTATTCCCCTTGTGCTGGAGCTAGGGTCTGCTTCTTGGATGATCGAGAAGGCAGGGTGGCAGCCAATGCTATTGGCTCTTGATAGGTCTATTGAGTATTGATCTCCTCCTTGGTTTGTAGTTCGGCTATAGGTACGTCGAACAGCATCCTGATTGATCCTGAGGGACTGCTCTAGGAATCAGATGGACCTATGGGCAATGGATTGGCAAGTGTTGGATTGGGGGAGTGGAGGCCGAGTTCCCTTTCGAGTTCAAAGAATTGATTTTCAAGATCCATTGGGAAGAAGGTGGACAGGTGCATAAACAACGAGTCTATGGAGGAGGAAGAGGTAGAGGACATTCAAATGGGGACTGTTGGGTAGTGTGGAAGGAGGCAAGGAGCTATAGAAATTTTGGCAAAAAACTAAGAGAGTCTCGTTTTTCTAAGGCAACAAACCAGGGGGATAAGGGGTCCTTTTATAGATTTCAGTATCCCATCGACCGGTGGGATAGCGCTAAGGTGGCAATCCAATGGGATGGCTAAGATGACGGCTGGCTACGATGGGCAGGTTAGCAGCAGTAAGGTGACGATTAGGTGAGATGACAGTAAGACGACGATCTGGTGGGATGACAGTGTATGGCAACGATCCCTCGGGATGACTCTATGGCACCGGTCTCGACGGGTTAGCACAGTAAAGCAAAATTCAGTGGGATGAGTCTATGGCATCGGTTGGTGGTATAGAGATTTAAAACGATGGAGAGGATGGAAGACAACTCAGACAAGACAGCCTGCACATGGCATGCATGCTCAGACCTCTAGGAGTAGGCTATCAAGATGTCATGGATAGGGACAAGACCTTGATGTAACCTCTTTGGCAGCTTTTGAACGTTGCAGCCCTTAGCATCTTCCTTTAGAGCATTTTTCTTGGGAGCAAGAACTGAGGGACCTTACTACTTTCCCTCCATTTCCAACAAAACTTTGTTGTCTTCTTTTGAGTATCTCTGACACACCTCAAAAAGGTCAATGCCTTTGCTTCAAATGGATCCGCAACTCTCTTTCCTACAATCCATGCCCAAGGAGATACTCATCAAGCTGTCCAAACCAAGGGACCCCTAGGTGGGGACTCGAAAGTGGTCCAAATGGTCGTGCAAGAGAACCCACTCCAACTGGGGAGGCTCGAGCCACAAGGAAAGTTGATGCGTTGTCCACAACTAAGTTTTTATATGAACAAGAATCACACGGTTATTGGTTGTCGCTTAGAACTAGTCAGCAAGCGATGATTGAGGAACTCATTTCCTCAATGAAACGATAACGATCTTGGCTAGCAAATTCATGATCATACATAGGAAATCTACACCGTATTATCATAGAGCAAATGGCCCAGCCAAAATCTCAAACAAAACATGCTACATGATTATAACTTGTACAGTTGAAGCTAGTCATACCGACCGGGAGCATAAGCTCATCTCGTAGAATTGTGGGCCTATAGAACGTCTTACAAAGTGGCAATGAGCTGCACCTCCTTTAGTTTAGCCGTCAGGATGGAGGCAGTTATGCCGATGGAGTATGTAGTACCTGGCCTCCACATCATAGTTAAGGAAATGCTCACCAAAAATTGTTTAGCTAAGTGCCTAATCGATCTTAAATGGCTACCATGGACAACACTTTTAAAAGTGGCATAAACTATCACATCCAATGTCTAAATATAGTCATTCAACCACTCAAATTGATTGAAAAACCCCATTTGAGCACATATATGGGGTTCTATTTTGGAAAATCTTGCATATATAGTATTGAATATTATATATATTTTATGAGAGTAATATATAAGCCCAAGTTAGTACTTATTTATAGTAATTTAATCTTCTGTAGAAACATATCCATAAATATCTTGTTATTTATGCTATTAAAACACTAGAAAGCTCATCATGTTGATATAAATGTGTTTAATAAGTAATTATATATGTATAATATTATTACATTGAGAGTGATGATGAGGGATGTTTCTTAAAGGAATTTTTTTTCAACACTTTTTAAAGGTAATAACAAGGGTACAAAGGATGTCTATGAATAAGAAAATTTATGTTATGTAAAAATGAATGAGTGACTATTGTGTATATTTTTATGATAAAGGGATCTAGTTCTAGTGAAAATAAAAGTATAAAAACCATGTTTCCTAAAGAAATATAAAATTTTAAATCTCTTGAAAAAACATGCTTGGATAAACTTGCTCATAGGTTTTTGCTCATAAAATTGACGCATCCAAGCTAGGACTTTGAGTGGCATTGGGATGAATTTCCTTTTTGGGACTAGACCATTAAGATAGCCATCCATCTCGACTCCATCTAAGGTGGCTATTTGGCGCGCGCCTTGGGGAGTAATCTCCACTATGTTGTAGGGACCCATGCCCCTATATTTAACCTTGCACTTGGTGTTGCGGATGCTATAGAGGAGTACCAGGTCCCCCTCCTCAAGGTTCTTGTTCTTGAGGTTGCAGTCAAACCATTTTTTATGCCTTGCCTTCTCTACTCAAAGGCAATATGCTGGGCGCAACCGTGTCTCATCTAGTTTTGCCAGAAAAACTACCTTGGAAGACCTACTTTAAAAGTTTCAAAGCATTAGCGAATTATATCTTTTGTTATAATTTTTGTTTCAAAACTTGGCTAAATATTCTAGAGAATTTAAAAACTTTCAATTTTCACAAATATACTAAAAACTAGTTATATTGAAAACTCTCTTTTCGATTTTACATAATTTCAAAATACATGAAATAGCTAGCATTTGGGATGCTGTAGAGTATGCAAAACATAAAATTGTTTTAGAATAATGAATATACTTCAAATCCAATGGGGGAAAAAAATTCTCAAAGTCTAGTTTAAATAGTCCAAAAAGCTAATTATAGCTTTTTCTTTTACAGCTTGACTTCGAGAGTGCTAAATTAAATGCTCTATCATACGGAAAGCTACTAACATCATAAGAACAAGAGTATAATCTCAAGCTAAGATCTAAGTTATCAATGTGACAAAGAAAGGGTTCTCTACCCTAAAACAATATGCTACGCTACTGCAAATGCAATAAAGCCTAGCTATAATATTTATGCCATCAAGCATTAGATATCTACATGGATTTTTCTTCTTCTAAACATCGATGCTTAACATGGTTATATGAAAAACCAAAGTTGGTGACCCTCACATGTTGTAGTGTGCGTGATGGGGATTTGTAAAATAAAAAGACATGTATAGACCTATTTATGGGTCAAGATTTGGTGTGGGGCTTGGGTAAAATGTTATTGAGAGTCATACCAATTCTTGGTTCCATTACAAGATATAGAGGAATGGATTTGAACTTACCCTAGCAAAAATGTTTTAGTCCACAGTCTGGCAAAATAAGGGTTGTATACCATAAAACAATATTCTATGCTACTTGAAATGAAATAAAGACCTAGACAAAATGTTTATAGCATCATATATTAGAGTCGTACCAAGTGTCATATTGTTTTGACCATCGATGTCCAACATGGTTATTGGGAACCAATGGTGGTGATCCAAACGTGTTCTAGTGTGTGCGACGAGGTATGGTGCTTGGGTAGAATGTTAATGAGAGTCATAACAATTATCGGTCCATTATGAGATATAGAGAAAAGGATTTGAACTTACCCCTATCAAAAATGTTTTAGCTCGCAATGTGGTAAAAGAAGGGTTGTCTACCATAAACCAATATGCTATGCTACTTGAAATGAAATAAAACCTAAAAAAAATCTCTATTCCATCATTTATTAGAATCCTACCTAGTTGCATCTTGTTTTGACTATCGGTGTCCAACATGGTTATGAAAAACCAATGTTGGTGACCCATCCATTTTCTATGTGTGCGATGAGGTTCTTCAAACCAAAATCCATGTGTATACCTATTTATGGGACCAGATTTGAGGTATTAATAAGAAGCATACCAAGTCTCGATCAATTATAAAATAATTTGACCTTACCCTAGCATAAACATTTCTCATCACAGTGTGACAAAGATAGGGTTCTCTATCCTAAGACAATATGCTACGCTATGCCAAATGCAATAAAGCCTAGCCATAATCTTTATGTCATCATATATCAGATTCCTACAAAGATTTGTCTTCTTCTGACCCTTGATTCCACACATGGTTATGAAAAACCAACGTTGGTGACCCCCAAGTGTTGTAGTGTGCCTGACAGGGATTTGTAAAACAAAAAGCCATGTGTAGACCTATTAATTATTGGGAAAAGATATTATACGGTGATTTGGTATATATTAATGAGAATCATACAAAGTCTTAGTCCATTATGAGATAAAGAGCCATGGATTTGAACTTACCCTAACAAAAATATTTCTTTGTGCAGTGCAGCAAAGACTCAACAAAGAAAGGTTTATCTAGCCTAAAACAATATGGTACGCTACTCCAAACGCATTTGACACTAGCCATAATATTTATTCCCGTTAGATATCAATGCTCCACTCTCATGTAGCTACGCGGGAACCAGCTAACTCTACTTGTAAGCCCCCCATATGAGGAGAAGGCATTTGAGTAGCTCGGTTATCCGGTAGGTCCTGGTTTGGACACCAGATGGGGGCCATGTGTGGCCTGATGGCTGGACGGCTTTAGATAGAGTTGGTACACTACCAACTAGGCTACATGCAAGTGCGGGAAGGCATCCCATGACTGACTGCACTGAGGGTAGATGGAGCATTTCCTAGGGTATCCCACTCTCGAGTTGCGGGGCCCGTTTGGAGCCCCAGATGGAGCCCCAGATGATCCCGGATGAATGGAGTCCATAGGTCAGTTGCTCTATTTTGTGCCACGGTTCTATCGAGTGGTCGGTAACCTATTTTGGGACCGACCCCCAATCGGCTGTTTTGGGCGGGGACTGGGTCGGTCACCCAATTGGGTCTAACCGACTATGACTGGTGGCTATATAAGAGCAAGCCCGTGAAGCCCATCATCATCACTGGCTACAGTAACCTTGATTCCTTAGCATCCAGCCTCCGTCCTATACTATTTCCAGCACACCATCGAAGCTTCTCACATAGGAGCACACGGCTGGGAGGCAGCGCCATCTATTGTATCAGTTTTACAGTAATCAAAATTTTGATTCTCCATACTATCTGCTTTTCTCTCTTGCATACGAGATCCTGTTATCTGTTGAGCACAGATGTTGTATTGTTTTCTTACAATTCCATCATCTAATTGATTGCTACAAAGTTTTATCTTATTTTGTCCATCGATGCCAAACATCATTATCAAAAACCGATGTTGGTGACTCTCATGTGTTGTAGTGTGCGTGGTGAGGATTTGTACATGTATAGGCCTAGTTATGGGAAAAGATTTGGTATGGTACTTCGATAAAATTCTATTGAGAGTCATCCCAATTTTGGGTGCATTATGAGAAATAAAGAAAAGGATTTAAACTTACCCTATCATAAATGTTTCAGCTCGCGGTGTGGCAAAAGAATAGTTGTCTACCGTAAATGAATATGCTACGCTACTTGAAACCTAAACAAAATCTCTATTCTACCATGTATTAGAATCCTACCAAGTTGCATCTTGTTTTGACTATCGGTGTCCAACATGGTTATGAAAAACCAATGTTGGTGAACCCCACGTGTTCTATGTGTGCGATGAGGTTCTCCAAACCAAAAATTGATGTATAGACCTATTTATGGGAAAAGAATTGATATGGTGCTTTAGTAAAATATGAATGAGGAGGATACCAAGTCTCGATAAATTACAAGATATTTTGACCTCACCCTACCATAAATATTTCTCGTCGTCGCTCGGAATGTAACAAAGAAAGGGTACCCTAAAACAATATGCTATACTACTCGAAATGCAATAAATCCTAGCCATAATCTTTACGCCATGATGTATTAGATTCATACAAAGATATGTTTTCTTCTGAACATCGATGCCGAACATGGTTATGAAAACCAACATTGGTGACCTTTACATGTTGTAGTGTGCGCAACGGGGATTTGTAAAACCAAAAGCCATGTATAGACCTATTTATGGGACAAGATTTGATATGGTGCTTTGGTATAATATCAATGAGAATCATACCAAGTCTCAATCCATTGCGAGATATAGAGTCATGGATTTGACCTTACCCTAACAAAAATGATTCTCATTGTAGTGTGACAAAGAAAGGGTTCTCTACCCTAAAACAATATGCTACACTATTACAAATGCAATAAAGCCAAGCCATAATATTTATGCCATTATGTATTAGATATCTACATGGATTTGTCTTCTTCTGACCATTGATGTCGAACACGGTTATGAAAAACCAACATTGGTGACCGTCATGTGTTGTAGTTGCATGATGTGGATTTCTAAAATAAAAAGACTGTAAGAAAATAATAATACGTCTGTGCTCAACAAATAACAGGATCTCGTATGCAAGAGAGAAAACAAGATAGTATGGAGAATCAAAATTTTGATTACTGTAGAACTGATACAATAGATGGCGCTGCCTCCCAACCGTGTGCTCCTGTGAAAGAAGCTTCGATGGCATGCTGGAAACAATAGAAGACGCAGGTTGGATGCTAAGGAATCAGGGTTGCTGTAGCCAGTGATGAAATGGGCTTCACGAGCTTGCTCTTATATAGCCACCAGTCGTAGTCGGTTAGGCTCAATTCAGTGACCGACCTAGTCCACCCAAAACGGTCGACTGGGGGTCGGGTCCCGAAATAGGCCATCGACCATACGATAGAGGCAGTGCGCAAAATAGAGCCATACGGGATCATCTGAGGCTCCAAATGGGCCCCCCAACCTGAGAGTGGCCTGCCTTGGGAAATGCTCCGTCTACACTCAGTGCGGTTAGTCAAAGGATGCCTTCCCGCACTTGCATGTAGCCTAGTTGGCAGTGTGCCAACTCTATCTGAAGCCGTATAGCCATCAAGCCACACATGGCCCCCATCTGGTGTCCAAACCAGGACCTACCAAATAACCGAGCTACTCAAATGCCTTCTCCTCATATGGGGGGCTTACAACTAGAGTTAGCTGGCGTGTAGTTACACGAGAGTGGAGCATTGATATCTAACAAAGACATGTATAGACCTATTTATGGGTCAAGATTTGGTATGGGTTTTGTAAAATGTTATTGAGAGTCATACCATTTCTTGGTCCATTACGAGATATAGAGGAATGGATTTGAACCTATCCTAGCAAAAATGCTTTCGTTCAGAGTCTAGCAAAATAAGCATTGTATACAATAAACCAATATGCTATGCTACTTGAAATGAAATAAAAACCTAGACAAAATATTTATAGCATCATATATTAGAGTCGGACCAAGTGTCATATTGTGTTGACCATCGATGTCCAACATGGTTATTGGGAACCAATGTTGGTAACCCACATGTGTTCTAGTGTGTGTGGCGAGGTTCTTTAAAACAAAAATCCACATATAGAACTATTGATGGGACAATATTTAATACGGTGCTTTAATATAATATTAATGAGAATAATACCAAGTCTCAGTCCATTATGAGATATAGAACCATGGATTTGAGCTTACCCTAACAAAAATGTTTCACATTGTAGTACGGCAAAGAAAGGTTTATCTAGCATAAAACAATATGCTACACTACTCCAAATGCAATATATCCTAGCCATAATCTTTACAACATCATCTAGTATATTTCTACAAAGTGTTATCTTCCTCTAACCATGGATGCCACACATGGTTATGAAAAACTAACGTTGGTGACCTTCACATATGGTAGTGTGCACAACAAGGAATTGTAAAATAAAAAGGCATGTATAGACCTATTTTGTAAGAAAATCCTACTGTCCACATCTCCTACCCAATCTGAGTCACAAAATCCAATCAAGATGTTGCCCTTGGTATAGGTGATGCCATAATCAAGTGTGCCTTTGATGTATTTCAGGACCCATATCCCTGCCCTCCAATGGTTCTCCCGGGGCTTATTGGAAAACCTACTTAGTACACCACTTGCAAAACTGATGTCCGACCACGTGTTGCACAAGTAAATCAAACTGCCCACAAGCCTTCTGTACTTTGCTTCGTCCACTAGTGGTGATGAATCCTCATTTGAGAGCTTCACGTCAACCTCCATAGGGGTGCTAACTATCTTGCACTCAGCCATGCCAAATGCCTTCAGTATCTCTCCAGCATACTTCAGCTGTGAGATGAAGATCTATTTTTGCCAAACTTCAATCCCCAAACAGAAATGCATCAGTCCGAGGTCTGTCATTTCAAACTCTCTTCCTAGCAATTGCTTTGTCTGCAAGATCTTCT
Organism: Dipteris shenzhenensis; assembly: GCF_047967505.1. NCBI lineage: Eukaryota > Viridiplantae > Streptophyta > Polypodiopsida > Gleicheniales > Dipteridaceae > Dipteris > Dipteris shenzhenensis. The sequence continues at coordinate 45,820,492 of NC_141619.1, read as the reverse complement.
CTTCATGGTTCCCTGTTATGACAAGGTCGTCCACATAAAGGACCATGATCATACACCTGCCTCCTTCTTTGTAGATATACAAATTTGCATCAGATGGGCTCCTCCTAAACCCGTTTTGCAGAAAGTAGGCATCAATCCACTGGTACCACAGTCGTGGGGCCTGTTTCAGCCCATAAAGTGCCTTCTTCAGTTTGCAGACTTTACCTTCTGAACGAGGGATCCAGGGATCACAAAACCTGGTGGTTGTTCCACGTATACATCCTCCTTGAGATCTCCATTCAGAAAGGCGGATTTTACATCCATGTGAAACACGGGCCAACTTCCCTGGGCTGCTAAAGCCAAAACACTACAAATTGTGGTTAGTCGAGTTGTGGGAGCAAAAGTATCTTGATAATCAAAACAATGTACCTGTGCGAATCCTTTTGCCACGAGCCAAGCCTTGTACTTATCCAACGTGCCGTTGGCTTGTACTTGGTCTTATACACCCACTTGGTGCCGATTACCTTGCATTTTGGTGGTCGATCCATAAGGTCCCAAGTGTTGTTTTTCATTATGGAGCCATACTCCGACTGCATAGCCTCCATCCACCTATCATCACCCTGTGCCTCTTCAAGACACTTGGGTTCTTTAGCACGGATCACCTCTATAATCAAAGCATAGTTGACCAAGTGTTCTTGTGCCCTTCTTTGCTCCTCTAATCTCTTAGACCGGCAGTGTTCGGGTGGTTCCTCCTCAATGGCTGGAGGTTCTCTACCATCGAAAAGCTACTTTACCCACTTCAGGAATGGCCGTTGCTGTTGTGGTTCCGCAGGCTCTTCTTCCTCTTCTTTATCTTAAATCCTCCCAAGCACCGTTGGGGGAGTTTGGTTTGCTGTTTGTGGTTGTACTAGATGGATATCCTAGTCCTGGTTGTCTGGGAAGGAAGCATCCTCCTCCAATTGATGCGGCTGTTCTGAGAAGACCACATCGCGACTTACTATTACCTTCTTGGTAACAGGGTTATAGAGATGGTAACCCTTTGCCTCTTCACTGTAGCCCAAGAAAATACAGTTCCAGCTCTTTGGTTCCCATTTGGTCCTATTAGCATCAGGGACATGCACAAAACAGTCACATCCAAAAACTTTGAAATGTGCAGCTGAAGGTTTCTTACTAGAAAAGGCTTGTAGTGGAGTCATCCCACTATTCATAGCCTTCGTGTAGCTATGATTCAGAATGTAAACTGTCGTGTTACATGCCAACTTCGTGAAACACGGGCCAACTTTCCTATGCTGCTAAAGCCAAAACACTGCGAATTGTGGTTAGTCGAGCTGTGGGAGCAAAAGTATCCTGATAATCAAAACCATGTACTTGTGCGAATCCTTTTACCATGAGCCAAGCCTTGTACTTATCCAATGTGCCGTCGAACTTGTACTTGGTTTTGTACACCCACTTGGTGCGGATTACCTTGCGTTTTGGTGGTCGATCCACAAGGTCCCAAGTGTTGTTCTTCATTATGGAGCCATACTCCGACTACATAGCCTCCATCCACCTATCATCACCCTATGCCTCTTCAAGACACTTGGGTTCTTCAGCACGGATCACCTCTGTCATCAAAGCATACTTGACCAAGTGTTCCTGCGCCCTTCTTTGCTCCTCTAATCTCTTGGACTAGTGGTGTTCGGATGGTTCCTCCTCAATGGCTGGAGGTTCTCTGCCATCCAAAAGCTACTTTACCCACTTCGGGAATGGCCGTTGCCATTGTGGTGTGGTTCTGCACGCTCTTCTTTCTCTTCTTTATCTTGAATCCTCCCAAGCACCGTTGGGGGAGTTCGGTCCACTGTTGGTGGTTGTACTAGATGGATATCCTGGTCCTAGTTGTCTGGGAAGGAAGCATCCTCCTCCAATTGATGTGGCTGTTCTGAGAAGACCACATTGCGACTTACTATTACCTTCTTGGTAATAGGATTATAGAGACGGTAACCCTTTGCCTCTTCACTGTAGCCCAAGAAAATACACTTTCAGCTCTTCAGTTCCCATTTGCTCCTATTAGCATCAGGGAGATGCACAAAACAGTCACATCCAAAAACTCTAAAATGTCCAGCTAAAGGTTTCTTACCAAAAAAGGCATGCAGTGGAGTCATCCCATTCACAGCCATCGTGTAGCTATGATTCAGAATGTAAACTGTTGTGTTACATGCTTCAGCCCAGAAAGTCTTTGGCAAATCTTTCCCTTTCATCATACTCCTGCCCATTTCATAGATGACGCGCATCTTGTGCTCTGCTACTCCATTTTGCTGTGATGTATGTGGCGGGGATTTCTACCTCTTGATCCCGTGACTTTTGTAGTAACTTTCGAATTCACTTGATGTGAACTCTCCACCTCTGTTTGATCTCAACTTCTTCACCTTCCTCCCTGTTTCTTTCTCGACCATTACATGCCATTCTTTGAACTTACTAAAAGCCTCATCTTTAGTCTTCAGGAAGTATATCCATATCCTTCTATTGTAGTTGTCGATCAGCATCATGAAGTAGTAGGAACCACCCAAAGCTTCCGTCTCCATCTTTCCATAGAGGTCCATGTGAATGAGCTCTAGAGGAGCCTTTGCCCTACTGGCCTCTTTAGGAAAGGGCTGCCGATGCTAGTTGCCCATCATGCAAGCTTCACATACATTAGGCAGATCTGTAATTTCTGGTAGGTCTGCAATCATTCTACTTTTATGCATCTTCTTTAAAGAGCTAAGGTTTAGATGACCAAACCTCTCATGCCACAGCTTAGTGTTGCTCACATCAGCTCGAGCGCTGAAAGCTGAGAGTTCGTAGATGTTGTTGTGCCGTGTACCTTTACCAATGACCTTCCCTTGAAGATCCAAAATCTGTGCGCCATTCTTATCGAAGTGAACTTTGAGGTCCCGTTCCGTGATCGCAGAAATGGACAACAAGTTCCTCTTGATATCTGGCACATAAAGAACATCGAACAACTATTTCACAAACTCCATCTGACTTGAGAGCAATCGTACCTTTTCCTTTTGTTGGACATTTTGCATCATTGCTAACTGCTACCAGGATGTCATTCCCTATCGGATGTAGAGAGGTATACCAATCCTTCCGACTGGTCATGTGGCGTGATGCACCACTGTCAATAATCCAAGGTTCATATCCACAGGTACTTGAACTACCTCCGTGCAAATCTCCTCAATTGCTACTAGAACTACCTGCGTGCTGTTGCTGGACTCTTTCTTTACTCCATTCTTCTCATCTGCCTGCAATCTTCTCCCGGCACTCATTCTACTTGTGCCCTGCCTTGTTGCAATAGAAGCACTTGATCTTCTTCTTTCTCTTTTTATCATCAGAAGAAAATGGGTTACCAGAGTCCTTACCCTTACCTTTCTTTGATCCAGTCGAGAAAGCCGAATCTTCTCTAGTCCTCATCTTTTGATGCATCTCCTCCTCCAGAAGCATCGCACTGAAATCCTCAAAGTTGAGGGGTGAATTTCTATTCTGTGTATTCAGTGTCATAACAAGACTGTCGTACTTTGGTGGGAACATTCATATGCACCTTCATGCTAGATTCTCGCTGGTGATGGTGATGCCAATCGCAGTCATCTAATCGTGCAGATTCTTCACCCTGGTGATGAACTTCTCTGCCGTTTCAGACTTAAACAGTTTCTCATTCGTGAGTTGAGTCTCCAGATTCTAAATCTACATCTGATTCGTGGTCTCGTATTGATTTTTCAAGACCGTCCATGCCTCCTCCGCTGTGGTGACATGTTGAATTAATGCCATGATAGAATCACTTACACTGCAGACAATAGAACACAGCACATCTACATTTCTTCTTGTCCACACGAGAATCTAATCTGTAGTTGGTACTATCTATTGTCCTACATTGGCTAGATTCGGGGCTTCACGTCCACCCCAGTAGCAGTATCCCAAAGCTCGTATGCACTTAGGATGGTCTTCATCTTGAACTTCCAGAGTGGATGATTAGTGCTGTCCAACTTTTTGCTTTTGCCGAACGGTGGGATTCGCAGTCTTGTGGGCTGGGCCATCTCTCACAATCTGCTCGCAAACAAAAACACATACCAAATCTTCTTACTAGAGCCCAAGCTCTGATACCATGTAAGAAAACAATACAACGTCTGTGCTCAATAGATAACAGGATCTCGTATGCAAGAGAGAAAAGCTGATAGTATAAGGAATCAAAAATTTGATTACTGTAAAACTGATACAATAGATGGTGCTGCCTCCCAGCCATGCGCTCCTGTGTGAGAAGCTTCGATGGCATGCTAGAAATAGTAGAGGACGAAGGCTGGATGCTAAGGAATCAGGGTTGTGTTAGCCTGTAATAATATGGGCTTCACGGGCTTGCTCTTATATAGCCACAACTTGTAGTCAGTTAGACCCAATTGGGAGACCGACCCAGTCGGCCCAAAACAGTCGACTGGAGGTTGGTCCTGAAATAGGCCACCGACCACACGTTAGAACCATGGTGCATAATAGAGAAACTAACCTATGGAGTCCGTTCGGCCCAAAGCCATCTGGGATCTCATCTGGGGCTCCAAATGCCGCAACCCGAGAGTGGGCTACCCTGGGAAATGCTCCATCTACCCTCAGTGCAGTTAGTCATGGGATGCCTTCCTGCACTTGCATGTAGCCTACTTGGCAGTGTGCCAACTCTATCTGAAGCTGTCTAGCCATCAGGCCACACATGGCCCCCATTTGGTGTCCAAACTAGGACCTATCGGATAACCGAGCTACTCAAATGCCTTCTCCTCATATGGGGGGCTTACAAGTAGAGTTAGCTAGTTCCTATGTAGTTACACAAGAGTGGAGCATTGATTGAGAATAATACCAAGTCTCAGTCCATTACAAGATATAGAACCATGGATTTGAGCTTACCCTAACGAAAATGTTTCGCATTGTAGTTTAGCAAAGAAAGGTTTATCTAGCATAAAACAATATGCTACACTACTCCAAATGCAATATATCCTAGCCATAATCTTTACAACATCATCTAGTATATTTCTACAAAGTGTTATCTTCCTCTAACCATGGATGCCACACATGGTTATGAAAAACTAACGTTGGTGACCTTCACGTATGGTAGTGTGCACAACAAGGAATTATAAAATAAAAAGGCATGTATAGACCTATTTATGAGACAAGATTTGGTATGGTGCTTGGGTAGAATGTTAATGAGAGTCATAACAATTGTTGGTCCATTATGAGATATAGAAAAAAGGATTTGAACTTACCCCTATCAAAAATGTTTCAGCTCGTGGTGTGGTAAAAGAAGGGCTGTCTACCATAAACCAATATGCTATGCTACTCGAAATGAAATACAACCTAGAGAAAGTATCTATTCCATCATGTATTAGAATCCTACCTAATTGCATCTGGTTTTGACTATCGGTGTCCAACATGGTTATGAAAAACCAATGTTGGTGATCCACACGTGTTTTGTGTGTGCGATGAGGTTCTTCAAACCAAAAATCCATGTATAGAGCTATTTATGGGACAAGATTTGAGGTCTAATATTAATGAGAAGCATAAAAAGTCTCGATCAATTACAAAATAGTTTGACCTTACCCTAGCATAAATATTTCTCATTGCAGTGTGACAAAGATAGGGTTCTCTACCCTAAAACAATATGCTAGGCTACTCAAATACAATAAATCCTAGGAATAATCTTTATGTCATCATATATTAGATTGCTACAAAGATTTATCATCTTCTGACCATGGATGCCACACATGGTTATAAAAAACCAATGTTGATGACCCTCAAGTGTTGTAGTGTGCCTGATGGGGATTTGTAAAACAAAAAGCCATGTATAGACCTATTAATGGGAAAAGATTTGATATGGTGATTTGGTATATATAAATGAGAACCACACCAAGTCTGAGTCCATTATGAGATATAGAGCCATCGATTTGAACTTACCTTAACAAAAATATTTCTTCACACAGTACGGCAAAGACTCAACAAAGAAAGGGTTATCTAGCCTAAAACAATATGATAAACTACTCCAAATGCATTTGATCCTAGCCATAATATTTATTCCATCATCTAATAGATTCCTACAAAGTTTTATCTTCTTTTGTCCATCGATGCTGAACATGGTTATAAAAAACCAAGGTTGGTGACTGTCACGTGTTGTAGTGTGCACGACGAGGATTTTTAAAATAAAAAGGCATGTATAGCACTATTTATGGGACAAGATTTGGTATGATTCTTGGGTAAAATTCTATTGAGAGTCATCCCAATTTTGGGTGCATTATGAGATATAGAGAAAAGGATTTGAACTTACCCTATCAAAAATGTTTTTGCTCACGGTGTGGCAAAAGAAGGATTGCCTACTGTAAACCAATATGTGATGCTACTCGAAATGAAATAAAACCTAAACCAAATATCTATTCCATCATGTATTAGAATCCTACCAAGTTGCATATTTTTTCAACTATCGGTGTCCAACATGGTTATGAAAAACCAACGTTGGTGACCCACATGTGTTCTATGTGTCCGATGAGGTTCTTCAAACCAAAAATTCATTTATAGACCTATTTATGGGACACGATTTGATATGGTGATTTTGTATAATATTAATGATAATCAATACCAAGTATCAGTATATTACAACATAAAGAGCCATGGATTTGGTACGGTGCTTGGGTAGAATGTTATTGACAGTCATACCAATTATTGATCCATTACGAGATATAGAGAAAAGGATTTGAACTTACCCTATCAAAAATGTTTCAACTCGCTGTGTGGTAAAAGGGTCGTATAATACCATAAACCAATATGGGACGCTACTAGAGTCATACCAATTCTTGGTCCATTACGAGATATAGAACAATGGATTTGAAATTACCCTATCAAAAATGTTTCAGCACTTAGTATGGCAAAAAAAGGGCTGTCTACCATAAACCAATATGCTACCCTACTTGAAATGAAATATAAACCTAGCCAAAGTATTTATAGAATCATATATTAGAGTCGTACCAAGTTTCATCTTCTTTCAACGATCAATGTCCAACATGGTTATTGAAAACCAACATTGGTGACCCACACATGTTCTAGTGTATGCAACAAGGTTCTTTAAAATAAAAATCAAATACTAGACCTATTTATGGGATAGGATTTGATATGGTGCTTTGTTATAATATAATGAGAATCATACCAATGCTTAGTCCATTATGGGATATAGAACCATGGATTTAACCTTACCCTGACAAAAATATTTCTCATCATAGTGCGACAAAGAAAGGTTTGACTAGCCTAGAACAATATGCTACACTACTCCAAATGAAATAGATCCTAGCCATAATATTTATGCCCTCATCTAATAGATTCCTACAAATTTTTGTCTTCTTATGGCCATCGATGCTGAATAAGGTTATCAAAAACCAATGTTTCTGACCCTGAGGTGTTGTAGTGTGCGTGCTGGCAAATTGTAAAATAAAAAGGCATGTATAGACCTATTTATGGGACAAGATTTAGTATGGTGCTTGGGTAAAATGTTATTGAGAGTCATACAAATTATTGGTCTATTACGAGATATAGAGAAAAGGATTTGAACTTACCCTATCAAAACTGTTTCTATAGTGGTGTGGCAAAAGCAGGGTTGTCTACCAATATGCTACGCTACTTGAAATGCAATAAAACCTAGGAAAAATAGCTATTCCATCCTGTATTAAAATCCTACCAATTTGCATCTTGTTTCAACTATCGGTGTCCAACATGGTTATGAAAAACCAACTTTGGCAACCCAGACATGCTCTATGCATGCAAGAGGTTCTTCAAACCAAAAATCCATGTATAGACCTATTTATGGGACAAGATTTGATACGCAGCTTTGGTATAATATGAATGAGAAGAATACCAAGGCTCCGGTCAATTACAAGATAATTTGACCTTACCCTAGCATAAATATTTCTCATCGTAGTGTGACAAAGTTCAAAGGGTTCTCTACCCTTAAACAATATGGTATGCTACTCCATATTCAATAAAGTCTAGCAATAATCTTCATGCCATCATGTATTATATTCCTATAAATATTTGTCTTCTTCTGACCATTGATGTCGAACATGGTTATGAAAAACCAACGTTGGTGAGCCTCATGTGTTGTCGTGTGCATGACGTCGATTTGTAAAATAAAAAGACATGTATAGACTTATTTATGGGTCAAGATTTGGTATGGGGATTGGGTAAAATTCTATTGAGAGTCATACCAATTCTCGGTCCATTATGAGATATAGAGAAATGGATTTGAACTTACCCTATAAAAAATGTTTCAGTCCGCAGTGTGGCAAAAAAATGATTGTATACCATAAAATAATATGCTACATTATTGAAATGAAATAAAAACCTAGCCAAAATATTTATAGCATAATATCTTTGAGTCATGCCAAGTTTCACAACCGTCGATGTCTAACATGGTTATCGAAAACCAACGCTGGTGACCCACACGTGTTCTAGTGTGTGTGATGAGGTTCTTTTTAAAAAAAAGCCATGGATAGACCGATTTATGGGACAAGATTTGATATGGTGCTTTGGTATAATGTTAATGAGAATCATACCAATTCTCAGTCCATTACAAGATATAGAGCCATGGATTTGACCTTATTGTAACACACACAAAAATATTTCTTGTCATCCTAGTGTGGCAAAGAAAGGTTTATTTAGCCTAAAACAATACGCTATGCACAATGTGTGGGGAATCTATCGGTACATGGGTCTTCAAAGATGGCAAAGATCTCACTAGATTACATCGTTGAGCATGTCAAGATGGCTTGATTTGATAGATTAGAATATGTGAATGATTACATCTTGGATAACAGGAGAGCAAACTAGTTTAAAAACCTGACAGGTCTCGAGTGTGAAGGAACACAGCGGAGGGATAGAGATGTAAAAGCACAGAGGGAATGACATTTTTCCAGCTGCTTGTTGTCCTGAGCTTGATGAAGCCATTTTGCAAGGGGTCCCTCGACAACCCAAGATTGTCGTAGATGAGATTAATCGCTTGGAGGAAGAACATAGAGTTCCCAAGAGTGTCATTCACAAGATGGTCATATTGCATGAGGAACTGTGGGAAGTCCTTCAATACTATAAGAACCCACGGTTTGCGAAGTATGTTGCTGAAGGCTCCCATTGTGCGAAGTGTCAAGTCTGCATCCTGGAATCCTTGCATAAATATAAAGTCCTTCAAAGATCTTGGACTTTATCTCTTGGAATCTTAGATATATATTACCTTGGATTTTTTAAGGGGCTGACCACTCCTCTAATACAATCAGCTTTTCAATAGAACTTGAGTTAAGTAGTAAATTGCCTTCTTTGAAAAAAAAAGTAAATTGTCTTTGTATTTATCCATACTTAGATATGATGGCAGTCTCTTTTTAAAATGTAGAAGAGTAAAACTTGGTTATATACTACCTCGGTATATAACTTTAGGGGCTGACTATACATTTGGCTTTCTATATAACATTAGGGGAATTTTGGACTCAAAAAGGGCCTCTTGGATTAGTCCCTTAAGATTTGTGATTAGCAAACCATCCAATGGGAAGGCTTGGGCATTAAAAGAATGGAGGAATCCATATTGGCCTCTCATTGGTGGAGAGTCCTCCTTGGTCCCCACTAGGCTTCCACTTGCCTCTCTCTTGACCCCACCACCTCTTGAGGCATTTACTCCCCCCTTTCACTTTTGGATGGTCCCTATACCCTCCTAGGCTCTCTTGGTAGGCCCCCAAATCTGCAACTTTTTTTCCACTCCAAAAATTCAAAAATTTCCAAAAGTGTCCCTAGCACCCCAAACTCCTCCTAGGAGTCTCCCCAAACTAGATCCCCATTGACTCCCCACCTTTCTTTGAGCCTCTTTCTCCTCTCTACCTCCTCTCAGCCTCCTCCCAACCTCTTCCTCCTCTCAACCTCCTCTCAACCTCTTCGTCCTCCCAACCTCTTTATCTTTTCTTACTCCCATTCTTTCTACAATGGTGAAGCACTCCCCTTCCCCTAGGCCAAAGCTATCAATTCAATCTTATGTAGGTCACATTATGAAGGACAACAGTGATACTTGGATCCCTCAAGAGTTTAGGTTAATGTCATGGGTCACAATGCAACCATCTGCAATAGGTCCATTCAAGGTTTCTAGAAAGGATAGAGCAAAGAAAGAGAAGCATTAGAAGGGTTGCATTACTGGGTTTTGTAATACAAAAAAAGCTTAAGGTGAAGGTTCAGCACGTGTACATGGCTCGAGACATGAACTTGGATCCTGCTATTCAAACTTTCTTTCCTTCAAAATGTATCTCTCTTTTACATTAACTTTTTTTCATTTTCAGTTCAATTGTGTATTCTAATGATTGTATGTGAGCATGCGTTTTGAGAGAGGGTGTCTTGTGGTGAAAGTAGAGGGGGAGGGGGGGAGGGAGAGATGGAGGGGTTGAGGGGTGTTAGGGGGAGATAGTAGAGGGGAGAGATTTGTGTGTGTGTGTGTGTGTGTGAGAGAGAGAGAGAGAGAGAGAGAGAGAGAGAGAGAGAGAGAGAAAGAGAGAGAGAGAAGTGTGTGTGAGAGAGAGAGAGAGGTAGGTAGAGAGTGAGAAAGACAGATTGATTGGCCCATTAACATCTTTCTTTACTTTCTATGTAGATATCTTTCCCTCTACCAAAGTTGAAACCCAGCCCCTCGATAGTCTCACGGGAATATTTCAAGCTTTCCCTTCAAATATTGGGGAATTAATGTTCTCAGGACGGAGTGCTGCCTCCTTGACAAAGTCAAGTATTTTTTTCTATAATTCATGTTACCAAGTTCCTTGAAGAAAAGGTGCATATGGAAGCCTACGTCCTATTCCTCTCCCTAACTTTGATAGTCCAGAATGGCCTCTTCATAAGCAATTTTCTATAGATGCATTTAGAATGAAGATAAGATGAGATATTCAACAATCAATGAAGTTTACTTTTGGTTCAAAATCTGTGGGTGTTAGTTGGTTCATGCCCTCCATTACATTTATTTATTTTTTCAAATTAGTCTTCATTCACAAGACAAAGACCATGTGGGTATGGCCTAGAAAATGAATTTCTTGATAATCTTCTATACCCAATGTGGGATGTTAGGGAGGGTTTGCAGAAGGGAGACCATTTTTTATGTATACTTACTAAAGAAAGTATAGTAATAAGATATCAAGTAGTGCGGAGTATTTGCTACATGAGATACGCTTACAGACATTGGAAAAATAATCATGGCACATGGATACCTATGGATTGTGATGTAGTGGACACCACAGAGGTAGAAATACATATACCCAATGGGGATATCCAATATCTTGAGGTCACAGGTAGTTGGAGCTTGAAGCACGTTCAAGAATACATCACTATCACCTTTGATGATAGTGATTTTTTATTTACACTAAATGGGAAGATAGTAAGAAGGTGACTCGAAGGAACATCAATGCTTGAGAAATGGAAGCCTCCTTGTAACTTGTCCATTCATACTGGTATTGAATAAATGTAATAGTTTTTGAAGTGTGATGTCATTTGTACTGGCAATGAGTATACTTAATAAAATTAGTAGTTTTTGATGTGTGTTGTAATAGTTTTGAAAATATGATATAGTTTTTGAAGTGTGTTGTAATAACACTTGAATAAACGTAAAAGTTTTGAAACTATGTTGTAATAGTTTTTGACTAAATGTAATAGTTTTTGTTAAGTGTGATGTCATTTGTACTAACATAGGCCCCCCTAAATTCCCAAAAAAAAATCCATTATTTTGGGAGGCAGGGGGAGGCAGGGGGAGGTGGGAGTGGAATATGATGGCAAATTATTTAGGCCAATATATTACATTGTCCAATATTTTATTACCTAAATTGTAGTCGGACCTTTAAGGTATGTAAAGAGACTGAAGTCAACTATATAAAGGGCCATTAGGTATGATATAGCCTTTATTATCCTCACCTACTAGACAGCATGCTCTTGCCATCTTCCACAAACCTCCAATGGCCACACCCTACGAGGCATACCATGACCATCGCTTCTACTCATTATTCGAGTAGAGAGGCAGAGTTATATACATTTTTGATCGTCAGATAGATGTCATCGGCACAGTCCACAAGCATCTAGATCTCTATAGAGATGTGGTAGATTACATGAGAGAGAAAATCAAGCCTTACCTGATCTGGCTAGACATAGATAGAGTATAGTGGGTTCCTATGAATTTCCTCATTGACTGTCGCCAAGCTGATAGCACTTTCAAGTTTAGGCTGCAAAGAATTTGCAAATCCCTTAGTCCAAAAAGTTTTAGAAGGATTTCCAAGGATGAAGAGTTGGATCTGCAAGCAGGTCCTATAGGAACTTGTTTTGTATCCCTGGAAATAACCTATTGTGTAATTCTTTTGGAAATGGAGGACATAGATGCACCTCCATTCATAAATGTAGAGCCACTTGTTCTTCTAGCAGTAGGGTAAGATTTGGACATTTAGGAGAATCTTGATGTGGTTGCGGAAGCCTCCGTTGCTCTAGATTGGTCTAGTGCAACTTTGGACAAGAGAAAGCACACAACATAAATAGAGTAGACGACAGAGTTGGTTGTGGTTCCTGAAGTAGGCGGGACATCATCCCCCATAGGACAACTAGAAGAGGAGAGCAAAAAGAGGAGGAAGAAGGTATGACGGATGAGGTTTTGATGCAAACCCTTTCGTATGTTTTGATTGAAAACAGAGAATATTTATTATTGATTGACGTTCAATATATTAAAAAATTGAGAGAAAATGAAGTACTGGGGGCACTCTTTGCTTGGGAGAGTAGTAGTAACTTAGGTTACCCAGAAGAGGGGTTGGATAGGTGCAGAGATTTGGCACCTGCAAACACTTTGGAGCATCTGATCTTAACTGTGTGGGAGGAAATGCATGACTCTACTAATGTAGCAGTTACAGAGATAGAGTTTCGTGAGGTCCAAGAAAGATTGGAGGCATAGAGGGCACATAAATGCCAGAGACTTGAGAATACTATAGAGGCCTCATCATCGGCACCACCTCCAACAATTGATGAGAGCAAAAGCTCCATCGATATAACTCAGCTGGATGAACAAGATGCCCACATTGTAAGTTCATGATATTTTGTCAATATGAATGAATTTATGTTCTTAGTTTGGCATTGAGAAGAATACTGATGTTATCTAAATTTTCAGGATGTCATCGAAGTTGACAAGTTTGCAACACATAAAGGGGGTTGAGGTGACAGCATCAATGTGGATTCAGCACTAGGACACTACATGGGAATGTTCGAGTGCCATAGCCTAGTGTGCTTCCATACTTTGTTCTCCGCTTATGGGAAGGAGGAGATCATAAAGTGCAAGGCACTTTCAAAGCTAGTCTCCCTTGTGCCTATACCCCTTTCTATGCGCAAGTGTATTTTGGTGAGGCAGGACTTGGCACTATCTACTTTTGGAGAGAAACTAGCAGGAAGAATCATGGTGGTTGTTGCTGCTCTGGGTGCTTCGGCATGTGTTTATGATGATGGGCAGCTTGTAGAATCTTTCAGCACAGTGAACCCACTGTTTTGTCAACTCAGAGGAGAGCAACAATAGTAGCTAAAGCTAAGCAAGCAATTATGTTGTAAAAAGTGCATCTATTGGATGCAATATACAAGAAATATTGTATAGGCATCAAAATTTAATATATATTTCTCTTGTTTTCTAGATAGGTGGTGTTTTGCATTATAATTGAGTTTCATTTCTTGGATTTTAGTGTATCCTTAATTTAAATATACGGTTTATTTTGAAGAAAAGTGCATTCCCTTATCAAAGATTTCAAGAATTCTTCAAGTTACTAGGTGTATGAATAGACAAGATTAAGGTTGCCGACAAGATAGCAACAAAAGGTTAAATTGGATGCACAATCTCAAACCCTTCCATATTTAGATTCATCTTGGGACTAGGAATGTTTTGCATCCCAAACCTAGGAGGAAAAAAGAACAATAATATGGTGGCTAATTTAGTTATGTGCATGGTTAGTTGGAAGGATTAATGTAAATTAAGAGGATATATGCTCCATGATTGAGATGGCAAGCTCTCACTTATGCCAATGGTTCCACATGGAGATGGCAATAATCCACACTCATACTTGGTTGGTGTTTGTGTATTATCAAATTTGGATAGAGAACAATCATATGACTGACTCAATCCTAGCATAGGAGATTGGGTTTCGACTTTTATGGAAATTGTGGCTAAGGGGTGCTACACACAATTGAAGATGTAGGCCCTTATGGTGTAAAATGTTGTAAAGTATGCTAGGAATGGCCAAAATTGCTTTAGAAGTGTGCCTTGATATTTTGAAGGCATTGATGATGAGAATGCAATGAAGTTTGATACAAAATGGTAAGGTTGACAAATGCACTGATAGCTATGAGCAACAATGGATTAAAATGGTTGCAATGGATTAGAATGATGTGAATAACATGACATATGAAACCATGACTCATAGTGGGTCCCAGCTTTGAATGTTAATGTTCAAGATATGGGTTTATAAATTGGGACACATTTCAAGCATGAAGAAGCACATTGATTTGGGCAAAATTTTGCATCTTTGACATAGGCATTTTTTTTATTTTTTTTAATGTATTTGTTTCTTGTGTGTGTGATGGGGGTATGTGTGTAAGTGATGGGGGATGCATCCCCCAATTTAAAAAAAAACAAAAAAAGCCCCGAGAGGCCCTAGCGCATGTAGGCACGACTTTGGGCTAGACGGGGTCCAAAGGCCCTGGTACATGAAGGTGTGACTTTGGGCCAGACGGGGACCGCGTCTGGCCCAAAGTCGCACCTACACGTACCATGGCCTCTCGAGGGCTTTTTTTGTTTTTTTTTTGGCGGATGCATCCCCCATCACTTACACACACACCCATCACACACACAAGAAACAAATACATAAAAAAAACAAAAAAAAGCCCCCGAGGGGCCCTGGTATGCGCAAGCATATGGCCCAACATTGCACTTGTGTGCACCAGGGCCCCTCATGGGCTATTTTTTATTTTTGTTTTTTGGGGGGATGCATCCCCCATCACATACTAGTGTCTAATCACATTCTACCATGATTATTGAGTGACTAATTACATTCTACCATGATTATTTGCCATCAACAATCAATTACATTATGTACATACCTGATATCAGATATGGAAGTAAATAGTACTTTGCAAGATTCCACTTGAAAATGAAAGCTCAAAGTTGAAAATCTACAAGAAAAATAGTTTCCAAAGGATTCTATTACACAAAATAATTACAACCATCTTTGCATAAAATTGCTTTTGACAATCAAAATTGGTGTCCATAGTGAATACAACAAAAAATCTGATCTATGGCCTAAGTTGTGGGTCTTCTCTAATCTGCCTTGCCAGCTGCATGTCTTTTGCCATGATCGTAACCCTCTTGGCATGGATTGCACACAAGTTTGTGTCCTCAAGAAGAGCTACAATCGCCACTTCTACTACTTCTTGTATGGCAGCCAGTGTGATTGATTGAATACAATAGTCGTCCCTATAGGACTACATAATCTCGTTCACCAATCAAGTGAACGGAGCTATTGAAATTAGAAGGTTCACAGTACTTTGATACTTTCTTATCTTTTGAAGCGCCTTCCTTCTAGGCCTTCTGTAGTGTCTTCTAGGGGCTCCACCTCCTCCTCTACCTCCACCTCCACCTCCACCTCCACCTCCACCTCCACCTCTGCCTCCACCCGCCTACTGCAAGCTTTGCCTTTTCCTTTTGCTGTGTGATGCAATTCTGGCAAAGATTTTCCACCCTGTCTAAAATCCCTGTCTAAAATGTGGAAAGTCCTGAGTAGCATTATGCCATGCGGGTCATCGTTTTTGGCTCTCCATTTGTGCCCTTTGTTGTTGAGCCAATTGAATCTGCATTTGCCTGGCATCTTCTTATCCTTTGGCCCATTCTTCCAATCTGCATATTTTGTGCTCCTGCTCTTCTGGTCTGCTTTCTGGCTCTTGAGGTGCCTCGGGCTGACTTTGGATTGGATTGCTCCCCATGATCTTCTTCATCATCATCTGTTTGCTCATTGGTTTCTATCCTCCTCCTCCTCCTCCTCCTCCTCCTCCTTCCTCCTCTTTCTTCTCTCTTTGATCATTGCATTGTATACATCGGGAGGGATTGGGAGCTTTGAAACCGGTCTTCTAGTCTGCTTTGTTCTTGCCATGTCGGTGATGGTGGGGCTATGGGAAATGTTATGGTAGGAAGGAATGTACTAGTATGAGAGAGTACTACTGGTACTGAGAAAATGAAGGTATTTGCATATATATAGGGGTATATTTATTTTGTGCATCATTATTAGTTACCCCCCCTCCCCCTTCCCCCTTTACCCCCCCCTCAACCCCTCCTTCCCCCCCCCCTATTTGTCATCGTCCCCTCAGGGGTTAACCTCACAAAATTTTAGTGTACCACGTGCATTGCAAAGAAGAGATATTTATCAAAAAAATTACTTAGTTCATTAAAACATTGGGTTTCTTCATTCAACTTTAGGAAAAAATTACGTAAAGAGGAAGGGTTTTTGTTTTGGGGAAAAAAACTTATTTAATGGGTTTTTGAAATTCCCCTTGAACTCCCGTGAGGTCGCTCCTTCAACCTTTTCTCATCACCCGCCCTTGTTGGGTTTGTGAAGAGAGTGGAAGAGAAGTAAGGAGTCTCACTTGCAACTTTCTCACATACACAATGGGGGAATATACACAAAGGTGGAGGCTAAAAACAGTTTTCCTCTTCTTACTTGTGTAAGCCAAAAGAACTCTTAGTACAAAAGAATAGGTAAACCCTATATGTGGGTCTCAAACAAAACTTAGCTAACTAAGGTGGCATACTAATTGAGCCACTAACTAGAGTACATAAAGATAGCTATCATCCAGCTATTATTCATGGGCGGTGTACCAACCACATCTGTAGCTAACAAGTCGGTGACATAAATGCACAACGGTGACCCTGGCATATCACGAGTGGAGCTCCATATCTCAACACTCCCCCTCGAGCTCAATCCCAATTCCTGCACACCAAGTAGGTCTTTGAACTTGCGCAGCTTCTCTGCACCCAATGCCTTCGTGAATATGTCAACTACCTGATCCTCTGTGCTGACATAAACTAGATCAATAAAACCTACTAGAACCTCCTCCTGCACATAGTGATAATGCACCTCAATGTGCTTTGTTCTAGCATGATAGACTGGGTTATTTGCCAAGTGTATACTGCTCATGTTGTCCTAATAAATGACAACTGGCCCATTTGTAAACTGATGCATATCATAAAGTAGCTTATGCAACCAAGCTACCTCACATGCAGCCATTGCTGCACCCCTGTACTCAACCTGTGTCCTCGACAAGGAAACTGTAGGCTATTTCTTTCTGCTCCAAGTGACTGCAGCACTCCCAAAATAGAACACATATCCAGTGGTAGACCATCTACCAGAAATACTACCAGCCCAATCAGCATTAGTGTATCCATGCAATTGTATCTGAACCCCAGTCTCATAAAATAGTCCATACTGTAATGTGGACTTCACATACCTCAGTATGCATCTAGCCGCATCCAAATCCAGTTTCCTTGGAGCATGCATAAACTGACTTACCAAACCAACAGCATAGCTCAAATCTGGCCTATTAATAGTCATATAAATCAAACTTCCTACTATGTGTCTGTACATAGTAGGGTCTTCTAGAAGCTCACTCAATCTACACTCAGCTTCACATTCTGCTCCAAAGGAATTGAAATAGGCTTACAACCTGTCATCCCATATTTGGACAACATGTCCAAACCATATTGCCTCTGCAGGACCCATATCCCACTTGTGGATCTAATCACCTCAAGAGTCAATGCCCAAGAAGTAACATAGCTCTCCCAAATCCTTCATCTCAAACTTCTGCTTCAATAGCATTTTCACATGAAGGATATCTTCGTCACTATCACCTGTGATGATCAAATCATCAACATAAATGACAAGCAACATAATGCCTTTCTCTGTTTTTCTCACATAAAGTGAGAAATCTGCCTTGGAAATATGAAAGCCAATAGTGACAAGATACTATCCTATCTTGTCAGACCATGCTCTGGGTGCTTGCTTCAAGCCATACAAGGCTTTCTTCAATCTGCAAACAAACTCAGGATGAACAGCATGAACATAACCTAGTGGCTGCTCCATATAGACCTCTTCTTGCAAATCACCATGCAAGAAAGAATTCTTTACATCCATCTGATGTAAAGACCATCCCTTTGATGCAGCCATAGCAATGACTGCTCTTACAGTTGTCATCCTTGCAACCGGACTGAATGTTTCTTCATAATCAATGCCATATGTCTGTGCATAGCCCTTGACAACTAATCTTGCCTTGTATGTATTCACAGAACCATCTGCATTGTGCTTCACCTTATAAACCCACTTGCAACCAATTGCATTCTTGTCTTTAGGCAAAGGCACCAATTCCCATGTAGCATTTGCTTCCAAGGCATCCATTTCTTCATCCATGGCTTTCTCCCATTTTTCTTTTCCCATGGCTTGCTCAAAAGAAGTGGGTTCTAGTTCATGAATCACTTTGACCATATAGGCATAGTGAATGGCTGTAAATCCATCATATTTCAACCTATCCATAGGATACCTAGCTCTGGTAGACCTGCGCAACATAGGCTCACTACTAGCTGCTCTCAAAACATCCCTTGTCTTCCTTACTCCAGGTGTAACAACAAAAAGAATACCCTACTCATCATCAAGGCTCTGTTCTAAGCCACTGGATTCACCCTCCACATAAGAGTGACCTGCATTCACATCAACCATGGGCTGATCTACTTTCGCTTTTTCTTTTTGTGATACTTGCATACCACTATCTGCATTGCTTTGAGGAGATCCTCCTGATCACAATTAGCCTATCCATGGCAAAGTATGTGAACCACTGCTAGAGGACACTATAGGTCCACTAATATTTTGTGATTGCTGCTGTGAATTTTGTGCGACATTACCATTTTGTGCATCTACATCATCAATCACATTTATGGTTTATACCAGCTACTCATCTCATAAAAAACAACATCTCTGCTCACTATAAACTTACAAGTAGAAGGGTTATAGCATCTATACCCTTTCTGTTGCAGAGAATAACCAATAAAGATGCACTTCTCAGCTTTTGGATCCAACTTGGATCTCAACGCATCTGGCACATGAACATAGGCAATGCAACCAAAAACTTTCAAATGAGAAATATCTAGTTTCCTACCAGTATGCCTCTCCTCTAGCATCATGCCATGTATTGCTGCAATGGGAGTCCTGTTCATTATGTAGACTGTTGTAGCAACTGCTTCAGTCCAATAATAATCTGGCAGGTCTTTTTCGTTGAGCATGGCACGAGATACCTCTCCAATATGCCTGTTTTTCCTTCCTGCAAATCCATTTTGCTGTGGGGTATGATTGCATGAATATTGCTACTTTATGCCATGCTCTTGCAAGAAACTTGCAAACTCATTTGAGAGGTACTCTCCCCCTCCATCTAACCTTAGGCATTTTATTTGCAGGCCTGTTTCTTTTTCAACCATAGCTTTAAAAGCTTTGAAATGCCCAAACACTTCACTTTTCTTTTTCATAAAATACACCCAAACTTTTCTACTGTAGCCATCAATAAAAGTGACAAAATAATGATAGCCTCCAATAGATGCAGCTTTAGTAGTCCACACATCAGAGTGGATTAATTCCAATGGCCTCTTAGTCTCTTGAACATGTCTAGGAAATGGTTTCCTTGCCTGTTTTCCAAATTGACAGGCTTCAAATACCTTATGCATTTCTGCAACCTTAAACTTAGGCAATCCTGCAACAATATTTTGGGCCTGCATTAATTTAAGTCGCTGTACATTAACATGACCAATGCATTTATGCCATATATCAATATCTGCAACTACACTAGTCCCATGTGCAAACATTGCTACACTCAATTCAGGCATGTCCGCATCCAACGTAAACATCCTGCCCTTCTTCTTCCCTTTTGTTATCAAGCGACCTTTATTTTTCATATCCTCAACAAGGCATCCATGAGGGTTAAATCTGACCTGCAAGCATTTGACCAATAGAAACCAGGTTCTTGGTGATATTTGGGACATGAAATACATCAAACAGGTATTTCGTTTTTCCATCCTGCATAGACAAAGTAATTTTACCAATCTGCACAATAGGATGTGTAGTATCATCACCAGTCTCCACAAATCCTGGTCTTTCCATTTTCCTTGCATCCTGCATCCATTCTGCATGACTTGTCATGTGGTTTGACGCACCTGAGTCAACATACCACACATCATTGCTTTCTTTTGCACTTGTCATAGAATTGGTCAGATGTTGCACCATAAATAGATGCTCATTTCTGTCATCACCCTGTCTACTAGAGGATGCATAATTTCCTTGCTGCAATTTTCCAGTCATGATGTCATTCTGCTTTTTATAGCAGTCTTTAACCATATGACCCATTTTACCATAGTAGTAGCATTCAACATTACTGTTTGCATTTTGGCCTCTCTGCCATCCACCACGACCTCTTTGGCTCCCCCTGCCTCTAAAGTTACCATGTCCTCCTCCATAGAACTGATTTTCTTGAATTTGTTGCATATTTTGATTTCTGCCACGGCCTCCAAATTGGCCTACTCTACCTCTACCTCTACCTCTTCCATCATTTGAGTAGAAGACAGCTTCTTTTGAAGTTCCTTCTGAAGAAGATGCACCACCATTTCTCCGCTCTTCAGAAATTAGAAGAGCAATCAACTCCTTAAAATCAGGAAAATTCTCACGGACGCAGCAATGGATGTTCGCAATTGTGCATAATCCTTTCCTAGACCATTCAAGGTAATAGAAACTAAATCATCATCTTCCATTGGCGACCCAATAGAAGCAAGTACATCTGCAATCTTCTTCACCTTCATGTGGTAGTCATTGATGCTTGTATTTTCTCTTTGCACATTACGCAACTCCTACTTGAGCTGCATTTTCTTGGCTTTTGCGTATTTGTGCTATACATTTTTGTCAAAGTATCCCATGCCTCCTTCGGCGTGCTTGCATCCTGAATATGGACAATCATAGAATCTGAAATACTGATAGACAGCCAGTACATAACTTTTCTAGCTCTCATGCCAGGCTTTAAATGCCTGCAACTCCTATTGATTGGGAACATTAGGAATAATTGGTTCTTGTTCAGCTCCAGTAATGAACTCCCAATAGCCTTTTCCCTTAAGGAAATTCGTCATTCTAAACTTCCATGCTTGGAAGTTGTTCTTGTCAAGCTTTTCAGTGACAATCTGTGAAAGAGCATCAGACGCCATTATAGAACACTACAAAATATTCTGTCACTGCAAAAAAACACAACTTCTGCCTCACAAGGGCAAATCTGCAAAACTGACGAGCGTGGTATTTGACCACACAGTCACCTCCTAGTGACGATTATGCATCAACAGGCAATAAGAATGATTCTGTCGCTCCCAATATCTCTGCGCATAGGCATACGATGTAATTTCTGTGCATTCCAATGATTCTCCCGGGGCTTATTGGAGAACCTGCTCAAACCGCCAATAGCAAAACTGATGTCCATTCTGGTGTTGCAAAAATAGATGAGACTGCCGACCAACTTCCTGTGCCTCCCGATATCTACTGGTGGTGAGGCATCCTCCATAGACAACCTCGCATTTACCTCCATAGGTGTAGCTACCTCCTTGCACTAGGACATGCCAAATGCCTTCAAGATCTTCCTTGCATATTTCGAGATGAAGATCTTGCCTAGCTCTTGCCAGACTTCAATCCCCAAATAGTAGTGCATCAAGCCTAAGTTTGTCATCTCAAGCTCAGTGCTCAACGCCTTTCTAGTCTGCTGGATCATGTCTTCATAGTCACCTATAATAAGGAGATCATCCACATATAGAACAATAATAGCAGATTTTCCACCTTTCCTGTACACATATTGTACACATATAAGTTAGCATCTAAGGCACATCTTTTGAAGTTTAATTTATGAAAGAATTTGTCTCTCCATTGGTACCATGATTTTGGGGCCTGTTTCAGCCCATACAACGCTTTCTTCAGCTTACATACCTTGTTCTTAGAATGGGGGGCCTCAAACCCTAGTGGCTGAGCCACGTACACCTCCTCCTTGAGGTCACCATTCAAGAATGCTGATTTAACATCCATTTGATAAACGACCACTTTTTATAAGTAGCCACCAATATTACTGTGTGAATAGTGATCATTCTGGCAGATGAGCGAAAGATTCCTGAAAATCAAACCCTTCAACCTATGAAAATCCTTGTGCAACCAATCTAGCTTTGTACTTTTCCAAAGTCCCATTGGCCTTGTACTTTACCTTCCAAACCCACTTGGTGCCAATAACCCTTCTGTTAGGTGGTCAATCTACCAGCTCCCAAGTTTCATTCTTCATGAGACTGTCATATTCTGCTTGCACAGAATTTTTCCAATCTCAGTCTACAAGTGCTTCCTCCAAACTCACAGGCTCCTTTACTTCTGCAATAATCTTAGCCATCAAGGCCATATTGACTATGTGAGCAAAAGCCCTCCTTTGTTCCTCAATTCTCTGAGATCAGCTTGGTCCATCTGCATGCTACTCAACAGACATAGGCATCTGTTTATCATGGTCATAGAGCTGCCTTACCCATCGTGGAAATGGCTTTTTCGGTGGTGTAACAACAAGTTGGTGACTTATACCTTCATCATCTGATATTTCCTCCTCCTTTATAGCTCTTGGGACATAGTGAATTACCTCTTAGCTTGATGGTAAAGTGAAAGAGCTCTTCTCTACCTCCACTGTATGTGGTTGCTCCCTGAACACCACATCGCGGCTTGCTATGATCTTCTTTACCTCTCGGTCATACAACTTATAGGCTTTCTTCTCATCACAATAGCCTAAGAAGATAAAGTTGGTGTTTTTTGGTTGTAGCTTGTTTCTCTCTTTGTCTGGTACATGCACATACCATTCACACCCAAACGTTCTAAAGTGGGAGACAGATGGCTTCTTACCGCTGTAAGCCACATGTGGTGTTTTACCTTTGAGTGCCTTTGTATAGCTGCGATTAAGGATGTAAACTGTAGTATTGACAGCCTCAGCCCAAAAGTGGTTTGGCAGTCCAGCACCTTTCAACATACACCTCCCCATCTCCATGATGGTTTGCATTCAGCATTCAACAATAGAATTTTGCTGAGGCATTTGTGATGTCGTCATTTGTCACTTGATCCCTTTGCTCTTGCAAAAATCTCCAAACTCTGTAGAAACAAACTCACCACCACCATTCGATCTGATTTTCTTCACTTTTCTCCTTGTTTCATTTTCAACAAGCTAGCCATTCTTTCAATTTACCAAAAGCTTGAGCCTTTTCACGAAGAAAGTACACCCACATCTTCCTGTTATAGTTGTCGACGATCAATAAAAAATAGGAAGATCCCCCCAAGGCGTGTGTAGGCATCTTACCGCACAAGTCAACATGCACCAAATCTAGAGGAGCGTTTGCTCTATTCTTGCTTTCTTGTGGGAATTCATGTCTCTATTGCTTGCCCATCATGCAAGCTTCACATGGTTCTTTGATTTTTGTTACTGCAAGTAAGTGAGCAACCATACCTTGCTTCTGCATCTCCTTCAGCACTACAAATCCAATGTGGTTGAATCTTTCGTGCCAAAGTTTGCTTGTGCCTACTCCAGCGGTGGCTATAAGAGCACTTAGCTCATATAGGTTGTTCCTCCTTACTCCTGTGCCAACAAGATTGCCAGCACTATCCAGAATTTTTGCTCCTATCTTGTTAAACCTCACCTCATGGTCAAGGTCAGTTATGCAAGAAACTGATAGCAAATTTCTCTTGATTTATGGAACATACAGCACATTAGATAGTTTCTTAACATCTCCATTTATAGAAACAAATGAAATCGTACTTGTACCCTCAACAGGGCATTTTGCATTATTTCCAACTATCATGGTGATGGGTTCCTGTAGAGGTTGCATGGAACAATATAGACCCTTCTGTGAAGATAGTGGCAGAGAGGGAAGGAGTCTCACTTGCGGCTTTCTCACATACACAATGGGGGAATACACACAAACGTGGAGGCTAAAAACAGTTTTCCTCTTCTTAGTTGTGAAAGCCAAAAGAACTCTAGTACAAAGAAATAGAAGAACCCTATATGTGGGTCTCAAACCAAATTCAGCTAACTAAGGTGGCATAATAACTGAGCCACGAACTAGAGTACATAAGGATAGCTGTCATCCAGCTATTATTCATGGGTGGTGTACCAACCGCATCTACAGCTAACAAGTCGGTGACATAAATGCACAACGGTCACCCTGGCATATCACGAGTGGAGCTCGATATCTCAACACTCCCCCTCGAGCTCAATCCCAATTCCTGCACACCAAGCAGGTCTCTGAACTTGCGCAGCTTCTCTGTGCCCAATGCCTTC
Source organism: Dipteris shenzhenensis (assembly GCF_047967505.1). Classification (NCBI taxonomy): domain Eukaryota; kingdom Viridiplantae; phylum Streptophyta; class Polypodiopsida; order Gleicheniales; family Dipteridaceae; genus Dipteris; species Dipteris shenzhenensis. The sequence goes on along the minus strand of NC_141619.1, from coordinate 45,796,063 downwards.
GTGAATATGTCAGCTACCTAATCCTCTGTGCTGACATAAACTAGATAGATAAGACCTAGTAAAACCTTCTCCCGCACATAGTGATAATGCACCTCAATGTGCTTTGTTCTGGCATGATAGACTGGGTTATTTGCCAAGTGTATACTGCTCATCTTGTCACAATAAATGACAACTGGCCCATCTATAGACTAATGCATATCATAAAGTAGCTTATGCAACCAAGCTATCTCACATGCAGCCATTGCTGCACCCCTGTACTCAGCCTCTGTGCTCGACAAGGCAACTGTAGGCTATTTCTTGCTGCTCCAAGTGACTGCAGCACTCCCAAAAGAGAACACATATCCACTGGTAGATCGTCTATCAGAAATACTACCAGCCCAATCAGCATTAGTGTATCCATGCAATTGTATATGAGAACCCCAGCCTCATAAAATAGTCCATACTACAATGTGGACTTCACATACCTGAGTATGCGTCTAGCCGCATCCAAATGCGGTTTCCTTGGAGCCTGCATAAACTGACTTACCAATCCAACAGCATAGCTCAAATCTGGCCTGGTAATAGTCATATAAATCAAATTTCCTACTATGCATCTGTACATAGTAGGGTCTTCCAGAAGCTCACCTGCATCTGCGCTCAGCTTCACATTCTGCTCCAAAGGAACTGAAATAGGCTTACAGCCTGTCATCCCATATTTGGACAACATGTCCAATCCATACTGCCTCTGTAAGAGCTCTATCCTACTTGGTGATATAATCACCTCAATGCCCAAGAAATAATGCAGCTCTCCTAAATGCTTCATCTCAAACTTCTGCTTTAATAGCATTTTCACATGAAGGATATCTTCATCACTATCACCTGTGATGATCAAATCATCAACATAGATGACAAGCAGCATAATACCTTTCTCTGTTGTTCTCACATAAAGTGAGAAATTTGCCTTGGAAATCTGAAAGCCAATAGTGACAATATACTGTCCTATCTTGTCAAACCATGCTCTAGTTGCTTGCTTCAAGCCATACAATGCTTTCTTCAACCTGCAAACAAACTCAGGATGAACTGCATGAACATAACCTGGTGGCTGCTCCATAAAGACCTCTTCTTGCAAATCACCATGCAAGAAGACATTCTTTACATCCATCTGATGTAAAGACCATCCCTTTGATGCAGCCATAACAATGACTGCTCTTACTGCTGCCATCCTTGCAACCAGACTGAATGTTTCTTCATACTCAATGCCATATGTCTATGCATACCCCTTGACAACTAATCTTGCCTTGTATCTGTTCACAGAACCATCTGCATTGTGCTTCACCTTATAAGCCCACTTACAGCCAATTGCATTCTTGTCTTTAGGCAAAGGCACCAATTCCCATGTAGCATTTGCTTCCAAGGCATCCATTTCTTCATCCATGGCTTTCTCCCATTTTTCTTTTCCCATGGCTTGCTCAAAAGAAGTGGGTTCTGGTTCCTGTATCACTTTGATCATATAGGCATAGTGAATGGCTATAAATCCATCATATTTCAGCCTATCCACAGGATACCTAGCTCTGGTAGACCTGTGCAAAATAGGCTCATTTTAGGTGCTCTCAAAACATCCCTGGTCTTCCTTACTCCAAGTGTAACAAGAGAAGGAATACCCAACTCATCATCAATGCTCTGTTCTGAGCCACTGGATTCACCATCCACATAATAATGACCTGCATTCACATCAAACATGGGCTGATCTACCTTCTCTTTTCCTTTTCGTGATACCTGCATATCACTATTTGCATTGCTTTGAGGAGATTCTCCTAATCTCAATTTGCCTATCCATGGCGAAGTATGTGAACCACTGCTAGAGGACATTGCAGGTCCACTAATATTTTGTGATTACTGCTGTGAATTATGTGCAGCATTACCATTTTGTGCATCTACATCATCAATCACATTTACTAGTTTATACCAGCTGCTCATCTCATAAAAAACAACATCTCTGCTCACTATAAACTTACAAGTAGAAGGGTTATAGCATCTATACCCTTTCTGCTCTAGAGAATAACCAATAAAGATGCACTTCTCAGCTTTTGGATCCAACTTGGACCTCAACTCATCTGGCACATGAACATAGGCAATGCAACCAAAAATTTTCAAATGAGAAATATCTGGTTTCCTACCAGTATACATCTCCTCTGGCGTCATGCCATGTATTGCTGCAATGGGAGTCCTGTTCATTATGTAAACTACTGTAGCAACTGCTTCAGCCCAATAATAATCTGGTAGGTCTTTTTCATTTAGCATGGCCCGAGATACCTCTCCAATATGCCTGTTTTTCCTTTCTGCAAGTCCATTTTGCTGTGGGGTATGACTGCATGAATATTGCTGCTTTATGCCATGCTCCTATAGGAACCTTGCAAACTCATTTGAGAGGTACTCTCCCCCTCCATCTAACCTTAGGCATTTTATTTGTAGGCCTGTTTCTTTTTCAACCATAGCTTTAAAAGCTTTGAAATGCCCAAAGACTTCACTTTTCTTTTTCATAAAATACACCCAAACTTTTCTGCTATAGTCATCAATAAAAGTGACAAAATAATGATAGCCTCCAATAGATACAGCTTTAGTAGTCCACACATCAGAGTGGATTAATTCCAATGGCTTCTTACTCTCTTGAACATGCCTAGGAAATGGTTTCCTTGCCTGTTTTCCAAATTGACAGGCTTCACATACCTTATGCATTTATGCAACCTTGAATTTAGGCAATCCTGCAATAATATTTTGGGCCTGCATTGATTTAAGTCACTGTACATTAACATGACCAATGCGTTTATGCCAGATATCAATATCTTCAACTAGCAAACATTGCTGCACTCAATTCAGGCATGTCTGCATCCAACGTAAACATCCTGCCCTTCTTCTTTCCTTTTGCTATCAAGCGACCGTTATTTTTCATATCCTCAACAAAGCATCCATGAGGATTAAATCTGACCTACAAGCCCTGCTCAACCATTTGACCAATAGAAACCAGGTTCTTGGTGATATTCGGGACATGAAATACATCAAACAAGTATTTCTTTTTCCCATCCTGCATAGACAAAGGAATTTTACCAATCTGCACAATAGGATGTGTAGTATCATCACCAGTCTCCACAAATCCTGATCTTTCCATTTTCCTTGCATCCTTCATCCATTCTGCATGACCTGTCATGTGGTTTGATGCACCTGAGTCAACATACCACACATCATTACTTTCTTCTACACTTGTCACAGAATTGGTCATGTGCTGCACCATAAACAGATGCTCATTTCTGTCATCACCCTGTCTACTAGAGGATGCATAATTGCCTTGCTGCAATTTTCCATTCATAATGTCATTCTGCTTTTTGTAGCAGTCTTTAGCCATATGACCCATTTTACCACAATAGTAGCATTCAACATTGCTGTTTGCATTTTGACCTCTCTGCCATCCATCACGACCTCTTTGGCTCCTCTTGCCTCTAGAGTTACCACGTCCTCCTCCAAAGGATTGGTTTTCTTAAGTTTGTTGCATATTTTGATTTCTACCACGGCCTCCAGATCGGCCTCCTCTACCTCTGCCTCTACCTCTTCTAGCATTTGAGTAGAAGATAGTTTCTTTTTAAGTTCCTCCTGAAGAAGATGCACCACCATTTCTCTGCTCTTCAGAAATTAGAAGAGCAAACAACTCCTCAAAATCAGGAAATTTTTCACGGACGGCAATGGATGTCCGAAACTGTGCATAATCCTTTCCTAGACCATTCAAGGTCAGAGAAACTAATTCATCATCTTCCACTGGCGACCCAATGGAAGCAAGTGCATCTGCAATTTTCTTCACCTTCATGTGGTAGTCATTGATGCTCATATTTTCTCTCTGCACATTGTGCGACTCCTGCTTGAGCTGCATTTTCCTGGCTTGTGTATTTGTGCTGTACATTTTTGCCAAAGTATCTCATGCCTCCTTTGGCCTACTTGCATCCTGAATATGCACAATCATAGAATCCGAAATACTGATAGACATCCAGTTTATAACTTTTCTGGCTCTCTCATGCCATCCTTTAAATGCGTGCATTTCTTGTTGATTGGGAACATTAGGAAGAACTGGTTCTTCTTCATTTCCTATAATGAACAACCAATAGCCTTTTCCCATAAGGAAATTCGTCATTCTAAACTTCCATTCTTGGAAGTTGTTCTTGTCAAGCTTTTCAATGACAATCTGTGAAAGAGAATCAGATGCCATTACAGAGCACTGCAAAATATTCTGTCATTGGAAAAAACACAGCTTATGCGGGCAAATCTGCAAAATTGACGAAACTGGTATTTGACCACATAGTCACTTCCTAGTGATGATTTTGCATCAACAGGCAATAAGGATGATTCTGTAACTCCCAGTATCTCTACACACACGCATACGATGCAATTTTTGCGGCAACTTTTCACCAACCTACAGAACAGTGGCCCACAGCAAAAACATGGCCTTTTTCTCAGTGCCTGCGGAAATCTTCCGCCACCAAAACGGGCCCCGAAATGGCATCGAATCGGAAAAATAAAGTCACCCAGGGTTTTGCCCTGTCCCGCAACATATATTGCCCTCTCGCCACACTGCGAAGGGCATCTCAATCTGAGACAATGCACTCTTGCACTTTTCGGCTGTGCTACCTGCAGAGATTTGCACCCAAACTCGAAAAAGGAAAGCAACATTAGTCCTCTTACCAGGACACCACGAACTTGGTTTGTTTCTTGAGCTCATTACCATGAACCAGGCTCTGATACCATGTGAAGATAGTGGGAGAGAGGGAAGGAGTCTCACTTGCGGCTTTCTCACATACACAATGGGGGAATACACACAAAGGTGGAGGCTGAAAACAGTTTTTCTCTTCTTAGTTGTGAAAGCCAATAGAACTCTAGTACAAAGAAATAGAAGAATCCTATATGTGGGTCTCAAACCAAACTCAGCTAACTAAGGTGGCATACTAACTGAGCCAAGAACTAGAGTACATAAGGATAGCTGTCATCCAGCTATTATTCGTGGGTGGTGTACCAACCACATCTGCAGCTAAAAAGTTGGTGACATAAATGCACAACGGTCACCCTGGCATATCATGAGTGGAGCTCGATATCTCAACACCTTCTTGTAGCTCATGTGACAGGAGGCACCACTATCCAACACCCATTAATTAGTGGTTTAAGCTTCTTGAACTGAGGAACACTCTTCCTGAATGGCCAGAAATAGATCCAACTCTACTTTCGCTGTCTCTTTCCCCTTATCTGTCTTCTTCAGGGTACCATTCTTTTCATCTAGTTTCTTGACCCAGCAATCTAAATCACATGGCCCTTCTTCTTATAGTAGAAGCATTCTCCCTGAAACTTCTTCTTGCCGCCCTTCTTCTTTTTCTCACCACTAGTAGAGGACTCACCTTTGGTGGAGGAACCACCTTTGCCTTTCGTAGTGGCAGAGCTGAGAGAAAGCAACATCCCCATTGCCGCCTCCATCTCGAGCTTTAAGCCTCAATTCCTCCTTCATAATAAATAAAGCACATAACTCCTCAAATGACAATGGTTGGGGTCTCACCTAAGTATTAAGTGCTATTACCAGTCCATCAAACCTTGGTGGACATATCCGGAGACACCTCCGAGCTAGCTCTTCGCTAGTCTTTTGTATCCTAGTACCAGCCATCTAGTCACGTAGATTTTTTATTCGGGTTATGAATGCCTCTGTTGTCTCTCCATTAAACTTCTTAGCTGGGAGCTGATTCTCTAGGTTTTGGATCCTTGTCTGATTCCGCGTCTCATACTAACTCTTCAATATGTTCTAGGCCACAGTTTCCTTAGATGTATGCTGAATCAAGGTCAAAACACTATCAGTAGTACTTGTAACGAGGGCACACAGAGCATCTGCATTTCTGAGGTATCATTCTCCCCGCATTTGCTGGGTCAGGAGTTTCTTGTGGTTCTGGGTCAGTACTATCTCCAGAAGCTCATACGAATCCAGAATAGCAGTAATTTTAAACTTCCACAGAGTCGATCGTACCATCTAGCTTGCCTTCAGTGGGCAAATCCTCAATGCCTAGATTGTTGGTGCAGCTGCTGAACTCGAGCCGCTTCCTGATGCCATCACTCCATATGCTGTTGAAGCCCTCGCCTCTCTTCTACTCTTCGATCCTTAGAGCCGCCTGGGCTCTGATACCATGTTAAATTACACAGTGCAGCGAAACAAAAACTAAACAAAGAATAGAGAGTACACAACAAGCTGGAGAGGAACAAAATTTTCCTTCAATACTGATGTAGTATAGATGATGGCTTCGTCCACCCGTGCACTCCCACAGTGGAGCTTAGATGGCGATCTAGACAGATACTAGGTGAAGAGCTACTAGCCGAAAGATCTCTGCTAGAAGATCTAATATGATACAATGGACTTGAAAGGTCGCCTCTTTATAGCTATGAGGGTGGTAGTCGGATCAACCTAGTTGGTGGAGCCGACAGTCAACCTAGTTGGTGGAACCGACTAGTTGTCCATGGAATATTCAGGGAATATTCCCTATACTATCGCCTCGGGGGCTCTCGCCCCCGAACCGCCACCAAGGGGGCCAGCTGGCCCCTAGACCCCAGTGAGAGTAAGGGGCTCCCACACAATCAACACAATGTGCCTCGTTTTGCTACTAGCATACCTACCCTGCCTAACCCATAGGCTAGACTCACATAGATCACCTTTCTACCATCAACGGTCTCATTGATAAACCTCATCTAACATGCAAGTCAGGATCCATCCAGTGTCCCGAGCTCACACATGGCTTCTCCTCATATGGGGGCCTTACAACTTGAGCACCTTGGACCACTAGTGGTTACCAAGAGGGTGGGGCATTGAGCATATCTAACAAAAACACATGAGGTAAACAAGAGTAAATTGATTGCAATTAAAATTTTGAAAATAACAAAGAACAAACACACCATGTAGTGAGTAATGTGTGATTCACCCCATCCATCTACCATGGCTTCAATGAACTCTTTCACGATGACTTTATATAGTTGCACATAATCATCGTGGCTTCCTCGAGATCTTTACCAGATTATCCAATTCTTTCCAAACATGTATTCTCAAGGTTCTGACATGAGAATCAGCTTCCAAATTAGTGGTGCAATCACATAAATTTTTCCAATAATTCAAATGCAGACTTAATCGATGTTTTCCATGATTGGACAAAAACCTTCGTGCCTTAGAGCCTCCCATGGACACTTTATTTGGAAGATTTCTTGATTTTTGTGACAATTGTGCGTCTTTGATTAGCTTTACATTCCCCCCATGTAGACCCATGCTCGAGAGTAAAGCTTTGACCCTTGCTATACATGATGCTGCTCTCTCCTCCGGTTTCATGTTCCATGCATATACTAATGTGCAAGTAAAGCAATTTATCAATGAGCTGCATCTCCGCATGTAATACACAGAAATGCACTCTTTGTAATGGAATGTTTAAAATTGGATCCCATTTTTTATCGTTCTGATCTCTGTTGGGTGCAGCATCCTGATTTTAGCTCATTACTCCATTGCTCCAATGCATCCGTTTGTTAGCCTCATCATCTGTGATGTCATTCATTACATCTTTAGCATTTTCTAAGTCTTTTCCTCTTTTTACTTGCTCTTTCCCTCTATGTATTCCTATGTTACTGCCTCAAGGTTGGTGTGAGTGCATACAATAAAGACATGGATATGTCGCATTTGCACTCAATTCCATTCCAAACATACTCGGATCATTTAAAGTTAAATGGCACATGGTAGGAGATCTTAAGACTTAGGGAAGATTTTAGTGTGCAATCGGAAAAGCACATTTGGTGGCTTGCCGCGTTTGAACTTCCTAAAGATACACACTCATTCTTGAAATGGGTATTTGATAGATCTCCAATTCTAAGTGTCGTAGATGCACAAACAAAAGGAGAGTTGATGGCTTTATTCATTAAAATAATACTAACCCTCTCCAACTTGTGGCCTTTTACAACCTCACACTCATCCAATTTGATAACGAATACTAACTTTCCTTCACAGTCTGAAAGATTAAAAGATTTACATGATTAGAAAAGATTTCAATAAAATCTCTAGCTCTCTAAACAATATAATTTTAACATACCCCATGCTTTCATGTTGTAAAACTCCACCATTGTAGCTTGACCCTACGTACATCCAAAAAAACATTATTAGGCTCTATGTACTCAAAGGTCCTTGGTCCTTGCTTTGCCCCTTTGGTAGTTGGTGCTCCTTTCTTTTTGCTATGTTGGACATTTGTCTTGTTTGTGCCTTCCAACGTCATGCTTTCTGAGATGTGTATAAATCCACCCAACAAATCTTGAACAGTAGAATTTGTTTCTTTCCTTGCATGACATTATACACAGCTAAGTACCCTTGCCGACTAATGCCAACAGCATCACATGCATGGACAAGATGTGATGGATCTACAAGATTCTCTAGATTAGTTGCAACCTCTTGTAATATTGCACACTCTGACGAGGGTTCCTAAGAATAGAAATGAATTCTTTCTTCTTAACTACACTCTTTATGGTACAAAGTTGAGTTAGAATAATTTCTTCCAATAACCTCCTCCATAAAATTTTTGGAGAAATCATGATAACATTAGAAAAATAAATGACTCATTTGTAAGTAATGCTTCATAATTACCAAATAGTCCAAATATACATCCCTTGTAGCTTTCACCTTGTGTTTCCTTGCTCCACCACCATATGCCAAGCTCTCCATTGGTTGCACGGGCTTGATCCTATGCTTGTAACCTAGAGGGGTTCTTTTTATCCTTTCTAATCTCCTAGTCAATGTAGCAAGCTCTTATTGGATACACCAAGCCTTTTTCAACAGTTTGTTCTTCTCATCTATTAATCTTGTGATTGTCTCTTATGAGCTCTCTTTTGTAATTTCCGAGTCAGCAAGTTTTTTTGTTCTTGGGTTAGTTGTTCTTGGAGGTTATACACGGTATCTCTAAGCATCTGTGTCTCTCCTTCCATTCTCAACAAGTGAACCTTCACAAAGTGTGCTTCAGCATTGGAATGGCCAATGCATTTACAATATCCTAGTAAGCCTTGAAGACCATCGCCTATGTATTGAAATCAAACTCATCACATTTTCAAAAAAAGGTGGAGCACTTGTCAAAGGATCCATTGGATAGAATCCACCAACACTCCATAAGTCGACATGCTTTGTTCCTTGTTGTCGTAATTCATCTAGTGTATCTTTGCCGGCAACCTTGTGGCCATAACATTGATGAGTTGTGGCATACTCTGGTGCAACTTTGATGTGCAAGGTGCTTTTTCGTGGCTTGTTGGTGCGATCTTCCAATGGAGCCATGAGAGGGATTTAGAAATAAGGCCTTGGATCAATTCAAAGAATAGAATAGCATCAATGGAAATAAGCTTGGGACAATGGAAAGATATAATAGAATCAATGGGAGCAAGTTGGGGACAAAATGATGAGAAGAAATTGGATTTGGGTGTTGCAAAGTGCTTACGATAGAAGGAATATGAATGTAGGATTGGAAGATGATTATGGTGAGGAGGAGTAGGATTTAGATGTTGAAAAGTGATTTGGGTGCATAAGCATGGTTTGGGGAAAAGTTTTGAAGAGTTTTGGGCCATTTTGGGTACTTTTGAAAATTTTTAAAATTTTGGGCTAGGGTGTACCCACGAGATACTTTTTGGGAATGTGGACCACCTAAAGGTTGTAAAGAGAGTTAACTTTTTGAGAGTGGGGGTGCCCTCCAACTGGGAGAGGGAGGTGCACTTTTGGGACCACCAAGGACCTAGGGAGATATACTTTTTTGTCCCCATATGGGGTGATGGGACCCTTTGTAGGCCTTATTAGTTCTTAATCCATTTTGCTAATCCACTCCTTATGAGGCCCTTTTTGAGTCCAAAATTCCCCTAATAGCTTCAATTTTAAAGCAATAATTTGCCATTTATCCATCCTTGGATATGATGCTTCACTCAGTTGGGCCTTATAATTTGAAGAGCAGAATATCCAAGTAGGGTTGTCTCTCCCATCTCCTCCTTTGTAGGCTCCCGTCCATTATCCTTCGCCTACATTAAATTCAAGATTCTTATTTTCAAATAAATATGGATTATTGAGTTAAAGAATATTTTAAAAATATAATTATACTCACAAATTGAGCAAGAAAGGTTCACTTCTCTCCTTTGCCCAAGTGTTGCACTATCACCTTTTCTACTCTTCTTCTTCTTGCATCCTTTTAGTGTGTCCACGTCTGCAATTTTTTGTGTGATATTAATGTAAACCACTTGTGATGTGTGTAAACACATTGAATTGCAAGATGAATATGTGATATATGAAATATTATATGATGAGTTATAAGCTACCATTTTGTTTCTTATTTCTTTACGAAAGAAACTCTATGAGGCCTTTGATATACTCAAAGGTATCGTGGGCTTTTCCACACGTGATTTTCTCTTGCATTCGATCATAATAGAAACTTGAATATTGTTAGAAATTGTTAGAACACTAAATTCAAGAGAAGAGTGTTTTACATATAAGGCATCCACATGAAATAGTACAATGAGGAAAAAAAGGTGACCTTATTTTGAGTTGCATTGGAGTGGAGTCTCACTCTATTGGTAATGAAGGTCACTTCAGGTTCTCTCTCTTGAGTGTCTCTTCCCTTTTTCCATTGTTTTCTCTTCCAAAGTGCTCAGAAGTGTTGTCTATTCGGCCGCTCATTGCGCATACATGGTTTATCTATTTCCCAAGCCATAAAGGGGGCTCTTCCTTCCCTCTTAGGCGACCTCTATGGGACTTGGATCGTTGACGAAGTCTAAGCATGGAGGTAGAATTCTCCCATGTCGGCACCAGTAGAAGGAGTAGGTGCTTTTCATGACAGTTTGACCCCCTGTCAGTATTTTGCTCATAACTTTTTGCTCGATGGTCCGATTTGGAAGATAATTATATCAGCACGAAGATCTCTTCAAGGAGCATCATCCTATGTCTTCAGTTATTGTATTAAATGTCAAACCAAAAATCTATGACTCTCTGTGTGTGACTATTTTTTCAGACAGTTTTTACCCCCGTCTAGTAAACTACCCATATCTTTCTGACTGCTTCTCTGTTTCTTACGAAACTTATATCAGAGTGAAGCCCATTTCAAGGTGCATCTCAATATGTAATTGAATATTTTATATCATGTCTCTACTGAAAGTTATGGGTCTCTGTGTCTTATGACAGTTTGGAGAGTGTTTTGAGCTAAGTATAAAGGTGTCTATGAAGGAGGTGCAATGTTTCCTTAGAACCTACCCATCCAACCCAATCAGCCCCTTCAAACTCCTCGATATATATTAGTTCATGTCATGTTGAGCCGCAAAATGTTCTTTCAACAATGTATTTCTCTTCTCTTTGGCATAGACCGTGTTGAGATTATGGCCTCCGCTGATCCTTTCCTTCTCCCTATGCTTGAGTACAACATCACTTAGGATGTTACCATCTTCATTCTCATCTAAGGGAGGATAGTATGGTGTGGTCTCTTGGTATAAAAGCTTCTTTCTAATCTCTCCTTCCCAGTGATGAATATCCCTATCACTCAGTTCGAAAGCAGTAGGAAGTGAAGAGGTGCGTGAAGTTTATTACCCCCAACTTCATGTCACAATATGCATCAAAAACTCAAAGAATTTGATTTATTATGATAGATATTGTATGCTATTTTTTATGTATATAGCTAAAATGCTTTCACCCGGGAAGGGACAAGCTCACAATGCTTGAACTTGAAGGGAATACTTGTATCTCTAATGAGATCAAGGAGTTGTGGATGTAGCTAGAGAACTATTTCCACTTCTATCTCAAGTAGGATGAGGACAATATCCATTATACCAGCAGTAGGCATCTAGTCCCCCATGTCATCATGTGATGTATCCTAGACAAGGGTTTATTTCTACCCATTGAAAAAGGCCAATTCTTTTAGAGTGTCTCATTTCATTACACCATCTCCCATGGGGTTTTTAAAAGAAGAGGTTAATGCTCAAGGCTAAGGACCCTGTAAGAGCTGGGCTCTAGCTCTATGTTGAGACCAGATGTACCTAAGATCCATCTTGTTCTAGGAATATGAGCGTCGTCTGACCAAGGGTTAGGAATAACCAAAGGATCTAGCAAGAATTATTCCAAGAAAAGAATTTCTAATATAAGAAAGGTAGTTCGAAAAGCAAGCTAGTTGGGGAATGACTTCTATAGTTGGAGTTGAAGGCCAAATATAGTGGAAGCTAGGGCAAGTATAAGCCAAGGGATCAGTTCCAAAAAAAGAAAAAGTGTCCAATGGTAACGCATTCCCCAAAGACCGTATGACTTGTGGGCCTTAGTTGTCATAGACTAGAGGCTCAAGCATGTGGTATGGGACACATGACCTTACCCCCAATTGGAATATCTACTTTGTGTCTAGACCTTACACTTGGGGATGGTTCAGGGACAGTTATATCTAAAACCTATCGCTGGGTGGTGAGCCATTAGCTCTTCTCCTTGGGGTTGTTGGATTGTCCATGGCATGAAAACTCTTTTAACATATGAGATAAAGGTTTTGAAAGATGAATGCTTCTAAGCTGCATATGTCAAGCTCAAGAAAACCATGACTCAGCTTGATGCCTAGGCTAAATCCCAATTCTTTAGAGCAACCAAAGCTACCATAATTCACCACTAGGGCTTTGTCCTAAAATCTATGGCTCTCAACTTCTAGCAATTCCAGGAAGAATCTTGTAGGCTTTTGTCATGCTTCCCAAAGCATTTTGGGGCTAGAGCTGTAGATTATCATGAGCACATACTCGATTCTCATACAACCCAAGAATTTATTTGGTCCTAATGTGATATCCTTTAACCATCTTGAGCAAGCATTTGACCATACTACTCAAGTGCTTAACCATGCCTTGCCAAGTCTTACACAAGAGAACAATTACTCGACTTTCACAAATCGTTAAGGCTCTAACCATGAAAGTCATCATCATCTTGCTTGTGAGCACTATGGTTTGTAAGGAAATAAGGTCCTCCTCTTCCTCATCCTCCTCATGAGTCATCAGTATTGACACCTCTACCTCATGCTCCTCATCACTTGTTTGGATTAAAGTGCCAATTTTAATAATGGGAGGAAGCTCTTCACAAGAGGTGGAATTAAAAATGACATCATAGAATATTTCTCCTCATATCTCCTACATTTTATGATTGTAACAAATATATATAAGCTTCTCAACTCAATCTTCTAGAGTCTATTTCTCAAACTAATGTGGATGTACTTTTAGTGCCTCCAATTCCTTTTAGCACTTATGTGAGCATGGTTGTACCAAGATCCTCATGGTAAGTGGACATAAGCGTTCTCAATTAGCATCATTCATCATCCACCATTTCCATGTAAGTGTAGTTTCAACTGGTGCTTGTACATTGGCAAGTCCAAATAAACCCTCCTTGCATTGGTAATTAGCGAGCTCATTACCACACTTTGTGCATGTAGTATCACATGGACAATATACTGCTCATGAAAGTCATTCATGACTCTAGAAACCTCTTTGAGATTTATGTTCCACCACTCTAGATCAAGGAGGTACCCAACACCATGCATCAAATTTAAGGTGTAGGTGCAGCATGCTAATGCTTAATAATGTTTTCCATCCATCGGAAGCAATTGGGCATGTTATGCAAGATTTTAAAATAACTATAGTTGATGTAAATTTTTTCTCGGCATATGCTTTGTCTAGTATCGTTGTCTGTAAGGCATTATAAGTAAGAGGTTAGAAACCTCCACTATACGATGCAATGTAATTCCATGCATCTTGCATGTCTGGTTTAGCAACCATACTCAAGGGATTACCATAATGCAAAACCGTTTGACCAAGAATGTATTGAGCCATCTATAAGTCTTTGAAGAATCTCTCTAATTGATGGCTTCCTTATGCTCTAAATTCCACTTCTAGAAATAAATCTGCTATTACGTGGTGTAGCTGCATGTGTCTTCTTATTTTCCAAATGAGGTGCACTTGCACTAATACTATTGAAATGGGCTTGGGTAGCCTCACCAATATCGTGAGTATGATTGGATTATAACATTGTGTTGGAATCATGGGAGATAAGGCATTGGAACTATCGCTTACCACTTCCCAAATTGATCTTTTTCATCTTTTTCCATTTGCTTGTACTCTAGCTTTTGATTATTGAGCAAATGTAGTTGCCCTTGGAGCATGGCAAAGTGCAATAGATTTATTTGTGCAGAACCAAGCACATAACTCAGTATATGAGGGGCACCTCCATTATTTTCCTCATGAAAAAATTAGCATTTTCATTCAATATATTCATGCAAATTGATTGCAAGCTCTCATTGGGCTGACAGACTTATATTTCTCACCTCCCTTCTCTCCTTTATGCTGCTTAGAAGCCTTAGCAAAGACTCTTGTTGTATCTTGACTAGAACTCTCATGATCATTATGAAAGGGAGGATGTTGAATCCACTTGTGATTGTAGATCTTCATTTTGCATTAGCATTAACAACTCTAGTCATGGGCTCATCAACCACATTGTGCATAGCATGCATTAGCAGCAGTGCCACTATGTTTTAGCTACATTTGTAACTTGCCTCCTACTTGAAGCTCATTCCATTACTTGTGCAAAACTCCTTCTAGATATCAATGGTGCATTTTTTGTACCTATGCATCTATTTCTTGTCTCCACACTTACAGCTTTCCAAACAAAAAGATAGAAATCATGGACACACATCAATCCAATCTCTCCAAATGTTGCTTACACCTTACGTCAATATAAAGTGTGGTGTGTGCAAGTTGCACCAGAATATAGATCCAATAAAAGGTTAAAAATAACATCTCAAAAATCTCATCACATCACACTCTTGCCATAATCCCCATCACATTCATTGGCTAGTAGTTGAGGTAAACACTCACCCCACTACATTAAATTTTATTGGAGCAATTGACCACTTGTGCAACCACAATGAGCACTCTCTCCCTCTCCCTCATCCTGTCATGACTTAGTTATGGTCCATCTTACCCCAACACACTAGGTCCAAGAGCTATGGACTACATATTGCTAAATGAAGTGTGCTTGCTACTCTCGCAAGCCTTTTGTAAGCAAGAAATTGATAGGAAGCTAGGAAATATTACCATCATTAAAAGGCATAGTTCCACTGGTATTATCCATATATTAGGAGTATTAATACTATTATTGGTGGTCATAGTCATACACCCTGCTGTTATAAATCCTCTTGTCCTCTTACTACTATTGGTAGATCAAATTTTATTGGTAGTATATTTATTTGGTTTATTGGGGATTTTAAAAAACCAATATCATGAAATTATTCTCATGCTATTTGGAGCAAAGATGACGTTTGTGAATGACACATTAATGCAAATGTGAAAATGTCAATGAAATCCTTGTATCTATTGATTTTTATTAATATATCAATCGAATCCATTTATCTATAGAGATAGATAGGTATAGATAGATAGAGAGATCGATAGAATTGATTAGGTAGAAAGAGTTAGTGTCAAAATCATACTCCCTTGAAGTATTCTACTTTGATTCAGTTGAAACTTAAATTCTTATTTCAGAAGGATTAGCTAGCAAGCATTAAGTGCTAAAGTGATCAAGTGCATAAATTCCTAAAAGCTGCAACAATGGGCATTTGTGATCCATCTACATTTGTTTTGTTGTGCCTTCTTCATCTATACCCATAATGTAAGGCGATGAGTGATGTATAATTTCTCTTCTTACACCTCAATCGAGGCCCATCATACAGCAAGCCATGTACCCATATGGGAACCCACCCAAGCTCACTCACACCTTTGATCACTCACTCACCTTCAGCCCCATGAAATCCTTATCCATAAATTTGTGAGCGTTTTGATCCTCCTACAAGTTTAACATGCGGATTTTGATTTTCCCAATAGTATGTGAGTGTTCTTTAAGCAAGTTTCTTTGCTTCAAATCTTATGAGTTTCTCATAGTGTTATTCTCTATGAGTTTCTAAACTCTAGCATTGAGCCTAAGATCATTATCTCGAGATAAGTATGTGTTTGATACATACATACGTATATACATACATATATACGTACATACATATACATATACATATACATTGTATATGTATATGTATGTATGTATGTATATATATATATATGCGTACGTACGTACCTACATACGTACATACACACATGCATGCATGTATGCACACACACACGCACACACACACACACACACATGCATATATGTGCGATTGCACGCGTTGTGTGTGTGTGCATATAAATGTGCGATTGCGCGTGTTGTGTGTGTGGTGTGTGCACGCGCGCGTGCATGCATGCATGCATGTGTGTATGTATGTATGTATGCAGGTACGTACGTATGCATACACACACATACATGCATGCACGCATGATACATACATACATACATACATACATATATATATGTAGACCATGAGTTTTGTAGAGTTACTCCTAAAGCAAGCTAGATTAGTGTGGCTTCATCTCTTCAAAAATAGTTTGTTTCTTACAATCTCATTAACCATAAAGCTTCACATGTTTCTATAATTGCAATTGTTTTTGTCTCTATTGAAGATATACAATCAATATTTTCTTGTTCATGGAAAGATGCATATTCCATACAAACTGTCACAATATCCATGTAGTACATATTAACTTCATCAATATTCACGTGGAAGTTTCGTTGTACCTTTGATATACCTCAATAATCTTTTTGAAATCCTTATCCATAAATTTGTGAGCGTTTTGATCCTCCTACAAGGTTAACATGCGGGTTTTGATTCTGCCAATAGTATGTGAGTGTTCTTTAAGCAAGTTTCTTTGCTTCAAATCTTATGAGTTTCTCAGAGTGTTATTCTCTATGAGTTTCTAAACTCTAGCATTGAGCCTAAGATCATTATCCCGAGATAAGTAAGTGTTTGATACATACATACATACATACTTATATATACACATGATATACATATACATATACATATACATATACATTGTATATGTATATGTATGTATGTATGTATATATATATGTATATATATGCGTACATATGTACATACCTACATACGTACATACACACATGCATGCATGTATGCACACACACACACGCACGTGCACATGCGTGCGCACACACACACACACACACACACATGCATATATATGTGTGATTGCATGCGCGTGCACGCGTGTGCATAAATATGCACAAATAAATATAAATTTATATTTGTGTTTTTGTCGATCAATGAATGCCATGCCATACCAAGAGCTATATCTGAGTGAGCTAGCAGATTTAGAGGCCAGGTTAAGAAGCCAAGCTAGGATGAGGGATGGGGAGGATGAGAGAGGGAGAGAGAGAGAGAGAGAGAGAGAGAGAGAGAGAGAGATGCATGTGTATGTGCGTGTGCGTGCATTCACACATTTGTGTGTGTGCGTGCACGTGCATGCATGCGTGTGTGCACGTGCGAGCGTGCATGCATGTGTGTATGTGTGCGAGTGTGTACGTGCAGCTATACTCCCATATATATAATTCAAATGGTCGCTAATTAATGTGCTTAAAACATAGGCTCTCATATGTATTCATTCATTATACTGATACCCAACCATCATACCCATATCTACATGTTAGCACGTTCATGTGCACGCGTGCACAAGCACTTATTACACACACACACACACACACACACACACACACACATATACATACATACATACATACGTACATACATACATATATAAATATAAATATAAATACAAATACAAATACAAATATAAATAAATAAATAAATAAATGAACAAACAAACAAATAGATATATACATACATTGTCAAAATCATTTCATAGAGACTTACCAAACTTGTTTTTAAAAGCCATTTGTTCTATTTAGTCATTTCTTTTTAATAAAAGAAAAGTAAAATTTGTTGGTTTCTTGTGAGAGTTTGTAATGAACAAAGTATGACAAGGCTAGTTGGCTTTTACGATCCTATTTGTTATTTTTACCATAATTAATAAGAAAGCTTCATGTATATAAAAGAGGACAACATTTTTTGATGTTATCCAAGATATGATCTATACATTGTTGCTTTATAGGAACTTGCTTGTTTACTAGCACACAAGCGTGCTTATGTTAGCCTCTCTTTATATATTTAGTTGCCCAAGTTGAGTTCCAACCAAGGTCAAAATTATTAGTTCAACTTCCACCACGATTATCACAATTCTACAAGTGACTTCGAAATTTAAAAATCACCCTTCCTTCCCTCCATCGTAGCCCACAAGAATACAGGGTCCAATTACCTTACTCCCATAATTTGCACTTAGTTTCAACAATTGGGGGTCAGCTCCCTTGCTTGTAGTTTGTTAAATTGCAATTTGCAATCAGGGCGAACAGTTAAATTTCCTTGAATGGATGTAAACCCCTTCAACAAATTGAGGAAATTGTGTAAATCTGAATAAGGATTGACTCAAATTTATTCACTTTCCCCTTCAATATGAGTTTATAGAGATTTAGTTTGGATGATGAGAGAGAGAGAGAGAGAGAGAGAGAGCGCCAAGCATCTGTGATCTCAGAATATAGCCATGTTTATAGAACCCCTTTATGAACTTCATTGTGTTGCGATCTTGTGGTTACCAATCTCACGATGGACACACACACTTAGGATGATTACCAGAATGGACAAATATACTTGTCCAAATTCTAGAATTTTCCAAGATGGAAGGGGAGTACGTTGCTTCCTCTGCAAGCATGTGTGGCATGTATAAAATGCCCATGCCGCCTCATTGCCTTTTACACAGAGCCAAACTATACCTCTTTCAAGTTCTTTCTCTAAGCCAATATGCCCATATCATCCATTCAATCCGGAGACCTCGCAAAGGTCTGGGAGTTCCGAACCCTTGGACGCGTCCGCGATGGCGAAGCTCGCTCTCTCTTGGAGAAAATCGCAAAGCAGGTCCAGCCCATCATGCGAAAGAGGAAATGGCGCGTCATGCTTCTTTCTGAATTCTGGTGAGTGGCATCATCCATTTGCTTCTACACAGTCTGGATGAGGGCAACGATCGTCTTGGGTTCGCTAGTTTTCGTTGTACAGTCGCTCCCGGTTCTCCAAATAGGTCCAAGTATTGCAATCCTTGAATCATATAAGGACCCTACCACTATGACTCGCATGGACACACGTCGGCCTTGACCTGCGTATCGGTAGTCTGGTTATGGGCTTAAATTACAGTAACGTTGGCTTTGACATTGGTGTATCTGCGGTTGCTTACGCTTTGCTAATTAGCTGTCCATGTATGATAGAAAGAATATGGTCTCTGTTGTGTCCCGTGAAACCATGCACACTTTTTCTCAAGTCCTGGTGTTACAGTCCAGGGAATCCGGCTCTTTTGGGGTTGAATATCGGGGCAGGACAGGAGATCAGGATAAGGCTTCGGCAGCCAGGAAAAGAATCAGAGTTTATCCCCTACGAAGCTTTAGTGGGCACTATGCTGCATGAACTAACTCATAATGAGCATGGGCCTCATGATTCGAAATTTTATAAATTGCTTGATGAGATAACCAAGGTACCACACGCTATTTTGCAGTATCTTTGCCTGGATGAGGCATGTTCGTGTCTTCATATAGGTTGAGGTTTCCGACACTTGTCATTTCACACGTTCTAGCTTCATTCTTGCAGGAATGCGAGGATTTGATGGCCAAAGGGATAAGTGGTACTGGTCAAGGCTTCGATGCCCCAGGTAACCGTGTAGGGGGGTATTCGCACAATCCTCCCAAGTCCGATTTGCGACGTGCTGCCCTTGCAGCTGCTGAGAAAAGAGCTCACGCTGGCTCCCTTATGCCAAGTGGTCCACGGCGCCTTGGTGGTGATAGTGTAATCATGCAAGCTTTAAGCCCCATTCAAGCAGCAGCTATGGCTGCAGAAAGAAGGCTGAGAGATGACCTCTGGTGTGCTGCACCCGATACACTAGGGGAAGATGGGCTGCAGAAGGCTCGAGAAAGAGAAAATGCAAAAGGGCTTGACATGATGGATAAGGCATTGAGAGTTAGTGGAGATGATGTTTTAGCTGGCACGTCCATGTCTGGAACCCCACAAAGTTCTTTAATGCAGTGCCATAATATGGGAGAGCCCTCTACACCAATGTGGGAGTGTACTGCCTGTACTTTATTGAATCCGGTAGGTGTCATCATCCCTTATGCGGGGTTCTGACTTAATGAGTGTTTGGATTGGCATGTAGTCTTTTGTATATCACTGCTAAACTTTGGGTTGTCGTGCATTGATGGCATACTGTTTGTCTCTTTGCTTTATTTATAATTTGTGGTCCTGAAGGAAGGATAAAGTAATCTTTTACTTTTCGTATTGTAATCTCCAGCTGGGGAAGGCTATTAATTTTGTGTGCGCCATTCTTTTTTGGACAGCCTCTTGCTACAGTATGTGGAGCATGCTTGACAGTGAAATCGGAGAAGAGTATAGTAAAGGAAAAGACTTGGAGTTGCAAATTTTGCACGCTGGAAAATGCTACGTTCTTGGACAACTGTGCGGCTTGTAATCAATGGAGATACTCATATGGTACTCCTGTAACATCACAAACACCTTATGTTGGCACTTGATACTATGAGGGGGCAATTTGTGTAGAAAATTGATAACTTTTGTTGCATATTATGGATGAATTCATGGCTGACATAGCTTTCTTCACCCTCTTGCTTTCAGAAAAAGCTTGCAACACTGTATTTAGCTATCCATCAAGTGTACTATCATATATTATACACGTTTGCTCTTCATACTTTGTGTAATGTTTTTCCAGAAATGAATGGATGCACCTATACTGTAACCGTGGCCACCATAACTTATACCATCTGAAAGTTCATTCTTGTTAGGAGGAATCCACTCAAAACTAAGACATTGACACGTCCCAGCACTCCTGAAACCCCTGATCTGTAAAATAACCACACACAACATCAGAACTGAGCAGGCTGCTCACCACCCAACCGTGACATCTACGGGATGTGATCCCGAATCAGAAGATGTCCCCTCCGAGCCACGAGCTGAGCTACTGGCACGAACTCCCAATCAGATCCAAACCAGCCTGGTGTCCCATACCACCAGGTGGCGCTGTGAAGCCCTGGATCTGCCACTGGGCCTTGGGCTACGCTAAGATGCAGGCGCGCGTCCGCGACACAATCCAGGATCAGACCTAGCACCTGGGAACGAGACTTGCTCCCAACCGCACACTGAGAACTGAACCCCCTGGGCCCCTTATATAGACTCGGGCCCCGGCGCCAAAAATAGCGAAGACCTATAAATAGTTCGTACCCTTGCCACTCAACCCGAGAATCAAGCCTGCCTAGCTCTAAGCCTCCCCAGGCTAACCTGAGCTAGTTCTGTGTAACTAGTACACGTCAGATACCACTCCGTGCACATGACATACTCCCCCTCCTCTAAGAACTCACTCCTGAGTTCGCTAAGAAATCGGGAAATGTTCTTTGGAGGTTTTGTAATGTCTCCCATGTTGCATCCTCCTCAACACGATCCTTCCACTTAATCTTGTATTTCGTGATAGTACGATTTCGAATCTGTCTTTCTCGGAATTCAAGAATAGATTCAGGTTCGTGAGGAATAAAAGTTAAATCTGTAACTTCTATAATCTCATGAGGAGAAACAATTTGATCATCTGCACCCAATACTTCTTTCAGTCTACTGACATGAAAGACCGGATGTACTTTAACATCAAGAGGCAATTCTAGTCGATATGCAACTGGTCCAATTCTTTTAATAACCTTGAATGGGCCACAGTATCTGGGGGATAATTTCGGAACCAAACCAGTACTTAGGCTCTTGGATTTCTTAGGAATTCTCAAATATACCATCGTTCCTTCAGAGAACTCTCTGGGTGAACGATGTCTATTAGCATAAAATCTGTCCCGATCTTGGGCACTTCTAATAGACTCCTTGGCAAACTGCAACATTTCCTGCATGTCTTGCAAGAAGTTCTTAGCAGCATCATTTTGAATCCCTTTTAATCCAACCATAACTGGTGACTTAGGTTGAAACCCGTACATAAGCATAAAAGGACTATAACCTGTACTAGAATGCTTTGCACTGTTGTAAGCAAATTCAATCATGGGTAGATAATCTTCCCATGAAGACTGTCTCTTAGATACATATGCCCGAAGCATGTCTTCAACCAACTGGTTGACCTTTTCTGTACTGCCATCAGATTGTGCATGATCCGAGGAACTCATACTTAGAGTAGTTTCCAACTTCTCAAATACAAGTGTCCAGAAGTTACTTGTAAACTTTGAGTCCCTGTCACTGACTATGTCAGATGGCAAACCATACAGCTTGAACAAGTGGTCCACAAACTCGTGAGCCAACTGAACAGCTGAAACAGTTGTTCTTGTAGGTAAGAATCTAGCCATTTTTGTCAAATGGTCAACTATGACCCATATAGAGTCATGACCCTTGCGCGTTCGAGGCAAACCAGTAATAAAATCCATGGAAATACTTTCCCATTTATTACCTGGAATCTGTAAAGGCTGTAATAAGCCCGCGCTCCTAAGGCGTTCAGCCTTAGTAACCTGACAAACTCGGCAACCTACCACATAGTTATCTACAAATGCACGCATCTTAGGCCAATAAAAGGTATGCTTCACAAGAGACAGAGTCCTATGTATACCTGGATGTCCCGCACTAGGAGCATCATGACACTCCCAGAGAATCTTGGATTTTAGGTCCAGAACATCAGGCACACAAATCTTTTCATTCCGGAACAGCAAGCCGTTCCTAATCATCCACTGACCTCCCGCCGCCTGTATCCTAGGTGGCACAATCCCTGAGTCCTGGTCAACCATGGAATTCCCATCCTGGACTCTCTGCCAATAAGAACTGAAATGACTATCAGTTGCGTATAGCCCTCTCAAGGATTGAAATAGGTCTGAGGATATTTCCGTAAATGACAAAGCATTTACAAACTTAACTCGACTTAAGGCATCCGCCACACTATTCAACGAACCCTTACGATAACGTATTTCGAAATCAAAATCCTGCATTAACTCTGCCCATCTGGCTTTCCTTCCTCTCAAGTCTGATCCATCACACACATACTTAATTGACTGGTGATCAGTCAATACAAGGAACTTTGAACCATACAAGTAGTGTCTCCAAACCTTGAGAGCATACACTACTGCATAAAGTTCCTTCTCAAGTGTGGGCCAACGATACTGAGTGTCGTCTAGCTTCTTACTCTCAAAAGCTACAGGTCTGCCCTCTTGGAATAGAGCTGCCCCAATCGCATAATCACTCGCATTGGCCTCTAAAACATAAGGCCGGGTAGGATCGGGTAATGCAAGAATGGGTGCTTCCTTGATAGATAACTTCAAGGTTTCAAAAGCCTTGTTCATTGCATCATTCCAAGGGATCGGTTGAGTAGACCTGCGTCCACGACCTTTCAATATGTTGGTCAAGGGTACCGTGATTTGTGAATAATCACGGACTGACTTCCGAAGAAATACGGTAAATCCTAGGAAAGAGCGAAGTTGTTTCACAGTCTGAGGGATAGGCCATTCTAAAACCTTCTGGATACGATCCAGATCAATGCTAATACCTTCAGAAGAAATCTTGTGTCCTAAGTAAATGATCTCCTTCATAAAGAAGTCACATTTACTCATCTTGGCATAAAGCTTATGCTGTCTTAGAACAAGTAAGACAACCCGGAGGTGTCCTATATGATCCTCAAGCGTTTTACTATATACCAAGATATCATCTAAGAACACGACAACAAATTTGCCCAGATAATCTCTGAACAAATCGTTCATCATCTGCTGAAAAGTAGCAGGAGCATTGGTCAAACCAAAAGGTAATACGAGAAACTCGTAATGACCATACCTAGTCCGGAATGCGGTCCTATCTATGTGTTTAGCATAGATACGGATTTGATGATAACCCGTACGCAAATCAATCTTAGTGAAATACTTCGCTCCGGCCAAACGGTCTATCAAATCATTAGAACGAGGTAAAGGATAGCGATTCTTAATTGTAACTTTTTTGAGTCGTTTATAATCTATACACATCCTCCAAGAAGAATCTTAGTGAAATACTTCGCTCCGGCCAAACGGTCTATCAAATCATTAGAACGAGGTAAAGGATAGCGATTCTTAATTGTAACTTTTTTGAGTCGTTTATAATCTATACACATCCTCCAAGAAGAATCTTTCTTCTTTCTTAATAGGACAGGTGCACCCCAAGGAGATTTACTTGGGCGGATATAGCCCATATTCAGGTAATCCTGAAGCTGGATAGCTAACTCATCCTCCTCTACCTGGCTCATCCTATATGGTGGTACACTGATAGGTTGAGCCCCTGGGACTAAGTCTATGCGATGATCTACTGCCCTTTCTGGCGGTAAACCTTCCGGCAGTTGAGCTGGGAATACGTCCTTAAAATTATCTAACAACGTTCTCAATTCTCGGTGTTCAAACACACTTAATTCATTCTTGTTAATTACCGACACAACAAATGAAGAAAGTGGAATCAAAACACACTGATAGACATCATAATGAGAAGTGTTCAATATATTCCGAAGCTGCATCGCAGATACAATAGGCCCCTGAGAAGGGGGAATCTTATCACACTGAATACAAAATTGGGTGTCCTTATCTACAAAAGAAAGCGTATGCTCCGTCCATCCAATCTGAATATTGTCTACTCTATCCCGATCAACAAGTCTACATGCTCTAGATGCATAACATAACATGTGAGAGCTCCTGTGTAGGCTTGAATCCGGATGGGAAGCGCTTCAACCTTGCGATCCCAAAATTGCTTCCCAGCTGGAAGCTGCACCTCGTAGGTGTGGTCGCTAGGTACTGTGGACAGCCCCATCTTCTGTACAAATTTGTAATTAACAAAATTGTGAGAGCTGCCCGGATCAAAGAGAATGTGAACCTGCTGGTCCCTAACTTCTCCATAAACTTGGAAAAGATCATGGGAACCAAACAACGAAGTATTAAAGGTACAATTACAAGAAAGGGGGCAGGTAATGACATTTACTGAAATACCTGTCATCGTAACCTGGTTGGCTCCCTTGGCTGCGGTACGTGGACCTGCCTGGAGCTTCGGTCCTAGTACCAATTTTTGGTTCTTCCGCTTAGGACACTCATTCTTCGTGTGGCCCCGCTCCTCGCAATAAAAACACCGGCCCTCTTTCTTGAGCCTGAGAGTGCGAAGGAAACGGGCCTTACCATTCTTCGCAGGAGTTAAGCTTTTCCTGGAGGCGTTGTCCGTAGACTTCGTCTCCCCAATACCGGTTGCATGCTGAAAGAACTTGCGTTTGTTCTTTCCGCTGGTCTCGGTAACTATGGTTGCCTTGGTACCGGCCATGGTATCATCATATATGCGCGCATATGTCATGGCCTCCTGCAATGTTGTGCACTTGTTATTCTTAATCTGTAACTTATAGGAGTCTGGCAAACCATCCACGAAAAAACCTAACAAGGTTACAGGATCCATTTTAGTGGCCCTGGTTTGCAGATCCCTAAATCTTTGAAGATAAACTTCAAAAGTTAAATTCAATTTTGACATATCGAGGGCCTTGAGCTTGCCGACGATATCGTAGTCATCTTCCTTCTTCAAGAACTCCTTCCTGAAGATACCCTCAAATTCTGTCCAAGTATCAGGCTTAGGCTGAAGTTCTTTCCACCAAAGCAAGGCTTTTCCTGACATAAACCCTGCTGCTAGCTGAATCTTTTTCTCATCTGGATAGGGGTGAAATTGGAAGTGTACTTGCCACTTGTGTAACCAAGTGTCAACCACCTCCTTTGTTCTTGATTTTTGGTCACCTGGAAAGGGATCCGGAGTGATATTCGGGCCTAACACGGAAGCCATGGCATCCACATGCGTGAGTGCCTGAACCGTGCTAGCCAGAAGAGTCAAAGTTGCTTGTATCCCTTGGAGTTGCTGTGTCAACCCCGATTGATTAGCGTTGACCTGCTCAAATTTACCATCCAGAGCAGTCGTGAACTCACTGAAGGCTTTCTTAGTGATCAGGTCGTCATAGAGATCCTGATCATCCTCTCCCACTGGAGTGTAATCTAAGTCCTGCTCTCCCATAGCGAACTCGGGATTCGGAGCATCAGACATGGCTGAATCTGATTTGATTACAAACGGAGAGAAATAACTGACTGGAACGAAGCACGGAGGGAGATGGAGCAGAAGAAAACCGTCCCAGATGAAACTGACAGAAGAGATGCTGAAATCTGGTGAACCGGAAGACCACGTGTCCTCGTGCCTCCCCGAACCTGCCAACCGGATGCGCAGGCTGGAATTGAAGCTGTGCGGACTGCTGACGTGGCCTGTACGGCTGCTGACGCAGGCTGTACGGTAGCTGCAGAAGCTGGCGCAGCTGCTGTTCGGTACAGCAGCTGGTACTGAAGCAGGCAGGACAGTCCGTACAGGCTGTACGGCTGTCGCTGAAGCTGTACGGGCTGGTACGGCAGCTTCGGGAGTTGTGCAGGGCTATCGCAGGCAAGGGCGGATGCAGGGGAGCTGATCGAACAGGGCGCAGGCTGAAGGGCGAGGCTGGCTGGCACGAATCTCGAGATAGCTTCTCGAATCTTGGGGCTGCTTGTGGGTTGCCTAGCACCCAGCCCCCACCTATATAGGGGTATTGTATCAGCTGCATAGTCATGTCTTACCAGGATCTTCATTGTAAATGGCCTCATGGATGCCTATTCTAAATGCGTTGAGGCAAATTGGATAGGAGCAATTATCCAAAGCAAGAAAGGTGTAGTCCGTGGAAGCTAAGACTTGGATCTACATTGGATGTCACAAGAAAGGTAGTCAGATGCAGATAAGGTGGAAGGGTTGGAGTGGTATTTCCACGGTACTATCAATTATTATTTAGTATGTGGAGATTGAAGAACCGTTCTTCGTGATGCGGTTGAGTATCTTTGAGAGATTTGTAGATCCAGGTGTGATTGTTTTGATGTTTGACATTGAAAGATGGTTTATTGAGCCAAAGGAAGCAGAAACCTTTGTGAAGGTGAAGGACCATCATTGGCTACTCAGTTAATTGTGGAGAACAAAGCTGTATTACATCCATAGAAGTGGTTTTTTTGAGGGGATTTCTAGAGTGGCAGTTAGATGAGTGCAAGGACATTGGGGGAAGCAATATGGAGTTAGTTATAGTTGGTGGTTGTGTGGGTGCTTTCCCATTCCAAACTTCAGAGATGCAAGGAAGCTTGGTGGGACAGACTATCCCATTTGGAAGGCAAAGATTCGAAGCCACCTTATGGCTAGTAAGCTCTGGAAGAAAACAATGGGAGTAGATCAGAAACCCTAGATGTCAAGGATGCTTCAAGAAACATAACTAAGGCTATAGATCTAGACGAGGTTGAAGAGTGGGAGGACAGACACCCAAGCTCATGCAATGATCATAGGGACAAACACCCAAGCTGCTGCTATTCTGAAGCTGAAGTGCCCAACTGTGGGATAAAGAATTTTGCCAAAGGTTGCCCTTTTATAGGCTGTTAGGTGAGCTTGGCCGATCTGGTCAACGGGTGGCCAAAAAGTCAACATGTCAACTGACATAAAAGTCAACTCTATGTTTTTTGACCTGCGATGATGTGGCGTTGATTGCCTGTTGGCTGTGTAGTGATTGCTGACTGCCCAAGGTTGCCTGCATTGTTGAACAAATGCCTGTGTGGCTGTTGACCTGGTTGCTTGCGTTGGCACCAGCTAATATGGGCTTGTGGATGCCCGTGACATCCCCTTCTGCTGAAACTCGAACTAGGGTATGAGAGGGGCTTCCCATCGTGTTGACGGAGGTGACTGTCTGTGGTATACGTGGATAATAAATCTTGATTCTGAATGCCGGTCTCATGAATCCGGAGGTGATCTCTTAGTTCATGAAGCCTGATCTGTAGGAATTGAATTCTTGGGTCTGGAGCTAGCTTTTGGTTAGGATATTGGATGTGGGTTAATGCTACAGGATGATGCTCCATGTGGTTTTCCTCCGTGTATATATGTGATAGAGATGGAGGAAGATTGGGGTTGAGAGAGTCATCCTGGTCTTGTTGTAACCCTGTTGCTTGCTGTAATACTGTATCCTACTGTACGATTGTGTCTTAATGGCACCAGTCTCGAACCCCTTGAATGAATGATATCAAAGGTCGAGGTGGAATGATGTCCGCTACTTGAGTAGGTGCAACCCTGATCTACTGACTGTGTTACCCACCCTGAGATCTTCATAGTAGCTGAAGCTACCTGCAAGTTGCTCTGTATCTGCTGCCCTGGAAATGCACCATTCAAGGTTATGGGTTTCGTTGGCGTAAGAGGCAACAACCTTCTGAGCTTCTTTGGTGGAGATGATGTCCTCGGAACTGCTTGAATCTGCCAAGACAAGGACCTTCTGACCACCAACCTGTCCATAAGATTGAAACATATTGGGAAACTGTTGAGGCTCCCCCTTCGGCTGAGCTACAAGCTTCTATATGACTACTGAGGTTGTCCCTGTAGTTTGCTGTTCATCAAGCTTCTCAATGACTATGGAGGTTTTTGAACATGTTGCCGAACCACTTGATGCGGCTCTTGCGGTCGGAAGCTTCTGGAAATGCGGGCAAATCTTCCTTAATATGGCCTGGCACATGACAATGGAAGCATTGGTTCTCTTTGGCATAGATTGCTCAGGTTGCTTTATCCTGGGGGTCCCTTGGTCTGGACAGCTTGATGAGTATCTCCTTGGGTGTGGATTTTAGGAAAGAGAGTTGCGATTCCATTTGAAGCAACGGCATTGACCTTTTTGTGGTGTGTTAGAGATACTCAAAAGAAGACAACAAAGTTTGTTAGGATGTGGAGGGAAAGCAGTAAGGTCCCTCAGCTCTTGCTCCCAAGAAAAAGGCTGTAAAGGAAGATGTTGAGTGCTATAAGGTTCAAAAGCCGCCAGAGAGGTCACATTAAGGTCTTGCCCTGCCCTTGAGATCTTGATAGCCTACTCCTAAAGGTTTGAGCATGCATGCCATGTGGTGGGAGGGGTGTGGATCAGGGATGATTTTTTCATATTAGTTTCGTTAAGAAGCAAAACTTTTATATTGGCGTTAAAGTTTGTATGCCTTAATAAATGCTCGAAACATTTTCCAAGATTTGAAACTCTTATGTGAAAAATTGAAAGTTTCGTTGGGATTTACATATTTTACTTCAAAATTCAAAATTGTGCTATATGCTATCAATATTGTGAAACTAAAATAAAAAGATCGATAAAGTTTCGCTAGGAGTTTATATTAATATATATATGCCTTCGATAAAAACATCCATGGAGGGGAGGGAGAAGAGAAGTTGTCTCGTTTGAGTAGGTTGTCTCTTACACTCCGATTTAAATCTCTATAATGTAGTCAGAGTATGGATTTCATGTAGGACCATGATATGGACTATATAACTTGTTCGTGCCATGGCTATGAGAAGTGTTTCCTTTGGTCTGATTGTTGAATCTACTAGAATCCTCATTCCTTGATTGAAAAGGCTTAATTATGACTCTTTGTATCAATGTTTGCATCTCTTCTCATGTGCTTTCGCATAAGCATATTTGACATGATTTTAAAAGTGCATCATAGTGACCATTGCCATCATAAACAATATATTCATAATCTTTCCTAGACCGTTGAGAGCAATGTAGACTAACCTTTCTAATTTGATCTCTTGTCGAATTGAAGTTAAGTTATCACCAATGTCTCTTAATTTGACTAGCATTATTAGTTTGCAACTTTGATGCACAGTTTAACTAAGTCTCTCGTAGAATAATCCTTAACATGTTTTTCGCATTGAATTGGAACTCAACTAATTCTCCAATAGAATGATTCTTCACATACATTTTGCATTGAACTATTAAGTCTCTCGTAGAATAATCCTTAACATATTTTTCGCATTGAATTGGAACTCAACTAATTCTCCAATAGAATGATTCTTCACATACATTTTGCATTGAACTAGCACTCACAAGGTATCATAACATATTTTGATTGAAGTTAATGATATTCAATGCTAATTATGTCTCCTCATCTTGGTATGATTCCATCCATCATGAGATACTAATGTAGGGAGATAAGAGCTGGAAAGGGTTGGCCGAGCACCTTTCATCGGGGGGGACAGATCATGACCCCCCCCCAATTTTTCTGTTTCTTCGCAAATTTTTGAAGCTAAAATAGGAGTGAAAGTGGAGTAGTGGTGTTATTTTCAAAAGCTTAGGCCTCATCTCTTTCTCTATGACCATGTCCCACAAGTCCAATCCTTCATCTGATAAGCTTCCACCATGTCTTCTATCAAGGAAGGATGCTTTGGATGTCAATAATCAAGAGAAGAGAATAATCGCCATAATTATTGTCACTTTGCTTGCTATTCAGATCAAGAAAGATAATATCATCATGTGAATTTGCCATGATGAAATAACTATAATTTTGTATTGGGAACAACATGCCAAAAATAGCCAAAAGGCTTTACAAGGCTAATGTAAGGTAGGAATTGATGCCGAAATAGTCAATAGGTGACTTTACAAGGGTGGCATATTGAAAATGAGTGTAGTTGTCCTAAAATCAAGGATCAAAGTACCAAGTGAGTCACATAATTCTAATACAACACATTGCTAACGTACCAAGGTGTCATCAGAGCAGCAAATGGCGGGCTGGAGCAGAGGTCAACAATGAAGAGGATGGACAGCTTCACGTTGAGCTGGCTACATCATGCTTGGGCTGTCAAATCATTGAGCTTCAGAATAAAATTCGCCGCAAAAAACAAATTTCGTCACTTCTTGCAAGGGCTCTAACTTCTGGATTGCAATGATCTAAAAAATGAAATTTGTAGTACTCAAGGTCCTCTATAACTTTGGTGAAGACACAAAGCCGTGATTCTGGTTCTAGATATGGATAGAAGTGTCACATTGTCCGCAGGTCACAGAAAGATGTAGCTGAAGGAAGGAGAAGAGAGGTGGCAGATCGTGGCGTGGAGAAGAGAGCTCAAGGAAGGAGAGAAGAGGGCAATCTTCCAAGGAGGAGGAGGTAGAGTAGCTTCATTGGCCTCCCTCACCTCAACCTCTTGGAAGGGAAAGGGAAAGAGAGAGCAAGGCTAGGAACAAGGCTCTGATACCACATGAAAGATCATAGTGGTAGGGAGAGAAGCAAGCTAACACTAGGAATGGAAAGGAAAGATAACAAGCATAATGGAATGAAATGGAAAGAAAATGAAAGCAATGGACAAGTACTCACATGATACCAAAGAGCTTGATGTTGACTGATGTAATAGACAATAGACAAGTACAACACTATATAGTGCGACACTAGACTCTAGAAAGCCATAATGTATATGGGATAACTCCCAATATGACACGTGCCATGTCTAAGACTCATTAGACTATAAAACACACCTAGAACACTTAATTTAGACTCACTTTGGCTTCATATTCCAACAGTTCCACCTCATGAGGCTTCTCACGGTGCTACGGACCCTCCCTTACAGGCAGGAGATATTACTATCCTAGTTCCTTGTGTGGATGAGGTTGCTCCTGTCCCCTCAGATGCTCCTGTGAAGGAGCTTCCATCTTTGGAGCAACTCATTGCCATAATCCATGCTAGTGACACTTTTTTGGATGAGGCCCATCAGCAGCCCCCTTTGTTTGCTCTTGATAGAGGCAAGGGGATTATAGCTTCTATTCCATCATCCGTAGGGATTCTCCACACACCTCTGCGAGTTGCATCATTGAGGAATTCTTTTGCAGCTCTGGCAGACATGGCAGAGGTTGAGTTAGAGGAGTTTGTACCCTCTACCCTTGGGGAGCACCTTGTTCAAATTAATGTGGATAGAGCTTCCCCTTCTGCAGGTGTGGGAGTGCTTTCCCCAGTTGATTTCCCTCCTCTTGATAGGAGGAATCTTTCCCAGAAGAGGGATATCTCCGCTACAAGGTCGAGTAGGGTTTCTCATCCGGCCTCTTCCTCTCGCCGATGAGGATTGTCAGTTCAAATGTTCAGGGCCTTGGAGGTGTACCTAACCACCGCTGTAGGTAGTTGATTCATAACCACCTTTATCCAAGTGTTACTGGGGGCTCCATTGATATTCTCATGACTCAGGAACACAAACAGGATGTCTAGGAATGTTCCAAGTCGGGTAAGCTTCACTCATGACATACTTTTTGGTCACCCGCCTTGGTCACCAAGGGAGGTAATTGCATTTCTTTTTCTCCTTCGATGCTTCCCTTGGTGATTCCACATGGGATCATAGTTTCCTCTAGAGCTCAGTGGATCATTCTTTTGATTGGTGTGGACATAAGATTGGTTTCTTAAACACCTCTATGCCCCCAATTCAAGAGGGGACCATGTACTTTAATGGAAGGAGCTGCTTTCTTGGTCATGCATCACAGAGTCTTGGATCATTGGGGGTGATTTTAACATGGTTGAAATGCCCACAAACAAAAGAGGAGGTAGGGAAGGTGGTATACATTCCCTAGAGAGAGCAGTCTGGGATGCCTTCCTTTTTCACTACAATGGCAGAAATTCTTAGCATGATGGTGCTTTCCACACTCAGCCACACTCACTCCTATTTTCTTGGTCAAACAGGAGGTTGCAGATGCCTATCCATGCACGGATTGATAGATTCTATGTGGATGATTGGGCTTTGGATAGAGGTGGGATAGTATGCATTATACATGGGATGTCCAATTCATATAATTTTCTAGTTGTTCTATTTGTTTCAGATCCTCATGTGAGGAGTCGCTTTGCCAGTATTAGGATCCAGATGCCTTCTACGCGAAGGAGGGCCTCTCAGAGGCCATGTTGCAGACTTGGGTATCTCACATGCACGATGGGCAACTTTCCCCGTCAAATATAGCAGCATCCCTTAGATATTAGAAACTTTTATCACTCAATTGCTCAAATTAGGAGAGGTGAGATCCTCAAGCACGAGATAGGTATTCGCCAGTAGTTGGCTGCTCTTCAGAGGGAAGAGCAGAAGAGGCCAACAGATGCTTGGTTTCAGGAGTGCCTTGCTGTAGTAAGGGCTCAGTAGTAGTCATTGTTAGATCAAAGAGTAGAGTATGCCTTTCATGCCAGAGAGTCATTTTGGACTCAGATGGGAGGTAGGGTCAACAAGCAGTTCTTCTCTACTCTTGGCCCAAGACATAGTAAGGAGAGCATTTTAGAGCTTGTTGACTCAGACGATGTTTTACAAGCACATCCAGATACCCCATCTTGCAGTTACCCACATATTTTTATGCCTCCCTTCTTACAATAGATATTGACACTCAGGCTAGAGATGATGCTCGAGTTGTTATTTGGCAGCACCTATGTATGTTGGTGACTGGAGATATGATAGTCTCATTGGATGCACCATTCATCGACATAGAGTTCAGGACCTCTCTCTTCCCTTCACAAGGGCAAGTGCCTTGGTTCAGATTGTCTTACATCCCCTTTCTTTATTTCATTTTGAGATCAGATTGGGGATCACATTACCTCATCCCTACATGGCGTTTGGTACTCAAGTGAGATGCCAGGCTCACTGAGGGCCTCATTCATCTTATCCCAAAAGGGGGTTGCAGGAATTTAGTGTCTCAGTGGAGACCGATCACTTTGTTGGGTACTTTGTACAAAATCTTAGCAAAAGAAATTAGCCTACGTTTGCAGCCCTTTCTTCTAGATCTTATGCATGATACATAGACGAGATTTGTGCATGGCAGGAGCATCTTTGGTAACATCTTCTCATTTTGGTAGGCTTCTAACTGGGCCATGCGTAATGGCCATAGGCTTGCCATTCTAATCCTGGACTTTGAGAAAGCTCATGATAGAGTAGACTAGGGATTTCTAGAGGGTACCCTTGCTCGCTTTGGATTCATAGATGCATGGATTGCTTCGCAGCAATCTATTACAGCATCTCGTTTTTCTTCTTCTTGCTTCCATTTTTGAGCTTTCATTGCTTATATTCTATAAATCTTTTAATAATTCATGCATGTTTATGTAATGTATAATGCATTCATCGATTAGAATCACAAAGACGTGTTTTTTTTTTCTTCTATAAGAAATGATATTTCAAAACAAAATATTGCTCACATTTCCCGTGAAATATTTACAAACCATTAATAAAAAGACAGTGATAACATCTTGTGAAGAAGATAATGAGACTCATGAATAACACAAACGTTTTTGAGTAACATCAGTATTGGACAAGAAAGTGAGAAATTCTATCCTAATGAGACTCATTAACATGAGTAATAGACAAAAAGGCAAGAAATACTATTCTATCATTGGATGTTCTTCTTCTTCTTCTTAGTGTTCCTCTCCCTCTTCTTGCTCAAGATTAGCATCAAGATTATTGGTTACCCTTTTGTCCTCCTCATTATGAGCATCTGGTTCATAATCAAGCAGATCTACAATCTCCCCAACAACTTGTTCACCAATAGGAGGTTGAGGCTCTCCTGAAGCATAAAAAAGCCTTGGATCAGACTCCGTAGTCTTCATTCCCACTTCTTGGTACTCATCTGGCAACTCTCCTAATGCTGCCACTCTTTGTTCAATAAATTGTACCTGTAAGGGGTCACACTCAACAACAACAACATTTCTCTCCCTCTTTAGAGCACTAACGGTTGTGGTGCCTGTTTTGAAAAACAAGTCCATTATTGATTCTCCCTTAATTGAAAGAGGGCCAATTAAATCCATTCATCAAAAGCTGAGGCTTTTGATAAGGATTAATTATGCCTATTAATTTACCACTCGTATGCTTGAAATTTTTGCAAATGCTAGGTCTCTCAAACACATTTGTACGAGTTGGTTTCATGGCAAAATTATATGTCCCTTGAGCTCTTAATCCAGATGGAGAGTGAAAACCAATCGTTGCAAACTCACATGCCCAAGAAAGTCGATCAAGTTTGTACCCATGGATGTTGGGTTTAGTCCTGCAAGTAAGATTCTCTTAAAAAATGCCACAGAAATGTAACCAAAAGAACAAAAAAGGCTAAAGAAGAGAAAAGTAGAAACAGTACCATATGATCATCTGATTCACCATGTTAAGATCTGTGAAGGCCTTTTGAGCAGCTGTAATTTGATCATGAGCATGAAAAAATATGAGTGCCCATGATTCACAAGTTTTCAATTTCTGAAAAGTTTGAATGACTCTTTTATAAGCACGTACTCCATACTTCATGTCATCATTGATTGAGTTTGGAGCTTTGAAACCATATGGAACATCAACGATTGCTAAAGTATAAGGATGAGCTATCACAAATGTGTCCATCTCCTCTACCTGTCTTTCATGAATTGTCCAAAGCAAAGGAGGCTGATCCACATCATCTGAAATATATTTGTGTAACCCAGGAACATTGTGAATTGTTTGTTCTTGCTCTCTTCTTTTCCTCTCTGTTTGACAATGAGACAAAAATTGTTCAAAGGGTTAAGGAATTTCCCTCAACTTAACATGAGGGTCTCGATTCTGCATTTCATAGATATTAAGTAAGACCCAAGATACTTGAAACTTAAAGTAGTATCAAAGAGTTCACATTTTAAAATGTAACATAACATTTGACAAGAATTGAGATTGTTAAGCTTAAAAATCAAAATATTGATCTTAGAATCTCACATATGACCTTAAGCTAGAACCTAGAATGCAAAGTCCATCTTGATGAATCTAGAAGTGGATTCTAGAATTGAAAGAGTGTTCATGTGACCTTAAGATGAAAACTAGAAGAAGAACCTTACAAACTTAGAGGTAGGATTCTGGAATCCACTTACACATTTTTCAAAAAGAAGTAAGAATCTCTCAAGCTCCTTTGGGTTACTTGAATCAGGATGGTATTTCCTAACTTCATCCCAATCGCTATAGTTCAACTTTTCTATCATAATTCTTTGCATGTGCAAATAAGATTTTTTCCTACAAAGACAAAACTATGTTTATTAAGAAGCTAAAAGCAAGTTCTTGAGTGAAAGCGATTATAACATTTGAGTGAACGAGCAAGTAAGAAATATACCTTTCAAATTCTGCTCCCATCTCCTATAAGGAGATGTTTCCAGCCTTCACACATGCTAGAACTCTTACCTGTTAGAGATGTATCACTAATTCCTTACAAAGATCTCCAAGGAGTTATCTTCATGTCTTCACTCAAGGAGAGACTTCATCTGCCTTGGCTTTCCCACAAGAGCTAGAAAAAGCCTTCAACATCTTTTGACCTTTCAAATTTCCTTGCTGCCATAAATCAAGAATCTCTTCTTGTAGGTTCCAGACGTCCTCATCTCATGAAATGCCAACTGAAAATAATGCCTGATGTTAGGATTTTTGTCAGCACCACGTGCATTATTCTTGTGTACTTGTAGACCACATCTCTCACAAAGTGTGACTCGAAATTTATCATCAACAATCCGGTCTTCACTTTGTTGGTTGACCCATTCATTATGAAAGAATCTAATTTTTTGAATGAAATTCATCTGTAAGCGATAATCTGAGTCAACATTGTGATGCATGGATAATATTGTACACTCCTCATCAGTCAAACCTGCATAAATCCAACAAATTATTGTCTTATAATTGTCAATGTGGTCATATTCTAGACAAAGTTCTTTTTTTGCAAGCAATCCGTGGGTTCCACCTAGAACATAATACTTGTAAGAATCTGCTTGAGACTTTATCCATGAGTTCTTTGTAGGACATTGATCCCTCTCCACCAAAACAAGTAGTGGTAGCACCATGATTGTAGGTTTGGATCTCATTTTTCTCTTGAGATTGGAAACATGCACTTCATTAATACATCGTAGCAGCTGAAGTGGTCTTGGGATCAATGGGAGGTAGTTCAATAAAATTGACAGGTAGCTCACAAGGTAAAGGATCAACCATCTTTGTCTTCTTACACATCTCTCGAGTAGCATTATTTAAATTCTGATCTTGTGGAGTTGACAAGGGTGCATCTAGACCTGAGGGCACAATCTTAGCTTCACTTAAGAGTTATTTCTCCCTTTTTTTGCCTTTACAACCTTTTGTTCTTGTGTCTTGCACAAAAGGTTCTTGAACTGGCTCCTCTTCACTCGAATCATTAGTGTCGGTGTCCACATCTTCTTGCATCTCTCCATCTTCATCAGAGGTACTTGTAGAATTTGAACCACCAAATACTCTCCATGTGCTTCGATAATGCTTGACCAAAACTCTAAAATCCAACAAGAAAATAGGAACTTAGGAAAAGAACATGCAAATTACAATTAGAATAACTAGAAGATGAAGAGGAATTTCTCTTACCAAACCTCTTGTTTGCATCACATCTTCCAAAATTGTTGTGTGCTTTGGGGATTGACCTCTTGTAGCTCAAAGTCCTTTTGAAAAAGGAGTACAACAACTTCAGATGATCCTAGTTCATGCTCAGCCAGAAAGTACATCTGTTTTTATCTTTGCTCCATTACACTTATGATACATCCAACCCATTGGAATTGAGTAGTATTACTTGATAAACCTTTATGTTTAGTCACAAGCAAAAAGGTAGTAATAGGCTCAACTACTGTCCTATGAAGGCCAAGAACCCCCATGGTCAATGTCCGAGAGGGAGTCAAGGAGCCTGAACACCCCAACCTTCCTCTTACATCACCTGCCACCTCAGAAGGGGATGTATTTTTGGACGTTTTAGACTTTTTCTTGGAGTAGAGAAGCTAGGATTGTGATGCCATTGCCTGGAAAACAAATACTAAGATTAAGAAAACCTAAACTAATGGAGGAAAGAGAAATTAGTGAAGAAGTGCTTGTAGAAAAGTCACATTAGCATGCCCCATCACGAAACACGTTAGAAATTGGATTCTAGAATCCAAACTAAACAAAAGAAGAATTAAAGAAGAACTAGTGAAGTGGAAAGTAGCATGGAAGATGAAACCTAGAGTATTGATTAAAGAACAGTGAGTCGCAAATCTAAGAGGTAGGATTCCAAAATCCAAGTATGAAAGGTGTAGAAATATGAAAGCACAATCTTCTTTGTATTTACCAAAAAACATCTCAAAAGTAGAAATTGAAGAGAACATTGCGAAATCTCTCCAAATTCACATAAAGTTTGTGAAATTGGGAGATATTAACTGCAATATTTTGACCAAAAGAGCACTTTACTCATTTTAAACATATAGAAATTGTTTCTTCCACTTGTTAAAAAAAGCAAGGAAGACATTGAATAAAGTACATTTTTCAAGAAAAACCTAGAAAATTTCAACTTTTATAGAATTTGTAAATTAGAATTCTCATCTCTTTGCAAAGAGCCTTGGTGGATAGAACTTGAGCACATGGAATTGCTAAAATTATGTTTGCTGAGCGGGGTTTTCGTGTGTTGAATGTAGAGTCATTGAATTTGAATTGAAGGATGGAATTTGATCCACTAAGACTCATGTAAGCATTAGAGAGGTGAAAGGAATAGAAGATCCCACGATCATAACCACTTTCCCTTTTTCTTCTCTTTTTGACACGATTTGCAAGATTTCACAGCACCTGCTAGGTGTTTTCCCTAGGTATAGAGAACTTGGATTCTAGAATTCAATTTCATGGAAACAAAGGGGTGTAGATGAGGGCAATAAGCAACAGTTTGAAGCTTTTGCATGATGTAAATGTTGGTTGTGCTAATGTTAACATAACTGTGTTGATTTTTGGGATTCCAGTATCCCAAGTGTCGAGAATTGGGATTCTAGAATCCCAAGTGTAGAGAACTGGGATTCTAGAAACCAACCTGTAAAGCAATACAACAACCGCTGAGAGAAGGCAAAGTAGCTTCTATGCCGCTTTTTGGACTTTTGCATTGTATTCCAGATGATTTTGTTCCCCATCAACACAACTGTGTTGATTTTTGGGATTCCAGAATCCCAAGCGTAGAGAACTAGGATTTTGGAATCCAACTTCAAAGCAAAAGAACAGGTGTAAACAAGGCGAACAAGCTTCTATGACTCTTTTTGAGATTTTGCACTGTGTTCCAATTTATTGTGTTTTGTTTTGGGATTCTAGTTTTCCATTTTTACAAAACGTGGATTCTGGAATCCGAATTGCTAAAAATAGAAGAGGCACCCCCCAAGAGAAGTGAAAATTCACAAATTGGTCATACCATCGTGGGCTTGGGTCTACCGGCAGCCCCCAGACCCCGCTGTTGGGGGCATTGCCTCCAGACCGTGCAAGGGGGCCTCCCCTCGGACCCCCTACTCTTAAGGGGCTGCTGCCCCCCAAACCCCTACTATCAGAGGATCTGCCACAAACCCCTGTTGATGCTTGAAGTCTAAAAAACCTTCCACTACATGTCTTTTTGTTTTGGGATTCCAAAATCTTTCACATCTTAGTTGGACTCTAGAAGTCGACTCTTCCCAAAATTTGGGATTCCAGAATCCCAAATAGATCTATTTTGTTTCTTTACAACCAATGTAAGATTTAAGGTTAGGATCCAAATTCCAATCTTCACATGAAGTGGATTCTGGAATCCTACTTTCCTTTTCACTAGTTCTAAAGAACCATTTCTTAAAAATAAGACTTCTAAGGTTTGGATTCTAGATTTTCCTTTTGGAATGGAGGACTCATATTGAGAAGGGATTTTATTTTTCTTTGGATGTTGTGTACTTTCACGTGTAATCATGTTTCAATAATTATAAACAATCAGCCCAAAGTTTATAGACAAGAATATCTCCTCATAACTCACTTTATACCTCAGACTAGCAAAATTTGTTCCTTATATTTTTCAAATATACGAACTCTCATACAAACTACCTTTGTGGAATCCCAAAACATTAACCACAAATTAAGCAATGTTCTCTAAAAATTATATTTTTAGAATTTAAGCTAAACAAGACAAGTAAAAGGCCAACCTTTTCTTAAAAGTTGTACAAAAATGTGTGCAAGCCTCTATAGTGCTCTTGAGCTCCAATTCCAACTCTTGCAATTGAGAAATAAGGCCCTCCACCTCCTTTTAAAGCACTCTCTCAACACTTTTAGAAAGTTTGGATATTTTTTAAATTTAAATATTTGAATTCCATAAAAAAGGTTACACAAACTCTAAAGCCTCATTTACGAGGTGCAATATTTCCATGTCTCTAAAGCCTCATCTACAAGGTGCAATATTTCATTTGTGTTTGGTGATAGAGTGGTAACATGGAGCTTATGAGTAGTCCTAGCAATTCCTTCCTTTTTTGTCCATCTCCTTCACAAACTTCCAATTTTAGCAAGGATATTGAAGAAATTGACCACACCCCCTCCTCAAAGGGACTTCAATTTCGGCAATCAGCATGCACATTGAGCATCGACACTAGCAATGCTAAGCAAAGAACTTCAAAAGGTGCAAGGAAGGAAAGGATACTTTCAAGAATTTCCATACGTGATGCAAGTAGAGGATTTTGTTATAGAAAGAATTGCTTGAGGTCACTAGGATTTAAAAAAATCAAGCAAAAAGGCATCATTTCTTTGGGTTGAAAAGACGAGAACAAAATTTCTTATTGATAACTTCAGTGAGAGCCTCCTTCTCCTTG
Organism: Dipteris shenzhenensis; assembly: GCF_047967505.1. NCBI lineage: Eukaryota > Viridiplantae > Streptophyta > Polypodiopsida > Gleicheniales > Dipteridaceae > Dipteris > Dipteris shenzhenensis. The sequence goes on along the minus strand of NC_141619.1, from coordinate 45,755,607 downwards.
ACAACCAAGTACTTTATTAGTGATATGATGGTTTGTAGATCAAGCTTCATGAAAGTGTTTTCCCTTGGAAACTTAAGAATGGGGAAAATAATTTCAAGCAAAGGACTTGAGGACTTTCATCCAACTTATGGTTCTCAAGAAACACCACAACTTTCATTGTTGAGACAATGGCTTCAAAGTTTTGTCTTGCTCAATGGGGAAGTCCTCCCAAATTCTACATTCACTCATTTGCCAGATAGTTTCACAAAGAAAGAAGTCTACAATATTTATGTAGATACATTCAAGGAGAGTATGCAAGAGGTTCTCTCTGTTCCCTCATTCTTGAGAGTCTAGAGGCAATATTTCTCTCATGTGAAAATTCCTAAGAAGAACAGGATGGGTGTTTGGAAAATTTGTGTAGAATTGAAAGCAAAAAGAGACACTGCAAAGACCAAAGAAAACAAGCCTTGAGTACATTAGTTTCTCTTGAAAGTTTTTATTATTTTTAAAGGGTACATAATTGAAATTAAAAAATCATTCTCATCTTTTGTGCATTTTTCTCATACATTGCAGAGCAAATTAAAAAAGCTTTACAGATTCATTGAGAACAACAAAGCACAGAAAGGCAAAAGTTGGCAAAGCATAGGAAAAAATGTTTGGAGAAGAAAGGAAAGTACTTGGGCTTGGTCATTGATGGTATGGATTTAAAAAAAACCATGCTACCTCACTTCATACGCACTCCAAAAAATGTGAAGGAGGAAAACTTCATCCAATTGCATGTTTCCTAGGAGATGAGGTTGTTGCATGCTCAACCATACCAAGGCCTCTATTTGGCATGTTGCACTTGGTAATGTCAGCTCTACCCAAAGTTGAGATGGAGTAATATGTATCTCCTTAGTATCAATGGCATTATCAATTCCAGAGGTTAAACTTGAAGTACCACTCTTATGGTGTAAAAAAAGGTGTAATGGTAGTAGGTTTATCATTGTCAAGGTGCATAAATTGAGTTTCTTTAGCAATTGGTAGATCTATTGTGGCTAGTGTATGTATCCAATTTGGTGAGTCTTCTAACTAAGGTAAGGGAGCACACCAAGAGTCTTTAGGACTCTTCCCATTTTCCCCATCCTTATAAGCATTGAACACATTTACTAATGTTGACCTATTGGTGGTATCAGATTCAGCTCTGTGAATAGATTCCCAAACATAGCGATCCAAGTTTGGAGATCCACCCTCATGACTTTTTCATCTTTATTCAAATATATTCTATTTGAGCTCTAATCATGGACCAATCATGCAGTTTGCATGAAAGGTCTACCCAATATGACATCATAGTCATTCGGTTTGTTGGGGAAGTCCATTACAACAAGCTGCACTTGATAGGTAAGACCGAAGGTCTTAACCTCGATGTCTTTTAGAACTCCTACCGGTTGGTGGGCAGTTACACCATCAGCCAATTTGACTATGAGGTTTGTGCTATCCATCTTAGATCATCACCACTTGGCCCAATATTACTTTGTGACTATACTTTCACCTTCTCATCCATCGAAATTGCCATAGCATTCTTGTCTTGGTAGGAGATGGGAAGTACTATGTTGGAGTCATCATTTTCAAAGTACTAGCCCAATGTGTTGATGGGTACATTGGGAAAGTGTTGGGGGTCATGTGGGGCTTCGACCATCTTAGGATAAGTGGGCACAGGTGCTACTATTTTCCCATTCATTTAATTCAAGAGGTCTCTCAATAGAGTGGGATTACCCCACAACAGTGTCATGATGGGAATCTTTACCTCGATGAATAGGAATGAGTCCAATCTAGCAATGTCTTGGGGCTTGGTGATTGGTTCCAAGTTGATAGATTTTGGCTCTTCAAATCCATAGTAGAATATATTTCCATCCTCCTTTAATTGTTGCAAGGTGGGGTCTTCTTCAAACATCTATTTCCTTAGAGTGAACCCCTCCGTTGAAGAGCGTGAGGTAATTTCCTCTTCCACTCTTTTAGGAACTTTCAAGGACTTAGATGTGTGATTGACTTCCCAATGTCTCAAATAGATCATATCAACTCCCTTGCTTGACTTAAGTCTTTGCTCAAACTTTTCTTGGAACTCGCATGCCAAGTTTTGCACCTTGATAAGGTGTTGTTTCTCTACCAAGGGGCTTGGGTATTCATCATGACCCTTGCACATTGTGGCTCTACCTTAGATAGGGGTTCTTAGTGATTCCTTGACTTATTTGGGAGGAGGATTGATCAAGCCCATTTGAGAAGAAGACGATATGGCTAGGGTGGCACCTTCATAAGACCCTAGATTGATGACCTTATCTTGGCCCTTTCCAATCTTAGTGGTGACTGATGCTGGTATCCACATTGAGAAATCCTTTTAAAAGTGGTCAACTCTACACCTAGAGCATAATGGAGCTTGTGTGTTTGAATGGGCCATGGCCGGTGCAGATGGAGTGTGACTGTAGGGATAGCCTTTCAACGAGAGGTCATTGACATTTAAAGCATGAGACTAGTGGATTACTTACTCTGTATGGACACTCATTAGCCTTATGAGGAGCTTAACACGTATAGCATCAAATAAGTGGTCTCCTTATCAAGGTGTTCATATCTCTCACATTTTGAGAGATGAAAGCCAATTGGTAAATGGGGATATGTTGTTCATTCTGCATAACATAATGAATTATATAGTTGGACTTACTCATAGTATTATCAAATTGAGAATGAGTACTCCCACTAAGGGCATGATCTAGTTCTTTGCAATGAATCCCCCACCAATACTTGATTCATGGGAGTGATTCCTAGTGGTGGGCATTGAGGTCCCAATATAGGTGAGGCTAACGAGAGATTTTGAGCCCTAAATTGACCTTGTATGGAAGGAGTCACTCCTTGCATTTCCAATTGTTCCTGATTAGATGGATATGGAGGCACTCACAATGTCAGTGGTGGCCTTTTTGGTAAAATGGGATAATGACACTGGGAATGACCTTGGGATAATGACACTGGGATATTTCATGGTTCCCCCATCATGAACAATGCATGCAGTAGAGTGCATGCCTTGCCTAAAGGAAAGGGCATTTAGTGGTGGCCTTTTTTGGTAAAATGGGGAATGACCTTGGGATAATGACACTGGGATGTATCATGGTTCCCCCATCATGAACAATGCATGCAATAGAGTGCATGCCTTGCCTAAAGGAAAGGGCATTCATTGGTGGGATGGTTTCCCAATACAAATTCCACACCTTACATTGTCAAACCTTGGGAATAGGTGGGATTACTAGGGGATTCCTTGGCCATTCCTTGCTTCTATTGCTGGCTTAATTTATTTAATAAATTAGTAGCTATCTCCTCCATTTTCATGCCCTTGGTGAGTGGGGTTGTCTCCTTGAGTTCACTTGCAGTAGTGGTCTTTAAGATCATCTGGCATACTTTTGAGAAGGCACATGCGATCTTTCCTCCATTAACCTTTTCTTTCATGTTGTCATCTAAGTGCAAAACAATCTTGCTACATGACTCAAATGATGTGGTATTCATGGAAAAAAGATGATCATGAAGCTTTGAATCCCCTAGTCAGTGAGGAAGCATAGTAGTAATTGTGCATCGCTCATCATCTCATGAGGCTTGCAACAATGGGAGGTCAAATTGGCATTTGAAACTCTTGAGGGAGACTGGAGACAAATCAACCCATATATGATTGGCTTTTATCAAAGAATGGATATAATGGTTGCTGATTTCTAGTAGACATTATGGGACTTGATTCCCTACATATTGCTTCCAATACCGATGGCTGGGCTTACAACAAGATTCTATCGGCACTCTATTCTACCTAGCAAATGGCTTTAGCATGTCTATTGGTTCAATTAGTCTAAGTATTCCCATCATGTTGGAGAAGGTTTCCATTAATCTAGCTGCTATAGAAGGGGTAGGAGACTGGGGATCACTAAACATTATGCTTGGAGCCATTGAGGATCTATTATCTGAGGGATCTCATATATCTCTACTATCTAGTCTCATGGACTCTTCTACGCTAGCTAGGTCACCTTGTGGTGGTTCATGCCAACTTTTGAGCTTGTTGACCCTAAGGATGTAAAGCTGGGTGTGGGGGTCGATAAGAGGGTATTTGAGGCACTATCCTTAGGCTCAAGGTTAGCTCCTGGGATTCTTCTTGATCTCAAGTGCATGTGTTGGTCAATGCTTTGAGGCCCTGTTTCTAAGTTTATTCCACTTTGAGGTGGAGTCAAGATGCAGTAGCCACTTGTGGCTTTGGATATGCTGATTTTGGAGCTATAATTCACTTATCTCCAAGGGGTCCCTATGTAATGCTAATGCCGAGTGACCAATGTAGTGACTTAATAATGCAATGACTCGATAATGCAGTGACTTGATAATGTGACGAGTTGATAATGTGACGAGTTGATAATGCAGTGGCTTGATAGTGTGGTGACTTGATAATGTAGCGACTTGATAATTAGATGACTTGATAGCATGGTGACTTGATAGTGTAGCGACTTGATAATGTAGTGACTTGATAACGAAATGACTTGATTAATGCAAGAGGCTAGGAATCGTTGCTTTAGCACTAACGCTGCAGCTTGACTTTTTGATCTAACAAAAACTATCAGTGCATTTAATGACACATGGTAGGTAGTGGTGAGCTATCAGTTGTAGGTGATGTTAGACATGTAATGCATTGCACTGCTAGATTAATAACAAAACAATTGGTTGTCTCACTCCATTAATAATCCAACATGACTGACTATCTAGCTGCACTGAATTTATAGTAGCAACTCAAGAACACACAGTTTTGTCGACTAGTTTTTGGGCATTTTCTTGATTTCTAGAGTTTTGTTTAGAGATTTTTGTGTGTGTGGTTGGGGTGCTAATCTACCTATTCTACCTACTCAATGTTTAAAAAAACAAGAAAGATCAAATTTTGAAGGAAAAATGGAGTGTTTTACAAAAAGTGACAATTTTCTCCTTTCAAGCCACTTTGAAAATCAATCCTATCATCATGTCTTAGTGTTTTTATTGGGATTTGCTATCACACACACCTTACAAATAACCTAAAATCTCTTTCTACAAACTTTGAACACTGAAAAAAAACCAAAACCACTTCAAAATCACTCCAAATGACTTTCCACACCTCTCTTTCAATCACACTTTCCTATACACAGAAAACCAACAGCTTTTCTCTACAATTCTTAGCATTGGACAATGGGTAGATAATGAGAGAAGCAAATGCAATGCAAAATCACACCTAAAACTCCCCTGCAATGGCACCAAAAATTTGTAGTCTTGCAGTGACTCATGTGTCTTGGAAATCTTGCAGGAATGCCGATGGAGTATTCCTCCAAGTTAATTTGGGTTGACAGTAATGCATGCGAATTCCATCCACTATGAGTCACTCTAGTGACTCTCATCTTCCACTTTTGTCACTTTAGTGACTCTCAGCTTGTTGCGACTATGAATCCATAAGGAGAGGGGAGAGGAGAGAAGAAGAAAGGGAGAGGAGAGAAGAAGAAAGGGAGAGGAGAAGAGAATACGTAATTCACAAAAGGAACTATGAGGGAACAACACTGCAACTCCATAGAGTAGAAAGAGAGCTTGTATTCCAATATATGCAACCAACAAGTGAAGACCAAAGTCAAACATGCCATCTTTTGAAGCGAGGCCAACCCCATTCCCTTTAGACCACTCTCTTTCCTCATTCTTTACAATCAACTTGGGCCCATTTGCCTCTAAGGCACAATCCTAGCTCTATGGACTTGCCACTATCCATCAAATGACATTTTCAACTATCCTTCAAATGCATTGCCAACTAATGACAACGCGCAATCCTATCCATCAAATGACTTTGCCAACTAATGTAGTTAACATGTAGCCAACCTAGAAGATACAACTATCTTGACAATACAACCTTAGATAGAAGCACCAATCTAGCATGATGAATCAGAAGAGGTGGAAGTGCCAATCTTCATGGCAAGTGTTGAGTGGGGTAGTGACCTTGAAGAGGCCATAATTAAAGGTTACGGTGCAGACTTTAATTGGGATCTAGAAACAAAATGTGATAATGCCACCTTAAAAGGCCAAGTATTTGACAATGACTTGGCAATCCTGCAGGCACTCATGGCCATAGAATACCCCAAGATAGACCCTCTAGCACTAGCCAATAGAAATCAATGGGTCAAGAAAAAAGGAGGGTGTGCAATGCCAAAAAGCCAAGATAGAACACTTTCATGGATTTGAAAGAATGTAGACTAGAGTGATGAAACTGTATTTGACTAAACCCACAAGAGCACCTAAGTTCCCATATTTTGAATGGGATCCTAAAAGGCTTGAAGGTGCATGTATGGCCGAAGACCCTCTCCTTGGGAGTGAAACTCCTATTGAAAATCCATCACTAGTCTCACAAAGCAAAAAACTTCGCAAATTCAATCCCAATGTGAGACTGAATAGTGACATTGTGAATACCAACAAAAAGGAAGAGTAAGAGAAATACAACTGAATTGGACCAAACATCTTTCACCGCATCAAGTGGAGCTAGCAGCCAAGCACGCACCTCAAAGTGCCATGAAGGCCTAAGGGAATTTCCCAATTATTTCAAAAACTATACCAAGGGAGAGGAAACAATAGAAATGCCCAAGCCAGCAGTCAGGGAATTAGAGCTCATAGAAACAGAGAATATTGAGGATACTCGAATGTATGAAGGACCAGCCAAGACAAGGAAACTAAATCTTGCCATGGATGGAGAAGAAGAAAAGCATGTATACATCGGTGAACAGCTCACTCTAGAAGAAGAAAAAGAATTAAAAGCATTGCTGATGGAATATGGAGATTACATGTCTTGGTCCTATAAAGAAATGAAAGGGATTTTCCTTGAAGTTGTAGTACATATACTACCAATAAGGGAAGGATCCAAACTGAAGGTATGTGGACCCTACATAACAAATCCCAAATATGGCACGCATGTCTATGAAGAACTAGAAAAATTACTAGATGTCGATTTCATTTATGGAATCGAGCAAACTGATTGGGTGTCACCAATTGGGATTGTTCCTAAGAAAAACAAGAAGATCTAAATATGTGTGAATCTCAAGAATGTCAATGCAGCAACAATCAGAGATCACTAACCCCTACCATTGCCTCAAATAGTTTTGGAAAGGGTAACAGGGTTTGAAGTGTATAGCTTCTTGGATGGGTTCAATGGGTACAACCAAGTACAAGTTGCACCTCAAGATCAAACAAAGACAGCCTTTGCCACAAAATGGGGGCATTTTTGCATACAGAGTCATGCCATTTGGCTTATGCAATGCCCCATCTACTTTTCAAAGGGTCGTGTACACTGCCGTCAAGGAATTTCTCAACAAGTTTCTACAAGTCTTCCTCGACGATTTGTGCATACACTCAAACAAAAGGATAACTTGAAATGCCTTGAAGGAATAATACAAAAATGGAGGGAGTATGAAATCTCTTTGAATCATCTAAAATGCCAATTCCTGGTCACACACAGAGTAGTCTTGGGACACATAATCTCTCGCCATGGGATTGAAACTGACATGGACAAAATAAAGATCATCATGGAACTTCCCCCCCCACTAAATGCAAAGGCGTTGGCTCTTTCCCACGGCTTTCACAGGAAAGAGCAGGGTATTCTCAGTATGCAGGGTTCTGAGGCTTTTTGTCACCTATAGATATATCGGGCTTGTCATTTGTAGTATACGTGTAGCTTAGGACCTCGAGTCGTATTCCAGTGAGAGACATAGGCTTAAGTGTGGTAAGTAAACATATTGCATGCATGTGTAAAAGGAACATGTATCATCATGGTTGAGGTAATAAAGGCTTTTGCCTTCATAGTTACAGGGTTTAGGAGGAGTTCAAGGGTTAGAGGGAGGTTTAGGGTTTAGAAGGAGGTTCCAAGGTTTAGGAGGAGGTTCTAGAGTTTAGAAAAGGTTCCAGAGTTTAGAAGGAGGTTCCAGAGTTTAGAAGAGGTTCCAAGGTTAGAAGGAGGATCCAAGGTTTAGGGTAGAGTACATGGTGGAGAACTCGTCTCCCTCGTAGATCATGGAGGTTGTGTTGAGGAACTAAGGGTTTAGGGGGAGCATAGGTGTGGGAGAGAAAGAAGGTGTAAGAGCATGGGGGAAAGAAGAGAGAGGAGGGAGGAGGAGGGAGGAGGAGAAGGGGAACGGAGGAGGAGGGAGGAGGAGGAGAAGGGACCCCTATATAAACTCCTAGTCAACTTCATCTGGATAGAGTAATGCAAACAAGCATTCAAAACCCTCGAGTGGAGATTGATCACAGCCCTTGTTCTAATGGCACCAAATTGGGACATAGGATTTCATGTACATACTGATGGTTCCAACTATGCAATAGGGAGTGTGTGTTATGTACATAGGATTTCATGTACATACTAATGGTTCCAACTATGCAATAGGGAGTGTGTGTTATGTCAACGTGGCAAACACATCAAAAACCTAGTATACTTGCAAGTAGCTAACTGACGCGAATGTGAATTACACTAGAACAGAAAGAGAAGTTTTGGCAATTATCTATAGCATAAAGAAATTTTGACACTATCTATTGACTCCCACTAACTTATCTTGTACACAGCTCATTAAGCCTTATATCTTGTGAATCGGCCATGTACCACAGGCCAGATCACTTGATGGCTTCTACTGCTACAAGAATTCAATTTCAAAATCGTGGTGAAAAAAGGATATAAACATTTCATTGCTGATCACATGTCACAATTGAGGATGACCTACCAGATGCCACATTATTTCAAATAGACGCTATGCCTGAGTAGTCTGCATACATTATTGGGTACTTAATGGCAAGAAGATCACATCCTGAAATGAAAAGAGTGGATGCCAAAAAACTAATTCTAAAAGATGCACCTTATCAACTCATTGCAAGGCAACTATACAAGATGGGCAAGGACCAGGTTTTAAGGAGATGTGTAATACCACATGAGATCATTCCAATCCTCAGTGAAGCCCATGAAGGCAATGCAGGTGGACATTTCAAAGGGAAAGCAACAGCAAGAAAAGTCCTCCTCGGAGGATACTAGTGGCCAAGACTTTGGGAAGATGCCTATGAATATGTCAAAAGCTATGATGTATGCCAACAAACTTCTAAACCACAACAAAAGGACTTCAATCCCCTCACAGCAGTTGTGGCACAAAAACCATTTGAAAATTGGGGGATTGATTTTATGGGTCCCATACATCCAACAGCAAAGGGAAGACCGGCATGATACATCATTTGGCCACTGATTACTTTACCAAATGGTCTGAAGCTAAAGCAGCCAAAAAGGCAGATGCTAGAAGCACATCAAGGTTCTTGTATGAGTATGTGATCACTCGATTTGGTTGTCCCATTGAAATTGTGTCAGATAGAGGCACACATTTAATCAATGAGGTTATACAAGAACTCTTGTCTGGCTTTATGGTGATCCATAGAAAGAGCACACCCTACTACCCCCAAGGGAATGGACAAGCTGAATCCACCAACAAAATATTATGCATTGCCCTCACCAAGGTAGTAGAACCAAAGCGTTCTGATTGGGCAGAGAAACTAAATGTAGCCTTATGGGCATACCAAACCACACACAAGGCTAGTGCAAGGAATACACCTTTTCAATTGATGTACGGCCTTGAAGCTATAGTCCCATTAGAAATTGGAATACCCAACCTACACATAGCAGTACAAGAATGTATGAGAGATCATGCATCCCTAAAAGAAAGACTCTTTTAATTAGAGAAGCATATAGAGACCAGATTAGTTTCCTACCATGCCATGATAATAGAAAAACAAACAAGGAAGGCATGGTTTCATAGAAACCTTAAAGACAAAGATATCAGGGAGGGTGACCTGGTTTTGCTGTACAACACCAAAGTCCACAAGGACAAACTCAAATTTCTAGGTCAAGGACCTTATAGAGTTAAAAAAATGAACCCCATCAGAGCTATGCTACTAGAAACATTGGATGGAGTCCAGTTTACAACACCAATAAATGGGAGCCAATTGAAGTCCTTAGGTTATGGCTTATTGCGAGCACGTAGCTGGGTTGCCATGTCTTTAGTCCACTGGCTATGGAACTTGTGTCGTGCCAGTTGATCCTGCTATAAAGCCTTGGCACCATACAATTTTTTCTCAATTTCCAAGTAGCTTGTATCCGCCATTTATTCGAATAGAGATATGTGGCATGCTTCTAAGTAGATCACTCTTTCATAGAGTCTGCTTGTAATCTGAGCATCGACTCGTCCATTGGGATTGAAACTGAGTGGAGGATGGCCCCTTTGCTCTAAGTAAGATGTTGCTTCCTGGGAAAGAACATAAGTCGATGTAGGTGGCCAAACAAGTTCCAGTGACTGGGCCCCCAGTCAATGGTTGTGTAGGCTGGTGGTGACTGGGGTGGCATTTGTTCTTCTTGGTCATGCACTGAATCCTTCTTGGAGCTATCGATCTTGACCATAAATGCTTGTGGTCATCGTGGTTGAGAGGATGTAGATGGCTGCGAACTCTAGAGGGGGTCTCGTGGTTGAGAGGCGGTGGGCTCTTTCAGCGCATCCTCTTTAGTGGTGGCATTTTTTCTAAACCTGCATCCATGTGCATGTGGTGTACCATTGATCATTAGATTAGTTGGCATGCAAGTATGACCTTTGTATGTGCTTGTGAGAGATCTTATTTTTATACATGCTTTGAAAGTGTGGAATGAAAGTATGTGGCACAATTATTCATGCAATCATCTATGTGTCTAAGCAAAAACGTGTGAGTGCATGTGACCTAGTAGCTAGGTAGGGACTAACTATATGCTTTTTTTTGATTTGCTGGGATTTCATAGGGCAGCTAGAACTCAAGCATCACTTCTGAGCCCTAGGTTAAAATCGATTGATGCTACCTATATGTGCGAAGATGTACATATGCAAGTGAGTGCTCGTGATACAGCCTAATCCTAACTAAGGAAGACTTGGGTTTCCCAAATCTTCATTTTTGTCAGTGATGGCTTGTGTGTTGAAGTAGTAGCGCTTTAGTCGGCTCCTGTTTATTGTTGTGTTGAATTGGACTCCATCCAATGTTTCTAGCAGCATAGCTCCGATGGGATTCATCCTTCTTACTCAGTAGGGTCCTTGACCTAAATACTTCAGTTTTCCCTTGTGTCCTTTGGCATTGTATAACAAGACCAAGTCACCTTCTTTGATGTCTTTAGCTTTAAGATCTCTGTGAAACCATGCCTTTCTTCTGTGTTTTTCTGTTGTCATGGAATGGTAGGTGACTAGTCTTGTCTTTGTATGCTTCTCCAATTGATAGAGTCTTTCTTTCAAGGATTCATGGTCTCCCATGCATTCTTGTACTACTATGCGTAGGCTTGGTATTACAAATTCTAGTGGGACCATAGCTTCAAGGCTGTACACCAATTGGAAAGGTGTGTTCCCTATATTGACCTTGAGTGTGGTTTTGTATGCCCATGAGGCTGCATTCAATTTCTCTACCCAATCAGAATACTGTGGTTCTACTACCTTGGTGAGGATAATGCATAATATTTTGTTGGTGGATTCGGCATGTCCATTCCCTTGGGGGTAGTAGGGTGTGCTTTTTTTATGGATTACCATAAAGCCAGACAAGAGTTCTTGGATTACATCATTGACAAAATGTGTGCCTCTATCCGACACAATTTCAATGGGGCATCCGAATCAAGTGATCACATTCTTGTATAAGAATCTTACTGTGCTTTTGGCATTTGCCTTTCTAACTGCTTTAGCTTCAGCCCATTTTGTAAAGTAATCAATGGCCATAATGATGTCGCGTGCCTATGTTCCCTTTGCTACTGCTACTGGATGGATGGGACCCACATAGTCAATCCCCCATTTTTCAAATGATTTTTGTGCAAAAACTGTTGTTAGGGGATTGAAGTCTTTGTGTTGTGGTTTAGTAGTCCGTTGGCATACATCACAACCTTTTACATATTCATAGGCATCTACCCATAGTGTTGGCCACCAGTAGCCTGTGAGGAGGACTTTTCTTGCTATGGCTTCCCCTTGGAAGTGTCCTCCTACAATGCCTTCATGGACTTCACTTAGGATTGACATGATCTCATGGCATTACATATCTTCTTAATACCTGGTCGTTGCCCATCTTGTATAGTTGTCGTGCAATGAGTTGATAGGTTGCAGCCTTTAAAATTAGTTTTTTGGCATCTACTGCTTTCATTTCAGGGGGTGGTCTTCCTCCATTAAGTACGCGATGATATCTCCACACCAGTCTGGAACATCATCTATCTGAAATAGTGTGGCATCTGGCAAGTCGTCTTCTACTCCAGTGGCTTCTTCTTCTGACTTGACACAAGACATGTGATCGGCAATGTAGTGTTGGGCACCTTTGTGGACCACTATTTTGAAGTTAAATTCTTGAAGCAAGAGGAGCCATCTGGTTATTTGTCCTGTTGTACACGGACGGTTCACAAGATAAAGCAATGCTTGACGGTCAGTGTAGAAGACAAAATCATTTGCTAGTTGATAGTGCCAAAATTTCTTAGCACTATACACCATTGCTAGGGCTTATCTTTCCGTGGGGGTATAGTTGATCTCTACATCATTGAGTTGTCGACTAGCGAAGTAGAATGGGTAGTCTTTCTTATGTTCACCGGGTTGACAAAGCACACTCCCAATTGCATACTTGGATCCATCAATATGAACATGAAAATCAATATCCCAATTGGGAGATATAAGGATGGGTGCTGTGATTAGGCACCACTTTAAAAGCTCAAAGGCTTGGTCGCGCTCTTTTGTCCATAAGAATTCCACTAATAATTTGTAAAGTGGTCTAGCTATCATGGCATACCGCAATATAAATCTTCTATAATAGTCGGCATGTCTCATAAAGACCTGTACACCTTTGGAATTTGTAGGAGGAGGCAATTCCATGATAATTTTGATTTTGTCCATGCCAGTTGCAATCCCATGTTGAGAAACAATGTGTCCCAAAACAACTCCATGGGTGACCATGAATTGGCATTTTGTTGGATTTAGGGAGATGCCGTACTCCCTGCATTTGATTAGTACTGCTTCAAGACATTTGAAGTGGTCTTTTTTGTTTGAATGGATGCACAAATCATCCAAGAACACCTGTAAAAACTTATTTAGAAATTACTTGAAAGCTGTGAACATGACTCGCTGTAATGTGCTAGGGCATTACAAAGGCCAAATGGCATGACTCTATATGCAAAAATACCCCATTCTATAGCAAATGCTATTTTTGACTAGTCTTTAGGAGCAATTTGCACTTGGTTATAGCCACTGAAGCCATCCAAGAAGCTATATATTTTGGAACCTGACTCACCTTTTCCAACACTGTTTCTGTTAAGGGTAGGAGATAGTGATCCCTAATTGTGGCGGCATTCACATTCTTTAAGTTTACGCATATTCTTAGCTTCTTGTTGCACTTAGGCATAATGACAATGGGTGAAACCCAATCAGTGTGCTCTATCTCGTAGATGAATCTGGCATCCAGGAGTTTTTCCAGCTCGTCTCATAAACCAAGAATACCTGTAAAAACTTATTCAAAAATGACTTGAAAGCTGTGAACATGACTCATTGGAATGTGACCGGGGCATTTCAACGGTTGAATGGCATGACTCTATATGCATGCAAAAATACCCCATTTTATAGCAAATGCTGCTTTTGATTAGTCTTTAGGAGCAATTTGCACTTGGCCACTGAAGCCATCCAAGAAGCTATATATTTCAGAAACTGCCACCTTTTCCAACACTGTTTCTGTTAAGGGTAGGGGATAGTGATCCCTAATTGTGGTGGCATTCACATTCTTTAAGTTTACGCATATTCTTAGCTTCTTATTGCGCTTAGGTACAATGACAATGGGTGAAACCCAATTAGTGTGCTCTATCTCGTAGATGAATCCAGCATCTAGGAGTTTTTCCAGCTCATCATAAACCATGGTGGAATACTTAGGATTTGTGCAATAAGGTCCACATACCTTAGGGTGGGAACCTTCCCTTATAGGTATCGTGTGTACTACCACGTCTGGTGAAATTCCTTTCATCTCTTTGTATGACCATGCTAGGCAAACATGGTATTCCATTAGGAGTGATTTGAGTTTGGTTTCATCTTCTTGTCGAAGCTGTTTCCCAATGAAAACTAGTTTTTCTTCCTCCCCTTTAAGGGCGAGTTTCATTGTGCAAGTTTTTGTCGGTCCCTCATAGATTGGAGTTTCTCCAATGCTATTGGTTTCTTGAACTTTAGATTCTCTTAGTGGTCTTGGCATTGCTATTGGGACACTACCACTTGTGTAATTCTTGAAGTACTCCAGCACTTCTCGAAGATCGCGGCCTCTGATGGTGTTGAACTAGCCTGACATGTGCCATGTGTACTAGGTGGCATAGTTTCATTTACTAATTTGTTAGGCTCATTTTTACTTCCTTTTTCTGAAGTCTCTTGATCGAGCTTCATTTGCACATGTGGCTTATATTTTTTAAACTTCTTATGTTCAAAACTGTGGGGTAACTTTTCCACTGGTAAGGTGTTCCCAAGAAGTAAGGGTTCATTTGCTGTGCATGCTCCTTCCTGTCCCTCCGGGGACCATTCAAGAGGCGGTGGCAATGTGGACTTCACATACCTCAGTATGCATCTAGCCGCATCCAAATGTGGTTTCCTTGGAGCCTGCATAAATTGACTTACCAACCCAACAGCATAGCTCAAATCTGGCCTGGTAATAGTCATATAAATCAAACTTCCTACTATGCATCTGTACATAGAAGGGTCTTCCAGAAGCTCACCTGCATCTATGCTCAACTTCACGTTTTGCTCCAAAGGAACTGAAATAGGCTTACAGCCTATCATCCCATATTTGGACAGCATGTCCAATCCATACTTCCTCTGCAAGAGCCATATCCCACTTGTGGATCTAATCACCTCAATGCCCAAGAAGTAACGCAGCTCTCCCAAATCCTTCATCTCAAACTTTTTCTTCAATAGCATTTTCACATGAAGGATATCTTCATCACTATCACCTGTGATGATCAAATCATCAACGTAAATGACAAGCAGCATAATACCTTTCTCTATTTTTCTCACATAAAGTGAGAAATCTGCCTTGAAAATCTTAAAGCCAAAAGTGACAAGATACTATCCTATCTTGTTAGACCATGCTCTGGGTGCTTGCTTCAAGCCATACAAGGCTTTCTTCAACCTGCAAACAAACTCAAGATGAACAGCATGAACATAACCTAGTGGCTGCTCCATATAGACCTCTTCTTGCAAATCACCATGCAAGAAAGCATTCTTTACATCCATTTGATGTAAAGCCCATCCCTTTGATGGAGCCATAGCAAGGACTGCTCTTACAGTTGCCATCCTTGCAACCGGACTGAATGTTTCTTCATAATCAATGCCATATGCCTGTGCATACCCCTTGACAACTAATCTTGCCTTGTATCTGTTCACAGAACCATCTGCATTGTGCTTCACCTTATAAACCCACTTGCAGCCAATTGCATTCTTGTCTTTAGGCAAAGGCACCAATTCCCATGTAGCATTTGCTTCCAAGGCATCCATTTCTTCATCCATGGCTTTCTCCCATTTTTCTTTTCCCATGGCTTGCTCAAAAGAAGCGGGTTCTGGTTCATGTATTACTTTGACCATATAGGCATAGTGAATGGCTATAAATCCATCATATTTCAGCCTATCCATAGGATACCTAGCTCTGCTAGACCTGTGCAAAATAGGCTCACTACCAGGTGCTCTCAAAACATCCCTTGTCTTCCTTAGTCCAGGTGTAACATCAGAAGGAATACCCAACTCATCATCAAGGCTCTATTCTGAGCCACTGGATTCACCATCCACATAAGAGTGACCTGCATTCACATCAACCATGGGCTAATCTACTTTCTCTTTTCCTTTTCGTGATGCTTGCATACCACTATCTGCATTGCTTTGAGGAGATCCTCCTGATCTCAATCTGCCTGTCCGTGGCAACGTATGTGAACCATGGCTAGAGGACACTACAGGTCCACTAATATTTTTTGATTGTTGCTATGAATTTTGTGCAACATTACCATTTTGTGCATCTACATCATCAATCACATTTACTGGTTTATACCAGCTACTCATCTCATCAAAAACAACATCTATGCTCACTGTAAACTTACGAGTAGAAGGGTTATAGCATCTATACCCTTTTTGCTACAGAGAATAACTAGTAAAGCTGCACTTCTCAGCTTTTGGATCCAACTTGGATCTCAACTCATCTGGCACATGAACATAGTCATGCAACCAAAAACTTTCAAATGAGAAATATCTGGTTTCCTACCAGTATACCTCTCCTCTGGCATCATGCCATGTATTGCTACAGTGGGAATCCTATCATCGTCGCAGCGTCCCAGCAATGTTGTGGTGCAGAGGAGTCAAAGGGATTTCTTGAGTTTTAGGGGGGGAATCGGGGTAGAGGATTGTCAAAGGCAGTGGTTGTAGTAGAGTTGTATGCAAATTTGGTGAGCGTTGGAGTCAGAGGCGTTGGCCGGAGCGTAGCTACATGCAGATTGGGCGAGAGTTGCAAAGGGTGTCTCTGCTGCAAGTGTGGGTGTTAATGTAGTTATGTTTGGAGGGTTATAGTTGTGTTAGTGTTGTAGGGACCATCATGTTAATAAAGTGCCTAAGATTGTCCCATGTGTGTAGGGAAATGTGCCAGTGCAGACGGATCGTCAATCGGAGGTCATGACATAAAGATATGAGTGAATTAGTGCGAAACGAGGCCCACATGGGGGCGCAAATGAGTGAGTGATAGGGATGCCAAAATGGTGTGCAATGGGCTGGAAAAATGCCTCGTAGGGTGGTGTTTCCATGTGCAAAACTTTGGTTCAAACGGGGTCCAGTTCGGGTGTCAATTAAGCGAGTTAAAGTTATGTGAAATTTGGACTTTCAGTGTGTGTACATGAGCCTTAGCTTTAAAGATTAGATGTGAATATTCTTAATCCTTAAGGGAACTAAACCTCAACATCATAACCAACGTTAGTTTATCTAGGTTAGGTTAACTTTAGTTAAGTAACCTTAGCTAAGGTTAGTTCTGTTAAGTAAGTTAGTTCTAACCTTACCTGAGGTTAACTCCATTTAGTTTAACTAACTCTAGCTAGTTAGTTTGAATGTAGGTTTGGTTTTATCCTACCATGTGTCAAAATCTCTCTCTCTGTCTCTGTCTCTCTCTCTCTCTCTCTCTCGGTCTCTCTCTCTCTCTCTCTCTCTCTCTCTCTCTCTCTCTTTGCCTCTCTGTCTCCGTCATCGGTTCTCTCTATGTGTGTCGTTAGTCCATCTTCATCTCTCTGTTTATCATTTCTCTACTTTCATTCAGCTTTGGCTTGGCATTTGATTGGATTAAGAGTGCTACCGAGATCCATGAGTTTATCCCAATGGTCAAGTAAGAGAAGCAATGTGAAGAATATTTTTTGTTGGTTGCATAGGAAATCCCCTCACAGGAGATAATAGGCAACACAATGCCTTTGGTCAGTGTTGGAATAAAGCCCTCCTTTTGCCCATGATCAAAGATGGAGAGATTTTGCAACGTTGAGCAGCAAGAGGAGAGGCACAAATTTCCTTTGGTCTAGATTTGCATGAAGTGCAGCATCCTACTAGTCATTTCTTTCCCAACTCTTCAGTAATAATGAATTCTTTCATTGGCCACACTTTCAGACTTGGGAACTCTTTCGTCCCCATCTCCCTCGCTCCCTCTATAGGCTACAATGATCTGAAAAAAGAGAGCAGCTAGCCCGGTGGCCCTTTGAGTAGATGTAGTTGTGTATGACTAAGGAGAATGACGAAGTTGGTGTGGAGATGAAAGGGGAGAAGAAACGACCCTTCTGGGGCTACATTAGTGCTCACCATCCACCATTTTCCTTATAACTACTCAAATCACAACTGTATGGCTTCTCTAACTCTAAGCTCTGTGCTCAATGGTCAATTCAAATCCATAGGGTCGTAGAAAATAGATTTCAAATTCACCAATCTACCTTGATTGGCTTGTTTGCAATGCTTTATTCGTGCATAAAATTATAGGCGGATGTCATTGCCAATTATTACCATAAAAAGCATTTTTCTAACATCTTCTTATCCAAATACATGGTTGATATTATTTTGGTCGTCACACTACAAAGTTTCACCGAAGCAACATAGATGTGATTTAGAAGGAATCATTAAAGATAACCAACGGGCAAGAGATGGTTTGACGGATGGTGGTACTCAGGAACAACCTTTTGAGTAGGGTGGAAATGGAGCCAATGCAAGGCTTGTAAGAGTTGAAATGCTACCTCGAAAGAACCAAAGCTATATAGAATCCAAACCAACTGAAATTTGAGAATAGTGGAAGCATGTCTAGTAGCAAAACCGTAATCTCAAGTGGGTTTGCATCAAATCTTCATGGCTTACAGAAGAATGCCTCAAAATCTTTTCGAAGTAAAAAGGCAAACCGAAAATCAAGCAGTTGCTGGCATAATCCATAACATCATTTCATTGAATCGGTGAGCGACTATTAGAGTTGTTGATTGAAGATTGCCCAAAGCAAACTTAACTATGTCATAACATAGAGAAGCTGCTTGAAAAATGAATTGAACCGAGAAATAAATTCAAAGAGGAAGGTAGAATAGCTTGAATTGATTGTCTCCCAAGGGATGGAAGGAATCCCCACCATGGATTGTCGTTAATTAGTTTACGATATTGTTTTGAATTGAGTGTTATGTTCATAGTCCAAGATATGGAGCTTCGAGGGGGCCGAGATTGAGGACAGTAGAGGGAAAGTAAAGGCACAGGGAGGGAAGAGGAGCATGAGTAGTGTGAGGGAGGGATTTGTGAAAGAGATGAGAGGCGAAGTGAAGGGCATGAGGGAGGGAGAGGTGGTAGAGCAAGGGAATGGGGGAGGGAGACTCAACTATTGTCGATCAAGAAGAGATAGGAGAGGGTGAAGGATAGATGAACAGCCAAGAGAAGAGGCCGAGTGATGTGAGGGGTGAGGGAAATCTAAGATTTCAGTCAAGGGGGTGAGGGACAGGTTTCTTGGAAGGGGTAAGGGAAAGCAAAAGAAAGGGAGGGATAGTGGAAAACATAAGAATAGAGGAAGTCAAGAGGCAGTTCTTGAGAGAAGAGTGGAAGATAGATAGGTAGAAAGACAAAGAGGGGGGACATAAGTGGGGGGAAGGGGAGAGTGTGTGAGGAGTGAGAGAGTATGGAAACACGAAGAGGGAGGATTGAAGGGAAATGGGGAGAAGAGAGATGAGAGGGGAAGAAGGGGGTAGAGAGAAATGATAACTTGATGGAAAGCTTAAATGACGGAAATAAAAAATGATAGAAAATAAAGAGAGAAGGGGAGATGATCACTTTCAATCGCTTCTTGCAATACTCTCTTGATGTTTCGGGATTGTCGACGAAGAAAATGGATGGTGGACGAAGACAATGGATGGTGGATTGTCGACGAAGACAATGGATGGCTAGGTCATCACAGTGAGAGGGGGGTGGCGGGGGTGGAGGGGGGAGGATTACCAAAAAGTGAGCGAAGAAAAGCGAGCAGCCCCAAATAAGCGAGCAAGATTAAATAGGTTTCAAGCGAGCGAGAACCTCATCCAGCATCTTATTCCTCTCAATATCATTGGAACAATTGATGTGATCATAAGCAAATTAAACATATTCCAACAATGAAGGCATGCCTGAAACTCACAATTAACTTCTCTTTCATCCCATACTATCAATTTGAGTCATTGTGGAGAGGTAGAGACACAACAATACATAAAATTTGCGATAAAAAAAGCAAACACTACTCAGATTGAACATCCACACAGCAAGATAATGATAGATCACAATGTAGAATATATGACTGAAAATATGTAAACATGATCATGTGCTACATATACATATAATGTCTTTTATGCTTGCAGAAGATCATCCATACATTCAATCCAAAAACATGGAAACAGAACTAACTATGTCAAAAGAAAAAAAACACATTTTCATCATAAGGATTAATTTTGCTTAGTGAAAATACCTATGTAATCTGGACAATACCATGCTGTAAAAAACTTAGGGAGCCAAAAAAGGATTTTAGCCCTCCATATTTCTATTATGACCAATGTCTGAATGATAGTTCTATCGGAACTAGAAATGAATGCATCTAACCACTATGTTGAGTGCTCATCCAGTATCCTGTAGACTATTATGTTAGCCTCAATACGTGACCACAAACTCAAGCATAAGAGGAGCATGATTCAAGTGAAATAATTGGCAAAGACACTCGGTAACTAGTATCCTACTGCATCTAACGAAAAATATGCACCAGGCGTTAACAAGCTTTTATTTCCACCCGTATAAGCAAACTCGTATCTTGTAGTATGAAAAACTTTAAGGAAAACATTGCACTTAATGCATCAGTTAAGCCAGTGACTACTCATCATGCACAATCAAACAATCATCAAGGAAAGTCTAGTCAAGCAAGTTGAAGCAAAAAACCAAATATCTATTCGGATCAATGCCGTGGTGTATCCACCAACCATGAGTAGCAAAAGAACCTATGAAAAAAGCAAAATAGGGATTATGCCTCTCTACCATTATCACTTCCATGCTACAAATAAGGGAATACATAGTCATTTTAGGGTACTTTTAGGGTTCATTCCCAACCACTAAAAAGAGAGCCAATGCTATCTATTTGTATTCATAAAATCTTTATGAACATTATCATGTTCAATATAAGGATAGGAGCTAGCTCAATGGGTAGTCTTAAACAAATATAAATACTATTCAAATTTTAACCTTATGCAAAAGCTTTTTTTTTAACACAAAGTAAAACTTGATTATACATATAGATGGGAATCAGGTCAACATTGTAAGTATGTATTTAGTAATTAAGTTGAAAATATTCCCTTAGAAAAATAGCTCAATCAACATAGTACCCATATTATATATCCAAAATTTACAAGATCTCATTCATACCATTAGATTGTTTTCATCACTTGTCATCAGTACTAACCTCAATTGGCATTATGTATTTGGGTCAAAATAGTTTTTAGTATAGGATATAATGGAGCAATACATTTATGTAATATCTAGTGATCATAGTTTCTAATATAGTATAAAATGGAGCATTGAGTAATGTTGTCATTCAAAAATGATAATATACCTTCCTTGACCATATACAAGTATCATGCATTCATAAAAAAAGTTAGTCATAAACTGCAATATAATGTGCCCATAATGCATGTACATTAAATCTTCACATGTTAGAATGTGAGAAAGGGAATAATTTAACTATGAAATCAGGGATCAATGTAGGAAATGGTCTTCTATGCACACATATATGCTAAGGGTCCATCTAATACAATATTGGAAATTGATGTGAGTATAAGTGTATGCATCCATTGGTGATGTATATGAGTGTATGCATCCATTTGTGATGTATATTGTTGTACTAATCCATGGTGCTTTACAGCTTGAGTTGTTTGTAGCACAATTAATCACAACAATTTTGTATTTTTTTAAAGAAAAATGCCATAAACAATTCATGCTACAAAACACACACAAAAAAATGGCATTTGTAGCATTAATCCAAGCATTTCCTACAAGCAATCTCCATCCCTCCCTTTCCTGCTTACTCTTTCGGCCACCTCCACCCTCTTGTTGCCCTTCAAGACTGCCTCTTGCCTCCTCGCCTCCTTGCTTCCTCACCTCCTCACCTCCTTGCTTCTTTGCCTTCTCACCTCCTTGCATCATGCTTGTTGCTGGCAATTCCAAGGCTATCCCTCCCCTCATTGGTCAGCTCCTCTACTCCTCATTTTGGAGTCTCTAATGAATAGCTTGGGGGTCTTGTTTTTGGAGGGGGGAAGCATAAGAATGGCAACACCTTAATGCGCTGTCATTTTTCGTGCTTTTGCCACCCAAAAACAAGACCTGCAAAGCCCTTGCTTAAGCTTGAATGAGCCTTTTGATTTTGGGCGTGTTAAGCCATTTTTTACCATTATACCCCCAAAATCAAGAGGCTCATTCAAGCTTAAGCAAGGGCTTTGCAAGCATTGCAAGTCCAGTAAATGAAATCAATCAGATTAGGAATTGGCAAACTCAATTTGGGAATGGTCAGAAATACTTTGTCTTTGAATAATGCCTTGGATCATGGGATGGGGTCCCATGAACCTGCTGCCTATGACGATGAATGATTCTACCCTCGATTAAAGGTGACGTGTGTAGTAGTAAAAGGATAGCCCTCATGGAATCTCTAAGGGGTCTTGATTTTGGCCATGATTTGCACATTCTAGCACTTGAGCCATATATCAATTTCCAACACTTGAGGCATATAGTGGCTTTGCCCACGCAACGTTTCCAGCTGCAATCCAAGCATCAAGCAATCTCATATTCTGTATCCAGAGACATCATGAGGGGTAGAGCCTCTTTTCGGTAGTCTCACTAGCAATATGTATTGAAAAAAAAATGTATTCAATTATTATATTCTTCCTTGCTATATGAATGCTCTTAATGCATCCAAATTGTAGAACTACTTCAATACTACTTCTTAGTTCTATTGTATAATAACCTCCATATGTATGCTCGTGAGACAACAAAAAAGAGACCTGGCAACCCAAAAATGATAGTGCATTGATGCGCTGCCATTTTTGGGCTACTAGGCCTCTTTTTTAATGTTTCCTGAACATAAGAACAAGCACTTATGTTCCTTACCTTTCTTTCCAATGGGGGTCTTGATTTTGGGGGTGTATGCCAAAAATTAATAAACAACATTATTTGATGCATATAGTTTTATTAAATCGATAAAATAAGCATGAAAACATCTAAATTGTCTCTTGCCATTTGATTTGATGTATGACATGACCCCATTTGGATTTGTAATTCCAAAGATATGGGGTCTTACTTTTAGGGCTTGAATGCCTAAAATAGGCAGCGCGTCAATGCGCTGCCTATTTCATACATTTAGGCCTCAAAAATAGGACTCCATGTAGGACCAAATGAGGTCCTACTTTTGAGGCCTAAATGCATGAAATAGGCAGCACATTGACAAGCTACCTATTTCAAGAATTCAGGTCCTAAAAGTAGGACCCCGTATCTTTGGACTTACAAATCCCAGTGGGATCATGTCCTATATCAAATCGAACGGCAAGAGCCAATTTAGATGGTTTTCATGCCTGATTTCTCCATCAATCAAAACTGTATGCATAAATATATACATCAAGATATGCATCAATATATGCATCAATATATACATATGTATGTATGCATATATATATATATATATATATATATATATACATACATACATACATACATGTGTGTGTGTATACACACACACACACACACATATATATACACATATAGATATATATGTATGTATATACATACATACAGCAAAATGGGGGTCTTGATTTTGGGGGGGGTATGCCAAAAATTGATAAACAACATTATTTGATGAATATAGTTTTAGTTGATGAAGAAAATGGACATGAAAACCATCTAAATTGGATCTTGCCGTTCAATTTGATATATGACATGACCCCATTCGGATATGCAAGTCAAAAGATACGGGGTGCTACTTTTAGGGTCTGAATGCCTAAAATAGGCAACGCGTTAACGCATTGCCTATTTCATGCATTTAGGCCTCAAAAGTAGGACCCCATTGGCAACACAATGGGGTCCTTGGACTTACAAATCCAATTGGGGTCATGTCATATATCAAATCAAACGGCAAGAGCCAATTTAGATGATTTTCATGTCCATTTTCTCCATATATCAAAATTGTATGCATCAATATATACAAATATGCATCAACATATACATATATACATACATACATACATATATATATATATATATATATATATATATATGTATATATATATATATATGTATGTATGTATGTATGTATGTATGTATGTATGTACATGCATATATATACATACATACATACATACAAACATCAAAAGTAAGACCCCATTGGTTTCCCATGTCATGCATTTTGTTGTCTCTTGAGCATAACAACAAGCACTTGTGTTCTTTACCTTTCTTTGCAATGGGGGTCTTGATTTTGGGGGGGTATGCCAAAAATTGATCAACAACATTATTTGATGAATATAGTTTTAGTTGATGGAGAAAATGGACATGAAAACCATCTAAATTGGATCTTGCCGTTTGATTTGATATATGACATGACCCCATTTGGATATGCAAGTCCAAAGATACGGGGTCCTACTTTTAGGGCCTGAATGCCTAAAATAGGCAGCGCGTTAACGCGCTGCCTATTTTAGGCATTCAGGCCCTAAAAGTAGGACCCCGTATCTTTGGACTTGCATATCCAAATGGGGTTAACGCGCTGCCTATTTTAGGCATTCAGGCCCTAAAAGTAGGACCCCGTATCTTTGGACTTGCATATCCAAATGGGGTCATGTCATATATCAAATCAAACGGCTTAACGCGCTGCCTATTTTAGGCATTCAGGCCCTAAAAGTAGGACCCCATATCTTTGGACTTGCATATCCAAATGGGATCATGTCATATATCAAATCAAACGGCAAGATCCAATTTAGATGGTTTTCATGTCCATTTTCTCCATAGAATGACAAGAACCAATTTAGATGGTTTTCATGTCCATTTTCTCCATATATCAAAATTGTATGCATCAATATATACATATATGCATCAACATATACATATACATACACACACACACACACACACACACACACACACACACACACATATACACATATAGATATATATGTATATACATATATATACATACATATATACATACTTACATACATACAGCAAAATTAGGACCCCGTTGGTTACCTATTTCATGCATTTTGTTGTCTCATGAGCATAAGAACAAGCACTTGTGTTCCTTACCTTTCTTTGCAATGGGGGTCTTGATTTTGGGGGGGGTATGCCAAAAATTGATAAACAACATTATTTGATGAATATAGTTTTAGTTGATGGAGAAAATGGACATGATAACCATCTAAATTGGATCTTACCATTCGATTTGATATATGACATGACCCCATTCGGATATGCAAGTCCAAAGATACGGGGTGCTACTTTCAGGGCGTGAATGCCTAAAATAGGCAACGCGTTAACGCGCTCCCTATTTTAGGCATTCAGGCCCTAAAAGTAGGACCCCATATCTTTGGACTTACAAATCCAAATGGGGTCATGTCATATACCAAATCAAACGGCAAGAGCCAATTTAGATTATTTTCATGTCCATTTTCTCCATATATCAAAATTGTATGCATCAACATATACATCAATATATACATATATGCATCAACATATACATACATACATATATATATATATATGTATGTATGTATGTATGTACATGCATATATATACATACATACATACATACAAACATCAAAAGTAAGACCCCATTGGTTTCCCATGTCATGCATTTTGTTGTCTCATGAGCATAAGAACAAGCACTTGTGTTCTTTACCTTTCTTTGCAATGGGGGTCTTGATTTTGGGGGGGTATGCCAAAAATTGATCAACAACATTATTTGATGAATATAGTTTTAGTTGATGGAGAAAATGGACATGAAAACCATCTAAATTGGATCTTGCCGTTCGATTTGATATATGACATGACCCCATTTGGATATGCAAGTCCAAAGATACGGGGTGCTACTTTTAGGGTCTGAATGCCTAAAATAGGCAGCGCGTTAATGCGCTGCCTATTTCATGCATTTAGGCCTCAAAAGTAGGACCCCATTGTGTTGCCAATGGGGTCCTACTTTTGAGGCCTAAATGCATGAAATAGGCAGCGCGTTAACGCGCTCCCTATTTTAGGCATTCAGGCCCTAAAAGTAGGACCCCGTATCTTTGGACTTACAAATCCAAATGGGGTCATGTCATATATCAAATCAAACGGCAAGAGCCAATTTAGATGATTTTCATGTCCATTTTCTCCATATATCAAAATTGTATGCATCAACATATACATCAATATATACATATATGCATCAACATATACATACATACATATATATATATCTATATATATATATATATATATATATATGTATGTATGTATGTATGTACATGCATATATATACATACATACATACATACAAACGTCAAAAGTAAGACCCCATTTGTTTCCCATGTCATGCATTTTGTTGTCTCATGAGCATAAGAACAAGCACTTGTGTTCTTTACCTTTCTTTGCAATGGGGGTCTTGATTTTGGGGGGGTATGCCAAAAGTTGATCAACAACATTATTTGATGAATATAGGTTTAGTTGATGGAGAAAATGGACATGAAAACCATCTAAAGTGGATCTTGCCGTTCGATTTGATATATGACATGACCCCATTTGGATATGCAAGTCCAAAGATACGGGGTACTACTTTTAGGGCCTGAATGCCTAAAATAGGCAGCGCGTTAACGCGCTGTCTATTTCATGCATTTAGGCCTCAAAACTAGGACCCCATTGTGTTGCCAATGGGGTCCTACTTTTGAGGCCTAAATGCATGAAATAGGTAGCGCGTTAATGCGCTACCTATTTTAGGCATTCAGGCCCTAAAAGTAGGACCCCATATCTTTGGACTTACAAATCCAAATAGGATCATGTCATATATCAAATCAAACGACAAGAACCAATTTTTTGATCATGAGAAGATGAGAAGGGCACCATCTTGTGTGTGGCCTCCACACTCGATCAAAAATTTTGAGAACTACATTCTCATAGGGATCTATATCAAAATTGTATGCATCAATATATACATCAATATATACATATATGCATCAACATATACATATACATATATATATACATACATACATACATACATACATACACACACACACACACACACACATACATACATACATACATACATTTATACATACATACAAACATTAAAAGTAAGACCCCATTGGTTGCCTATGTCATGCATTTTGTTGTCTCATGAGCATAAGAACAAGCACTTGTGTTCCTTACCTTTCTTTGCAATGGGGGTCTTGATTTTGGTGGGGTATGCCAAAAATTGATCAACAACATTATTTGATGCATATAGTTTTAGTAGTTTTAGTACACATACATACATACATACATACATATGTGTGTGTGTGTGTACATACATACATGGATGCATGCATGCATGCATACATACATACATATTGATGCATATAGTTTTACTAGATGGGGAAAATAGGCCCTACTCTGATTTTTGTGGAGAGACACAACTAGACAAATAGAGAAAGTCCAAGGGGTCACTGGGGACACCTCCCGGCAAATGGAGATGCCTGGTATGCAATTTTAGCACCAATTTTGGGATGTAAGCTGCATAGTCATGTCCAAAAAAAGTTGTCAATTCTTGCATTAAATGTAGGGTGGTGAATATATCCTATTCTGTCATGGGGCTGGAGAAGACGGAGGCAAAAAATTGAACCTCCAAAAAGACTTCTTTTACCAGTCTATGGGGACCACGGCTCTTACTAGTGTTGAGAGTGGACAAGACAGCTACCGTTGGTGTGATATGCAAATCTCCCAATCTGCAATTAGCACCAATTTTGGGATGTAAACTACATAGTCAGGTCCAAAAAAGTTGTGTCAATTCTTGCATTAAATGTAGGGTGATGAATATATCCTATTTCATCAGGGGGCCTGCAGAAGACGGAGGGAAAAAATTGAACCTCCAAAAAGACTTCTTTTACCGGTCTATGGGGCCTAGCTCTTACTAGCATTGAGAGTGGACAAGATAGCTACCACTGGTGTGATATGGGAATCTCCAAGTCTCAAGTTTTGGGGTACATGAAATTAGATCATGCTAACGGTAACTCTAAGAGGTTCCAAAGGCAGGCAACATTCTTCATCATAGCTAACTCAAATGCAAGGCAGTGAAAATGCCTGGAGAGTTGCTAGGTAGCATTGATTTTGGGAAGGGATATGATGATACTTTGTTGTGTTATGTAGGATATTAATTTCCATTAAAGTTGGGACATGTTAGATATAACTTCATAAAATCCTAAGTCATGAAATTAATACATTACAAGTTCAAGCATAAATAATAGTTGTGAAGTTAATGCATTAAATATTCAAGCCTAAAGAAGAATTAATCAAGACCTAATGCACCCTACCAGAGACTTTGGCCTTACCCTCATTCCATAGACTTGCCAATGTAAGGCCAAAATTTTCATTCTTAAGAATATGTGGAAAGACCTTACATTTGGCCCACTTTTGGCGAAAAAATTTCATTCTAAAGAATAGGTGGAGTGAAATTGTGTTTGATAAATACAAATCAATGCTCAAGTTTGGACATTATTAAATAAAGGTATCCTTTTGAAGATATTGGAACACATGAGAGAAATAATATTGAAGATACGTGAATTTTTAGACATACTATTAAAGACAAATGAACATATAATGGATGAAATCCTATTGATGATACATGAATTTTCAATAGAACTATTATTCAAAAGATTTGATGGATTGAATGTAGCTTTAATACATTATCCCTTTTACAAGGGTGTTTGAGTTTAAGGCTTGAAACATAAGAATGAATTTGTGTTGAAGCCTAGTGGTTTGTTAAGGATATGTGAAACTTGAAGTAAAAGTACTTACAATGGAAGGGATTATATCAAGATCCTATTAAGGACATGTGAACATATAGTAGAATAATTCTACATAAAATCAGTGGATCAAACTTAATGGCTCAAAAGCAAAAAGGGATGATGGTGCAACCTAGGGGCTACTCTACGGCACTATGGTAGCAATCTTTGTAGTTACTATCAAAGGTAGTGTAACTTTTTTGTCAAGGAAAGAGACGCGAACCACTCCACATGACCTAGATCTGTATGACCTAGGTTGCACCGACTTGTTTCTTTCATGGATAAAAAGTGACCCTTAGGTGATGCTATAGCACTCCCTTTTTTGGTCCATTATTATAGCACAATTGGGACCTTTTGACCTAATACTAGCTACCCATCAAATATTAGTTGTAGATGTTAGGGGGAGTTACCAAACTACTAGTGGTAGTTTTATCACCACCATTAGTAATTTTATTTGAGTGTTCCTTAATGGTAGTTCTCCTACTACTACATACAATATTACCAATAGTAGTCCTAATCCCAATGATAGTACACATTATATTATTACGACCGTCCAACTTTAATCATCATTATATCTATGAATGCATATATATAGGTCTATCTATATTTATACCTATTTATTCGTCATCCAATACGTTTGCATTTATTTTTGGTGCTTTGCTTACTTTGAAACTAAAGATAATGTGATTTCATTATTGTTTGCATTCTTGTCAAACATGAGGAGCTGGAATGCATAAGAGTTGGGAGGCACATTATAATTTCTGTGCAGATTTGAGCCATTGAATAGCCTATTGATTTCCATTGTTTTCTTTCTTATTAAATCCTTAATTTGGTTATTTCACACCGAACATCGCCATATCAATTCTTTTTTTTTTTTTTTCTAGTAATGTCCTATCGTAGCATAGTCTAGGGTTGATCAAACAAGATAAATGGGTGCTCACATTTAATATATTTTTGAGAGTCAGAGGATAGTGGCTGTAGACTACAAAATCATCACTTTGAATAAATTTGGCAAGATTCTTCTGATAGAAGGAATAATTTCTATTGCACTAAAGATGAAAGAAAATGATCAAAAGGCTGATACAAGGCTCAAAATCACACTGGTGCTACTAGGCTTAATAGTCATAGGCTAGTAGTAGTACTAGTGTATTTACTAAGTAGTGTGCATGCCTCTCCTCATTAAAATTCATAGTCTTCAAAAATATATAATACATAAGTCAAAATATTGTAATTAGTTTTATCATCCTAATGTTGAAACTGACTTAAATTCATAGTCTTCAAAAAGGTATAATACATAAGTCAAAATATTCCAATTAGTTTTATTGTCCTCATGTCGAAACTGACTTTCTCTTCCTTCATCTCCCATGAGCTTCAAACCTTTAATCCATTAATCTCTCAAATAGTAAGAATGGTCTTGTATTAAGAGACGATGATATCTAAAGTGATCTACAAATACTAAGAATGGTCTTATATTAAGAGGTGATGATATCTCAAGTGTTATACAAACCGTAAGAATGGTTTTGTATTAAAAGGTGATGATATCTCAAGTGTTCTACAAATAGTAAGAATGGTTCAAGTGTTCTACAAAAGTATTAGGTACCTCTTAGTGGCTGAAGGGAAGGAGTGATGATATCTCAAGTGTTCTACAAATAGTAAGAATGGTCTTGTATTAAGAGGTGATGATATCTCAAGTGTTCTACAAATAGTAATAATGGTTTTGTATTAGGAGGTGATGATATCTCAAGTGTTCTATAAAACTATTAGATACCTCTTAGTGGTTGAAGGGAAGGGGTTGGAAGTATGGGCGAAATCTCTAGGAACTACAGGATGGTTGCAAGAACAATTTTGAATGTCATAAATGACACGGGTTTTTCAACATACGGGTGAACTATTTTTAAACATTTTCTTTCATGGTTGATAACACTTTTAATAAGAAGAACCATTTTGAATGTCATAAGTGTTGATGCAATCCCATGCTATGAAGTCTATAGACAGTTTTTTTTCCCCACATATGGGTGAAGTGATGTTTACGTTACTAAGTTCAACATATCAAGCAATGCATTTGTTTTGATTATTGAAGGAGATTGATAATAAGACCCATTTCAAATGCAAAAGAATTGTTGTATCAGTAATGGAATCCGCTTTGGAGTGGAAATTCGGTTTCTTTCAAACCACATACTATTGTTGCATAATGTGAGTATGGCTCCAATTGGAAGTTAAGGTAGACTATAATTCGCAATATTGGTATAGTTACACATAGTAACATAAGTTTTATTTTCGACAATCTTCCCAAATAGTGGTTTCCACAAAGCTATGTTGAATACCTCGATAAGGAAATTGTGGAAAAGCTCACTCGCTTTTTTGGGCCTGCTCGCTTTTCCTCGCTCGCTCTATCGACTGCCTCGGGGGGGGGGGGGGTGGAGGGGGAGGGGGGGCCTGGAGGAAACTTGACATACAGAAAACTTTGATGGAAATTCAAAGGAAGAGATGGTTACCTTAATGCTCTTCAAGTCTTTCTCGATGTAATGGGGTTGTTGAGGGCAAATGGACGGTGGGTGGATGGCTATGTTATCACTGCGAGATAGGCTCGAAGTAACTCACTGTGTGAGGATGGGAGTAGGGTGGTGGTCGATGGAGAGGGAGGAGTGTCTTGCATAGGGCTTGGAATGGGGAAGAGGATGGAAACAAAATGTGAAAGAAGAAGAATGAGGGGGTGGAGTGGGTTTTTATAGGAAATGGGTGTAGGTTTAGGGCTAAACCCTAAACTCTTCCCGAGCTGTAACTTTTTATGGTTAGCTCGGATTGCTCTTTTGTAAAAAGCTAAAATGATCAAAATTGCAAGCTCTATGCATTCGTGTCCACTACCTAGTCTGATTGTTTATCAAGTGGCTTCTTTTTAAGAAATAAAGAAAATTTCTTAAAATAGTAACCCAAGGTTGATGCTTGGGGTTGATATGTTTGGCAAGAGTTGGGAAAAATTTTACTCTCCTTGGCCTTGAGTGTTATGTTCATGAAATTTCATAGTAGTTTATTTTTTTTACACATACCTGCGTATGTTTACTCGTTACTTAAGATGCTAGTCTCCCCGACTGCGGCACCAAATGTTGGCTCTTTCCCATAGCTTCCACAGGAAGAGTAGGGTATTATCAGTATGCAGGGTTCCAAGGCTTTTTGTCACCTACAGATATATCAGGGTTGTCGTTTGTAGTATATGTGTAGCTTAGGACCTTGAGTTGTATTCTGGTGAGAGACGTAGGCTTAAGTGTGGTAAGCAAACATATTGCATGCATGTGTAAAAGGAACGTGTATCATCATGGTTGAGGTAATGAAGGCTTTTGCCTTCATTGGAGGTTGTAGGATTTAGGAGGAGTTCAAGGGTTAGAGGGAGCTTCAGGGTTTAAAAGGAGGTTCCAAGGTTTAGAAGGAGGTTTCAGAGTTTAGAAGAGGTTCCAGAGTTTAGAAGGAGGTTCCAAAGTTTAGAAGAGGTTCCAAGGTTAGGAGGATCCAAGGTTCAGGGTAAAGTACATGGTGGAGAACTCGTCTCCCTTGTAGATCATGGAGGTTAAGGGTTGAGGAACTAAGGGTTTAGGGGGAGCATAGGAGTGGGAGAGAAAGAAGGTGTAAGAGCATGGGGGAAAGAAGAGGAGGAGGAGGGAGGAGGAGGAGGAGGAGGGAGGAGGAGGGAGGAGGAGGGAGAAGGGAGAAGGAGGAGGGAGGAGGAGAGGGAGAGGATAGGTTGCAAGGTTGGAGGAGAGGGGAGGAGGAGTTGCAAGGTTAGGACATGCTTTTGGACGTGGAGTGCAAGGAAGCATGGACACTTGAGACAATTTCTTGGAATACCAAAGTAGAACTCAACACAATGCTTCAAAGAGTGTGGGCTTCATTCCATTATGGGGTATTTATACAAGTTGGAGAGCTTCTCTCTCTGCATGTAGGAAGTGTAAGACATTCTCTCTCTACATGTAGGAGTTGCAAGTTGCATGTAGAACTCGAATGTTGCATGTTGCATGTAGGAGTTGCATGTAGAACTCGCATGTAGGAATCGCATGTGGGACTTGCACGTAGGACTTGCATGTAGGAGTTGCAAGTCGAACATGCATGTAGGAATTGCAAGTAGAACATGCATGTAGGAATTGCATGTAGGCATTGCATGTAGAACTCACATGTAGGAGTTGCAAGTAGAACATGCATGTAGGAATTGCATGTAGGAGTTGCATGTAAAACTCTCATGTAGGAATCACAAGTAGAACCTGCATGTTGAGGATTCCTAAGAGAGATTATTCCTAGCCTTATGCAAGTATAAGTAGAGCTTTGCTGCTACTCTACACACACATTCTATACTACCTAAGTCCATGTTTGCACAGAGACAACAAAAGGGTGTCCAAGTCTTCATGGGCCATGTTGGATACTATAGAATGTTCATACTTAGGTATGCAATGCTTGTAAGACCCTTATATAAACTCCTAGTCAACTTCATCTGGATAGAGTAATGCAAACAAGCATTCAAAACCCTTGAGTGGAGATTGATCATAGCCTTTGTTCTAATGGCACCAAATTGGGACATAGGATTTCATGTACATATTGATGGTTCCAACTATGCAATAGGGAGTTTGTGTTATGTACATAGGATTTCATGTACATACTGATGGTTCCAACTATGCAATAGGGAGTGTGTGTTATGTCAACCTGGCAAACACAATAAAAACCTAGTATACTTTGCAAGCACGAAGCTAAATGATGCGGATGTGAATTACACCACAACAAAAAGAGAAGCTTTGGCAATGATCTATAGCATAAAGAAATTTCGACACTATCTATTGACCCCCACTGACTTTATCTTCTACATAGATCATCAAGCCTTATTATATCTTGTGAATCGGCCATGTACCACAGGTCGGATCACTCGATGGCTTCTAGTACTACAAGAATTCAATTTCCAAATCATGGTGAAAAAAGGAGATCAACATTTCATTGCCGATCACATGTCACGATTGAGGATGATCTACCAGATGCCACATTATTTCAAATAGACGCTATGCCTGACTGGTGTGCATACATTATTGGGTACTTAATGGCAAGAAGATCACATCCTGAAATGAAAACAGTGGATGCCAAAAAACTAATTCTAAAAGATACACCTTATCAACTCATTGCAAGGAAACTATACAAGATGGGCAAAGACCACGTTTTAAGGAGATGTGTAATGCCACATGAGATCATTCCAATCCTCAGTGAAGCCCATGAAGGCAATGCAGGTGGACATTTCAAAGGGAAAGCAACATCAAGAAAGGTCCTCCTTGGAGGATACTAGTGGCCAAGACTTTGGAAAGATGCCTATGAATATGTCAAAAGCTATGATGTATGCCAACAAACTACTAAACCACAACACAAGGACTTCAATCCCCTCACAACGGTTACGGCACAAAAACCATTTGAAAATTGGGGGATTGATTTTGTGGGTCCCATACATCCAACAGCAAAGGGAAGATAGGCATGATACATCATTTGACCACTGATTACTTTACCAAATGGGCTGAAGCTAAAGTAGCCAAAAAGGCAGATGCCAGAAGCACATCAAGGTTCTTGTATGAGAATGTGATCACCCGATTTGGATGTCCCATTGAAATTGTGTCAGATAGAGGCACACATTTTGTCAATGAGGTTATACAAGAACTCTTGTCTGGCTTTATGGTGATCCATAGAAAGAGCACACCCTACTACCCCCAAGGGAATGGACAAGCTGAATCCACTAACAAAATATCATGTATTGCCCTCACCAAGGTAGTAGAACCAAAGCGTTTTGATTGGGCAGAGAAACTAAATGCAGCCTTATGGGCATACCAAACCACACACAAGGTCAGTACAGGGAATACACCTTTTCAATTGCTATATGGCCTTGAAGCTATAGCCCCACTGGAATTTGTAATACCCAACCTACACATAGCAGTACAAGAATGTATGGGAGATCATGCATCCCTAAAAGAAAGACTCTTCCAATTAGAGAAGCATATAGAGACTA
Organism: Dipteris shenzhenensis; assembly: GCF_047967505.1. Classification (NCBI taxonomy): domain Eukaryota; kingdom Viridiplantae; phylum Streptophyta; class Polypodiopsida; order Gleicheniales; family Dipteridaceae; genus Dipteris; species Dipteris shenzhenensis. The sequence continues at coordinate 45,721,021 of NC_141619.1, read as the reverse complement.
GATTAGTTTCCTACCATGCCATGATAACATAAAAATGAACAAGGAAGGCATGGATTCAAAGAAACCTTAAAGACAAAGACATCAAGGAAGGTGACCTAGTTTTGCTGTACAATACCAAAGTCCACAAGGACAAACTCAAATTTCTAGGTCAAGGACCTTATAGAGTTAAAAAAATGAACCCCATCAGAGCTATGCTACTAGAAACACTAGATGGAGTCCAGTTTACAACACCAATAAATGGGAGCCGACTGAAGTGCTACTACATCAACATGCAAGCCATCCCTGATAATAATAAAGATTTGGGGGGCCCAAGTCTTCCATATTTAGGACTAGATTGTATCATGAGCACTCACTAGCATATGTATAACTTCATACATATAGGTAGTTTCAACTAATTTCAACCTTTTCTTAAAGGTGATGACTGAGTCCTAGCTACCCTATGATTCCCTTAGCAAATTAAGCATATAGGACGAATACTCACCTCACTAATCATGCATAGTGCACCCACATGTTTTGAGAACCATGAATAAATTGGACGAATAAAATCCTCAAGAGATACTTACTTTGGTCCACACACATGGCACCCTCATCACAAAAAGAGTAAAATGCATCAGCCACTCACAAAAGAAACATGCACTCTTAGCACATGGCACTATCAAACTTGGACCTGATTCATGTGTGAAATGCCAGGGTGAAGACAATATAATTCTCAACTCTTCCACCAAATGTGATGTTTACTTCAATGAGAATAGCTGCTTCACCTCACAGGGCTATATGATCACTAAGGCATTTGATGAGAGCCTAAGGATGACATGCATCTTCTTATTCGAGTTCATTGGGATTAAGAAGAGCATGAGCTATACCCCATGGCAGTATGTGGCTCAATGATAGCAACATTGGAGGATGACTTGGCAGGGGGGATTGGTTCACTACCTTCAAAAAGGCCTTCTAGGCCCAGCTGAAGGTAGTGCGCAGGGGACATATGCATTGCAAGCTCAAGCCACACCTCTAGATGATGCATCACCATCTTACGATGAGACAAGTTCCATGGCCCGACACTCTTCTAGCACAGGGGGAGCAAACTCATTGGGATCCTAGAATGATGAGCACCTAGAAGGAAATCAATCGAGATAGGATGACATCGAATTAGAGCAAGAGCCAAGTAACAAGGGTGCTAAAGAGAAGGAACATATGTCGAATGGGAACAACAGTGGGGGCACCTCTTAGAAAAAGACACAAGAATAAAACACAAAGGGGAACAATGATAGCCTTTGAGGCATTAGGGCAAGAACAAAACCCAAAGGAAAATAGGGAGAAGGGCACCTCCAAGGGAAACTTAGCACAAGAATTTACCAAAGGGGCAGAGGGTAGCATAACACCCAAGTAGCAAAGGGAGGAAGCTGTCGAGGGAGTAGAGAAAGATGACACCAAGCAGCCCTCAACCCATGCAACAAAATGGTGGTATAGCAACTCGGGCCACCACCATTGCCTTGCTTTGCCTCCCTCTGCACTATGAAGCCTGGCCCTTGTGGAGCCCTTCCCCCTTGATCCAATGTGCTGATTCAAAACAATCTTCAAGATCCAAGTCCTAGTGGGGCAGGTTCTAAGGGAGAATTTGGTTCACATGGCATAGGCCCTTGATTACTTATCCAATCACTAGCTCCCTCCCCAAGTATTGAAACACAACCTCTTTCTATAGAAACAGTACCGGGAGGAGATGAGTCAGTTTTTCAAGGAGCAAAAAGCTAACTTGAGATGGGCCGAGGTAGATTTAATAGCAAAAGGTAGGAGTGTCCAACAACAGCAACTAGACAGTAGTAGAGTAATGCATGACAGGCTACTCGAGAACTACTCCCAACTGATCCAAAAACATAGCAAGCTACAAACAGATTTGACGGTCTCTGATGCAAAGTAAACCGGATTAAGACGGTCATTTCCAAGTCTTAGAGTGAGCTCATGGCTATCGTGGTGGGGAAAAACATTAAAGTATAGCATGCAGTGAAGAATGTGCAATAAAGGGTCTCGACCCAAATCTCTACCAAGTAGCCTAGTCCAAAATAAAAATGCTCAAGAAGGAGAACGCCCGGCTATGTCAAGCATCTTGAGAAGGAAAACGCCGACTACGTCAAGCTGCTACCGATAATGAGGACCTGAGGAAGGATAATACTCTGTACAGGTGAAGTTAGAGTGGTATGCCCAACTTCAATCACTCATTCATCTCCTCCAAGCTCCAGACAAACATCTCAACAAACTGCCCTAAAGATATCAGCCACCAGATTAGGATGGTTCAGATGGTCAGGCTGGTGTGTGTGAGCTTTTACAAGCAAACATCCAGGCAACCACCTCAAAATCAAAGCGAGCCAAAGATGTAGGTACATCAGAGTCTAATGTAGTATCAAGTAATAGCCCAAGCACTCTTATTGCTTGATCCAGTGGGCCGAGTACGGTGCAGAAGTATGGCTATGTAGACTTGTTGTGATTTTGCAGATGCCACAATACAAGTCCAAATTTTGTCAAACACATGCGATGTAGGAGTTAGACTGAGCCATCTTTAGATGCCAAACCAAGTTTTCTGAGGCAAGATCTCCCTCAGTCTCTCCCAATTCCCCAAGTCTTGCATAGAGTTCTGGGTCAGGAGGAGATACCTGTTAGATGTTGTGTATGGCAGTAGATGGAAGAAGTTGAGTTCATTGCTCCCTCACAATCTATGCATTAGGGTGTACTCAAGCCACTGCAGCCTATTATATCCATTTATGATTGGACTATAAAAGCCTTCAACCATTTTGTCAAAGAGCGTGCCTTATGCTAGCACAATACATTCAAGGCTAAGCAGCACTGATTGACTATCGATGCTCGAATCACCAATCACCCAAACCGACAATGCTCGAGCTCCCTTCTTACTATTCAAATTATTTGCAGGAGCTTAAGAATAATGTACCAAATTTTGGTCAAGATCCTCTTACTAAGTGGCAAGAGAAAGTGATCCAATCCAATGCTATAAAACAAATTTTGAGATGGCACTAGACATCACCAGGCCACATGAAGATCCAGAGGTCAAAGCATCGACTGTTGATTGGCTCATCAACCCCAAGCAGCCCCCATTCAATATTAGCTCAATGTATCCATGGCCTTCCTTGGGGTAGCATAATTTTAAATCCAAGCCTCCAACTCCTCCTCCCCGAGCCTCACCAATAGATGAGGCTGGCCCAATCGACCCAATCGACCACTCTGACAAAGATGCCATCATTCATGGTAGCGGACACATGGTTTTAACCCAAGAGTCTCAACGTTTGAGTAGCATATAGTTCCTCCCAATCCTTCAGGACATGACTAAGGATAGACAAGGTGAGATGTTAGCCCTTGAGGCAGGCTAACATTGAGGTTTTCCATTTGAGGGCAGGCTAATATTGAGGTTTTCCATATCATGGAGGTTTTAATGGGGCTCAAATTCCCTCCTACCATTCTTAATCTACTAGCAATCATTAGCTCTCAGCTCAAGCTAACACAGCAGGTGTCACCGAGTGCTGACTTACTTTTGGAAGTGGTGGAATGTTTGGGACCAAGTACTATTTTGTGGTTAAGGTGCAAGACATTGCGACAAATCTACCAATCACAAGTAGCGGCATGATGCATTGAGCACTACTACTCTTAGAATGCGGTTTTTCTTAGATAAAAGAGATGCGGTTGTAACATGAGGTAGAGAAGAGAACAAGAGAGAAGTGAATCAATACAAGTTGATTCATTTGTTGATATTCTTGTCTCTTATGAATAGCACTCAATAATATTTCTTTTAAGTGAGTGTAACTCCATATTCTACTGTCACCATACGGTTCTCCTATGAACAACTAAACCCAAACTCTGAGTGTTAACGTTGTCATTTGTTCTATCACCCGAGTATGTTGTACTTAGGATTTCAAGAGAGATCATCACTTTGCAAGGTTGGGTTAACACCACACCCCTCTTTTTTAAATTATTCACCTGTGAGTGAACCAAAACTTCAATAACAATTAGTTGGCTTCCCTCTGTAGTGGGTCGGGAAATGTCCTAGGGGTGGAAAATATAAATTTATCAATCCCAGGGTTAAGACCCAGATATGTATTCAAATGGACTTAGTAGAGGAGCTTCCTAACTCCCTACTCATTCTAGAAATGGGAGTAATTTTTAAGGAGCTACAATTGATGTACAATAATCTTCCTAATTCCTTCTTCCTCTATGGGCTATTTCACAAAATTTTTAAGGAATTTTTAAGGAGCGGCAATTGATGTACAAGAATCTTCCCGATTCCTTCTTCCTCTATGGGCTATTTGACTAGATTGTGAAAAACTTTTTATAGAAAATGGGCAAGCCCAACCCAAAACTACAAAACAGGCTTTAGGAAGAAGGGCTTTTTGAGGCTGCAAGGACCCTAGAGGCACAAATCAAGGAGAAGGCAGCCAACAATGTGAGGTACCTTGAGCAACAGCCATGGAGCAAATGTCAATATTATCAAGGGCCTCACCAGGTCACCACTCGGGCCTAGAGTCATAAAATTAGTTGATTATGTGGGAGCATTCAACCTTTTTTTAGTAGATAACACCACGGAGTGCACCTTTGTGATCTGAGATAATGGATGCCAAGGCTAGGGGCAAAAGAGAGAATATGGGAATACTTGCGTTAATGTAAATTATGGATTTTAATCTATTGTCCACAGTCTACTTTCTTGATGAGTGTAGTTACAACAACTTTGCTCATTCAACTTTTTGAACTAGATATCTATTCAATGCATGCTATATCCATAAGGCAAGATGTGAATCCTCGTGTTGGACATTAATATTAGCTGCAAAATAGGAGCCTGTCAAGCATTGTCTCATACCCTTCTTTGCCATGATAGAAATTGCTATATTCCCCAAGCCTTCTTTGGCTATGGAAAAAGGGGTCCCAAAGGAAGTCAAGGACCTTGCAAAATCTCAACTCAAGGAAGTAATTAACCCAATCAAACCCTCAAGTCAAAAAAAAACTTCCTATGAACATCTCCAAAAATTCATTTGAGGCTCTAGTTGATGAGGAGACTAATCAGTGGATTTAAGAAAATCAAGACAGTATGGAGACTGTGGTTGTGGAATCAAGATGGCCTAAAGGATTTGAGAATGAGGTCAATGGAGGGGATTCCATGATCATTGAACTCCTTCATGAGGGTGACCTCTAAAGAGGATCTTCCTCATTTATCCCCCAAGGAGAGAGACTTCTCTATGCATGATAACACAATGGCTATAATCTAGAAAGATAGTCTAGTCTCAAGGGAGTTGCTTCCTAGATTAGTAGCCCCGACCTTAGAGCTAACAGGATCAAAAAAGAATGGTAAGCCCATTTCTTTTTTTTTCTAATATTATGGGATTAATAGAACCTTGGAAAGACAAGGAGGTAGGTTTTGGCTAAGAGCCAAAGCGATCTCCATACTTTTCTTACTTTATAAGAAATTAAGTTACTGGACACTTGCTAGAAACCAAACTAAATGCAACTCATAGAAGGAGGATCTGGACACATACTAAACATGAGGGAGGAAGGAGAGGCTATGTAATTGGAATTCTCCCCCACTAAGGAGGTCATCTTGTAGGAGCTATATGACTCATAGCACCCCTTATGTGAAGCTCTCACTCACCAATGCCACCACTGGAAAAGTGTGTGTGAATGTTGAGATATCTCAAAACATCTATGCAATAGGGCTGCCCCTTGCTAACTCCTTGGGCTACACAAGCAAGTACAAGAGGGTTCAATCAAGGGAATTGAACTAACCTTAGGAAAGAAACACTATGCTAACGGTTTGTAGATGACACAAATCTCACCCCCCAAAAACACTTCTCAAGGTATCCAAGGGGTTGTGGATTATCTTGACACTTTTTGTAGAGCCTCTAGCTCCATCATAAACCACTCAAATATAGTTTATTCTGTAAGAAAATAATACAATGTCTGTGCTCAACAGATAACAGGATCTCGTACACAAGAGAGAAAACAAGATAGTATGGAGAATCAAAAATTTGATTACTATAGAACTAATACAATAGATGGCACTGCCTCCCAGTCGTGCGCTCCTGTGAAAGAAGCTTTGATGGCATGCTGGAAACAGTAGAAGACGGAGGCTGAATGCTAAGGAATCAAGGTTGCTATAGCCAGTGATGAAATGGGCTTCACGGGCTTGCTCTTATATAGCCACCAGTCGTAGTCGGTTAGGCTCAATTGGGTGGCCGACCCAGTCTGCCCAAAACAGTCGATTAGGGGTCATAGGCCACCGACCATACGATAGAACCAGTGCACAAAACAGAGCAACTGACCTACGGTTGCCGTTCGGCCCATAGCCATCCGGGATCATCTGAGGCTCCAAATGGGCCCCGCAACCCGAGAGTGGGCTGCCCTGAGAAATGCTCCATCTACCCTCAGTGCGGTCAGTCAAGGGATGCCTTCCCGCACTTGCATGTAGCCTAGTTGGCAGTGTGCCAACTCTATCTGAAGCCGTCCAGCCATCAAGCCACACATGGCCCCCATCTGGTGTCCAAACCAGGACCTACCGGATAACCGAGCTACTCAAATGCCTTCTCCTCATATGGGGGGCTTACAAGTAGAGTTAGTTGGTTCTCGCATAGTTTACATGAGAGTGGAGCATTGATATCTAACACCCCCCCTCAATGTCCACCCGCAAGTGAACTTACTTTTTCGGCCCAATGCCAAGTCGATGAAGATGCCTCTCCAGCAAGTCTCTTCCAAGAGCCTTCGTGAAGATGTCCGCAACATTCTTTGTGGTCGAATAGTACACCAAGTCGACCTCTCCATCCATGATGAGCTCGCATACAAAGTGATATTGAATCTCAATGTGTTTTGTGCGAGTGTGGAACACCGGGCTCTTTGCAATCGCCATGCAACTCTGATTGTCACATGATAACTGCGTAGGCTTGTTCTGCACTGCACCCATGTCCCCCAAAATCCTCCTCAACCACACTGCCTCGCAAGAAGCAAAGCATGCAGATTTGTACTCGGCCTCGGTAGAAGAAAGAGCAACTATGGGTTGCTTCTTGCTGACCCATGACACAACTCCAGATCCAAGTGAGAAATAGTACCCTATCACTTATCTCCTGCTATCCACATCTCCTGCCCAATCCGAGTCACAAAATCCGGTCAAGATGTTGCCCTTGGTATAGGTGATGCCATAATCAAGTGCGCCTTTGATGTATTTTAGCACCCACATCCCTGCCCTCCAATGGTTCTCCTAGGGCTTATTGGAAAACCTGCTAAGTACACCAGTCGCAAAGCTTATGTCCGGCCTGCACAGGTAGATCAAGCTTCCCACAAGCCTTCTGTACTTCGCTTCGTCCACCAGTGGTGATGAATCCTCGTTTGAGAGCTTCACTACAACCTCCATAGGGGTACCAACTATCTTGTACTCAGCCATGCCAAATGACTTCAGTATCTCTCTAGCATATTTCAGCTGTGAAATGAAGATCTGTTTCGGCTCCTGCCAAACTTCAATCCCCAAACAAAAATGCATCAGTCCGAGGTCTGTCATTTCAAACTCTCTTCCTAGCAAATGCTTCTTCTGCGAGATCTTCTCTTCATGCCTCCCTGTTATGACAAGGTCGTCCACATAAAGGACCACGATCATACACCTGCCTCCTTCTCTGAAGATATACAAATTTGCATCAGATGGGCTCCTCCTCAACCCGTTTTGCAGAAAGTAGGCATCAATTCGCTGGTACCATGCTCGTGGGGCCTGTTTCAGCCCGTAAAGTGCCTTCTTCAGTTTGCAGACTTTACCTTCTGAACCAAGGATCTCAAAACCTGGTGGTTGTTCCACGTATACCTCCTCCTTGAGATCTCCATTCAGAAAGGTGGATTTCACATCCATCTGAAACACAAGCCAACTTCCCTGGGTAGCTAAAGCCAAAACACTGCGAATTGTGGTTAGTCGAGCTGTGGGAGCAAAAGTATCTTGATAATCAAAACCATGTACCTATGCAAATCCTTTTGCCATGAGCCGAGCCTTGTACTTATCCAACGTGCCGTCAGACTTGTACTTGATCTTGTACACCCACTTGGTTCCTATTACCTTGCGTTTTGGTGGTCGATCCACAAGGTCCCAAGTGTTGTTCTTCATTATGGAGCCATACTCTGACTGCATAGCCTCCATCCACCTATCATCGCCTTGTGCCTCTTCAAGACACTTGGGTTCATCAGCACGAATCACGTCTGACATCAAAGCATAGTTGACCAAGTGTTCCTGCGGCCTTCTTTGCTCCTCTAATCTCTTGGACCGGCGGTGTTCGGATGGTTCCTCCTCAATGGCTAGAGGTTCTCTGCCGTCCAAAAGCTGCTTTACCCACTTCGGGAATGGCCATTGCCATTGTGGTTCTGCAGGCTCTTCTTCATCTTCTTTGTCTTGAATCCTCCCAAGCACCGTTGGGGGAGTTCGGTCTGCTGTTGGTGGCGGTACTGGATGGATATCCTGGTCCTGGTTGTCTGGGAAGGAAGCATCCTCCTCCAATTGATGCGGCTGTTCTGAGAAGACCACATCGCGACTTACAATTACCTTCTTGGTAACAGGGTTGTAGAGACAGTAACCCTTTGCCTCTTCATTGTAGCCCAAGAAAATACACTTCCGGCTCTTCGGTTCCCATTTGGTCCTGGTAGCATCAGGGACATGCACAAAACAGTCACATCCAAAAACTCTGAAATGTGCAGCTGAAGTTTTCTTACCAGAAAAGGCTTGCAGTGGAGTCATCCCGTTCACAACCTTCGTGTAGCTACGATTGAGGATGTAAACTGCAGTGTTACATGCTTCAACCCATAAAGTCTTTGGCAAATCTTTCCCTTTCATCATACTCCGGCCCATTTCGCAAATGACACGCATCTTGCATTCTGCTACTCCATTTTGCTGTGATGTATGTGGCGGGGGTTTCTGCCTCTTGATTCCGTGACTTTTGCAGTAACTTTCGAATTTAGTCGATGTGAACTCTCCACCTCTGTCTGATCTCAGCTTCTTCACCTTCCTCCTCGATTCTTTCTCGACCATTACATGCCATTCCTTGAACCTACTGAAAGCCTCGTCTTTTGTCTTCAGGAAGTATATCCATATCCTTCTACTGTAGTCATCGATCAGCATCATGAAGTAGAAGGAACCATCCAAAGCTTCCATCTCCATCTTTCTGCAGAGGTCCGTGTGAACGAGCTCTAGAGGAGCCTTTGCTCTACTGGTCTCTTTAGGAAAGGGCTGCCAATGCTGCTTGCCCATCATGCAAGCTTCACATACATCGGGTAGATTTGAAATTTCTGGTAGGTCTACAATCATTCCACTTTTATGCATCTCCTTCAAAGAACTAAGGTTTAGATGACCAAACCTCTCATGCCACAGCTTAGTGTTCTTCACATCCGCTCGAGCACTGAAATCTGAGAGTTCGTAAATGTTGTTGTGCCGTGTACCTTTACCAACGACCTTCCCTTGAAGATCCAGGATCTGTGCACCATTCTTATCAAATTGAACTTTGAGGTCACGATCCATGATCGCAGAAATGGACAACAAGTTCCTCTTGATATCTGGCACATAAAGAACATCGGACAACTGTTTTACAACTCCATCTGACTTGAGAGCAATTGTACCTTTTCCTTTTGCTGGACATTTTGCATCATTGCCGACTGCTACCATGATGTCATTCCCTACCGGTTGTAGAGAGGCATACCAATCCTTCCGACCGGTCATGTGGCGCGATGCACCACTGTCAATGATCAAAGGTTCATCCACAGGTACATGAACTGCCTCTGTGAAAATCTCCTCAATTGTGATGAACAGCTCTATTGGTACTGTCTGCGCGTTGTTGCTGGACTCTTTCTTCACTCTGTTCTTCTCATCTGCAATCTTCTTGCGGCACTCATTCTGCTTGTGCCCTGCCTTGTTGCAATAGAAGCACTTGATCTTCTTCTTTCTCTTTTTATCATCAGAAGAAGATGGGTTACTAGAGTCCTTACCCTCACCTTTCTTTGATCCGATCCAGAAAGCCGAATCTTCTCCAGTCCTCGTCTTTTGACGCATCTCCTCCTCCAGAAGCATCACGCTGAAATCCTCAAAGTTGAGGGGCGGATTTTTGTTTTGCGTATTCAACATCATAACAAGACCGTCGTACTTTGGTGGGAGAATCCGTATGCACCTTCGTGCTAGATTCTCACTGGTGATGGTGATGCCAATCGCAGTCATCTAATCGCGCAGATTCTTCACCTTGGTGATGAACTTCTCTGCCGCTTCAGACACAGACAACTTCTCATTCGCGAGTTGAGTCTCCAGATTCTGAATCCACGTCTGATTCGTGGTCTCATACTGATTTTTCAAGACCGTGCATGCTTCCTCCGCTGTGGTGACATGTTGAATTAACGCCATGACGGAATCACTAACACTGCAGACAATAAAACACAGCGCATCTACATTTCTTCTTGTCCACACGAGAATCTCATCTGCAGTTGGTACTATCTGTTGTCCTGCATTGGCTGGATCCGGTCTCGGAAATGGCCTCATGTCCACCCGAGTAGCAGTGTCCCAAAGCTCATATGCGCTTAGGATGGTCTTCATCTTGAACTTCCAGAGAGGATAGTTAGAGCCGTCCAACTTTCCGCTTTCGCCGAATGGTGGGATTCGCAGTCTTGCAGGCTGGGCCATGTCTCACAATCTGCTCACAAACAAAAACACACTACCAAATCTTCTTGCTAGAGTCCAGGCTTTGATACCATGTAAGAAAATAATACGTCTGTGCTCAACAGATAACAGGATCTCGTACGCAAGAGAGAAAACAAGATAGTATGGAGAATCAAAAATTTGATTACTGTAGAACTGATACAATAGATGGCGCTGCCTCCCAGCCGTGCGCTCTTGTGAAAGAATCTTCGATGGCGTGCTGGAAACAGTAGAAGACGGAGGCTAAATGCTAAGGAATCAAGGTTGCTGTAGCCAGTGATGAAATGGGCTTCACGGGCTTGCTCTTATATAGCCACCAGTCGTAGTCGGTTAGGCTCAATTGGGTGGCCGACCCAGTCAGCCCAAAACGGTCGACTGGGGGTCGGTCCCGAAATAGGCCACCGACCATACGATAGAACCGGTGCGCAAAACAGAGCAACTGACCTACGATTACCGTTCGGCCCACAGCCATCCGGGATCATCTGAGGCTCCAAATGGGCCCCGCAACTCGAGAGTGGGTTGCCCCAGGAAATGCTCCATCTACCCTCAGTGGGGTTAGTCAAGGGATGCCTTCCCTCACTTGCATGTAGCCTAGTTGGCGGTGTGCCAACTCTATTTGAAGCCATCCAACCATCAAGCCACACATGGCCCCCATCTGGTGTCCAAACCAGGACCTACCGAATAACCGAGCTACTCAAATGCCTTCTCCTCATATGGGGGGCTTACAAGTAGAGTTAGCTGGTTCCCGCGTAGTTTACACAAGAGTGGAGCATTGATATCTAACATATTCTACATGGAGTGGAGAGAATAAGTGGCCATTAAACAATATAGGATGCAAGAAAATACTAAATGGAACTATATTCAGACTTCTTGGAATTCCAATGGCATTCGACATCACTACAAAGCAGAGGTGGGAATGGTTCCTAGATGCCCAAATAGTCAAATAGGATAGTTGGTGCAGATCAAAGCTCATGCACCCAAATCAAATCAAGATATTTGGGTGCAGATTAGAGCTCGTGCCATTTAATTTTTATGGATAGCTAGGATTAGCTATCAGTTCAATCAATGTTGAACCGATAGGATTAACTATCGATTCAATCAAATTGGTATCAATGTTGAACTGCTCTTTATGTCTTGGTGGGATAGGAAAGGAAGCACCTTGACAAGGCCATAGTAAACTAGAATAAGGCACGTGGCCAACTTCAAAGAGAGCTAGATGCTCATGCCTACTTTTGCCAGATTGGAGGACATCCCAAAGTTTCTATTTCACATGGACCTTCTGCCTCATAGTTTCCTGCTGGTGCTAGTATTCCTTCTTCACATGATCCTGACATTACTAGTGGATTTGTACCACATGCTTCTATTGCTAAGTCTATTAAAGAAGAACTAGTTTGAAAGGTTGTGTTCATCAAGAATCCTACTTGTGTTGCTTTGATTAGTAGGCCCCTTACTACTAGTTTTTGTTCATCTTCTGAGGATGTCCATTGGTTTGGATGTATTGGATAAGTATTTACCTTTGTCTCACATTTGTCAAAGGATTTTTATCTTGTAAAAAGGTTTTTGAGAATAAAATATAACAACCATATTTCCTTGCCCAAAAATAAAATCATTAAGTCCTTCCAATTCCAAGATGCATTTGGGTGCACAGGGTGAAGAGACCCATAGCTTTTTACAATGTAATCTTATGGATTTTCACTTATCTTGTCATAAAACACAAATGGGGTTTTCTCTCTAGCCAAAATGCTCTACAAACGATATTATCAGAGTAGCCAATGAAAATTTCTGTCTAATATCTTTGGTTTGATTCTCAAACAAAGACCCTTTAAGAAAGAAAGCATCACCATGGTCCATTTATCGTTTGTTAAAAAATTAAGTGCATTGCAACAACGCTTAACATTACAATGTAATCTTATGGATTTTCACTTATCTTTTCATAAAACACAAATGTCATTGTCTCCTTCTAAAGTTTGGAAAGAAAGATGTAGCATGATGTCAAGAAATACTAAACTTATTTGGCAAACACCAAATAACATGCTCCACCTTAACTGCCAATTGTCACATGAAATTGCATCATGTACGTAAATATCTTGAAATAATCAAGTGACTTCACCTAAGTAAACTAGATCTTTCAAAAAACCCACTTTTCCTTTTTATAGGTCTCAAAATCTGACATCCCCACAAGGACTTATAAATTTCTAAGTTGGATATGATTCCCATAAAGTACCACTCAATGATGCTTTTGAAAAAATAGTCAATATTCCATAGAGTCAGAGGTCTTGAGAAATTGAACACTCTCCTTTGACTACAACAGCATCTAAAGTAAATTGGATCATAAAACAAACCACTTTTCCTTTCTATAGCTCTCAAATCTGAATTCCCCACAATGACTTATAAATTTCTAAGATGGGTATGGCTCCCATAAAGTACCACTCATGGATGCTTTTGAAAAAAATAGTCCCAACTCCATAGAGTCAAAGGTCTTGAGAAATTGAACACTCTTCTTTGACTACACCAATGTCTAACTTTACAACTAAAAATCTATCAACTTTTGTAAATCTGACAAATTCTAGGATACTCCACCATGGAGTTGAATATCTCAAAGAGTTATATATTTTTCTTTTTGATAGGTTTGGTTTTTGTAGCTCTTATCAAAAGCTCTTCATTTTTTAAAGTTCAAAATGCTCCCATAGAATGATGCCAAAGAGGCAACTTATGTTGAGCTAAACTCCCTTGAATCATTCTTGGCTCTAGATCTTTCTACCTTTGACTTGAATTTAATAAACAATTGTACAACATTCCTTTTTGGTTCATCCCGAAATTTATTTTCTATAAAAACATATACCCCCTTGAACCTTGTCTATTACACTTACTACCACTAAATCTTGGCCATTGAACTTAGGGCCACTAAATCTCTAGCACTAAAAAAGAAAAGAGTTCCATTTGTCAACTTGAGGGCATTTGAGATGTGTCATGTTGAAGGGTGGATAATCCCAATTCCTGCACACCAAGCAGGTCTCTGAACTAATGCCTTCGTGAATATGTTAGCTACTTGATCCTCTGTGCTGACATAAACTAGATCAATAAAACCTACTAGAACCTTCTCCCGCACATAGTGATAATGCACCTCAATGTGCTTTGTTCTAGCATAATAGACTGGGTTATTTGCCAAGTGTATACTCCTCATGTTGTCTCAATAAATGACAACTGGCCCATCTGTAGACTGATGCATATCATAAAGTAGCTTATGCAACCAAGCTACCTCACATGCAGCCATTGCTGCACCCCTGTACTTAGCCTCTGTGCTCGACAAGGCAACTGTAAGCTATTTCTTGCTGCTCCAAGTGATTGCAGCACTCCCAAAAGAGAACATATATCCACTTGTCGAAAGTCTATCAGAAATACTATCAGCCCAATCAGCATCAGTGTATCCATGCAACTGTATCTAAACCCTAGTCTCATAAAATAGTCCATACTGCAATGTGGACTTCACATACCTCAGTATGCGTCTAGCCACATCCAAATGTGGTTTCCTTGGAGCCTGCATAAACTGACTTACCAACCCAACAGTATAGCTCAAATCTGGCCTGGTAATAGTCATATAAATCAAACTTCCTACTATGCATCTGTACATAGTAGGATCTTCCAGAAGCTCACCTGCATCTGCGCTCAACTTCACATTTTGCTCCAAAGGAACTGAAATGGCTTACAGCCTGTCATCCCATATTTGGATAGCATGTCCAATCCATACTGCCTTTGCAAGAGCCATATCCCACTTGTGGATCTAATCACCTCAATGCCCAAGAAGTAACGCAGCTCTCCCAAATCCTTCATCTCAAACTTCTGCGTCAATAGCATTTTCACATGAAGGATATCTTCATCACTATCACCTATGATGATCAAATCATCAACATGAATGACAAGCAACATAATGCCTTTCTCTGTTTTTCTCACATAAAGTGAGAAATCTACCTTGGAAATCTGAAAGCCAATAGTGACAAGATACTGTCCTATCTTGTCAGACCATGCTCTGGGTGCTTGCTTCAAGCCATACAAGGCTTTCTTCAACGTGCAAACAAACTCAGGATGAACAGCATGAACATAACCTAGTGGCTGCTCCATATAGACCTCTTCTTGCAAATCACCATGCAAGAAAGCATTCTTTACATTCATTTGATGTAAAGACCATCCCTTTGATGCAGCCATATCAATGACTGCTCTTATGGTTGCCATCCTCGCAACCGGACTGAATGTTTCTTCATAATCAATGCCATATGTCTATGCATACCCCTTGACAACTAATCTTGCCTTGTATCGATTCACAGAACCATGTGCATTGTGCTTCACCTTATAAACCCACTTGCAGCCAATTGCATTCTTGTCTTTAGGCAAAGGCACCGATTCCCATGTAGTATTTGCTTCCAAGGCATCCATTTCTTGATCCATGGCTTTCTTCCATTTTTCTTTTCCCATGGCTTGCTCAAAAGAAGTGGGTTCTGGTTCATGTATCACTTTGACCATATAGGCATAGTGAATGGCTATAAATCCAATATATTTCAGCCTATCCATAGGATACCTAGCTCTAGTAGACCTACACAAAATAGGCTCACTACTAGGTGCTCTCAAAACATCCCTTGTCTTCCTTACTCCAAGTGTAACAATAGAAGGAATACCCAACTCATCATCAAGGCTCTGTTCTGAGCCACTGGATTCACCATCCACATAAAAATGACTTGCATTCACATCAACCATGGGATGATCTACTTTCTCTTTTCCTTTTCGTGATACTTGCGTACCACTATCTGCATTGCTTTGAGGAGATCCTCCTGATCTCAATCTGCCTGTCCATGGCGAAGTATGTGAACCACTGCTAGAGGACACTACACGTCCACTAATATTTTGTGATTGCTACTGTAAATTCTGTGCAACATTACCATTTTGTGCATCTACATCATCAATCACATTTACTGGTTTATACCAGCTGCTCATCTCATCAAAAACATCTCTGCTCACTATAAACTTACGAGTAGAAGGGTTATAGCATCTATACCCTTTCTGTTGCAGAGAATAACCAATAAAGATGCACTTCTCAGCTTTTGGATCCAACTTGGATCTCAACTCATCTGGCACATGAACATAGGCAATGCAACCAAAAACTTTCAAATGAGAAATATCTAGTTTCCTACCAGTATACCTCTCCTCTGGCGTCATGCCATGTATTACTGTAGTGGGAGTCCTCTTCATTATGTAGACTGTTGTAGCAATTGCTTCAACCCGATAATAATCTGGCAGTTCTCTTTCGTTGAGCATGGCATGAGATACCTCTCCAATATGCCTGTTTTTCCTTTCTGTAAGTCCATTTTGTTGTGGGGTATGACTGCATGAATATTGCTGCTTTATGCCATGCTTTGCAGGAAACTTGCAAACTCATTTGAGAGGTACTCTCCCCCTCCATCTAACCTTAGGCATTTTATTTGCAGGCCTGTTTCTTTTTCAACCATAGCTTTAAAAGTTTTTGAAATGCCCAAACACTTCACTTTTCTTTTTCATAAAATACACCCAAACTTTTATGCTGTAGTCATCAATAAAAGTGACAAAATAATGACAGCCTCCAATAGATGCAGCTTTAATAGTCCACACATCAATTCCAATGGCCTCTTACTCTCTTAAACATGTCTAGGAAAGGGTTTCCTTGCCTGTTTTCCAAATTGACATGCTTCACATACCTTATGCATTTCTGCAACCTTGAACTTAGGCAATCCTGCAACAATATTTTGGGCCTGCATTAATTTAAGTCGCTGTACATTAACATGACCAATGTGTTTATGCCAGATATCAATATCTGCAACTACACCGGTCCCATGTGCAAACATTCCTGCACTCAATTCAGGCATGTCTGCATCCAACGTAAATATCTTGCCCTTCTTCTTTCCTTTTGCTATCAAGCGACCTTTATTTTTCATATCCTCAACAAAGCATCCATGAGGATCAAAACTGACCTGCAAGCCCTGCTCAACCATTTGACCAACAGAAACCAGGTTCTTGGTGATATTCGGGACATGAAATACATCAGACAGGTATTTCTTTTTTCCATCCTGCATAGACAAAGGAATTGATGTTCGGCACTATAGGCTGGTGGTGGTCCGTACGTTTGACCCTTGCAACATAGCACTTGTAATTCTTTGACGTTCTTGTTCCAAATCCTTATTCCATAATTTTTTGGTCTCATGTTTAAGTTTGTGATGTGTACTACAACTTGAAGAGAAAGTTTGCTGAATTCTATTGAGCAATGCATAAATAACTATGGGTTACGCAAGATACCTATATACAAAATTTCCTTGAACCTCACCAAAAATGTCTACAACCAAGCAAATAATGACCCTCCAATAGAGGGCACAATTTATACTTGTCATTACCAAGGATTCTTGCACCTCCGGATCCTTCAACGCTTGGTATGTGGCCGCGTTGTGGTAATAGAGGGTATAATCCTGGCCCTCATAAACGTATTTGGAGTGAATGGCGCAGCCGTTGAGTTGTTGGAGCCAGGCTTCGCTGAGCGGAGAGTGTGCCAGGGTCCTTACGACCTTGTATTCCCCTTGTGCTAAAGCTGGTGTACGCTTCTTGGATGATCGAGAAGGCGAGGTGGCAACGCTGCGATTGGCTCTTGAGACGTTTGCTGAGTATTGATCTCCTCCTCGGTTTGTAGTTTGCGCTGTAGGTACGTCGGACAACATCCTGATTGATCTAGAGGGAGTGCTCTGGGACTCAGATGGACCTCCGGGCAATGGATTGGCAGGTGTTGGATTGGGGGAGTGGAGGCCGAGTTCCCTTTCGAATTTAAACCTGACATATATGCACATTGGGAAATGGCAGGACATACGTGTGCCGATGATAAGAAGGGACCTTTATCGATTGCTTATCCTCATCACCAACGATGCAGTTTTTGGGTACTTGTCTTCCTTCTTTCATGAAATGAATTGTTTTTTTTGGGTATCTTGCTTCTGCAATTGACGCATCGTTTCTGCTCGTTCCTGTTTCCTCGTTTCAATTTGGTACTGCATTGTTGTATTGATGGTCCGACGGCAGCTTCTTCCGTGGGAATGGCCGTGTCCACTTTGCGTGGTTCATGATCTTTCACGTTCCACGCCTACTCGTTTTGTCCTTGATCAGGTGGCTAGCAAACGGAACGGCCCACATAGATTCTTCATCTTTAGTATCTATTCTGTACGCTCCGGCGCGTGACCCGACACGGCCCATGGGGAGCTATGTGTGCGATAGACACGGAATATGGCTGCTTCTTCAAGATATCGTTTATCTTGACTCTCAAGGTATACCGATAGAGGTGAACCAGGTCGTGAGTGTTGAGGTATACAGATAGGAGTGAACCCGGTAACGCGTAGGCAAAATTTTCATTTTTAAGCGCAACTGGGAAAGCCACAAGAGGAGTCCTTCCCCTGAATAGCTGGTACAATGATTAGCGCAAAGCGCTTAGGCAACCTCATGTATACTGTTCAAACCTCATGGAAATTTCACCTAATGACCTTTTTTTTCAGAGAAAATTTTGGAAGAGCAAGGAAGCTCAACGTGCCCATGCAAAGTGTGCAACTGACTGAAAATGACCTTTTGTCTTGTGGCTATGGATTGCTACTGTGGCAAACTGAGATGGTGTCCCACCCTGTGAGCATGAACTGTTTCCCACAGGGAAGACTAGGCTGCTGTAGATCTGCTGAATCTTTTGTGGCCTGCCTCAAAGTCTGCAGAGGATAAACTGAACTGCTGCTGAACTGCCACTGAAGGCTGATGCATGAAACGAGCCGAGGGCCTCCCTTTATAGGCTGACAGGCCCCAGAGCCTAGACTGGAGGTCAACCTGGTCTGTAGCAGGCTGACGTCTTGTCTCTGCCCGCCCTGTTGTAGGTTGCTCCTGCAGTCAGCGGACCGCTCCAGGCTGCTATAGAAAAGAGTCAACTTGCTCAGAAGGCTACTGTAGGTAGATTCTGCTCACAACTGATGGTCTGTTCTACTACCTGAGCCATGCTCTGGAAGCTTGCCACACCATTTGTAGGAGATTCAACTAGGGCTGTCAATGTGCGTGGCTTTGTCTAACTGGCTGGGGTTCCTATGTGGTCGAACCCTCCCGGGTGCTGCATTTGGATGCCTGTGAAACCACCACCTGGCTGTGGACTTGGTTCATGCTGAATCAATCTATTTGCGTCCAGTTGATTTGGGTCCTGCGGCTGGGGAACCCCCCCCCTGCCTCCCTCCTAGCTGCCCATTTCTCCTGCTAGCCTTTGCAGAGCTTACCCCTCTTCCAAGGACAACGGGTACGGCTGTTCCGACCCTCATTTTGGTTTCCATTTGCTATTTTTGAAGCTTGTTGTTGCTTTTTGTTGTTGGAAGTTTCCCCCTTAGCCATTCAGGCTGTGGACAAACACCCAGTCACAAAGGGTGTGCCTAGATTGGTGCCAGAGGGGCAGTGCGTGGATTTCTTCCTATTTTGAGGTCATGTGCGCAGTTTGATATCTATGTTGTTGCAATGTTGCCCTTAGAGGCTAGACATTGGCTTGTGGGACTGCCAAGCAATTTGAAGCAAGCTGGATGCCTTGTGGAATGCATGGACAGCTTTGCTGTGGGCACAAACAATGGGAAATGCCTTAGCCTTGCCTTAGCAGATGGGTTCTAGTGTGTGTTGGGATTGGATGTAATTCAAAGCCACGAATTGGCTTGGATAGTGGATTTGCCAATGAATCAGAGTGCAAGGGAGTGAGCCCTTGTTGTAAAAGCTTTTTTTCATTGTCAGAAGAACTAAATAAATACCGAAAGGGGTACCAAAGCATTTGGGGCCAATTTGTGTCTCTTGCACTTGATTTCTGAGTTGGGCACTCTAGCCTCCCTTTTCGTGTGTATAAATTTGTTTTCCCATTGATATTTAACTATGGAAGTGGCTGGAAATGATGCATTGTGGCTGTGAACAGTGTGGAAGTCCAACTAGTTATGGTTTATTGTCCTTTAGTTTACTGAAAGTCGATTTCAGTGGTTCCCTTGTTGGGATAATCACCATCTTCTCACAGAGGTGAGCCCTAGTAGTGCTGGTATAAGGAAGCATTTGCTGCAATTTTTTCATACAGCCACAAAGTTTAGCCACAATGGTGAACACACCTAGTGATCGGGCGGACGACTCATAGCCCTCTGAATCTGGGCCATGGGATGAAGAAAGCAAAGAAGAAGAGCCGAATGTTGGGGTGGGGTGCAGGATAATGAGGAACAGTAATAAGTATATTCCCTTAGAGCATGCCACTGAGGCTTCGCAAGATGGGGCTGAAGAATTGGATGCATAAGCTCTCTTTAAGGTGCAGTGGGCACCCTCATGCAATTAACTCAAAACTTGGCTGAGATTTTGAATGCTCCTCCTAGAAGGAAAAAGGCAGCCAAAAAGAAGCAGAAGAAGCAAAGGCGCACTCCTCAACATTCACCCCTTGGTGGACAGCCACCCATGATACCCTCAGTTGGTTTTGGGATGGAGAAACCCCCAACAGGCCAGCAATTTTAAGTCCGTTAATCAAGGACAGCAAACTTTTCTCCCCACAATAATGCATCCAAGGTATTTTGGAGGAGGTTCTATCTTTCAGGCATGGTTGGACAGCCTATAGAGTGGATGGGTATGGCTGGAACTTACTTGGTAAGTCTGCAGCCCGGCATGCAGAATTTTCAGCGACCTATGATGGGAGGTATGCAGGCAGGTAACGGAAACATGATGTATGCCAACATTGGGATGCAGCCCGGAATGCAAATGGGAATGCCTAGAATGATGAGTGGTTCAATTAACATGCCTCAAATGCAGGGAATGGGACCTGGAATGGTAGACCTAGCCATGGGAAGTGGGGGGACTGCACAGAGCATGGAACAGATAATGGCACTTCCATTTTTGCAGCCACATGCGTATGACAATGTTGCACCCAAGAGCAAGTTAAAGGACTTCAAAGAAGGTGGGGCTGCAGTAAAGTTCGAAACTTTCAACGGAACAGGGAATGGGACCTGGAATGGTAGACCTAGCCATGGGAAGTGGGGGGACTGCACAGAGCATGGAACAGACAATGGCACTTCCATTTTTGCAGCCACATGCGTATGACAATGTTGCACCCAAGAGCAAATTAAAGGACTTCAAAGAAGGTGGGGCTGCAGTAAAGTTTGAAACTTTCAATGGAATGCAGGACAAGCTGAAGGCCTTGAACTTTGTACAGCAGTTTGATGCAGTATATGCTGGTGGCAACTTCACAGAGTCATAAAAAAGGCAGCCACCTTTCTCAAAGGCAATGCGCTTCAGTGCTGAATTTTTCATCCTCTTTCCACTCACACTCAAAAGAGACAAATTCTACTGCCTTGGATCTTCTGAAATGCTATGTTTCAGACCAGCAAACAGTTTTTGCCATTGGTTGAGTTTGCCTACAACAATACAGTGCATTCTTTCACAGGGAGAGCACCCTTTGAAATAATAGAGGGTGGAAGAAAGGTACCTTCCATTTTGCACATGAACGAAAAGATCTTTGTATCAGATTGGTATGTGGAAAGTTTGGATGCAACCTATAAGAAGGTGAAGGAGGCCCTCTAGAAGATCTGGGAAAAACAGAAGCGAGCAGCCAATCGTCACCGTTGTGAGTTGGTTTTGAAAGAAGGTGATTGGGTGCCGCTGCATTTTCAGAAAGAAAGACTTAAGCGTATGAAAGGCAAGGATAAGGTGTACACCAAATTGAAAATGTAGTACTATGGATGCAGTGAAGGTGAATGGGGAAGTGAGAGAGCCACGGAAGGCAGGGGGAGATAGAGAAGGAATAGGGGAGGGAAGTAGAGAGAACAAGACTGGAAGTACACAAGTGATGAAGGAAGCAAGGAGAAGTGGATTAGACGTCAAATCAATAGCCCCTTACAATCCTTTTGGGTTGACTTATATAGTCCCCCACAGTTCCCACATTTCCCCTACTATTCTCCCATCTATTTTCCCCTTAAAATCCATCTTTTTCCCACCTTCATTACAACCATCCCTTCCCAAAGAATTTTGCTCTCAAAATTTCCAAGAGGCTGCCCTGGATGAGAAGGATACAACAGAAACTGATCAGCTCTGTAGGAGATAGGGGTAGTCCTGCACAATGCTCTCAGGTTGCCAAGAATTCTCATCTTTCGTTAAACCTTTCCATTTGATGAGGTATTCTGTGTAGGCTTTGTTCTTGAGTACATGATCTCTGAAGCCCTTGATTTGCTCCGGCACATAGATTATGTGGCCCTCTTCATCCATAGGAGGCAACTCAGGAAGAACCTGGACATGCTGTCCGACATGTGGTTTCAGCAAGGATACATGGAAAACATTATGGATCTTGGAGGTACTAGGTAGTTCCAGAGAGCACGGAAAGCGCTTTTGAAGAGCTCACTGTGCACACGTAGAGCAGACCCAAAGACCTAAGAGGCAACACTGACCAATACCGAGGCTTGATGCTGTCCACACTGATGATGCAGGACGCTTCTGCAAGGCAAGGGAGAGGCTTGTGCTGCCCATCGGAATGCAGGGTTACTGCGTGAGTGAGAGAGTGAAAGTTAGGAGTATAAGAGAGCTGAGAGATGACTAAAATAAAGAGCTGAGAATGAGCTGTGTAAAACTGTAAGAGATAACTGAAAAGAGCTGCTAAAACAGACCCCAAACCTTACTCCGTTCGCTGTCCCGACTCCCCGTCTGATGCGCTGTGTGAACACCTTCCCAGAGGGCTGAACTGATGCCAAAGGCTGAGGCTGGTTAGAGGGCCACTAGGGGTGAGTGTTAGGCTGTTTAGAGGGGGCTGAGGAGGAGCTATAGGAGGCTGAAGCACTGGGAGAACTGAATGAGGAAAGAGGGCATGGAGGCCCCCTATTTATAGGGCTTTTGGGGCTGGTTGGCTGGTCCCTTGGCCCCATAAAGGCAGCCCTAGGCCCCATAAATGGCAGCCTAGGGAGGGGTGCAGGGTAGCCTATAAACGCATCCCTTCCCTTGCCATTCTCTTCACTTGTTCCAGCCTTGAGGGGGCCCATAAGGGCTCCTATCCTAGGCTGGACCTAAACCTATCCCTAAACCTAAGACGGAAGCACTACCCTACGGTTCTCTAGTGGGTACTAGTGAACAAGGACTGATCTTCTGACTTGACCTAAGGCTGAGAGACTGACTTACGTAGCTTGTGCCTGACTGTCTTTGGACAAGGGCTCACAAAGGGGTCACAGCATACAACAAAATCTCCTATTAGGGAACTATTACGCACTTGTCGATGTAGCCAATGTGTCACTTTGCACCCAAGTGCAGGGGTGCATGTGACATGCTTGCACAGATTCCACAATTGCAATTTGCAGAGATGGCTTCCACAAACCACGAGCACTCTTGTCATGTGCACGGATTGGTATCTGACGTGTACTAGTTACACAGAACTAGCTCAGGTTAGCCTGGGGAGGCTTAGAGCTAGGCAGGCTTGATTCTCGGGTTGAGTGGCAAGGGTACGAACTATTTATAGGTCTTCGCTATTTTTGGCGCCGGGGCCCGAGTCTATAAAAGAGGCCCAGGGGGTTCAGTTCTCAGTGTGCAGTTGGGAGCAAGTCTCGTTCCCAGGTGCTAGGTCTGATCCTGGATTGTGTCGCGGACGCGCGCCTGCATCTTAGCGTAGCCCAAGGCCCAGTGGCAGATCCAGGGCTTCACAGCGCCACCTGGTGGTATGGGACACCAGGCTGGTTTGGATCTGATTGGGAGTTCGTGCCAGTAGCTCATCTCGTGGCTCGGAGGGGACATCTTCTGATTCGGGATCACATCCCGTAGATGTCACGGTTGGGTGGTGAGCAGCCTGCCCAGTTTTGATGTTGTGTGTGGTTATTTTGCAGATCAGGGGTTTCAGGAGTGCTGGGACGTGTCAGTTGGTATCAGAGCCAACTCCTGAGGTAGGAACTTCTGGTGCGAGAATTTTGACGGATTTCTCTTCCAGGTATGCCCTAAAATTCGAAATTTCCTGCTGCGTTTTTGCTGACTACCTGGGGTAGAAGGGGTGAAGAGATATCTGGAAAAGGAAGAAGAAGAGGAGTGAGATAGAATCGAAATTCCTGAAGGCTACGGAGAGAAGTTTAGAGGGAGGAGAAAGAGAGCAGAAAAGGAGTGATGTGCAGGAAAAAGACTGCAAGGGACGAAGGGATGCGGAGCTTAGGAAGGGGCGCAGTAGGCGAGGCGGTAGAGGCGGGACAGCCTGCGTAAAAGGCTGTCCACAGCCAGCGCAATAGGCTGTCCACAGCGTGCGCAACAGGCTGCGAACAGCCTGCGCCTAGGGCTGCGTGCAGCCTGCGCAGGAGGAAGGTGCTTTTTCCGAAAAAAGCACCCCTCCAAAGCTGGAGGGGCTCAGGTGCTTTTTTCGAAAAAGCACCCCTCCAAAGCTGGAGGGGGGCTCAGCCTTTTTTGGAAGCCTAGCTTCCAAATAAGGCAGCCCTGCACCCTATATAGGTGGGGGGCTGGGTGCTAGGCTACCACAAGCATCCTCGAGTTTCGAGCCCCTACCTCGAGTTTCGTGCCCAGTCAGCCTCTTCCGTACAGCCTGCGCCCTGTTTCGAACAGCTCCCCTGCATCAGTCCTTGCCTGCGTCAGCCCTGCACAGCTCCCGCAGCTTCCGTACCAGTCCGTACAGCTCCAGCGACAGCTGTACAGCCTGTACGGACTGTTCCGCTTGCTCCTATACCGGCTGCTACTCCGAACAGAGGCTGCGCCAGCACCTGCAGCCACCGTACGGCCTGCGTCAGCAGCCGTACAGGCCACGTCAGCAGTCCACACAGCTTCTACTGCAGCCTGTGCATCCGGTTTGCGGGTTCGGGGAGGCTCCGTGACTCTGGGTCTTTCGATTCGCCAGATTTCAGCATCTCCTTCCGTCAGCTTCATTCGGGACGGTTTCCTTCTGCTCCATCTTCCTCTGTGCTTCGTTTCAATCAGTTATTTCTCTCCGTTTGTAATCAAATCAGTTTTCAGCCATGTCTGATGCTCCAAATCCCGAGTTCACTATGGGAGAGCAGGACTTAGATTACACTCCAGTGGGAGAGGATGATCAGGGTCTCTATGACGACCTGATAACTAAGAAAGCCTTCAGTGAGTTTACGACTGCTCTTGATGGTAAATTTGAGCAGGTCAATGCTAATCAATCGGGGTTGACACAGCAACTCCAGGGGATACAAGCAACTCTGACTATTCTGGCTAGCACGGTTCAGGCACTCACGCATGTGGATGCCATGGCTTCCGTGCTAGGCCCGAATATCACCCCGGATCCCTTTCCAGGTGACCAAAAATCAAGAACAAAGGAGGTGGTTGACACTTGGTTGCACAAGTGGCAAGTACACTTCCAATTTCACCCCTATCTAGATGAGAAAAAGATTCAGCTTGCAGCAGGGTTTATGTCAGGTAAAGCCTTGCTTTGGTGGAAAGAACTCCAGCCTAAGCCTGATACTAGGACAGATTTTGAGGGCATCTTCAGGAAGGAGTTCCTGAAGAAGGAAGATGACTACGATATCGTCGGCAAGCTCAAGGCCCTCGATATGTCAAAATTGAATTTGACCTTTGAAGTTTATCTTCAAAGATTTAGGGATTTGCAAACCAGGGCCACTAAAATGGATCCTGTAACCTTGTTAGGTTTTTTCGTGGATGGTTTGCCAGACTCCTATAAGTTACAGATTAAGAATAACAAGTGCACAACATTGCAGGAGGCCATGACATATGCGCGCATATATGATGATACCATGGCCGGTACCAAGGCAACCACAGTTACCGAAACGAGTGGAAAGAACAAACGCAAGTTCTTTCAGCATGCGACTGGTATTGGGGAGACGAAGTCTACGGACAACGCCTCCAGGAAAAGCTTAACTCCTGCGAAGAATGGTAAGGCCCGTTTCCTTCGCACTCTCAGGCTCAAGAAAGAAGGCCGATGTTTTTATTGCGAGGAGCGGGGCCACACGAAGAATGAGTGTCCTAAGCGGAAGAACCAAAAATTGGTGCTAGGACCGAAGCTCCAGGCGGGTCCACGTACCGCAGCCAAGGGAGCCAACCAAGTCACGATGACAGGTATTTCAGTAAATGTCATTACCTGCCCCCTTTCTTGTAATTGTACCTTTAATACTTCGTTGTTTGGTTCCCATGATCTTTTCTGAGTTTATGGAGAAGTTAGGGACCAACAGGTTCACATTCTCTTTGATCCGGGCAGCTCTCACAATTTTGTTAATTACAAATTTGTGCAGAAGATGGGGCTGTCCACAGTACCTAGCGACCACACCTACGAGGTGCAGCTTCCAGCTGGGAAGCAGTTTTGGGATCGCAAGGTTGAAGCGCTTCCCATCCGGATTCAAGCCTACACAGGAGCTCTCACATGTTATGTTATGCATCTAGAGCATGTAGACTTGCTGATCGGGATAGAGTGGTTTAAAACCCACAATATTCAGATCGGATGGACGGAGCATACGCTTTCTTTTGTAGATAAGGACACCCAATTTTGTATTCAGTGTGATAAGATTCCCCCTTCTCAGGGGCCTATTGTATCTGCGATGCAGCTTCGGAATATATTAAACAATTCTCATTATGATGTCTATCAGTGTGTTTTGATTCCACTTTCTTCATTTGTTGTTTCGGTAATTAACAAGAATGAATTAAGTGTGTTTGAATACCGTGAATTGAGAATGTTGTTAGATAATTTTAAGGACGTATTCCCAGCTCAACTGCCGGAAGGTTTACCTCCAGAACGGGCAGTAGATCATCGCATAGACTTAGTCCCAGGGGCTCAACCTATCAGTGTACTACCTTATAGGATGAGCCAGGTAGAGGAGGATGAGTTAGCTATCCAGCTTCAGGATTACCTGAATATGGGCTATATCCGCCCAAGTAAATCACCTTGGGGTGCACCTGTCCTCTTAAGAAAGAAGAAAGATTCTTCCTGGAGAATGTGTATAGATTATAAACGACTAAATAAAGTTACAATTAAGAACCGCTATCCTTTACCTCGTTCTGATGATTTGATAGACCGTTTGGCCGGAGCGAAGTATTTCACTAAGATTGATTTGCGTACGGGTTATCACCAAATCCGTATCTATGCTAAACACATAGATAGGACCGCATTCCGGACTAGGTATGGTCATTACGAGTTCCTCGTATTACCTTTTGGTTTGACCAATGCTCCTGCTACTTTTCAGCATATGATGAACGATTTGTTCAGAGATTATCTAGGCAAATTTGTTGTAGTGTTCTTAGATGATATCTTGGTATATAGTAAAACGCTTGCGGATCATATAGGACACCTTCGGGTTGTCTTACTTGTTCTAAGACAGCATAAGCTTTATGCCAAGATGAGTAAATGTGACTTCTTTATGAAGGAGATCATTTACTTAGGACACAAGATTTCTTCTGAAGGTATTAGCATTGATCTGGATCGTATCCAGAAGGTTTTAGAATGGCCTATCCCTCAGACTGTGAAACAACTTCGTTCTTTCCTAGGATTTACGGTATTTCTTCGGAAGTCAGTGCGTGATTATTCACATATCACGGCACCCTTGACCAACATATTGAAAGGTCGTGGACGCAGGTCTACTGAGCCGATCCCTTGGAATGATGCAATGAACAAGGCTTTTGAAACCTTGAAGTTTTCTATCAAGGAAGCACCCGTTCTTGCATTACCCGATCCTACCTGGCCTTATGTTTTAGAGGCCGATGCAAGTGATTATGCGATTGGGGCAGCTTTATTCCAAGAGGGCAGACCTGTAGCTTTTGAGAGTAAGAAGCTAGACGACACCCAGTATCGTTGGCCCACACTTGAGAAGGAACTTTATGCTGTAGTGTATGCTCTCAAGGTTTGGAGACACTACTTGTATGGGTCAAAGTTCCTTGTATTGACTGATCACCAGTCAATTAAGTATGTGTGTGATGGATCAGAATTGAGAGGAAGGAAAGCTAGATGGGCAGAGCTAATGCAGGATTTTGATTTCGAAATACGTTATCGTAAGGGTTCGTTGAATAGTGTGGCGGATGCCTTAAGTCGAGTTAAGTTTGTAAATGCTTTGTCATTTACGGAAATATCCTCAGACCTATTTCAATCCTTGAGAGGGCTATACGCAACTGATAGTCATTTCAGTTCTTATTGGCAGAGAGTCCAGGATGGGAGCTCCATGGTTGACCAGGACTCAGGGATTGTGCCACCTAGGATACAGGCGGCGGGAGGTCAGTGGATGATTAGGAACGGCTTGCTGTTCCGGAATGAAAAGATTTGTGTGCCTGATGTTCTGGACCTTAAATCCAAGATTCTCTGGGAGTGTCATGATGCTCCTAGTGCGGGACATCCAGGTATACATAGGACTCTGTCTCTTGTGAAGCATACCTTTTATTGGCCTAAGATGCGTGCATTTATAGAGAACTATGTAGTAGGTTGCCGGGTTTGTCAGGTTACTAAGGCTGAACGCCTTAGAAGCGCGGGCTTATTACAGCCTTTACAGATTCCAGGTAATAAATGGGAAAGTATTTCCATGGATTTTATTACTGGTTTGCCCCGAACGCGCAAGGGTCATGACTCTATTTGGGTCATAGTCGACCGTTTGACAAAAATGGCTAGATTCTTACCTACAAGAACAACTATTTCAGCTGTTCAGTTGGCTCACGAGTTTGTGGACCACTTGTTCAAGCTGTATGGTTTGCCATCTGACATAGTCAGTGACAGGCACTCAAAGTTTACAAGTAACTTTTGGACACTTGTATTTGAGAAGTTGGAAACTACTCTAAGTATGAGTTCCTCGGATCATGCAAAATCCGATGGCAGTACAGAGAAGGTCAACCAGTTGGTTGAAGACATGCTTCGGGCATATGTATCTAAGAGACAGTCTTCATGGGAAGATTATCTACCCATGATTGAATTTGCTTACAACAGTGCAAAGCATTCTAGTACAGGTTACAGTCCTTTTATGCTTATGTACGGGTTTCAACCTAAGTCACCAGTTATGGTTGGATTAAAAGGGATTCAAAATGATGCTGCTAAGAACTTCTTGCAAGACATGCAGGAAATGTTGCAGTTTGCCAAGGAGTCTATTAGAAGTGCCCAAGATCGGGACAGATTTTATGCTAATAGACATCGTTCACCCAGAGAGTTCTCTGAAGGAACGATGGTATATTTGAGAATTCCTAAGGAATCCAAGAGCCTAAGTACTGGTTTGGTTCCGAAATTATCCCCCATACTGTGGCCCATTCAAGGTCATTAAAAGAATTGGACCGGTTGCATATCGACTAGAATTGCCTCCTGATGTTAAAGTACATCCAGTCTTTCATGTCAGTAGACTGAAAGAAGTATTGGGTGCAGATGATCAACTTGTTTCTCCTCATGAGATTATAGAAGTTACAGATTTGACTTTTATTCCTCACGAACCTGAATCTATTCTTGAATTTCGTGAAAGACAGATTCGAAATCGTACTATCACGGAATACAAGATTAAGTGGAAGGATCGTGTTGAGGAGGATGCAACATGGGAGACATTACAAAACCTCCAAAGAACATTTCCGGATTTCCTAGCAAACTCAGGAGTGAGTTCTTAGAGGAGGGGGAGTATGTCATGTGCACGGATTGGTATCTGACGTGTACTAGTTACACAGAACTAGCTCAGGTTAGCCTGGGGAGGCTTTTAGCTAGGCAGGCTTGATTCTCGGGTTGAGTGGCAAGGGTACGAACTATTTATAGGTCTTCGCTATTTTTGGCGCCGGGGCCCGAGTCTATAAAAGAGGCCCAGGGGGTTCAGTTCTCAGTGTGCAGTTGGGAGCAAGTCTCGTTCCCAGGTGCTAGGTCTGATCCTGGATTGTGTCGCGGACGCGCGCCTGCATCTTAGCGTAGCCCAAGGCCCAGTGGCAGATCCAGGGCTTCACAGCGCCACCTGGTGGTATGGGACACCAGGCTCGTTTGGATCTGATTGGGAGTTCGTGCCAGTAGCTCAGCTCGTGGCTCGGAGGGGACATCTTCTGATTCGGGATCACATCCCGTAGATGTCACGGTTGGGTGGTGAGCAGCCTGCTCAGTTCTGATGTTGTGTGTGGTTATTTTGCAGATCAGGGGTTTCAGGAGTGCTGGGACGTGTCAACTCTTGAATATGAAGATGACCCTGATAATGGAAGAGAACTTGGCAAAAGCATCCGTAGTACCCTGATATGAGCCATTGAGTCTTAGAATGCCTTCTTTTACAGGTTTCCGTGCAACCCGTGTGGGCCGACATTTAACACGCAGCATTGTAGGCTGAGGCATCCAAGCCACCAGATGTTGAATTAGTCTTGCGTTCATCGTTTGTATCACACATGTTACTTTGAGTATGGAGTTTGTTCAATCGATACCCCTTTCCAATGCTTTTGAGTGTATGGTAGGGAAGTTGAGGGTGCGATAGCTCTGGAGAGGGAGAGGGAGCTTCCCTCATCACACTTAGCATCCTATCTCCTGGACATTCATTGTCACCCTATTCTTGAACGTATGCTCAGGGTCTTTACACAGTGAGGCTCCAGAGGTTCAAGCATTTAGGCATCTAACTCTAACACATTCTGTATCCTATCAACTGTATCCTAGGTAGCAACTTGCAAGGCTCCAAAAGGCCAGGACACCCTTACAAGTCATAAGTCCAGGCGTGAAAGGACTCATTACTCATGGGGCACACCTCCAACATTCTGGACTATTAACTTGCAGCCTACTAATGACAACACCCGTGCTTTCTGCCCAGTATCAAACTCATGAGAGGACTGGATCACAGCAAGGAAAAAGGGCAATTGAGCATAAGGGGATCTATAAGGCGAGGAAATTTGAAAATAGTGCAGATGTTCTCTAATTGGATCAATACATCTAACTTTTTTTTGTATATGTTTGTCAAACAAGTGACGAAGCTTTGTTCCAGCCTTTGTGTTAAAAACATAACAAAAACTGACTATTTTGGAAAACCTGCATTTAGACATTTTTCAACAATACCCAGATTGCAAAGATGAGCAAGAATTACACTTACTAGATTTAGCAGAGAACCGAAAGTACAATTAGCCAACTGATATGGCAGCCATGACATGTGGCAGCAAGCTGAGGTGGTAGTCTGACAACACATCAGAAGCAGCTAAAGTGGCAGCCCCTTTGCAGATGATGATGTATGCATGGCAGCCTGCTAGCTGGCATGGAAAACGTGGCAGTATGTGGACACATGCACCATCCTCTCGACATGCGGGAAAAATTGAATGGCAGGTGCACCCAATTGTCACTGCATTAATCAAGAATCCATCCAACCCGCCAACATTCAAGAGATCCCAACCTGGCAGCACAACTTTCCATGGGGCATAACCCACCAAAACTATGCCCACCCCCCCATATGAGGATGGTGCAAATTCAGTAGACCTGGGTAGGACAGAGGTCTACCTGAGGGAGGTGCTTGCTGTACGGCCTGCAGTACAGACAGTTGGCAGTGTCCATCTGCTGGAACAGGGTGCAAGGATGCTGAAGCAGTGCAGGAACTGCAGCCTGTTTTGCAGGATGGCCAGGGCTATTTATGGGCACTGGCAGACACTGAACAGGTCAGCAGAAGGCAGCCTGTACGTGGCAGACTGGTAGGCTGCCTGAGTCTGTAGGCCCTTAACTTTGTCATTATTTCAAACAAGTTGTAGACTGGTCTGTAGGTGGCAGACCATTCGGCCTGGCCTGTGTGTTGCACCATGCGATGTTATTTATGCAACACGTATGAAACTTTTCTTGGGGTTCCACATTCTTAGTAACCACGTGACGTTATTTATGCAAGATGTATGAAACTTGTTTTCTTTGGTTTACATTCTTTGAACGACCCCCTTGATGCAAGTCTGCGCCATAGAAATACCCTACTGCAGCTGTGGCAGAGAAATTGAGAATGTACTTCTGAGCTGCATACTTCCTGATATGTAGCCTTGATAAGAATATAGTTCTGAGCTGCATGCTTCCTTAGTTCTGAGCCACATGCTTCCTTACAAGTAGCCTTACCCTATCATGAAATGGAAAAATGGTTGATCGTTTTTATGTTTTCAGCATGTGCATTCTTCAATCCACGGATATCTCTGTTCTGAGGTTAGCTTTCTTGATAATTTGCAATTTCAATGAGTCAAATCTGATAGTGGAGTTACGTCTGTTTCTGCTGGGCAGGCTGCTCTTCCAATGAATCTTGAGACGGGGAAACTCTATAATTGGAGCCTATTAATATGGCACTAAGAAGAAAACTAGAGGTATGGAAAATGGGCTTGGTAAGATATGCGGATGCCCTTCAACTCCAGAATGAGCTTGTTGAGCAGCGTCGTCTGGGCATCATCTCTGACACTATAATCTCCCTGCAGCATCCACCCACTTTCACCCTCGGAAAGCGCCGAACTTCACAAAATATAATTTCTTCTCCTTCAACACTTCAGAGCATTGGAGCTGAAGTTCATTATACTGATAGAGGAGGTGACGTTACTTTCCATGGTCCACATCAAGCTGTTCTCTATCCCATTATATCACTTCGAGAATCCAAGCTAGGAGCAAGGAAATATGTTGAGGGCTTAGAAGACACCATGATTAAGCTAGCAGCACTTTATGGTATTGAGGCAAAGGGCCGGATGGCAAAAGAGACTGGAGTGTGGGTGGAAAACAGAAAGTTGGGAGCTATTGGGGTAAAGATATCGAGTGGAGGCATTTCATCACATGGCTTGGCCTTGAATATCGATCCTGATCTTGATTATTTTTCTCACATCATTCCATGTGGGATTCCTGATAAATTGGTCACTTCTCTCAAAAGGGAGAGCTGTTTAGACTTGCCATCTGAATGTATTATTACACAAAGGCTTATAGAATGTTTTGTCGATGTATTTGGATTTGAGGAAGTTTCTTGGAAAGAGAAATGATAATTTATATTGGAAGAAACCTTGAAGAAGCTATGCTTTTGTGTGTACAATCACGATATGTTTTCTTTAAGTCTAGGTTGATGTTGGGAGTGTGTAGTATCTTGAAGGAGCTCCTAGACACCTCGTTACGACGACTATTGACATCACTCATGCAGCCACTAGGGAGGATAAGGTCAATTTAATCCTACAATTTCAGCTTTCTATAAACTTTTGCGGCTAATAATGGTTAATAAATCTCCACTCCTCTCTTCCTTATAATCACCTTACTTCTTTGATCTCACAAGGTTACAAGTGAATAAGGGCACTAATATCATGTGATAGAGAGCATGAGGGAGGATGAGCACGCCAGAAGGACGGGCCTTATGTACATCTACTATTCAAAAAATTTATAGCGTTTATGTTTGTATACCACTCTACCACACGCTAATGTATGCACACATCAACATTAGATCCCAAGTGTTGATTACTCTAATGAGAGGTGCCAAGATCAATGGTAGAATTTCAAAAGTAAGGAGTTCAAAAACAAGAATTGATCCTTGCTTCTATTTGAAAATTCCTTTCCTTTGCTTTGTGCATATTGATACTGTTGTTGCCCTTCCACCCATTCTAGTGTAAGAGAATTTCCCTTCATTGCATTGTAATATTAGGAAGAAGATGCAACAAGGTTGTACTTCTCCTTGGGTAGCTCATACGACAAAAAAGCATTTGCTATGATGGTACTTGTTTTAAGTATTGTATTTAATGTCTTATTTGTAGGAGACTTGGAGCAAGGCACTTTGAGATTGCATTGGATGTGATAGGTTGATGGCATTGAGGTGCTTGGTGTTATGAAATTCAATTTATTGCCATATTTCTTACTTGGTATCTTGTGTGACTCCAATAGTGATGGTGCTAGATATTTGGTTTTGTTTGGTTTGATGTCCCTATTGTAGTGTGATTATATTGGGTCTAGCTAAAATACTCATGTCTCATTCAATCATTATTAGTGTGATTGGCAGTGTGAGTTTGGATGTTGAGTTGGAGAATGAGAAATAAAAGGCGATTGAGGATGTTACCAATTCAAAGTATCAACCATGGGTTATGGGCCAGTTTGTCAAAAGATGCTATATTACACCATGAATTAATTTTATGATATACATATCTGGAGCTAAGACAAACAAATTTGAATAAATTTGGGCTCATTTGAGAAGATGGAAGGGGAAAGTGTGGGAGATGGGAGCGAGATGCTAATTGAATGAGGATTTGGTTTTAAGAAAAAGGGTTGGTAGTGGAAGGGAAATTCGGGGAAGTGGCATCTGAAAGCTTCTTTTTGATTGCTAAAGGATTTTGAATAAGGTGTGGGTTTCAATTTTAATAGCATTTGTTGGGCAATGCCCACTCTCTTTTTATTAAATATAAAATTAAAAAGAGCTTTAATATGGGGGAAATCTTTTGGCGAGCTTTTTAATGTGAGCTTTTTTACCATTTCCTTTGTTTTTGCGAGCTTTTTTTAGAAATCCATACATGTTTTTGTTATAAGAAAGATGGGGAGGTTAGAAAGAGGGGGAGAGAATATAGGATATGTTCATTTTCATAGCATGTGGAAGGGGTGGAAGAGTGTATACTATACACAAGGGGGGGGAGGATATGAGTGGCAGTAGGAGGCAAAAAATTATGGAAGATATGTCCATATTCAAAGTAGAAGGGAGGAAC
Organism: Dipteris shenzhenensis; assembly: GCF_047967505.1. Lineage (NCBI taxonomy): Eukaryota > Viridiplantae > Streptophyta > Polypodiopsida > Gleicheniales > Dipteridaceae > Dipteris > Dipteris shenzhenensis. Next base: position 45,686,742 of record NC_141619.1, on the reverse strand, counting down.
TATGGGAGATATGTACATTTTAAAAGTGTATAATTTGAAACTTTTGACCTCATATTTGGATTCCTCGTCGAATTCCGGTCGTTTGGAGTACCAACATGACCATATTCTGATAAAAATTGGAAAAATGGTGTTTTTGTCATTTTGGCCTGTTTGGGGCCTGTTTTGAATTTGTCAAATTATACACTTTGAAAATAAACAAATTTCCCACATGCTCTCCCTTCCCCTTTACATTTAGTAGATGAACATAACTTTCACATTCCTCATCCTCTCTCTCCTCCTTGCACTCCTCTTTGCATACCTTATAAGTTCCCCCTCTACGTTCTCCACTATGATAATGAATATATGTTCCAACTCCCCTCCCCTCCCTTCTCCATGCCACCTTACCCATGTGCTCGTCCCTCCCCCTTTCCTTTATCTCCCCTCCCCCCCCTCTCTCCTCTTAACTGCAACCACAACCCAAACTTTCAACCCACCCCACTCCATGACCCCCCCCCCTTCTCTCTCTCTCTCAGGTGAATGAAAAGCTCGCAATATTCATGAAAATTGTAAAAAAGCTCATGACAAAAAGCTCACCAAAAAATCACACCCCTTTAATATCTGGTTGGAAAGTTTGATTATAGTTTAAAAACGTGACAAGGAAGGTGAAGAGACTAGAAAAAGCTTACGTTAGACTAAAAGAATGGAAAATCATGTTATATCCTAGTGTCCACCAGGTAGTATGATATGAAGATTTATTTACGTATTCCTCCCATGTCCCCATAAGAAAAGCTCTCTTACAAGGCCTTCTTTTGAGTCCAAAGATTTTGTAATGCATGATCTCATAGGTCATGATTAGATTGCACCTTATTACTTGAACCAGGCTTGGATCTGTCAAGGTTTCTTGCATGGTTCTTGTGTGCATCCGATCATTTTGGAGTGAGATCCTCTCCAACTCAAAACTATGTCCCTTGCAAGATGGCCCAAGTTTCCAGTAATTGTGTCAAGGGAATGCAAAATAATGATTTGAGTATTCAATCTTCTCCAATGTTTTGAGGGAGACCTTTCATACCAGAATTAGAGCCCAAGGACATATATTCACAGAATGATGAAGCCTGATACAGGACCCTTCACGGCTGAGTTCCTTCAATAGCATCTATGGCTCTAGGAGGGCCAACTGGATTGAGAGATCGTGGGGAGCCCTAGTGAGTAGTTCTATCCACCTAGAACCAAGAGCTTAGACAAGATCACAAAGGTGAAAAACACCCGTATATCAGCAACAACAGATGGGTGATGCGCCTAAAAGCCCCTCACAAAGCATCACTACTTGGAGCAGCAAGTTCCCTTTGAAGTCATTACTAGATTCTGGTCTTGTCTTCAAACCAACCCTTGGCCAAGGAAGGTCTCCTACTTTTTTTGGTTGATGGCCCATGGTGGCCTACCCATTGGGCCCTATTAGTGCAGATGACGAGAGTGGGACTTTTCATGTGCGATTGGAGACTTAGAGATGATACCACAAGGTGCAAAGGATTTGTTGCATCATGGTGGCTTGGTTGCACAGATGCTTTCTTCATTAAGATAGTCTCAGTGGCTTATTTGATTGATGGGGAGCAAGTCAACCACCAGATATCCCAGAATTCTCTCCTTCGACTCCGTGGCATCGAGAGCTTTTGTTGTATTGGACAATATATGAGACAGTTGCTAGCATCATAGAGTGGTACATCTTAGTCACATGATGCAGCTTAGTGATGGGGGGTACTAAGGATTCAACGCTATTCAACATCGGCCATGATGCAATCTGCACTCTCTTGTCAGCTATTTGGGAGTAGAATGCAGAGGGTTTTAGGAAGGTAGGAGCATTCTTAATATGAATGATTTAAATCTATGTATTAAACATTGGTACACGATATGCATCATGAACAATTGCAAAACAAGGTAAAACTTTTTGACAACTTGTTGTCATCTTGTGAAATAGAGTAAGGCATGAATATTGAGAGTTTGTGATGCAATACAGCTACGATGTAGTTTGGAAAATATACAATTAAACAAAAATAAGCCACAATTACTTAGATAAATAGGGAGTGCTATTTAAAAGCATCCAAATTTTCATCCATTTATTAACATATTGAAATGCATTGCCATAAGATTAAAGAACACATTCATGGAGGATCAATCAAATTGGAACATGCAGTGTTAGATACGAATGTCACAAACATTTGTACAAAGCCTTACCATAAGAAATACGATAAGTTTTGAAGTCTTTCGAGCTATTACCCTTTAAAATTTCATGGAGCAGGGATAGAATAAGGCAATGAAAAATTTCTCGTTCCTCTTGAAGTCTTTTCTTGAGAGGGATATGTTGGAGTATTTTAAGGAGAAACTCCAAGGAAAAGTGACAGGAAGTTCCTCAATGAGATCCAATTGCACACGTGGGGTTTCCGACTTGGGTTTATGAATTGTTCCTTCTCTACACTTACCACCTATCTTAGACCAGTATAGAGAGAGGTAGCTTGGTTTTGTAGAGAGACAACAAGGGTAGATTTGGTAGCTCCATCTAGACTGACAGCTTAGCAGATCATTGGTTATCTGGACTATCCACCTCCCAAGGTATAAGGGTTAATTTCGGATACTCCATAGACCCTAATGCAGGACCTTGGCAACCATATCTACCTTTCAAAAAGCAAAACGAAATAGCCCTTCCTTAGAGATCTAACATTGGTAACCAAGAGCTCTTTTCTCACCCAATTATTTCAAACCCAAGATTCCAGGAATGTAGCACGGGGCATGCCAGGTAGAAACCCAACCAGTGCATGTGAATATAACCATCAATAGAGTCATTGTGAAGATCCTCGTTGATTATCGCAGAGGAGAATTTACCTAAACCAATAGGATCCATCATTCTTGGAGATTTAGAGGCTCATGAAATTCTCATGTATCAAGTGGTGTTCTAGGTCTTCACTCTTAGGGGTCCAATCTGCATATGAAACATTCACTTTCTTCTGTTGTTGAACTTTCCCTTCACAACCTTTGTTTGGTGCTTGCACCTCTTGCAGTCCGGCAATGATGATTGCTTGGCGGTTGTAGTACTAAGAAAACCAATGTATTGCATGCTCAAGGGATACTTTAAAAACCGCTCAACTAAAGTTTCACCCCCGTCGTTAATAGAACCACCCCTCTTTACTTACGAATTGGTTTTTTAGCTAAATATGAAATTAAAAACTCCTATTATTGTAATCCTATTAAAATTTTCCCTAAAGTTGAATTGAAAAAACTCCTCCTTTTAAACACACATGGTACACTTAAGTTTTGTGAGGTTAACCACCCAAGAGCAATTGAAAAAGTATTCCCTTAAAGAAAGGGGTATCAAACAATCCTCTTATAGACTTTTGGGCTATGCTCAAGTTAGAGGGTTGAGCATTAGGTTGATTGAGGATCTTTGCCCATTAGGTGAAATAATTATAGCCACGATGATGTATCTGACCCCCGTTCCTTTAGCTGCTAGTCTTATAGAGGGCTTATAGGACCAATGAAATCTATGCACCATTTCTCAAAAGTTGTGGCCCGCACATCAGCTTTCCTTGTGGCTCGGCCCTCCACCCAGGCCCTCCACCCATTTGGTGAAATAGTTGTAGCCAGGATGATGTACCTGGTCCCCATTCCTTTAGCTGTTGGGCTTATAGGACCAATGAAATCTATGCACCATTTCTCAAAAGGTTGATCGGTTAATATACCTGTTAGGGGCATCATATTCGCTTTATGGGGAATTTTCACTCTTTGGCAGAGATCGCATCACTTGATAAAATCGGTTGCATCTCCAAAGAGGGTTGGCCACCAGAGGCTTGGTTGTAGCACCTTACATGCTGTAATGTCGACGACGGTGATGTGACCACCCGCTATTCCCAGATGTGCTTCCTCAAGCACGTCCACATAGCACGTCCACATACTCATGTTTGCACACGCATCTATGCATAATGCCATATTTTCCCATGTGGCAGAGTTGGCCTACAATTAGTTGGTATGGCATTGTGTCTTTCATGAGTTTGCGAACTTTGTCCTTCTTTACGATTTTATCGACCAAGTAGCCCATTTGCTAGGTAGTGGCCTATTTCAACTGCCCGTTCTAGAATTATGTCAATGAGAAATAAGGGAGCATCTAGGAGGTCATCCTCGACTCCTATTGGGAGATTCTCCATTGGGAATCCTTGAGAGGTGGTCAGCTAGGATGTGGGTCTTTCCTTTACACACCACGACTGTGAAGTCAAACTCCAAGAGGATTAACATCCACCTTGTTATGAATCCTACCATGCAAGGCTTGTTAACCAGATATAGCAGTGCCTGATGATCAACAAAAAAGATGACCTTGTTGGCTAATAGTAGGTAATGCCTAAACTTCTTAACTACATACACCATGGATAGACCTTCCCTCTCTATTGTAGTGTTATTAACCTTGGCGTGATAAATTGCTGAATGGCAAAGTACACGGGGTAGTCCGGGTTGTACTCCCCTAGTTGGGCTAACATGCACCCGATGGCAAATTTTGAGGCATCTATGTGGACGTGGAATATTGGAGTCTAGTCTGGGACCCGCAATTCCGATGCTATAGCTAGAGCTAGCTTGAGGGCTTCGAAGGATCTCTGATACTCTTCGGTCAACTCAACTACTACTAACAACTTCTACAATGGCCAGGCTATGTCTACGTAGAACATGATGAATCGATAGTAACCCATATGGCATGTAACCCGGTGCACTCCCTTGGCATTCGTGGGTGGGGGTAGCTATAGAATGAGCTTGATCTTATTGTAATCCATGGAGATCTCATTCTTGACACTATGTGACCGAGAATCACTCCGTGTTTGACCCAAAATTGACACTTGAGAGGATTTAGGGATATCCCGTACAACCTCCACCTCTTGATGACTATCTTCAGGTATTTCAAATGATCATCCCATTTTGAATTCATGCACAAGTCATCCAAGAAGACTTCTATGACTTCTATGAAGTCCCTTAGGTACTCCTTGAAGGCGGTGATCATCTATGAGTTTTTGGATCTCCTCCCTCACTATGAGCGCATATGTGGGATTGATAGGGTACAGACGCTATTGCACTAGCGTGATGTCATCTACCATGGGTATAGTGCACTGCACGACTTCAGGGAGCAAGCCCTTCATGTCTGTATAGTTCTAGGCCATGCAGTCCTTGTACTCTCATAGGAGGGCAATTAAGGCCTGCTCCTCATTAGGTGTGAGGTCATCTGCTATGCATACCGGTTGTGGCTTCGCCCCTTCTGGTGCCAGGTTCACTTATCGAGCTATCGTATCCTTGGAAGCAACCTTCTTCTTGGGTTCTCTTGGCCTGCTGGTATAAGATTTTGCGGTCTTCTATCATGTAGGCCTTATAATGAGAAGGAACCTGTTGTAGGTCCTCCTTTTCTTCATCCTCCTCCTCCTCCACTTTTTGGGTGGATTCTCCCTTGCCCTTGGTGGGAGCCTTGGAATTTTGGAACTTCGGATCTGACGGGATCTCATCCATGGCACTTATGGAGCCGATTGAAGAGGTAACTCTACTCAATCGAGATCTCCATTTGGAGGAAAACTCATGGTGAGAAGTAGTGGCCCCCACATATGTCATCCAATGGAGGTCCGATTTGACCCTCACTACCCCCTTGCTCACCTCTTGGAGTTTGAGCATGTTAAACATTCATAGGGTCACCACTGTATTCACCTCTTCCCACTCGAGAGTTGTTATTTGGAATCCTATCCTTTTTGGGATGTCAATACTTGCCTGAATGTGCATCCAATTTTGACACAACTCTGGCTCAAGGAGAGGGGCATACCAAAACTCATATACTGCCTTCCCATCACACAAGTTTGGAACAGTTTCAGGGATGTCCAATCTGTTGTGTCATATTTTGCAACAAATAGGTGTCTTGACATTGGGTGTGCCTTAAAGGTGCGCAGGTCCACTTGCACGATTTGATCCTCATGGCATAAATAGATGTTCAAATTTAGTTTTGTATTTTTTGTTAGAGAATTTGTTCCCAGATCTATCTCTCCGATCGGAGGGCTAGTTTGAGGAGCTCACTCAGATCTAGCTCAAACAAAGAAATAGTGAACTCACCAAAATAAAGGAAGCACACAAAGCAATAATATTGAGATGGGCAGGCAATGATTAGGGAATTCAAATTCAAACCCAAAGACTCTCAATCTTAAACTAATGTGAGAAGGCCACATACTAGAATGTAGTTATGCCCTATAATAACTCGGGCCCTCGATTCTCTTGCTATCCAGATGTAGTAAGTCGCTTTTTGGTGTTGTACTTTGTCTCATATTCAAAAAGTTTCATTTTGAGCTATATAGAGAGATTTATGCTCATTGGAATCTTCATGTCTTTTGAATGTTTATGGGTTCATTCTTAAGTGTGCTTTTGAGAGAGATTGCGCTTCTTCTTTGAGTGTAGCTATGAGATAGGTTTCTAATTTGTGAAAGAAATAGAAGAGGGATTGAGAAACTATTGTGCTTAAACTTGAAACCATTGTGGCTCTCTTTGATTAGCTTTATGGAAGCTTCAATATCCTTTGCAATATAGTCATACTACCCACCATATCTATGTCTATCTCTAGGAGGCCTACTTGAAACTCCCTCCATAACCCATCACTCCATAATTTAAGCACTTGTTTTCATTGCACGTTGGCTTAAATTGAGAAAAGCGATAAAGTTTAGTACTTGTTTTAGCTAGTTTCCCTCAAATAAATTCTAGTGACTTAGACAACGTGACTCCAACACTCTCAATAGTGGACTACAACTATGCAACTCAAACTATAGGTGACCTACAATAGTAGAAACTATCAAGCACATGCAGACGACTCCACATCATATGGCACTTAGCCATGCAACAATAGCAACATGATGTGACAATAGCAAGTTTGATAGCAGTAGAGTATATTTGTTGTCGATGATGAAAGTCCGTCTCATTCTTGCATTTCTCTTGTTCTTAGTGATGCGAAATCTGATAGCCCAAGGCAGTGGTAGGCTACAATAACTTACAAAATGAGGCACCTTGCACTCCAACAAGAACTTAATCCCTTGAGAAGAGAATCTCATTTTGGCCTTCATGGGAAGAGGGAGAAACTCTTGACTTGTCTCATTTGATAAGCAAGAAGTAAAAAAAAACGTGGTAAACAAGTTGGAAGAAGCCCCATCTATGCAAGCTTCCTTCACCTTCTAGCTTGTTTCTTTATGGAATTTCCTCACTTTAAGGAAAGCCTCAGCTCTCGTCCACACACAAAGGCCACATGGCAAACTAACATTTGTTAGATAGTCTTTGAAGATAAGGTCCACATTAGTATCTAGCTCACAAGCCTTATCATTACATCTAGATATGGTACATGTGGTAATAGAAAACGTCAATAGGTCCATGTTAGCTACCATATCGTTAGCACCATTAGCTGAAATATTATTAACACACATGGTAGTGCCATATTTGAGCACTCTCTTGGACAAAGTTTGGCAAAATCTTCAAATTGCCATAACTTTTTCTCCATGAGGAATTCGGGGGTACTTTTGAAATGCAAAAATACTAATTAGCTCATGCTCGACACACTGTGTTCTTGATCTAATTTCTAATGTAGCACACAATACAAATTTTCTCATCCTCATCATCGAATTCACCCCTAATTTATTGTAGTCTTTCCATACTAGCACAAGAACAAAGGAAAAATGATTTTGTTGCATTTCTCATGTTAACATGTAGTCTAGTTGAGCACATTTTAAGAGGAGATGTAACTCCACAAAGTCAATTAAGCCCGTTGCTTAAACAATCCAATTAGTCCTTACTAGAGAAAATCCCCTAATGACTCTCATTGATTTACACATTCACACCTCTGATGCCACCTTGGTACCTTATCAATGGGTTGTATTAGAATTACGTGACTCACTTGGTACTTTGATCCTTGATTTTAGGACAACTGCACTTTTTGCACTCATATGCCACCATTGTAAATTCACCTATTGACTATTTTTTGGTATCGATTCCTACCTTATATTAGACTTGTAAAGCCTTTTGGCTATTTTTAGCATAGCAAGCAAGGTGACAATAATTATGGCAATTATTCTCTTCTCTTGATCACTGATATACAAAGCATCCTTCCTTGATAGAAGACATGGTGGAAGCTTATCAAATGAAAGATTGGACTTGTGGGACATGGTCGTAGAGAAAAAGATAAGGCCTAAGCCTTTGAAAATAACATCCACTACTCCATTTTCACTCCTATTTTAGCTTCAAAAAGTTGCAAAGCAACAAAAAAATTGGGATGAGAAGACATAATTAGCATTGGATATCATCAACTTCAACTAAAAGATGTTATGATACCTTGTGAGTGCTAGTTCAATGCAAAAAGTATGTGAAGAATTATCATATTGGAGAAATAGTTGAGTGCCAGTTCAATGTGACAAATATGTTAAGGATTATTCTACTAGAGAATTAGTTGAACTGTGCATCAAAGTTACAAACTAAGAATGCTAGTCAAATTAAGAAGACATTGGTGATAAGTTTACTTCAATTGGACAAGAGATCAAATAAGAGAGGTTAGTCCACATTGCTATCAATGGTCTAGGGCAGATTATGAATAGTGTATGATTGCAATGGTCACTATGATGCACTTTTAAAATCATGTCAAATATGCTTATGCAGAAGCATATGAAAAGAAATGCAAACATTGATACAGAGAGTCATAACTAAGCCTTTTTAGCCAAGGAATGAGGATCCCACAGAGACTAAGGTTCTAGTAGATTCAACAATCAGGCCAAAGGAAACACTTCTCATAGTCATGGCACAAACAAGTTACGTAATCCACATCATGTCCTACATGGAATCTATACTCTGACTACATTAGTGGTAAGGCAACGATCTGTCAGGATGGCAGTAAGGTGATGGGGTATCAGTTAGGCTTGAAAATGGGAGTTTTGATATCTGTCAGAGTTGTTGAGGGGGCTGTCACATGATGAGGGTGCTACCTAAGAGAGAAAATGGGGTAGATAGACTTGATGATGAATAGACTTGTGAGGTTAGTGTGCAAGGATGCAAAAGGGCAAAATGTATTGGAAGTATTCACCTGATGCTAACCATGAATTTGGGTGTGTGTGTTGTGGTTATCGATTGTTGGTGCATGTGGGTGAAATGACTACTGTATAGACTCACCTAGACGTGGACTTGATTATCACACACCTAATGAAGGATCGATTATGTGGAATGCAGTGGATTTGAATTCCAAATAGCAACATACCTCGTCAATAGCCAGGTAGAGCATGTGATGATTTTGTTCATCATCCTGGTTGTCAGGTGTGTATCAGCACTGTGGCATCCCCATTGATGGACCTCCTTTGGAACAAGGCATGTGGGCTCTTGTGTGGCTGTACCCCAAGTGGGGGTAGGTTCTTGTGGTACCGCGGCCTTTGATTTGACAAGAGAAGTAGGTCCGAGCGACATTGTAGGTGCTACCCTCAGTACAGTGGCATTCGCATGGGCTTGGAGGAAGGTTCCTGTGTAACTACCATGATTTTAGGGGTCGATTCTTGTGTTGCTCCCTCAATAACCTTGGCGACTTTCTCCTTGAGGTGCACTATACATTGGATCATGATATTCCTTGGGCTCACCGAATGGTCCATCGTGCTGGGCCCGAGGTTAGGTTCTTGTGGGACTGCCTCAAGAGTTCACGCAGGTTCTTGTGTTGCTACCCTACGAATCCTAGTGGTGTGAGTCTATGTATTCTATGTTGTTGGAAGCTTTGGGACCCAAACATATCGCTTGCAACATGGTTATATCTTGTCTTTTGAGACATAATACAAAAAACATTTTTTGCTATATATATATATATATCGCTTGCCTTGCCATGGGCTTTCAAGAGCTTTGTCGCAACCCAACATTTGTGAGTCTTTTGCTCATGGAGCATTGGAATTTTTCCTTACTGGTGGCAAGGCAATCGGTGTTGTTAGGCCCTGCATTTTATGGAATTGCCCGTGTTGGCGAGGGGAGAGGAGCGGTCAGAAATCTTTTCACGGCTTTAGGCATCCAAGGTTGTTGTCCTCTTTCATAGTAGTGTTGTGATTAAAGAACCATTTTTGTTAGGGTAAGGTCAAATCCATGGCTCTATATCTCGTAATGGACTGAGACTTGGTATGATTCTCATTAATATTAAACCAAAGCACTATATCAAATCTTGTCCCATAAATACATCTATACATGGCTTTTTGTTTTACAAATCCCCACCATGCACACTACGACATGTGAGGGTCACCAACGTTGGTTTTCATAACCATGTTTGGCATCAATGTTCAAAAGAAAACAAATCCTTGTATGAATTGAATACATGATGCCATAAAGATTATGGCTAGGCTTTATTGCATTTGGAGTGGTGTAGCCTATTGTTTTATGGTAGAGAACCCTTTCTTTATCACACTAGAAGTGACGACGAGAAATATTTATGGCAAGGTAAGCTCAAATTATCTTGTTATTGACTGAGACTTGGTATGCTCCTCATTCATATTTAACTAAAGAACCGTATCAATTCTTTTCCCATAAATAGTTCTAAACATGGATTTTTGGTTTGAAGAACCTCATCGGACACATAGAACACGTGTGGGTCACCAATATTGGTTTTTCATAACCATGTTGGACACCAATAGTCAAAGCAAGATGCAACTTGGTAGGATTCTAATACATGGTGGAATAGAGTTTTTTTTAATGTTTTATTTAATTTTGAGTGGCATAGCATATTGGTTTACGGTAGACAACCCTTCTTTTGCAACACGGCGAGCTGAAACATTTTTGATAGGGTAAGTTCAAATCCTTTTCTCTATATCTTGTAATGGACCGATAATTGATATGACTCTCAATAACATTTTACCCAAGCACTGTACCAAATCATGTCCCATAAGCAAGCCTATACATGCCACCACCATAGACGTGGCTGGGAATCTTAGATGCCACCACCTCTAACCATTCATTACCATGCAAGTCAGTACTGCCACTTTGAATTAATCAAAATTTGGGCCAACCACCGTAGTGGCTCTCACCTTTACAGTGTAGTTGGGCTACAACCACCGCGGTGGCTCTCACCTTGACAGTGTAGTCAAGCTACAAACTGCTATTCCATTCTATTAACCATTTCGTCTTCTATCCCTCTCGACCATTTTATTCTCCCTTACAATCTCAAGCCTCCACTATTCCATTTCCTTCACTGCTTCATCTTCTATCCCTCTCGACCATTTTTTTCTCCCTTGCAATTGGACTGCAAAATCAAGCCTCCACTATTCCATTTCCTTCACTATTTCATCTTCTATCCCTCTTGACCATTTCTATCTCCCTTGCACTCATCATGCAACTTCTATCCCCTCTTGTAATAGACCCTGCACAGTCCGGGAGCTCCTCACACAATCTTTCCTCCCCATCTGTAGCACAGTACGAGAGCCCCTCCTCCCTTGATCTTGAAATCGTGAAATATGGGAGCTCCTCTATCGCTCTTCAAAAGCCCAATTTGGATGCTCTCCAAAACTTCACCAGGTTGGTACAAGAGGTGAAGTGAAGGAGGGGAAACTAGTCTGTCAAGGTCAGAAGATTTCCATTAATGAAAACGTGATTAAAAATGCTCTAGGAATTTCTGGAGGCAATTTGCAAGCACAGTTTTTCAAGAAGCAGTGGAAGAAACTGGATATTCTAGATGTATACCCCAACGCTCAAATTAGTAAAGATGGTGGAGTCAAGATTTTGAGCTTGCCAACAGACCTCCAAGATGTGCTGAAGAAGACCATTCACTTCTTTCCTGATACGAGAGGAACCTGCAAGTTTTGGAAGGTTCAAGCAGCAGTAGAGCAACTGAAAGGACGTGATGTATCTTTCTCAAGGGAGATCTCCAAGAGCGTGTTGACCAACCTGAAGAATTGCATGGATGGCAAATCCCAATTGTCATCTCAATCCACTGGAGTTGCAATGCACCTGATGGCATCTACCCTCAAAGGGATTTTTGAGCAATATGATAAGCAAATGTCTCAGAAGATGACTTTTCTATAAGAGAAAGCCATCAATGCAGCAAAGGTAGTGCAACTTGAGAAAAGTCTCAGGGAAGGTGCAAAAGCCAAGGTAGAGGAGACACCAGTGAGGGCCTTGCAGGCACAAGAGCAAGCTGAGGCTGCTACAAAATTGGTCGACATGGAAAGGCATAGAAAAGAAGAAGTAGAGAAGCACATGAAGGAGCTCAGAGATAGGCTCGAAGAAGTGAGAAATGACAGGGACATGGTGGACAAGGAGATAGAAAAGATGTGAAAGGATCTTGAAGATTAGAGAGCCAAAAAGGAGGGTCTTTACAAATGGCTGTGCAACATGCAGAACACATTGAACATTGAAAAACACCAGATGATGGAGGAGCTGAAAAGGGAGAATGCAGAAACCAGAAAGGTGATACATGAACTATGAGAGAGCTTCAAGGCCAAGAAGGATGGGGCAGAGAGCAGCTGGGGTGGAGAAGACAATGAGGCAACTCCCCAGGCCAGGAAGGATGCAGAGAGCAGCCATGGTGGAGCAAGTTGCAACACTCATGGTAGAGCAATTTGCAACAACCACGGTGAGGGTTGTTTTTTCGAAATATTGTTGGAAGTCCAAAGAGTAAGCTATAAGACCCTGTAAGAAGATCACAACAGATGTGTGCACGAGCTTGCTATGGCTTTCGATAGCTATGAAAAGCAATCCATCTTCCTGAGAGATTTCCAAACTAGAGTGGAAGTCTTGGAAATGGCCCATGAAGATGTTTTTTAGCAATTTACACAGCTTCAACAAATGGTGAGGGATTCAGATGAAGTTGCACAGAGTGAGCAAAAAGTGGAGGAGATGAAGGAGAACATCTGCAGCCTTAGGATGAGGGAGGAAGGAATCATGAAGCAATTTCATCATGTACAGAGAAATACTATGGTATTGACGGTCGCAATAGTTAAGTCGGATGCCTATCCTGCTATGCAGCAGGGTTCGAAATGCATGGTTTGCCATACCCCCATCATAGATGATTGCTATATCCAATGGCCTACGTGCTACCACCCTGTGCATGTTTTTTGCTTTGGGGTGTTTGTGCATACAAAATCTAGCTGTAGAGTATGCGATTTGCCATTGCCCAGGTCACAGATAGATCAAATGTGCCTACCTGCTATAGCTATCTAATGATGAGAAAGTAGATGTTGCAGCTCAATTTGCCATTTGGGCAAAAAATCTTAAAGACAAGAATCTCAAATTGAAGAAGGCCAAGATCGAGCTCGACTGCGAGGAAAAGGAGCCTGAAGGGAGGAACCAGATCCCTTCAGGAAATGAGCAAGACGCGCCGAGCTTGCAAACAGGAAGGTCAAATCAAGGAAAGAGGAAATGGCATGAAGCAAGGGGCCGGGCCCCTATAGGAAGGAACTTGCCCCATTCTGGAAAGGAGCAAGGAGGGCTGAGTCTACAATCAAGGAGCTCAACAAGGAGTCCTTGAGATGTAATTTAAAGTAAAGGAATCTTTGAGATTCTAATCTATGTAATATGTGTGTAATCTATTGAATTGTTAATCTTCTCCAGAGTTTACTTGGGCAATATTTTCTCAGCTATGTGACTAGATAGTGTCCTTTGATCCACGCTAGCCCGGTGATAGTAATGAGACGAAAGATTTTGATTTGACAGGTAATGTGAGATGAAAGATTTTGATTAGATCACTAATGTGATACTGAAATATTTTGATTAGTGAACTAATGTGAGATGAAAGATTTTGATTAGACAACTAATGAGACAAAAGATTTCGATTAGACAACTAACATGAGACTGAAGAATGAGAAGGTCGGGCTTAATGAACTCAAAGATTTTGATTACCAAACTAACATGAGATTAAAGATTGAGCAAGTCGGGCTCAATGAACTCTCTCCCTATTTAAGTATAGTGCAGACACAACAAAGAGCCCATTATGAAATCTCTAGCCCCAAAACTCTATACACCGATCCACCTACAGTGAATATATGGCATACCCAAATAACTTTGGAATGCTTTTGTTCTATCTGAAAATGATGTTGGATGGCATCCTCGCAGAAAAATTCCCGAAGGAGGAAAATAGCTGCAAGGAGGATATGCTTCAGTGGTGGGTGTATTACTTGGAGTCGGCAGAGACGGTGAATATTAATTTCCCTGTCTATTGTTTTTCATGCTCCTTTAAGGTACTTTTCAAGCTCATGATGGAGGTTTCTTTTGGCAGGACATGATAGAGGCATGAAGATGTATAGAGCAGAAAGACCAAGATGAAGATTATTCCCAATGAAAGGAGGAGTTACTATGGATGTATAAGTCAGTAGAGTAAAGCAAGTAGTGTGTAATCTGAGTGTGTGAAGAGGTTTGCCATTATGCATCAGACTGGCCTAAAGAGCTGGGAGATGCTTGCTATAGAGAGGCTAATAAGATAGTTGGGAGTTTGAAATTTCCTTGAGCTGCAAAATGTCATTGTATTTTGCAACAATAAAAATCTTGCAGACATTTCTTGGACTTGTGGACTTTCTCATGGTGCTCGTAATACCTAATTTTGTATCAACCTACTTCCATGTTAGTACTTAAATGTTTTGAGTAGCTCGGTGGTTGGAATATGACGATTAACGATAACCAGTCTAAAGGGCACTAACATTGTGCAACAAATTTTAGGATAGCACGGTAGTAGTGTAGGGATAGCACGGTAGTAATGCAGGATAAGTTATCACCAGCATTGTGGTTGGTTGCACTAGGATATTAATAGCCACCAGCAGGGTGGTTTGCTTCTATTATTACAAGATGAATGGATTTGTAGGATGTGTGGATTCATTATGGGAAATCAACGCGGTGGTTGTTGGGATATACTAAAAACAAGCATGGGATAAAATCTGATGGTTGGCTAAATGATAAACAGTCTAAAGGGCACTATTTTAGTATAGCACTATGCAACAAATTTTAGGATAGCATAGCAGTAGTGTAGGGATAGCACAGTAGTAGTGCAAGATTAGTGCCGGATAAGCTATCGCCAGCACAGTGGTTGGTTGCACTAGGATATTAACGACTAGTCACCAATGCCGTGGTTTGCTTCTATTATTACAAGATGAATGGATTTGTAGGATGTGTGGATTCGTTATGGAAAACCGGCACGGTGGTTGTTGGGATATACTAAAAACAAGCATGGGATGAAATCTAACGGTTAACGAAACAATAAACAGTCTATAGGGCATTGTTTTAGTATAGCACAATACATTTTAGGATAGCACAGTAGTAGTGCTGGATAAGTTATCGCCAGTGCGGTGGTTGGTTTGCACTAGGATACTAACAGCCAGTAGTGCGGTGGCTTGCTTCTATTATTACAAGATGAATTCGTAGTATGGGTGGTATGGGTTATACATCTAGAGGGAACTCCAACTTCATACAGGTTGACAGGGGCAATCCTTGAATAAATGCTCCACTGCATACGTAGCACACAAGGGCATTGGGCCTGTTGTGGGAGGAACCACCTAGGTAAGATCCCTATATAAAAAATCCTTTAAAAAATGCAGTCCTTGGCATTTAAAACATGACATGGGAGGGTTTGTTGTGCCCTTATATGGGAATTCGCTTGCCTTGTGTGGACCTTGGCATGTATAGCAATGGATCAGGGGCCTTTGCGGTGCCAAGGAGTTCATGTCTCACGGGTGCTATCTAGAGAACTGAGACATGTTGATCCTCATGTAAGAGGTAGTGACTTATGATGCCACTCCCCTCCTCATAAGAGTAATAGTTAAGATGTCCGTGATCATGTTCCGTCTCCTCCCAATCATTAGGTAGTTCTTCCACCCTAGAGTTATACAAGGTAGGGGCAGGATGTAGGCAAAGTATGGGTGGCAGTAAAGGAGCTTGTTGTATCCTATATTACACTGGATTGGCTAGAGGGGCTCCTTGTGCATTCATTAGGTTGGGTGGGCCATCAAGGCTAATTGGGGTCTCAGCTACTGGTAGATCAGTTGGGGAAGGACCTTCAAAAATCATCATTGGGAGGTGTCATGGTTTCCCATCTATAGTTGTATGGATAGTAGAGGGCTTACCTTGCCTTGAGAGAGGGGCACTCATTGGAAGTGTAATTTCCATTGCATACCCCACACCAAACATTGTCCCTCCTAGGGAATAAGTGGGGGCTACTTGGTGTTTCCTTGGAGCTTCCTGACTTATACTGTTGGCCGAATTGATTCAATAGGTTAGAGGCCAAATCACTCATATTTAAACCCTTAGGTTCGTTGTCCTCCTTCTTGGTAGGCTCCATACTGGAAGATCTTACTGATTGTGGTACCTCAGATAAAGTTGTAGTTTTGTCTTGGACAACCTTATACGTCATATTATCACTTATACGAATGGCTATTTTGTTGCAGAGGTCAAAGGAAGTGGGATTCATAACCATTAAAGTGGTCATGCAGCTTCAGGTCTGCCAACTTGATGAGGAAGCATGGCACAGAGTCGTTCACCTCTCATGTCGTTCACAGTGGGAATTGAGGTGTTTGATCCTAGTGATGTAATGTCAGAGGGATTCCTTATCATTCTATTTCACCTCATATAATTGATTAATCAGACTCCACTTATGACCACTAGGGGCAAACCCTACAATGAAGGCCTTTCGTAATGCCTCCCAATTGACTTTCTCCCCTGGACCAAGGAACCTGTACCATTGGCTTGCCTTGCCATCCAAACGCATTAACCATTTCCATATCTCTAGAAGCACCAAATGCTTTGCATATTTTCTCAAATCGCTCCACATGGGAGACTGGATCTCCTTCCCTAAGAAATTAACCTATCTATTTGGAGATGGCTATGGGTCGGTCGATGGCTATGGGTCGACTCCTAGAGGGATTGGTGATCCCTGCTGAGTATACTGGTGAAATTGGGGGTGGGGCGCGCCCCTTCCTAGTATGCCCACTAGGATGCACATCGGCTCATCCAATAGCAGGGGATGCTGTTGTGGGCATAATGGGCCATAGAGGTGGCCTCAAGCCTTGCCTTGGTAACGAGATCCATTGGGTTGCCAGTACCGACATTGGGGCTATGAAGCTTCCTCCTTCATACATCGAAGCTATAGTTGTGGGAGTAAACTGTCAGCCTTCAAGAGGAAGCGGGTTACCAGACATCTACATGGATGTTCCTTGCATTGGGATGTAAGGTGGAGCTTGCAGGGCCACATATTCGATGAATGTTGGGGGCACTTGGAAGGTTGGAAGTTCATAAGTGTTTCCCCCTTGGAAGTATCATGTGTTTCCTTGGCCAGGGTTTTACTTTGTGAAGTCCCTTATCCCATGGGTCTTCGTACTCCATGCGCTCAGAGTCAGGGTGCCTTGTGAATACTGTGGGTGCTAAGTCCACAAAGGTAGCCTCAGTCCCTATCTGCGGCTGAAGGACTGGTTTTGGCCTCCCCATTTTGTGGACATACTGGCAAAGGGGTTCTCCATTTTTGCTGAACCCGTTCGGCCCAATCATCCAAACATGTTAAATATTATCTCTCTTAACTTGGAGACTACAAAAGGAGTAGGAGAATGAGGTGGAGCTAGGCTAGTATAGGGGGCTTCATAAGCCCTCGAGCCAGTGGGGTCCTACATTTCCTCGTTGAAGCTCTCGGTGTTGTCGGAGCTAGAGAGATCCCTTCATCAAGGCCCTAACATGGAGTGAGATTTGGGAATTGAGCTCCCTATTGGAGTTGACCCCAAACTTGGGCAAAAGGTGGGTTGTGCATAGTTTGAAATACTGTCCTCAGGTTCAAGTTCCTTGGACAAAATTCTTCCAGACCACAAGTGCATGTATGAGGTCTCTATGGAGGTACACCCTACCTCAAATTCAATTATGTATTTTTGACAGAGAATCTGTCCTTAGAGCTATCCCAATGGTCGGAGGGTTAGCTGCTATAAGCCGACGGGCCATAGGGATAGTCTTATGGCAATGGGGCATGGGGATAGACTTAAGGTGATGGGGCATAGGGATAGCAGTTGACATGTGTTGGTAGCTTATAAAGCAATGAGTGGTTGGATGTGAGTATGGCAATAGTTGAAGGGTTAGCTATAAGCAGACGAGACATAGGGATAGACTTAAGGCAATGGTTTCAGAGGTTATACATCTAGAGGGAACTCCAACTTCATACAGGTTGACATGGCCTACCAGTTGGATAGGCTTATGGCAATGGGGCATGGGGATAGACTTAAGGTGATGGGGCATAGGGATAGTAGTTGACACATGTTGGTAGCTTATAAAGCAACGAGTGGCTGGATGTGAGTATGGCAATAGTCGAAGGGTTAGCTATAAGCAGACGAGACGTAGGGATAGACATACGGCAATGGTTTCAGAGGTTATACATCTAGAGGGAACTCCAACTTCATACAGGTTGACAGGGGCAATCCTTGAATAAATGCTCCACTGCATACGTAGCACACAAGGGCATTGGGCCTGTTGTGGGAGGAACCACCTAGGTAAGATCCCTATATAAAAAATCCTTTAAAAAATGCAGTCCTTGGCATTTAAAACATGACATGGGAGGGTTTGTTGTGCCCTTATATGGGAATTCGCTTGCCTTGTGTGGACCTTGGCATGTATAGCATTGGATCAGGGGCCTTTGTGGTACCAAGGAGTTCATGTCTCACGGGTGCTATCTAGAGAACTGAGACATGTTGATCCTCATGTAAGAGGTAAGTCACATCCTCATGTAAGAGGTAGTGACTTATGATGCCACTCCCCTCCTCATAAGAGTAATAGTTAAGATGTCCGTGATCATGTTCCGTCTCCTCCCAATCATTAGGTAGTTCTTCCACCCTAGAGTTATACAAGGTAGGGGCAGGATGTAGGCAAAGTATGGGTGGCAGTAAAGGAGCTTGTTGTATCCTATATTACACTGGATTGGCTAGAGGGGCTCCTTGTGCATTCATCAGGTTGGGTGGGCCATCAAGGCTAATTGGGGTCTCAGCTACTGGTAGATCAGTTGGGGAAGGACCTTCAAAAATCATCATTGGGAGGTGTCATGGTTTCCCATCTATAGTTGTATGGATAGTAGAGGGCTTACCTTGCCTTGAGAGAGGGGCACTCATTGGAAGTGTAATTTCCATTGCATACCCCACATCAAACATTGTCCCTCCTAGGGAATAAGTGGGGGTTACTTGGTGTTTCCTTGGAGGTTCCTGACTTATACTATTGGCCCAATTGATTCAATAGGTTAGAGGCCAAATCACTCATATTTAAACCCTTAGGTTCATTGTCCTTCTCTTGGTAGGCTCCATACTGGAAGATCTTATTGATTGTGGTACCTCAGATAAAGTTGTAGTTTTGTCTTGGACAACCTTATACGTCATATTATCACTTATACGAATGGCTATTTTTTTGCAGAGGTCAAAGGAAGTGGGATTCATAACCATTAAGTGGTCATGCAGCTTCAGGTCTGCCAACTTGATGCGGAAGCATGGCACAGAGTCGTTCACCTCTCATGTGGTTCACAGTGGGAATAGAGGTGTTTGATCCTAGCGATGTAATGTCAGAGGGATTCCTTATCATTCTATTTCACCTCATATAATTGATTAATCAGGCTCCACTTATGACCACTAGGGGCAAACCCTACAATGAAGGCCTTTCGTAATGCCTCCCAATTGACTTTCTCCCCTGGACCAAGGAACCTGTACCATTGGCTTGCCTTGTCATCCAAACGCATTAACCATTTCCATATCTCTAGAAGCACCAAATGCTTTGCATATTTTCTCAAATCGCTCCACATGGGAGACTGGATCTCCTTCCCTAAGAAATTAACCTATCTATTTGGAGATGGCTATGGGTCGATGGCTATGGGTCGACTCCTAGAGGGATTGGTGATCCCTGCTGAGTATACTGGTGAAATTGGGGGTGGGGCGCGCCCCTTCCTAGTATGCCCACTAGGATGCACATCGGCTCATCCAATAGCAGGGGATGCTGTTGTGGGCATAATGGGCCATAGAGGTGGCCTCAAGCCTTGCCTTGGTAACGAGATCCATTGGGTTGCCAGTACCGACATTCAGGCTGTGAAGCTTCCTCCTTCATACATCGAAGCTACAGTTGTGGGAGTAAACTGTCAACCTTCAAGAGGAAGCAGGTTACCAGACATCTACATGGATGTTCCTTGCATTGGGATGTAAGGTGGAGCTTGCAGGGCCACATATTCGATGAATGTTGGGGGCACTTGGAAGGTTGGAAGTTCATAAGTGTTTCCCCCTTGGAAGTATCATGTGTTTCCTTGGCCAGGGTTTTACTTTGTGAAGTCCCTTATCCCATGGGTCTTCGTACTCCATGCGCTCAGAGTCAGGGTGCCTTGTGAATACTGTGGGTGCTAAGTCCACAAAGGTAGCCTCAGTCCCTATCTGTGGCTGAAGGACTGGTTTTGGCCTCCCCATTTTGTGGACATACTGGCAAAGGGGTTCTCCATTTTTGCTGAATCCGTTCGGCCCAATCATCCAAACATGTTGGATATCATCTCTCTTAACTTGGAGACTACAAAAGGACTAGGAGAATGAGGTGGAGCTAGGCTAGTATAGGGGGCTTCAGAAACCCTCGAGCCAGTGGGGTCCTACATTTCCTCGCTCAAGCTCTCGGTGTTGTCGGAGCTAGAGAGATCCCTACATCAAGGCCCTAACATGGAGTGAGATTTGGGAATTGAGCTCCCTATTGGAGTTGACCCCAAACTTGGGCAAAATGTGGGTTGTGCATAGTTTGAAATACTGTCCTCAGGTTCAAGTTCCTTGGACAAAATTCTTCCAGACCACAAGTGCATGTATGAGGTCTCTATGGAGGTACACCCTACCTCAAATTCAATTATGTATTTTTGACAGAGAATCTATTCTTAGAGCTATCCCAATGGTCGGAGGGTTAGCTGTAAGCCGACGGGCCATAGGGATATGCTTATGGCAATGGGGCATGGGGATAGACTTAAGGTGATGGGGCATAGGGATAGCAGTTGACATGTGTTGGTAGCTTATAAAGCAACGAGTGGCTGGATGTGAGTATGGAAATAGTCAAAGGGTTAGCTATAAGCAGACGAGACGTAGGGATAGACTTAAGGCAATGGTTTCAGAGGTTATACATCTAGAGGGAACTCCAACTTCATACAGGTTGACATGGCCTACCAGTTGGATAGGCTTATGGCCATGGGGCATGGGGATAGACTTAAGGTGATGGGGCATAGGGATAGTAGTTGACACATGTTGGTAGCTTATAAAGCAACGAGTGGCTGGATGTGAGTATGGCAATAGTCGAAGGGTTAGCTATAAGCAGACGAGACGTAGGGATAGACTTACGGCAATGGTTTCAGAGGTTATACATCTAGAGGGAACTCCAACTTCATACAGGTTGACAGGGGCAATCCTTGAATAAATGCTCCACTGCATACGTAGCACACAAGGGCATTGGGCCTGTTGTGGGAGGAACCACCTAGGTGAGATCCCTATATAAAAAATCCTTTAAAAAATGCAGTCCTTGGCATTTAAAACATGACATGGGAGGGTTTGTTGTGCCCTTATATGGGAATTCGCTTGCCTTGTGTGGACCTTGGCATGTATAGCATTGGATCGGGGGCCTTTGTGGTGCCAAGGAGTTCATGTCTCATGGGTGCTATCTAGAGAACTGAGACATGTTGATCCTCATGTAAGAGGTAGTGACTTATGATGCCACTCCCCTCCTCATAAGAGTAATAGTTAAGATGTCCGTGATCATGTTCCGTCTTCTCCCAATCATTAGGTAGTTCTTCCACCCTAGAGTTATACAAGGTAGGGGCAGGATGTAGGCCCAGTATGGGTGGCAGTAAAGGAGCTTGTTGTATCTTATATTACATTGGATTGGCTAGAGGGGCTCCTTGTGCATTCATCAGGTTGGGTGGGCCATCAAGGCTAATTGGGGTCTCGGCTACTGGTAGATCAGTTGGGGAAGGACCTTCAAAAATCATCATTGGGAGGTGTCATGGTTTCCCATCTATAGTTGTATGGATAGTAGAGGGCTTACCTTGCCTTGAGAGAGGGGCACTCATTGGAAGTGTAATTTCCATTGCATACCCCACACCAAACATTGTCCCTCCTAGGGAATAAGCGGGGGTTACTTGGTGTTTCCTTGGAGGTTCCTGACTTATACTGTTGGCCGAATTGATTCAATAGGTTAGAGGCCAAATCACTCATATTTAAACCCTTAGGTTCATTGTCCTTCTCTTGGTAGGCTCCATACTGGAAGATCTTACTGATTGTGGTACCTCAGATAAAGTTGTAGTTTTGTCTTGGACAACCTTATACATCATATTATCACTTATACGAATGGCTATTTTGTTGCAGAGGTCAAAGGAAGTGGGATTCATAACCATTAAGTGGTCATGCAGCTTCAGGTCTGCCAACTTGATGAGGAAGCATGGCACAGAGTCGTTCACCTCTCATGTGGTTCACAGTGGGAATTGAGGTGTTTCATCCTAGTGATGTAATGTCAGAGGGATTCCTTATCATTCTATTTCACCTCATATAATTGATTAATCAAGCTCCACTTATGACCACTAGGGGCAAACCCTACAATGAAGGCCTTTCGTAATGCCTCCCAATTGACTTTCTCCCCTGGACCAAGGAACCTGTACCATTGGCTTGCCTTGTCATCCAAATGCATTAACCATTTCCATATATCTAGAAGCACCAAATGCTTTGCATATTTTTTCAAATCGCTCCACATGGGAGACTGGATCTCCTTCCCTAAGAAATTAACCTATCTAGTTGGAGATGGCTATGGGTCGATGGCTATGGGTCGACTCCTAGAGGGATTGGTGATCCCTGCTGAGTATACTGGTGAAATTGGGGGTGGGGCGCGCCCCTTCCTAGTATGCCCACTAGGATGCACATCGGCTCATCCAATAGCAGGGGATGCTGTTGTGGGCATAATGGGCCATAGAGGTGGCCTCAAGCCTTGCCTTGGTAACGAGATCCATTGGGTTGCCAGTACCGACATTGGGGCTATGAAGCTTCCTCCTTCATACATCGAAGCTACAGTTGTGGGAGTAAACTGTCAGCCTTCAAGAGGAAGCGGGTTACCAGACATCTACATGGATGTTCCTTGCATTGGGATGTAAGGTGGAGCTTGCAGGGCCACATATTCGATGAATGTTGGGGGCACTTGGAAGGTTGGAAGTTCATAAGTGTTTCCCCCTTGGAAGTATCATGTGTTTCCTTGGCCAGGGTTTTACTTTGTGAAGTCCCTTATCCCATGGGTCTTTGTACTCCATGCGCTCAGAGTCAGGGTGCCTTGTGAATACTGTGGGTGCTAAGTCCACAAAGGCAGCCTCAGTCCCTATCTGCGGCTGAAGGACTGGTTTTGGCCTCCCCATTTTGTGGACATACTGGCAAAGGGGTTCTCCATTTTTGCTGAACCCGTTCGGCCCAATCATCCAAACATGTTAAATATCATCTCTCTTAACTTGGAGACTACAAAAGGAGTAGGAGAATGAGGTGGAGCCAGGCTAGTATAGGGGGCTTCAGAAGCCCTCGGGCCAGTGGGGTCCTACATTTCCTCCTTCAAGCTGTCGGTGTTGTCGGAGCTAGAGAGATCCCTACATCAAGGCCCTAACATGGAGTGAGATTTGGGAATTCAGCTCCCTATTGGAGTTGACCCCAAACTTGGGCAAAAGGTGGGTTGTGCATAGTTTGAAATACTGTCCTCAGGTTCAAGTTCCTTGGACAAAATTCTTTCAGACCACAAGTGCATGTATGAGGTCTCTATGGAGGTACACCCTACCTCAAATTCAATTATGTATTTTTGATAGAGAATCTGTTCTTAGAGCTATCCCAATGGTCGGAGGGTTAGTTGTAAGCCGACGGGCCATAGGGATAGGCTTATGGCAATGGGGCATGGGGATAGACTTAAGGTGATGGGGCATAGGGATAGCAGTTGACACGTGTTGGTAGCTTATAAAGCAACGAGTGGCTGGATGTAAGTATGGCAATAGTCGAAGGGTTAGCTATAAGCAGATGAGACGTAGGGATAGACTTAAGGCAATGGTTTCAGAGGTTATACATCTAGAGGGAACTCCAACTTCATACAGATTGACATGGCCTACCAGTTGGAGAATGAAGAATGGTTTCCATGTTAGCATCTTGAAGCCATTTAAAGGTGAACCACCAGTGAGGCCTATTGAAGAAGAAGAACCAAAACTTGAAGACGGGGTAGAATAACTTGTTTCAGAACGAATACTATTCCATGAGGTCAGGAGTACCAGCAATAGACAGGGATATCGATATTTGGTAAAGTTTAAAGGATATCCTATGGAAGATGGTCAATGGTTCGATGAAGATCACTTGAAGGATCACCCCACACTTGTTGAAGATTATTTGAAGGCACATAGATGAGGACATCTTCTTCTTTAAGCAAGAGGACATGTCATGATATGATTATTTGTATTAGATCCTAGACTCTAGTGGATCATTCTAGGGAATCTGGCGATTACCCTATGGTTGTAACATTGTAAATTGGCCAATTGAATATAATAAAATATGCATGTATGCATTAGGTCCTCAGATGGTTAGGAAAGGGTAGTATTGTGCATGGTTATTTCATTAATCAATGGTAGGCATAAAGAGTCATAGGCTAAGGGTAGAATAATGGGGTATGCCCAAGGGATGTGATCCCAAGAGGCATGAGGGTTGTACCCTCTCGCACCATTCATGGTGTGTGAGTATGGGCATTTGCATGCATATGGATTGTGGCTCGAGATGAGCTAGAGTTAGCAATAAAGCAACGGTCAGTGGGATGGTTTCCTTGGAGGGTACCGAGATGGCAATCGTTGTAGGGTTAACAATATGGTGATGCATTGTGGGAATAGACTTAAGGCCATGGGTCAACGCTTGTCAGACCGGTGGGATAGCAGACCCTAACACATCATAAATAAAGTAGCGGATTAGGTGTCTGATTAGTGTCAGGTCATGGGGATAGAGCTAAGGCAACGGGTTGTGGGGATAGCGAGCTAAAGCGATGGGTTGTGGGGATAGAAACTCTTAGTGTCACCAACTCCTTGATGATTTTAAAGTTTTTGTTCAGGTTTTTTTGTGATAGGGGGATGCCAAATTGCCTGTTATACCTACTCAATGCAAAAAACAACAAAAAACACTAACATTTGAATGACAAATGAGATGTGCAAAATGTGACAATTTCTCCTTCCAAACCAACTTCAAAAATCACTGAAAGCATCACGTTTGGGTGTTTTTATTGGAGTTTGGTATCACACACACCTTAGTAGCCTCAAAACTATCTTCCTATCAATTCAAAACAGTAAAAAACATAAAAACCAGGCTTCACATGATCCAAAATGCTTTTCCAAAAAAACAAACTACATATTTTTCCATCCAAAATCACACTTCTTCACTCATTCCTCTCCTATGACTCTGATGGGATATCTCAAGGTGTATGCCCCAGGCACACCTTGGGTTCTATGCGTGTGTGCTAGAGGCATAGTTAGGTGCCCATAAGCACTGTTAGGTGGTGGTAGATGCCACATAGGATGATTGAGAGATTCTAGGAGCTGATTGAGGAGATGATTGTGGAGCTTGGTGGCTCATGTAGAGGTGCCTACATATGGAGCTCACACTTCTTCATTCCATAAGCAAGCAAGAATTCTCATTTCGTGTTCAGCTTCATGCTTTCCTTTCACTTCTTCAACATGGTATCAGAGCACTATGATCCTCCTCGAGCACATTTATGCCATGTCATCTTCTTCTTCTTCTTCATCTTCTTCTTCATCTTCACCATTTCTTCCCCAAACTTGTGAGAGCTTGTTCTCCCTTGTCATTTCACCATTCTCCAAGTCCTTCTGGCTAGAGAGACCCTTCGTATGGGCAACCTTCCACATGCAAGGAATTCGAAAATGATTGTCGCTACTGGTTGCCATTCCTCGAATTTCATCGAAGCTCTCTTTCATGTATTCTCCTTCTCTACTCCACCTGTTTCTAATTCCTTTTAGGGAAAGCTTTTCCATACTTTGGACTCTCTTGTGTTCAAGTTTGAGCAGCAATGGTTGTATATTCGAGGAGAACAGAGCCAAAAACTCGTTGACATTAACGACATTTCAGCCAGCAACACCGCACGACATTACGCCTGACCTCTGCACCAGAGATTTGCCCATATGTGAGCTTTCATTTGAGCCAGAAAGCCCTGTTTTCTTTGCTCTAAAGAAAGAGATCTAAGCCCTCCAATATCAGGCCTCTGTTTTGGATAGTTTTGATAATGTTGTGAGTTTGGTGCTACATTAGATGCGACTTTAGCATTTCTAATGTTTTAAAGTGTTGAATAGCATCAATACAATTGTGGCTACAACTTTCCTTTAGGTTGCTATGCCTGGATTTGCTTGGAATACTTTCATTTAGCCACCTCTATGAAGCATGCAAGTTGAAGTTTCATTTCCATTATGATTTTTATGGAATTTGGTTACAAGTCTTTGCTACACTAAATGCTTGTACTTTGAAGCTTTTCAACTCTTTCTAGCCTTGTAAGAGAGTAGACACTACCCATTTTGGGTTAGACCCTCTCATGGCTACCTTCTTGAATATTGATAAGTTCAATGGTAAAGGCTTTCGCACATGGTAGATGAAAGTTAAGTTTGCATTGATGAGGGAAAACCTCTAGGGGCTTGTCAAACTTGCTTCAACTTCTTCTTCAATAGCCTCTAATGTTGGAGAATCCTCAGCTCCTACACGCCCAGCACGAGATCCTGCTAGAGAGGAGAAAGCCTATGGCATTATTGCTCTTGGCTTAGGAGATGACTATATTCATCACATTTCTGATTTGGAGTCTCCTTCTGAAGCTTGGCAAAAGCTTGATATTATTTTTGGTGCTAGCTCTCACATCTCAAAATTGTCACTTATAGGGTTCTTCTATTTCTTTGTACTAGAGTTCTTTTGGCTTTCACAACTAAGAAGAGGAAAACCGTTTTCAGCCTCCACCTTTGTGTGTATTCAATATTCCAGCCAATGGGATACCCTAAATGCCTCACAATAGTATGGGAAGAGATAATGTGGCCTAGCCAGAGATTGTGTATGTGAGATAGCCGCAAGTGAGACTCCTTCCTTCTCTCCCACTATCTTCACATGGTATCAGAGCCTGGTTCATGGCAAGGAGCTCAAGAAAGCAAACCAAGTTCGTGGTGTCCTGGTAAGAGGACCAGTGTTGCTTTCCTTTTTCGAGTTTGGGAGCAAATCTCTACAAGTAGCACAGCCGGAAAGTGCAGCCGGAAAGTGCAAGAGTGCATTGTCTCGGATTTGAGACGCCCTTCGCGGTGTGGCAAGAGGGCAATATATGCTGCGGGTATAGATATCGAGCTCCACTCGTGATATGCTAGGGTGACCGTTGTGCATTTATGTCATCGACTTGTTAGGTGCAGATGCGGTTGGTACACTGCCCATGAATAATAGCTGGATGACAGCTATCCTTATGTACTCTAGTTCGTGGCTCAGTTAGTATGCCACCTTAGTTAGCTGAGTTTGGTTTGAGACCCACATATAGGGTTCTTCTATTTCTTTGTACTAGAGTTCTTTTGGCTTTCACAACTAAGAAGAGGAAAACTGTTTTCAGCCTCCACCTTTGTGTGTATTCCCCCATTGTGTATGTGAGAAAGCTACAAGTGAGACTCCTTCCTTCTCTCCCACTATCTTCACAGATAATGGGAGTAGCTTGCCCCACAATCTCTAGCAATATGGCATAGCTTGCCACATTCATAACAATTATTTTTCTCTTTGCAAATGATTTTTACTTGGCATAAGTCCTTTTCCTTTATTGAGATTTATTGTTCTTGTTCCAGCTAGGCTTGAACCAAGAACTTCCACCATATTGTGCATTGTTCTTAGGACTTTCAGCTTGCCTATGATGCACCTTTGTCATAATGTTCCTTCAACATGGTCTTCCCTCAAATATTTTATTTGATCCTCCTCTTGAATAAATAGGCAGAGTAGTTCATCAAACTTGATAAGGATTCCTCTACCAATCATTAAGGTAAAACTTCAAAATGCTTTGGGTCCTTCATTTTAAAGCCATTCTTAGTCATTTCTATCCTTAACAATCTTCATCTTGTTCAAATGATCTGCCACTACATATCTCTCAGTTTTAGATTTGACAACTTTGTCTTTAGATTGAGACATGTGACCGATGTCTTACCCTCATAAAATGGATATTAGTTTAGTATATACCTCATAAATGGGCATTACTACACTCCATACCTCAAGTTGTTCAATCAAATGCACCACTTGGGCAAACACTGTACTCTTTAAAACATGGTATGAACATGTCTATTACTATGACATTTATCTCATTATAGGCATCTCTCTGTACTTGTGTGGCATTCTATGCTTGGGTAGGAGCCATCAATAAGTGACTACAACTTCCATCCCAAAAAGAAATTCCTCATTCAACATATCTAGATGTGGAATTTTTTATTTCCTTCAAATATTAAATTGTATAGCATAAAATTCTTGCCACTAAGCTTACATAAAGGGTGAGAAATCTCAGCATAGATATAGATAAATCTTCTATAATATCCGATATGCCTGGTACAGTGTTGTACACTTGTTGTACGCCCTTGGCATTTATGGGGGGTAGAAGCTCCAAATTGAGCTTCATCGTATTGTAGTTCATGGAGGTTGCATTTTTGGACATAGCATGCCCTAAGATCAACCTTATTATAATTGACGTTTGATGCTATTTCTATAAGCATCATGTAACAATAATATTCAAGTTGGGGAACTTTTCACTCTAATTAGTGGACATTTATTCCCTCAACTAGTTTTGTGCTGAGCTAACACACTCCATATGACCATGGGTGTGATATGTACCTTTGTACTTATTTATCTTGTGGTGTGACAAATTATCTTATCCAATCTACCTTGTATCCTACTTTATGAATTTCTATGTATTTACTTCCACACTCCAACAAGTGCTCAACAATTAATATTAGAGAATTCTTAGTCAACCACCACCAATCTTACTCATGATCATAGGATGTGCCTTCTCGGCCTAAACCACTTGCTCCTTTGTTCCTATTTCTAGTTATCTCTCTCTCTCTCTCTCTCTTTTTGTACACACACACACACACACACACACACACACATTATTCTCCAAAATAAGCTCTACACATTCCTAACTTGGTCATTTGTTTGTCCTAGAACTAGTTGCTTCTATTGCTGAGTGTGTATGTTGTTGTAGAAACTCTTAAGAGAAGCATTGTATGAATTAGTGCACCACTACTTTTTTGGGGGAATATATAATGTTTGAAAGGGTCTAGCTAGTTTCACATATTGATTTTTATTTGACGTCTAGATTCAACCCACCACCATCTATTTGGAGGATTTTTTCTTGGCTATACCATTGAAGGTTTGTTATTCAAATTTAAGTCTATGTCGCCATTCTTTATGCCCTTTTTGTTTTCTAGTCAATTCAAGTTTGAGTATTTTTGCCACCCCTTGAAAGAAGTTCATGAAAAATCTAGCTGCTATTTGTTGTGAGAAATTGCCTATCTGTGAGGGATCATTTCCATTGTTGTATCACCTTCTTATCCTCTCTGAGGCCATCAAGGAGATCTCCAAGTACACCACCAATTAAATCTCAATTAGGATATCTAAAAAATGTCGCTCATTTTTGGTCAATTTGTTCTCAACCATTGGTTACTCCTACTATTATTTTCCTACCATTGATAGAACAAACATTAGGAGAGGTTTAGGGTCTCAAAAGGGCCTTGTAAGGATGGATTAAGGAAAGACAAAGTGAACCTACTATGGTTAGCCCATAGGCTAAGGGACCCCTAGCATTTATTTGATTGATATGGATATTTTTTCTTGAAATTAATCAATCACGACCCTTGGATGGACATTGGTGGTGGATGGATCAAATGCCTAGGATGCCTTGGATGGTGTGTGGTTGACTTTGGTGGGTTCCAAGTGGTTAGATCTGACAAAAGGGAGGTCTCCAAAAGAGGGCTGAAATTATGGACATTGGATCTATCAAATATCTATGGTGAAGATAGAGTATCTAGCATAACAATTTGATTCATGAAAGATCTTATGCAATGATTTGAGCATATGCAAGTTTATAAGTTTCTACTTCTAAGTTTTACCTAACTGCTACACCTTGGAAAATATAAATGCAAAAAATAATATAGCATTAATCATCCACCATGCATGCAACTTAATAGTAAAAAAATTGCAATCAATCCTCAAATAAATGTCACAATCACATGCATGTAAAAATTTAACATAAACATATATTTATGTAAGGCTAGATCAAATTAAATTAAATTAAAACAAATTGATGCAGTCATCATTCATGCAACACCCTCCCTTGTTTCATAACCTATTGCACATGCTACTTTTATTGCAGTCCTCTGTGATAGCTTTTGCCAAATTGGTTTAGTTCTTGATTGCACGATTTCTCATCGACTATTACCTATCCTAAGACCATTGCATCTAGAAGTAGGCTCCACTTATAGCCATCTAGTGCATGACTTAGTAGTTAATGTGTGACTTGGATGACTACTCTTCTGACTACTACTGCAAGTCCCAAGCCTTGTCTATCACATTACAAGGAAAGTTGGAAAGTGGCAGTGTGATAATGGGTGATCCACAATTCCTCCCTTGGTATCCCAGCCACTCCTCCATCATATGAAACATCTTGTCCCACATCATAAGGTCAAAGACAATTGGTATCCACCACTCCTCTCCTTTGGCTACAAAGTTGAAGCCCCAAATAGGATGGCAGAGGCTCCCAAATGCTCTGATGGAATACCCTTGGTTCAAGGCTGCAGGATTAAGACTAACATCTCTAATGTAATGGGGTAGTGATCTAGGACATCAAGAAGGAGCCCCCCCCTCCTCTCTCTCTCTCTCTCTCTCTCTCTCCATGTCACCTCTATAGGTTGATGCCATCTTTTAGACAATGACATTCATCCATAGAGTTTAGGACTTACCTTGATGGAGACTACGAAGGTTGGCCCTAGAGTTCATTCAGACGACTAGTAGAGAGTGGGGCAAGCACATGGTATGCCAAGAACAATATTTTGATGGACAAGCTTCCCCCCTATGGACACACCTCTTGATTCATCCCACGAGATGAGATTAACCGTATCATATGGTGCGATATTCTCCAGGTCCATACATCTTTGACTTGGGGGGGGATTAGAAGCTCCCCACCAGTTCTACCATGACCACTTCCTAAGAGTATTAGAGGGGGGATTCATCATCGAAGCCAAGTATCTCGAGGATAGAGGAGTCTCACATGCATTGAGGATCACCATTGGACAGATGTGGGTTTCATGCCTTCAACTAAGGATTGCAACTAAGGATTGAGGCGGGGAGAGCAGCAGGTATACCCAAAGAGTAATAGGTCTATATGTTAGGCACATTGAGAGTGGTTGAGATAGAGGAATATTTTCTTTGTGCCTGTCCCACCTACTGTGAGATTCGGGGATGATACCACTACCTCTACCAAGAGGGGGGCAGCTTTGGCCCACTTCCATGACTACGTCTGCATTGGGCTCTATTTGCTTGAGATGAAATCACATAGGGAGACTCTACTATGACAAATTACTGAGCAGCAGGAGGTGACTAGACCATAAGATATAGAGGCTAACCAAGCACAATGATGCGTCACATATTTTTATGCATTTGAATCAACTCCAAGGCATAATAAGGTGGAGGAGGAGGAGCTTGCTGATATGTGGGCAGTCTGAATTAGTAGACAGAGCCAACATGATGTTGCTGAGAGAGACACAGAGACCACTTGTGACTATAGCACCCTCTATTGAGGTCCGACCTATCATAGCTTTCCTTCAAGGAGATCACTTGAGATGAGGGGTCACTCTGAACATAGACAGTGGATTCAGAGATCGAGGAGACCCCGCCCCACCCCCCAACCATAGTGTGAGATAGCTTGATAGATGAGATCCAATATATTCTCCAGACTCACAGATGAGCCACCACGATGCCAAGCTTTGGTTTTTGAGTCCCAACTCTTAGCTTGTTTCAGTTTGCATTAGATTTTTGCTCAAGCTATTGAGCTGTTTAGATGAGCATAGTACTTAGAAGGGCCCTAGCACACCCTTTTCTCAAGCCCATTGAGGTTTGTATGAGTTTTTTCTTTTTGGTGTGCTTTGTACTTTGTCCCAAAGGCCTGTGAGGCCTCTCATGGATGTTAATACATCTCTCTCTCTCTCTCTCTCTCTCTCTCTCTCTCTCTCTCACTTTCTCCAAATTTTGCAAGAATATTTTAGAGAAGAGGAAGCCAAGAATCCCTTCATAGGCACCTCGGGGGATGCACTACTAAGAAATTCTAGGTATCACGTGCGTTCAAGGGATATTTAAAAAACCCCTCATCTAAAATTTTTTCTCCAA
This sequence comes from Dipteris shenzhenensis, assembly GCF_047967505.1. NCBI lineage: Eukaryota > Viridiplantae > Streptophyta > Polypodiopsida > Gleicheniales > Dipteridaceae > Dipteris > Dipteris shenzhenensis. The sequence continues at coordinate 45,654,358 of NC_141619.1, read as the reverse complement.
TAAAACCACCTCTCTTTACTTATGAACTAACGTATTTTTTCATTTAAAGTTTAATTTAAATACCCCTCCTATTATTGTAATCCTGTTATATATTTCCAAACGTGGGATTAAAATATCCCTCCTTTTGAATGCACGTGGTACACTAGAATTTTTGGAGGTGAATCCCCTGAGTAGGCACATAGCTTAGACACATGACAGCTTATGCTACTCCAACACCTTCGTCTTGTATAACTCCCTTGGACTCCATTAAATGTTTAAAAATGCAATGAAATAAGTTTCTTGGAGTCATGTATTTTGTCTTGACTAAAAGCATCCCCTTGTGTAACGTCTAAATGGGGCCTTATATAGGCCAAATACACGTGTGAAAAGAGGCAAATAGTGTGAGAGGGGCTTGTATGCAATAACACGTGGCTCTCCTAGTGCCGTGGATATTCACACATACCTCGAGGGGGTCACTATGTATGAACCCTATATATCGCATGCCGTCAAGGTCCAATTACAAAACCCCTTATCTGTAAAATTTTCATTAATAAAATGCACCCTTTTCCTATTCAATCTGTAAATTTCTTCCCCAAAATGCCTTTTTTGGCACCCTTTTGTTTGTAAAAATGTCGGAACAAATGAAATTAAATATTCCCTTATGTTGAACTCACATGACAGTCGCATAAATTATTGAGTGAACCCCCAAGACACATACAAAATGGGTTTATAATCACTAAAGATCCCCTCTCTCTCTCTCTCTCTCTCTCTCTCTCTCTCTCTCTCTCTCTCTCTCTCTCTCTCTCTCTCTCTCTCTCTCTCTCTCTCTCTCTCTCTCTCTCTCTCTCTCTCCAAATCCAAGTCCCTAGAAGGATCTTTTACAGAAGAGGGACCCTTCATAGGCATGTCGCTTGGACACATGCTCGGGGTGGTCACTATGTATAAACCCTCTATACCACGTGCGTTCAAGGACTATTTCTAAAATCCCTTATCTATAAATTTTTCATTAATAAAATGTACCCCTTTTCTATACAAATCTGTAAAATTTTCCCAAAAATATTTTAAATAGTCCCTTATGTATATTTATTTCTGTAAATTTTAGAAATAAAAAATATCCTTCTGTTGAACTCACATGATAGGGTTACATATGATGAGTGACCCCCCCGAGGACACATGGTAGCTTCTTCTACTCCAACACACATTGGCATTGTACTAATCCCCTTGGTCTCCATTAAATGTTTGAAAATTTAATGATCTAAATGTTTTGGAGTCATGCGTGTTCTCTTGACTAAAGTCTAAAGGCATTCGGATTCATGCGTGTTTTCTTGACTAAAGTCTAAAGGCGTTCATAATCTCATGTTGATTCTAACTTCTCTTTAAGGATACTTTGATCTATTTAAATAACTTGAATGTGTGGGCCTAATGAGAGCTACTTTAATTTATATTTGAGTGAGATTTTGGCTCTTAGATAATCTTCATAATAGATTTTGAGCAAACAGATTACTAGAAACAATCTTCATAATTTTTATGTCGTTAGCATTTATATAAGGTATCTAGTTTGCCTTTTGGCTTGCTTTATAGGCAAGTACAATTTCTTAAGGTTTCCTAGACCCTTATCTTTCATATTCACTTAACAATTCAATTAAATGCTTACTCTATTAAGATATTATGATGTGTATTGCTCCCAATACATGTTTAGAATATTAGAACATAAACAGACAAATGAGGGTGAAAGGTGACGTGATATTGAATTCATTCTAGAGTCTAGACAAAGATCAAATGGAAAAATTATGTAGTATCCTAGTGCCATCCTCTATGGTCTATGGATTCTTAGCATTTGCAAGGTGCACGCTTATTGATGGCTTACCCGTTGTGTAAGGTTCGAATGGGGCCTTATATCAGCCAAATACATGTGGCAAAAGAGGGAAGTAATGGGAAGGGGGCTTGCATGCATTGACATGTGGGTCTCTTAGCATTATGGATAATTCCACATACAAAGGTAAAAATCCTAATCATGGGCATATAATAATTGAAAACCCTAGACTCTCTCCAAATCTTGCAATGAAATTTTTTAGAAGAGGAAGCTAGGCGGCCTTGCACGTAAGCATGTGGCTTGGTGGACACGTGGTAGCTTTGTGTTGCTCTAACACACCTTGGTCAAACAATACTCCCCTTGAACTAATCACCTTGGTCTTGTAATAATCCCCTTAAACTCCAAGGAAATGTTTGCAAATTTAATAAAATGTTTTGGAGTCATGCAGTTTGTCTCAAGTAAGACACCTACAATGTCAAGTTATTGGTTCGAACTTCTCTTTAAGGTGGCTTCTTGAATTTGTGGATCTATTGAAAGCTACTTTAACTAATGTTTGAGATCGATTTTGAGTTCTCAACTCATCTATAACCAAAAGAAGAGTGATAGACTATGAAATTGTGAATAGAGCGTTAGAGTCAATCTTCATCCTTGTTAGAGTATTAGCATCTATGTAAGGTAGCTAGTCTACCTTTGGCTTTGCTGTATAGGCAACTTACAATTGTTTGTATAATATTTCTTAGGGTTTCTAGACCCTTACCTATCACATTCACTTTAAAGTTAACTGCTTATTATATTAAGAAATTGTGATGTGCATTGTTATTAAAGCCTTCTTTAGAAGTTCTATTAAGATATTTGGATGTGTATTCTTATGAAGGGCTTCTTAGAATCTAAGCCTTGATCCATAGCATGAAACAAACAAATGAGGGTGAAGGGTGAGGTGATATTGAATTCGTGCTAGAGTCTAGACAAATAACATGGAGGTGTCCCTAACTCAACTTTTATTCTTAAAAAAAGCTTCAAAGATGTGAAATGCTCAGAAATGTGCCTATTTGGAGAGAGTTGCCTTTCACATTCTTCAAGGTGCTTTGGACTTAACGGGCTACATGACAAAATTACGTACTATCCTAGTGCCGTCCTCTATGGTCTGACTGTAAGGTCCTATGGGATTCTTGACGTCTGCAAGGTTGAAGATAATATGAAAATTTTAACAGAATACGGCTACTACGTTTTCGTTTCGTTTGAAGTTTCGGAGCGCTCGTACACTAGATGACAATCTCGGTAAACACCACTCCTCGTCTCGCAACAAATGAGAGACCAGAAACTGAGAGACGTCTTTCCTCTAGCGTACGTTCTCCCTGCTCCCTCGCCATCGATTCCTATTGGAAAAGACGTCTTGGGAATCAAAAATACCAAATATAACGAGCCTTGCCGCCGTCGCATCGCATAGGCGCTGCGCGCATACCAGCCCAGCTCGCAGCTCGAGAACCTGGGATATAGCCTGTGACAGATCCACAGTCGGTGAAGAATCTGAAAAGCATACCTTTAGCCGCTAGCTCCTGTGGAATTCAAATTTGAAAAGACAAGAAGGCACCTGGCACCAGCAACCAAAAGGTCACATGGGCTGTGCGCCTCCGGCAGGCATTGTGACCGCAAGTTGCAGCGCGCGATTGCCTGGCTTCGAAAGGGACTGGCGACCTGATGAAAATTTGAAAAAAGATGCGAGCTCGAAGCGAAGGCTGTGGGAAATTGGAATCGGGACGTGGCATCAATCCGGTGACCAGTCTTTGCGAGTTTTCTACGAAATTGAAATGTTGCCACCAACTTTGGCATTGATAGTTTAAGTCTGAAGACACCTTTGGGAGCTCCCGCTTGGAACCGCTTTTGGAAGACGGGATTTCATGCCATGCTCCTGGCCCTCTGCTTTAGACTTGCACGTGCAGTGGATTTAGAGCTCAGAGGGCTCAGGGCACTCTCTTTCTATGGCATGTGTGTCATTGTGCAGTTGTTTTTGACAATCCCACGAGGGTCGAGACTCGAGAGTTTTGAAACAAAAGGTCTAAAATTTGATCTTCTACCATTCAGACAATTTCAAAATTCTGAGCGATAGTCGATGGCCCTGCGTAGTTGATTCCTGGAAATCGGTTTCCTGTAATAATAGAACAGTGTTGGATAGCGCGGGCTTTGCCAGTTGCAGCCTCCCGAGGGAGCGGCCTTTTCTCTAGTTCAACAGCCGACAAAACTGTCAGAAATTCTGGTCTCCCGAGCACGGGAGTTCTGTCACACAGAAGCTTCCATTCCGCCATACCACAAAATCCAATAAGCAAATAAGTGGCAAAATATTCAAACTCGACTGCCCCCTCCATTGTTCACTGTTAACTACTTGCCTTGCGTCCCCCGCCATTCAATCGGAATACCACGCAGTGTTTGTTAACTTGGCGATCGTTTTGTCTTGGATTGAGAAAATTTTGAATTATTTATTTTGTTTGCTTCACTTATTTATAGGTTAAAGGACATAGAAGAAAGAGATTAGAGAAAAAGACGCAAGAAGGACAGAAGTCATAGGACAAAACACTCGGACCCATTCCCCCTACAAATATAATGATTTTTTATTTTGGAGGAGTTGGAAGATCTTGTAAAGCCGAAGATACAGTTTGGTGTTAACCTTGGTAGCACACGTCCCTCATGTTTGACACTTTAAATCTCTAGTTACTCTCTCAAGGTAAAGTACATGGATTTTAGAAGGAAGAGAGAGAGAGAGAGAGAGAGAGAGAGAGACGATGGATTAGTCATAGAAACGTGTAAGAAACATAGATTTAAATTCAAACAAGATATGCTCAAATGGCAATCTTAAAAATATGAATATGTTATAATAGCACTAGTTTGTGCATTTACATATTCTAGTCAAACATTGATCATAGACACATGCGTTGGTGGACTTGGGTGCCAGTTCACAACTTCCTTGCACAAGAACTATGAGAACATCTTTCGTAGGTACCCCTTAAGCCTAATCTTGTAGTTATCAAGGCTATTTATAGTCAAATTATGCAAGTTATTGGGTACACGGGTCTTAAAATATCGGTAAATAACAATGTAGTTGGTAGTAAATTCTTCATCATGCCCATTAACACAAGCCTGACCATGTAGTTGGTAGTAAATACTTCATCATGCCCATTAGCGCAAGCAAATAACATGCCGTCTTGGGTAGAATATGGTGTTGGAGCATCTATTGAAAAGCTTTTTGGCAAGAGAATGGCTATTTTGACAAGGGACAGTGGCACATCAGTAGTATCTCTTTGCCTAGAGGCCAAGAGTGCCGAAGAAAGTCCATCGCCATCAACACCCATTATTCTACAAACCCCTCCTTATCGCAAGCCTGACCTTGATGGATGACTAAGAACAAAGAAAGTATGGATTTGCACCATATAAGGTTCTGTTCTCCGTGGTGCTTCTGGCTCTTAAACCACGCTCCAAACTTGCTCATTGCCTCGTACCACTCATTGCCTATTCTATTGGTAGCGCTATGAGAAGACATGGGCAAACTAGAAACGACAGCAATTGTTGGAGACCCTCCTTCCATGCATTTGGCTTATTGTTTGAAGAAATCTTAGTCCTGCTCCTCAATCGTTACCCAAACTTGCAATTTATCCACCCCAGCATTGCACTTACGATACTCCCCTGCCTTACATATAACCTGTAAATGTCAAAGTTTATGCCAGCTCTGGTGTAATCTACAGCACTTGTTCGAAAATGCTAGCCAAAGGAAGGAGCAATGGAGGAAGTGCATTGCACTCCTGTATGTGCCGAGAGCCCCTGCATAGTGGTGTATGTGGGCTAAGAAAACAAACGAGAGGACCATGGGATTGTCTTGAAAGATGATGAGCAAGTTCTTGCGAAGAGAGATTGATCTCAAAGATATCGCATAGCAAAAGAAGCAATTGATTGAGGGAGCAATTGTGTCTGAAGCAAAGAGGGGTTTGAGGAAGGTGAGAAGTGTTGCTGACGTTCAAAACCCAGCACGTACAGCGAACAACTGAAGCCACCTGTCGATAGAGAAGAAGAGGTTGAGCTAGGCTGAGCTATTCAAGTGCATCTGAGGACCAAAAATAGAGGGCAGTAGTTTCTCAATGTGGCTCTCTACTACTACGCTGCATTGCACTCGAGAAAAGAATACTTTAGGATGATATTGTTTGCAACAGCTCATGCTTTAATATTCAGCGTTAGCTTTGGATGGCAATGAGAGCTTGCTGAGGGACAGGGACCATGGCAATTGACTCGTGGGGACTGCTCCCAGAAAATTTCCAATTTGCCTCTCGCCCTCAGATCTACTAGAAAACTCGGATCTATGATGTGAAGATCGCAGAGGGAGAGATGAAAAGCTTTGATTTGAGAGAAGGTGATGATCTACAGTGGTTAAGGTGCCCCCTCCCTCCCCCTTCCCCTTTGTGCCCTCTTCGTATTTTGAAACATGTAAGCTCCTCTCTCTATCTCTGTCGCATAGGCCACTAGCAAGGGCCGCTCTTCATCTATGCTCCTCGATAGCTGGAATGGCTAGCTGTGTGTCCCATGCAATGAGGTTAACAACAACATCATCAATACTAACCGTTGATTTTGATTGATTCTAATTAAGTAATGTGTTTGTTATGAAAATTAATGTGATTACAGTAGGCAGCCTATGGGGAAGTTTGGGTTTCTTAAGCTCTCCTTGAGCCACGTGTTTGATTGTAGGCCTTTGATCTTGGATTGATCTCACAGGCTACAAAGAGACTTCCAATTACAGTTTGCTTTTCCTAGATTTTTTCATCTTCATGTTTCAAAGTTGGGGTAGCTTTTGGCTTTTGGTGTAGTCTTAAGAGAGAAGTGTATCTTGGTTTTCTTCACCCAAAGTCCTCAAGCACTAGGTTGCATCATGATTCATGTTTTTATCAAATCGGCCTCGACAGAGCGATATTCTTCAAATTAGTATGATGAACTCCTTCCTTTCTTGTACATGTTTGTTGACCCTACTTTGCAAAACTAGATTTGCCAGGGACTCAAGCAAAAACGTAGTGAGAGTACAAAGGTTGTGATTGCGAATTGTGCTTGCAAGAATGGGTAGCAGAAGATGGATGGTTAGATGCTAGGGAGAAGCAAGCAAAAATATTAATGGAAGTGATGGCGATGGTAGATGCAATAGAGGTGAAAAGTATTGCTTGCAAGACTACCATATAGGCACTGTAATGGAATATAGGCATGATGATACTTGGAGTGGCCAGACTTATCTCCGAAACAACTAATCTTTGTGAAACTCTGCGGCTTCCATAGAAGTGGTAAGATTGGGTGATATAAGTACCGTATGCACGTGAGGGATGTAATGATTGCAAGCAAGATACAATTCGTGATTCGACTCCCCTTTCGTCCACTAACTCACAAAGATGTTTCTACGAAATATTGCAAAAATTCTACCTATTTCTTAGTCCTCCCAAGTTGCCACCCTAGGCATTTCAGCCAGCATTGGTCCATGCAATACTACTCTAATCATAGATGAGGTCACGCTACGAGGCACATAAGCTCAACTCTATCAATTTCCCTGCCGCTCCCCCATCTTCTTCTTCCTTTTTGCTTCCTACTCTCGATGATGACTGTGAAGAATTTGAAGTCAAGGTTTCATGTGTAGTACTCCCGGTTGCCTTGCTGCCAAGTAAAGTTGGAGTCGACAATAGACAAAGCAAAACCAATCAATAAACTCTCTTCCCTCTCTTGACTCTTTTGAAATCCAAGGGCATAGCTACTGCCATCCAAGATATGGAATATGATGCTTTCGTAGTGCTTTCGTAGTTTTGGATGATAGCAGCGACAACAAGGAAGTTTGACCCTTTGAAGGAAAAACAACAAGAGCTCAGAAAAATGTATTGATTGAACTCTACGGTGGGGCAAAAATAGAACGGTGCGAGTCTAGCAGATGAGTCAATCCAAATATACAGACGCAAGAGACGAAACTCAAAAGTTGACCTCATTGGCAACACGTTGCAAAAGTGTGATGAAATCGTTGCATTGCTACTTAAGGAATTGAATATTGAAAGCTCATCGATAATCTGGAGTATGTTGATAGATACGTAGAGGTGGATGTTTCGGCTGCCAAGATTGTTTTATAGGTTTGTCCTCGAGGCTTCCATGTTCAAGTATGCGTGAATGCATTTCCTCCATATTTTTTGAAAATTTTTATGAAGTGGTGCCTAGTTGAAGGAGGGCAACGGTAATATTATTTAGAGGCTGCTTCTAATCGCCAAATTGCCCTATGAGAGTTAGATGCCTTTGTTGCCAAAATGCCTTGCCTGCAGCGGCTGTCGATTCCTATGATCGAGCATGATATATTAACACCAGCCCATTTGAAGCCACAAAACTTGTGGCGTAAGAGAGAAAACATGATGCGTTGACAAAATATGCCACAATTAGCAACCTAATGTTCTAATTTTTGGGAATCTACATATGCCTAAGTATGCCAACAATAGTGTGCCATTCTTTGGGGAGTTGCTTTCATTGACTCTCTTCCATGGTTGCTAGATGCATTGAACAATTGTTGTTATCTTAGATATGTTTATGCTCTCCCGTAGAAGCTTTCATGAGAAAATTTCCTTGGAGAAAAGGTAGATGAGGCGCAGCTTCTGCAATATTCTCCACTAAAAAGATGCAATATTCTCCTCGACAACTCTATGTTCATAGCTCTATGTTTGCCATGGCTTCATGTTTGAGCGCGCATCAATGCCTCCCTTCACTTGATGCGTCCCTATTTAATGACACAAATGTTACCATATCTAACTTTCCACTTCCACATCATATCCATCCGAGAGATAGGTCCCCCTGTACTCAAAAGCAGCCTAGAAACTTGAACATTACTATCAGCTTCAAATAAAACCAAGAAGGGATGCAATTCGAGGACACAAGGAGAGAATCACTACAATCTCACAAAGCACAACTCGTGTTACATAATGGTACACTTAACTTCGCTTTTGATTCCCCAATACCGAGCTGCATTTAGCTAAAATTTTGATAAAAGCTAGACTAATCATTTATTCTTCAATAATACCGTATTTTAATACTATTTCCATTTTCGACGTGTTTTTTGTATCTTTTTAGAAAGTGAAGCAGACGTACATACTTGGTGCGTACGCAAATTTGGATTTTCAACTTGGAATACAAACACGCCAATTGAGACTTAGGTAATGTGTTGGTCTCTTACATATTCGCAATACTCAATCTCGGTGCTAATATTCTCGACGATTCCAATTTCGACGCACAAGGAAGGGCCCGTTCCCTCGGATTATAACTCTTTGGGAAAAGAAGCGCGCCACCTCCCTGCCCACACTATGTGTGGTTATATAAAGTATATTATATATATCTATATATATATTTTTGAATTCCACCTTGTTTGTTGACTTTTGCTTTTGCATATTCTAAATTCTTATCTGTTCTGTGTTGAGGTACTCGTAAGAAGGAAACACTTAAACACACACGACATTTGCTCGGACCTACTATTACCTGCTTAGTTTATATTAAGGTATTTCCCTTTCTTGACTTTTAAAACTTACAGAAATTATATTCTTCAGTTTTCTTCCATCTCCTTGCGTCACGTATAATGAATATGAGCCCCTAGATTGATTTTAGCCCTTTGATTGATTTTAATTAATGTCAATCATGAAGGTTTTATTCAAATAGCGCAAAAACTCGTGGGTAAAAGTATATCTTTGCTTTTTAAGCACAAAAAAGCTAAAAGCATAAAATTTTGATATTCTCAGCTTACTTTTTTCATTCCAATTTAAAACATTGTTAGTTTTAATCAACTTATTATAAATTTCGTAATTCATTCCGTCATTCCCCTTAGGTGGCCTACCGCACCCTAGTTTGGTAAGATATTTGATCGATTGTTTTTGCTTCCCTAAAAGTGCATTAATTTGACCGTAAAATCTAAGTGTTGCCTCTCCACCCATGCATTGTGTGGTTATACTATTCTAGTATGTCATTAGCTCCTCATGTGTGTTGTCAATTTTGAGTGTTGCTTTGTAGATGGTCATGGGTGCTTGTTACCAAAGCTTGGCATTCCTTGCCTTAGCTTCCTCTTGAAGTTGATTCCTTAGGAGTTCAAGTTCCACTCTTTATCTTGATGAAGGCTTGAATGGTTTAAAGGGTGAGTTGTCCGTAGTAGTGTTTAATCTTGCTACCGTTGATATAACCATCCATCTCAACCCCATCTAGGGTTGCAATATATACTAACCATTGGGGGGTAATCTCATGTACCCTAGAAGGACCCATGCCTCATTTAACTTATGTTTAGTATTTCTTGCTCTACATAATGCAAGATTGCCTTTGCTAAGTTCCTTATTCTTCAACCTTTGGTCAAACCTTTGTTTACGTCATAGTTTTTCCACCTTCATGACATAGGCTGCTCTTAGCCTAATTTTGTTGAGCTTCTTGAACTCAATAATTCTCTCTAATAATGCCCGAGCTATTAGTCTCTCTTTTACAACTAGGAATTCCATAGGTGTTACTACTTCCACTTTGAAGGCAAGGTTGAATGGTGTGCAATTGGTTGCAACTTTATACATGGTGAACTATGACCAAAGCGTTATGGTGATTTTATGTTCCCAGTCATTCCTACTGGCCTCCACCATGTGCGTCATAGTGTTGCACAGAGTTTTATTTGAACTATCAACCTAGCCATTCGATCTAAGATAGTAGGTTATGGAGTTCCATTGGATAATCAAGAATTCACTCATGAGGAGTTTTATTGTATCATTAATTAAGTTCGTTCCTTGGTCATTAACAATTGCCACGGGACTCCCAAAGCATGATATAACCTTGTGGGAAGTGATGTTGCTACTACAAAAAAGTGACCACCTACCATTCTAGAATGGGATTCCTCCAACACATCTCGAGACTCATCTTCTTGAACAGAGTGGTGCATGATACCATCCTTTCCCATCTGATATAGCTGTTCAATAATCAATTAATAGGGTGTTGCATCCTTCATTATTTTTCATGCTCTTTCCTTGTTAAGGGCTCTATCTTGTGAAAACCAATTTGCAAGGAAATAACTAATATCATCTGCCCATTCTAGTATTAAATCAATAAGGTATAACGGAGCATTAGGTAGATCCTCATCAATGCCAATTGCTGGCTTTCCATTGGGAATCCGAGACACATGATCAACCAAGATGTGGGTCAGTGAATTCAAATTCCAATAATATTGACATCCACTGTGTAATGCACCCTATCATACATGGGTTGTTCACTAAATGTAGAAGAGCTTGGTGGTCTACAAAATATACAAATTCGTTTTGCCAACAAGTAGTGGCAAACTTCTTGATGGGGTAAACCATCACTTGGCCTTCTTGCTCCATGGTTGTATAGTTTAATTTGTCTTTGTTGAGTTGGTGACTTGCAAAATAAATTAGATAATCCAAAATTTACTCACATGGTGATATGCACCCTATTACAAACTTTGAGGCAACGTGGACATGAAATATCTAGTACTATTTTGGTGCCCCTAAGAACAGTGTTGATGCCAATGCTAATGCCAATGCAAGTTTAAGTGTTTCAAAGGCGATCTAGCACTCCTCTATCCAGATGAACTCTACTCAAAACTTATACAAAGGGTGAGCGATCTCTGTGTAACAAAATATAAATCTCTTGTAATAGAATGTGTGCCCTATAAAACGATGTATACCCTTTGGGTTAATGGGGGGTGGTAACTCCAAAATGAGTTTGATCTTATTGTAATCTGTCCAAGATTACTCTATGCTTAACCCAAAATTGTCATTTGAGACGGAGAGGGTTGAAGGGTGCTCGATACAACAAACAACTTGCAAAAACTAGTCTCAATTATCAAGATGCTCGCCTGATGCTTGTCCCACTTTTAATGAATGCATAGGTCATCCAAGAAAAGTTATAAGAAGTCCCTTAGATATTATTTAGAGCATATAGTCATCAATTCTTGGAATGTGGTTGGAGCATTTGAGACCAAAAGAAATCACCATGAATGAAAATATGCCCCATTTGGTGGTAAATCCCCTTTTGGCTGGTCTTAGGCAGAGGCTCAAGAATGGGATCGATAGAAACTAGAATGACAGAAGATGGCGGGGAAAATGCCTAGCCCATCGATGCAGATCATGGGCGATGACCCAACGGTCTCACCTGAAGTGAATGTGGAAACACGTTCAGGCAAGGTAGTCCGAGGAAAATCTAGAAAGATGCTAACATTGCTATAGTGGCTTGTTTAGGAAGCAGTGAGGCGACAAGTGATCAATTGGGTTCTTGAGAGGCAACTCCACCAGAAGTCGCACTAGCCCTAGGTTAGAGAGATCCCAAAAAGTCCAATTTGCAGAGGGCCACATGCTGCAAAAGATCCATCCCGTGCTGAAGTCATATCCCAGTGTTTGAAGCCCATTCCGAAACCAGTGCCAATAGGATTTGCTGATGAGGATGACTAATAGCATTGTTCCAAGTCTCCACCATCACCAAATGTTTCACAAGTCTATTCTAACTTTGCATATGTGAGATTGAATCTCCTTGATCTAGGACCTTAGTGATTAGTTTGGAGATCATTACAGGTTTCCTTCTTGACATGTTTTGTTCTCAAATAGAAAATGTTGGAGGTGTGGGCACCCTTCCTAGGGCTTGCACTAGGATATCCAGATCCTCATATGAAAGTATTGTCTATGGAATGAGAGGAGTCTGAGGGTATGGAGATTTGGCTCCATACTAAGGTCCAAAAGGGTGGTTCTAAGAATTAGGTGGTTGAACAAAAGTAGGATTTGAAGAACTTGAACCACTATGCATTTACATGGTCAACTAGGGTTGGCTAGCCCTTGTGGCTAGGACTAGAGGTCCCCTAGGTAATGGCATATTTATCTCGTGTGTAGGTCTATATGTTGTAATAGTTGGGTAGAAAATGCCTCCCATATTCTTTTCCCAAGTCGGATACAGTAGGGCTTGAGGACCTAGAAACTAGCGAGTGTGTCTTCTATATTACTTGTTTGTATTCTTGGACTAGGCTTTGGTATTCCTATCAGAACCTAGGGTCAAATGCACTTCTGAATGGTTGACACACATTAAAGATTGGTTTTGGTGTGGTTGGGTACCCACCGGTTTAGTGGGACTTGTCTCCCTCTGAATGGCTTCTGATACTGGCAATTGAACTGACACGTGTGATTTCTCTGGCACCTTGGACTATCTACTAGTAAAAGGATTTACCATGTCTGTTAGTTTTTTTAGACCAAGCCTCCCCATTATATTTGAAAATGTTTTCCCACGGTCAAATGGCCGCAGAAGGAGTAGGAGAATGGGGTTCATTCATCTAGACTTTTTTGCCACATAAATTCTAGCGTTAGAGGGTTTCCCCGTGTCTTTTTCAAAGCTCATGGAATCTTTCAAGCTAGATAAGTCACTGGATTGTAGTCTGTGTATCGACTATGAACTAAAGACCGAGGGTCCTAATCGAATGGATGCAAAACTAGGTAAGTAGCTAGATTTAAGACATTGTTCAAAGCACTATCTTCAGGTTTTGGTTATGTTTGTAGCATGCTACTAGTTATTGTAAGGTGCACGTATGTGATCCACGATTACTTGAAAGTGGTTCCCAACCTAGATTAACCTACAATCTAGATTTTAAGACTACAAACCCATTTTAAAGTCAATGACACAAACTTAGGCTAAACCAGTAGCGTTGAACTAATGCTTAAAGACTAGGTGTTGACTTATGCTAAGTTATCATTATACTTATGCTAAGACAATAGTGTTGAACTAATTCTTAAACCCTAGGAGCTAACTTATGCTAAGTCAGTAGCATTGATCTAATGGTTAAACCCTAAGCATTGACTTATTCTAAGCCCGCGTCCTATTTATCTTGTGCAAAATTGATGTCCCTTTTTAGTTTTGATCATTCACTTAGGCTTTTGTCATGGAATTATTATATTTTGGCATCAGTTTTTGCCCTCTTGCTAATTCAGTGTCTTGGGCCTTGGATAAATCAGTGTCCAAGTTATTACTGGGCCAATTTGGTAACTTTGAGTGTCTTGTGTGAATGAATGTAGCAAGGATGTACTAGGAAACTTAAGACTGAAGTGAATTGATGAAAGTGATAAGTCCAAGTCCCCTTGGTTAATTCAGTGCCCTCTCTTAACTTAGCATCTTGGTTTGGATATGCAATTTAGGATCCAAGGGTGGCACAAGCAGCAAGCCTATTTCCAATTGTTGCAATGTGAGCTATTATTTAACTGGCTACCTAAGCTAACATGGAGGGGCAATTCAATGGCATTGACTTAAGCTAAGTTAGCACCTTGTGATAGCTAGTTGTTAGTAATAAATTCCTAGTTGGCAGTTGGTGAAAACTATCATGTTTTAGAATATGTAAGTTAGTGGTGTTGTTTATAAGTCAACATCCACTTTTGCTAAGTGAGCGCCTGATTTGCTAAGTCAACACCTGATGGAGTGAGTTGTTGCCAACTAGTTTTTGGGCCTTTTTGCCTAAAATGGGATTTTTTTTCAAGAATTTTGGGCATTGGGGGTGCTACACTACCTTCTCTACCTAATGGTTTGGGCCTTGGGGGTGTTGCACTAGCTACTACACCTAATGAAACCAAAAAACCACAACAAACAATACATTTACAAGCCAATGGTGGTTGCTTCCAAACAGTGCTAGACTTGCCACTTCAAACAATGGTGAAATTCTCACCCAACACCATTATTTTTGTGTTTTTTACTCATTTTGACAACATCCATACCTTACTAATCACCTGATTACTTTTCCTAAGATTTGACAACAAAAACACTTCAAAACATTCAAAATCACTTCAAAACACCTCTTTTTAGTCACACAACACCTCTTTCCACTCACAAAGTTCCTATACATCAAAACCAATAAGCATTGGGCAATGGGGGGAGAGTAAGAGAAGCAAATGCAAGCAAAATTGTACCTTGAACTCCCCAACAATGGCACCAAAAATGTGTAGCCCTCGGTGTTGACTCAAGGGTTGTAGAAATCTAAAGAAAAATATTGGATTCCTCCACTCCAAGATAACCTCTGAGAGAATGCATGCAAAATCCATCCACAAATGTCACCCTTGTGGCTCCTGGGTTATTGCAATTCTGGCTCCATGAGAAGGAAAGGGGGTGGGAAGAGGGGATGAAGGGAATGAAGGGGAGGGGGGGAAAAGATCAAAAGAGATGAAAGGAGAGAGAGTGGCAATCCTAAAAGGCAATCAAGAACAAAAGAACTAAACCAAAAGAGGCAAGGGAGCTTGTACTTGTAAGAAAACAATACAACATCTGTGCTCAATAGATAACATGATCTCGTATGCAAGAGAGAAAAGCAGATAGTATGGAGAATCAAAAATTTGATTACTATAAAACTGATACAATAGATGGCACTGCCTCCCAGCCGTGCGCTCCTATGAGAGAAGCTTTGATGGCATGCTGAAAACAATAGAGGACGAAGGCTGGATGCTAAGGAATCAAGGTTGCTGTAGCCAGTGATGATAATGGGCTTCACGGGCTTGCTCTTATATAGCCACCAGTCGTAGTTGGTTAGACCCAATTGGGAGACCCGACCCAGTCCACCCAAGCCGATCGACTAGAGGTCGGTCTCGAAATAGGCCACCGACCACACGATAGAACCGTGGCACAGAATAGAGCAACTAACCTATGGTTTCCGTTCGGCCCACAGCCATCCACGATATCTGGGCTCCAAATGGTGGGCCTCGCAACTTGAGAGTGGGCTGCCCTGGGAGATGCTCCGTCTACCCTCAGTGCGATTAGTCATGGGATGCTTTCCCGCACTTGCATGTAGCCTAGTTGGCAATGTGCCAACTCTATCTAAAGCCGTCTAGCCATCAGGCCACACATGGCCCCCATCTGGTGTCCAAACCAGGACCTACCGGATAACTAAGCTACTCAAATGCCTTCTCCTCATATGGGGGGCTTACAACTAGAGTTAGCTAGTTCTCGCGTAGTTACATGAGAGTGGAGCATTGATATCTAACACCCCCCCTCAATGTCCACCTGCAAGTGAACTTACTTTTTCAGCCCAATGCAAAGTCGATGACAATGCCTCTCCAGCAAGTCTCTTCCAAGAGCCTTCATGAAGATGTCCACAGCATTCTCTGTAGTCGAACAGTACACCAAGTCGACCTCTCCATCCATGATGAGCTCGCTTACAAAGTGATATTGAATCTCAATGTGTTTTGTGCGAGCGTGGAACACATGGTTGTTTGCAATCGCCATGCAACTCTGATTGTCACATGATAACTGTGTAGGCTTATTCTGCACTGCACCCATGTCCCCTAAAATCCTACTCAACCACACTGCCTCACAAGAAGCAAAACATGCTCATTTGTACTCAGCCTCGGTAGAAGAAAGAGCAACTGTGGGTTGCTTCTTGCTGACCCATGACACAGCTCCAGATCCAAGTGAGAAACAGTAACCTATCACTGATCTCCTACTGTCCACGTCTCCTGCTCAATCCGAGTCACAGAATCCAGTCAAGATGTTGCCCTTGGTATAGGTGATGCCATAATCAAGTGTGCCTTTGATGTATTTCAGCACCTGCATCCCTGCCCTCTAATGGTTCTCCCGGGGCTTATTGGAAAACCTACTTAGTACACCAGTCGCAAAGCTGATGTCTAGCCGTGTGTTGCACAAGTAAATCAAGCTGCCCAAAAGCCTTCTGTACTTCGCTTCGTCCACCAGTGGTGATGAATCCTCATTTGAGAGCTTCACGTCAACCTCCATAGGGGTGCCAACTATCTTGCACTTAGCCATGCCAAATGCCTTCAATATCTCTCTAGCATACTTCAACTATGACATGAAGATCTATTTTGGCTCTTGCCAAACTTCAATCCCCAAACAGAAATGCATGAGTCCGAGGTCTGTCATTTCAAACTCTCTTCCTAGCAAATGCTTTGTCTGTGAGATCTTCTCTTCATGGTTCCCTGTGATGACAAGGTCATCCACGTAAAGGAACATGATCATACACCTGCCTCCTTCTCTGTAGTTATACTTCACTTTTATGCATCTCCTTTAAAGAACTAAGGTTTAGATGACCAAACCTCTCATGCCACAGCTTAGTGTTCTTCACATCGGCTCGAGCACTGAAAGCTGAGAGTTCGTAGATGTTGTTGCACCGTGTACCTTTACCTATGACCTTCCCTTGAAGATCCAAAATCTATGCACCATTCTTATTGAATTGAACTTTGAGGTCCTGATCCGTGATCGCAAAAACGGACAACAAGTTCCTCTTGATATCTGGCACATAAAGAACATCGGACAACTGTTTTACAACTCCATCTCACTTAAGAGCAATCATACCTTTTCCTTTTGCTGGACATTTTGCATCATTGCCGACTGCTACCAGGATGTCATTCCCTACCGGATGTAGAGAGGTATACCAATCCTTCCGACTGGTCATGTGGCGCGATGCACCACTGTCAATAATCCAAGGTTTATCATCCACAGGTACATGAACTGCCTCCGTGCAAATCTCCTCAATTGCTATGAACAGCTCTATTGGTACTGCTTGCGCGCTGTTGCTGGACTCTTTCTTTACTCCGTTCTTCTCATCTGCAATCTTCTTCCGGCACTCATTCTGCTTGTGCCTTGCCTTGTTGCAATAGAAGCACTTGATCTTCTTCTTTCTCTTTTTATCATCAGAAGAAGATGGGTTACCAGAGTCCTTACCCTTACCTTTCTTTGATCTAGCATAGAAAGCCGAATCTTCTCTAGTCCTCATCTTTTGATGCATCTCCTCCTCCAGAAGCATTGCGCTGAAATCGTCAAAGTTGAGGGGCAGATTTTTGTTCTGCGTATTCAGTGCCGTAACAAGGCCGTCGTACTTTGGTGGGACAATTCGTATGCACCTTCGTGCTAGATTCTCGCTGGTGATGGTGATGCCAATCGCAGTCATCTGACCGCACAGATTTCTTCACCTTGGTGATGAACTTCTCTGCCGTTTCAGACTCAGACAGTTTCTCGTTCGCGAGTTGAGTCTCCAGATTTTGAATCCGCATCTGATTCGTGGTCTCGTACTGATTTTTCAAGACTGTCCATGCCTCCTCCGCTGTGGTGAAATGTTGAATTAACGCCATGATAGAATCACTTACACTGCAGACAATAGAACATAGTGCATCTGCATTTCTTCTTGTCCACGTGAGAATCTCATCCACAATTGGTACTATCTGTTGTGCTGCATTGGCTGGATTCGGTCTCGGAACCGGCTTCAAGTCCACCCCAGTAGCAGTATCCCAAAGCTTGTATGCGCTTAGGATGGTCTTCATCTTGAACTTCGAGAGTGGATGCCGTCCAACTTTCCGCTTTCACCGAACGGTGGGATTCGCAGTCTTGCGGGTTGGGCCATCTCTCACAATCTGCTCGCAAATAGAAACGGGCTCCAAACAAGCCCCGTAACCCGAGAGTGGGCTGCCCTGGGAAATGCTCTGTCTACGCTCAATGTGGTCAGTCATGGGATTCCTTCCCGCACTTGCATGTAGCCTAGTTGGCAGTGTGCCAACTCTATCTGAAGCCGTCTAGCCATCAGGCCACACATGGTCCCCATCTGGTGTCCAAACCAGAACCTATCGGATAACTGAGCTACTCAAATTCCTTCTCCTCATATGGGGGGCTTACAAGTACAGTTAGCTGGTTCCCACATCGTTACACGAGAGTGAGCATTGATATCTAACAGTATTGTCCTTGTATTCTTCAAATGTGCATACAACAACTAAAGACAAAAGTCAACACTCTTCCCTTTTAGTCCACTTGACTTTCATGACCACTCTCTTGCTTCCACTTAGCCTTCTCTTGGGCCCCATAGGCTCCAAGGCACAAACATATCTCTATACTTCATTAATACAAAATGGCAAAATTGCCAATTTGGCTTACCAATGAGGTTAGCACTCCTTGAAGAAAGGCTTTGACAAAATAAATTCTTTATCCCGCACTTTTCTATGGGTAAATCTCCCAAAAGAAGGTTGCCAAATTACAATGGAAATTCTGTACAATGCCTAAAAAGGAAGGGGGAATCGGGATAGTGAGGTGTGAATCTTGAGAAATATTCTTTCAACTTTAAGGGCTTTCCAAAAGACTAACACCATTTTTCTACTCTGGTAAGAAGGGACCTCTCTAGTGTCAAACCATTAAGATGAAAACAATAGAAGATCTACCAAAAGCATCAACCATGTTTGGTATAGAACCTTGCACTACTAAGGAGTTCCAAACTCTAGAAAGCTATGTCGAAGGCCTAGGAATCTCTCAAACCTTATCTTCATTGGAATGAGTTTACTAGGAAGATAGGGACGTTCACAAGCAGGGATTCTATGTGGTTTTTAATCATATAGGGGGACACATCTTTGAAAGATGCTACATTGAAAGGGGAACTATGGTTAAATAAGGAAGTGATAATACTATGGCAAGGTTTCCAGAGGATGAAGAGGATTTATGCAGGAAGCCTAAAGAGTTGAAGAGGAGATAAAAGTTGCAGTCTGAAGGAAAGATGTGGTTAACAATAGCAATGATTGCGATACACTGATAAGAACCAAGCAATGGTAATTGGATGAGTATAAGTATTATTCATTAGGACAACAAGTTGTTTGATTCCCTGAAAAATGAACACAGCAGCAATTGCGAGAAGAAGAAACAGAGTAGAATCATGGACATGATAAAATCGAGAGTTGTGAGAGGGAACCTGTGCATGCTCATACAATATTACAAGTTCCAAAAGAAGAAAAGGCAAGGGGATAGAAGAAAGGTAGCTATACAAAATGTACTATCTCACCCGCTTTGACCTCTTATTGATCCAAGACAGAGATAATTATGGGAGGAAAGATACTTTAGTGTGGGTGGGAGGTAGGATACAAGTAACTCTCAAGGAATTCAAGTGGATAGGATAGAGAAACCTTTTCCTAGGCTTAGTTTTGTTGAGCATGATGAGGAACTATTGAAGAATTAGAGGAATAGTTAAATAAGAAATGGCACATAAGAGACTTTGGTAAAATATGGATGGCCAAGTTTCATAGGATATGGACCCTTCTTGCCTTGTGGCTGATTATCATAAAGGTATGATGAACAACTAGTAAGGCCAAGACTATAAGGAGAGATAGGAGGTGTAAGCAATGTCTTAGGGCTCAAGAAAGATCTTCCTCAATTCTTCATGAATTGGCAACTCTTTTTGAGTGCCTAGAACATAGTCAGAGGTCACATTTTCTTTGCTCCCTACTCCAACCATCACATTGTACCTTGTTCTTCTCTACTAGATAGCCTACTTGGCTCCTTCAATGGCACCTTCTTTCGAGCTACTAGCTACTCTTCCTTGCTTGATCTAGATGAGATTCTTTTCCTTTGAATCTCTACACAAGAATGCCTCATGTTCTCTTCCAAGCACTCTATTTTTTTGAATACTTGAAAGATAAAATACCTCAAGAGTCACACACATGGAACCTCTTAGGAAGCCTCTTAATAATTAGCAAGCCTCTTGGTACTTAGCACAAAACCTTTCACTAAAGAGACCTTTCCAAACAACTTGAGACATAGTAAACCTTTCATTGAAGAGACCTTCTCAAACAACTTGAGAGACAATGACCATCCCATGGCAAACACATTGAGCCTTTTAGAGCAAGACTATCAACAAAGAATCTTTCATTGAAGAGACCTTCCTAAATAGCGTGAGATACACTCGACACCCCACGGCTAGCACAGTGTTGAGGAAAGTTCTCTCATATATGATTTTAAAAATGAGAGTGTGAGAACGAACACAATTTTGAAAATCTAACATATTCCTCTTTGCCACACACTCAACAAGGACACGTAGTCCAAGAAAATTGAGAAAACCCACATGGGGAAACTGAGATAGAGTTAGGAAAGGGAGGGAATTACAATCAACGGATATATAAGAGCTAGCACAAAACACAAGATTCTCAACCTTTCACCTTGAGGCTACAACAAGATCTCTGCTCAGTCACTCTCACCTACCACACTGTGCAACTCTAATACCATGTTAGAGTAAACACACAGCTCACATACTCAAAATACACAACTATGAGGAGAGATGACACCAGCATGCTTGCTATACAAAATGTAGAGTCTCTCTCTTAGTACCAAAAAGATGAGTAATATGTCATCATAAGTCCATAGGAACCATTATTAGATCACTTCTATATTTTTCTATGTTCCTATTTATCTACCCATGTATACAAGATATATGGCACATATCATAGTGTTATAGTTGAAGTCACTTTTGAAATGGCAACATAACATAGTTACTATTTTGAGTTTTTAAAATATCCTCTAGAAAATATAAGAATTCATATCATTTTAACAAAAGAATAAACTTTGCACAATCCATTGCAAAATCTAAGAATTCATGACATTTTAACAAAAGACCAAACTTTGCACAATCCATTGTAAAAGGCATGAAAATTTGGACTTAAAAGAAAAGATTATATCATGTTCTACAAGCACAGTATAGAACCTAGGTAAAAAATATAAAAAGTTTTCATGATTTTATGTTCCTAGAGATTAAATAAAGGAAAGGCTAAAATTCATGTTGTTGACACACATTTTTCTTTCCATCACACATCATTTGTGAAAAAACATCACATGAACACATGTAATGCAAAAGCCATAATTCAATATAGTCAATATGCTAGTTGGGTCTATGCTTTCCTTCAATTTGATTATCAATGTATTTGAGTTTTGTTGCATGGTATCAATACTTTCACATTCTTTAAACACACTTTGGACTATTTATTTGGTTTAAAAATATCTGTCTTGGGAAATTTTCTCAAACAAGTTTCTATTATGAACATGAATATGTAGTGACTTGAAGTTAATTGAAAAGCAGTATCCATCTTTGCATCTCTTAATTGACCATGATGGATCATATTTCCATTTGTCAATATTAGCATAATTTCATATTTCCATAATGGATCATATTTCCATCTACCAACATTAGCATAATTACTCTCTTTAACATCAATATTAAATATACTTGTAGAGACTTTTCAATAAAATCATTTTCCTACATACATTAATCTAAAACATATTTACATTAATAAGAAGCTAATCCATGCTCTTTTTTCTATCGATTTATTTCTATGATAGTCTCACATATTACATAAATTTAAGTCCTTACATCCATGTTTATGCATTACCCTTCCTATTATGCTTGAGAAACTATATTATTGTCTCTATTTAGAACCTATTATTTATTAGTTTGTCTAGATAGGTGTGAACATACCAGTTGCTCCTCCTAGCCACTTGTGCAATGCCACATGTCGGATCCCACACCTTGATCACCTAGCCGCCTTAGAGAGCCTCACTTCCCATAGAAATTCATGGGAAAATGAGGGCTCTTCTTTACCTAGTCCTTATTCAGACTCCACTATTAATCACCGCTTTGCATGTGAGATTAATCCAGGGACCATAATTGCCATGTGGCTACTCCTCAATGTGCTTGAATTGCATCAATTGACCACCTTAGTGGTTCCAATGCCCTTCCTCAATCTAACCATGAGGAAGTTCTTCATGTGAGGGTTGCCCACCAGAACACTACGTGCCATACACTAGTAAGTATATCACTTGTTTTCCAACCACCATCGTGAATTGGTCTTTATTGTTGCAGGACAATGCAATCACCCACATCACTATAATAGGTATGGTGTGCAATCGGTGTGCTAGCCTACTCCACTATGCAAGGGTAAGTATCAAACTCCACTCCGCATCGTTGTCGTAGGTCTCGTGCTAGCCTACTCTATTATGCAAGGGTAAGTATCAAACTCATTTCCATGTGTCCTTTGAATTGTGTGGGCCTTCCCTACTGTGCCACATGGAAGGGTGTGTCGCTACTTCACGCCTACCACTAGCACATCTCCCAATCTCTGATACCATTGACATGTGTGAACATAACATGGGACGAGTGCAACTTGGGCCTCCTAGCCACTAATGCAAGGTTGCATGTCAGAGTTCATAGACCTTGGTCTCCTTACCACCGCTAGAGAGCTTCACTTCCGATTAAACATGCATGGGATGTGAGGATTCTCCTTTCTCGAGTCCTTATATGGACTCCATCATTAATCACCACTTTGCATGTGGGCTTAATGCACAAGGGCCACTACTATATAAAAACTCCTCAATGTGCTTGGATTGTATTGAACACCTTAATGTTTCAAATATTATTGAACTATAATAATTTTGTGCATATAATATGACCTCAATTGAGAAATTCTCCATCTATAGTGCTTCTACATCATCTAAAGGTGCAGATTAATCTCTAGCTCACAAGAATATTATGTTTATTATTGCTATGCTCTTAAGAGCTTTGTCATTTCTTAAATTTTTAAGCTATAAACTTTCCACTAATTCTTTCTCATTACGGTCAATGGTCAAATCAATGCTTAATTCATCCAATAATTTGGCATAATTCTCATTTACTTATACCTACTCTAATGGTGGGATGGTGCATCCAATTAAACAACCAATGGTTTAGGAGCCACAAGGCACATGGCCCATATGTATAGAAAGGTTTCAAAGTTCGTGTGCACTTGAAAACCATGATATCCAAAGGAGAATTGTCCTTCAATATATGGTATGGTGACAAGAACATTTTCATATTAGATTTGGGGGGGCTTAGGTGTTGTTCCAACTTTGATGCTTTTAGAATAGTAAGATATCAACCACTTTCAAAAGAAGACTTGCAGATGCCATGATCTAAGTGTGAAACAAGTCCATGTTACAATAAAATCACTAGAATATAAGAACTTTAATGCCTTCAATTTTAAGAAAAACTTTTGTATCCTTAAAAAGAGAAAAAGGTATCTCTAATCTATGAGAAGATCACAATATCACTAGAAACGAATGTCATTTTATATCTAAGAATTACATATTTTGGATTCACAAGACTTTTCAAAGATTAAAAATCATATAAGAGGCTTTTAGAGTAAAACCATTTCTATTTAGTATTTTTTTAATACAAAGAAAACAAAATCAAAGTAACATCAATACGCTAAGAGAAGTAGAATAGCTTAGTGCCTAAATGGATACAAGTATTTTATCGTAGTTAGGTATATCATTGTATAAAA
Organism: Dipteris shenzhenensis; assembly: GCF_047967505.1. Lineage (NCBI taxonomy): Eukaryota > Viridiplantae > Streptophyta > Polypodiopsida > Gleicheniales > Dipteridaceae > Dipteris > Dipteris shenzhenensis. The sequence goes on along the minus strand of NC_141619.1, from coordinate 45,630,469 downwards.
GCATACATCAATTATGGCTTGTAATCTTTTAGGTGATGCTAGCATCTCACACCAAAACATACAGAAAACAACACTTATAATGATACATATACTTACACACATGCTCCGGGGGTGCACTACTAAGAAACCATGTGTATCACGTGCATTCAAGGGGTATTAAAAAACCCCTCAACTAAACTTTTTCTCCCAATAAAAATACCCCTCTTTACTTATGAACTAAGTGATTTTTTCTAAATTTGAATTAAGAAACCCCTCTTGTTATTGTAATCATGTTAAAGTTTTCCAAAACATTGGATTACAATACCCCTCCTTTTGAGTACACATGATACACTAAATTTCTTTAAGGTGAACCCCACGAGCACACATGTAATCGCTTAGACCATGCTAGCATCATATGATGAATCAAAACAATAGAAACTCTTGCTTATGAAATGTACGTGATGCTAGCATCACCTAAACTCTCACACATGCAACCATCTATGTGGTGCTAGCATGCCTTACCTAAAGGAAGAAAAAAGAGCTTTGCAATCTTAAGGTTGATGGTAGTATTAGTCTACTACCATGCAACAAAAGAGAAGTGTTGCAGACTCTATGTCAATGTTGGCATCAACTAAGAGAGTAAAGCTCCTCCACCAAGAAAAAGAAGTTTTGTCAATGCTAGCATCAATCTACTATCATGAAAAAAATACTTAAAGGTTTTGCAATCTCCATGTTGATTCTAGCATCAACCAAGAGATTAAAAGCCCCTCTAAATCCTCCAACATTGTTTTAAGAGTGTATAATTTTAATAGCCTTACACTCTCTTAAGAAATGCTAGCATCACTCAATTTTGTGTAGAGCATGATTCGTTGTTGCTTTGTACTCTCTTAGGAGATGCTAGCATTGCCTAGGAGTGTACAAACCATAAAAAAAGAAGAGAAAAAAGAATTGGGTGAAGACCAGCTCAACCCAAAAAGATATTTTTAAGTGTTGTTTGCACGCTTCATCCATGATAGCATTGATGGGCAAGTCTACCCCCCCCCCCAAAAAAAAAAGGAAAAAATGAAATCCTTGACTAGCTCGTTAATGCATCGAGATGAAGTGAGAAAATGGAACTTGAAAAATGTTTTTTCCTCTTCTCTTCACCTGTTACCTTTTTTCTCTTTTTTTGGGGGGGGGGGGTTTAAGTCTCCAATGATGCTAGCTTTGATTAAGAGAGTACAAGATAACACGAGTTGTGCTCTACATAGAATTGGGTGATTCTACTTGGTACTCCTATCTATAATGCTAGCATTTTGGCCTTCTAAATCATGGTTTGTAATAGTGGATCAATTTTAGCATCGCCCAACCTCTTGCATTTGTCCTATATTTCTAACAAGAAGAAGTTCCAAATGACCAATAATTTCAAAGTACAGGGTGTATTTTCAAACTAGATGGTGTGGTTTCAAACTATACAGTTTCAAAGTAGCTTGAATAAAAAATATTGATTTCATCATTGTATGACCTTTTCGTTTGTGTTAGAAAAGCTAATGCACTTTATTGACCAAAATTTTATAATTATCTTTAGAGGTATTTATTTTTCTATAGTAGACACAAATTATTGCTAAAAAAGAAACAAACTATATATTTTCAATCTCTATTGATTTTTTCAGAGATCAATGATTTTTAATGAGTCAAATTATATTTGGTTATAGTAATTTCTTGGAAAATAGAGAGATCTATTTTAGATGATAGGTGTCACAATAATACAAACCTCCTCCTTCACTTTTAGCATTGATGAATTTGTGATTAGGCAGTGCTCAATCTAGGTTGATTTCCCTAGTACGCCTGCTTGGTTTGGGAGTTCTTTGGATGTGTTGGCTAGTACTTGGAACAAACACCAACACTCATGTCACACCTCCTTTGCTTAACACCTACATTGATACCACCCCCCCCACCCAACTCTTTGCACATGTAAATGCTCAAGCCATGAAGCGATCAACCCACACCGAATGGGTGCCACTCCTTGCCAACACAAAATGTTTTTTTTCGGTGGTTGCACAATGTTGCATTGTGATCTGTGTGTGTGTGTGTGTGTGTGTGTGTGTGTGTGTGTGTGTGTGTGTGTGTGTGTGTGTGTGTGTGTGTGTGTGTGTGTGTGTGTGAATGTGTGTGTGAATGTGCATGCATGCATATGCGTGCATGTGTGTGTGTGTGTGTGTGTGTGTGTGTGTATTTGTCCTTCAAATTGTGACATACACAAGATCGAGGTGATATTTTTGGACTAAGAGAAGGTGATTATTTCACCATCTTAGAAATGAAGGGAGTAAGCAAAGAGGAAGAAAAGGTTCATCACAATCCTATGCCATAAGAAGAGCAGTTTCACTCACACAAAAGGCTTGGATGCACAAATATTTTGAGAGGAGGAAAAATGTTTGTCTCGGTTCAAAGCACTTTAAAAAAAAACAAAGAGCATGTGTAAATGGGGATAATTTGAGAAGACTTTTGGGAGGCGTTTGGGCTCATGGGGAGAGTTAGGAAATTTCATTTGGAGGGAAAATTCTATGTGAGCTTTAAGGCCCACCAAGAGAGGGGGAGATTAGAGGAGCCTAGCCAAAAGGGAAGTGGGGCTTCCAAGTGAGTAGATGGCCTACGTGGTTATGGGGTCACGAGGGGAGGGAGTGTATTTCAGGGGATGTATCTCCATCAAGTTTAACTTAGATCACTCTTCTTGAATGAAGTAATACTTCCCAACAAATCATAGCCTACCTTCCTTTTCCTTGGGGCAATAGTGTCATGGGTGATGATAAAGCATCCACAATTAATCTCATGATGATTCCATTTGCCATAGCAACCTCTAGTAGAGCAACTTTGATGATAGCTAGTAAGGCAACAAAATTTGCAATCATCGCTGGTTGAGGAATGAAAGATGAGGCTAGAACATTGAGCCATGATGAAACCTTTTACACATTGGACTTGCTATTGTGAGGTGGACACTAGTATAGATTGTTGACATGAACATCCTTTTCTCTTGTAACACGTTTGAGATTACGTGGTGGTTTTGAGAAAGGAGTTTATGTTACAAACCCAATACATTGCTCCATCAGATTCCTTCATTAGTTTGTTCATCTATACTTCCAAGCTACGTAATCTAAAGGCATTGTATCTTAAAAAGGTAAATATATACATATACTTGAACCTAAGGATAAAGGATACTAGTGTGCAACCTGTGCTAAGCCACAGTGCACTTGGTTCTTGTATATCGCAGCTCATCCCCTCAATCTCTTTTATGAATGCTTCTCGCTCCTCAATCTCTTTCATGCATCAACCCATAGCTGTCACATCAATCCAAAGCCATCAATAGAAATTTTCCTGCAGTAAGGGTCGTCTTAGAATTGAGTGCGCAATGGAGGAATTCGACATTAGAAGTGCCTTATTGTAGAGAGAATTATCGTCAAAGACGGCGCAAGCATAGAGTGCGCAATGGAGGAATTGGACATTAGAAGTGCCTTATTGTATAGAGAATTGTTGTAAAAGAAGGCTCAAGCATAGAGAAAAGGGTGGACCTTTGGTGACGTTCCTATGAGAAGTCACAAAGTTTCTTCCTTGATTCGGCAACGAGTTGCAGGGTTTCTCCAATGAACGACAGACCGAAAGAGTTGGGCAAGAGATTGGCCCATTTAGAAGGGTCTTGGATCTCCATAAGAGCCAAGTAGCGATGGAGATGGAGATAGGGTGGCTGCAAGGGGAGCAAGGGTAGAAGTATCCAAAGTATGGAGTAAGTGCCCCATGCCGGGTCGTTTATGATGAAGGCAATTAGAAGAAATTACAGTGCTCTAATGGAACTCTACAAGGCGTAACAAAAAAGGAGATGAATTGACTACAGTACAGTATCGAAGCATCATCGCCGCGTGTTGACATGATCAGGAATCAAGGTGAGCAAACTACGTCGATGATATTGTGGTGAAGATGTATGCTCCTTGGGTGAGTGATTTGTTGTTGATTAGATTTGGGGACATTCTTACACAAAAAGGCATGGACATCAATCACTAACTGAATCGAGCAAGAGGGAGGAAGTTTGTCTGCACGGAAAAAGGTATTCAATGGTACAGATTGCTCAAATCTAATCGAATGCTCCAAGGTTCTCCCATCATCTTCCCCCAAACCTCTCCTTAAGAGAGAAAAGGATTTAAAAGGCCTTTGTTTTCCTATTGAGAAATCCAATTGATTTCTTATGTGAAAACATGGAGTATCCTAGTTAAGCTAAGGTGAAAGATATAGTTTTGAAATTTCACCTCGAATATCCTCACACAAGCTCTTACAATACATGAAGGCATTCTAAAAGAAGTATAACGATTTTAAGAGGGGAGGGTACACTCCCCTCATAAATAGAGGTAGTTCCTCATTACCTTCCTCTTTCCTTTCCACCCCTCCCATCCATACATTTTAAAATTCTTTTCAACTTGGGGACCTATTACAATGGAGCATACCTAAAACATGTTGATGATGTAAGAAGCTTGTCTCTCACATGATACATCCCTTCGCCTTGCATGTGCCGATTGGTATTGGGTGTGCATTGAATTCAAAGACCTCAACCTGAACCTTTGAAGTTGATGACTTGTGAGGATAACTCACTACTCTAGAGTCCCTTGAGTGCTCTAGACCCATCCCCTAGTGGTGCATTGAGCCTACTCATGTTGTACTACCTTTTGGTTATTGGTCTATAAAATATCCTTCCTCATTTCTCAAAACGTGGCAACAAGGAGTCACACATGAAGCTCATGTGAAATTTTCGAGTGAAGTAGCGTAGGCAGATTCCTCATCCCAATAAATGTGTAGGGGGCTGGCGTGATCTTTACGAAACTCAGAACGAGGAATAAAAAATTATGACTCATACTTCATGAAAATCACAAAAACATTCTCTATTGCTAATTGCGGTAAATACTAAAACCGCTTCTATTAATGACGTCTCAGAAGTTATTCTCGGGTTATAGTCATGAGCATTGACTGACGAACAAGTTATAAAATTTATGAGAGCTTCTTATAACTGACATGGAAGTTTTTAGCAGCAGGACATGGAAGTTTTTAGCAGCAGGCAAACTCATTAATATTAAGAATCATTCATGATTCTATTCAATCTTTTAGCTCGCTTGCCTGAAATTTATACTTGCCTAAGTTGCCTCTCTTTAAAAGTTCCTGACCATTACAGACGTCGCGACGTGCTCTCTCGAAATTCTCAAGAACTTGATGAACTTTTTGACTCTTGAATTTTTCTGAAGTTTCTTCATCGCGTTTCATCGCGGCTTCCGGAGAAATAATTCAAATTACCGGCAACGTGGGCGACTATACAGAACGAGCAATTAGAATTTAGATCGTCAACGAACCCTCCATTTGATTAATTCTATCAGCCACGACAAGACCAAAATGCCACCATCGAAGCCGTTGCTATCTCTTTCGTATACAGGAAACTCCGACGAGCGTCGAGCATATATTCTTATTCTGCGAGCATTGCTGCTACCAAGACTCTTATACAAGAAATCGTGCTTGCATCCATGCAGCATGCGAAGAACGGCGGTGCTCCCGGAAGAGATGCATGTTCCGGCAATTCGCATAACAAATGCAAGGCGTGCAGAACGAATTGATAGATTCGTCAACGGAACTCGTATTCGAACCCAACAAACCCGGCAAGGATCCGGCAGTGAAAGCAATTATTCTATGGGCTTCTCTTTGACTTACAACAAATCCATTATCCGACGCTCTATTTTGAAAGAACTGGTGCTTGAAAACAAGCACTTTTGCAACGAACAAACGAGTGTCGCAGAAATGCGACGAATGAGTCGACGGAGACAAACAGAACAAAGGTCGGAAGCTGTGGCGGCGGCAACTCCAGAATTCCACAACAGAATTCTACAACGGAACTAGCTGATGATCAAGGAGCTACGAACAAGATGAAAAGCCGGAGCTACGATTGGTGGATGAATGATGAAGGCTGTCGAAAACTTGAGACCAGACCTCAGTGAAAGCGCGGATGATGGTGCCGTGATGCTCCGGCGAATTGAGAGAGAGGAAGCATTGAAGAAGCTCTTCGAGATCAGGAGCTGAGAAAATCTGCTTCTGAAGAATCATGTCCACCATTGAATCCCTGAAGTCGACGAACGGATCCCTCGAACATTTCACCACCGCCACACTTCCCGTCACCCTCCCCTTCGATTGCACCTTCTTGCTCATCTCGGGAAGCTCTTGTTGATCATCATCTTTCGCCATCGTCGATAGAGTCGATGATCTCTCCGTCATTGATTTCGCCTTCCTTCGACTCCCCATCGTTGCATCGCTCGATGCTGCGCTCTCGTCGTCCCCTGATTGCCACTGAATTTGTTGCTCGCTTAGCTTCCACCTCGCTTGCAGCTGCGCCCTCCTTCGTATCGCTGCACTCCCCCCCGCCCCTCCTCTACTCCGCCTCCCGTTCCTTGCATTCGGCCTCCTCCTCCTCTCCCCTGACCTCGGCGTGCTCCCCTGCTGATCCGACGAGCTCGTGTCCCCTCCCTGCACCCGCATCTGCCCGCCTTCTGCGGTGCTCTTGCCTCCAGCTGCTTCCTCGCAACCCTTCTTCTCGCCCATCCTCCCGAGTCCGAGAAGCGACCGCTCAGTCCATCCCTTCGCATTCGCCTCCAGATCAGTCGTGCACGCCGAGCTACACGATTCCTCCTGGCAGCACGAGTAAGGAAATCTCGCCCCCTGATCCCTGGGCATTGAACTTGCCCTGCTGAACGCCGCCGAGCTGTCCTCGGTCTCTTCGCAACACCCGCCCTTCGGTGCAAGCCTGGCGGTATCCTCGAGCAAACTCTCAAGCTCTGCTGGCGAGGACGATGATCTGAATCCGGCCCTTTTCTCCATCCCCTCGACATTTCCATCTTTCTTAGAAGACTTTCCACTTGCATTCGACGGCCTGCCAATGCTACCATCGTACAGTGAGTGGCCTGCTTGCCGAGCTTCCTTCAACAATCTATCGAAAGATGTCACGTGATTCCTCTCAAAGGGCTCGGAACTTGAATTGGAAGAATGGCTCGGCCGTCCTCGTTCGAAGGAAGAGAGGAAAGTATCGTCGCTCGTGAAGGATGAATACTCTTTATCCCAGGAAACCGAACATGCGTCCAATACGCCGTCCGCTGAAGACGTGCTCAACCGGACGGTGTGACCACTTGCATTCGGTGGGGGAACTTTGCCACCTGGATTGTAGACAGTCTTCAGACTCCTCCTCGACTTGGCTAAGTCAGTGCTAGCAACGTTGGGTGCCTGCGAAGGCTTCGATTTCTCCTCGCAAGATTTAACCGCATCATGCTTTGCCAGCTGAGCCTCCATAACCTTAGATTTACTCCCACCCTTCTCCTTCTTCAGCACAACCTTCTTTGGCATAACGTCATTATCAACTTTACCCGATACGTTCCATGCATCTGCCTTTTCCCAGGTCTCTCCAGAGTCCCACGATGCACTTCGATCCTCTCCCACAAAGTTACCTGTTCTCTTTGAGCGCCTGTCATAGTCGTCTGATTTGAGACTAGCGCTAATTGCTTGAAGATTTTCTTTTGCTTTCCTGAAAGAAGACGCAAGCGGAGGTCGGCACCCGCAACCCACAGACACCACCGTATCTTCCCTAGAAATTGCACTACCGCGTCTGTTGGTAGAGAGGGCCAATTCCAGGGAGCCTGCATGAATGGGAGATCTAGGGATTACAGGAAAGGCTACTGGCGAATTCAGAAGACCGGTTGACCGGAGAGGGGACATCCGTGGGGAGAGTGATAGAGAAGCTCTCCTGGGGGAAGCAGGGTAAGTGATATCCAAGGCTTTGTGGTTTACAGGGGAACGAAGAACGTTAGGCTCTCGACAACCTGATCTCCTTAGGATCTGCGGTGAGCGACAACTGAAGTTGGGCGAGCCGCATTTGAAGTAGGGGCTTCGAGGAAGGCTGAGGGGGCCGTCTGGCGATCGACGCTTGTGCTGGAAGCCTTTGATGCGGATGTTGTTGAGCTTGTGGAGCCATAATTGGAAACGCACTTTTCCCATTAGGCAGGACTCTCGCTGATCAGTCACTACTTCGGAAATCCCTCACTGTATATAGCAACTATGCCTTCTTTCAACTGGAACTTGAGATACGATCTGCGTCAGGGGAGGTAAGCAACGGCTCCTGCCGCTCAGTTATCCTCTCTACTTTCTGCCTCTCGTCTTGAGCTACACCATCTACAGGAAGTGGCTTCTTGACGCTCTCTAATTGTGGTTTCGTCGAACTGCCTCTCTCGCTCTGTAATTGTGCTTTCCTTGGACTGCTTGATCACGAGCAGATGGGCCACTCCTGAGGATCTGTCAAGGGGTCAAGCGCTCAAAGGATTGACGAGTCAAGCAAAGGCGTAGGTGAGGGGTGGAGGAGAGCGGCGAGCGGCGATGAGGGAGGAGCTCTCTAATTGTGCTTGTGCTACACCCTCTACAGCAAGTGGAAGTGGGGGACTGAAGCGTGAGTGGTGAGGATCTATGAAGGGGCGAAGAGCTCAACAAAGAGAAGAAAAGGAGGAGCTCGTGAGGGGTGGAGATTGCAATGAGGGGGAAGCAGGAGCTGCGGCAAGCTGCAAAAGGGGAGACAGAGCGAGAAGATGGAGCAAGGGGAGGGAGTCGAGGCGGCAAGAAACAATAGCAAAAAGCAAGGTGGGGATATAAAGAGAAGAAATTCGAAAGGAGGAGGAGGAGGGAGCGAAGGCGAAGGCTGGGGCGAGGGCGAGGGAGCAGGGTGACGACGATACACAACAACGAGAAGGTTGATGGTGGTCGTGGAGAAGATGAAGATCAGTAGAAAGTTTAATTATATATTTATATATCAAATTCTCAAACGTTGAAAGTCGATAAAATCGGAGCTGTCCTTGAAATCCGGCCGTCCATTCGCTGCCCGAAATCCGGCGGCCGGCCTGCCCGCCGGCCGGCCACCGTCGCCGGCTCTACAGCCGCAAACCTCACAATTTCAAATCACCCGCCACGTGTCCTCTCCCATCTCCTGGTGTCTCCGTCCCTCCTCAATCCAGACCCCAAGTCCTAACCCCGTTAATCCCACCCCTCCCCCTAACTTCCCTAAATAACTAACGCTTTGTACCTCCGCCTCTAGTACCATGTTCCCCCATGAGTGCTCCCCCACTTTCAATGTTTTCCTCCTTTATGGAACCCCGTCCTCCTTCTTTAATCATTAAATCTCTCTTGCCTTCTCAAGATACTTATGGCGGGGTACCTTTGCTGGCCTTAGAGCCCTACCAAGAGTCTTTGGTTTCTTCACTAATATGGGCCGATGCCCCTCTTTTTATTTGACCGAGCTTCGCTTTTGCTTTCAATCAAGTTGAGCCACTTTAAAAGGGTGCTAATAAATAATGATATGTTAAGTGTTAATCTTTTTATTGCATTTAAGGTCCTACTTCCACGTCACCTAGGTGCACAGACCTAGGTGCGTGATACCGATCTGCAAGCCATCGGTGGCCAATCCAACCCATGGAGGCACCCAAGGATCTGGTTGTGGACCACTCTACCCATCGCTATCATGCACCTGGGTGCGCGCACCTAGGTGGCATGGAAACAAACCATAAGTGGTAAGCTCAACTACTCTTGCTTTTAAGGCCATAGAGGTTTCGGCACCTTGCATTCTTATAAATTTTATAGCTTCTAGAGTCGGTGCACACACATCCGAAGATGACCAACCGACTATGCACTCTTTCAATTCATACAATTGAGTTGCGAGAGAGAGAAAGCTACACACTGAACAAAGTGGCACCTCAAATTCCTAAGGTGCGAGTCAGGCATCTAATGTAAACTGCCTGCACGAGGTGGTAGTCGCATGGATGATTACCACATATTAGTGGACCATCCATCACTTGGATGGCATGCATGGCCTTATGACGATGCATTCTTTAATTCCCCACTAACCCTTCATCCCTCCTCTCTCCCTTCTCCATCTTCCTTGCCATTCCTCTCCTATTTGCTAATCTTTCTCCAACCTCCCATTTCCCCCTTCAAGGCTTGCTAGCTTCCTCCATACCTTGTACTCCTACTTTGGACCTCAAGCCCAACATACACCATCTAGTTAGATGTTGTCTTTCAAGCTAGTATCCAATTATACATGCTCAAATATTTGTGCCTGTGATTTTGCTCATAGCCTAATGATGGCTTCACCAACTCCTACCAACAACATTACATTTGAAACAACAAATAAAGGGCATTTTTTGAAAAGATTCCCAAAAAAAGTAAAAAAAACAAGCTATTTTTACCAATGTGAAATTTTTTCACACTAAGACTCCTTAGAACCATAGAATTATAGAGAATGTCTTTTTGCATTTGACATATACAAAATTTTGTTAAAAACCTCATCTTGTTATAGCAGCAAAGTTTGAGTAAATACAAAAAAACCATAGTTTGAATGAGCTAATACAGTTTGATTTTCCAAACTCCGTGAATTATATCTTGTGTCTTCTTGGAGAAATTTCCAAATGTGGTTAACTCAAATGCATCTACAATGTTAACATCCTAAAGGTATCAACTAGGCTTCATCCCTCTAATCCTTTGTTTGGTGATACCACCATCTCTGGATTGTAACGACTAGTAACAGCATCAATGAACTTTGTGAAGTACCAATGCATCTCAATGCTGACTGTTTTTTCATTTTACTTATTCACTTCTAACACCTTTGCGATCCAAAGTGGCAAATCATTCGAATCACTTGATGCCAACAATGCAACCATATTTTCAACCTGAAGATCATCCACTAAGCCATTTCACATCTCCACAAGTTCTTCCCTTCTTCGCTTTGTCATTCTTGTCCCAAGGTACATTTCCCTTTCCCTTTCCTTTCCAATAGGAATTCAAGCTTCACATTTTTAAATTTCCTTCTCCACAAGTAAGCCAATATTACTTGATTTTTATTTGCTCTACCTGTATTGTCTAGCTACACATATAAAACAGCTGGTAAAGGCCTTGAATGGTTTGGTAAATTTTCATTCATTACTGTCACTGTGAGGTTTGAATCATTTCATAGATTTGGATTTGTCACAAATACCTTTGCTCTCAAGGTTGCTTGGGGAGTAGAAGATAGGGACCAAGGAGAATGAGCAACCATAAGGCCAGTTTGCAAGCTAACACACAGTAATCACAAGGGAGTCAGTGGTGAAGCTTATAGGTGCAAGGGCAAGAGTAAGAGTACAAAAGTGAGGCCATATGTAAAGACCAACATAAGATAAAATGAATGAAAGGAGAAACTTAAAGTGCACTGTGATGGTCTAGTCAATCAACCCACAATTAACAAGCAAAAGCATACACAGTTGGGGATCTGTGACAGCACCAAGAGCTAAGAAGGTGTAACCGTGACAAACGTTAGAAACACCATAGAGACGGATAAGAAAGATGGTAGGGATGATGAAAGAAAGGTAGCAAAAGGGCTTGGAAGAAGATCTTGTGAGTGACTTGTGAGGAGTAGCCATGAAAAAGAAAGCATAGAAAATGAAGGAGCTGAAGATGCACAAAAGTCTCCATCCTTGCAATCATTTGTCACACACCATAAAGGATCGTGGATCTAAGGTGCTACACCACATGCGATAACTTAGAATGACCCATCAGGATGCCAATGATGGGAGAAGGAGCCATTAGGATGCCAATGATGGGAGAAGGTGCCGTTGGATGCCAAACTAACGCAACCTAATAAATGCCCACAGAAGAGCAATATACTACAATGTTCCAACCCGCACTGTGAGCCGCATGAAGTAAAAAACACAAAGCACTTAGCGAGATGAGCATCCAATGCAAGGAGATGGCAAGATGGCTCCTAGTCAAAAGGGAGGTGCAGCCATGTGGAAGGTTGGCGACAAAGTAGAGGCAAGGAGGCAGTCATAAGGTGTCGCTAGACTAATTGAGAGTAAGGTGTCATGAGACTATGTAGAAGGCATAGCAAGAATAAAGGTGTGAGAGGAGTGCAACTTATAAGGAGACCCTCATGAGCATAACTGACCATGCTATCAAGAACATCCACGGGGTCCTACACATGGTAATAAGTGGGATAGGGGAAAGTGCCAACAAATAATTAGGAAGGGGGTTTCTACACACACACACACCACTTTCTAAAAGTCAACTAAATATTTCTTACCTCTGGGTTGGGGGTGGGCCACACACACACACACACACACACACACGCACACACATATTTTCTCTCTCTCTCTCTCTCTCTCTCTCTCTCTCTCTCTCTCTCACACACACACACACACACACACAGACACTACACACACACTCTCTCTCTCTCTCTCTCTCTCTCTCTTCCCATTTCCTTCGCACGCTCTTACTTATGAATGATAATAAATTTTCATTCCCCCGTATGATTGGCCCTATTTTTCACTTGGTATTACGTCTAGTATCTAAACCTAATCTATTTTTGTAAGCAATGAGCTATTAATATATGTAAATTCCCTGGTATGTTATATTCTCTCTTTGGCATTGTCATATATAGTTATGCTAGCTCTTGTTTAATAGTTTCTCCTCTTATAATTTTTCATTCATGGGCTTGGGTTTAATAGTTACTCTTGGAATCTTCTGTTGAGATATCGAGCTCCACTCATGATATGCTTGCGGTTGGTACACCGCCCATGAATAATAGAGTGATGACAGCTATCTTTATGTACTCTAGTTAGTGGCTCAGTTAGTATGCCACCTAGGTTAGCTGAGTTTGGTTTGAGACCCACATATAGGGTTCACCTATTCCTTTTGTACTTAGAGAGAGTTCTTTTGGCTTTCACAACTAAGAAGAAGAAAACTGTTTTCAGCCTTCACCTTTGTGTGTATTCCCCCATTGTGTATGTGAGAAAGCTACAAGTGAGACTCCTTACTTCTCTCCCACTCTCTTCACATGGTATCAGAGCTCGATTCGTGGTATGGAGCTCAAGAAATCAAACCAAGTTCGCAGTGTCTTGGTAAGAGATCAGTATTGCTTTCCTTTTTCAAGTTTGGGAGCAAATCTCTATAGGTAGCACAGCCGGAAAGTGTAGGAGTGCACTATCTCAGATTGGGATCCCTTCGGGGTGTGGCAAGAGGGCAGTATATGCTACAGGATAGGGCAAAGCCCTGGTGAAATTATTCTTTTGATTCGTTTTTGATTCGAGGCCATTTCAAGGCCTGTTTTGGTGGCAGAAGTTTTCCGCAGGCACTTAGGAAAGTGCCCTGTTTTTGCTATGCGACCACTGTTCTGTAGGTCAGTGAAAAGTTATTGCAGAAATTACATCGTATGCTTGTGTGCAGAGATATTGGGAGTGATAGAATCATTCTTATTGCCTGTTGATGCATAATCATCACTAGGAAGTGACTGCATGGTCAAATACCACTTTCCTCAGTTTTGCAGATTTGCCTTGGTGAGGCAGAAGTTGTGTTTTTTGCAGTGAGAATATTTTTGCAGTGTTCTGTAATTGCGTCTGATGCTCTTTCACAAATTGTCATTGAAAATCTTGACAAGAAAAACTTCCAAACATGGAAGTTTAGAATGACGAATTTCCTTAAGGGAAAAGGCTATTGGGAGTTCATTACTGGAGCTGAACAAGAACCAGTTATTTCTAATGTTCCCAATCAACAGGAGTTACAAGCATTTAAAGGCTAGCATGAAAGAGCTAGAAAAGTTATGTACTAGCTGTCTATCAGTATTTTAGATGCTATGATTGTGCATATTCAGGATGCAAGCATGCCGAAGGAGGCATGGGATACTTTGACAAAAATATATAACACAAATACACAAGCCAGGAAAATGCAACTCAAGTAGGAGTTGCATAATGTGCACAGAGAAAATATGAGCATCAATGACTACCACATGAAGGTGAAGAAGATTGCAGATGCACTTGCTTCCATTGGGTCGCAAGTGGAAGATGATGATTTAGTTTCTGTGACCTTGAATGGTGGTCTAGGAAAGGATTATGCATAATTCCGGACATCCATTGCCGTCCACAAAAAATTTCCTGATTTTGAGGAGTTGATTGCTCTTCTAATTTCTGAAGAGCAGAGAAATGGTGGTGCATCTTCTTCAGGAGAAACTTCAAAAGAAACTGTCTTCTACTCAAATGTTGGAAGAGGTAGAGGCAGAGGTAGAGCAGGCCAATCTGGAGGCCATGGCAGAAATCAGAATATGCAACAAATTCAAGAAAACCAGTCCTATGGAGGAGGACGTGGTAACTCTAGAGGCAGGGGGAGCCAAAGAGGTCATGGTGGATGGCAGAGAGGCCAAAATGCAAACAACAATGTTGAATGCTACTACTGTGGTAAAATGGGTCATATGGCTAAAGACTGCTATAAAAAGCAGAATGACATCGTGAATGGAAAATTGTAGTAAGGCAATTATGTATCCTCTAGTAGATAGGGTGATGACAGAAATGAGCATTTGTTTATGGTACAGCACATGACCAATTCTGTGACAAGTGCAGAAGCCTAGCAATGATGTGTGGTACATTGACTCAGGTGCATCAAACCACATGACAAGTCATGCAAAATGGATGCAGGATGCAAGGAAAATGGAAAGACCAGGATTTGTGGAGACTGGTGATGATAGTGCACATCCTATTGTGCAGATTGGTAAATTTCCTTTGTCTATGCAGGATGGGAAAAAGAAATACCTTTCTGATGTATTTCATGTTCCAAATATCACCAAGAACCTGGTTTTTGTTGGTCAAATGGTTGAGTAGGGCTTGCAAGTTAGATCTAATCCTCATGGATGCTTTGTTGAGGATATAAAAAATTAAGGTCGCTTGATAGCAAAAGGGAAGAAGAAGGGCAGGATGTTTATGTTGGATGCGAACATGCCTGAATTGAGTGTAGCAATGTTTGCACATGGGACCAGTGTAGTTGCAGATATTGATATCTAGCATAAACGCATTGGTCATGCTAATGTACAACGACTTAAATGAATGTAGGCCCAAAATATTGTTGCAGGATTCCCTAAGTTCAAGGTTGCTGAGATGCATAAGGTATGTGAAGCCTATCAATTTGAAAAACAGGCAAGGAAACCATTTCCTAGACATGTTCAAGAGAGTAAGAGGCCATTGGAATTAATCCACTCTGATGTGTGGACTACTAAAGCTGCATCTATTGGAGGCTATCATTATTTTATCACTTTTATTGATGACTGCAGCAGAAAAGTTTGGGTGTATTTTATGAAATAGAAAAGTGAAGTGTTTGGGCATTTCAAAGCTTTTAAAGCCATGGTTGAGAAAGAAACAAGCCTGCAAATAAAATGCCTAAGGTTAGATGGAGGTGGAGAGTACCTGTGAAATGAGTTTGCAAGGTTCCTGCAGGAGCATGGCATAAAGCAGCAATATTCATGCAGTCATATCTCACAGCAAAATGGACTTGCAGAAAGGAAAAACAGGCATATTGGAGAGTTATCTCGTGCCATGATCAATGAAAAAGACCCACCAAATTATCATTGGGCTGAAGCAATTGCTACAGTAGTCTACATAATGAACAGGACTCCCACTGCAGCAATACATGGCATGATGCCAGAGGAGAGGTATACTGGTAGGAAACCAAATATTTCTCATTTGAAAGTTTTTGGTTGCATTGCCTAAGTTCATGTGCCAGATGAGTTGAGATCCAAGTTGGATCCAAAAGCTGAGAAGTGCATCTTTATTGGTTATTCTCTACAGCAGAAAGGGTATAGATGCTATAACCCTTCTACTCGTAAGTTTACAGTAAGCAAATATGTTGTTTTTGATGAGATGAGCAGCTGGTATAAACCAATAAATGTGATTGATGATGTAGATGCACAAAATGGTAATGCTGCACAGAATTCACAGCAGCAATCACAAAATATTAGTGGACCTGCAGTGTCCTCTAGCAGTGGTTCACATACTTCACCATGGGCAGGCAGATTGAGATCAAGAGGATCTCCTCAAAGCAATGCAGATAGTCATGGTATGCAAGTATCACGAAACGCAAAAGAGAAAGTAGATCAGCCCATGGTTGATGTGAATGTAGGTCACTCTTATGTGGATGGTGAATCTAGTGGCTCAGAACAGAGCCTTGATGATGAGTTGGGTATTCCTTCTGTTGTTACACCTGGAGTAAAGAAGACAAGGGATGTTTTGAGAGCACCTGGTAGTGAGCCTATTTTGCATAGGCCTACCAGAGTTAAGTATCATGTGGATAGGCTGAAATATGATGGATTTATAGCCATTCACTATGCCTATATGGTCAAAGTGATACATGAAACAGAACCCACTTCTTTTGAGCAAGCCATGGGAAAAGAAAAATGGGAGAAAGCCATGGATGAAGAAATGGATGCCTTGGAAGCAAATGCTACATGGGAATTAGTGTCTTTGCCTAAAGACAAGAATGCAATTGACTGCAAGTGGGTTTATAAGGTGAAGCACAATGCAGATGGTTCTGTGAACAAATACAAGGCAAGATTATTTTTAAGGGGTATGCACTGACATATGGCATTGATTATGAAGAAACATTCAATCCAGTTGCAAGGATGGCAACCGTAAGAGCAATCATTGCTATGGCTGCATCAAAGGGATGGTTTTTACATCAGATGGATGTAAAGAATGCCTTCTTGCATGGTGATTTGGAAGAAGAGGTCTATATGGAGTAGCCACCAGGTTATGTTCATGTTGTTCATCCTGAGTTTGTTTGCAGGTCAAAGAAAGCCTTGTATGGCTTGAAGCAAGCACCCAAAGCATGGTCTGACAAGATAGGACAGTATCTTGTCACTATTGGCTTTCAAATTTCCAAGGCAGATTTCTCACTTAATGTGAGAAAAATAGAGAAAGTTATTATGCTACTTGTCATTTATGTTGATGATTTGATCATCACAGGTGATAGTGATGAAGATATCCTTCATGTGAAAATGCTATTGAAGCAGAAGTTTGAGATGAAGGATTTGGGAGAGTTGCGTTACTTCTTGGGCATTGAGGTGATTAGATCCACAAGTGGGATATGGCTCTTGTAGAGGTAGTATTGGACATGCTGTCCAAATATGGGATGATAGGCTGTAAGCCTATTTCAGTTCCTTTGGAGCAGAATGTGAAGTTGAGCACAGATGCAGGTGAGCTTCTGGAAGACCCTACTATGTACAGACGCATAGTAGGAGGTTTGATTTATATGACTATTACTAGGTCAGATTTGAGCTATGCTATTGGGTTGGTAAGTCAGTTTATGCAGGCTCATGGAAACCGCATTTGGATGTGGCTAGAAGCATACTGAGGTATGTGAAGTCCACATTGCAGTATGGACTATTTTATGAGACTAGGGTTCAGATACAGTTGCATGGATACACTGATGTTGATTGGGCTGGTAGTATTTCTAATAGATGATCTACCAGTGGATATGTGTTCTCTTTTGGGAGTGCTACAGTCACTTGGAGCAGCAAGAAACAGCCTACAGTTGCTGAGTACAGGGGTGCAGCAATGGCTGCATGTGAGGCATCTCGGTTGCATAAGCTACTTTATGATATGCATCAGTCTACAGATGGGCCAGTTGTCATTTATTGTGACAACATGAGCAGTATACACTTGGCAAATAACCCAGTCTATCATGCTAGAACAAAGCACATTGAGGTGCATTATCAATATGTGTAGGAGAAGGTTCTAGTAGGTTTTATTGATCTGGTTTATGTCAGCACAGAGGATCAGGTAGATGACGTATTCACGAAGGCATTGCACAAGTTCAGAGACCTACTTGGTGTGCAGGAATTGGGATTGAGCTCGAGGGGGAGTGTTGAGATATTGAGCTCCACTCATGATATGCCAGGGTGACCATTGTGCATTTATGTCACCGACTTGTTAGCTGCAGATGCGGTTGGTACACCGCCCATGAATAATAGCTAGATGACAGCTATCTTTATGTACTCTAGTTAGTGGCTCAATTAGTATACCACCTAGGTTGGCTGAGTTTGCTTTGAGACCCACATATAGAGTTCACCTATTCCTTTTGTACTTAGAGAGAGTTCTTTTGGCTTTCACAACTAAGAAGAGGAAAACTGTTTTCAACCTCCACCTTTGTGTGTATTCCCCCATTGTGTATGTGAGAAAGTTGCAAGTGAGACTCCTTACTTCTCTCCCACTCTCTTCACATCTTTGTGGAATTTTTATTTTTTCTTTATGAGAGAGTTTATTAGGTAAGTATTTATTGCTCACAATTAGTTATGGAGTTTATAAATTAGCATCTTATCTATTCTTATTTATTTATAATAATAACCCTTGCTATGTAGGTCCCCCTCCCATCTAGCTACACCCTCTATTTTTTCATTATTTATAATTTTATATATATATATATATACCTTATACACTTACTATCCTTCTTCTGAGGCTTTAGCATTAGACAATCACCCTCTACCTGCCCCCCACAATCCCCACCATAATGCCTACCCTTAGCACCCCCTAACCATGGGTTGTTTTACACAATATTTTACACACCAATCTTATAATTCTTTGTTTATCTTACTATTCTATGTTTATATTGTGTTAAGTGTCACATAAATAGTTATGTATGTATACATATATTATTGTGCTTTACTAGTTATTTAATGACCTTGCTACTCATGATGGCAGGTTTAGATAAGGATTGGCTTTATGATCGACATGTGAATTATCCTTGTAATTAGCTATACATGACTATGATTAGTGGCATCGGTTGGGTGCTGGTGGCAACCACATCCTCATCACCTCCCTTGGTAGTCTCCTTCTCTCATTTCCTTGCTAGCTGGCCTTACCATTCTAACCAATCTTTCTTCCTATGTATGCTCACTACTGGCAACTTTGTGTCTTTGGGCCAACACTTTGTTATGGCAATGTCGCAGCTAACCGGCATACTTTGTCTTTCATTTTGTTACACTAGCCACTCAGTTTATTGTTTACACTTCTATGGTTTCTTCTCTATTCATGGTTTATTCATCTCCTTATGCTCGTCATCGTTGTCTGTTTTCCGCCTACGGAGCTCTAGTTTTCTAGCCACTTCTCTAGTAGTTGTGCTGCTCTGTCGCTTAGCTATGTCCATCTCTTCTTTTCCTACCCACAAGGCATTGCGTGCATTTTTACTTGTCTTCTCCCTCCGAGAGAGATTAGTCGGCTCTTGTAGTCCACTTACCAATTTTTGTTTGAGGACACTGGTGTTGCATAATGCCCACTCTGGCTTTTGCTATGAAGGGTCCTTTAAGCCATTGACTACCTAAGACACTAGCTTGGCGACATTTTTCATTGCTACTACAAGGCTCCTTGTCTTTACTTAGAACTCTTTCATGATCGAGGCGATGAAATTGGTTGCTTTTGTCTTGTTTGCCTTCTACTACTTGCTTTACCACCTTTTCTTTTACATCCATTACTCTTGGCTACTCCTCTCCCCGTTCCTTTATTGATTATGGTTTAAACTTTCATACAGTCTTCCGTATCGATTCACAATTCTAACTGCTTCTCTACCTAGTGCAAGCTCGAAGCGCGACTAGGTTGTTTGTATTAATTGCTCCAACTTTTTCGCCCTACTCCTTCTGCTCCTTTACTTACCTTCTGTGCCTCCGTCACTCAAATGTATCTCTTCATGTAAGGCTTAGTTGCCTCCCTCTCTTAGTGATTGGTAGCCCTTCATGTTCTTATCTCTTTCATTAGTCTCTTTTCTTGAGCTAGTCTCCTTCCTTAGGCTCTCTTCCATTAGGAAAAAGGGGAGCTCATTTTGGGGCCTTTTAGGGTTTTGAAAAAATGTATCTCAACCAATGAGGAGAAGGTCAATGTAATGTAAAAATTTCACAAAAATAGACAAAAATATGAAAAAGAAAATAGTACTTTATGTTGTTATAAGCGTGTGGCATTAATGAGAAGATTTGTTTTTTATTCTTTTACGGTTTGCTTGTCATATCAAGAGATGTGGACCCAAAATCTAAACAGATCTCCATTTTGAAACCTTCCCACATGGTGACCCAAAACAACCATCCACTTTATCTTGTTCTCCAGCGCCATTCCTCTACTTTCACCATGACAAGCCATTCCATTCTCTCTTCGACAAGCATTCCTCGTTGTATCACTGTTGTTGTGATGCTCTTAAACTTTCAAGACAATAAGCTCCTTTCACCATTTATTCGCTTGTTCTTAGTTTCATTCGTTTTTGTTAACGTCTTACTATTTTAGTGTGTGTTTCTTTGACTTCACAGGTATTAAAGTAAGGATTTTAGATGGCAACCAAAGACTTTGGTCGTGCCACTAGGAAGTGGTCTGTTGCTCTACCTGGTGAAGATGTGGATGTACAAAGTATCTCTTTGCCATGAAGACCTACCTCACTAATCTCATGTGTAGAAGTTTCCAATACTATGAATGTGGACGGTAGCTGGAAAAA
The DNA here is from genome assembly GCF_047967505.1 of Dipteris shenzhenensis. Taxonomy (NCBI): domain Eukaryota; kingdom Viridiplantae; phylum Streptophyta; class Polypodiopsida; order Gleicheniales; family Dipteridaceae; genus Dipteris; species Dipteris shenzhenensis. The sequence continues at coordinate 45,610,150 of NC_141619.1, read as the reverse complement.
GATAGCAGTGGCGAAAGGAGATTGGGTTCTAATGCAACCCAACAAGCAGAGAAAGCAGCTATCAGCTAACACTTTTTTGGCTTCTTGGTTGGGCAGACTGAAAGATTTCAGAGTAAAAAAGGAAGGCACAAGATGCATCAAAGAGGTTCGGATACAACACGTCTACATGCACCAGAACTTGTATTACGGATCATCTTGCTTATCTTCCACACTATAGACCCAATTGTAAGTGTATTTGTGTAATGAAATACTTGAAATGAAATATCTGTTTCTTTTGATGACAGATAGTCTCTTTGTTTTCATTTAGATATATATCTCTCATAATACGAAGAGTGGCAACCATTGGAGTACATATTGGGATTCTTTGATGCTTTACATGGTGCTATTGGGGAGCTACAATATCGAGGTAGAAAATCAACAACCCTAGCTGAATCAGGTATATTTTTTTATGATCACTTTTATCAATTGATGGACAATGTTCACTCACATGGTTTATTAAAAAAGCAAGATCTCCTGGTGTGGAATACAATTGATTAGCCAGTCCCTGATGGCAGCATCACATAATCCTATAGAGCCAAACTATTTTTGGAAATGTAGCATTCCTTGAAACCAAATATTGCTACCAGGATAGTTAAAATCAATGTTTCATGCCACTTACAGTTTTTGTAGAACTTTTTCAGGATTATCCAGTTAAAGTTTGTAGAACCATGTTCACTTTCAAGGGTATGATGAAGTTTCAATTCCAAAAAATTTGGATATTGGTTGGGATAGAATGGTGGCGAACAATATGTATTGTGAGATTGCTCATAACTCCATCAACATTAAGTACATGATTGCTTCACAAAACTTTATTTTCTCTTTTTATTATAAACGTAGCATGATGATAGGCACAAAACTTGTGGCAATGGACCAAGATGAGAGGTCATCAGGTCCAATAATTGAAATCAATGTTATTGAGAATGACATCCTTCTAACATCCATCTCACTGGGACAATGCTACACTCTCTATCAGTTACACAATGACATTATTATGGAGACTGAGAACAATATCCAGAAAGAATTTTCATTCATTTTGAACAACATGAAAGTAAGTTGGTTTCCACCCTGTGTTTCTCCTAATTTGGTTCTCTTTACATTTGCATAATACATTTACATATTGCTAAAAATATATTTTTGCAGATACTTCAAAGGAGAAAAAATAAAATTCAATGCAAGGACATTGTAAATAGAACAATTTTGATAATACAAAGCTATTGACTCAGGTATTACTTGCAACCAAAAAAATATATTTGACATTTGATGTATTAATACAAAATGAAAGTATCATCTATTTTTCTATTATTGCTCAAAATATTTCCCTTGACTTTTTTGCAGTGGAGACTCCTGAGAATCTTCCACATGCTGCTCAAGTTGCTGTTGTTGTGGATCTTGCTACTGTACATCCTGCTATGGATCCTGTTGTGGATCTAGCTCCTCTACATCCTACTGTGGATCCTGCCGTTGCACATCCTCCATTGGTACTGCCTCCTCCTTCATCCACTCCTCCTATTGCTTTGGTGTCCTTGCCTCCTTGTGCAGGGGCTTGGCCTCAGCCTCGTGCTGCTTTGATGTCCACCTCCTCGTGCATAGGTTCGGGCTTTTGGAAAAGATCAAGTAGCTCATCAACATTGACACCTTGTAGAATGTCTTCTAGATTGCTAATGCCTGGGACATTCTAAGCCTCTTGTTCAACTCGAAGATCGTCAGTGCCTCTTGAGCCCTCTCTTATATGGACTTATTGGCCTAGTGTTGGACAAGGGGAAGAGTTTTCTAGTAGCTTCAGAATTGTTGCTTTGAAGCTATGTACATATTCAACACCAAAACTATCCTCTTTCATATGCAATAAAAACAAACAATGTTTTCAATATTTTTGTATCAATGCATTAAATTTAGAACTTCTCAAAATTACAATAATGAAACCACTTGGAAATCCTTTTGGTTGATGTCTTTTTATCTATCAGCTTGAAAGATATAGTTGGATCAACTATATTCACAGAGTGTTGAAGGCTCTAGTGGATCTGACTCTTCAAAAAACTACAAAAAATAACTTCACTTAGTTTATGAAAAAGTAAATGCTACAAAGACATAAACACAATTGACATAGAAAGATATACTTACTATAGAGCTGCAAGCATGATTGTGCAAGTCACATGTTTTTCTTTCTGTACTAAAACCATGATGCAGTCTTCTGTCAACTCCCAGGTCAGGTCAACATTCACAGTTTGAATGGCTACTCTGATCCTTGGTCTAAGTTGTAGGAGCTTTTGCTGAATTTGCACCATCCTCACTAATGTCTGGGATTGCAAGACAGACACTGTTTCTTTGACTCTTTCCCTGAGGGACTCTTCATAGGCAACCTTGCCTCTAGTATGAAGTTGGTGAAACACCTCTACAACCTTGAATCCATCATCTTTAGGTTTCTTGGCTGGAGGTATCAACAAGATATCCCTCATTTTCAAAATCATCCCAATCCTCTGCATTAAGGATTTTGTCATATCTATATCTGACCTTGACAAGTGTTTGGATGTCTTTCTTCATGATGGTGACCTTGTGTGCATGTGCTGCTACCATCATGGTGTCCATGAAAAACTCTATGAGCCACTCTTTAGCAACTTCTTAGAGAGCAAGTAGTGCAATCCTTTGCCATCTAAAGTCCACATGCCAGTTCATGCATACTACCTTGACTAGCCTCCGGAATGGTGCCATGGGTACTGCATATCCTATGGATTTTTGCACCTTCCTGATCTCCATCAGGATAGATCTACTTTGGCTCACTCTTTTCTTCTTGTTCCTTTGCTAGCATGTGCACATGCTTCCCCTTCTTTGAAGATTTGGACCTAGATGGAGCTATGGCAGCCCCTGCAATGTCTGGTCCTTTTCCTTTCCTTCTAGCTATTGCTTTGGTTCTTGTCATAGTATATTGATAATGCTCTTCTGCTGGAAAAAAACGCAAACATCACAAGGAAATCAGCAAGCTAACAGTTTGCTTGAAAATGTGATATGGTGTAAAAAGATAGAGAAAAGCCTCAAATTGCAATTTTCAGCAAATATTTTTGGACATACCCTAGAACACCCAGCATGCTAAAAAATTTCTAAAAAATGCAATATGGGGGAGAAAAACGAAGAACAAGCTCAAATCGCATTTTTGAGCAAATATACTAAAGCCTAATCTAATCAATCAATTTGGACTCTACCATCCTCCTAAACCCTACAATGCAAATGAGATGTGCTCAGAAAAACAACTCAGAATGCCTTTGAGAAAAAGCTATGGAATGGTCATTTCACCTTACTAACTGGAAAAAACAATGACTTCTGACAAATTTTTTACATGGGCTTGTGTGTATAGCTGGAGCTTAAGCTATGGAGGTGTGAGATGGACCTAGGGAGGTTGTGGCTAGAGCTGCAGTGGGTAGTGGAGCTGGTGAGGGAGGTTGGATTTGGAGCTGCAGTGGGACTTTGTGATGGAGGTGGTGAGGTAGTGAGGTTGGAGCTGGAGCTAGTGAGGTAGTGGGGTTGGAGTTGGAGGTGGTGAGGTTAGAGGAAATTGAAACTAGAGATAGAGATGAAATGAAGGGTAGCTCTACTTAGAGGCGGTTTTGTCTCAAAATCTGTGCAAACAATGATGAGGAAATAAATGCACAGGAACCTAGAAGACCGTTTTCCACATGTGTGGCTAACAAGACAAATGTGACATTCATTGGAAACTATGCCCTTTCCTCTTATCTATAGTTTCTCCATCCCTCTAGCAATTATGATCTACACTTTCCTCCATCCCTCTAGCAGTTTTGATCTGCATCATTGCCATCATCATCCCTCCCAAACCCCCCAATCATCATCCCCCCGCCCCTTCCCCCCCCCTTAGTCCCATCATCCCCCCAACCCCACCCCCCACCCCCCCCACCCTTTAGGATTATCTAGTTAAAGTTTGTAAAACCATGTTGACTTTCAGAGCAAAAGGATATGATGAAGTTTCAATTCCAAAAATTTTGGATATTGGTTGGGATAGAATGGTGGCCAACAATATGTATTGTGAGATTGCTCATAACTCCATCAACCTTAAGTACATGATTGCCTCACAAAACTTTATTTTCTCTTTTTACTATAAACGTAGCATGATGATAGGCACAAAACTTGTGGCAATGGACCAAGATGAGAGGTCATTAAGTCCAATAATTGAAATAAATGTTATTGAGAATGACATCCTTCTAACATCCATCTCACTGGGACAATGCTACACTCTCTATCAGTTACGCAATGACATTGTTATGGAGACTGAGAACAATATCTAGAAATAATTTTCATTCATTTTGAACAACATGAAAGTAAGTTGGTTTCCACCCTGTGTTTCTCCTAATTTGGTTCTCTTTACATTTGCATAATACATTTACATATTGCTAAAAATATATTTTTGTAGATACTTCAAAGGAGCAAAAATAAAATTCAATGCAAGGACATTGTAAATAGAACAATTTAGATAATACAAAGCTATTGACTCAGATATTACTTGCAACCAAAAAAATATATTTGACATTTGATGTGTTAATACAAAATGAAAGTATCATCTATTTTTCTATTATTGCTCGGAATATTTCTCTTGACTTTTTTGCAGTGGAGACTCCTGAGAATCTTTCACATGCTGCTCAGGTTGCTATTGCTGTGGATCTTATTGCTATACATCTTGCTATGGATCCTGTTGTGGATCCAGCTCCTCTACATCCTACTGTGGATCCTACTGCTGCACATCCACCATTGGTATTGCCTCCTCCTTCATCCACTCCTCTTGCATCAACTCCTCCTATTGCTTTGGTGTCCCTGCCTCCTTGTCTAGGGGCTCGGCCTTGGCCTCGTGCTGCTTTGATGTCCCTACCTCCTTGGGCATAGGTTCAGGCTTTTGGAAAAGATCAAGTAGCTCATCAACATCGACACCTTGTAGAATGTCTTCTAGATTGCTAGTGCCTAGGACATTCTAAGCCTCTTGTTCAACTTGAAGATCGTCAATGCCTCTTGAGCCCTCTCCTGTATGGACTAGTTGGCCTAGTGTTGGACAAGGGCAAGAGTGCTCTAGCAGCTTCAGAATTGTTGCTTTGAAGTTATGTACATATTCAATGCCAAAAATATTCTCTTTCATCTACAATAAAAACAAACAATGTTTTCAATATTTTTGTATCAATGCATTAAATTTAGAACTTCTCAAAATTACAATAATGAAACCACTTGGAAATGCTTTTGGTTTATGTCTTGTTATCTTTCAGCTTGAAAGATATAGCTGGATCAATTATATACACAGAGTGCTGAAGGCTCTAGTGGATCTGACTCTTCAAAAAACTACAAAAAATAACTTCTTAGCTTATGAAAAAGTAAATGCTACAAAGACATAAACGAAATTGACATAGAAAGATATACTTACTATAGAGCTACAAGCATGATTGTGTTGAGATATCGAGCTCCACTTGTGATATGCCAGGGTGACCGTTGTGCATTTATGTCACTGACTTGTTAGCTGCAGATGCGGTTGGTACACCGCCCATGAATAATAGCTGGATGACAGCTATCCTTATGTACTCTAGTTCATGGCTCAGTTAGTATGCCACCTTAGTTAGCTAAGTTTGGTTTGAGACCCACATATAGGGTTCTTCTATTTCTTTGTACTAGAGTTCTTTTGGCTTTCACAACTAAGAAGAGGAAAACTAGTTTCAGCCTCCACCTTTGTGTGTATTCCCCCATTGTGTATGTGAGAAAGCCGCAAGTGAGACTCCTTCCTTCTCTCCCACTATCTTCACATGGTATCAAAGCCTGGTTCATGGTAAGGAGCTCAAGAAAGCAAACCAAGTTCACAGTGTCTTGGTAAGAGGACCAATGTTGCTTTCCTTTTTCGAGTTTGGGAGCAAATCTTTGTAGGTACCACAGCCGGAACATGCAAGAGTGCATTGTCTCAGATCGAGACGTCCTTCGTGGTGTGGTGAGAGGGCAGTATATGTTGCAGGTAAGGGCAAAGCACTTGGTGACTTTATTTTTCTGATTTGAGGCCATTTCGGGGCCCGTTTTGGAGGCGGAAGTTCTCTGCAAGCACTAAAAAAAAGCCCTGTTTTTGCTGTGCAACCACTGCTTTGCAAGTCGGTGAAAAGTTACTACAGAAATTGCATCATATGCCTGTGCGTAGAGATATTGGGAGTTATATAATCATCCTTCTTGCCTGTTCATGCAAAATTGTCACTAGGAAGTGTGTGTGGTCAAATACCACTTTCGTCAGTTTTGCAAATTTGCCTTTGTGAGGCAGAAGCTATGTTTTTTGCAGTGATAGAATATTTTGCAGTGTTCTGTAATGGCATCTAATTCTCTTTCACAGATTGTCACTGAAAAGCTTGACAAGAACAACTTCCAAGCATGGAAGTTTAGAATGACGAATTTCCTTATGGGAAAAGGCTATTGGGAGTTCATTATAGGAAATGAAGAAGAAACAGTTCTTCCTAATGTTCCCAATCAACAGGAAATGCAGGCATTTAAAGGATGGCATGAGAGAGCTAGAAAAGTTATGTATTGGCTGTCTATCAGTATTTCAGATTCTATGATTGTGCATATTCAGGATGCAAGTACGCCAAAGGAGGCATGGGATACTTTGGTAAAAATGTACAGCACAAATACGCAAGCTAGGAAAATGCAGCTCAAGCAGGAGTTGCACAATGTGCAGAGAGAAAATATGAGCATCAATGACTACCACATGAAGGTGAAGAAAATTGCAGATGCACTTGCTTCCATTGGGTCGCCAGTGGAAGATGATGATTAATTTTTTGTGACCTTGAATCGTCTAGGAAAGGATTATGCACAGTTCCAGACATCCATTGCCATCCGTGAAAAATTTCCTAATTTTGAGTTGTTTGCTCTTCTAATTTCTGAAGAGCAGAGAAATGGTGGTGCATCTTCTTCAGGAGGAACTTCAAAAGAAACTGTCTTCTACTCAAATGCAAGAAGAGGTAGAGGCAGAGGTAGAGTAGGCCGATCTAGAGGCCATGGTAGAAATCAGAATATGCAGCAAACTCAAGAAAAATAGTCCTATGGAGGAGGACGTGGTAACTCTAGAGGTAGGGGGAGCCCAAGAGGTCGTGGTGGATGGCAGAGAGGCCAAAATGCAAACAGCAATGTTGAATGCTACTACTGTGGTAAAATGGGTCATATGGCCAAAGACTGCTATAAAAAGCAAAATGACATCATGAATGGAAAATTGCAGCAAGGGAATTATGCATCTTCTAGTAGATAGGGCGATGACAGAAATGAGCATCTGTTTATGGTGCAGCACATGACCAATTCTGTGACAAGTGTAGAAGAAGGCAATGATGTGTGGTATGTTGACTCAGGTGCATCAAACCACATGACAGGTCATGTAGAATGGATGCAGGATGCAAGGAAAATGGAAAGACTAGGATTTGTGGAGATTGGTGATGATATTGCACATCCTATTGTGCAGATTGGTAAAATTCCTTTGTCTATGCAGGATGGGAAAAAGAAATACCTGTCTGATGTATTTCATGTCCCGAATATCACCAAGAACCTGGTTTCTGTTGGTCAAATGGTTGAGCAGGGCTTGCAAGTCAGATTTAATCCTCATGAATGCTTTGTTGATGATATGAAAAATAACGATCGCTTAGTAGCAAAAGGAAAGAAGAAGGGTATGATGTTTATGTTGGATGCGGACATGCCTGAATTGAGTGCAACAATGTTTACACATGGGACCGGTGTAGTTGCAAATATTGATATCTAGCATAAACGCATTGGTCATGTTAATGTACAGTGACTTAAATCAATGCAGGCCCAAAATATTGTTGCAGGATTGCCTAAATTCAACGTTGCAAAAATGTATAAGATATGTGAAGCTTGTCAATTTGCAAAACAGGCAAGGAAACCATTTCCTAGACATGTTCAAGAGAGTAAGAAGCGATTGGAATTAATCTACTCTGATGTGTGGACTACTAAAGCTGCATCTATTGAAGGCTATCATTATTTTGTCACTTTTATTGATGACTACAGCAGAAAAGTTTGGGTGTATTTTATGAAAAAGAAAAGTGAAGTGTTTGGGCATTTCAAAGCTTTTAAAGCTATGCTTGAAAAAGAAACGGGCCTGTAAATAAAATGCTTAAGGTCAAATGGAGGGGGAAAGTACCTCTCAAATGAGTTTGCAAGGTTCCTGCAGGAGCATGGCATAAAGCAACAATATTCATGCAATCATACCCCACAACAAAATGGACTTGCAGAAAGGAAAAACAGGCATATTGGAGAGATATCTCAGGCCATGCTAAATGAAAAAGACCTACCAGATTATTATTGGGCTGAAGCAGTTGCTACAGCAGTTTACATAATGAACAGGAGTCCCACTACAGCAATACATGGCATGACGCCAGAGGAGATGTATACTAGTAGGAAACCAGATATTTCTCATTTGAAAATCTTTGGTTGCATTGCCTATGTTCATGTGCCAGATGAGTTGAGGTCCAAGTTGGATCCAAAAGCTGAGAAGTGCATCTTTATTGGTTATTCTTTGCAACAAAAAGGGTATAGATGCTATAACCCTTCTACTCGTAAGTTTACAGTGAGCAGACATGTTGTTTTTGATGAGATGAGTAGCTAGTATAAACTAGTAAATGTGATTGATGATGTAGATGCACAAAATGGTAATGATGCACAGAATTCACAGCAGCAATCACAAAATATTAGTGGACCTGTAGTGTCCTCTAGCAGTGGTTCACATACTTTGCCATGGACAGGTAGATTGACATCAGGAGAATCTCCTCAAAGCAATGCAGATAGTGGTATGCAGGTATCACGAAAAGGAAAAGAGATGGTAGCTCAACCCATGTTTGATGTGAATGCAGGTCACTCTTATGTGGATGGTGAATCCAGTGGCTCAGAACAGAGCATTGATGATGAGTTGGGTATTCCTTCTATTGTTACACCTAGAGTAAGGAAGACCAGGGTTGTTTTGAGAGCACTTGGAAGTGAGCCTATTTTGCACATGTCTACCAAAGCTAGGTATCCTGTGGATACACTGAAATATGATGGATTTACAGCCATTCACTATGCCTATATGGTCAAAGTGATACAGGAACCAAAACCCACTTCTTTTGAGCATGCCATGGGAAAAGAAAAATGGGAGAAAGCCATGGATGAAGAAATGGATGCCTTGGAAGCAAAAGCTACATGGGAATTGGTGCCTTTGCCTAAAGACAAGAATGCAATTGGCTATAAGTGGGTTTATAAGGTGAAGCACAATGCAGATCGTTCTGTGAATAGATACAAGGCAAGATTAGTTGTCAAGGGGTATGCACAGACATATGGCATTGATTATGAAGAAACATTCAGTCCGGTTGCAAGGATGGCAACCATAAGAGCAGTCATTGCTATGGGTGCATCAAAAGGATGGTCTTTACATCAGATGGATGTAAAGAATGCCTTCTTGCATGGTGATTTGCAAGAAGAGGTCTTTATGGAGCAGCCACCAGGTTATGTTCATGTTGTTCATCCTGAGTTTGTTTGTAGGTCAAAGAAAGCCTTGTATGGCTTGAAGCAAGCACCCAAAGCATGGTCTGACAAGATAGGACAATATCTTGTCACTATTGGCTTTCAAATTTCCAAGGCAGATTTCTCACTTTATGTGAGAAAAATAGAGAAAGTTATTATGCTTCTTGTCATTTATTTGATGATTTGATCATCACAGGTGATAGTGATGAAGATATCCTTCATGTGAAAATGCTATTGAAGCAGAAGTTTGAGATGAAGGATTTGGGAGAGCTGTGTTACTTCTTGGGCATTGAGGTGATTAGATCCACAAGTGGGATATGGCTCTTGTAGAGGTAGTATGGATTGGACATGCTGTCCAAATATGGGATGATAGGCTGTAAGCCTATTTCAGTTCCTTTGGAGCAGAATGCGAAGCTGAGCATAGATGTAGGTGAGCTTCTGGAAGACCCTACTATGTACAGATGCATAGTAGGAAGTTTGATTTATATGACTATTACCAGTCCAGATTTGAGCTATGCTGTTGGATTGGTAAGTCAGTTTATGCGGGCTCCAAGGAAACCGCATTTGGATGTGGCTAGACACATAGTCAGGTATGTGAAGTCCACATTGCAGTATGGACTATTTTATGAGACTGGGGTTCAGATATAGTTGCATGGATACACTGATGCTGATTGGGCTAGTGATATTTCTGATAGACGATCTACAAATGGATATGTGTTCTCTTTTGGAGTGCTGCACTCACTTGGAGCAGCAAGAAACAGCGTATAGTTGCCTTGTCGAGCACAGAGGCTGAGTACAGGTAGCTTGGTTGCATGTGAGGTAGCTTGGTTGCATAAGCTACTTTATGATATGCATCAGTCTACAGATGGGCCAGTTGTCATTTATTGTGACAACATGAGCAGTATACACTTGGCAAATAACCCAGTCTATTATGCTAGAACAAAGCACATTGAGGTGCATTATCACTATGTGCGGGAGAAGGTTTTACTAGGTCTTATTGATCTAGTTTATGTTAGCACAGAGGATCAAGTAGCTGACATATTCACGAACGCATTGGGCGCAGAGAAGCTGTGCAAGTTCAAAGACCTGCTTGGTGTGCAGGAATTGGGATTGAGGGAGCATTGAGATATCGAGCTCCACTCGTGATATGCCAGGGTGACCGTTATGCATCATTGACTTGTTAGCTGCAGATGCGGTTGGTACACCACCCATGAATAATAGCTGGATGATAGCTATCCTTATATACTCTAGTTCGTGGCTTAGTTAGTATGCCACCTTAGTTAGCTGAGTTCGGTTTGAGACCCACATATAGGGTTCTTCGATTTCTTTGTACTAGAGTTATTTTGGCTTTCACAACTAAGAATAGGAAAACTGGTTTCAGCCTCCACATTTGTGTGTATTCCCCCATTGTGTATGTGAGAAAGCCGCAAGTGAGACTCCTTCCTTCTCTCCCACTATCTTCATAGATTGTGCAATTCACATGTTTTCCTTTCTGTGCTAAAGCCATGATGCAGTCTTCTATCAAGTCCCAGGTCAGGTCAACATTCACAGTTTGGATGGCTACTCTGATCCTTGGTCCAAGTTGTGGGAGCTTTTGCTGAATTTGCACCATCCTCACTAATGTCTGGGATTGCAAGATAGACATTGTTTCTTTGACTCTTTCCCTAAGGGACTCTTCATAGGCAACCTTGCCTGTGGTATGAAGTTGGTGAAACACCTCTACAACCTTGAATCCATCATCTTTAGGTTTCTTGGCTGGAGGTATCAACAAGATATCCCTCATTTTCAAAATCATCCCCTGCATTAAGGATCTTGTCATATCTATATCTGACCCTGACAAGTGTTTGGATGTCTTCCTTCATGATGGTGACCCTATGTGCATGTGCTGCTACCATCATGGTGTCCATGAAAAACTCTATGAGCCACTCTTCCGCAACTTCTTAGAGAGCAAGTAGTGCAATCATTTGCCATCTAAAGTCCACATGCCAGTTCATGCATACTACCTTGACTAGCCTCTGGAATGGTGCCATGGGTACTGCATACATATCCTATGGATTTCTGAGCCATCCTGATCTCCATCAGGATAGATCTGCTTTGGCTCACTCTTTTCTTCTTGTTCCTTTGCTAGCATGTGCACATGCTTCCCCTTCTTTAAAGATTTGGACCTAGATGGAGCTGTGGCAGCCCCTACAATGTCTGGTCCTTTTCCTTTCCTTCTAGCTATTGCTTTGGTTCTTGCCATAGTATATTGATAATGCTGTTCTGCTGGGAAAAAACCCAAACATCACAAGGAAATCAACAACCTAAGAGTTTGCTTGAAAGTGCGATATGGTGTAAAAAGATAGAGAAAAGCCTCAAATCGCATTTTTTAGCAAATATCTCTGGACATACCCTAGGAACACCCAGCATGCTAAATGTTTTCTAGAAAACGCGATATGGGGGAGAAAAACGAAGAACAAGCTCAAATCGCATTTTTGAGCAAATATACTGAAGCCTAATCTAATCAATCAATTTGGACTCTACCATCCTCCTAAACCCTACAATGCAAATGAGATGTGCTCAGAAAAACAACTCAGAATGCCTTTGAGAGAAAGCTATGGAATGGTCATTTCACCTTACTAACAGAAAAAAACAATGACTTCTGACAAATTCTTTACATGGGCTTGTGTGTACAGCTGGAGATTGAGCTATGGAGGTGTGAGGTGGATCTAGGGAGGTTGTGGCTGGAGCTGCAGTGGGTGGTTGATCTGGTGAGGGAGGTTGGATTTGGAGCTGCAATGGGACTTTGTGATGGAGGTGGTGAGGTAGTGAGGTTGGAGCTGGGGCTGGTGAGGTAGTGGGGTTGGAGTTGGAGGTGGTGAGGTTGGAGGCAATTGAAACTAGAGGTAGGGATGAAATGAAGGGTAGCTCTACTTAGAGGGGGTTTTGTCTCAAAATCTGTGCAAGCAAAGATGAGGAAATAAATGCATAGGAACCTAGAAGACCATTTTCCACACGTGTGGCTAACAAGACAAATGTGACATTCATTGGAAACTGTGCCCTTTCCTCTTATCTACAGTTTCTCCATCCCTCTAGTAGTTCTGATCTACACTTTCCTCCATCCCTCTAGCAGTTCTGATCTACATCACTGCCATCATCATCCCCCCCAACCCCCCCAATCATCATCCCCCCGCCCCTTCCCCCCCCCTTAGTCCCATCATCCCCCCAACCCAAAACCCCCGCCCCCCCACCCTTACTGCACCTGTGCAAGTGCCACAGGCAAGTCACTAGGGACAGTCATGGACATAAAAAATCTAGGTACTCATTCTACCACTTAGGAATCTGCTATATTTGTTTGCTACTAGTGTTTTCTTGATTTGTGATTGTGTAGACCTCATCTTTTCTTAGGTGCCAGTACTTGGTCCATAGAGGATAACGTTTTTTTCTAGAAAACGCAATTTGAGGCTCTTTTCCATAAAAACACCCTAGATCACGTTTATTTGCAAAACATGCTTAGCTATGCACAAGCTTGTAGGGAGGACAAAATGAATGATACTCTAAAAAGCCTAGTCTAAAAATAGATGCATGCAATCACTAGATACTCTAAATATAGTACCTTAAAGAGTAGTTTTGGCATGCGTTTTCTCCCATCATTATCACCACCTACCTATACTTGTGCAAAAGCCATAGTCTTGATCTATCTAATTCTACTTCGTCAGTAGAGCTATTAGGCATTGTGGGTAATATGCTGTGGATTTTTTGTGCGGCATCATGTGCATCTTGGTCATTTTTCTGATGGTTTTGTTAATGAAATGGGTTCCTCTGTCAGATACAATCTCAATGGGAAAGCAAATCTAGTTACAATATTGTGATACAAAAAATGTGCAACTATTCTAACTTTGCATGTCTTCAATGCTATAGCCTCAACCCATTTAGTGCAATAATTAGTAGCACCAAGAATATATTGATTACCTGAAAATTGAGACTTCAAAGAGTATTCCATCACTCTTAACAGTGCAGCTATAAATCAATTATTTGTTTTGAATATTCTAGTCTTACAATCAAGTGTATAGATTGATGGACCTAGTGGAGTCAAGTTTTTTTTGTATGTTGGCAAGCGGACCATTTAAAGAGTAGTATGACCTTAATGTCTCCTAGTTTTGTATGGCAAACCTAGAACATCTCTTATATCCTAGTTCCCAGTAATGCTTATATGTGACCCCTTGGTGTTGTTAGATTGTCTCCGTGTTTGATAAACTGAGTTAACTTTTTTTTTTTAATAACCGAGTCAATGCAGCACCTTTTACTGCAACATAATAAAATTTTCTTTTCAAAGCGTCTGAGGACAGTAGAAGGTGTAAATGGATCAGATTTGTATGTGTTTGGGTTGGTAGTCAACTACACCCTTTTCCTATAAAATCTGTAACTTTTTCAAAAATCCTTTTTATATCATCTTTCTATATGTGAAAATGTGAGAAAAATATGAAATGAAATATGCTCTTTACATCTTTTAAAAATTACACAAGGAAATTCACAAAAGAGATTCACAGTAGAGCTCAATCATACCGACTAGGAGCATAAGCTCATTGCAACATTATGGGCCTACAGAACATCCTACAAGGTGGCCACACACTATACACCCTTAAGCTTAGCCTTTGGGGTGGAGGCTAAGGGATTGGGGCCAGATACATCATCTTGGCCGAAGATTACTTCACCAAGTGGGTAGAAGGGAGAGCCATCGTGAAGGTAGATGTGAGATCCACTGCCAAATTCTTATATGAACAAGTTATAACATGGAACTGTCAAATTGACTAGCATGCCCGGATAGCTTCTCTCACAAATGGTGGTAGAACTATGGTAGTCCCGCTGTGTGGACCACGTTTTGCTCCTTCAATTTCACCCTCGTTGGCACACGACAAAGAAGTTCTACGGGAGGGCAGACCGAAAGCCCCATCCACCTCCAACCCCCCGAAAAGAGTCCAACCCGAAGGGAGCAGAAGGCCAACCGCAGTGGCAACCCAATGCTATTGCCCATTTTGCCACCGTTGCCATCCTCCACTTAGGAAAGTCATGAACAACAAGTACAAGAGGTAATCCTCTGTGCTTAATGCTACTTCAACCAGAACCGATGACCAAAGAGAGACATAGCACAGGAGTCCCTAATCGCTCCAGAGATTTCTTTGCCGAAGGCATCCGTGCCAAAAAGAAGGATACGCTGCCATCCCGTGCTTTGGACTCCAAGCTCCAATCCACCTCCTCAACCGTAGCCTCCTCCCAAACATTGGGTCCTTACAAAGCTCTTGGAAGACCGAGGCAAGCAAGTCATCTGGGTGCTAAAGTTTAAGTTACAAACCGCGAAGGTTCTGAAGGTAGCAACACAAAAACTTGTGTCGACCCGAGATGCAGAACCACAAGAACCTACCAACAAACTAGTCACAGCAAATCAGCCCCAGAATTTTGAACGTGCTCTATTACCATGAATCGTCAAACTCAACACAAAAATCGCCCAAGGCAGCAAAGGAGCAACACAAGAACGACCCCTGCAATGGGGGTGTTACACAAGAACCTCCCCCCAAATCCAAAGGCGGACCCTTGAGGGTAGTTACGATCATACCATCTCCAACGGTGCCGTCTGACTCACGAGAGCAAATGTCTGCACCGAAGGCAGTCACACAAGAACCTGCTTCTCCCATGACAAAGGACCATTCTGTGATGACTAGTCGCCAATGTACCTCAGGCATCCAAGGTAAGACACAAGCTGGACACATGCTCTACATGGCTTTTAACATGCTATCCGATAGCACGATGTCTGTCTACACCGCATTCCTCATGATCATCAAGTTTAGGTCTAGGTGAGTCAGTACGGTAGGCATATCACTCGACGCACATGCAGCCCACAAGTCAGTGCCTTACACCTGCACACACACATCCACGGTTAGCACTAGGTGATTAGAAATAGTACATCCCTTTTACATTTTTTTGCAATCTTGCATGCTAACCTCACAATCTATTCCAGTCCTCATCGGTACACCCCACCCGTTCCTTTCTCTCTCCCACCTTCCCACCCCTTCCCACTTTTCCCCCTCTTTCCCTTTTCCTAATCTTCTCAGATAGTATCCCTCTGATCGTTGCTATAGCACTATCCCACCAACCGTTGCCATCCACAGATGTCGTCGACTGTCGGCATCCACATATTATGCCGGTTGCATCCATAACCATATTCCACCGATCGTCGCCATCCATAGATCCTGCCGACCATCGCCATCTACATATTATGCTGACCGTCGCCATTAGAAGATCCCGCCAACCATGGGGATACAAAAATCTATATAGAGGAGCCCTATCCCACTGGGTCGTCACCATAGCAGTTTCCCCAGACTCCGCCAAAATTCTATCAGAAGTCTCACAACCCCCTGCCCTCTTCCACACAGCCATCCAACATAGTCAGTTTATGTCTCCAACTCTTCCTCTTCCACTGATTCCCTCGTCACTGGGTTACCACTCACCGCTCGAGGAAGCCTGGCTCCAAAAATTAGATGCATGCGCCATTCACTCTCGCTTCATCTATGAGGGTCATGATTACACCCTCAACTACCACACAGTAGTAGTAGCCTATGCGGCACTTAGGGAGCCAGCGGTACAAGAAGCACTAAAAATTGCAGGCTTGAGTGCAGTGGCAGATCGGCTTCCATGAGGCTCTTGGGAGAGTTCCTCCAAGCCTACAACTCCAATATGAATGTGGGCATCCTGTGAGATGCAACAGGCACTCCCCATTACCACCACCTCAATCGGGACATGGTATGAGCTACCCTAGGTCTGCCGATCATCAGTGACAAGTATGCAATGAAAAAGAAGATGGAGGCCCTCATCAAAGTCTGCCACTATGACCACAAGAAAAGCAAAGGGCACATCCACTTCATAGAAATTATCAAGCTAGAGGTGGAAAGACTAGCAAGGGCCTTGTAATGGCTGACACAAGTAAGGCACACCGACCACCACTAGTCCATCATGCCAAATATCTTGTTGTGGTTGGCAGACCCCAGGTCATGAATTGGGCATATTATTTTTGCAATCAAATGAGGGATGACCTAAAAACACATGGGGATGTCATCGGCAACCCAATGCTCTACATGCCAATTCTCTACCACATGCTGCAGTAGCATCTGCCTATCGGCTATGGGTTGGTCGAAAAGTCCGCCATGGGACTGGCATAGATAGAGTAAGAAGAAGCAGAGGTCAAGCCGAAATGAGCAAGAACAGAGCCTAGTGCCACTCCAGCCGACAATCTCGTGCAACCGGACCCAAGTCAGTTGCTCACACAATATGAGGATCGACAAATGCAAGAATTCCTAAGTCGTCAACTATGACTCCAACGAGCGGATCCTCAGGACAAGGACAAAAGGGTTAAACATGAGCCCATCTTAATCAATGACCTCCCAGGTGATAAAACGATCACCATTGGCCTCCACCTAGGAGCCAAAGCCATGCTGTGCCCCAAGTCTTGGCCTCAGCAGCAACGGACCATCCTCAAGAGACCACATCCTTCGTCACCGACACATCCTCCTCTCCATGGGCAAGCCTCATAGAGGCTCTACAATTTTGCAGTGTGCCCCACTATCGGGCACCAAGTGGCTACAGCCACATGTCATCCAAGAAGCTCTCTCGTGTTGACCAGATGGAGTAAAACTTATTCGAAGCAATGGCGTAGCTCCCACAAGTGGCACAAAAAATTCTACAAAGGAGGCAAGAACATGCCTCAGAACTCTCAACAACTCTCCTCCAGGCCACACATTGATGGTTGTCGCCCAAGCCACAGGCAAAGGGCCATAAATAGAGTAGAGGAGTATTGAACAAAGGCTAAAGAGCTTGAGCTGGCGATCACAAAGCTCAAGGATGAGCTCTCTACTAGTGAATCCCTGGTCCAACCACTAATTATCCGATGGGCGATGATGTGATGCAAATCACAAAGCCCGAGGAACTCAACCTGTGGGTTTGCACCCCCAAAATTTTACAAGTCGACATTAATTGGAGCAGACTTACGACCGAGTCTCCCCAATACAATCTCAAGGGCATCTTGCGGCATACTAGTCCACCACCTACAATCCCCTCGGCATTATAATCCTCTTCAACTGAGTGCTACAAGCTCTCCAAGACTCACTTGAGTCCTTGGTGAGCAATTTTGAAACAATACATGTAGCATATCTCGAGGAACTAATAGAGGAGGAAGGCTAAGAAGCCATCACAATATTTAATTCTATCGCCCCACCTGCCAAAATCCCACAACCACCTCCTTTGGATCCCGCCCGACCCACCCAACAAGCCACCCAACCTCCCCTTCCTTGCACAGTAGTGCTCAAATATTCTTCCAAGGCCTCACACCACCACTGCACAACACGAGACCTCCCTGTCCATCTCCTCTATGGTTCCAATCGACCTCCTTGAAGAGGCTCTCAATACACTGCTCAAAGCAACCAATTTTGTCTAGACAGCCAATGATACAATGCCAATAGGCACAACAGAAGCAGAACGCATGCCCATTGAAGATGACGAGGCTCTGTAAGCTCCTGCCTCCTCCCCACCCAAAAATGTCCAGTGGCATCCTGACTTGCAGTAATTCCAAGAACTGCCAGGATAGTGCACTTATGCACCATTGGAAGTGCCAATCGAGGGCTCCCATCTCCACCTCTATGAAATCTTAGAGGTGCGCCCCCTCATACAATTCATCACCAAATCTTTCGAAGATTAGCCATGCGCTCATCCAAAGTGCACGAGGAGGATACAACCTCGCCCCCGATGCTCCAGTCCCATGGACCAATGCAAAGGCTTGTCTACAACCTCGCTAGCGCATTCGCTGACTAAAACTGGAGCAGTTTTGGTGGCCCACGTCGATCGTCGGATCCACCCCCTATACATGTCAATGGAATGACATGGACTTGGGCAGAATTCCAACATTAGGAAAGAAGGGAACTCATTTTGCGGCCCTCTAAGAAATTCACTATTTACCTATTGTTGTTGCACTCAAAATATGGAAAATGCCATAAAATATGGATACCTACTACAAAAATGTCAGTCTAGTACTCAAGCTTCACATTAAATGCATATATAAGATCCTTGATTTTTTGTGCAATATTTGATGACGTCTAAAGCAGACTGCGCCAGCTAGCCAAATCACATTTTTGTGCAAATCTCCCATTTTGGGCATTTTTTACTTTTCTAAGCCTCCGGCGTTGATTTTTGGTGTCACCAGGGTCGATTTGGGGGTTTGGGCCCGCTCCGAACATGCTAGCGATGCTAGAATGATCAAATATTACACATGAAAAAATCTTTTGAAGATCATGTATGTCAGACATAATAAAAGAAAAAGATTTTTAATATGACTTATTTTATATTATTACATGGTTTTTGGTATGTTACGTTGGCCCTCTTCTAATTGGTCGAGAGCCTATTTTTCTAAAGCCTAAAAGGCCCCAAAATGAGCTCCCTTTTTTCCTAATGAGAGCTCCAGCAAAAGGACCCTAATATGTTGTAGAATTTTTGAAAGTACAACTTTCCCAAAGAAATGACTCGAGGGATTTTGCTTCTGCCACCGATCATTTAATGACACGTACGAGTCGGTACCCAATCCCGTTGTCGTGGCAATGGTCTAGTTCAACCGCCTCCTCCTCTTACTCCTCCATGACCTCCCCGCCCATAGTTGCCCCATCGATGACTACCTCCATAATTTGACCAATCAGATTGTCTTCAACCCTGACATCGGTCCTACATAATTTTAGGACCTCCACCTCTACCTTTGCGTCCGCAATCTCCATAGACACCACATCTACATGTATGCAGATATGCACGCCACCCACTTTTGGAAGTATCACTTGTACCTCACTTAGCTAACTCCGTGCTAGCTGGACCACTATGTAGTCCTACAAATAGTCCTCACCACACACCTCCTCCAACATGGTTGATTCAAGGGCGGATCAACAATAGGAAGGGGGGCATGTTAACATCCATAGAGTACAGTCGCCGAATGCAGGGGGACATGTTAACATCACGGAGTACAGTCACCAAATGTAGGGTCCTACGTAATTTTAGGACCTCTGCCTCTACCTCTGCGTCCGCAATCTCCACGGACACCACATCTGCATGTACGTGGATATGCATGCCACCCACTTTTGGAAGTATCACTCGTACCTCACTTGGCTAACACCATGCTAGCTGGACCACTATGCAGTCCTATAGACAGTCCTCATCACACACCTCCTCCAACACGGTTGATCCGAGGGCGGATCAGCAACAGGAAGGGGGGCATGTTAACATCCACGGAGTACAATCGCCGAATGCAGGGTAATCAATGATTAGAGGTGATTAGGCTTCATGATTTACTTCAACAGTTGTAGCCATGGAAGGAGTATAGTACAAGCTCAGGGAGTTTGAGCCCCAAATACCCCAAGGTCAAAGATTGCAGGCAACGGGCACAAGTTGCAGGTTCCAACTCACAGATTGCAGGTTCCAAGTCACAAGTTATAGGTCCCAGTTGCAAGCTGTGTTAAGTGTCTCGCGAGAGTCAAGCCTCGCCACTCCAGGTTTTGAGCCTCGTACATGGCGTTTGAGCCCCAAATAGCTTAGGGCTTGGAGGCACAAGGCTAACACAAGTGCTATTTGGGAGCCGGTTAGGAACACCTCCTAATTCCAGGCTTGTTGTCCCAAATGCTCCTATATGGTTAACACAAGCACTATTTCCGCTAGTAGGGAGAGATGGAAAGAATAGCAATATGCCTTAGCACCCTATGGGCCCAAGAGCCTTTTAATGTAAAGAGAGGGAGAGTGCTAAAAGGAAAAGGGTTGGCCCTCCCTTCAAAAGGTGACATGTATAAAAGGCCAAATGGTTGACTTTGGTCTTCATTGTTGTTTGCACAAGTTGGAATACAAGCTCCCTCTTCTCTTCCAAGAGTGTTTTTGGATGTTCCCTTGTTTTTCTTGTAGTGCTCGTGTGTTTGCCACTCCATCCCCCTTCACTCTCCTCTTCCCTTCTCCTTCTCCCTCCCTTCTCCCCTCTCTTCTCCCATCTCCCCTTTCCCTCTTCTCTCGTGGAAACACATTGCAACAATTCGAAAGCTACTTGAGTGACACATGCGGACGGCTTGTGCCTTACATTGCTCTCACAAGGAGTAGCTTGGGGTGGAGGCTCTATAGGCATCTCTTCAACATCCACACGACACGTGAGTCACCATTGAGACTACCCATCCCACTAGGTTGGATTCCAAATTTTCAATCCGTTTTGGTTTTCAACAAATCAAAAAAAAGTTATGGAGCATGCCCTCAAATGGGTGTGCATCATTTTAGCACAACATTGGAGGCCCGTTAACCGATGTCTAATGTGTTTCATTTAGGTGTGTCCTTGGGTTGAGGAGCTCACGTAGTGTACTTTTGAATGATTACTTGGTTGCATGTATGTATAGAAGACAATTTTGATGTTTTTGAATAAATTGCTATATCCTATAGTCTTCAGGATGCATGCTTCACATGCAACATAGCACTTGTAATGCTTTAACTGTCTCATTACAAATTCTTATTCCATAATTTTTTGCTCTCATGTTCAAGTCTGGAATGTGTACTACAACTTGAAGACAAAGTTTGCCGAATTCTATTGAGCAATGCATAAGTTATGGGTCATGCAAGATACCTATATACATAAAAGTCCCTGAACCTTACCAAAAATGGTTACACCCAAGCAAACAATGACCCTTTTGCTTTTACTACTTTCCTTTGCTAGACTTACTCTTGGCCGTGAAAGCTTTCCTATCAATGCTTGCATCATCATACAATTTCATTCGAGTCTCCTCTTGTGTAGAGTTGCATAATGTGTAGAGAGAAAATATGAGCATCAATAACTACCACATGAAGGTGATGAAGATTGTAGATGCACTTGCTTCCATTGGGTCGCCAGTGGAAGATGATGATTTAGTTTTTGAGACCTTGAATAGTCTAGGAAAGGATTATCCACAGTTCCGCACATCCATTGCCGTTTGTGAAAAATTTCTTGATTTTGGGGAGTTGATTGCTCTTCTAATTTCCAAACAGCAGAGAAATGGTGGTGCATATTCTTCAAGAGAAACTTCAAAAGAAACTGTCTTCTACACAAATGCTAGAAGTGGTAGAGGCAAAGGTAGAGCAGGCTGATCTGGAGGCCGTGGTAGAAATCAGAATATGCAACAAATTCAAGAAAACCAGTCCTTTGGAGGAGGACGTGGTAACCTTAGAGGCAGGGGGAGCCAAAGAGGTCGTGGTGGATGGCAAAGAGGCCAAAATGCAAACAACAATGTTGAATGCTATTGCTGTGGTAAAATGGGTCATATGGCTAAAGACTGCTATAAAAAACAGAATGACATTATGAATGGAAAATTGCAGCAAGGCAATTATGCATCCTATAGTAAACAGGGTGATGACAGAAATGAGCATTTGTTTATGGTGCAACACATGACCAATTCTATGACAAGTGTAGAAGAAAGCAATGATGTGTGGTATGTTGACTCAGGTGCATCAAACTACATGACAGGTCATGTAGAATGGATGCAGGATGCAAGGAAAATGGAAAGACCAGGATTTGTAGAGACTGGTGATGATACTGCACATCCTATTGTGTAGATTGGTAACATTCCTTTGTCTATGCAGGATGGGAAAAAGAAATACTTGTCTGATGTATTTCATGTCCCGAATATCACCAAGAACCTGGTTTCTATTGGTCAAATGGTTGAGCACGGCTTGCAGGTCAGATTTGATCCTCATGGATGCTTTGTTGAGGATATGAAAAATAAAGGTTGCTTGATAGCAAAAGGAAAGAAGAAGGGCATGATGTTTACGTTGGATGCGGACATGCCTGAATTGAGTGCATCAGTGTTTGCACATGGGACCGGTGTTTTTGCAGATATTGATATCTGCCATAAATGCATTGGTCATGTTAATGTACAACGACTTAAATTAATGCACGCCCAAAATATTATAAGATTGCCTAAGTTCAATGCATAGGTATGTGAAGCCTATCAATTTGGAAAATAGATAAGGAAACCATTTCCTAGACATGTTCAAGAGAGTAAGAGGCCATTGGAATTAATCCACTCTGATGTGTGGGCTACTAAAGCTGCATCTATTGGAGGCTGTCATTATTTTGTCACTTTTATTGATGACTACAAAAGAAAAGTTTGGGTGTATTTTATGAAAAAGAAAAGTGAAGTGTTTGGGCATTTCAAAGCTTTCAAAGCTATGATTGAAAAAGAAACAGGCTTGCAAATAAAATGCCTAAGGTCAGATGGAGGGAGAGAGTATCTCTCAAATGAGTTTGCAAGGTTCCTGCAGGAGTATGGCATAAAGCAGCAATATTCATGCAGTCATACCCCACAGCAAAATGGACTTGTAGAAAGGAAAAACGGGCATATTGGAGAGGTATCTCTCGTGCCATGCTCAACGAAAAAGACCTGCCATATTATTATTGGGCTGAAGCAGGTGCTACAGCAGTCTACATAATGAAAAGGACCCCACTGCAGCAATACATGCCATGATGTCAGAGGAGAGGTATATTGGTAGGAAACCAGAAATTTCTCATTTGAAAGTTTTTGGTTGCATTGCCTATGTTCATGTGCCAGATGAGTTGAGATCCAAGTTGGATCCAAAAGCTGAGAAGTGCATCTTTATTACTGGTTATTCTCTACAGCAGAAAGGGTATAGATGTTGTAATCCTTCTACTCAAAAGTTTATAGTGAGCAGAGATGTTCTTTTTTATGAGATGAGCAGCTGGTATAAACCAGTAAATGCGCTTGATGATGTAGATGCACAAAATGGTAATGCTGCACAGAATTCACAGCAGCAATCACAAAATATTAGTGGACCTGTAGTGTCTCTAGAAGTGGTTCACATACTTCGCCATGGACAGGCAGATTGAGATCAGGAGAATCTCCTCAAAGCAATGCAGATAGTGGTATGCAAGTATCACGAAAGGGAAAAGAGAAAGATCAACCCATGGTTGATGTGAATGCAGGTCACTCTTATGTGGATGGCGAATCCAGTGGCTCAGCACAAAGCCTTGATGATGAGTTGGGTATTCCTTCTATTGTTAGACCTAGAGAAAGGAAGACAAGGGATGTTTTGAGAGCACCTAGTAGTGAGCCTATTTTGCACAGGTCTACCAGAGTTATCATGTGGATAGGTTGAAATATGATGGATTTACAGCCATTCACTATGCCTATATGGTCAAAGTGATACATGAACCAGAACCCACTTCTTTTGAGCAAGCCATGGGAAAAGAAAAATGGGAGAAAGCCATGGATGAAGAAATGGATGCCTTGGAAGCAAATGCTACATGGGAATTGGTGCCTTTGCCTAAAGACAAGAATGCAATTGGCTGCAAGTGGGTCTATAAGGTGAAGCACAATGCAGATGGTCCTGTGAGAAAATACAAGGCAAGATTAGTTGTCAAGGGATACACACTGACATATGGCATTGATTATGAAGAAACATTCAGTCCGGTTGCAAGGATGGCAACCCTAAGAGTAGTCATTGCTATGGCTACATCAAAGGGATGGTCTTTACATCAGATGGATGTAAAGAATGCCTTCTTGCATGGTGATTTACAAGAAGAGGTCTATATGGAGCAGCCCCCAGGTTTTCTGCACGTTGTTCATCCTGAGTTTGTTTGCAGGTTGAAGAAAGCCTTGTATGGCTTGAAGCAAGCACCTAGAGCATGGTCTGACAAGATAGGACAGTATCTTGTCACTATTGGCTTTCAGATTTCCACGGCAGATTTCTCACTTTATGTGAGAAAAACAGAGAAAGGTATTATGCTACTTGTCATTTATGTTGATGATTTGATCATCACAGGTGATAGTGATGAAGATATCCTTCATGTGAAAATGCTATTGAAGCAAAAGTTTGAGATGAAGGATTTGGGAGAGCTGCGTTACTTCTTGGGCATTGAGGTGATTAGATCCACAAGTGGGATATGGCTTTTGCAGAGTCAGTATGGATTGGACATGCTGTCCAAATATGGGATGACAGGCTATACAGATGCATAGTAGGAAGTTTGATTTATATGACTATTACCAGGCCAAATTTGAGCTATGATGTTGTGTTGGTAATTCAGTTTATGCAAGCTCCAAGGAAACCGCATTTGGATGCGGCTAGACGCATACTGAGGTATGTGAAGTCCACATTGCAGTATGGACTATTTTATGAGACTGGGGTTCAGATACAGTTGCATGGATACACTAATGCTGATTGGGCTGGTAGTATTTCTGATAGACGATCTACCAATGGATATGTGTTTTCTTTTGGGAGTGCTGCAGTCACTTGGAGCAGCAAGAAATAGTCTATAGTTGCCTTATCGAGCACAGAGGGTGAATACAGGGGTGCAGCAATGGCTGCATGTGAGGTAGCTTAGTTGCGTAAGCTACTTTATGATATGCATCAGTCTATGGATGGGCCAGTTGTCATTTATTGTGACAACATGAGCAGTATACACTTGGCAAATAACCCAGTCTATCATGCTAGAACAAAGCACATTGAGGTGCATTATCACTATGTGTGGGAGAAGGTTCTAGTAGGTTTTATTGATCTAGTTTATGTCAGTAGAGAGGATCAGGTAGCTGACATATTCACGAAGGCATTGGGTGCAGAGAAGCTACACAAGTTCAGAGACCTGCTTGGTGTGCAGTAATTGGGATTAAGCTCGAGGGGGAGTGTTGAGATATCGAGCTCCACTCGTGATATGCTAGGGTGACCGTTGTGCATTTATGTCACTAACTTATTAGCTGCAGATGTAGTTGGTACACCGCCCATGAATAATAGATGGATGACAGCTATCTTTATGTACTCTAGTTAGTGGCTCAGTTAGTATGCCACCTAGGTTAGCTGAGTTTGGTTTGAGACCCACATATAGGATTCATCTATTCCTTTTGTACAAAAAGAGACTTCGAGGGCTTCGCCATGCTGACACTGAGTGTAAGCAGAGACCATGGCATTCCAGGATACAACATTTGGTTGAGGAAGTTTGTGAAACACAGACCATGCATCCTCCATGGATCCGCACCTACCATACATGCTGACAAGAAGGTTTGCGATGAAGGTGTCCTGCTCGAGTCCATGTTTGACAATGTGGGCATGGATGCAATTGCCCAAGGGTAGGGCAATGTGACCCTGTAAGAGAGAGGCGATAGTCTAGATGTTCAGCCATGGAGCTTGGATAGACTTATCAAAATATGTTAAGCTTGCGGCTACAGATTGCTCCCCTACATCGATCCATGGCCTTCGCTTCCTCCTCCTCTTATTGCTGCTAACGAGTAAGAAGATGGAGCGACCTGGTAGTCCACAACACTTGATCCTCGTAGGAATTCATAGGGGGAATGGAGGTGCAAGAGGGATTAAGAGGCCCTCCAAACAATCCTTCGCTCTGTAACCCCGATCACTGCCGCCCCTTTCTCCCCATGTCCTATTTTTCCCTAGATCTTCAGTCCTCTAGTCTCTCTCTTCTCTGCCCCTCTGACTCCAAACTCTTACTGCCCATCCCATTTTGCCAAATTTCCAAGCCTGGTGCCACATCATCATGGAGTCCACTAATTATCCGATGGGCGATGATGTGATGTAAATCGCAAAGCCCGAGGAACTCAACCCGTGGGTCTGCACCCCCAAAATTTTGCAAGCTGACATTAATTGAAGCAGACTTACGACTGAGTCTCCCCTCTCAAGGGCATCTTGTGTCATACTAGTCCACCACCTACAATCCCCTCAGCATTATAATCCTCTTCAACTGAGTGCTACAAGCTCTCCAAGACTCACTTGAGTCCTTGGTGAGAAATTTTGAAACAATACATGTAGCATATCCCGAGGAACTAGCAAAGGAGGAAGGCTAAGAAGCCATCACAATATTTAATTCTACCGCCCCACCTGCCAAAATCCCACAACCACCTCCTTTGGATCTCGCCCAACCCACCCAACAAGCCACCCAACCTCCCGTTCCTTGCACAATAGTGCTCGAATATTCTTCCAAGGCCTCACACCACCACTGTACAACACGAGACCTCCCCGTCCATCTCCTCTACGGCTCTGATCGACCTCCTTGAAGAGGCTCTCAATACACTGCTCAAAGCAACCAATTTTGTCTAGACAGCCAATGATACAATGCCAATAGGCACAACAGAAGCAGAACCCATGCCCATTGAAGATGACGAGGTTCTGCAAGCTCCTACCTCCTCCCCACCCAAAAATGTCCAGTGGCATCCTGACTTGCAGTCATTCCAAGAACTGCCAGGATAGTGCACTTATGCACCATTGGAAGCGCCAATCGAGGGCTCCCATCTCCACCTCTATGAAATCTTAGAGGTGCGCCCCCTCATACAATTCATCACCCAATCTTTCAAAGATTAGGGATGCGCTCATCCAAAGTGCATGAAGAGGATACAACCTTGCCCCCGATGCTCCACTCCCATGGACTGATGCAAAGGCTTGTCTACAACCTCGCTAGTGCATTCGCTTACTAAAACTAGAGCAGTTTTGGCAACCCACGTCGATCGTCGGATCCACCCCATGTACATGCCAATGGTACGACATGGACTTGGGTAGAATTCCGACATTAGGAAAGAACGGAACTCATTTTGGGGCCCTCTAAGAAATTCACTATTTACCTATTGTTATTGCACTCAAAATATGGGAAATGCCATAAAATATGGATACTTACTGCAAAAATGTCAGTCTAGTACTCAAGCTTTACATTAAATGCATATATAAGATCCTTGATTTTTTGTGCAATATTTGATGATTCTGACATCGCCAGCATGTCCGGAGCGGGCGGACTGTGCTAGCTGGCCAAATCGCATTTTTGTGCAAATCTTCCATTCCGGGCATTTTTGCCTTTTCAGAGCCTCCGGCATCAATTTTTGGTGTCTCCAAGGTCGATTTGGGGGTTTTGGCCCGCTCCGAACATGCTAGCGATGCCAGAATGATCAAATACTACACATAAAATAATCTTTTGAAGATCACATATATCAGACATAATAAAAGAAAAAGATTTTGAATATGACTTATTTTATATTATTACATGGTTTTTGGTATTTTTCCAACGTTACGTTGGCCCTCTTCTAATTGGTCGAGAGCCTATTTTTCTAAACCCTAAAAGGCCCCAAAATGAGCTCCCTTTTTTCCTAATGAGAGCTCCAGCAAAAGGACCCTAATATGTTGTACAATTTTTGGAAGTACAACTTTCCCAAAGAAATGACTCGAGGGATTTTGCTTCTGCCACCAATCATTTAATGACACGTACGACTCGGTACCCAATCCCGTTGCCATGGCAATGGTCCAGTTCAACCATCTCCTCCTCTTACTCCTCCATGACCTCCCCACCCATAGTTGCCCCATCAATGACTGCCTCCATAATTTGACCAATCAGATTGTCTTCAACCCTGACAACTAAGAAGAGGAAAACTATTTTCAGCCTCCACCTTTGTGTGTATTCCCCCATTGTGTATGTGAGAAAGCTACAAGTGAGACTCCTTACTTCTCTCCCACTCTCTTCACATGGTCTCAGAGCTCGATTCGTGGTAAGGAGCTCAAGAAAGCAAACCAAGTTTGCGGTGTCTTGGTAAGACGATCAGTGTTGCTTTCCTTTTTTGAGTTTGGGAGCAAATCTCTGCAGGTAGCACAGCCGAAAAGTGCAAGAGTGCATTGTCTCAGATTGGGACGCCCTTTGTGGTGTAGCAAGAGGGTAGTATATGCTGTGTGACATTATTTTTTTGATTCGAGGCCATTTTGGGGCCCATTTTGGTGGCAGAAGTTTTTCACAGGCACTCAGAAAGGTGTCCTGTTTTTGCTGTGCGACCACTGTTTCACAGGTCGGTGAAAAGTTACCGCAGAAATGGCATCGTATGCCTGTGCGCATAGATATTGGGAGTGATAGAATCATTCTTATTGCATGTTGATGCATAATCATTACTAGGAAGTGACTGTGTAGTCAAATACCACTTTTATTAGTTTTGCAAATTTGCCCTTGTGAGGTAGAAGTTGTGTTTTTTGCAGTGACAGAATATTTTTGCAGTGTTCTGTAATGTCGTCTGATGCTCTTTCACAGATAGTTACTGAAAATCTTGGCAAGAACAACTTCCAAGCATGGAAGTTTAAAATGATGAATTTCCTTAAGGGAAAAGGCTATTGGGAGCTCATTACTGGAGTTGAACAAGAACCAATTATTCCTAATGTTCCCAATCAATAGGAGTTGCACGCATTTAAAGGATGGCATGAGAGAGCCAGAAAAGTTATGTATTGGCTGTCTATTAGTATTTCAGATTCTATAATTGTGCATATTCAGGATGCAAGCATGCCGAAGGCGGCATGAGATACTTTCACAAAAATGTACAGCACAAATACGCAAGCCAGGAAAATTCAGCTCAAGCAGGAGTTGGATAATGTGCAGAGAGAAAATATGAGCATCAATGACTACCACATGAAGGTGAAGAAGATTGCAGATGCACTTGCTTCCATTGGGTCGCCAATGGAAGATGATGATTTAGTTTCTGTGACCTTGAATGGTCTAGGAAAGGATTATGCATAGTTCCGGACATCCATTGCCGTTCGTGAAAAATTTCTTGATTTTGAGGAGTTGATTGCTCTTCTAATTTTTAAACAGCAGAGAAATGGTGGTGCATCTTCTTCAGGAGGAACTTCAAAAGAAACTATCTTCTACACAAATGCTGGAAGAGGTAGAGGCAGAGGTAGAGCAGGCCCATCTGGAGGCCGTGGTAGAAATCAGAATATGCAGCAAATTCAAGAAAACCAGTCCTATGGAGGAGGATGTGGTAACCTTAGAGGCAGGGGGAGCCAAAGAGGTCGTGGTGGATGGCAAAGAGGCCAAAATGCAAACAGCAATGTTGAATGCTATTCCCATGGTAAAATGGGTCATATGGCTAAAGATTGCTATAAAAAGCAGAATGAAATTATGAATGGAAAATTGCAGCAAGGCAATTATGCATCTTCTAGTAAACAGGGTGATGATAGAAATGAGCATTTGTTTATGGTGCAACACATGACCAATTCTATGACAAGTGTAGAAGAAAGCAATGATGTGTGGTATGTTGACTCAGTTGCGTCAAACCACATGATAGGTCATGTAGAATGGATGCAGGATGCAAGAAAAATGGAAAGACCAGGATTTGTGGAGACTGGTGATGATACTGCACATCCTATTGTGCTGATTGGTAACATTCCTTTGTCTATGCAGGATAGGAAAAAGAAATACTTGTCTGATGTACTTCATGTCCCGAATATCACCAAGAACCTGGTTTCTATTGGTCAAATGGTTGAGCACGGCTTGTAGGTCAGATTTGATCCTCATGGATGCTTTAATGAGGATATGAAAAATAAAGGTCGCTTGATAGCAAAAGGAAAGAAGAAGGGCATGATGTTTATCTTGGATGCGGACATGCCTGAATTGAGTGCAGCAATGTTTGCACATGGGACCGGTGTAGTTGCAGATATTGATATCTGGCATAAACGCATTGGTCATGTTAATGTACAACGACTTAAATTAATGCACGCCCAAAATATTGTTGCAGGATTGCCTAAGTTCAAGGTTGCAGAAATGCATAAGGTATCTGAAGCCTGTCAATTTGGAAAATAGGCAAGGAAACCATTTCCTAGACATGTTCAAGAGAGTAAGAGGCCATTGGAATTAATCCACTCTGATGTGTGGGCTACTAAAGCTGCATCTATTGGAGGCTGTCATTATTTTGTCACTTTTATTGATGACTACAGTAGAAAAGTTTGGGTGTATTTTATGAAAAAGAAAAGTGAAGTGTTTGGGCATTTCAAAGCTTTTAAAGCTATGGTTGAAAAAGAAACAGGCTTGCAAGTAAAATGCCTTACGTCAGATGGAGGGGGAGAGTATCTCTCAAATGAGTTTTTAAGGTTCCTGCAGGACTATGGCATAAAGCAGCAATATTCATGCAGTCACATCCCACAGCAAAATGGACTTGCAGAAAGAAAAAACAGGCATATTGGAGAGGTAGCTCTCATGCCATGCTCAACGAAAAAGACCTACCAGATTATTAATGGGCTGAAGCAGTTCCTACAGCAGTCTACATAATGAAGAGGACCCCACCGTAGCAATACATGCCATGACGCCAGAGGAGAGGTATACTGGTAGGAAACTAGATATTTCTCATTTGAAAGTTTTTGGTTGCATTGCCTATGTTCATGTGCCAGATGAGTTGAGATCCAAGTTGGATCCAAAGTCGAGAAGTGCATCTTTATTGGTTATTCTGTGAAACAAAAAGGGTATAGATGTTATAATCCTTCTACTAAAAAGTTTACAGTGAGCAGAGATGTTCTTTTTTATGAGATGAGCAGCTCGTATAAACCAGTAAATGCGATTGATGATGTAGATGCACAAAATTCACAGCAGCAGTCACAAAATATTAGTGGACCTGTAGTGTCCTCTAGCAGTGGTTCACATACTTCATCATGGACAAGCAGATTGAGATCAGGAGAATCTCCTCAAAGCAATGCAGATAGCGGTATGCAAGTATCACGAAAGGGAAAACAGAAAGTAGATCAGCCCATTGTTGATGTGAATGCAGGTCACTCTTATGTGGATGGGGCCAGTGGCTCAGAACAGAGCCTTGATGATGAGTTGGGTATTCCTTCTGTTGTTAGACCTAGAGTAAGGAAGACAAGGGATGTTTTGAGAGCACTTGGTAGTGATCCTATTTTGAACAGGTCTACTAGAGTTAAGTATCCTATGGATAGGCTGAAATATGATGGATTTACAGCCATTCACTATGCCTATATGGTCAAAGTGATACATGAACTAGAACCCACTTCTTTTGAGCAAGCCATGGGAAAAGGAAAATGGGAGAACGCCATGGATGAAGAAATGGATGCCTTGGAAGCAAATGCTACATGGGAATTGGTGCCTTTGCCTAAAGACAAGAATGCAATTGGCTGCAAGTGGGTCTATAGAGTGAAGCACAATGCAGATGGTTTTGTGAACAGATACAAGGCAAGATTACTTGTCAAGGGGTATGCACAGACAAATGGCATTGATTATGAAGAAACATTCAGTCCGGTTGCAAGGATGGCAACCGTAAGAGCAGTCATTGCTATGGCTACATCAAAGGGATGGTCTTTACATCAGATGGATGTCAAGAATGCCTTCTTGCATGGTGATTTGCAAGAAGAGGTCTATTAGGAGCAGCCACCAGGTTATGTGCATGTTGTTCATCCTGAGTTCGTTTGCAAGTTGAAGAAAGCCTTGTATGGCTTGAAGCAAGCACCTAGAGCATGGTCTGACAAGATAGGACAGTATCTTGTCACTATTGGCACGGCAGATTTCTCACTTTATGTGAGAAAAATAGAGAATGGTATTATGCTGCTTGTCATTAATGTTGATGATTTGATATCACAGGTGATAGTGATGAAGATATCCTTCATGTGAAAATGCTATTGAAGCAGAAGTTTGAGATGAAGGATTTGGGAGAGCTGCGTTACTTCTTGGGCATTGAGATGATTAGATCCACAAGTGGGATATGGCATTTGCAGAGTCAGTATGGATTGGACATGATGTCTAAATATGGGATGACAGGCTGTACAGACGCATAGTAGGAAGTTTGATTTATATGACTATTACCAGGCCAGATTTGAGCTATGATGTTGGGTTGGTAAGTCAATTTATGCAGGCTCCAAGGAAACCGCATTTGGATGTGGCTAGATGCATACTGAGGTATGTGAAGTCCACATTGCAGTATGGACTATTTTATGAGACTGGGGTTCAGATACAGCTGTATGGATACACTAATGCTGATTGGGCTGGTAGTATTTCTGATAGACGATCTACCAATGGATATGTGTTTTCTTTTGGGAGTGTTGCAGTCAATTGGAGCAGCAAGAAACAGCATACAGTTGCCTTGTCGAGCACAGAGGGTGAATACAGGGGTGCAGCAATGGCTGCATGTGAGGTAGCTTAGTTGCGTAAGCTACTTTATGATATGCATCAGTCTACAGATGGGCCAGTTGTCATTTATTGTGACAGCATGAGCAATATACACTTGGCAAATAACCCAGTCTATCATGCTAGAACAAAGCACATTGAGGTGCATTATCACTATGTACGGGAGAAGGTTCTAGGAGGTTTTATTGATCTAGTTTATGTCAGCACAGAGGATTAGGTAGCTAACATATTCACGAAGGCATTGGGTGCAGAGAAGCTGCACAAATTCAGAGACCTGCTTGGTATGCAGCAATTGGGATTAAGCTCGAGGGGGAGTGTTGAGATATCGAGCTCCACTCGTGATATGCTAGGGTGACCGTTGTGCATTTATGTCACCGTCTTATTAGCTGCAGATGCAGTTGGTACACCGCCCATGAATAATAGATGGATGACAGCTATCTTTATGTACTCTAGTTAGTGGCTCAGTTAGTATGCCACCTAGGTTAGCTGAGTTTTGTTTGAGACCCACATATAGGATTCATCTATTCCTTTTGTACAAAAAGAGAGAGTTCTTTTGGCTTTCAGAACTAAGAGGAAAATTGTTTTCAGCCTCCACCTTTGTGTGTATTCCCCCATTGTGTATGTGAGAAAGCTGCAAGTGAGGCTCCTTACTTCTCTCCCACTCTCTTCACAATTTTCGCGTGTTATACACTTTCCTCTTCCTTGTTGGCCCATTTAACTGTGCATAAGAACTCTTACAATAGTTGAGATTAACCTAACTATTTGCATAATTGAATTATCCTCTACTTGCATTTGTATATATTTGTCTATGCATGTGTGAGGGTACCATCATGTGTGAATGATGTATCCACACGTGTGTGTGCGCCTATGTGTTTTCCTATAATGAGGAGCACTCTAAGGGAACCCTCCCCCCACCCAAAAGAGGGCTTGAGCAATGGAAGACAAATGATGAGGGCATCAGCATATGTAGAGAATGCAGTGTCCATGAGGAAACTACATTGACCATTGAGGATCCTGTTATAATGGTGCTTCTAAATGGAATAGTTAGGTCATGGGGTCTTCCTTCAAGTATTGAAGCCCAAAGAGGTGGAGATATGTTATACAATAATTTTCCTTTTAAGAATGGGATGTTCGAGAGAAAATGGCCTTGAGAAATCAAGGAGTATGCATATGGGGCCAAAACTAGGGCCCATCTTCCATGCTAATTTGTAAGTCATGTATGAGCTATAAGGACCCTCCTACAAATAGGATGATGACAAGGCCAATGTTTAAGGGAGTAGTGCCAAAGCTATGCATGTTCTTGCAAAGAAGGGCTGCCACGAACCATGCATGGACTTACTCCCAATAGCCTTGAATGCTAACAATACTAGGTTACATTAATGTTTTTGGATATGTACTCTAGAAATACTACATTTTGCAAGGGAAAGGTGATGAAAATTTAATACAAGATTGCCATGATGGAGCCATGTTGTTGATGTGAAACAAGGTCTAGATGACCTAATAGTTACTTGTAGCCTCGTCTCACATCACTTCCATTAGACTATCCCGAATCTCTCAATAGAGACCTACTTGTGGATGGACATGCCAACAATACAAGGCTTCATTTGATAGAGAAGGCTAAAGAAGGGGACACTAGCATGATCTCTTTGCTTCCACCAAATTGATCCATAGGTTGTGAGCATGTTCAAATCATATTGATGCATTTGAAATGAGAGGGGCATTTGGCAAAGGAGGAATAGGAAGGCCTGTGTGGGCTTTGACTCTTGCATGTCCGAAAAGCAATATAGTGTCATATTCGAGGGGCATTTGACAAAGAAGGAATGGGAAGGTCCTCATGGGCTCTCACTCTTCCATGTCCAAAGAGCTATTAAAAGTCAAATTGTAGAGCCACCAAATTTTGACACATCCTTTAAATGGATGTGCACAATGACAAGGTAAAGAATGAAGAAGTGAAGGCATGGACATTGCTGATAAAGTACAATGCACACGGAATGGGGAGGATCGGAATGAACAAACAATGTCGAACAGTGTTGCGGGTGCAAGCAACTTAATATTCTTTGGCGTTGACGGTAGCTAGTCTTAATTTTGTATCTGTAAAGGAGTCATTGTGGGCTACACTAGCCTCCAAAATTTAACATTGAGCGATCATCAATACAATAAGAGTCAAGAACTTGAGGCAGAAAGAGTTGCCATGAAAGGATTACAGAAGGCGTAGGATAGAAAACACGGGCGGAGTTATTGAAGATGATGCGAAAGATAACAAATTGTCATGAAAGTTAGAATCAGAATTTGCGGGAAGAAAAAACATGGACCGAAGTTACATCCGTCCTCTCACGAGTCCACCTTGTAAACCACGTGTTACAAGGCATACAGGGCTTGCAAAGCTACTAGAAGCTTGTCTCGAATGAGTCATCCATTCCACAAGCATCACCTATCCATGATTTTCGTACTCTGCTAGGCTATGCATTTGTACCTTCACTGTGCGCATAGACAAGACGTTTATTTTAGTGCTATATTCTGTTTCTATATCTCCATAATGCCAGTATGTAACCCTGATGTTGAAAATCGGACTTTGTTTCTATATCTCCATAATGCCAGTATGTAACCCTGGCTGTTGAAAATCGGATTTTGACTGCATACCTCCAGTGTTGTTAGTTTGCATACCTCCATGATATCCATGTTCAAACACCCACCCCCTCTCACTTCATCCCTCCCCAAAGATGTCAAAGTCTCACTGCTCAACCGCAGTTTTTAGCATTGGGTAGTCCTTTGCATTGGGTATGCAATCAGGAGGCATCAACGAGGTGACCTTTGTATGCATGGAGTGTGTCTCGATACTGTAGTGCTACACACGGTCTTGCAAATTCACTATTGCAAACTAAATTCATTTGGGAAGGATATGATTAGAATTGTGAGCATGGAGCTGTCATAAACCTTGTCTTAATATGCAGTGCTACACAGTATTTCCACAGGTTCGACATGTCAAACTTCATAATTTGAGGGCATAATTGAATTGTGGCAAAACAAGAGCATTTAAAGCAAGCTTAAACCCCTTCATTACTCAAATGAAAAGTCCTCGATATGATAGGGTAACAATCTAGGGCTCAATTAGCCCACATCAAGGGAAACTTCGATGTCTATCTACATAAGCCTCGGGAGATTACACTAAGAGTAATCAGATTAATCCATAGGATTAGCAAGAAATGGTAAAGGTCGCTCTAGAAGGTTGTAGTATGTCAAAACAGAACAGCTTATATAGCTGAGGGTGGCACTGCGAATCTCACAAATGCAGGCAGGCCGCTCAGTATGTGTATCCCTTGACGAACATTCCTTTCTTCGCCTCTTCGCTTTCTCCTTCTGCGGAGTATTTACCCAATTGAGCCAAGGAATTGGCTTTGGCTCGGATTAGAAGAGATGTCTGAGCCTTCTTTACGTTCTCTGGTTGCCCGGCCCATGTCTTTAACACTGTGTTCTGCAATGCACGGGCATAGGAAAACGACACATGCCAAGGATTGGGAGACTGATTCATGGCATTCAAGTTGAGAGTTGCCTCCACTTCTGACTGACCTCCAGACAAGAACTGCAGGGGTACAATGTATCAAAGTTAAATTCGAAGATTTAACATAGCAAGGTCAGGTGATGAAAAAGTTGTTAATAGTATTTCAGTGATGGAGTTAGAGTATTACCATAATGCCAGGGACAGCAGGTGGCACTCTCCTCTTCAGCATATTTAGGGTATACTGAGCAACTTTCTCAGGGTTAGCCCTCTCCTTGCACTCAGCTCCAGGGGTTACCATGCTGGGCTTTAACAGGATCCCCTCATACAGCACGTTGTTCTTCGCGAGGAAGTAGAAGACCTCGTTCCAGACCTTCTCAGCTACTACTGCAGTCCTATCGATGTCATGGTCTCCATCCAGCATTATTTCTGGCTCGACAATAGGAACCAGGCCATTGTCCTGACAGAGGTAGGGGGTTAGGCCAATGATGTAGATACTCTGGATCTCCAATAACATCTCGAGTAAAAATTGGACTAATGCGTCTAGTTGTAATACAAACCTGAGAAATAGAAGCATATCTGGCCAGCCCCCATGCAGCTTCTTGCACCGCCAACTCGGATGGACCGTTAGGAATGCTGATGACAGTTCGCCTGCACAGAACGTAATAGCATAAGCACATTCATGTACTAATGAGAAGAGGTAGGCTTCCGTGGCAGTCCCACCGATCTGATTACGGAAGTACTCAACAGGGGTTTACCATTTCGCAAACCGAGCGCCCTGCTTGTAATATTCCGCCGACCTAGAAGCCAAACCGTCGAGTCCCTGGCACCATGATTCATCGTTGGAACCGGCCAAGGGCACAAGACCCTGCACGCATCACCATGAGACGCGACAGTAAAAAATCAAGGCCTTGCTCGTTCACAAATGCAAACATGCGTGGACAATGTCGTCGATAAACAATAGCTTAGCTTACCTTGTCAACTTTAATTCCGGGAGCAATGCCTGCATCCCTAAGGCAGTCTACAAACTTCTTTCCATCCAAAGTAGACTGATAGAGAGTTTCTTCGAAGAGAATAGCACCAGAGATGTACTCTCCGAGTCCTTCAGCAGTGACGAGGAGCTGCCTGTAAGCCTGACGGTTGGCCTCGGTGTTCTCCAAGCCGATAGAGGCAAGCCGCTTACCGCAGGTGGCGTTGGACTCGTCCATGGCGAGGATACCTCGCCCAGGGGAGGCAATAGATTTCTGAGACAAGTTGGGAGGAAGAGTAAGCAAGCATCGGTAGGAAAGAACGAGGGAAAACACCAATCAAGTTCATTCTGCACGCACAGCAATAGAGAGACAGGACCCAAGGAATTGCTAGCGATGAAAGCAACATCTGAATGCCCATCAACGAACCGGAAGGGCCGAAACGAATCGGGAGTGCTCAGGAAGCGCAGCACGAAGATGCCCATGAAAGAAAGGAGCACTCAAAGGCCCGAAGAAGCGGACCCAAAACCAAGCCAACGCGTAGAGGACGACCCAAATGCGCATCTAACGAATCCACAAACGGAAGGAAAACCTCCAAGAAGAGGATGCGCATGTAACAAAGGCACAAGCAAAAGCAGTACGTCGAGGGAAGGGCAAGCAAAAGAAGGGAACAGAACGTACTGCGGTCTTGATGAGTTCATCTGTGTAAGCACCAGCGCGGATGGGGAGGGTGGAAGAAGGGGAGAAGTGAAGTTGGGAGGAGGAAGGGGAAGAAGGTTTAAGGGATTGGCCAAGGAACTGGGAGGACGAGGAGAGGGAGATGGAGGGTTGAACGAGGGCAGCCATGGGAGCTACAGAGAGAACTAGTTTGTGGAGTGCAGAAGCCAACGGAGACTAGTGAGTGTGGGAGAGAGAAGAACTAAGAGCTATCTTGCACACTTGGATGTTTGTTGGACACGGGATTTTGTGGGTTTTTGAAATGGTGGCTTTGCCTCATTGGCTTCGTTCCTCTGCCCCCCATTTGTGTGGCTTACATTAGATAAGTTCTCACACGTGTGGGCCCTCTTCCTATCCTAGCCCCTCGCCCCTTCTCCTCCCCTCTTCACCACCCACTCCATAGCCTCCTTTCAGTCCTTGCCCCCCACACGTTCCTCCTCCCCTTCCCCCACGTTTGCCCCCCCCCCCACCCCCTTTATGTCATGTATTTTCAAAATTCAAGCTTCCAAATCTCGTGTATGGCTATCTTAACTCGCTTCATCTTGCGCCAAACAAGGTGGCAAAGTTTCTATAACATGTAAGGGCATAACATGAAGTTCAAAGCTAAATCTTTGAAGAGGAGGGGGATGAAATGGAAGAACCGAAGAAGGGAGAATAGGTGAAAAGAGAGGAAAGGAGAGGGGATTCAAAGGGTCAAAGAGGAGCAATTAACTGGAGGGGGGGATCGGAAGGGGCAAGAGTGGAGCAATCAACACAAGAGAGGGGGATCTGAAAAGGAAAAGAGCAATAATTAACTAGTAGAGTAAATGCTTAACCAACCCCACTTAAAGGAAGGGGGCTAGAAGGTAGATAAGTAAAAAAGAGACAAAAAGAAAAGAGAAGAGCCCTCTACATAGATAACTAGTGGCAAACATGTTCTATTCTATACTTCCTCCAAAGTATAATGCCCAAGGTAGTCACAATCATGCATTTGGTGCTAATCAAGCTGTTGTCATGGGAAATGGCTACTTCGACCACCCCACTCACAACCACATTTAAGCATGACTTAATGAAGGCAATTTTGGTACGAGCACCAATTGCTTGATGCACTCATGCAAAATGGGATGATGGGTTCCGATGGGTTACTATTCCTAGCCTATAGGAGGCTTAAGGGCGATGTGAAATTCACACCCCAATACCACCCAATTTCATATAAATGTGGTGAGCCTTCCGCAAGGTTGGTGTTTGAATAAGACATGGTTGTCTTGTCAATAGTAGCAATCCTACCACCATCACATATAGTATGCCATTCTAACAATTGCATACATTTCTACCATTTAAGCACCAAGCCTTGTACAAGTTTAGGAGATATATGAAGCATTCATTAAAAAGTGCTCAATTTGAATTTTAGACATTGCCCAATGATCTTAATATGTTCAAGAGATAGTGTTGCACATCTATCAACAATATTCCATCCCCCCCCTTCCAATGCACTATACTCTACCGTTCTCCCTTACTATTCCGCAACTCATCTACTTCCACAAGGATCAACTACTAAAGCATGCTCCTAATCACAAGTGTTCATCCAAACAAATGTCTTGGGGGTTCAGTCATAAATTTGTAAGAATAGCATGTGGGCTCAACAGAAGGGGTTTTTAAGATATACTTTTTGCACTTACAAAAAATATACAGAAGGATATGATTTAAAGGGGGTATTCACAGATTGAATAGGAAAAGGATATGTTTTATTCATGAAGATTTCATAGATAAGGGACTTTTAAATTAGGACTTGAATGCACATGATACTGAGGATTTACATTTAGTGAAGGTCCCCCAAATAAACGTAAACCCATGTATGCATCTTGAATGGCAAGAAAAATCATACCTTGAGTTGTAGTTCACAATGATTTTTTTTGGTAAATGCATTTCCTCCTCCACATACTCCTGCTTATTCCCTATTGTAACGTCTTTGAAAATCTCCAAAATACCCCAACCATGCATTGTATGTTCGCCTTTTCTTTCTTGGGGCCCTTGACTTTGGTTCCCTCTAGCATCTTGATAGTAATAGGGGTGATACTACTAGTTATGAAGGGACAAAAGAAGGAAAATAAACAAGGAGGCAAGCAAAATCTACAATGGCTAGTTGTTATGAACCATACGTAAAAATTTTCACTCCTCATGTAACTCATCTTGTTTCACATGACCCCCCCTTCCTAATTATTCTATGGCATCATGGATACTTTGTTGCACACATAAGTGGCACCATCCCCCTATCAGTGCTCAATGTGATATCACCTTCCCAATTTGTCCTTGTTTGCATATGTGAAATATCTCCAATTCTTTGCTTTCCATATTTCCACCAATGATGTGAAGGGGTCAGAACCACACTATTGCATCCTATTAATCATTCTATTTGCTATGATATAAATTATACTAAGAGCAAATGACTGAATAGGATAGAAAAGAGTACCCATAACTTGCATCCCCTTGTTCATGATCAAAACTTCTTCCTACCAGGATTGAGAAAATGTAAATAACTTAGAAGTCAATTTGTTAAAAAGTCAATCATTTGTTTGGCACAATAATTCTATGACAATAAATAATCTTATTATTCCAATTATAATTCATCCAATAGAGCCATGAAGAATTGAGGGGTATATTGCTAATCTAGCAACTTTTCCACACATAACTGTATTAATTGAGGGGTATATTGATTGGGGGGATCACTATTTTAACTGATATAGCACATGTGAGCAATTTGAAATACTAGTGTATTTGAAATTTTGCATTTTTAGCCCAATTGTTTTCACCCTCCAAAAAGTATACGTGTTATGGATATAGAATTTAAAGTTTCCTTTTGTGTATTTACAAAAACTAACATATGTGAACTTCATGTAAGTCCCTTAGCTTAAAATTTGCCCTCCATTAACTAAGATGCTATGCTACATGTTTATAAGGTTTCCCCTTGTTGAGAAATCATGCTCAACATCATGTGATAATATTGTGCATATCACTAACCAATAGAGTGCTATAAAGGAAAGGGCTAGATGCCCTAACCCTAACCATGAAAGGGTTTATATATATTCTACATTTTCAACTAAATTAGTGTACAATTAGTCATTTGTGGTGTGCTCTGTAGTTGTGCCCTCTCTCCTCATGTCCACTCTTCTCCTCTCCCCTCTTCATATTTTGTCATGGTATCAGAGCTCCTTGCCTTCCGCAGAGACATTGCGATCTGTATGAAAGAGTGTGATTGATAGAGTGTGAGAGATTAAGAGGTTTCTATCTTTCATTCCATTGATGAAAGAAAAATTCCATCAAACAATTCCGTCCATGAGAGAGAGAGAGAGACTTCTGTTCATTGAGAGTCCATTCCTTTGAAAGATTTTCATTGCGAGAGTGTAGAGATTCTTGGGTGAGTTTGTGAGAAATATAGGGAGAGTTCTTCATTGAGAGATACCCATACTTGAGGTGAGAGAGATTTATAGAGTTTTGGGTTGAGAGTTTGTATCTTTGAGAGGTTTTTGAGAAGAAAGAGAGCTTGACAGTTGTCTTTCAGAGAGACCAGCCTCCATCTCAGAGGAAAGAGAGACTTGCTGACCTCCATCGACTTCTACGACATCTAGCTCCAAAAGCACCAACCACCTTCAAGCTAGCCTCATCATGATCGCCTCTTATAACAAGAGCTCAATGGCCCTTTCATCGACTAAAGAAATGACTACAGACCTTCTACAGCTTCTACAACAGCCACATGCGATGGCTCATAGGTCCAACAACTGCAACGCCTCGCCATCCACGAGCAACGCTACCCAATTTCATCCATCTCTTCATCCGTGAGGCAACTCCAATCGTGCAGGACAGCTCTAGCCCTATCCACAACACAATGCCTAAGTTCCTGCTAGCGGCCTCTCCCAAAGCAGTTGCTACCCTTCTGCAGCTCACGACCTTCAACACAGCAAAGCGGCCATTCGTTTACAATAGTCGACTCACTAGCAAGCCCACAACGCATTTTATGGCCTCCATGCAATGCCTTCTCCAAAGTCTTCAACTCCAACGGTGGCTCTTCCAGCAAACTCTGGCTCTTCACCGCTCCAGCCCTTCATCGACAACACTTGTTGCTCGTTGGTGACCCACATCATGCTTCAATCCGCTTGCCTGCATGTACTGCAGCGTCTGCTACTCTGCCAACACATGAGCCCCTACACCTCCAATAGCTCCAAAGCTCCTCCACATCTCTCAAGCTGACCACCACACCTCTCCAATCGGCCAGCGCTCCAGCCATGAAAGACTCCACGTAGCCTCTCCTCTATGGGCTCCACACACTCCAACAAGGATAGCTTCTTGCACAGTCGCATCTACGGCTCCTATGCCAAAGCTCATCCCACCAAACTTTGACGG
This sequence comes from Dipteris shenzhenensis, assembly GCF_047967505.1. Taxonomy (NCBI): domain Eukaryota; kingdom Viridiplantae; phylum Streptophyta; class Polypodiopsida; order Gleicheniales; family Dipteridaceae; genus Dipteris; species Dipteris shenzhenensis. The sequence goes on along the minus strand of NC_141619.1, from coordinate 45,568,092 downwards.
TTCCAAAGGTGTATCCCTCGGTGGTCCAACAGCCCATAGTTCCATAGACGACCTTCGGCATAAGCAACATAGCCTTTCCTGCAACGAGAGTCCATGAGCTCTGATGACGGAAAGCCGGAATCTCATGAGATTTTGATAGCATCTCTACGATTCCATCACATCTAGTGTAACATTTGAGAATATTCCCAATCATCAGGGAAAGATTTCGGCATACAAGGGTTGCTACCTTGTGACATGTGGCAACCACTCTACATCACACACAATGCCACATGGTAGCCCTATCCTATCTGCCACCCCCAAGTGCCATGTTAGCAGAGATAAGGTCCTCTACCACATTAGCAGCACCCTGCGTGCCATGTCAGCAGATCTGATCCATGCCGCATCATCAATGACATCATCGACCTATCTGCTAGCTGTCAATGCCATGTCATCATCCACATCAGCATGTCCATGTCATCTGCCATGTCATTAGGGTTGACCAATATACTGCCATGTCACCTTGTCCAGTCATCAGTAGCTACCACATCAGCTACCACATCATCATTGCCATGTGGCATGGTCTCCTCCTCTGCAAGCATGCTGTTCACACTGCACGTGAATCCACCTGCCACATTAGCACACTGCTCCACAGGCATAGTCCCTGCTAGGCACAATCATTGTATGTGACGCCCTGAGTGTCACATCATCATTGAGAGCACGTTGCACCCTTTTTTGCCCCTCTCCACCTAAATCAAGCCGTATCTTTGATCCAGGAAGAATTTGAGGGCGCTCCAAAAAGGAAAATCGCTTGAATTTTCATGCTCTACGTGCTTATCACATCATGCACACATTTCAGCACAAGTACCACACACTTTTGAGCCTCACAAAAAATCCACTTCCTTCATGCACATCAACCTCTACATCGACGCATCTGACCCAGCACCTAAAACGAACAAAGAAAAGGAAGTATTTGTTGCTTCTTCATCGGTCGATGAGCAGTTGGTCTAGATCTAGTTCAGAGTAGATTAGATCATCCATAGCAGAGTTATTGATTAGTGGGCAGAGAGCACATGATTTGATTTCACACACACGTGCCATCATTGTAAAGCCTATTTGGCTATTTTTCAGAATCTTGCACATCATTTCAAGCCTTGTAAAGCCTCTTGGCTATTCTCGACATCATTTGCCATAAGCCTTGTAATAGATTGGATTATATATTGCAGTTCTATCTTCATCGACAATTCAAATTTCAGTTGTCGACAAAGTCAGTATTTTGCAATTGCTTCAAATAGTGATTTCATAAACACTTTGAGTACATTTCTTGCACCATGTCTACGACTAGCAACCTCAATTTGGAGGCATCTGCTAACCTAGACAACTCCAATTATGGCACATGGGAATATGGAGACCATTCTTATACTTCATGAAAAATGGGAGTATGTCAATGGATCTACACCTAGACCATTGGATGACCCAACCAGCAATAGCTCTACTCCACCTATTATCACACCACCACCAGTGAGATCTACAGCAGGAACTCTAGTTACACCAATAGTTTCCACCAAATCCTGCCATTGCCCCAGCATAGGCAGAATGGGACAAGAAAGACAAGTATGCATATCATCTGATCAAGCAGAATGTGCAAGATGTCATGCTAGGACAACTCAACATAGTGAAGACATCAAAAGAAGCATGGGATATATGTTCGTAGCTCTTTATGAGTCCAAGAACACTTCCAAGATTCTCACACTGAGAAACCAAATCAGCCAGAGTTTTCGCAACAGCAGTGAAACCGGTCATGCTTACGTACTCAGGATCAAAGATTACAACAATCATCTCGTAGCCAGCAGGAGAGACCATGAATCCAGCAGAAATGGTTCAAGTTATCCTAAATGGACTAGGAGAGGGATATGAGAATCTAGTGTAGAGTATTGCCATTCAATGGCAAATTCTGACACTGGAAGAACTCCAATCAGTTTTACTTAGTGAAGAACTTAGGACTCAATCCATTCACGCATGCAAAGGTCATTCCAATGATCAAGCATTTACAGCTTTAGATAGAAGAAAAGGCAAAGGTAGATCAAACCAATGAAGTGGTCATCATCAACAACAAAATCAGCATCAAAGTCAGAATCAAAATTAGCATCATCCTCAGCAACATCAACATCAACATCAACAAAGAGGAAATCATTCCAATCGAGGAAGATTCCAAGGACGAATGCATCCACCAATGTGTCAAACATTCAGTGTAACTACTATCATAAGTTTGGACACTATGAAAGAGATTGCCTTAAGAAGCAATATGACCAAGGCGGTCAATCCAATAGCAAATCGAGGGAATTTCTAAGGAAGAGGAAATCATCGTGGTGGACATTCTAGTCATAGTCATTATGCCAATGAACCTGTTTACATGTTCCGCCTCTTCTTATCATTGCCACTCTTCATCTCACTGATCTGCCACCTCATTGTCTTACAAACTACCTTCATGGCCTCTTTGGTTGCTCACCTTTTTGTTGCTTGATACTCCCGTATCATACTACTTTTGTTTAACCAATTCGTTGGTACTCTACTTGCTTGCACTCCGACCCTTCTAGACGTTATAAGATCTCTCTTCACGACTCTCTCTTTGTTAGGCTGAGTATTTTTAGTTTAAAGGCATCGTGATACACACCTTACTTGCAAAACATTTGGCACACCTTGCTTTTGTTTGCTTACTTCTCTCCGTCACTTGTGACTTTGATTCTATGGGACTCTCTAGAGTTTACGTACTTTAGATTGTCTTTGTCGTGTCCATAGGTTTCTACCACACAACCTCACCACTTCATACTTACCTTGATTGTGATTGATTGTATTCTCCTCACACTGTCGACAAATACTATGCCACCGCTGACGACGGTCCGCCTTTCTTACTACGGGCTTAATTTCGCATCAATGCATAGGCTTTGGTGTTTTGCAGTGGTGCCTCTGTGATCACTCTCTTACCTTAAGCTCTTATGGACTTTTGTGCTCGCCTTGCTTCTGGCCAACCTTAGCCTTACTTATGGAGGCTCTCTCATTTTTGGTGCACGTCGCGTATATGTGCAGTCTTCTCTAAACCTCTTTTTATGCCTAAGAAAGATTCAATGACTGTTTACTTCCCGTCCCTTCCTTCTTTTACTTGGGCAACACTACTGTAGTCATTACGCCAACGTGATTGTGTGGCCCTTCTAGCTTCCTGTGCAGCTCTCGTGTCCCTTCTTCTCGTGAATCTCTTCCCTGCTTTTTGACGAGCATGGTATCTCATGTTCTTCTGGATAGCATATGCCATGTTCACGCCCCTTTAGCTCTTAAACTTTTGCCGGTCGTTTACTCGAGTTGAGTGGAAATCTTTAGGAAGAGAAACGTCCTCTCTCACTTTTTGATTACTGGGAACACGAATTCTCCTCTCAAGCATTACGTAAGATAGACTTCTTCACTTTATTTCCATGTGTAATTATTATGATTATTTTTACATTTATCTTTAAGTACTTTTATCTATCCTTATATAGACATACACACACACACACACATACATATATATATAGTCTTTAGTTTCTTTAAGACACCTTTTTACTAGTAAGTTCTTTCATTTTTAATATACACATGTTTTTAATAATACTATTTTCTACATTTTTTTGTTCTTTTTGCTAGATGTGCCAAACATTTTATTTGGTTATTCTTAAGTTTCTTTCTACCTAATTCTCCCCCTTTCTATGGCCAAAAACTATGTTCTTTAGTCTTATATTCTTAGGAGTTTATTTAAATTCTAGACTCATAGATTATGGCATTCATCTAGCTAATGATTGTTTAAAGTCTATAACACTTGGCATATTCAAAGTTGCTTCAATTTTGTTTTTCGTCTAAGGGTCTAATGTTTTTTCCCTTTGCTTTGTAAACTACTTGGGTGTGAAATTCCCTCGATTTTCAAAAATGTAAATTCTCAAACAAGGATGTGGACTAACCCCCTTTTTTTTATTGTTTCTTTTTAACTTTGCATACTAGGGTGCGGACTACCCCCCTAAGATGTTTTGCTTCACTACTTCATCGAGACTCTAGGAGATCATTTGTCTTTTTTGTACTTTTTTCTCACAAGGGTATGGACTACCTCCCTCTTTTGATTGAAATATTTTTATGCAACCTCTTATTAGTACACCTTATCTTATTATGTTGATAATGAATTTGATAGGAAACTCTGGTGATAAACACATGCAATTGTCATAGGACTACCAGGTTGTCCACAATCATAGACCCTGCCAAAATGACCATTATTTATCAAAACATGAGGATGCATGCAGTGAAATGGAAACTATTGCACAAGAGAATAGAACTAGAACGTTCCATCCTCGAAAAGAAAATTGCAAGAAATGATATATTACTTATGGCATATGTTTTTGGTTTATATTTAGAATCTATCTGTAGTTATTTGTCTCTTTGGAATAATTGATAACAAGCTGGGGAACACAGGGATTACCTGTCTTCCTACATGATGCCAATTTTGTTCTAACAAATGGTTTTCTGTGGATGGTGACAGGTAAGTGGACGCTGACCTCGGAACTACCTGATGGATTCAACATGTTTGTACTATTTCTTTGCTTAAATTTGCAACCTCAATATAAAGAAAAATTCTATTGCAAATCTTAATACTCAGGTCAAAGTTATGTCAATTTTGGTTTTCTTAAAAAATTGGATCCATTTATTATATGCAACTTCTTATTATTATTCAAATGATTGAATTAATTATATGGTTCATTTATTGATGGGATTATTCAATCTAAACACACACACACACTTACTATCCCTTTCCCACTTTACATTAAATTTACTTTTTATCCCTTCCCCCTATTTATTTCCATGTTTAATTCTCCCCCCCCCCCCCCCCCCCTTCCTTTTTCCCTTCCTTCCCCCCACCCCCTCTCTAATTTTCCCCTAGTTTTATCCTTATTTCCCCCTAATTTTGCTTAAATTTCCCTTAAATTTTTCTTATATATTTTTTCTAATTTTCCTAACCACCTTCACTATCCCCCCCCCCCCCCCTTTCCTTTTACCCCACCGTTGTTCATTGAACTCTCACGTCTGACTTCATTGGCCCCTCCCTTCTACTCCCACGCTTGACTTCTATTTCCCTCTCCGTTGCCCCCATTTTCCCCCTAATTGGCCTTAATTTCCCCCTTTGTTTTCCCTTAAGTTTCCTTAAAATTTTCCTATTTTCCCTTAATTGCTTTTAATTTCCCTTAATTTTTTCCTTAACTACACTCCCTAACCTAACTACCCATGACCCCCCGATTGTCTCTGACTATCTAACTACCTCACTCCCCTATTTCCTTCCCCTACACTATATAATGCCCTCCTTCTACCTTTCGGTCCATCCGCTACCCCCTTTCACTATGCCTTTCGACTCTTGCTTTGACTAGCCACCTCCCTGGAGTTTGTGCCCCTGAGCTATCCTGGTCCCTCTACACTGCTTCCCTTTGCCCTTGACCAATTGCCCCCTGCCCCATAGTGCTATCCGCCTCGATCTTTTCATAGCCCCCGTCGTGCAGTCTAGCTTGCTCCTACCCTTGTCGCCTCTACACCTTTCCACCTTCTTGGTTCCTTCACCCACGGCCTACGTACTACTATACGTTGTCTGCCCCTCCTATAGTGCTACTACCCACAATGCTCCCCATGGTGCCACATCATCACGATGTGGCTGCGCTCTATGTTGTGCCCCCTACCCGTACGATTTTTCCTTGCCACCTAATCCCCCTCCTCGATTGCCATGCTTCTCTGTGATTACTTTGTGTAGCTTCTAAAGTTCACTCCTCAAGCCGCGTATCTCCTCGACTCGTGGATCCTCATCATGGACTCTGAGGTTTTCTACTCCCTCTCTTTTAATGTTTTCATGTCACAAAGGTATCTCTTGTTAACCATTTTTCAATTTCTAAATTACTAATTCCTCTCTATAATATGTTCCCTTGCTTTATATTCCTTTCTTTATCTCCCTACCTTTGTATGCTTATATTTTACCATAGATTTTTCCTAAGTTAAACGTCTACCTTTAAATTTAATTTTCTTAGGTTTAATTTCTTACTCTAAATGTTTATACCCTTTTCCTAAAGTTGCTCTATCTCTTCTTTTCCCATTTATTATTTTTATTAAATACCTAAAATCTTTTTTTAAAATATTACCCTTAAAGCCCCCTTTCTTTCTTAATTCATTAACCCCTTTCTAAATCCTCTTAATTTAATTTTTGTTTACTTTTTGCTTTGCTCTAAGTCTTAAATCTCAATTATTAAAGCCTTTGAGTCTTTCCTTTTTAAAATGTTAAATATACCAAATTTTCCTCTCTTAAATTTTAATGCCTTTTCCTTTTAAATACTCCTAATTTCTCCTCTTTAATTTTTCATGCTATAAGTGTTTTGACAAGCCCTTCCCTCCTTAATTTTTCCTTCCCTTACTTTTATCCTTAATTCTACTTCTTTTCCTCTCTTATTTTTACTACATATCAACTTTTTTCTTAAAACTATCTAATTGATTCTTCACTCCCTATGTTTTTTCTTTTGTCCCCTTTCTTTACCTTGAAAATAAGTTTTTTCTTTATAAGACCTAATTGTACATTTAATACTCTATTTTAAACCTTTCCCCTTTCTTTACCCTCATCCCAAATGCATTACCATTTTCCTTCCTACATAACCACTATTGCATCTTCCTTCAACACACCTTTATTATTTTTACTCATGAAGCGTAATATCTTAATTCTTGCTTTATAAGTTTGTAGTGCATGCAATTTTTTTATTGTGATCCCAATAAGAAGGGAGGGGTGTTTATGACACCTGTCTTCCCAACTAAGTAAAATATGATTCTTATCATTTCTATTATTGGATGGTGGTAGGTAGGTATGCAGACTCCCCTCTTCAATAAAAGTGATGCTTGCTATGACTTATTAAAGCACAACCTTTTGAACAATTGTGCATTCTACAGTTTTTAAAAAAATGCCCACCTCTCATTGACATTTTGACAAAACATTAGCGTTCAATATTTTTCATTAATGGCAATTGCTCTCTCTTTTGAGCTACATTGTTTTCATTTCACTATGGAAAGGGGCCTTGTTGAGTCTAACACACACACACACACACACACATTTTTCTCAAAAAGTTTCACACACACACATCTCCCTGTTTTAAGTTGGATAAATCACACACACACACACACATTAATTTTGCTCAATAATGTATCTCTCTCTCTCTCTCTCTCTCTCTCTCTCTCTCTCTCTCTCTCTCACACACACACACACACACACACACACATTCATGATGTCTACACAAATTGCCTTCCCCTCCCCCCTCTTTTCCTTTTTTACACACACACACTTACACGGGTTTCCAAAGCGTAATGTTTTTCCCCCTTACCCTCACTTACGTGTTGTACTAGACTCCCTTATATCTCCCCTGTGCTCCCCTCTATTTCAATTACCCCCTTGTTTTTTCCCCTAACCCATCCTTTGTATTTCTCTAATAATTCTCCCCTATAATTCCCCTAACTCCTCGAATTTTATTTCGAGTGTGTACACACACACTCTTCTTCCCTTAGGCATTATGCTATTTTATGCGAACCTTTTCTCCTTCTTTTGGCAACTCAGCATTTGTTGGTTTTTAAATTCCCTCAAGATTATTGGGCCACTTAGAACAGTTTACTAATGATGGTATTTTTTTAAACCCAACCCTTTGTTTTCCACCATCTTCTCCTTTTTAATGTACTGACCAAGGTTCCATCTTTTTTCTTTTAATTTTTTAGTTAATTCTCTCGTTCCCCTTTTTTTTCTAATAAACTTTAAGTTTCCCTTTCTGTAGTTTTTAATTAAGCTTTTACTTGTATGATGTGTAAGTTTACAAGTATATATGTATATATTTGCACTTATAAATAATATTTACACTTACATTTATTTCTTACACACACTAATACATATAGTCACACAACGACCAAAAACCTTTGACTTATCCTAAACAACTAAACCCTCCAAATTAACCACCTTTTCGTCTTTGCTCATAACCTTGCACGTAGTGGTGTGGAAAGGTTTCTTGGTCGTTACTACTTTCTATTTTCTTTATTCTTGCCACCACCTTTGCACCACCACCCTTGAACTTATCTAAAGGACGGCTTTCCCTTCGTCTTGATCTACTCCTTCATCTTTACTTCTTCATTGCTTACTCCCCTCCTGCCTCCTCTCTCACTCAGGCTCTTAGCTTCCTTCTGTAGTACATTGGCTTCTCCTGCCTTCTCATGCTCTTAGCCTTTATCAGTTGCTCGACCCTAATTATCTTGTACCTGGCTTCAATAGAGGTCACCGCTCAGCTCCCTCACTAGCTCCTGATAATCACTTTTAGTCTCACTTTTTTTTCATCCTAGACACTTCCCATAGGTGGGTTTTTATATCTCTGCTCATGGCGGTCTTCCACTCTCAAACCATGTCTCTTTTCTCTTCTTGCTCATAGTATTTGTTAGTCCTTAGTTCTTCATTGACCACTTTATTCTCTACCAGAACGTCTTGTGACCTGCGCTCTTTTAGTCCTATTGCTTCATTTTTTTTTTGTTTACATTTAGAATCTGTTTGTAGTTCTTTGTCTTTTTGGCATAAGCGATAACAAGCTGGGGAACACATGCATTACCTATCTTCCTACATGATGCCAATTTCGTTCTAACAAATGGTTTTCTATGGATGGTGACATGTAAGTGGACCCTGATATCAGAGCCAGGACTACCTGATAGATTTGACATGTTTGTTTTATTTCTTTTCTTAAATTTGCAATCTCGATATAAAGAAAAATTATATTGCAGAACTTGGTACTCAGGTCAAAGTTATGTCAATTTTGGTTTTCTTAAAAATTTCAATCCATTTATTATATGCAACTTCTTATTATTGTCCAAATGATTGAATTAATTGTATGGTTCATTTATTGATGGGATTATTAAATCTAAACACACACACACACACATTTTCTACACTCTTACACACATATAGTTACTGACATTCACACTACCCCCTTCCCCCCCCACCCCCCTTCTCTTACTTCTCTTATCTATACAAAATCCCCCAAGTAATCTCTGCCCTAACTGATCCCTACTAGTCAAAGCTATTCCCCTCCTTAACATAGATATTTAGGTGTATATATATATATATATATATATTATATTCTCTCTCTCTCTCTCTCTCTCTCTCTCTCTCTCTCTCTCTCTCTCTCTCTCCCCCCTTTCCCCCTGCTGCCTGTCCTTCCCCCGAAATTTAACTCCCTTACATATCTATTGTAATTTATTTTTTATTTTTTTAAATAAATCTAGGGTTTTTTTTTCTATTTTATTACTATCATGTATAATTTCCGCTTTTTTCTTTTTAAGTAACACATGTAGCATTTGTTAGGGATATGTAACACATGTAGTATTACTTGTATGGTTTGATTTGGTGACACAAACTCTATCTTGCTTTTAGGCATATTTGACTAATGTATGTATACTTGAATTGATCTCTAGTATGGGTGTAATAGACCTCTTTGTCAGGGTACTTTTTAATTAATCCTCTTGTTTTTTACCCCATTTATCTCTTAGACTATGCATTAATTATCCTCTTTTACATACAAAGTTTTCCCATTGATATTGTACATGTGGATAAATAATGTTTCTAACTCCCAATATTAATATATACTAAGTTGTCCATGATCATACCCACCACTTGTGATATAGGGTGAGGGGTAAAATCTATTTATAATTAAAATAAGATTTTTTAAAAAAGGATAATAGGTGGCAATGGTTGTTGGGAAAAGATAAGCTTAGACCATGTGCATATGGGGTGGCAAAATGGTGGAGTGGTAATGCACCCTACATAATATGCTTGTTTTCTTTAATGCAGTTTTCGGCCATTACTACCCACTTTGGCGTCTACCTACAGCGTCATGTGCCTTGCAGCTTTGCCTTCTTGATTCCTTCAAATTCACGACTTCGCCTTCAACTTGTTCTTCTACCTCTTCATGCTGGTTCTTGTGCCCCCTCATAGTGCATGCACGGCCTAGTATCTCCACATGCCTCATTCTCTCAGTGCTAGTTCTCTGCTTGGTGCAAGCTTAAAGCATGACCTCATTCTTGTCGCCCACCTAATGCTACTACGTACTATCAAGTGGCCTCAATGAGCACTTTCCTCATCTCTACTACTCCACAGCTCACTGGTTTTTTCTACCTCACCTACAACTTGAAAGCCTTTCACTGAGAACTCATGTATACGAAAGTCTTGTTTCTCTTTTTGTAAACTCTCATGCAATCACGACTCACCTCTTTCATTTTTTTACTTATGCCCTGTAGCTTTCCTACATGCCTAAGTGGTCCGCTTTTCATAGTCTCAAGAGCGTGGTTGCTATAGCTTCCTTCTTTTGCAACTCTTGAGTCATATGGGCCCTCCTTCCTGGCCTCTACATTGCCCTTGCTAAGCTTGTCTGCATGGCGGCTCCTCTTGGTGCAGACAGCTAGCCACCTCCTCTACGACCACTTTTTCTTACTTACCTCCTCCATTGCTCTATGTACTTCTTGTTCCTTCAATAAGACACTCATTGGCTCCCTTTTCATGTTCTCAATAGGTTGTACTTATATTGCTTGGTTTGTAGTAGTAAGCCTCTGAGTCGCCTCTCTTTGAGATGGCAATGCTTTATTGATTCCACAAGTTCCCTATTTGGTTGGAACGGATGAAATGGGAGTTGAGAACTTGTGAGCCTAATTGTGTCTCCCTTACCTTTTTACGATTTAACAGGCATGGAACTTAAAGTTGAAGATGCTTTAACACGCTTCTTTGTTCTTTATGGCTTTATGTCGAGTCCATTGCGCTTGTTATGTCTCCCTTACCTTTGATAACAGATACGATTGCTAGCTCACGTGGCTCTACCCTTTAGGGCTTGAATGTAATTATTTATGTTTCAATTATTTATTAAAATATATTCATGTAATTATTTACTTATAATTGCTTTAGTTCCAATCATATTACTATTCCTAATTATAACATGTAACGGGCCATGGCTATCACCTTGTCAATTTATATTCATTCGTAATTTTGTAAGCACTTTTATTTTCTTTTAAAGATATTTACTTTAACACTTTAATTTTGAATTGGGCTTTCAAAAAATATATAGCTGTTTATGATATTTTCTCATGTTAACTCCACCTTGTTGAAGACTGAGGGCTACCCCCCTTGATGTTCTGATGGTTTTCTGGGTCTTTGCTATAAGCGATAACAAGCTTGAGCATTGTGTGCCCTGTTGTTTATAGGTTTTCATTTTTTAAACACACACACACTCAAACCTTGTTAACCTTTGGCCGGGTTAACCATGTGTCAGGTTGCTAGTCCTTGGTTTGCTTGATACATGCCACGTGCCATGTTGCTCGTTAAACTCTTATCTGGTTGTGCAGGATTGAAGTTCTTGTACAACTTTGCTTCAGGAATGACTTATCCCTTCCATGTTTTACTTCTTTGTTGGAATTGTCATAGCTACGCAATTGTTGTGCCTAGTGTGTGATTGTCTCCAAATAGTTATGGAAATTCCACGATGTGTCTTATTCCATTGAAAAATTGGAAGATTGCAACTTGAAGATCATAAAAGAAAATATCCACATATATATGATATAAACACCTTTCTTTTGCAAACACTTATGTAGAGGCTTCCTCTTTGGCTTTTTGGTGCGGGGTAGGACACCACTTGATGGGTGTCCTACACCCATCATGTCGTGTCCCCTCGGGTGAGGGTGGGTACACACATACACACACATTTTCTACACTCTTACAGACATATAGTTACTGACATTCACACTACCCCCTTCCCCCCCCACTCCTTTTCTCTTACTTCTCTTATCTATGCAAATCTCCCCAAGTAATCTTTGCCCTAACTGATCCCTACTAGTCAAATCTATTCCCCTTCTTAACATAGATATATATGTGTATATTTATATATATATTATTCTCTCTCTCTCTCTTTCTTGGCTATCTTCCTCGGTGACTTCCTCAAGGTATGCTACATGAATTGTTTCAAAATTGCTCACCAAGGACTCAAGTGAGTCTTGGAGAGCTTATAGCACCCTATTGAAGAGGATTATTATGCCAAGGGGGTTATAGGTGGTGGACTGGAATGTCACAAAGTGCCCTTGAGATTGGATTGCAGAGGCTTGGCCGTAGGTCTGCATCCGATTAATGTTTGCTTGCATACTTTCGGGTGTGCAAACCCATAGCGTGAGTTCCTCGAGCTTTGTGACTTGCATCACTTCATCATCCGTTTGATAATTAAGGGACTCCGTGATGATGGGGCACTAGGCTTGAAAATTGAGGAGGATGGGATGGGTGGCTAGAGTCTAGAGATTGGATGGGCGGAGGAGAGATAGAGAAGTGGGTTGGAGATCTAAGGAGAAGTATGACATGGCTAAGATGGGGTGGAAGTGGTCGGGGTTACGGCAGAGGATGGTTTGGAAGGCATTAGGAGGAAAAGTGTGAAGAGAGTGGGAGAGAAGTAAGGAGTCTCACTTGCAGCTTTCTCGCATACACAATGGGGGAATACACACAAAGGTGGAGGCTGAAAACAGTTTTCCTCTTCCTAGTTGTGAAAGCAAAAAGAATTCTCTCTAAGTACAAAAGGAATAGATGTACCCTATATGTGGGTCTCAAACCAAACTTAGCTAACCTAGGTGGCATACTAACTGAGCCACTAACTAGAGTACATAAAGATAGATGTCATCCAGCTATTATTCATGGGTGGTGTACCAACTGCATCTGCAGCTAACAAGTCGGTGACATAAATGCACCAATGGTCACCCTGGCATATCACGAGTGGAGCTCCATATCTCAACACTCCCCCTTGAGCTCAATCCCAATTCCTGCACACCAAGCAGGTCTCTAAACTTGTGCAGCTTCTCTACACCCAATGCCTTTGTGAATATGTCAGCTACCTGATCCTCTATGCTGACATAAACTAGATCAATAAAACCTACTAGAACCTTCTCCTGCACATAGTGATAATGCACCTCAATGTGCTTTGTTTTGGCATGATAGACTGGGTTATTTGCCAAGTGTATACTGCTCATGTTGTCACAATGAATGACAACTGGCCCATCTGTAGACTAATGCATATCATAAAGTCGCTTATGCAACCAAGCTGCCTCACATGCAGCCACTGTTGCACCCCTGTATTCAGCCTCTGTGCTCAAAAGGCAACTATAGGCTATTTCTTGCTATTCCAAGTGACTGCAGCACTCCCAAAAGAGAACACATATCCACTGGTAGATCGTCTATCAAAAATACTACCAGCCCAATCAGCATCAATGTATCCATGCAACTGTATCTGAACCCTAGTCTCATAAAATAGTCCATATTGCAATGTGGACTTCACATACCTCAGTATGTGTCTAGCCGCATCCAAATGCATTTTCCTTGGAGCCTACATAAATTGACTTACCAACCCAACAGCATAGCTCAAAACTGGCTTGGTAATAGTGATATGAATCAAACTTCCTACTATGCGTCTGTACATAGTAGGGTCTTCCAGAAGCTCACCTGCATCTGCGCTCAACTTCACATTCTACTCCAAAGGAAATGAAATAGGCTTACAACCTGTCATCCCATATTTGGATAGCATGTCCAATCCATACTGCCTCTGTAAGAGCATATCCCACTTGTGGATCTACTCATGTCAATGCCCAAGGAGTAACACAGTTCTCCCAAATCCTTCATCTCAAACTTCTGCTTCAATAGCATTTTCACATGAAGGATATCTTCATCACTATCACCTGTGATGATCAAATCATCAACATAAATGACAACAGCATAATACCTTTCTCTATTTTTCTCACATAAAGTGAGAAATCTGTCGTGGAAATCTGAAAGCCAATAGTGACAAGATACTGTCCTATCTTGTTAGACCATGCTTCGGGTGCTTGCTTCAAGCCATACAATGCTTTCTTCAACTTGCAAACAAACTCAGGATGAATAGCATGCACATAACCTGGTGGCTGCTCCATATAGACCTCTTCTTGCAAATCACCATGCAAGAAGGCATTCTTTACTCCATCGGATGTAAAGACCATACCTTTCATGCAGCCATAGCAATGACTACTCTTACGGTTGCTATCCTTGCAACTGGACTAAATGTTTCTTGATAATCAATGCCATATGTCTATGCATACCCCTTGACAACTAATCTTGCCTTGTATCTGCTCACAGAACCATCTGCATTGTGCTTCACCTTATAGACCCACTTGCAACCAATTGCATTCTTGTCTTTAGGCAAAGGCACCAATTCCCATGTAGCATTTGCTTCCAAGGCATGCATGACGAGCTTGTCATAATAGGGAACCATGAAGAGAAGATCTCGCAGACAAAGCATTTGCTAAGAAGAGAGTTTGAAATGACAGACCTCGGACTGATGCATTTCTATTTGGGGATTGAAGTTTGGCAAGAAACAGATCTTTATTTCACAACTAAAGTATGCTGGAGAGATACTGAAGGCATTTGGCATGGCTGAGTGCAAGACACAGTTGGTACCCCTATGGAGGTTGACGTGAAGCTCTCAAATGAGGATTCATCACCACTGGTGGACGAAGTGAAGTATAGAAAGCTTGTGGGTAGTTTGAGTTACTTGTGCAATAGATAGCCGGACATCAACTTTGTGACTAGTGTACTAAGCAGGTTTTCCAATAAGCCCCGAGAACCATTAGAGGGCATGGATGTGGGTGTTGAAATACATCAAAGGCACACTTGATTATGGCATCACCTATACCAAGGGCAACATCTTGACCGAATTCTGTGACTCGCATTGGGCAGGAGACGTGGACAGCAGGAGATCAGTGACAGGTTACTGTTTCTCACTTGGATCTAGAGCTGTGTCATGGGTCAGAAAGAGGCAACCCACAGTTGCTCTTTCTTCTACCGAGGCTGAGTACAAATCAGCATGCTTTGCTTCTTGCGAGGCACTGTGGTTGAGGAGGATTCTGGGGGACATGGGTGCAGTGCAGAATAAGCCTACGTAGTTATCATGTGACAATCAGAGTTGCATGGCGATTGCAAAGAACCCTGTGTTCCACGCTCGCACAAAACACATTGAGATTCAATATCACTTTATACGCGAGCTCATCATGGATGGAGAGGTCAACTTGATGTACTGTCCCACTACAGAGAATGCTGCGGACATCTTCACAAAGGCTCTTGGAAGAGACTTGCTGGAGAGGAATCTTCATCGATCGACTTGGCATTGGACCGAAAAATTAAGTTCACTTGCGGGTGGACATTGAGGGGGGTGTTAGATATCAATGCTCCACTCTCATGTAACTACGTGGGAACCAGCTAACTCTACTTGTAAGCCCCCCATATGAGGAGAAGGCATTTGAGTAGCTTGGTTATCCAGTAGGTCCTAGTTTGGACACTAGATGGGGGCCATGTGTGGCCTGATGGCTAGACAGAGGGCACACTGCCAACTAGGCTACATGCAAGTGCGGGAAGGCATCCCATGACTGACCGCATTGAGGGTAGACGGAGCATTTCCCAGGGCAGCCCACTCTCGAGTTGCGGGGCCCGTTTGGAATCCCAGATGATCTCGGATGGCTGTGGGCTGAACGATGACCATAGGTCAGTTGCTCTATTTTGCACACCAGTTCTATCGTGTGGTCGGTGGCCTATTTCGAGCGACCCCTAGTTGACTGTTTTGGGTGGACTGGGTCGGTTCACCCAATTGAGCCCAATTGACAACTGGTGGCTATATAAGAGCAAGCCCATGAAGCCCATTTCATCACTGGCTACAACAACCCTGATTCCTTAGCATCCAGCCTCTGTCCTCTACTGTTTCCAGCTCGCCATCGAAGCTTCTTTCACAGGAGCGCACGACGGTTGGGAGGCAACGCCATCTATTGTATCAGTTCTACAGTAATCAAATTTTTGATTCTCCATACTATTTGGTTTTCCCTCTTGTGTACGAGATCCTGTTATCTATTGAGCATAGACGTATTGTTTTCTTACATGGATTTCCTCTTAGCAAGGAAATGATCAAAATTTTTACCTATGCCGATAGGAAGGTAGCCAACCCGGCACTCTCGCAGGGTCAGAGCTTCTGACTGCTCGAACTTGAGGTGTTCCTCTTCCTCCACTCTTTCTGGCACCTTGAGCGATTTTTCCCCTTGGTAGCCCATCAGGTGGGCTGGATGAATAGCATCTAACCCTCTGACTGCTCGAAGCTAAGGTGTTCCTCTTCCTCCACTCTTTCTGACACCTTGAGTGATTTCATCCCTTGGTGGCCAATTAGGTGGCTGGATGAATAGCATCTAACACTCTGCTAGCCTTTAGTCGATGCTCGAACTTCTCTTGGTAGTCCCATACCAAGTTCTGGGCATCTTTTACATATTGCTTTTCAAGGACTACATCAGGATAGGTCTCCTTATAGGAGGGCAAGGGTGCTAGGCCTTGGGCCCACACTGGATTGTTTACCTCTGGAGTCAAAGGCACCTCAGGGTCACCCGGGGTGGAAGCTTGTTCGAAAGCAGAGGAGGTGGCGAGAGTAGCTGTCTCCTCATCAGAACCATCCTAGATGCAGAACTATCACCTACCCGAATGGCCGCCTTAGACCGGGTTAGGGGATGTGGGGGGATCTCGCGGCCGGGCGATAGGGATCCTTTACCCTTCCTTGCAAGCTTCTTCATTGCTTTGCCTAATGCCTTGGCTTGCATTGTCATGATGACTTGTAGGGGTAGTGCGGCCACTTGGCCTTGCTCGATGCTCAGTAGATTAAGGTTGGTACTCTTCGGCGTGATGATTGGTGTTGTCAGTATCCTCATGGGACAGATGCTTGGTCCCACACCACACACACAATGGTGTGGGGTTGGAGTAGCAGGGGTGCGATCCTTGTATGGAGTAGCAGGGGTGCGATCCCTGTATGGAAAGTCCTTCAAGAAGTGTGGCCCCTAGCATTTGAATCAAGACACCAAAGGCTTTGAAGTGCCACATCAATAGGGGAATTCACTTGCTCTATGGAGAACTTGGCAAGTGTAACATTGGAGCAGGGGTCTTTGAACAATTGAGTTTAGGTCTCTCGCCCTTGTGTTCATGGGGGTGGTCTAGAATACAGGGACCTATTGATCCTCTAGTGGGAGGTAGTGGATCAAGGTGCCACTCCCCTCCTCGTAGGGGTAGTAATTGGGAGGTCCGTGGTCAGGATCCGTCTCCTCCCAATCATTGGGCACTTCCTCTACCAACACTTGATTGACTGGGGTTATACGAGGTAGTGGGGGTTGCGGACCCAATATGGGTGGTGGTAACAGAGCTGGCTGAGTTCAATACTGGTAGGACTAGCCACCTTGTGTGATCATGGGTTTAGACGGGACCGTTAGGGCCAATGGGGGTCTCGTTTGATACATGGGTTGGGGAAGGGACCTCGAAAATCAACATTGGGAGGTATCATGGTTTCCCCACCTATGGCAGTGTGCACAATAGAGTGCCGGCCATGCGCTTAGCCATAGGCACTCATTGGAGGGGTAGTTGCCATTGCATACCCCACACCAGACATTGTCTCTCTATGGAAACAAGCGGGGGTTGCTCGGCGCCTCCTTGGAGGTTCCTGACCTCGACTATTGGACTAGATGATTTAGCAGACTGGAGGCCAGCTCACTCATATCCAAAAGGATAAGAAAAAGAATGCAAATTGGGGTGCAAATCAGAAGGAAGAGAGTCCAAGGGAGGACAAAGGAAAAGTGAAGATCAAGGAGATCAATGCAGTCACACATGATAGTGACAATGACATTCTCTTCATGTCTAGTTTATCTACAGAGTTGCTTACCACTTCAGATGATGCATATTCCTAGGATTGGATTTTTTATTCTGGTGCTTCATTCCATGTTACTCCCCATAGGGAATGGTTCTCCACTTATGACAATGGAAAGACAGGTTGTGTGCATCTTGGAAATGACTATGCATGTGACATAGTGGGAGTAGGTGACATAAAGTTTTCTTTTGCAAATGGGTCTGCATTTATTTTGAAAAATGTGAGACATGTGCCTAAGCTGACCAAGAGTCTCATTTCTACGAGATGCTGGTTTTCAGACCATCTTTGGTTCTGGGAGTTGGAAAATTCAGAAGGGCTCTATGCTTTTGGCCAGGGGTGCCAAGTGTGGGACTTTGTATTCCTTATACGTATCAGGTGTGTTTGATCATGTTGTTGCAATAATCAAGTAGCCAAGCACTTCTTTATGGCATTGCTGGTTGGGCCATATGAGCCAAAATGGGATGAAACTCTTATGCCATTTGGGTTATGTACCGCATTTAATTTCCTCTTATTTTGAATTTTGTGAGCACTGTCTCTATGGGAAGCAAACTAAATCAGCCCATAAAAGAAGGAGAAAGAAAGAGTTTGAAAAGCTTGATTTGGTGCATTCAGATGTATGTGGTCCCATGCCTACACGGTCATTAGGTGGGGCTGAATACTATGTGACATTCATTGATGATGCAACTAGGAAAGTGTGGGCTTATGCTATAGCTCGGAAGAGTGATGTGTTCCAGGTATTTTAGAAATGGTTGGCCTTGGTTGAGAATCAGTCAGGTAGAATGCTTAAATGCCTACGGATTGACAATGGTGGAGAGTATCTCTCTCATGACTTTCAGCATTTCTATGATACACGTGGGATTAAGAGGGAGCTCACATCCCCTCGAAGTCCAGAGCAAAATCCAGTTGCAGAAAAGATGAACCGCACCATTCAAGAAAGTTTGCAATGCATGCTTTCCAATGCAAGTCCTTCTGGTGGTTTTTGGGCCGAGGCAATGAAGACTACAGTGCATGTGATCAATAGATCACCTAGTAAGAGTTTGGATGGTGTTATTCATGAAGAGGCATGGAGTGGCAAGAAGCCCTTTTACTCTCATTTGCATATATTTGGGTGTGAGGCATATGTACATGTGCCAAAAGACCTTCTTACATCAAGTTTTTTTGGAGCTCTCAACCAAGCCATTCGCCCTAGGATAGTATGGCGTTGACTTCCTATGTATGATCATGAATTCACTAGTCAGGATTGCTATTGTTTCGTTGAGGAAATGAGTTCCTCGGTCACTGACTAACTCTAAGGGACATCTGAGCCACGTTCTAACTTGTTCATATAAGAAATTGGCAGTGGATCTCGCATCTGCCTTAATGGTGTCTCTCCGTTCTACCCACTTGGTGAAGTAATATGTGGGCAAGATGATGTATCTAACCCCAATCCCTTTAGCCTCCACCCCGAAGGCTAAGCTGAAGGGGATATAGCACTTGGCCACCTTGTAGAATGTTCTGTAGGCCCATAAAATTGCAATGAGCTTATGCTCTCAGTCGGTACGATTGAGCTCGAATATTGTACAAGTTATGATCTTATAGAAAGTTTTATTGGAGCTCTTAGCCAAGCCATTTTGTTTCTTAGTACTTAAGTTCATTAAATTTAATTTCCTGCTATTCGGGTCATATACCACTATTTCTAGATCGGGATGGCTTGGACTTAATGCGATTGTCCTAAACCAATCCAGTGCTGGTTCAAGACAAACGGTCAAGGTGATCGTTGTGCATTTATGTCACCGACTTGTTAGCTGCAGATGCGGTTAGTATACCACCCATGAATAATAGCTGGATGACAGCTATCTTTATGTACTCTAGTTAGTGGCTCAGTTAGTATGCCACCTTAGTTAGCTGAGTTTGGTTTGAGACCCACATATAGGGCTATCCTATTCTTTTGTACTTAGAGTTCTTTTGGCTTTCACAACTAAGAAGAGAAAAACTATTTTCAACCTCCAACTTTGTGTATATTCCCCCATTGTGTATGAGAGAAAGCTGCAAGTGAGACTCCTTCCTTCTCTCCCACTCTCTTCTTATGGTATCAGAACTCGGTTTGTGGTAAGGAGCTCAAGAAAGCAAACCAAGTTTGCAGTGTCCTAGTAAGAGGATCAGTGTTGCTTTCCTTTTTTTTCGAGTTTGGAAGCACTGTCTCAGATTGGGATGCCCTTCGCGGTGTGGCGAGAGGGCTGTATATGCTATGGGAGAGGGTGAAGCCCTTGGTGAAATTATTTTTTTAATTCAAGGCCATTTCGGGGCCTCTTTTGGTGGTGGAAGTTTTTCGCAGGCACTTAGGACAGTGCCCTGTTTCTACTGTGCGACCATTGTTCTGCAGGTTAGTGAAAAGTTATCGCAGAAATTACATCATATGCTTGTGCACATGGATATTGGGAGTGATAGAATCATTCTTATTGCCTGTTGATGCATAATCATTACTAGGAAGTGACTGTGTGGTCAAATACCACTCTCATTACTATGCAGATTTGCCCTTGTGAGGCAGAAGTTGTGTTTCTTTGCCGTGACAGAATATTTTGCAGTGTTCTGTAATGGCGTCTAATGCTCTTTCACAGATTATCACTGAAAAGCTTGACAAGAACAACTTCCCAGCATGGAAGTTTAGAATGACGAATTTCCTTAAGGGAAAAGGCTATTGGGAGTTCATTACTGGAGCTAAACAAGAACCACTTTTCCTAATGTTCCCAATTAACAGGAGTTGCAGGCATTTAAAGGCTGGCATGAGAGAACCAGAAAATTTATGTACTGGTTGTCTATCAGTATTTCAGATTCTATGATTGTGCATATTCAGGATGCAAGCACGCCGAAAGAGGCGTGGGATACTTTAACAAAAATGTATGACACAAATACGCAAGCCAGGAAAATGCAACTCAAGCAGGAGTTGCATAATGTGCAGAGAGAAAATATGAGCATTAATGACTACCACATGAAGGTGAAGAAGATTGCAAATGCACTTGCTTTTGTTGGGTTGCCAGTGGAAGATGATGATTTAGTTTCTATGACCTTGAATGGTCTAGGAAAGGATTATGCACAATTTCGGACATCCATTGCCGTCCGTGAGAATTTTCCTGATTTTGAGGAGTTGATTGCTCTTCTAATTTCTATAGAGCAGAGAAATGGTGGTGCATCTTCTTCAGGAGGAACTTCAAAAGAAGCTGTCTTCTACTCAAATGCTAGAAGAGGTAGAGGCAAAGGTAGAGCAGGCCGATTTGGAGGCCATGGCAGAAATTAGAATATGTAGCAAATTCAAGAAAACCAGACATAAGCTATGTGAAGTCTGTCAATTTGGAAAACAGGCAAGGAAACCATTTCTTAGACATGTTCAAGAGAGTAAGAGGCCATTGGAATTAATCCACTCTGATGTGTGGACTACTAAAGCTACATCTATTGGAGGCTATCATTATTTTGTCATTTTTATTAATGACTACAGCAAAAAAGTTTGGGTGTATTTTATGAAAAAGAAAAGTGAAGTGTTTGGGCATTTCAAAGCTTTTAAAGCTATGGTTGAAAAAGAAACAGGCCTACAAATAAAATGCCTAAGGTCAGATGGAGGGGGAGAGTACCTCTCAAATGAGTTTGCAAGTTTCCAATAGGAGCATGGCATAAAGCAACAATATTCATGCAGTCATACCCCACAACAAAATGGACTTGCAGAAAGGAAAAACATGCATAATGGAGAGGTATTTCAGCAATACATGGCATGATGCCAGAGGAGAGGTATACTAGTAGGAAACTAGATATTTCTTATTTGAAAGTTTTTTGTTACATTGCCTATGTTCATGTGCCAGATGAGTTGAGATCCAAGTTGGATCCAAAAGCTGAGAAGTGCATCTTTATTGGTTATTCTCTGCAGCAAAAAGGGTTTAGATGCTATAACCCTTCTACTCATAAGTTTACAATGAGCAGAGATGTTTTTTATGAGATGAGCAGCTGGTATAAACCAATAAATGTGATTGATGATGTAGATGCACAAAATGGTAATGCTACACAGAATTCACAACAGCAATCAGAAAATATAAGTGGACCTATAGTGTCCTCTAGCAGTGGTTCACATACTTCACCATGGACAGGCAGATTGAGATCAGGAGGATATCCTCAAAGCAATGCAGATAGTGGTATGCAAGTATCACGAAAAGGAAAAGAGAAAGTAGATCAACCCATGGTTGATGTGAATGCGGGTCACTCTTATGTGGATGGTGAATCCAGTGGCTCAGAATAGAGCCTTGATGATGAGTTGGGTATTGCTTCTGTTGTTACACCTGGAGTAAGGAAGACAAGGGATGCTTTGAGAGCACCTGGTAGTGAGCCTATTTTGCACAGGTCTACCAGAGCTAGGTATCCTATGGATAGGCTGAAATATGATGGATTTACAGCCATTCACTATGCCTATATGGTCAAAATGATACATGAACTAGAACCCACTTCTTTTGAGCAAGCCATGGGAAAAGAAAAATGGGAGAACACCATGGATGAAGAAATGGATACCTTGGAAGCAAATGCTACATGGGAATTGGTGCCTTTGCCTATAGACAAGAATGCAATTGGTTACAAGTGGGTTTATAAGGTGAAGCACAATGCAGATGGTTCTGTGAACAAATACAAGGCAAGATTAGTTGTCAAGGGGTATGCATAGATATATGGCATTGATTATGAAGAAACATTCGGCCCGGTTGCAAGGATGGCAACCGTAAGAGAAGTCATTGCTATGGCTGCATCAAAGGGATGGTCTTTACATTAGATGGATGTAAAGAATGCTTTCTTACATGGTGATTTGTGAGAAGAGGTCTATATGGAGCAGCCACCAGGTTATGTTCATGCTGTTCATCTTGAGTTTGTTTGCAGGATGAAGAAAGCCTTGTATGGCTTGAAGAAAGCACCCAAAGCATGGTCTGACAAGATAGCATAGTATCTTGTCACTATTGCCTTTTAGATTTCCAAGGCAGATTTTTTACTTTATGTGAGAAAAACAGAGAAAGGCATTATGCTGCTTGTCATTGCAGCAATGACAAGAGCAAAGGTAGCGAGCAGTAGCACCGACTCTACAAGCTTCTACGAGCATCTCAAGATAGCTTCATCAGTCACTCTCTACCGGTGCCCCCAACTACAGTAGCACTCGAGTTTCATCTCCTCCAACATCAATAGACAACCTTGGTAGCTCCATTGTCTACATAGAGGCCTCTACGACTTGAGTAGCTACTAGCTACATGAAGGTATCGACTCAAAGCTCTAATAGCAATGACTTTCATGGGCTTCTATAGCTCAGGGACCTTCTACTCCTTTGTTTGAGCTTGCATCAGGCTCGTAGCTCCAACTAAGGCTTCCAAGAAGTAAGTGTCGAGCAAAATGGCTCTAGCAGCCTCAACCAAATGACCTTGGCAATGAACTCTGCAGCCACGGGCCATTGATGCGATGCCAACTTTCCAAAGGCCTTCAGCTGACTCCCGTGACTCCATGAGCAGTGCCCACCTACAACATTGCACCTACAATGATCGACAGGCAACCTCCAGCAACAACCAAAGACACTCCCACGACTTGAGCAATTTGTAGCAGCAAGTCCTTGGCGTAATCGTTGTCTTCTTGCCTCTCTCTTACACCTACATCAATCTTCTCAACTATTTCCTCCTCAGTGAAGGCCGCCTTAAACTCGGCAACCTGCATACGTTCGTATAATTGATAGTCTTCTCGCGAGTAACCATGGACACAACCAAGGTGGACATGGGGATGAGGCTCAGGCATCGACCAATCTCTTGCTCATGGGCAACCTATAGCAAGTAAAGACTCCTGAAAGCACCGATAACATCAATTTCCTATGGGCAGCTCCACCATTAGCGCCCGCTCCATCAACAGCTAGGTGGAGCAACAAACAGCCAACTAGCCCAATGGGTATTCTCCCACAACATCACACCATCTACGCTCCCAGCGTCCCTCCTCAACAACCTCTACAATGAGACGCCTGACGCTAATGGAATCTACATAGATTTCAATGAATCTTAGAAAGATTCTGGCTTTGCAACAATTGACACATGGCAAGATAAGGTAGCACCTAGGTGTGCCACATGGCACCCTTATCTCCAAGTGCCATGTCATTTGCCACGGTGGCAACCATGTCATCATTGATTGACACATCATCACTACCATGTCAGCTTATCTGCCATGTCATATGGCCACATCACCACTACCACATCATCAAGGACATGTCATCAGTTCCATGTCATTGCCACATCATCACTACCATGTCACCTATGCCACATCATCTGTTGACATCATCATCTGTGCCACCTCAGCTGTCCAGTCAGCACTAACCTCTGCAGGTACACAGTGCTCCACAGTCACTGCATGTGACCACTCTTGCCACCTCAACACAGGGCTTCAATGGCACACCTCTTTCTAGGCACAGTGCCACATCATCACTCCATGTGACCAACAGTGACACATCATCATTGATCACATTTGCACTCCCACTTAGATCAAGTCGTATCTCTTGATCCAGGAAGAATTTGAGGGCGCTCCAAAGGAAAGTCCCTTGTTTTTTTGTGCTCTACATGCTTGTCACATCACATGCACATTTCGGCACAAGTTACACTCACATTTGAGCCTCACCTACAAAACCACTTCCTTCACGCACATTTGCCTCTACATCGACACATCTGACCCAGCACTTAAAAAGAACAAAAGAAAATGAATTATTTGCTATTCTTTCATCGATCGACAGTTGGTATAGATCTAGATCAGAGTAGACTCGATTGCCATAGAGGGGATGCTTTGAATTTACCCAAGTTGCCAATCTAAGCCATGCCCAAAATTCCTGACTAGTACCTACTCGGAGTCAGCCCATATGCTCACATATAGTTTCACATCATTACATTACCTGAAACCTTACGTTCATCAGTTCAATGAGCAGACTTTAGAGAGTATAGAGGCATTGCAGATTGTTTCAGTGGGCAGATAGGACTTGATTTCACACACAACTGCCACCATTGTAAAGCCTATTCAGCTATCTCATGGCATTATGCACATCATTTCAGCCTTGTAAAGCCTCTTGGCTATTCCTGACATCATTGCCACAAGCCTTGTAATACAGATCAGACTTTTTATATTGCAGCTCTATCTTCATCGACGGGTCAAAGATTTCACTTGGCATAGTCAGTGTATTTGCAGTTTATTCATACAGAGATTTTCATGACATTTTTTAGTACATTTCTTGCACCATGTCAAATAGCAACCTCAATCTAGAGGCATCTGCTAAGTTAGACAACTCCAATTACAGTACATAGAAATACCGAATGGAGACCATTCTTGTACTTCAGGACAAATGGGAGTATGTCAATGGGTCTATACCTAGACTATTGGCCGCGATCTAGCCCCCAATAGCTCTACTCCATCTGTTGTCACAACACTAGCAATAGGATCTACAATGGCATCTACAGCTACACAAATAGTTTTTGCACCGGTAGCAGATCCTGCCATTGCTCGAGCTCAGGCAGAATGGGATAAGAAAGACAAGTATGCCTATCATCTGATCAAGCAGAATGTGCGAGATGTCATGCTAGGATAGCTCAACACAGTCAAGACATCAAAAGAAGCATGGGATATATTTGCAGCTCTCTACGAGTCCAAGAATACATCCAAGATTCTCAAGACAAATGGGAGTATGTCAATGGGTCTATACCTAGACTATTGGCCGCGATCTAGCCCCCAATAGCTCTACTCCATCTGTTGTCACAACACTAGCAATAGGATCTACAATGGCATCTACAGCTACACAAATAGTTTTTGCACCGGTAGCAGATCCTGCCATTGCTCGAGCTCAGGTAGAATGGGATAAGAAAGACAAGTATGCCTATCATCTGATCAAGCAGAATGTGCGAGATGTCATGCTAGGATAGCTCAACACAGTCAAGACATCAAAAGAAGCATGGGATATATTTGCAGCTCTCTACGAGTCCAAGAATACATCCAAGATTCTCACACTGAGAAACCAAATCAACCAGAGTTTTTGCAACAGCAGTGAAACCGGTATTGCTTATGTACTCTGCATAAAAGACTACAACAATCAACTTGTCCGCATAAAAGACTACAACAATCAACTTGCAGCAGTAGGAGAGACTATGGACCCCGCAAAATGGTTCAAATAATTCTGAATGGACTAGGAGAGGGATACAAAAATCTAGTCCAGAGTATTGCCATCCAATGGCAAATTCCGACACTAGAAGAACTTCAGTCAGTCCTACTTGGTGAAGAGCTCAAGACTCAGGCCATCCAAGCACGTAAAGGTCATTCTAATGATCAGGCATTCATAGCTTCAGACAGAAGCAGAGGCAAAGGCAAAGGCAGAGGTAGATCATATCAGACAAGTGGTCATCATCAACAACAAAATCAAAGTCAACATCAGCATCATCCTCAACAACATCAGAATTAGCAAAGGGGAAATCATTCCAACCGAGGAAGATTTCAAGGACGAGGGAATGCATCCACTAACATGTCAAACATTCAGTGCAACTACTATCACAAGTTTGGACACTATGAAAGAGATTGCCGCAAGAAGCAGTACAGCCAAGGTGGTCAATCCAGTAACAATCAAGGGAATTTTTGAGGTAGAGGAAATCATCGTGGTGGACATTCTAGTCATAGTCATTTTGCAAATGAACATGGGAATATGTTTCTTGCAAGCAAGGAATTGCATCAGACTGATACAGTGTACTTGTACTTAGACACTGATTTCAATCCCAAAGAGGATTACAACTATCAAGTCGACCAAATGGAATAGGATCCTTGGTACATCGACAGTGGTGCATCATCTCACATGACAAATCATAAGGAATGGTTCACAAAAATGAAGCCATTAGAAGGACAGAAAAATGTCATCTACATAGCAGACAATACACCGAATCCAATTCAAGGGACAGGTGCTATCCCTATGAACAATTTCACTGGTACAAAAGGATTAGTGAAAGATGTGCTCTATGTTCCGAAGCTCAACAAAAACCTTTTGTCTGTAGGTCAAATGACAGAACACAATTACAAAGTCATCTTCAACAGTGATGAATGCACTATCAGAGATAAATCCAAAGGATGTCAACTAGTAGCAAAAGGTGTCAAGGAAGGATGCTTATACAGAATGCTAGCTATAGTACCAAATAAGCATGCCATGTCAGCTCAACCACAATAGATGCCACTATCTGCAAAATGGCACAAGAGATATGGTCATGTCAACTTCAAGTACTTGTTGGATCTCAGGAATCAGAATACGGCAATTGGGATTCCAAGGCTACAGTTTCTTGGAAAAGTTTGCGAAGCATGCTACTTTGGCATGTGTAGAGGTATTCTTGATTTGATACATATAGATTTATGGGGTTATGCCCAGACCCGTAGCATCAATGCTTCACTTTACTACTTGACTTTCATCGATGAGTACCTTAGATATTGTTGGGTCTACTTTCTGAAAGAGAAATCTGAAGTGTTTTCTAGATTTCAAGAATTCAAAGCCATGGTAGAAAACCAAACAGGTAGAAAGATCAAGGTCATGAGATCAAATAGAGGAGGTGAATACATGTCTTCGGCATTCATGAACTTTTGTAGAAATCACGACATATGAAGACAATTCACATGTGCAGATACTCCTTAGTAGAATGCAAGAGCTGAAAGGAAGAGTGGGACTTTAGCAGACAGTGCTAGAGCAATGCTTAGTGAAAAGCATCTTTCGAATCAATATTGGGCAAAAGCAATAGCCACTGCAAACTATTTGCTTAATCGGCTTGGTTTGATGCAGAGGAAGGACATTCCCATTAAAGGGGTGTGATGGAATGTGATGCTCAGTCATTCTTCGATTCTCCAAAATCATCATCTTGAGGGAAGGCCTACTTCATGATGTTGATCTTGAGGGAAGGTGTTGAGAGTTCACGCTCAACATCATGTGATCATGTGTGCATAGCACCATCACATGATCATATGTGCATAGCACTAACCTTATAGAGTGCTATAAAGGAAAGGGTTAGATCCCCTAACCCTAACCCTAAATGGGTTTGTATATATTCTATTTTTTCAACTAAATCTAGTGTATGGTTAGTCATTTGTGGTATGCTCTCTAGCTATGCCCTCTCTCCTTATCTCCACTCTTCTCCTCTCCCCTCTTCATATTTTGTCACCCCCTCCCACAAGTTGGATAGTTCACAAAGGCCTTAAAACCACTCACCACATTTAAGCTTGGTTGTTTACCACGAATTACCTTCATACGTCCAGTCTATTTAAGCCACTCACAAAACCCCTAGAGGTTGTAGGTAGGAGTGAGAGGGAGATCGAGCTCCATTTGTTGCATGATTGCTTGTTATGCTTCTCTAAGAAAATGAAAGCTATTGTATTTTGCCGACCCCACACTACGAGCATCAATGTACAAATTTCATTCATCCATGTCACATTAGTTTTCAATTTCTTAAAAGAGATTTTGTTTATCTCAACCGAGTCACATGATTGAGTGTCATGTTGTCTCTCATATTTATGGTTGTGTTAGCTTAAATTGCTAATCGAGAGGGTTCAAATAGACTTGGACATTTGTGGGCCAGTGCTCCTTGTTAACATTATCAAAATCTTGAGCTCAAGACATGGATTAGATTTTAAATCATCGATTATGCAAAAATTGTGACTTTAAATAACAATAAAGTTATGAATACGAAACATATTCATGCTCCAAGAAATGCAAAATAATTTAGGAAGTAGAATGAAAGGTGCTCTCAACCTTCTTGCATTTATGAGTATGAAACATATTCACGCTCTTTATCAAGAAATGCAAAATAATATAGGAAGTAGAATGAAAGGTCACCTATGCATATGAGTTTGGGTTGCTAGCTCCAAACATTGATGCCGCAAGGTGGAGATTGGATGTGACACAATTATTTTAGGTTTTGAATGAGGACAACTACTCGCATAGCTAGACAACATATCATGACGGTCTTCCCACCACATCAGCACCAACTCAACCAACTCATCTTGGAGTGTCCGCTTCAACAACTTTGCTACATCAGCAATACCCAACCCCCATGCCCTAACAAATCCTGCTCTGTTCCTTTCTTGACATGATCTACCTATTGAGGCTAAGCATTGTAAGGCCTTTTAGCTAGTTTGGTGATAAATGAAAGAGCATCTTGTTCTGGGCTTTAGTTCTCGTTTTGTCAATCCTTCCTTTTGGTTGCTATGTCAATTGGCGGAGACGCCGTTGGAATTTGATCCTCAAGCTTAGGAGCCTCCTTGGTATAATCTTGGGGCTCAAGAACATTTGTGTATTAGTGCATGACTACTAGCTTAGCCTGAGGGAGCTCATAATTTTCAAGCTATTATTAGCAAAAATGTACAATACTTCATAGTAGTGCCCATCACAAATTAGAAATCTGCTAAAAATCTATGCCCAAAAATATTTGAATTGGCCTCCAATAGCGAAGCTAGAGGGGAACCTCATATCCAAGAAGGAAGCTTGAAGGACTTGATCTCTGTATTGCAAAGCTGTGAGTAGCTTTCACCATGGGTGAAAAACTTGCATATTGTTTAGAGATGCAGTGAGTCCATCACTTGGAAGGCTTGCACGATCCTAAAGGCATCTGTTGGTCATTCACAGCCATGACAAGCGAAGCGAAGAAGCAATCTAGCCCTTTGTCTCATAGCTTATTTGTTGACAACCTAGAGAAGATGGATTGGTGGTTTGAAGATCTATTTTTGCTTAGCACAGTGTATATGTGAGAACCATAAACACAATTAAGATGAAACGTATGTGCATAGACTTGGTCGAACCTGCTAGAATTTGTTATTGCATTTTTTGCATTGAAATGTCTTGCTATTATGGTCTATTTATGCAGATAGTTTCAATGTGACTTCAACATATCTTGAGTGTTCTATTCTTAAATGTTGCATTAATAAGCACATTATTCAATGCAGAGATCGTCTTTACCGCATGTGCATCTCCTTCCTTGAACAAGTAGCCTCAAATTTCTATGTAGCATGGCATGAGAAGAATTAAGTTGGGATTTTGCATCTAAGATTTAAAAAAACACCAAAAAATGACGAGAACTTGAATTTTACTTGGCATGCCATGCCGCTAGTGGTAAATTTATCAACCTTCGACTACGACTACGACTATTGACATTCAGGTAATATGCCAGTATCTTATCCATTCGTGAGACTTATTCTTAGCACTAATATTCTCGACGTTCTCAATCTCAATGCTTGCGGAAGGACCCGTTCCGTTGGATTAAAACTCTTTGGGGAAGGAAGCCTGCCACCTCCCCACCCACAATATGTGTGGTATATGAGTTGCATCACCTGTCTACGACGGGTGCTAGGACTCAAGGTGGGATCTTAAAATGTCAATAAACAAAAATTTAAGTTTCATATAACCCAATTTACTCAACAAATGCAAATCACTATGTAGATCTATTGTATCCTTTTGAACTTGTTGTCTTTGTTCTATACTCAACAAACACAATTCAACTTATTAGGGGAGCTCTCTCATAGCATACATACACATGAGCATGTGTGCACATATGTGATACACAAATGTACATGTACACACATATAGTCATATGCATATAGCAAGTGCCCCCCCTCCCTCACAAACACACACACACACACACACACACACACACACACAGACACACACACACACACACATGCACATGCATATAGAGAGAGAGAGAGAGAGGCTACTTCGGCACATGCATTCTTAAATTCCTATTGAATTCACCTTTCATACTTGGATTGGCTTTTGAAATGTTGGCTTAATCTTAACCCATGGCCCCGAGACCTTCCATCTCCTCCTTTCATTCTATTGACCTTCCATCTCCTCCTTCCTCCCAAAGCTGAACTTCCATCTCCTCCATTCCATTGACCTTCTAGGTCCTTCTTCCTCCCAAAGCTGCCTCTTGTCTTTCCACCTCCTTCCCTCTCTAGGCCTCCATCCAAGAGCTTTTTCTTTGTGACACGTGGCAAGCTCTTCTCCTCCAAGCTGCCACGTGTCCTCTCTATTTTCTTCTAGTGTTCATGGTTAATAGGTTTATATATTATAATATAAATATTTTCAATTGCTCCTCCATTCCAAATAGCTTGTTTTCAATATGAATTCTTACAAAATTCCTCTCTTTTGATGCATGTTCTCGATGCAAGGGAGCAAGGAAAGCCAAGCTAGATGCAAGATCAAAACATATCGACACCTTTATTCATATGATTGTAGTCCATGTGGCAATATTGTATAATATAGACTACAATGAAAACCAATTATGAGCTCTTTTGAGCATTGCCTTATACATGTATCTGTTGGGCTTCAACTCTTAAAAAGCTAAAACAATATGGACATCGCGAAGTGAATAATACGTAATCACCCCTGACATTTACAGGGAGGATCAAGTCTTAACAAGCCCTGTGTCTTGTCTCATGTCCATGTGTTTACTCATTCGCTTTTTCCCTTTAAAATTTTGATAATATGCTAGGATTCAGATTCAATTTAGACTTAGTACTTACATGCTCCACGATGGAAAGGTTGCCTGTCGCAACCTAGTTAGCTAGTTTGGGGATAAAGTAAAGAGTAGCTTATTCTGGGCTCCAACTCTCGTTTTGTTAATCCTTCCTTCTTGTTGCACGATGCCTCTTATGATCCAAATTAATAGAGCATGTGAAGAGAGAACCAAACGTATGTGGAGACCTTATTTACCATTATGCAACAATTTTGTATTGTGTCATCTAGTTCCCAGTGTAGTTTGGTAAAGACTTCTACTATTTGGATGGATTTGGGTCCTTGCCTAGAGTGGGAGAACTCAATGGATGCATCTGGGTCCTCACCTAGAGTTGGAGAACTCAATGATGATGAGAGAGAAGGAAGCGGACTTAATCGAGGCAAGAAAAGAGCTCTTCGATGCTTTGAATGGCCTGAATGAAAATATTATCTCGCAAGGATCACATTCTCCCATGCCGTCTACCCCCCGATCTTCGAGCAATGCACCATTGCAATAGAGCTCGGAGCTAGCTTAGGAAGTGATGGAAGGTAGAATCTTTGCAAACTGCATGATTCGCTAGGTGTGCGTTCTCCTTATCGAAGCTAGCAAGCTCGAGCTCTCCATTGCTACAAGGCGTCAAGCGAGAAGGATCCATTCTCCGAGCACAAAGCTCTCCAGAGTGTGGCGTCTGCCATTAGAGAGCGATTGTCTGTCGAGCTGCACAGAATGGGAGTTCTGTGTGTGGAAGTGGAAGCAGTCTGAGGCGACAAAAGCTCGGGAGGGCTGGTGCAAGTGGTAGGAAGGGAAGAAGCTCTCGGTGTAGAGGTAGAGGGAGATGGAGGAGAAGGGAGGGAGCTGAGAGGAGAGGAGAAGCTGGAAGCAAAGCTAGGTTTTACCGAAGGAAGATTCATTGATGAGCTTGGTGAGGCTACCACAGGGGATACCACCATGGAGGAATTCATCGAGCAAAGGACAATTGAGGCTACATTTACAAAGCTCCAGAGCTCGCGAAGGATAGGAGAAGCTCGAGCTTTCTTTTCGATTGTTCATCATCATTCAGCTTCTTTCTCCATCGCCATGTTTTCTCCATCGCCAACTTCTTCCTCTTCCTCTTTCTCTTCGATTGTTCTCGCCCCCAATCTCCCCTCCCTCTCCACACATATCTCCCTTCTCGCCTCTCTTCCCCTCTTCCATCGCCATTCCCCACCCCCCTCTTCTTCCACTTCTTCCTCTCCTCCTCACCATTCCTGCCTCCTCCTCATCGCCCCCCATGCTTCCTCCTCCTCCTCCCTCTTTCTCCCCTCTTCCTCCCCAAACATCGCCTGCGTCTACTCCTCTTTTCTTTGCTCACACCACGCTTGTCTCTAAGTCTTCCTCCAGAGCAATTTTTCCATCGATTGGGCGATGTTCCCCTCCACATCCCCCAATTTGAAATGCCCAGGAAATTTGAACTTAGCATCATGTGGCTCCGCATTTAGATGTGGATTTCTCATGCCTCTAAATGTGGAGTTGTAGGTTTTCCTTCATTCAATGCATCTCAATTGTGGGTGGGCAATCTTACTTTTGGCAAGCCCACATAGTGAGCCACTTGTGTAAACGCCCTCAGCATGTGGTGTTTATATACTTGATCATGGATAGGCCCAAATACATTCTAGATGTGCATGGGCGGCTCTAGTCATAAACATCCTCAAGCAAGTAAAAATTTGCAAAAACTCGTCTGACTTGGCACCCCAACCCACACCTTCTCCACTTTGATGCAAACGAATAAAAACCTACAAACTCACCAAACCCTAGGTCAAAAATGTGCACTTTAGACCATCCTTAATCAAATCCCAAAATGACACAAAGGACGTTAACATTGAAACTGTCGAGCTCAGGAGACTTATCCTTCTCCATCACAAAAACAACATCCCAAAGCCCCTTAAAGAAAAAAGGCTGAGCAAGCATATGTCTTTGAGAATCCGACACCCTCCATGGCACTCGTCTGAAATGTTATCCTTCCACTTTGAATCACAAGACCCAACTTGAACCTCCAAAAGGTTATCCTTCCACTTTGATCACAAGACCCACCATCCCCCACAATAGTGCTAAGTTTGGACCAAAAGACCTTGACCATATGCCAAAATTTTGTCACAGGGTTGCCTTGCTTGTCGAGTGCACGATCAATTCTCTCTCTGATATGCCTCTTTTCACCAACTTGGAAAAAATTTTGAAGGGGCAGTCTCTTAAGGACAGCCAAAGTTGATAGCCCTTTGGATGGGCCACTCCTTCAGCTTCAATCTCCCTAATTTGTAGTGTCGACTCAGTTTCAACTAGTAGGGTTCCTAGAGTGGTGTCTTGAGGAGCCTCATCCAAAGCGCCTTTCAAGGAGGCTCAAATGTTTGTTGACAAATCCTCTTCTTGGCACAATCGCCCACGAAGGTCCCTGTCCAATCTCGCACTACTTTATAGATTGCATTGATAGGAGCATTCCCCTAGCACACAGGTCCACAACCCCTACATGCTACAACCACATCTTGCCATGTCTTTCAAGCACATTTGCAAAAGGATTTACATTTAAGAAGGCCATTATCAAACTTGTAAGCGATGTCCAATGACCTACCTCAGGTTATAGGAAAGGAGAACCTCCAAAGGATAGGGAGATGAATGGAAAGTCCATACAAAAGAACATACGACTCCCCCCAAGGAGCATAGAGCCACCACCTGTCCTCGGAGACATACAACCTATATGTTCAACTAGCACAAAACTCAGATCCCTATCTTCTATTATTCCATGAGAAGTCCCCCAAGCCCTCCACATCCAACTTAGAATAAGACCTCAAGTTAGAACAAGATCCTTCCAAGCTTCCTGCTTAGCACCCATGAGATCTCAACCTAGAGGAGACCTATCCCCACTTGACTCGGTCATGTTCTAGTCCCTCCCAAGGATCCATTGTGAACCAAACATTATCAACTTGATTTCCCTCCAGCACTCAAATCTCTCTATTATAGTGTTAGGGGCATATACACTTAGGACATTGAAATGAAAGGAATTGTTAGATACCTCCACCTCAACAAAAAGAACCTTCCCTATGTTGACAAAATTCTTTAGAAGGCCAAGATGACTCAACCAAAACAACAGAGGCCCCCCCTCCCACAAGTTGGACAGTTCACAACAGCCCTAAAACCAAACTATTTGAACAAGAACCAAAAGCTATCAAACTCACCACATTTAAGCTCAGTTGTTTGCCATGAATTACCTTCATACATCTAGTCTATTTGAGCCACTCACAACACCCTTAGAGGTTGTAGGTAGGAGAGAGCTCCCTTTATTGCACGATTGCTTGTTATGCTTCTATAAGAAAATGAAAGCTATTGTATTTTGCCGAGCCATGTCCTTGATATGCTTAGAAACTCCTTTAACTTGTGGCTACATACTTTTGACATTGGATTCTTCAACTAAGCTCTGATTTGGAGGCCTTTCTTTTAGGATCTATTTCCCTCATCCTTACTTGATGGAATAACCACCTCTTGAGGAGTCAACTCACATACTTTATCTTGAGAGCTCAAACCACCTTCTCCCCCTAGTTCCTTCTTTCCCACAATCTTCCATGAGTTTTCCTTAGATAAACCTTCCGTCCTTTCATGCATCTTTGAACTTCCTTCCAAATCACGTCTTTAAACGACTTGAGCCTTGCATGTTACATGCAGGGTTAGAAAACAACAAACTTAGTAGCTAGTGATAGTTGTGGGCTCTATAGGAGCAACCTGATTCTTGGCACCTTAGGCCAAATCAGTATTCTCGTGTCATGACAAATAGTTAGGGGGAAAATGAGAAGTCTCCTTACAGATATCGTAGGAATTAGAGAAGGAGCCAAATCAGACTTTAATAAGGGAGCATGAGCCCATCCAAGAGCCTAATCTAGAGCTTCTTGAGAGCAATCCCACAAAATCCATGCCAACTCAATCCAAATAGATGGAGGCACATGCAAGACGCTCCCCAATGTTGAAGCCACTCGATTCAAACCTTTAGTAAGCCATGATGGAAAAAAAGGGAAATCCACACATATGGGAAATTATTTGAAAATGAATTCTACCACGCTGAAAGACAGACTCCAAGGAATGGGTAACACCACCAGACTAGAAAATAGTAATACCTGGCCCACGATCTCGTTCCTA
Organism: Dipteris shenzhenensis; assembly: GCF_047967505.1. Lineage (NCBI taxonomy): Eukaryota > Viridiplantae > Streptophyta > Polypodiopsida > Gleicheniales > Dipteridaceae > Dipteris > Dipteris shenzhenensis. Next base: position 45,532,625 of record NC_141619.1, on the reverse strand, counting down.
ATGGCTTTAGAGACACATTGCATAAGGTAAAACCACTTTCCCATGAACTTGGCGGCACATGCACTAGAAGGCACATCACACTCTCACAACAAGATCTCACCTAGCTCCACCGAAGTGGGAATTCGCCCCATGAAAAAAAGATACACCCCTCCTCTCACCAACCATTCAAGCTCATATTTAACCAAATCCATAGGAATATCAAACAAAACAAAATGTATTTCACTTGCATCCAACCACCCTTTGTGGTCAACTTGCTTATTCAGTCATTCCATCTTTGCATGTAGCAACTATAGAGCTTTGATTTCTGGCAGAGGCAAGAAGCCACCTTGAAGCTTGTGTGCCAATGGTTTGGAACCTTCGGGGAGTCTTAGTGAGAGTGCTCTCAACGGAAGCAAGAAAAGAAGAGAGAGACAGAGACAGAGAGCCACACAAGTTTTGGTGGGTGTAGAACACCCTAATCTTCTTTTTCATTCATTTATATATGCATTTGAGTATTGTACATAACCGGGGTAAAGGCACAGTGACCTTTAACCCCCACAACCTCCCACTTAAAGAAAAATGTGCCTTTAAGGGAGAACAACCAGTGAGCATACTATCCAATGCCCATCAATACATGACAATACTCAAACCGCTGACTAGGTAGACTCTTCGTCAGCATATCTGTAGGGTTATCATCTATATGAACCTTGACAAGCTCTATGCACTTGTCCTCAAGTACCTCCCTGATGAAATGGTACCTGACCTCAATGTATTTGGTCTTTGCATGAAAGACCGGATTCCGTGCTAGCTGAATAGCACTCATGGAATCACTATGCAATGTCGGTACACCTGTATGAATCCCCAAATCTCCCACTAGCCGATCAAGCCATATAGCCTCCTTGCAACGCTCTGTGGCTGCAACATACTCAGCCTCTGTGGTAGACAAAGCAATGCACTTCTATGCACGAGACACCCACGACACTGCACCACCTGCAAAGGTGAACACATAACCAGAAGTGGATCTCCTACTATCCACATGCCCTGCATAGTCTGAATCTATGTACCTAAGTACACGCATGTCTCCTTTACCAAAGCAGATGCGCATCTTCTTGGTACCCTTCATGTACCTCATGGTGCAGTTAACTGCCTCCTAATGCCTCTTCACCATAACCTAGAAAGATGCATTTCCTACTTAGGATCTAGCTTCTTTCAAAGCTCTTTTGGCACATGTGCATATGCCTCACACCCAAATATACGCAAATGAGAGTAAGAGGGCTTCTTGCCACTCCATGCCTCTTCAAGAATACCACCATCCAAACTCTTACTAGGTGATCTATTGATCACATGCACTGCAGTCTTCATTGCCTCAGCCCAAAAACCACCAGAAAGACTTGCATTGGAAAGCATGCATTGCAACCTTTCTTGAATGGTACGGTTTATCTTTTTTGCAACTGGATTTTGCTTTGGAGTACGAGGGGATGTGAGCTCCCTCTTAATCCCACGTGTATCACAGAAATGCTGAAAGTCATGAGAGAGATACTCTCCACCATTGTCAATCTGTAGGCATTTAAGCATTCTACCTGACTGATTCTCAACCAAGGCTAGCCATTCCTTAAATACCTGGAACACATTACTCTTCCGAGCTATAGCATAAGCCAACACTTTCCTAGTTACATCATCAATGAATGTCACATAGTATTCAGCCCCACCTAATGACCGTGTAGGCATAGGACCACATATGTTTGAATGCACCAAATCAAGCTTTTCAAACTCTTTCTTTCCCCTTCTTTTATGGGCTGATTTAGTCTGCTTCCCATAGAGATAGTGCTCACAAAATTCAAAATCAGAGAAACTCAAATGCGGTACATAACCCAAATGGCATAAGAGTTTCATTCCATTCTGGCTCATGTGCCCCAACCTGCAATGCCACAAAGAAGTGCTTGGCTGCTCGATTATTGCAACAACATGATCAAATACCCCTGATACATGTAAGGGATACAAAGTCCCACACTTGGCATCCCTGGCCAAAAGCATAGAGCCCTTCTGAATTTTCCAACTCTGAAAGCCAAAAGTGGTGTGAAAACCAACATCATCTAGCTGACCCACTGAAATAAGACTCTTGGTCAACTTAGGCACATGTCTCACATGTTTTAAAATAAATGCAGACCCATTTGCAAAAGAAAACTTTATGTCACCTACTCCCACTATGTCACATGCATAGTCATTTCCAAGATGCACATAACCTGTCTTTCCACTGTCATACGTGGAGAACCATTCCCCATGGGGAGTAACATGGAATGAAGCACTAGAATCCAAAATCCAATCATGGGAATATGCATCATCTGAAGTGGTAAGCATCTCTGCAGATAAACTAGACATGAAGAGAACGTCATTGTCACTATCATGTGTGACTGCATTTATCTCCTCGATCTTCACTTTTCCTTTGTCCTCCCTTAGACTCTCTTCCTTTTGATTTGCACCCCAATTTGCATTCTTTTTCTTATCCTTTTGCTCTCTTTTCAGCTTGTAGCAATCCTTTTTCATATGGCCCTTCTTGCCACAGTGGTAACACTGAATGTTCCGTGCCTCGATTTGCTACGAGACTTCCCTCTTTCTTGGGACTTCCCCTTGAACTGTGATTTGCCCCTTTGCACATTTAAGGCTGCATCCTGCTTGTTGCCATCCATAGACTTCCGTCTAATCTCCTCGGTCAACAAGCTACCCACAACATCATCAAATTTTAGTACTCCACCAGGTGCAGAGTTACTGACAGGTGTATGGAAGGTATCCCATGAGGATGGCAATGAAATAAGAGAAATATTATCTTAGTCTCTGCATCAAAATTCATCTTCTGAGCCTGAAGCTGGCTGAAATAATATTGAATTCATTCAAGTGAGAAGCAATGGAGAACCCTTCCTTCATCTGCAGCTCAAACAACCTCTTCATGAGGTAAACTTTATTAAAGGCAGTTTCCTTCTCATAAGTGGCACACAGTTTCTTCCACAAATCTTCCGTAGTTTGCTCATTTACTACTCTGAAATAAACTGACTTTACAAGATGAAGTCTAATAGTAGACTTTGCTAATGCATCCAACTCATTCCAATCATCCTCGTACATATTTGCAGGCTTAGCTTCAATGCCTGCCAAGGGTTTAATTTGCTTCTTTTGAATAAGCACATCCCTTATCTGTTCTTTCCACAAAGAAAAATTTGTCCCATCAAACTTTTTAATGTTGAAAAACTCCTTTTTAGACATGGAAGAGAATGCCATGATGCAAATAAAGCAAAATCCCAAATGCTAGTGCCTGTAAGAGAGAATCACACCAAATACTAGGTGCACCCCAATGTGTATGCCACAATAGACTGAAATATCACCAAAACTCAAAGCTCAAAGCATCCAAAGATGCAGTTGACTCATGTGCATGTGATAGTTTCAATGTGACTTCAACATATCTTGAGTGTTCTATTCTCAAGAGTTGCATTATTGCTCACATTGTTCAACGCAAAGATCGTCTTTACCGTGTCTGCATCTCCTTCCTTGGACAAGTAGCCTCAAATTTCAATGTAGCATGGCATGAGAAGAATCAAGTTGGGATTTTGCATCTAAGATAAAAAAAATCGCCAAAAGATGACAAGAATTTGAATTTTACATGGCGCGCCGCTAGTCTTGATTTTATCGGTATTCGACTACAACTATGACTATTGACTCTCAGGTAATATGCCAGTATCTAATCCATTCGTGAGACTTATTCTCGGTGCTAATATTCTCGACGTTCTCAATCTCGGTGCCTGGGGAAGGGCCCATTCCCTTGCATTATAACTCTTTGGGGAAGGAAGCACGCTGCCTCCCCACCCACAATATGTGTGGTTATAATAATATACGAGTTGCATCACCCGTGTTAGAGACCTGCTCCATTGGGTCTCAAGGTGGGATCTTAAAATGTCAATAAACAAAAATTCAAGTTTCATATAACCCAATTTACTCAACAAATGCAAATCAATTTATTAAAGGAGCTCTATGTAGATCTATTATATACTTTTGAATTTGTTGTCTTTGTTCTATACTCAACAAACACAATTCAACTTATTAGGGGAGCTCTCTCATAGCGTACATACATGTGAGCATGTGTGCACATATGTGATACACAAATGTACAGGTACACACATATATTCATATGCATATAGCAAGTGCCCCCCCTTCCTTGCAAACACACACACACACACATCGAGAGAGAGAGAGAGAGAGAGAGAGAGAGAGAGGCTCCTTTTGGCACATGCATTCTTAAACTACGCTAATCAATTCACCTTGCATACTTGGATTGGCTTTTGAAATATTGGCTTAATCTTAACCCATGGCCCTGAGACCTTCCATCTCCTCCTTTCATTCTATTGACCCTCCATCTCCTCCTTCCTCCCAAAGCTAAACTTCTATCTCCTCCATTCCATTGACCTTTCGGGTCCTTCTTCCTCCCAAAGCTGCCTCTTATCTTTCCACCTCCTTCCCTCTCCAGGCCTCCATCCAAGAGCTTCTTCTTTGTGACACGTGGCAAGCTCTTCTCCTCCAAGCTGCCAGGTGTCCTCTCTTTTTTTTTCTAGTGTCCATGGTTAATAGGTTTATATATTATAATATAAATATTTTCAATTGCTCCTCCATTTAAAATTGCTTGTTTTCAATATGAATTCTTACAGAATTCGTCTCTTTTGATGCATGTTCTCGATGCGAGGGAGCAAGCAAGGCCAAGCTGGATGCAAGATCAGAACATATCGACACCTTTATTCATATGATTGTAGTCCATGTGACAATATTATATAGACTACAATGAAAATCAATTATGAGCTCTTTTGAGCATCGCCTTATTGATGTATCTGTTGGGCTTCAACTCCCAAAACGCTCAAACAATATGGACATCGCGAAGTCAATAATACCTGACATTTGCAGGGAGGATTAGGTCCCTAATGGACCTTGTGTTGTGTCTCATGTCCATGTTTTTACTCATTCACTTTTTCCCTTTAAAAATTTGATAATATGCTAGGATTCAGATTCAATTTCGACTCAGTACTTAGTACTTACATGCTCCACGAAAAAAGGTTGCCCGTCACAATCTAGTTAGCCAGTTTGAGGATAAAGGATAGAGTAGGTTGTTCTGGGCTTCAACTCTCGTTTTGTTGATCCTTCCTTCTTGTTGTGAGTCGCTCAGTCTTGTCTTTTTTTGGACGCTACGCTATTGCCTAAGCTATCATCACTGCTCCTTAATGTGGTGTATGCCTTGACAACAACTCAGGACAAAGCAAGGTTGCTGTCTCTCCTTCATCCACTGGCCCACTTTGTGGTGGCTTTATTGCAGCTCCACTCCTTCGGGAATTGTATTTGTTGAGTGTTTTGGTTTTGTTTAAGAGTCGGCTTTCTCTATACGCACAAGCACCTATTAGACATCTTGTGGAAAACTTTTTCTCCCACATCCAAGGCTAGGTTTAGACTAGTAGGTGCCCAATCGAGCCCCCACCCAACCTTGTTTGCTTGAAAAGCATGTTTGAAGTAATGTTTTCAACCTATGGTGTTTAAATGAAGCGGCGGCCAAGTGCACTTTTTTGACCTAGGGTTTGGTGAGTTTGTAGGTTTTTATTGGTTTGCATCAAAGTGGAGAAGGTGTGGGCTAGTTTTCGCAAATCCTTACCATGCATGAGGACGTTTACAGACTAGAGCCGACCATGCACATCTGGAATGTATTTGAACCTATCCATGATCAAATATGTGAACACCACATGCTGGGCACGTCGAAGGCAAGATTGCCCGCCCATTGCCCGCGCACGGTTCAGATGCATTGAATGAAGGTTGGGCGGCGATACTGAATGGCTGAGAGCTCCACATTTAGAGGCCTGAGAACTCCACATCTAAATGCGGAGTCACATGGTGCGAAGTTCAAATTTCCGGGCATTTCAAATTGGGGGATGAGCGCGATCGACGGAGAAATTGCTAAGGAGGAAGAGCTGCGGCCTTAGAGACAAGCGAGCGTGGTGCGAGCAAAGGAAAGAGGAGCGGAAGCAGGCGATGTTGGAGAGGAAGAGGGGCGAAAGAGGGGGGAGGAGGAGGAAGAGTGGGGGGCGATGAGGAGGAGGCAGGAATGGTGAGGAGGAGAGGAAGAAGAGGGGGGGGAGGGGAAGAGAGGCGAGAAGGGAGAGATGAGGTGGGGGGCGAGAACAGTCGAAGAGAAAGGGGAAGAGGAAGAAGCTGGCGATGGAGAAAGCATGGCGATGGAGAAAGAAGAAGCTGAAAGATGATGAACAGTCGAAAAGAAAGAGGAAGAAGAGAAGGATTTGGAGCTTCTCCTGCTCCTTCGCGAGCTCTGGAGCTTCGTAAATGTAGCCTGGGTTGCCCTTTGCTCGATGAATTCCTCCATGGCGGTATCCCCTGCGGTAGCCTCACCGAGCTCGTCGGTGAATCTTCCTCCGGTAAAACCCAGCTTTGCCTCCAGCTCCTCCTCTCCTCTCAGCTCCCTCCCTTCTCCTCCAGCTCCCTCTACCTCTACACCGAGAGCTTCTTCCCTTCCCGCCGCTTGCTCCAACTCTCCCGAGCTTTCGTCGCCTCACACCGCTTCCGCTTCCGCTCACAGCGCTCGTCCCATTCCCCGCCCCCCTCTCATGGCAGACACCGCACTCGTAACTATGGAGAGCTTCGTGCTCCGAGAACGGATCCCCCTCGCTCGACGCCTCGCAGCATTGGCCAGCTCGAGCTTGCTAGCTTCGACGAGGAGAACGCACCCCTCGCGAATCATGCAGTTCGCAAAGATTCTGCCTTCCATCGCTTCCAAGCTAGCTCCGAGCTCTGCTGCAATGGCGCGTTGCTCGATGATCGGGTGGCAGACGGCGCGGGAGAATGCGATCCCTGCGACAATATTTTCGTTCAGGCCATTCAAAGCGTCCAAGAGCTCTTTTCTTGCCTCGATCAGGTCCGCTTCCTTCTCTCTCGGCCTCTCCCTATGCCCGTCAAGGTCGTAGTGATCGACTCCATCGCTGCTCTCTTCCGATCGGACTTCGACAACACTGCCAAGGACCTCGCCAAGCGAACCGAATGGTTTTTCAAGCTCTCAAGCAGGCTCAAGCAGTATGCCAAGGAGTTTGGCCTCGCCGTGCTGCTGACCAACCAGGTTGTGGATCATGTCGAATCCGAAACTTTGCAAACGAGTAATTCCCTGAATGGGATGCTGTCTGGAAGCTCTCAACCTCTAATGTCCTCGGGCAGAAGAGTGGTTCCGGCACTGGGGATTTCGTGGTCGCATTGTGTCAATTCAAGGCTGTTCTTGTCGCGAACGCTTGCCATCGATGAGCAAGCGCGATCCTTCGAGTTCGTTGGAGCTCCGTCTCCCTCCATTTTACCATCCCCTTCGAAGGAAAACTCTGGCAAAGACCAGAGAGAGCAGCATCGACAGAGTCAATTCAATCGCAGCAGATACGCACATTCTCATTCGTCTCTTCTTGAACACTTGGAATCAGAGCTTCCGGATGCTCTTCTGCTCACGCTTTCGAATCAAAAGGCCCCGCACGAAGCATACGATCTTCCGAACTATTGTCACATTGACTCCAAATCAGAGTCTGCCCGTCTTAAAGAAAAGAAAGAAGATGGGCAGCTGGATTGTAAGGGGCCTTCAAATATTCACGATTGTGCATCTTGTTTCGAAAGTCCCGCCTCAACCAAATTGAGGAGGACATTGCACGTAGTGTTTGCACCTCATCTCCCTGTCTCCTGCTGCGAGTTTGTCGTTGAAACAAACCAAGTCCGGGGAATTGCTTCAGGGCTTCCTTTGAAGCCCGTATATGTGAGCGATGAGAAGACTTGATATCTTTACTGCGCACTTTGTGCTTAGCTTCGTCTACCTCTTTCTGGTGATAATTTCCCTTGGCCGTTCGTATATCGGTAGCACTCTTCCTTCCATTCATTGGATTTTCGCAAGCTACTTTTTTTCCTCGGAACGGTGCTACTTGCAAGAGGCAATGAATGCTACACTGTGATGGCCTTCCAGGAGTGGATTGGGTAAGAATCAAAACTCATGCATTTTGTGGTTTTTCATGGGATTCCTCCTCGTAAGATTTCTGCTCTCCCCTTTCACAACATCGGTGAGCTACAAACTCCAGCCTTAAGAGATCATGGTAGGTTAAATAAAACACATTATACTTAAACCAAGTAGGTTCATCTGTATGCTTCACCCAGGACATGAAGTATACAAAGGCCCTTACCTGAGAATCCATTGCACTATCTTTAGGCTGGTTTCGTGTCCCTTTACTGGACTTCCATTAATGCACGCTTACTTCAAGTAACTGTTCGTTTGGTATGATGCAACAACGGACATTATCTGTTTGGTAGAAAAACAGAATCAACGTTTTGTAATTTGGAAAACTGGGTAGCGGTGGCAACCCTTGCCTCTCATATCATCCTTCTTGATATCCCGACTGGATTTTCAGAGAGTGAAAGAGCATTTCTTTTCAGTTGAGCAAAAAAGGGACATGACAAAGTACTTGTCTCTGACAAGCTTTGGCTGCAAATTCCTGCAAGCTCATGGTGCTAAATCCGTTTGTGGAAAATAGCTTCTAACGTATGTGTAAACAATTCTTTGTTCAGCCTCTAGAGTCATCATTGCTCTTGAGGTGATGGATGACTTGTCTGCTGAGTCCATTTCGGCTCACACATCAGAGACCAACTTCTTTGATTGCATGCAAATATTCACCTCTTTATCTTGGTTTTCTTCAGAGAATACCTTTCTTGAGCATGCAAATTAGTTCTATTTCTCATGGCTTGGAGTTGCATGAAAGCAATCTTCACATTTCATTCGGTTTTATTCTGTTTAAGATACCTTTGGAGAATACCATTCTTGAGCATGTCACGGCTTGGAGTTGCATGAAAGCAATCGTCACATCTGATTAGGCTTAATACTGTTCAAGATGACCACAATTGCTAAGTTGGTTCTTTTGTAATTCTTGTTCAGACAGTTGTAAGTCCCATTACCATGCATGCATGTTTCTTGAGTGTGGATTTATACCATATAGATTGAATTCCTATACGAGTGTTTTGAAATTTTTGTTTCTCCGGGACTACACTATATAGTTTAAATTCCTATACCGAGTTCTTGAAAAACTCTTGAAAGAGTTTGCAACCATATTGTGGATAATTAAAGATATGATTACTCATTAATAGGTTACTTCAACTGAACTATCACAGACCAAGGGGCAATCTCTAAAAACCAAAAAAAAATGCATCCAATAATTTTGAGTCCCCTGGTGCAAGTAAAAACATTTCTGTAATACCAAGTTCAGACATTGCCAGGGGCCTCTGTTGCAATGAACTTGCAGAATTTGCTCAAGCTGCTCTGAGATGTGTTTTATTTTGAATGTCTGTTCATCTGTATTCTTACAAGTAATTTGTGGTGAATTTCTCAAATTCTACATTATGAGTAGAAAGACCCTCTAGTTTCCAGGTTTCTTCTCAACCTGAATGGTACTGTGCTGGAAAGATCCCTTTGAAGCTCATAATTGTTTTTGTGGTTAAATTGTTTTACAATTTCAAAAGCTGTGTGATTTGATATGTTCGTAGCTGTCCTAATATCTCATTCTTTTTTCCTTCTTTTTGGGGTGAGAGCAAACAGAGGGTTGCTTTGTGTTAAAGTGCAGGTATTAGTTAAAATACCAATAGGTTAACACCATGAAAAACTCTTGGGAGGGGTGGCCAGATAGACAATTATTGCACTAACATACAAAAAAGTGCAGATAAAAAAAGTTTGTAGCCCAAAATTGAGGAAGCAAGTAGCTAGGAGTGGATGATTAATATCTCAAGGAACACCTGCAGCACCATTAGACAACTTTGAAGACATGGAGATCTGGTTGTAGAGTTGCAGGTCCTGTTGCCAGAGCAATTCAGTGTATACAGTACTGAACTGAAAACTATTCTTGGCAATCCAAATGAATGAAAGTGCATGAGCTTTGAGTTGATCACTCTTCATTTCAGCATCACCCAGCGCAGGTGTATCCAGCGTATGGGGTTAAAAAAGTTTGATCTGTATTATTTTCCAAACCATTCTAGCAATGAGGACTAGCCACAAATATGTAGAAATATCTTAGAACTAGGACATTTTCTGCATGTGTCATCACCCTTGCCTATTCTTTGACCTCTATAATGCAAGCAAGGCTGTCGATGTGGACTTTTCATTGAAGATCCATGAGTCTTTAGTTGTCCTTGCTTGGCAAAAGTCCCCACAAAGGAGCAGATCGACATTGTCGAAGGGTTGTTGATGGTTAAGTTTGATTTCACGCATATGGATGTCAGCTGCTGCGACAAACGTGCTTTGGCCAATCAGCGAGACTTCATCTAATACTATGAGCTACTTGTCCTTGTAGAGAGAGGACAATGTTTGTAGGCTATCCATTTAAAGACCTGTGTAAGTGGCAACCATGAGTGGTAAATGTAGTGTGGAATGAATGATTGTGCTGTCGATCATGTGAGCCGCCTTTCTTGTGTATGCTAGTAGTAGAACTTTTGGTAACTCCACGTTTGTTGTTTGCTTGTGCGAGTGTTTGTGAGCGACCTTTCTTGTGTATGCTAGTAGAACTTTTGGTAACTCCACGTCTGTTCTTTGCTCGTGCGAGTAGACATGTATCATGTTGAGGATTCATCTCAACGTTATGTTCGATATGTGCATAGCACTAACCCAAGAGAGTGCTAAAAGGGAAAGGGTTGGAAACCCTAACCTTAACCTTAACCATGCGGGAGTTTGTATATATTTATTATTTTCAATTAATACTCGTGTATAGCTAGTCATTTGTGGTGTGCACTCTAGCTGTGCTCTCTCTCATCTCCACTCTTCTCTCCTCTTTCCATATTTGTTCATGGTATTAGAGTCTCCTTGCCTTTCGTTGAGGCATCGTGATCTGTGTGAGAGATTGAGTGATTGAGAGTTTATTCCTTTTTACGTTCATTGTTTTGTGAGAATATGTGGTTCCTCGATTCTTTGCGAGAGATTTTCTTCTCCGTTTCTCAAGTGATTCTTAAGAGTCTTTGTGGATTCATGTGAGATTTCTCATAATGTGAGAGTTTTGCAATCTTTGAGAGCATAGGTATCTCTGAGAGAGAATAGTTAGCTTATTATGGTTTCTTGAACAAAATAGGTTCATCAAAGGGTGTCATCTTCTTGAAGCCATCATCAACATTTGGAAAGGGTGTGAGTATGCCAAAGAATCTAGACAAGATATATACTTTCTTAAAGTTGATTTTGATAAGGCGTATGATAGGTTGGAATGGGACTATTCTTTCACTATTCCATTGGCAAGCGCATGCACATCAACTTGACTTTTGATATGACATAGTTGTTTATGTTTGACAATACAGAATTTGCTTACAGGTTAGTAATGTTTTTCCCTTGATTGGCTAGAGTTTCTAGAGCTATTACCAGAGCCTTGAAATCTGTAATACAAGGAGCTTTAGGTGTTTCTAAAGAGAGTTCACGAGAAAAATAGTTGAGATAAAAAAGAAATCCATGCTTTGTTTGCAAATCGTTATAAAGCGGGTTAAACATGTAGCTCCCATTGCGGTATCCAACACATATTGTTGCTTATTGGTGAGAAAAAAGTTTCAAGTGCATGCATGGCATGATACATAACACTAGCTCATGTGTATGCTAACATGTAGGTGCCATGCTTTGAAGATCTTTAAGTGAAATCTTGATAAAGATAGAAGTTAGAACTTCATTAGGCATGTCCCAAATCTCGGGAAAAGAAGGCTCTTTCTTTTTTTTGGAAATGATTGTTGAGCTAAAGACCTCTTCCTTGCCAAAGGATGGATGTAACTTTAAAATATCATACATATGTTCAATGTCATTTTTTAATTCATTGCATGTCTTACATTTTGACATCCTTTGCTTTGATGGTGTCTTGACATGGCAAAAATCTCTATGTCAAATTTTGTATAAGGTTGACGGTGAAATCATGCTCTCCTCTCTGTCTTGTAAAGTTTTATTGACAGTTTCTAGGATGGACCTTCTTTGTCATTCCCAAAGGAAGATGTTGTTGATATTCGACACGTTCATCTAGCATTGTTTGTTGAAGATGAGGTTGTGGCAATGCATGGTCTTCGAGAACTTGCTTTAATGTTGCGATTGCATTTATAGTGCTTCCATGGCATTTAAGCTTGTAGGTATTTCCATGAATTGTATGAACCACTTTTTCTTTCACCTCTGCCTAGATGATCCAGTATGTGCCATGTGATAGTCTAGTTAACCATTGATATCCTCGATTGCAAATGGGTCTTCCATTAACCATGGGTTTCAATCTAGGTTTACAGTGTCTTGTGCTCAAATCTTGATTAGTGCCTTGATGAAGAAAGCATGAAAACTCTTGAAGAAGATAGTTATGCTCGAATCAAAAAAATAATGTCATGCAGCATATACTATCCTCTCACTGTACCGCGAAGGGTGTCCCAATTTCAGACAGTATAGAAGACGTGTCTTGTGTTGAGAATAATAAGATGGGACCATAAAGAAAAATACACGCAAAGATCGATGGGATAAGTGATGCAATAACAGGAATTGATGATATTAGTGACAATGATCATGATGTTATTATTTAAATGCAGGCAAAAGGGACAAAGAATCTGAGACTTGTCATGTTCTTTATAATATTGTTGCTAGCATGCCAAAGAATATAGATGGGAGAATCTTGAGTTACGAAGGAGAAAGAGTTCAACCACAAAATTCAAGAGGCATTGATAACAAATTGACATCAATGAACATGTCTACCAGATTGCCATTTCCAAGATATTATAAGGTATCAAATAATTCTCAAGCCCACATAGCATTTGATTATAGAGATGAAGATTCAAGGGAAATGGAAGAGACTTCTGTCTACATGGGTAGCAAACACTTTCTCTAACTAGAAGGATTATATCCCTGCAACTCCTCCTCCCCTGTCCTCTAACCTTGCAACCTATCCTCTCCCTCTCCTCCTCCCTCCCTTCTCCTCCTCCTCCTCCTCCCTTCTCCACCCTCTCCTCCTCCCTTCTCCTCCCTCTCCTTCTTCCTTCTCCCCCCTCCTCCTTCTCCCTTCTGCTCTTACACCTTCGTCCTCTCCCACTCCTATGCTCCCCCTAAACCCTTAGTCCCTCAACCCTTGACCTCCATGATCTACGAGGGAGACAAGTTCTCCGCCATGTAGTCTACCTTGAAACTTCGATCCTCCTTCTGAACCCTGAAACTCTTCTAAACCCTGGAACTCCTTCTAAACCTTGGAACCTCCTCTTAAATCCTGAACCTTCCTCTAACCCTCAAACTCCTCCTAAACCCTTCAACCCCCAATGAAGGCGAAAGCCTTCATTACCCCAATCATGATGCTGCATGTCCCTTTCACACATGCATGCACTATGCTTGCTTACCACACTTACGCCTACATCTCTCAGTGGAATACGATCTGAGGTCCTAAGCTACACTTATACTATAAATGACGACAATGATATATCTGTAGTAGGTGACAAAAAGCTTCGGAACGTGCATACTGAGAATATCCTACTCTTCTTACAGAAGCCATGGGAAAGAGCCAACATTTGGCACCGTTGTTGGGGAGACTAACATCTCAAGTAATTAGTAAACATACTCAAGTATGTGTAAAAACAAACTACCACAAAGTTTCACGAACATAGCACTTAAGGGCAAGGAGAGTAAATTTTTTTCCAACTCTAGTCAAACATATCAACCCCAAGCATCAACCTTGGGTTACTACCTTAATCCTAACCCTACACCCATTTCTATAAAATCCCACTCTACCCCCTCATTCTTCTTCTTCCGCATCTAGCCTCCATCCTCTTCCCGATTTTGAGCCCTATGCAAGATCCTTCTTCGTCTCCATCGACCACCACCCTACTCCCATCCTCACAGAATGAGTTATTTTGAGCCCTTCTCACAGCGATAACTTAGCTATCCACCCACCGTCCATTTGCCCTCAATAATCTTGTTACAACGAGAAAGACTTGGAGAGCGTTGTTGGTGACCATCTCCTCCTCCCTTTGTATTTCCATCAAAGTTTTCTGTCCATCAAGTGATGTACTCTATGTTCAAAAGCTCAACAAGAACCTCTTGTCAGTAGGCCAAATGATGGAGCACAACTACTAAGTCATCTTTGATGGAGATGAATGCACTATTAGAGACAAATCTAGAGGATTTCAGCTAGGGCGGAGGAGGGGCTGAGAGGGGTTGGGGGTGGGGAGGAGGAGCTGAGAGGGGATGGGGATGGGGGTGGGGAGGAGGGGAGGTGGATTTATGCAGGGGAGGAGGATGCGAGAAGGGCATTGAAGCAGTGGAGGAGGGGCACGGGGAGGGGCGCTGAAGGGGTGGAGGAGGGTGCTAAAGGGGGTGGTGGTACTGGAGAGGGGGCAGGGGGGGTGGGTGGAGAGGAAGGGGCCACGGGGGGGGGGGGGGGGGTGGAGAAGGGGGGGGGAACAGTGGAGAGGGAGGTGGTTCACCAATCCTTTCGTACTAGTGAAATTGTTCATAGGGACAATGCCTTTCCCTTGAATTGGATTTGGTGTATTATTTGTTGTGTAGGTGACATTCTTTTGACCTTCTAATGGTTTCATCTCTGTGAACCATTCCTGATGCTTTGTCATATGAGATCATGCACTGCTGTCGATGTACCAAGCTCCTGATCTGCTTGGTCAACTTGAAAACTGGAATCCTCTTCTCATCCTCTTTTGAATTGCAATCTGTGTTAAGATACACTGTCTTCTGCATTTGCTCGCTTGCAAGAAATATGTTCTCAGGTTCATTTGCATAATTACGGTGACTAGAATGTTCACCACAATGATTTCCTCTTCCTTGAAATCCCCTCGATTGCTGCTAGATTGACCACCTTGGTCGTACTACTTCTTGCAGCAGCAATATCTTTCATAGTGTCCAAACTTATGACAATAGTTGCACTAGATGTTTGACACGTTGGTGGTCCATGAAGGATCAGGCGAAGATTTTGCCTGATTTTCTTGAAAGTGTAGACTTGAGTTGGCATGAGGCCTTGCCGGACTCTACCAAGGAGGACTGGGACCAAGTGGTGGCTACAATGAAACAGAGATTTGGGATAGTGGAGTCACCAAATGCTTTGATGTTGCAATTGGACCGGTTCTATCAAGGAGGGGGTGAGATGGTCTCTACGTTAGCAATCCGATATGAAACTTTATGAACAAAGTATGAAAGGGCAGCTTTGCGAGCTGTGGCATCTACATCATCAACCCCTCAAAGTCTCGTAGGGATGGAGCAATTAAAGATCATGAGCAAATTGGTTATGGCTTTAGAGCCTCATCTTCGCTCAAAAGTAACGAGTAAAGATCCAACAACATACGTGGAGGCACTTCACATTGCAACCAAGAAAGAAGCTTCTCTAAAGATCGAATCCTCTTTTGTGTCTTCAATAGCTTTAACTTCTAAGGTGGAGGTAAGGGGCACTCCTTAGGTACCAAAGTCCTCTAAGTTAGATCATAATATCTCCCAATTGATGGCAGAGTTTGCTGATTTGAAATTGCATTTGGTTAATGCACGATAACCTAGAGCACCACAGAGTGAAGATAGGCCTTGAGATAAGAGTGGGGTCACTTGCTATGAATGTAATGAAAAAGGTCACTATCGCCCCGAGTGTCCTAGATTGAGAAAGAAAGAAGAAAAACAAGTATCCTTTTTAGAAGCTTCTTGAGGGGATGAGGAAAGAGAGGTAATGATGGCTAAACGGGGGCGTGGTAAAGCAAAAGAAGAAGAAGAAAGCAAGGAAGAAGTAGATGAGGAACATCAGGAAGAGGAACACCATAGTAAGAAAAAGAGAACATCTGGAAGGAGAATTAGCCAGTCAGACTTTCCTTTAGGACAAGGCATTAGAAGCTATGACTTGTTGTCCGACCTTAAAGAAAAGGAAGCTCATATCACCTTTGTTCAATTACTTGCTTTGTCTCCAAAACTACGAAAGGAATGGGGAAAGCTAGCAAGCACAAGAGTGTCAAAGAAGAAAAAGAAGAAAAGTACCATTCCTGTTGTTTAAAAGGTAGATATAGAGGTTCGTGTGATAATGTACCTGTGATTGATGTGATCATTGATGGTCAAGTGATTCCTAATGTTTAAATTGACGGAGGTGCATCGATTAATGTCATAAGTGAGAAGACCATGATAGATGCTGATTTAAAATACTCTAGTAATACCTCTCCTTATCGCATCAAATTGGCTGACAACACTAGGGTAAAGACCTTGGGAGTTGTGAAGAATCTAGAAAAGGATGTATGTGGAATTTCTGTGCCAACTACTTTTCAGGTGATCCCTACAAAGCCAAATGCATGTGCCTATCCATTGATTTTGGGAAGGCCTTGGCTATGCAAGGTGAAGGCTGTTCAAAAGTGGGATATTGGAGAATTGATTTTGCAGGGAAATGATAAGAAGGTGCACTACAACATCAGAAGTCGCAAAAAGGAAGTTGTCAAGGAGGAGTCTCAAACATCAAAGAGTTCGAGCTCTGACTTAACCGGTTACGAAGAGACAGGGTATACCTCCGAGGAGTCCAGCTTAGAGGGTGAGGTGGAAAGACTAGCCTTTGGTCTTTGTCTTGGTGCTGATTGAGATGAGTCAGGAGGGAACAAGGTGGTGGTACAAGAAGATCCTCTATAGAGAAACTTCATGTGGAGGATGTGGAGCACACTAAACGACGCCAATGCAATGAAGAGCTTCTTGGTGATTCTCTATCAGCAAGTAGTGAGAAGCTCCAGTTCTTGGATATGTTAGATGATTTTCCATGTCTCTTTGCAACAAGCTATTCACAGGTTCGACCAATCTCTCTTCTGGAGCACAAGATTGAGTTGAAGCCAGAAAGCAAGCTAGTTGTGCAGCACTTAAGGCGATTGGGGGTGATCCAAGCTGAGGCACTAAAGAAAGAGGTAACACAACTACTTGAGGTAGGATTCATCTTTCATGTTGATGATTCATAATGGATATCTCCTGTAGTTGTCACACCAAAGAAAGGAAATAAGTGGCAGGTTTGTGTGGACTTTCATCCTTTGAATGCATGCACTAAGAGGGATCATTTTCCTTTGCCATTCCAAGATGAAATACTAGACCAAGTAGCAGGGCATGAGATGTATTCTGTATGTGATGGATATTCTAGGTACTTTCAAATTTGTATTTGGGAGGAAGATCAAAAGAAAACATCATTTGTCACACCTTGGGGAGTTTTTGCTTACAGAGTGATGCCTTTTGGGTTGATCAATGCACCAACTACATTTCAAAGGTTTATGAGTCAAGTGCTCGAGCCTTACTAAGGAAAGTTCATTAGAGTGTTTTTGGATGATTTTTGCATTTATTCTCAATGCATAGATTACATGGAGAAGTTAAAGATGGCCTTAGCTAGGATTGATGAAGCAAAAGGGTGTCTAAATCCTAGCAAGTGTCATTTGGCTCAAACAAAAGTAGTCTTGTTGGGCCATATTGTGTTTGAAGAAGGCCTGCAAATGGATCCTGACAAGGTTCAAGCAATCATGGCATTGCCAAGTCCTGAGAGTGTCACTGGTGTTTTCAGAATTCTAGGAAAGAGCAAGTATTATCAACGCTTTTGTGATGATTTCACAGAGATAGTGCATCCCATGAACTTGTTGACAAGAAAAGGAGTTTCTTTCCAATGGGGTGTGGAGCAACAAGAGTATTTTTAGCAAAACTTAAGGAGGCCATGAGTAAGGGCCCAATATTGAAGCCCCTTGATTGGTCTCAAGACTTTTATGTAAATCCAAGTGTATCTTTGCATTCAGTTGGTGCTGTATTGCTATAAAAAGGAGAGGTAGGTAGAATGCAACCCATCTATTATGCCAGCTGACAGCTTATAGAGGTGGAAACAAGGTATGAAGAAATGGAGCAACAAGATCTCTCTTTGGTGTTTTCAATCAAAAAATTTTGCTCCTATTTATTACCTCGACCACTTTTCTTCCTTACCTCTCAGTCTGTATTAGCATATCTAGTTTGCAAGCCTAATCCTGGGGGGACATTTGCAAAATGGTTGTCAAAGCTTCAAGAGTTTTCTTTCTCTTTTGTCACTGAAAATACCACTAGGTCCACTATGACAGATTTGCTCACAGGACGGTAGGATCTAAGAGAAGAAAAGAAATATAAGGAGATGATGAAAGGGAGAACCCACCAACAGCTTTTGTCTTGTATTTTGATGGGGCTTTTAGTCCTTCACACCAACAAGGAGCCGCGGGGATGGTATTGATGAATTCTGAAGGTTAAGAAGTATGGGATAGAGGACAAGAGCTTCCAGGTATCACAACTAACAATGCAGCTGAGTATAATGCTTTGATTCTTGGTTTGGAGGGTTGTCTTCAAAGTCAAGTTAAAGAATTGGAAGCAAGAGGAGATTCTCAGCTTATTATAAAGCAAATGTAAGGGCATTACAAGACAAGAAGTCCTCATTTGAAGGAGCTTAATCAAAAGGCTATGGCACTATGTAGTCAGTTTGATTTTTGTAAGTTTGTTCATATAAACAAAAAAGAAAATCAAAGGGCAGATGAGTTAGCTACTCCAGCCATTGTAGTACAAGACCACGGGGTGGTTTCTTTGGTAGACATTGGATGGCCAGAACTGCAAGATGTTCAGCAATATGTGGAAGAAGGCATGTTTCCTCAAAGGTTAACTCCACAACAGAAGCAAAGATTGGTAAGGAAGGCTTGTCCCTATACTATTGTTGATGAAATTCTTTATAAATTGGGAAAAGATAAGGTGCTCCGTCAGGTGGTCCATCCCATGGAGACTAGGAGAATCCTAGAAATGTGTCATGAATGCTCTGGTAATTTTGCTTCAGCAAGAATAGCTAGGAGAATTCTTAATGCAGGCTACTTTTGGCCACGCCTCCATAAGGATGTATATAAATGGTGGCAAAGTTGTAAAGTATGCCAAAAGTTTGAAAGACGATAGTTGATTCCTGGGCCCTTGAAGCCTATTCCAGCATATGGACCATTTGAGAGGTGGGGGTTAGACTTTGTGGGACCACTTCCTCGCTCATCTCAAGGCAAGCATTATTTATTAGTGGCCACAAATTATGCGACTCAGTGGGCAGAGGCTAAGGCCACAGTCAATAGCAAGGCAAGCACAGTTGCAAAATTTCTCTTTGATCAAATTTGTTCACGCTTTGGTTGTCCTTTGGAAATTCTCATTGATGAAGTAAGCTCTTTTAGAAATGAACTAATTGAAGATGTGGTGCATAAGCTAAAGATAAATCATAGCATGTCCACACCATACTATCCCCAATGTAATGGCTTGGCTGAGAAAACAAATGGATTGTTGTGCAATTCAATGGGAAATCTTATAGACACCAAGAAAAGGCATTGGGATAGGCACTTGACAGAGGTTTATGGGCTTACAGCAGAAACACACACAAGCTAGCTATTGGGTTTACACCATTCCAACTAGTGTATGGGATAGAAGCCATTTTGCCCATTGAATTGGAGATACATAGTCTTTGCATTGCTGTTGCAAGAAAAGGAGGACAGGAGGATGCCTATGCTCAACACTTGGTATAGCTAGAAGCCTTGGATGAATGCAGATTACACGCCTTATAAAACTTGGAAGCTTCTCAAAAAAGGTGCAAGGCCCGTTTTGACACCAAATTACGCAAGAAGAAAGATATTGCAGAAGGAGATTTGGTCATGAGATTTGAATCAATGGAAGAATCAGACGGGGGGGAGGAGATCTCAGAGGAGGAAGTTCACATGATGGGGGTGTCTCTAACCCCGCCACCTGCAGAAAAGGTAACAGCTAGTCCTCAACAGCTTGAATCTATGCTTTCCCCAGACCTCACTCCAAGTGAGAAAGACGAGTTCCTAGAAATGTTCAAAGATTTCCCTGATCTCTTTACAACTAGTTATCGCCATCTTCGCCATGTGACTGCCATAGAACACAAGATAGAGCTGAAGCCTGATGCGAAGCCTGTGGCTTAGAAGTATCGGAGATTAGGGCCCCTAAAGACCGATGCTTTGCGCTCAGAGTTGCAGAAACTTGTAGAAGCTGGGTTTATTGTGTCGGTTCACAATACTGAATGGGTTTCACCAGTGGTAGTCACCCCAAAGAAAAACAACAAGTGGCGGGTCTACATCGACTATAAGAAACTCAATGTAGCCACCAAGAGGGACCATCATCCTCTTCCCTTTTAAGACCTCATTCTTGAGAAGGTAAGTGGTCATGAGATGTATACTTTCTGTGATGGTTACTCCGGGTTTTATCAAATCAGAATTGCTGAGGAGGATGTGCTTAAAACCACATTTGCCACACCTTGGGGGACATTTGCATTCAAAGTAATGCCATTTGGCCTCACCAATGCTCCTGCTACCTTTCAAAGATTTATGCAAATGGTGTTTGCTCCTTATTTGGGGGTTTTCTTGGAGGTGTTTTTAGATGATTTTTGTATATTATCGGCACGTAAGGAGCATATCATGAAGGTTAGGTTGGACTTTTAAAGGGTCAATGATGTGAATGGCAGCCTCAACCCTGATAAATGCACCATTGGAGCCACCCAAGGGAGGTTACTGGGACATATTGTCTGATAAATGCACCATTGGAGCCACTCAAGGGAGGTCAATGATCTGAGGGCGTCAAGCCTGACCCCAAGAAGGTAGAAGCATCTTGGTCAAAGATTTTCTATATCAATCTTGGGTTTGGTGAGCACACTCTGGCGGGTATTCTTCTCCAGCAAGGGGAGGATCGGTTCATGTATCTCATTCAATTTGCTTCTCGACAATTGCTCGAAACTGAACGACGCTACTCTGAGGCTGACAAGCATGCTTTGTCTTTGGTGTTCTGCATTGAGAAATTTTAGCATTATGTTGCTAGAAAGTCCTTCATTATAATCTATAGCAATGGTCTTGAAAGCAGGTTCTTCAATCACCAAATCCCATGGGCCGGTTGGCCAAATGGTTGGCAATTTTACAAGAATATGATTTTTCTTTCAAAATTGTAAAAGGGGGTTGTTCCAACTTGAAGAATGCTTTGATTGATTTAGAGGAGTGCCTCGATGTAACCCTTGTAGCGGCCATAGAAGTTGGGGATCCATGGTATGGTGGAATCTATAGGTTTCTGACCGCTTTCTCCTTTCCTCCAGAAAGTACTAGCTATGAGAGAAAGAAGATCCGCAAAGATAGTAGGCGCTACACTCTCTTTGATGGGGTGTTATACCGTCAAGGCCTGGATGGGGTACTAAGACGGGCCATTGATGCAGATGAAGTACCTAAGGTATTGAAGCATTATCATGATGGATTTTGTGGAGGCCATTATGTCGGTGACTATACCACTAAGAAGATTTCACATGCTGGGTACTACTGGCTGACCTTGTTTAAGGATGTCACTATGTATTGCAAAACTTGTGAACCATGCCAATTCTTTGGTAGGAAGGATTTGCATCCTGGGCAACATCACCCAATGATGTCCATCCATCCGTTTCAAAAGTGGGGAATAGATTTTGTTGGGCCCCTGCCCATGACTGCCCGCAAAAAGAAGTATCTTCTGGTAGCCACTCAGTATGTCACTAAGTCGGCTGAAGCTATCGCTCTCCCCACTGCAAATGGTAAGGCAGTTTCAAATTTCATATTTGAACGTATCTGCACAAGGTTTGGGATACCCATGGAAATAGTATCTAGTCCATTCTTAAATGAAGCAGTGGAGTTGCTCATGGATCGCATGGGTATTAATCATCGCACTTCTAGCATCTATTATCCAGCATCCATGGGACAAACGGAGCGGACCAATGGCCTCCTTTGTAAATCCATGGGAAAAATGGCTACAGGGAGCAGGAGCCAGTGGGATTAGAAGGTCACTAAAGTTGTGTGGGCTTACAACATCACTCATAAAATGTCTATAGGTCACACTCCTTTTGAGTTGGTGTACGGTACTGAGGCAGTTTTACCCCTAGAGATAGAGATTACGGCCTTGAGATTGGCACAAGAACAGAGGATGACAGAAGATGAACATGTAGAGGCTAGGTTGGTATAACTTGAGAAGTTAGATGAAACCCGATGCCTTACACTACATCAAACAAAGATCCAAAAGAATCAACAAAAGGCCCGCTTGGATGCTAAAATTCGCAAGGGATGGGAAAGACACTTTGCTGAGGGGGATGTTGTGCTATGCTTTGATAACATATTAGACCACCAAATGGATAAGAAGTTCCTGCCACTGTGGGACTGGTCCATACAAAGTCATCAAGGAACGTAGCAATGGGTTTGTACAAGTTCAGGAGCTGCATGAGCCATATGGCAAGAAGGTGATCAACAAGCGTTATCTCAAGCACTTCTTTGTCCGTGATGGTCCCAGGCATGGAAATGCTATGCATTCCCTGCCTTGGGGGGGGAGCTGTTATGGATAAATTTGACCAAAGTAAAAGGCATAAATATGTGTGTGTGCTTGTATGTGTGGCAATAATAAAATATGGTGTGCATAAGGCCCAGGGTTGAGGTGGCAGGGCATGACCATGTGCCACCCTTGTAAGAGGACCCATAAGGTGTCTTGTACATAATCCATGGTAATAATAATACAAAATGATAAGGTGACATGGATCCTCCATGCACCACCCCTCCACCTAGGCGGTCCCACACCTGCATTTAGTGAGATATTGCCCAAGGACCATGGGAGAAGTAATATAAAATAGGTGGAGATGGATATTATATTGGATTATTCCCTCCACGTAGGATAGGCCCATGTGGGGGGGGTGTAGAAAGTCCAAGAATGCAAGTTAAATAATGGGAAAGTAGGATGAGGTGGCAAGATTCCTTGTGCCAACCCTCCACTTATCCTCCTAGATGTTTGAATGTATTATAAAATTGGGAAGAGCCCAAGGGAGTATCTTAGACTTGGGATATGGGGGTTGATGTATGTGGAAAAATGAGGCAAAGGGTTGTCGCATTCTTGTAAAGCCACCTAGCTAGTACTTTGATTTCCCCCCCCATCTTTCCAATAAAGCATGACTCTCTTCCCTTGATGTTTCCATCTCTACATTCCACCTCCCATCATGTACATGCTCCTCTTCCCCCTCTCCTTCCCCCTTGTGCCATAGTCCCTCTCTTCATTCCCACTCCTCTTAATCTTTTTTCCCCACCTATGTTAAGGCTTCTTCCCTCACGTTCCCTTTTCCTCCATGGCCCTTGAGTGTTGCAATGCCTAGCGTCTAGCCTCATGCATTGAATTCTTTTCTAGTTAACAATGCACATGCATGCGTGATGTGTTGAGTAGTGCAAAATGCCTATATGATTGCTAAGTAGTGGAAAATGCCTATATATTGAATACTCTTGTACGAATCACATTTTATGTACTATTTCTAGTACATTATGATACAATTTTTAAACATGATTGGTTGCTTTTGTTTCTCTCCTTCTCTTTTATCGTCGTTGCAACCTCAACATGCTCTATTAAATCTTGAAGACTCATTAAAAGAGAGCTATCCCTTCAAGCTTCAAAAATACATTTTACTACTTGAAAACATATTCTCTAGTTTCTTATTGTCTATTATCTTGATCAATGGTTTTATTTTTAAATCCCTTGCACCCTCCCTTTGGAAAAGTTTCAAACATTTAGCAATACCCCATATATCGTTTGGAAAAAATATCATGTTGTTTCACTTTAAGTTGTGGATTACTAACTAGGGTTACATCTATATGCAATTCTAACCCTTGATGGTAGCATAAGGTATCAGAGCACAAAATATCTAGTCTATAATTGGATTGTAACTCTTTTGTTGGGTTAAGGATACAGGGAGATGAGTGGCCAAGATGGCATGTAAAGATCCAAAAAAATATTCAACCACACCACCAATGAAGTTGGCAAGAAGAGGGTTAATTGAATATGTAACCTCACAATTCTATGAGTAGCCAAGACTCTTTTTCATTTTACCCCTTCTCTCTCTCTCTCTCTCTCTCTCTCTCTCTCTCTCTCTCCCAGTTGGTAGAGCCTCTCTCCAAGGGATGCAAGTAAGAGGAATTCTCCACCTGAGTGTGAAGGGGAAAGATTCTCTCTTTCCTCATAATTGAGAAACCATCAACAATCTTGACATATTGTACCATCCTTGGATCTAGTGATAAACATCTCTTTTGATTAGCAAATCATTCCTCAGCATGAGGACATTTATGCATAAGTGCAGTGGACATCATCAGATTCAGCCATAGCACAACCTGGGGATCCTCAATGTTTCAATATGCACTTCTGGCTATTGTACACAGTCCATACTTAATGCAGATTAGTGGCTAACTGATCTATCCCTACACCAGCATTCGGCACCTCATATGCCCCAGGGATATCTTATGCTTTCTCAGCTGTATTTCAGGCTTTTAGGCCTTTATACTGTCATTTCCACCTTGAGTCTATGACAAATGCTACATCCCATGCCAGGATGCTTATCTATGCACATATCAAATCACCTTCATCTCTTGACAGTTGAGCATACAAGTTTGACTATGCGGTCTTCTTCGACCCCACATCATTTGACATAAATTATTCTACTACAACATACCTCACATTTTGTTGTCAGTTATTTTGGGTTGGTGACACTCTTGTATGTCATAACCTATCGGATAACATCTCCATAGCTACATCGACTAGCTTCACATCCGGATGCCTCTTTTACAGAGTAGCTACACAGTCTATGATGACTTATGACATGTTCACAGCACGCAACCATACATCCAGTCATGCACACAATCATCTTTTGATCGACCATTCTTTGATCTAGGTGGACTTTACTTTCTATATATTTCCTTCCTCTTCCCTTCGGCCTATCTTCTGGGTTCTATTCCCAAAGGCGAAGGATGACCCACAATTTAAGAGGGGGAATGTGTTTTTATGTACATGATCATAAGTTGTACTCATTGTGTAGGCTTTGGCTACGTAGTCACTGTGCTCACACATGCATATTCTTTTAAGTTTTGGATGCTATTGTATGCACCAAACGAAATCCACAAAAAGGTCTTGTACATGCACCCTCTACTTACCCAGCAATTTAAGAGGGGGTGCTGAGGATGTTGGAGGGAGGCTTGGAGAGGGGAGAAGGTGGAAAGACAAGAGGGAGGCTTTGGGGAGGAGGTGGAAAGACAAGAGGCATCTTTAGGGGCAAGGAGGAGATAAAAGGTCAATGGAATGGAGGAGATAGAAGGTCACCTTCAGGAGGAAGGAGGAGATGGAAGGTTAATTGAATGAAAGGAGGAGATGCAAGGTCTCAGAGCCACGGGTTAAGACCTAGCCAAAATTTAAGAATCAAAGATCCACCTTCAGATGGGGAGTGGTTGAGGATGGTCATGCATCTTTGCCCGTGCAAAGCACGGGTTCGGTACTCGTTACACTCAATTGTTGCTTGGATTTGGAAAGAGGTAGCATAACTTTGAATGAATTAGCATTATATAACTTGCATTAGTGTCTCGAGTATGTATGAACTAGTAACACCAAGTGGTCTAAGCTAGTGTCACGAAGAATGTATTGTGGTATCTAGCATATTATGCGAGGATGAAGATGTCCATGATGACACAACACAGTACTAGAGGGTGATTACATAGCCCTCAAAGTGATATTTGATTTAGGTTTACTAGTGAGCGGAGGCAACAGATCACTAGCTTGAGACAGAGGCGATGGGGTGTTATTTGGAAGTTGGGACAGAGGATCCAATCGATCTACATTATTTGGGTTGATTAGTGCTTGGTTGTGGGGGACTAGGTAGTGGTGTGGGCTAGTCCCCAAGAGGATTTGGTTGTTAATGGTCATCCAAATCTTCACTTGTTTTCCTCCTCTACGGTTTTCACTTCACCTACTATAGAACAAATATACATGCAAAGTGCTTCGTTGAGCTCCCCATCAATAGTAGTAGGGTATCGAATCAACTCGTTGGTAAAAACCATACAAATTGTGGATGCCTCACTCTCTTCAAGAAGATCATAAATCCCAATGGAGGCATCAGCCATCATGACCCATTTAAAGATGTTTCAAAGTCTTGGCAATTCTCCAACATAAACTCTCAAGTGCATCAAGTAATTGCTAATATCATTTACAAACTATGAAGTACGTTTGCAACAGGTTCGGTCAACATTGCAGTCCCCAAGGATATCCTTCATGCAATCTACAACTGCCATATATTTTTCCTCTAGCTCTTCATAGCATTGCACCAATTCGTCCTTCTTGCAGGTACTCTCATAATTGTCTATGGTTTTTTAAGTTTCTACAAGCTCAAAACTAAGATCATGTTATAGGTTTGTCACTACCTCCTGAAGTGTTTGCTTCTCATATTCAAACTTATTGTTTTGACCTCAGAAGATGGTACTTCAACCTATTTTGACAACTCTACATTCTTTTCTTTTGCTTTAGCAAGGGCCTTTGTGAGTGTGATCCAAAGGTAGTGTGAACCATGGGAACGTCTCCCCCTGCAAGTGTTTGTCTATACCATGTTGAAGGTCAGAGAAAGCCTTAGTCACCCTGCTTCAAAGGTGAGCCTGCACATAAGAATAACTGATCCCCGGGATTGGATATTGCAATAGCCTGGCTAACAAACGATGACTTCTTGCTCTTCTTCGTCCACATCAATACAGGTGTGTCTGACATGTAGCTAGCCTCTTCCACGTGCCTATTCAATTCTGCAACTAGGCTTGTACCTCTTGGTGAGGATGTGATCTATCTCAAGCAACAAGTTCGTGCACCACATTAATCACCTCAAAACAACACTGACCTGGCACTTCTTCACTTATTATCAATCATTGCCCTTCTCCCCATTCAACCCACCTGAATCAGCATGGATGTTTGCTAGCGACACCTGTGGTGAAGCATATCCTGACTCGTGAACAAAATTTGCAGCACGCACAGCCCGCTCCACATCATTATGAGTTCTGGATGATGAAAGCAAGCTCGACCATGCCAAGGCGACATTTTCAAATGGCATACTGATGATCAGGTCTTCTGCCTCTTCCAATAGGCCTCTTCGCCCAAGAAGATCAACCATGCACACATGATGCTCCAGCGAGGGGGTTAAGCCATGGTCTCTATTCATAGAGGCAAAGTATCGCCTCCCATCAGCGACCATACCTGTATGACTGCATGCAGTAAGAACGGAGATGAAGGTGATCTTGTCTGGCTTCAAACCTTTGCCCAGCATTTGACCAAACAATTGCAGGGCCTCCTTGCCATGCCCATTCTGGGCACATGCTGCGAGCATGGCATTCCAGGAAACCACATTCTGCTGTGGCATCTCTGCAAACATCGCCCTTGTATCATCGAGGCTCCCGCACTTGCCATACATATTGAGGAGGGCTGTCCCCACAACAACATCTGGCTCCCATCCATTGCCAATAGCTGTAGCATGGATCCCTCGACCCTCATCCAGCGCTGCTACACTGGAACATGCATCCACAACACAAAGGATGGTGACCTTGTCTGGCTCAAAACCTTCGGATTGCATTTCAGCAAACAGTTGCAGGGCATCCTTCCACTGCCCATTCTGAGCACATACAGAGATCATTGCACTCCACGATACCACGTCCCGCTGTGGTATCCCTGCAAACCCTGCCCTCGCATCATCTAGGCTCCTGCACTTGCCATATATATTGACCAGGGCTGTCCCCACCACCACATCTGACTCCCATCCATTGCCAGCTACAAAAGCATGAATTGCTTGACCCTCTTCTAGGGCTGCCACAGTGGCGCATGCATCCAGAATGCAGATGGAGGTCAACTTGTCTGGCTCAAAGCCTTCAACCTGCATTTGACCAAATGCTCGCAGGGCCTCCTTGCCATTCCCATTCTGGGCACATGCAGAGATGAAGGCATTCCAGGAGATCACATCCCGCTGTAGCATCTCTGCAAACACTGCTGTCGCATCATCCAGGCTGCCACACTTGCCATACATATTGACAAGGGCCGTTCCCACATTGTCCAACTCCCATCTGTTGCCAACAACAGTAGCATGGATCACTCGACCCTCTTCTAGGGCTGCCACACTGGCACATGCATCCACAATGCAGATAAAGGTTATCTTATCTGGCTCGAAGCCTTCAGCCTGCATTTTATCAAACAGTTGCAGGGCCTCCTTGCCATGCCCATTCTGGACACATGAAGCGATCATGGCACTCCAAAAGACTACGTCCCTCTGTGGACATTCTTCAAACACTGCCCTCACATCATTTAGGCTCCCGCAGTTGCTGTACATATTGACGAGGGATGTTCGCACAACAACATCTGACTCCCATCCGTTGCCAGCAACAGTAGCATGGATCGCTCGAACCTCTTCTAGGGCTGCCCCACTGACACACGCATTAACAATGTTGATAAAGGTGATCTTGTTGGGCTCAAGGCCTTCGGCCTGCATTTGACCAAACAGCTGCAGAGCTTCCTTTCCATGCCCATTCTGGGCATAAGTAGCGATCATGGCATTCCAAGAGACCACATTCCGCTGTGGCATCTCTGCAAACACTGCCCTCCCATCATCCACGCTCCCGCACTTGCCATACATATTGACTAGGGCTGTGCCAAGAATAAGATCGGACTCCCATCCATTGCCAGTAACAGTAGCATGGATCACTCGACGCTCTTCTAGGGCTGCCACACTGGCACACGCATCCACAACGCAGATGAAGGTGATCTTGTTTGGCTCGAAGCCTTCAGCCTGCATTTGAGCAAACAATTGCAAAGCCTCCTCGTCAAGCCCATTCTGGGCACACGCAGAGATCATGGCATTCCAGGAAACCACGCTCCGCGTTGGCATCTCTGCAAACAATGCCCTTGCATCGTCCACGTTCCTGTTCTGGGAAGACGCTGTGATCATAGTATTCCAAGTGTACACGCCCCGATCAAGTAGTTTGTCAAAAACAGCACGTGCACTCTCCAAGCTTCCACACTTGCTGTACATTTGGACCAGAAGGTTACCCAGAAATCTATTGCCTGCATATCCACGCCTGCTCATGTGTTCATGCACATGTTTGCCCTCAGACAGGGCCTTGGCACTGGTGCAACGCCTCAAAAGCGAGGCGTAGGTACCATGATCTGTCTCCGGACCCAGCTGACCAAGGATCTCCGCATTCAAGCTTTCACGCTGCTCGCACTCTTCATTCCTCTGATGCCGCACGACCTTGTCTTTGTGCCCACCAAAGTCTATTTTCGTGTCCCAAGCACCAGGGCCGGGCCTTTCCGAGACATTCGAGGTCGCTTTGCAACATAATATCCTGTCTGATAGCCGTCTCTCCGAAGACAAAGGCTCAACCGCAACATGGGGCATGCCCGAAGCCGATGTCAAACAAGAAGAAACAAGGCAAAGGAATAGAGCCATAGGCTCAATGTTGTCGCGAGAACTGAGAGCCAAAACCGCATATAAAGGCTAACATTATCAGGAAATCAATGGGATTTTCGACCAGGAAAAGCAGGAAAAGAGCGAGATGCAGACTTACAGTTCAAAGCAGACACGAAAAGTGATAGCAGAAGGAACCCATCTCCCTCGCTCTGTGCCAGGCACTACACACAAAGGACATATGAAACTATTTGCTTGAGACATATGTCGTAGTTACAGAGACTCCATCTGAAGCATAGTACCATCTCCTTTGCTATACCCTTCATGGCTCCATCTTTGCTACTCCTCCTCCTCCGTCCCACGTACTTAAAAGTCTTAGAGGAGAGAGGATTACTCACATAATACCAGACTCTGGCAGGTAGCTGTATTGAGCTAGAATATATATAAATGAACTTAGTGCTATTTCCTAAAAATTGTTAAATAATATTTTCCTTTTTGACTTAGTTTTTAAAGTGAATTTAGAAAATAGATTTATGTAAACTTGCAATTTGAGAAGTATAAATTATGATATCAAGAAGAGCACTATAATAATACAAATATTTGAAATACACTACAATATTATTATAAGAGTAACAATACATGAAAATTTATCTCGTATACTTAAAAGTAGTTATTATTGGAATTGTTATATCATTAAAAACATGATGTTTTTAAAAGCATGAATTAATAATAGTTCATACATGAAATATTTTATGTGTATTGAAAAAAAGTAGTAATGCTTTGAAAACAAAAAAAATTGAGTAATATATGCTATGAATTAAGAGTTCTTCAAGAGTATGATTTAACTATAGTTTGAAATAGGAAGTTCTTTACATGTATTGAAAATGGGCTTCTATGTAAATATACTAGATTATGTCTCTATTTTTTAGAAAGTAAAATTTTTTTGTAGATGCTGGATTTTCACTGAGGTTATTGTAGCCACATGTCGAGTCGGTTGTGTTGAGTTCTCTTATGAATTTCTCTTCGAGTGTATCTGCTTTGCTTTTTAAGTTTGTGGTGGCTAGGATTTCTGTTTTGAAGTTCGAGTGGAACGGTTTGTACCTGTTAACATCATGTTTCATTTTTAATGGAGGATTGGTTTGGTGTTGTGCTATCCGTTTTTTAAGATTACTAGTTTGTCCAATCTATCGTTTTTCTGTAGCAATACATAGAATAGAATATACGTAATATGGGCCTTTTGTGCCTTTTTCTTTGTCTTCTTCGCAATTTACTATTTGAAATAGCAAAATGAAGTACGATGAGTTTTTTCAAAGATATGGAGTCAAGAATGTACATGTAGGTGGTGAAATATATTGTTCTTTGGTGGAGTCGGGAAAAACTCAAAATGTTCGCCATATGCTTCTTTTGCAAAATTCAAATCAATTATGGAAGTTATACCTTCTATGGTTAATTTCCAATTCTTTTGCTTTTTTTAAATCATTGGTTTGGAACATGTTGTTGAACTCCGCTAGTATGACATTTGCAGTTTTACGATCTATTTTGAGGAGTTCCGCTAAGCTTACATTATTGTAGCCAAAGTGTAGAAGTTCAAGACAATAAGCTGAAATTCCTTCTGAGTGCTTATCTATTATAGCTTGTGCTTCTGTTCTCAACATCATTGGAGTAATGATATCGTCCTCTTTTGTGATTTTTCGAATGATGTACTTAGTTAGACTTGCATTATGTTTGAATTGATATTATGTATATGTTATTTATTTAATTTTTTAAAATGAAAAGTTTAATTATTATTTTTATATAAAATTGTTTTGCTAACCGTTAGCTCTCATTTCTTTGTCCCCATGTTCTGCCTTCCATTGTTGTACTTCATGTTGATTGTTATCCATGAAATTCCTAAGGTCTTGTAGTGTGCTTTGTTAGATATGCTCAATGCCCTACCTTCCTGGTAACCACCAGTGGTCCAAGGTGCTCAAGTTCTAAGGCCCCCATATGAGGAGAAGCCATGTGTGAGCCCGAGACACTGGATGGTTGGATCTTGACTTCATGTCAGATGAGGTCTATCAATGAGACCGTTGATGGTCGAAAGGTGATCTATGTGAGTCTAGCCTATGGGCTAGGCAGGGTAGGTAAGCTGGTAGCATAACAAGGCACATTGTCTTGATTGTGTAGGAGCCCCTTGCTCTCGTTGGGGTCTAGGAGCCAGCTGGCCCCCAGTTGGGGGGTCCCAGGGGGGCCAGCGGCCACCCTGGTAGGGGTTCGAGGGTGAGAGCTCCCGAGGCGAAGGTATAGGAAATATTCCTTAAATATTCCATGGACTAGTCGACTCCACTGACTAGGTTGATCCGACTACCGCCCTCATAGCTATAAAAAGGCGACCTTCCCAGTCCATTGAATCAGATCAGATCTTCCACCTAGTAGCTCTTCACCTAGTATCTATCTAGATCGCCATTTAAGCTTCACTGCGGGAGCGCACAGGTGGATGAAGCTATCATTTATACTACATCAGTATTGAAGGAAAATTTTGTTTGTCTCCAGTTTGCTGTGTACTTTGTTTAGTTTCTGTTCCACTGCGCCGTGTAATTTAACATGTTCCATCCATAAATGTATTCATTTGGTTCCATTCTAGCCATGTTTATGAGATGCATTTGATGTTAGAGTTAGCTCAAATGTCCACCTCTCATGTAACCCACCAATATTCTGTATACCCAATGTTGTAAGGCCCCCATATGAGGAGAAGCCATGATGGGTATCGGATATTGGGAGGGATCCCCAGTTTAGACACTGGAAGGGGTCTTAGAGTAGACCAGATGGTTATGAGACGGCTTAGGAGCCAAGAGTAGATACCCGTCTGCACAAAGGGGGGGTTCGGGGGGGCGATAGCCCCCCCGATAGCAGGGGGTCCGGGGGGCGCAGGCCCCCGGTGGGGGTCTGGGGGCAAAGCCCCCAGCGGCAGGGTCCGGGGGCTGCCGGTAGCCCCAGGCCCGACGGTATGACCTATGCGCGATCCTTCATCTGCCCGCCGGCATGTTTTCTGAAGGGTCGGTGGTCTTCTAGGCCGACTGTCTATTAGGCCGACTGCCTATTACAGGGCCGACCGTCAACCACTTACACTATATAAGTGGACACCCCCTATCATCAGATCACCAGTTCTTCACGCTCATAGTCCTCCGTCCAGCATCTGTCTAGATCATCTGTCTAGATCACCATCGAAGCTCTGTCTGTAGAGCGCACGGGTGGACAGCCAACCATCAGTTGTATCAGCAGTTTGGTATATCAGAATTTTTGTATTCTCTCCAGCTTTCCATCGTGTACTTGCGTTTTGTTGTTATCTTCCGCTGCGTACTATTTTCTTACATTTGAGCTGTATATAAGAAATAATTTTATCCCTTTGTTCTTTTTATTGATTTTTCTTAATCTTGTTGAGCCAATCGGGCTTTACTTTTAAATTGATTAAAGATCTGCGAAATAGTAATCTATTATAGATTGGAATATAAACTAATGTAAAGAAATACTACAATGCGTAAAATTGAAAACATACCTCATCTGATGTTGCCATATTTTATTATTGGCTGTTCTTCAAAAAAGTGTTTGATAGATCCTCCATATTAGTTTGTATATCAAAAGTTTCTTTTGTCTTATATTGATGAATATTTAATAAAAGAATTTTTTATTGATTACTTTTTTTAAAAAAATGGAATCATTAGAATGAAGTCAGATGGATTGATTTTATTTAAGATTCTTAAGTTGTTTCGAGTGGTGACTCATGAAAGCATGACATATGGTAGGCCTGGTGCAAATGATTTTTGTATTACTACAAGAGCCTTTCCTTTGAGTGTGCATCCTTGTGACTTATGTCCTGTAATTGCATATGCTAGTGTGATTGGAAAAGTTGTTTTGTGATACCATATGGAGTACCTTCCGTTTATGTTTTGATCATCTTAATGTGATTTTTTCATTTGTTGATAAGATCTTGGCATGAATTTTTAAAATGTTGTTTGTGTTATTATCTATTTCTAGTGATATGCCACTTGCAATAGCGCCATTTGTAGCTTCGATTGTGAGATCTATATTTTCTGTGATCATCACTTTCACTCCTATTGCTATTTATTGAATGGAGTGGAAATCTGGATCCATTATCCATTCTTGTAATTCTAAGATGTCACATGCATTGGATGTCATAGTGACGCTTTTAATTTGATGCTCATCTAGTATGAGCTCATTATAGTATCATGTGTCATTTTGATGGGTGCACATTATAGTTGTGTCCTTGTCAGTGAAATCGTGAGCTTCACTATCACTTATGATTAAATTACCTAGGTAATACTAAATTTCTTCTACCGTTGGTTGTCTTATTCTGATTATGTTTAAGAATTCTATGTATGTTGGATCTTCTAGGTGACATATTGATGTGTGAAGAAATGAAAAGGTTGCAATTGTCCAAAAACCTGAGTTTCCAATATAGCATTTTCTACAAAATTCATTTTCTTGCACCTTTTGCATTTACATACTGGAGGCAATTGGACATATCTCCGAATAAGAGCATCTTTTTATTTTCAAAAGGTTGCAAAATAATTTCCTTGCAAGTTTTGCACAACTGTCTGATTACTGTATTTAATGTTTGACATGTCATCATTGAGATCGCATCAATTATTATGATTTCTACATTTTGCAATTCTATTTATCATTCGTCTGACACTGGTGAAGAGGCACGAAACATATCGTGTCTCTTTGGTAGAGCAAACTAATGATAGACAATAGTTGCTAATCAACTTAGTCTCATTGCAGCAGCTCCTATTGCTACTGCTAGAACAATGGATTTTCCTTGTTTTACATAATTATAAGTAATGTACTTGATCATGAATATCTTTCCTGAACCAGGAGTACCACAAATGACATGAAGTCCTATGGGTGATTCATTAATCTTTTCATAAATTTCTTTTTGTTCAAAAGAAAGAGTTGCATTTTTAAAGTCCAGCTTGAACTCGTTCATCATTTGAAGTAACTTTGTGCATGCTGTGTTATGTATATTGGTATCTTCATGAAGGTCGGTTGAAGTCATGAAGAAGTTTTGAATAACAAGTAATGGGCTTTTTTGGAGTATCATGTTTGTTAGTTGGTGACGATTTTGATCAATTTTAGCAAGTGCACTTTGCAATATTGATCGATTAGAGATTCGATGTCTTCTTTTGTTTTTACGAGGTCTCGGATATGGCATTCTAAGAAGTAATATTTCATATGATTGTTTTCAAAAATGAGCTAGAAAGTTGCCTACTTTGATTGATAATAGCTCAATAGATACTAACCTAGACATGATGGGTTCGACATCGTACATATTAAAATCTCATAGCTCATCCCTTGCAGCATGTACTTCCCCTTTATGTTGAGCTATGGCTACAAGGGTGAATTGGCCATCAAGCTCTCCACACAGTGTGAGATCCATATCTTCTTCATTTGCAAGACTCCTCATGCTTTAGCTCACTTGAGTTGCCCTTGCCTTGTGCCTCACCAAAATCTTTGTTGTCTTGTTGCTGCATGAACTATTTTGTCATTATTGTCTTACACAGTCTATCTTGGTAACCTTGATGAGGAAAGGAGTACTAAAAAATGGTGAAATCATGGTAATGACAAAAAGAAACTCACTATTGGAACATCGAGTCTCTGCATTCAATCCCCTCCCAAGTGTAAAGATTCCAACCCAATTGGGAGACTACCCTGTATACATTAAAGATTGCAAAGTGACTCTGCTCATAGTTGATGCGAAGTTCAGAGGATGCTTTATAGGGATGTCAAGAAAACTCTTTGCAGAGAGTATAGGCCTGCTAATGAAGAAAATGCAAGCTCGCACTTTATGCCTTTTGCCGAAGATAGCATGGCCATAGCAATCAATCAAGAGTAAACATCCTCTCATGAAGACATAATGCCTGCCCATCAAAAAGCAACAAAATTTATTCCCAACTGTGGGTGGATAGGGAGATGGACAGGGAGACATTTATAGGACAAACATCGAAATGGTAGTTGCCAAGGAAGTAGCTAGGGCAATGCAGGGCAAATAGGCAGGCTACACCCTGTGAAAGTTCACAAGTGCTATCTGCATGAGCAGCTAGCTGTACACATGTTGAATATAAGGCCAGTGACATCCAAAGGCATAGAAGGCTGATAGCAGCCATTCTTAATTTTTTGAAATGTCCAATTGATATATATTAGTTCCCACAACAAGCATAAGCATTGGCACCTGCTAAGTTGTAGACAAGGTTTATCAAGTAGATTCCCTAGGTGTAAGCTGAAGAATCAGTATTCCAATGAAGAAATGTGAAGGACTAACAAAGTCTTGCAAGACAAGTGTCACCGCTAAATAATCAAATTGTGTGGGAGCACAACCATGCAGTAGTCACTGACGAAAGGATCCACCATGCTTCAAATGAAAAGGACAAAACACCAAAAATGGATAGTATGTCTTCTTGCCACCAGAAAGAAAACGAAATTTTTCAGAGGAGTATATAGATCAAGATTCAAAAGGATTTTCCAACGTATTAAAATAGATATAAACCATATAAGGAGTCGAGCCTTCTACAATAAACGCCATATTCCAATCTTGAATTCCAAAAGATCACAAAACGCTCTTTCCTAGAACCTAGTGCTCAACAATTGAGATTGCTGCAATTGGAAAGAAGTCAAAACAAAGACAAAAAAGATCTATGAAATTTCCCCAAAAGTTAGCTTTTCTAAGCACTGAACCAAACCTAGGATCGTGAAGTTCAACATGTTATACAAGAACCTTCCGTCATAAAGTAGCCATGTAATCTGGCAAGAAGAGCAAAGGAGGCCCAGTAGATAGACTTTCAGGGTCCAAAACAAAGAGACTGGTCACCTCAAAAATGCAAATGCAACAATATGTCGAAGGTCATCACAAGGCTGGAAAAAAAACAACTTGCAAAAACATAAATACATCTTGGATACAACTAAAAACAAAATTAACTGATGAGAATCAAAAGACCTTACATTACTCAGAAGGCAAGGGAAGAACCCAAGAACAAATTTATTGAACTGAAGGAAACATCCAAAACTTCTTAAGCAAAGCTGCTTTTTTAAAGCAACCAAGAACCACCCATGTAGAAAGCTAACCAATGTGAAGATAAAGACACATTTAATGTACAAATAAAATAAGCAATATCAAGGAAACAAGGGAATCGAGGTCTTACTTAAGTTGTGAAATAAGAAGAAAGAGACTAGCCTCGAGCTTCTGAGGCTTGTCCTAGTTGAGACGTTGACAAGTCCTGACATCCCGTCCCCTAAAGAATTGAGCTTGTTGGCATACCATAAAGTGAGGCACCCATAGAGCTGGAACTCCCTAGACCTGCAACTTGTGATCCATAAAAACCTAAACCATGGAGGCCATACGAAGAAAGACCCACAGAAGTGAGCACTTGCCCAAATGCCGATGAGAGACCCTGGGAAGCTCCCTGGGATAGGGAGCCATTCAAAGAAGCTAAAAGAGAAGAGTTCAAAGAAAAATTGAGTGAAGAACCAAAAGGTGAGTTCAAAGGCAAATGCTGGGCTACAGATGGATGGAATGAAGCATTCAGGCTAGAGAGACCAGTGTTGGGGTTTAGCAGAATTGACTCTTGAGGAATTGTTGGCTGAGAACTCCTTGAGTCAAGGGGAGTAATCCTAAAAGACCGCTATTGTTAATGATACCAGGAGCAAGCTCGACTATTCTAGGCTACCCCAGAGCTAGGTCTATTGTGTTAGATTGCCCAGACGAGTTCTTCTGCTTTTGCACAACCACTAGTTTGCAAACCAACCTGTTGCCATCGACTATCTTCATCGGTTCATCTAATACGTGCTTGACAAAATCAAGGGACTTGTAGATGAACAGAGCAAAGCCCCTACATTTTCATGTTTGCTTGTCAAATCCTAGATGCCCCTCTTCTATCTCGCCATACTTGGAAAACACAGTAACCAGCTTATCAGCCGAAAAGTCTAGTGGCACGTCAGACAAGTTCTGCTTTTGCACATCTGCTAGTTTGCAAACCAACCTATGGCCATCGACTATCTTCACCGGTTCATCTAATATGCGCTTGACAGAATCAAGGGACTTGTAGATGAACAGAGGAAAGCCCCTACATTTTCATGTCTGCTTGTCAAACCCTAGAGGCCCTCTTCTATCTTGCCATACTTGGAAAACATAGTAACCAACTTATCAGCCAAAAAGTCTAGTGGCACGTTACTAACATAGATCTTACGAGAGGCCACCTCCTGGGAGGGTAGAGATGGAGTGGAAATTGATCCGGAGGCGGCCAACTAACAAATGCTCATGCGGCCCTTGATCTTCTTGCTTAGCACAGAGGGCACAGACATCGTCAGAGGAGAGGTCAGCGAGGCTATTTTCCTGCAATTTCCTTTTCTTGGAGTCCATGGATACGAAGCAGAGAGGGAGAGGGAGAGGGAGGGGGAGAGGGAGTGAGCTTCGAAGTACCTAGTTTTCTTATCAGAGAGATGGAGATGATGAAGATGAAGATGCGATGAAGATAAAGATGAAGATGACACAAATAAACTAGTACTTGTAAAAGTTTGCACCAGAATTGGTTGTTCGCAAATTGCCAAATATCATCCTTCTTACAATATGATTGCACGGTGGTTTGCAAAGATTTTGATGAGCAGTGGTAGAACTTTGTGGAAGAACTTCAGATGTGTGGAATGCCAAATCTTGTCCTTCTTTTGCAAAATGATTACACGGAGGTCTGCAAAGAACTTCAGCTGTGGAGGTATGCAAAGAACTTTAGATGTGTCGAAGATCTTTGATCTCAAAGAATCGATGAGGAGACGAAGAGACCGGACTCGATGAGGAAAATCTAGAACAAAAATGCACTCATATTTGAATCGATGAGGGAATGAATAGAAAGGAATTGATGAGGAAACTTTCAATAAAAATCTCAAAAGGAAAGGCACGCAAATTGAAAGGACTAATCTACGATGAGGAAAGACGAGTGGAAGAGAAGAGGAGAACGAGGACATTAGATTGGAGTTACATTGGAAGAATTTCTTGCCAAACTATAAAATAAATAATACATCGAATACATCATTTCATGAAATGACACATGGCTTCATGAGAGACCAATTTTTCCTTTTATGTCACAATGCTACTTGCCTAACAAGGTGGAGGATCTGCTGGGGCTGCTTTGAGTAGGGTGGAGGTTAAATTTTTATATGAGTAGGTAGTGATTTGTTTTTTTGGTTTTTGTCTCAAATTAAGAGTCGGATTTGCCCTTCTTTTTTTTTTTGCAAAGGTTGTTTTAGAGATGTGATTATCGACATGTATGTGGATCATGGAATGGTTGTCTTTTTATTTTGTTAGGCATGTTTTTCCAAGTTTGATTTAGGTGTGAAGCATATGTTATTGTGTTATGATGATATTGTAGTGCATAGCTGAAACTGTTCATAATTTATTGTAGCAGTTGTAGGAAAGTAAAGGTAAATTTTTTATATGAGTAAATTGATAAGCTATTATTGGCCTAGCTTCTTGGTTGTTTTTTCGAATTAACAGTTGAGTTTATGTTTTTGGATGGTTGTTCTAGGGAGTCAATTATCGACATGTATGTAGATTATAGAATGGTCCGACCAATATGCATATGCATGAATTTTTTTTAGAGAGTCTGCAATTGATGATATTTTTGTGTAAAGTAATTGAAAAATTATTTTGTGTTCTCAAATGGTGGTCTATATATGTTCATAATTTTGTATGTCTCGTGTTTTGTTTTGATTTTAGAAGTTGTGATTTCAATTCCATGTAATGAAATTTTGTTTGTATTTTCAATGATGATGTTGTTTCATATTAAAGTACAAGTGTTGTAATTGTTTATGTATTGGAAGTCCGATGTTACGTAAGGTTGGTAGTGTTGGGATCTAGTTTCTTGTAAACATATAATATCGGAGAATGTCATCTTTGTATTTATGCAATGACCTTGTGTTCAAAGGTTGTATAAGTGTAGTTGTTTCTGTGTGTTGGTGGATCTTATTATTTAATGTTTCCCATTTTGATTGAGCTGTTAGTCTTTCGTTTTCTTTGTGAACATCTTTGTCTACAAGAAAATATTGTTGTTGGAGTGGTTGAAGTAAGTAAAGATTCTCTATGTTTTTTACACATGAAAGTGTTGTGTATGCAAGGCCGTGCATTTGAATTCCTGCTGGTGAGAAACCTAGTTTATCCATCGTTAGACCTTGTGCTCTGTGTATTGTTCTAGTAGTAGCTGCTTGGATGGGAAATTGCTAACAAGTAAGGATGTTTGCTTTGGAAAGGCCGATTTGTATTTCCCTTGTAATTCAGAATATGGGTATCCATTTGCGATTGATGTTTATAGTATATGCTTGAGAGTTGTTTTTTCGAGTTTCACTACCAATTTTTGGGTTCTGAAATTGAATCCACACAATGTTGTTATTGTTGTATCTGGACATGGTCATAAAAACTCCATTTGCACTGTTAACTACTCCATCTTGTTGATTAATCTTCCCCACACATAATTCAACTAACATTCCTTCTTTGATTTGTATAGTTGTGCGTAGTCCATCTATTGCTTTAGGGTTTTCTAGAATTTTAGATGAGATACGAGTATCCTCATTAAATATATCGATTGCTCTGATATTGTATTCTTTACCTATTACTTGGTGGAACACTTGGTCATTATGTTTGTTTGTTTCAAAATTGGTATAGTAAAGGTGAGGGAATGTATGGTCTTTAGGTGACTCGCGAAGGCAATATTGGTTTATGTATTGTATTTGCTAAGGTGTGTGTGTACACTTTTTGAAAGAGTTCAATGTGTGTATGAATTCAGTATTGTTTTGCTACATTGTTTTTTTGAGCTCATAACATCGGGGAAAAATCTTTTGGCGAGCTTTTTAATGTGAGCTTTTTGACCATTTCCTTTATTTTTGTGAGCTTTTTTTAGAAATCCATACATGTTTTTGTGATAAGAAAGATGGGAGGTTAGAAAGAGGGGGAGAGGATATAGGATATGTTCATTTTCATAGCATGTGGAAGGGGTGGAAGAGTGTATACTATGCACAAGGGGGGGGCAGATATGAGTGGCAGTAGGAGGAAAAAAATTATGGAAGATATGTCCATATTCAAAGTAGAAGGGAGGAACTATGGGAGATATGTTCATTTTAAAAGTGTAAAATTTAAAACTTTTGACCTCATATTTGGATTCCTCGTCGAATTCCGGTCATTTTGAGTACCAACATGACCATATTCCGATAAAAATTGGAAAAATGGTGTTTTTGTCATTTTGGCCTGTTTTGGGCCTATTTTGAGTCTGCGCTACAAAAACACCATTTTTCCAATTTTTATCAGAATATGGTCATGTTGGTACTCAAAATGACCGGAATTTGACGAGGAATCCAAATATGAGGTCAAAAGTTTCAAATTTTACACTTTGAAAATCAACAAATTTCCCATATGCTCTCCCTTCCCCTTTACATTTAGTAGATGAACATAACTTTCACATTCCTCATCCTCTCTCTCCTCCTTGCACTTCTCTTTGCATACCTTATAAGTTTCCCCTCTAACTATGATAACGAATATATGTTCCAACTCCCCTCCCCTCCCTTC
Source organism: Dipteris shenzhenensis (assembly GCF_047967505.1). Classification (NCBI taxonomy): domain Eukaryota; kingdom Viridiplantae; phylum Streptophyta; class Polypodiopsida; order Gleicheniales; family Dipteridaceae; genus Dipteris; species Dipteris shenzhenensis. Next base: position 45,491,774 of record NC_141619.1, on the reverse strand, counting down.
TCCATGCCACTTTACCCATGCGCCCATCCCTCCCCTTTTCCTTTATCTCCCCTCCCCTCCCTCTCTCCTCTTAACTGCAACCACAACCCAAACCTTCCACCCACCCCACTCCATGAACCCCCCCCCCCCCCCCTCTCTCTCTCAGGTGAATGAAAAGCTCACAATATTCATGAAAATTGAAAAAAAGCTCATGACAAAAAGCTCACCAAAAAATCACACCCATAACATCGTGGCTTTGTGAGCCAGTACATGTTTGCTATTGTTTGTAATGAGTCTGGCTCCAGTTTGAATACCCAGCTGTCTCTTACTGGTTTTGCTTGATATAGATCTCCACAACAAATGACATCGACATCTCCAAAGTATTCTGAATGTTTTCTTTTGAATGTTCTCATATGGAGATCGGCAAAGTCCAATGTACATCTTCCTACTAATGAGATTTCATCAAAGGCTATAAGTTGTAATTGTTCATAAAGATGGATCAATATGTCAAGCTTTTCCCTTGAGAGGGAGGTTAAGTTTTTTGTTTGTAATGGTAAATGTAATGCGCAGTGTATATTATGTTATAAGCTACTTTGCCTATGTAAGCTAGCATTAATACATGCAGTAGCTCATAATCTACATTTGAAATGGTTCGGTTATAAAATCAGAGTAGGCCTTGCACTATAAGTAATAGAAGGTATGTTTTGCCCGTACTAGCTCCTCCAGTGAGGAACAAATGTATTTTGTATGTTGGATAAATCCTCTTTCGTATCATAACATCGTCAAATTATTGCCTTTGTTCACTGTTTAAAGTTCAAATCATTTTGAAGTACTCATCATTATGCATAAGAATTTGTTTCTTGATTGGAATAATGAAATTGTCGGTTTGTTTTTTTGGCCCTTTCCTTGTGCTTTGCATGTCAAATGCAATATCATACATGGGGAAATTATTTTGTTCAGTATCATTGTTGTTAATATGATCAGTGTCATAGTGAAAATGCTATTGAAGCAGAAGTTTGAGATGAAGGATTTGGGAGAGCTACGTTACTTCTTGGGCATTGAGGTGATTAGATCACCAAGTGGGATATGTCTCTTGTAGAGGCAGTATGGATTGGACATTATGTCCAAATATGGGATGATGATAGGCTATAAGCCTATTTCAGTTCCTTTGGAGCAAAATGTGAAGCTGAGCGCAAATGCACGTGAACTTTTGGAAGACCCTACTATGTACAGATGCATAGTAGGAAGTTTAATTTATATGACTATTACCAAGCCAGATTTGAGCTATGTTGTTGGATTGGTAAGTTAGTTTATGCAGGCTCCAAGGAAACCACATTTGGATGGAGCTATGCTGTTGGATTGGTAAGCGATGGTCTTTACATCAGATGGATGTAAAGAATGCCTTTTTGCATGGTGATTTGCAAGAAGAGGTCTATATGGAGCAGCCACCAGGTTATGTTCATCCTCTTCATCCTGAGTTTGTTTGCAGGTTGAAGAAAGCCTTGTATGGCTTGACGCAAGCATCAAGAGCATGGTTTGAAGATAGGACAGTATCTTGTCACTATTGGCTTTTAGATTTCCACAGCAGATTTCTCACTTTATGTGAGAAAAACAAAGAAAGGTATTATGTTGCTTGTCATTTATGTTGATGATTTAATCATCACAGGTGATAGTGATGAAGATATTCTTCATGTGAAAATTCTATTGAAGCAGAAGTATGAGATGAAGGATTTGGGAGAGCTGTGTTACTTCTTGGGCATTGAGGTGATTAGATCCACAAGTGGGATATGGCTCTTGCAGAGGCAGTATGGATTGGACATGTTGTATCATAAATTGACCAACATAGATTCGATATTGGGATTGTGTGGAATTAAATTCCACTTTTAGACAAAATGAATATGTTGAGTAAAATGTCACAATCGAAGGATATTTATATCAATGAATATGTCAAGGCAATAAAACTCACTAATTTGAGTATAACAACAGCATACGATAAGAAGTCAAGGTCTAGTTTTCAAGACGAGAAATTGTTTAAAGATTGGAAAAGTTTAATAGACCTAGATGGGGATTCCTCACTTTTAACATGTGACCAGGAAGGATATGTTTGCCTTCATGCAAACAATCAGGTTTTCAGGATGACGAGAGAAAACAAACGACACAAAAGACTACAATACATTAAAAAAGAGGCTTTTTTAAAGAAAGTACAAACAGTGAAAAGTGCCCTTAGTGAAGTTGTAAGTGCAATGGTAGATGAGATTAGAAGTAGGTTTCCACAAAATGACCTAATGGAAGCATTTACCATCATATTTCCACATTTTCGGGTCAATGGATCTTATGAAAGTATCAAAGTAGGTCTAAAGAATCATTTGGATGCTCTCAAAAAACACTTTGGACAGGACATTGACATGGACAATATAAAGTACAATGGTTTGTTGGATTTTGGAAAGATTTATTCACAGTCTTCCCTTTTTGGAGAAGTCACGCATCAGCAAAGTAATTTAATGGAAAACGTTCAAATGCAAGGTTCGATGGTTTGGGTTTGGAACGAGCTCTCTCGCAATACATTCCTACAAGATAACATTTCTGAGTACTTCAAGCTTGTAAATTTATGTCAAACCTTTATTCTTGGCTTAGTTGAGGATGAAAGGTGTTTTAGTACTCTCGATTACTTGAAGAATAAGCTTCGTAATAAGCTAGATGATAACTTAGATCTTAGCTTGAGATTATAGTTTTGTTCTTATGATGTTAGTAGCTTTCCGTATGATAGAGCATTAGCACTTTGGAAGTCAAGCTGTAAAAGAAAAGGCTATAATTAGCTTTTTTGGACTATTTAAACTAGACTTTGAGAATTTTCTTCCCCCATTGGATTTGAAGGATATTCATTATCCTTAAGAAATTTTATGTTTTGCATACTCTACAGTATCCTAAATGCTAGCTATTTCATGTATTTTGAAATTATGTAAAACGAAAAAGACAGAGTTTTCAATATAACTAGTTTTTAGTATATTTGTGAAAATTGAAAGTTTTTTAAATGCCCTAGAATATTTAGCCAAGTTTTAAAACAAAAACTATAACAAAAGATATAATTTGCGAATTCTTTGAAACTTTTAAAAATAATTTATGAAAAATTTCGCCAGTATATTATAATACTATATTTCTATACCTTCGATAAAAACATCCCTAGAGAGAGAGAGAGAGAGAAACAACATAGGGGTTTGTGTGTGTGTGTGTGTGTGTGTGTGTGTACTCACCCTGACCCGGAGAGACACCATATGATGGGGATAGGACATATGGTATCCTTCCCCCCACCAAGAAGAGTTAGTAGGGATGTAGTATTGATATGACAGCCCAGAAAGTGATTCTCATATATGAATTTAGTAATTATCTTTTTAATCTTACGTTGGAGAAACCCATTATCACAAAATAGTTTTGAGTTTAGTCAAGTCTAGCTAGGCCATCTCATGGAGATCTCATGATTGGATGCCACATATATGATAGGGACAACCTGAGATAAACATACCTTGTAGCAGTTGTTCTTGGGTCTATTGCTATGAAGATGAATGAAAGCAACATTAGGGATAGGTAGTTTGTCTTTTTTCCATGCAATTGATAAGATATAGTTTCCAATAAAAGGTTTTTGTAATAGAAAGGTGGTATTGAGAAAGCTAGTATCTAGAGTAGCTGATCCAATGTAATTGGAAGTAGGTTTTACAGAAATGAGGTTAAGCAGATAAATCCATAAGGGGTTTTTTGGTGATCTTTCTTGGGATGGATCAAGGCATCTCAAAATAAACCGATTATTGCAAAAATTAACATAATCTATGCATCTGAAAGAATATAAAGAGTCTTTTGCCATATCCCAAAGGTTTAAGACCCATAAGTCTCCGAATAAAAGCTATCTCAAACTTGAGAAGATATAAATTGCACCATGAGGAGGAGCATGAATACCCCATGGGTATTCCAAGTACTTGTTTAGCAATGTATTTTCACAAATGCATTAGTCAAAACATAAAGATTAAGTTCGATGAATTTGTCAAATGAAACCTTAGGTTTTTAAATCTTAGTCAACACCAGCCTGTGATTATGTGTTTCAAACCCTGAAGACTATTTTTTATGAAGTAAGTCAAAATCTCAAAGAAGACATCAAGCTATCCTCCCCTGTATGTGGTATAGCTTCATAACATGTAGTAATATCAAATGTGTGCATGGAAAAAATGGATGGAGGAAGATTAATTGGGAAGTCACAAGAGCTATTAATTATCCAAAAGGCATTAATCTTCTTATAACAGAATTTCCATGCATCATTATGTATGTCAATAGTCTTTTCCTTGAGTCCAACAATCATGCTTACTAGGCTAGAGTTAATAACTATAGTGATATGTGAGAAAACACATGCATGAGCATTAGTAATCCATCGAAACTTCTTTTTGTGGCTTTTATAGCTACACATGAGATAAGGTAAAGTTAACACCTTCGTTACCCCTAATTCAAATGATCTAATTCTTTCTTTGATGCATGTCGTAATGTTTTCCTCATTCCCACTCGTAGTCTCAAATTCATTTCTAGATATCCTATCAATAGCTAGTAGTTGGCATATCCTTTTGCACATGAATGTAGGTGTTTGTGGTGATTTATCCAATCCTACTACAAAGGAATGTATAGTAAGGTATTAAACTTCATCCATTATATGTTGTTAAATTACATGTCGCACTAGAATAGAAACTGAACAAAGAATAGAGAGTACACAACAAACTACAGACGAACAAAATTTTCCTTCAATACTGATGTAGTACAGATGATGGCTCCGTCCACCCATGCACTCCTACAGTGGAGCTTAGATGGCGATCTAGATAGATACTAGGTGAAGAGCTACTAGCTAGAAGATCTGGATCTGATACAATGGACTGGGAAGGTTGCCTCTTTATAGCTATGAGGGCGGTAGTCGAATCAACATAGTCGGTGGACCCGACCAGTCAACCTAGTCGGTGGAGCTGACCAATCAACCTAATCGATAGAACCAACTAGTCGTCCATGGAATATTCAGGGAATATTTCCTTTACCGTTGCCTCGGGGGTTCTTGCCCTTGAACCCCCACCAAGGGGGCCATTGGCCCCCTTGGGACCCCCCAGACCCCAGCGAGAGCAAGGGGCTCCCACACAATCACCTTTCTACCATCAACGATCTCATTGATAAACCTCATCTGACATGCAAGTCAAGATCCATCCAGTGTCCTAGGCTTCACACATGGCTTCTCCTCATATGAGAGCCTTACAACTTGAGAACCTTGGACCATTGGTGCAAGAGGGTAGGGCATTGAGCATATCTAACATACGTTTATCTTTATACCATGGTTGGGATGATGCATTCCAATTCGGACAACATCTATCGATAATTTTAATACATATCATTCTAATCTTGTCTTTATGATGGATTCTAGGTATCATATTCAAAATATTACATATCTCACACCATGCCTTACATAATTTCTCAATAGCTATGAAAGGATTTGGCAGGAGTGGGGTGATATGATTCAAACCTTTAGATAGGAACTCCTTAATCTTTGGATGATGACATATAGATAAGTCCATCATGAGCACATGTGACTCATCTATGAATCCATCTTTTAAAAAGGGCACAAAGTGTTTGCTTTGTTAACATATGCATGAAGTGTTTTGAGAAGTGGTAAATGTGTCCATAGGATGATAAAACCAATTTGAGATATTTGGAGTATAAGACCATGCAATTCCAATATTTTCAAACATGTTTACCTTAGAAGGATCAAAACTTTTAATAACTTCCAGAAAGACCCACCTGGGTGAAATAAACTCAAAAACTTTTGAGGAAAAACAAACATGGATAAACCTCTTAGAGATCTTCCTCTCCACAAAAAGGGTTTTCATACCATTGATATGAGTCGCTAATGATCATTGGGGGCCATCACTCGAATGTGATTTGTTTGGCGATGTCCAAAGCATCATTGTATCTCTTGGCTCCATGCACAGGATGCTTGGAGGAGTAGGAAGATGAGGATCCATGTGGAGTAGAAAACCTTGATTTTTTGAAAGATCCCTTGGATGACTCAATAGCGAGGCTTGATTTAAGGATTTATTTAATAATGAGAGCCAGAGGAGTATGATTGATTTTTGACAGGAGAGGGGAGCTGGGAGCAGCACGGGTCAAGTTATGAGAGGGGAGTTGGGAGCAGCACGAGTCAAGTTATGAGCACCTTCAACTAGTTGTTCTTGGAAAAGGTAGTATGCAATCATACTTGTTCTAGCTTCAATGGAGAGAGAAGAAATCCAAGCAACAAAAGCATAAAACTGACCTTTAGGGGACCCAAGTGTAAAGAGGCTTTGAAGGTTGTGGATCATGTACCAGAGGACTTGGTCAAGCCACATGATAACGTAAGTAAACCTAGATCCATCACGAGTAGAACACCGACACTTAATGTAAGGCCTATGAATGTTCCAAAGAGTCTTGATGTATTTTTTGCTTGATTCTCTACAAGGACAGCTTTGATGCAGAAGTAGACCCCATGGCTTGAACATTTGGACTGGTTGAAGGTTTGGAGGGAAAACAAGGGGAGGGTAAAATTGAGGTCAGCTGAGAGAAAATGCTTGTCTTGCCATACAGATACTTTGCACTGGTCAACTGCATCAGATGATAGACTACATAAGGTAATGAGTGACTCAAGAGTAAAGGGAGCACAGTGGTTAATAGTCTCAAGATCCCATAGTTTGTGAAAAAGGCCACTAAAATCTAACTCAAGTTGTCTAGGGGGCAGAAGATAATGAAGGAGGCAAACTCTGCAAGAGGATTATCATGAGAATTTTCAGAAGAGGCAAAGTCTTGGGTTAGGCTTGCCAGGGCCTCTTTCTCAGCAGAATCAAGTTCATCAAAATCCACCAAGGGGTTTAGCAGAATGCAAGCAACTAGGGTAGGCAATGGAATCAGGGGTAAGTTATTTACCAGTAGGAGTTTGTTCACAATGGCCGAGAGAACCTTGTGATAAAACACTAAATCTTTCTCATAAGAAGAGTTGACATCAATGAGACACCAGATAAAGGAATTAAAGGCTGCATTAGCAGTGTGGGGATCCTTTCAAAATATTGCAAGTAATTGCAGCTAGTCATTAATGGAAGCAATGCTAATAGCTGAAGGTGTGTCCTTTCCTTTTGCTTCTTCTTCAAACTTGATCAATTTTTGATGAAATCCATTGTTTGGAGAGCAAGCTAGTACCGTTTGGATGCCTTGGGCCGGAGGGGGGCAAATGTCATCCGTGAATCTAATCTTTAATAGAAAATCATTCCAGCATTCCTGCACATATTTTAGCAAAGCGGGATAATATTCATCAAGTTTGTAAAAGTTAAATAGTTTTGAGTTATGCAAAAACTAGTGTCTTTGCCTAACCCGATAAGTGTTTATCGAGCAACGTGGCACGTGGCATAAAACATGTGGTAGCCCACCAACATGATCCATGGTTAACCTGGCCAAGGGTTAACAAGGTTTGAGTGTGTGTGTGTGTGTTTAAAGAAAAGAAACCTATAAACAACATGGCACATGATGCTCAGATAAAGGTGGAAAAAAACTTTTTTCATATTATAACATGAATATATGAGTACAACTAGTAACAAAATGTTGAATCCATCGAGTATTCCCGGTTCCTAGGTCGGGGTCCACTTACCTACCACCATCCAAAAAAAGCCAGTTGTTAGAACAACGGAGTTTTAAATGGGTAGATAGGTAATGCTTGCACACCCTGGCTTGTTATTGCTTTACAAGGAAAAACAAACCCATCAGGACTCATATTTGCAAAGTGAAACTACTAGGGGGACATCATGAAATGTTGAATACAGAAGTGTTGGCCTACCATATAGGAGGCATGATGAATGGCAATAATATAGAAGCAAAATTACCTAGCCTTCCATATAGGAGGCATAGACCGGCATAGGAAAAGACTTTTTTAACAACAGACATTACTTTAGCATTTCATGGAAAAGGTGTAGTATAGGTTAGCTTTTTCAGGTCAAAAAGAAAGGACAATAACAAGAAAAAATGTATTAAAGCACACTCATCTAGCCTTCCATAGAGGAGGCATGAAATAATTGACTGTGTCACTATGCATTCATTAAAATATTAAATCATAGGTAGATGCCTGTATAGGTAAAACATGCATCTTGACCATTATGAAGATGGGACTAATTATAGTACAAATCCAAAAGAATTTCTTATTAAAAAGAGTGTAGGTTGCACTGAGGGATGCTATACACTGGGTAAACCAAAAACAATTATTTATTAGCTCATGGAAGAGACAGTAGGTCACTACTAGTGGATTCTTAGTTTCTCAAATTCTTGGATTTTCGGGGAAGATAGGGTCATGTTCTAGCATTTGTATAAGCATGATGCTTTGTCAATCCATCTTTGCTATCCTCATCCAATTTTATAGCCTCTTCCAATTTTTTATTGATGAAGGCAATAGCGGTAGGATCCGATTAATAGACATACAGGCTGTCTTTTGATGTGTATAAGTGCCAGTGTGTCCTAAAAAGAGATGTCCATTTATTAATATAAAGGGTAAGAAAGCGGTATCAACAGAAAAATGCTAGGGGGACATTATGAAATGTTGGAGACAGAAATGTTGGCCAACCATATAGGAGGCCATATGCATGGCCATATTTTGGAAGCAAAATCTACCTAGCCTTCCATATAGGAGGCATAGACCATCATCAAGAAAGGACTTTTTTATCAACATATAATGTTTTAGCATCACATGGAAAAAATGTAACATACAATAACTTTTTCAATTCATAAGTATACATCCTAACCTTAGTAATAATGTATTTTAAAAAAACAAGCCTTCCATAGAGGAGGCATGATAGACTATTAAGCCTTCCATGTAGGAGGCGTCTACTACATAAAAACATGCAAAAACCTAGTCGTCCATGGAGGAGGCAACTTAAGCAAACAAGAAGACAACAGAAGGAAGAATGTATCATCTGGCCTTCCATATAGGAGGCATGAAATAATTAACCGTGTCATGTGTTAGGATCTCATTAAGAAATTACATCACAAGCATATGTCTCCACAAGCAACCTATGCCATGTGGCCTATGCGAAGATGGGACTAAATAACATACTTAAGATGAAAAAAGTAAAAAATAAAAAGCATAATTACGAGGAAAAAAAATTTGGGGGGCATAGGCAATTAGATACCAAAAAAGGATGATGTATAGTAATTAGCTAACTTAATGACTAGCACTTGCCCAAAAAAAACGGCTAAAGTAAAAGTCACCCAAATCTATGGACTCACACTTAAAGTAACCAAACCAATCGCTATCTAGAACCTTAGAACACCTAACCTATAAGACTAAGTAAAAGACTATAAGTACCACTAAAAGCAAGGTTATCAAAAGGACTAAGAAAGCACTAATAGTAACATAAAAAGTAGCACCACAAGTAACATTAAACGTCAAATGGCTATCTATGTCTATACACAGAAACACGCGAAGCATACGAATGACCAAAAACATACACGAAAACTCAGCAATTACAACCTCATGAAGTAAGTAAGGCAAGTCATAAGCTACCAATGTTGCAAAATGAAGCCTATCATTAAGTTAGAGAAAGATTCAGAGTTTGGTGTGAGACGATCCACAACGAGAGAAGGGTCTTCACGGAGAGGGAGAGCAGCACCAGCTTATAAGCCTGCGCCATTATTTGAACGGATTGGATCCCATGTAGCAGAAAAAAGGAGGGCCAGAGAACCCAAAGAGTAGGCAGGGGACCAAAGCGGGTGACCGAGGCGACATGCATTAAGACGACAAGAGAGATGCCTAAGTAATAGAAGGCTAGCACGCAAAGGTAGTCACAAATCTAGCATTATCACAGCCATTCCATCTCTGGGCGCAACAACCCAAACGCGGCATGGCGCAATTCTATGCAAGAAGGCAGCGAGGGCGGGTGGACAGCATAACCAACAACATATGATCCAGGTAGCTACGTAGAAGAAGCTGCAAGCGTTGAGGTAGTGTGGAGAACAAGGGGAGCCGCGTACGATGTTGCAGCAATAGAAAGAGCGCATGAGAGGACTGTTAACATGCTAATCACGTAATAAGCATGTAGGTAGTTAGAAGAGAGGAGAGAGAACATGAGTTCAACCCACAAGAGAGCGTAGGAGGAGGAGGCGAATCGGTACAGGATGAGTTGAAGATAGTGGAGGGATTTGACATCTAGAAGGGGGGAGCACCATAAAAATAGGGAGCAACATCCTCCTAGTAAATGCCCCTCATATGCACTCCACACTAGACCTAGGATGCCACCAAATCATATCGCTGTGACCTACTTAAGTAATGCCTAAATCTATTGGATCTTAGCTACCCAAATGTTCACCCATAGGTTCACAAAGAGTCAAATATTATTGTGGGACGGTGACCGAGGGGGAAGGGGTAGTGAAAAAGAAGTCCGGCATTTTTAGCTCCTTCTACCACATACATTTTGAAAAAACTTTTGCTCATGATCTCCAAGTAAGGGATAGATTAGAGCATAACACAAGGTGTCATAAAGACTTTGGGTTTGCTAGTGTCTTGTAGATCTGTGTGTATGTGTGTGAGGAGTTCAGAGTGGGCTAACATGTGTGAGTGTAAGTGTGTGTGTGTGTGTGTACGACTATAGTAGGGCTACGGGAAGATTTCCACTTATTTGCCCACATGTGTATCCATAAGACCATAGATTGTCAATTATTATTGTAGGACAGTAGCCTCCAACATATGTTATTGTCATGAGTTTTAGCAATATTTTTTAATTATTCATTATCAAGAAGATCACATCTTGACCCTGGGAGGATACCTCAAACTTATTAGGCAAGAAAATCGCTAGGCAATAACCCATCTATGTGTATGACTAGGGTAGGGTTTAGGGGAAGCTTTTCATGAGATTTATATTTTAACCAATACTTATGACCAGGAATCTGGCATAATTAATCATGTGGTAAGGAAAAAAGGACATTATAACAAGTATGGAGTAGCCCATGTATGTCCTATCACAAATCATAGTGCCAAAAAATACATATTGAGACTGTGGAGTTATCCCAAGTCTAACTAAAGAGTATTAGTATGTGCATATGCATATCTGTGTGTGTAATATATGATGGGATACAGTTACACTGTGTCTGTGTGTGTGTGTGTGTGTGAGAGAGAGAGAGAGAGAGAGAGAGAGAGAGAGAGTGTGTGTGTGTGTGTGAGAGAGAGAGAGAGAGAGAGAGAGAGAGAGAAAGAAGATAAAGAGAGAGAGATAGAGAGAAACAACACAGGTGTGTGTGTGTGTGTGTGTGTGTTTAGAATTCATTATCCCCTCAATAATTGAACCATACAATCGATTCAGTCATAGATTGGCCTTAAACTAAACAATTAAAATTTAAAAATAATAATTGAACCATACAATCGATTCAGTCATTTCTGATTCGAGGCCTTTTCGGGGCCCGTTTTGGTGGCGGAAGATTTCCGCAGGCACTGAGAAAAAGGCCCTGTTTTTGCTGTGCGACCACTGCTCTGCAGGTCGGTGAAAAGTTGCCACAGAAATTGCATCGTATGCCTGTGCATAGAGATATTAGGAGTTACAGAATCATCCTTATTGCCTGTTGATGCAAAATCGTCACTAGGAAGTGACTGTATGGTCAAATACCACTTTTGTCAGTTTTGGAGATGTGCCCTTGTGAGGCAAAAACTGCGTTTTTTGTAGTGACAGAATATTTTGCAGTAGTCTATAATGGCGTCTGATTCTCTTTCATAGATTGTCACTGAAAAGCTTGACAAGAACAACTTCCAAGCATGGAAGTTTAGAATGACGAATTTCCTTATGGGAAAAGGCTATTAGGAGTTCATCACAGGAAATGAAGAAGAACCAGTTCTTCCGAATGTTTCCAATCAACAAGAAATGCATGCATTTAAAGGATGGCATGAGAGAGCCAAAAAAGTTCTGTACTGGCTATCTATCAGTATTTCAGATTCTATGATTGTGCATATTCAGGATGCAAGTACGCCAAAGGAGGCATGTGATACTTTGGCAAAAATGTACAGCACAAATATGCAAGCCAGGAAAATGCAGCTCAAGCTGGAGTTGCACAATGTGTAAAGAGAAAATATGAGCATCAATGACTACCACATGAAGGTGAAGAAAATTACAGATGCACTTGCTTCCATTGGGTCGCCAGTGGAAGATGATGATCTAGTTTCTGTGACCTTGAATGGTCTAGGAAAGGATTATGCGCAGTTCTGGACATCCATTGCCGTCCGTGAAAAATTTCCTGATTTTGAGGATTTGTTTGCTCTTCTAATTTCTAAAGAGCAGAGAAACGGTGGTGCATCTTCTTCAGGAGGAACTTCAAAAGAAACTATCTTCTACTCAAATGCTGGAAGAGGTAGAGGCAGAGGTAGAGGAGGTCGATCTGGAAGCCGTGGTAGAAATCAGAATATGCAGCAAAGTCAAGAAAACCATTCCTATGGAGAAGGACATGGTAACTCTGGAGGCAGGGGGAGCCAAAGAGGTCATGGTGGATGGCAGAGAGGCCAAAATGCAAACAACAATGTTGAATGCTACTACTATGGTAAAATGGGTCATATGGCTAAAGACTGCTACAAAAAGCAGAATGACATTATGAATGGAAAATTGCAGCAAGGCAATTATGCATCTTCTAGTAGACAGGGTGATGACAGAAATGAGCATCTATTTATGGTGCAGCACATGACCAATTCTGTGACAAGTGCAGAAGAAAGAAATGATGTGTGGTATGTTGACTCAGGTGCGTCAAACCACATGACAGGTCATGCACAATGGATGCAGGATGCAAGGAAAATGGATAGACCAAGATTTGTGGAGACTGGTGATGATACTGCACATCCTATTGTGTAGATTGGTAAAATTCCTTTGTCTATGCAGGATGGGAAAAAGAAATACCTGTCTGTGATGTATTTCATGTCCCGAATATCAGTAGGAACCTGGTTTCTGTTGGTCAAATGGTTGAGCAGGGCTTGCACGTCAGATTTAATCCTCATGCATGCTTTGTTGAGGATATGAAAATAAACGGTCGCTTGATAGCAAAAGGAAAGAAGAAGGGCAGGATGTTTACGTTGGATGCAGACATGCCTGAATTGAGTGCAGCAATGTTTGCACATGGGATCGGTGTAGTTGCAAATATTGATATCTGGCATAAACACATTGGTCACATTAATGTACAGCGACTTAAATCAATGCAGGCCCAAAACATTGTTGCAGGATTGCCTAAATTCAAGGTTGCAAAAATGCATAAGGTATGTGAAGCCTGTCAATTTGGAAAACAGGCAAGGAAACCATTTCCTAGACATGTTCAAGAGATTAAGAATCCATTGGAATTAATCCACTCTGATGTGTGGACTACTAAAGCTGCATCTATTGGAGGCTGTCATTATTTTATCACTTTTATTGATGACTACAGCAGAAAAGTTTGGGTGCATTTTATGAAAAAGAAAAGTGAAGTGTTTGGGCATTTCAAAGCTTTTAAAGCTATGGTTGAAAAAGAAACATGCTTGCAAATAGAATGCCTAAGGTCAGATGGAGGGGGAGAGTACCTCTCAAATGAGTTTGCAAGGTTCCTGCAGGAGCATGGCATAAAGTAGCAATATTCATGCAGTCATACCCCACAACAAAATGGACTTGCAAAAAGGAAAAACATCATATTGGAGAGCTATCTCGGGCCATGCTAAATGAAAAAGACCTACCAGATTATTATTGGGCTGAAGTAGTTGCTACAACAGTTTACATAATGAACAGGACTCCCACTGTAGCAATACATGGCATGATGCTAGAGGAGATGTATACTAGTAGGAAACTAGATATTTCTCATTTGAAAATTTTTGGTTGCATTGCCTATGTTCATGTGCCAGATGAGTTGAGGTCCAAGTTGGATCCAAAAGCTGAGATGTGCATCTTTATTGGTTGTTCTTTGCAGCAGAAAGGGTATAGATGCTATAACTCTTCTACTCATAAGTTTACAGTGAGTAGAGATGTTGTTTTTGATGAGATGAGCAGGTGGTATAAACCAATAAATGTGATTGATGATTTAGATGCACAAAATGGTAATGCTGCATAGAATTCACTGTAGCAATCACAAAATATTAGTGGACCATCAGTGTCCTCTAGTAGTGGTTCACATACTTCGCCATGGATAGGTAGATTGAGATCACGAGAATCTCCTCAAAGCAATGCAGATAGTGGTATGCAGGTATCACGAAAAGGAAAAGAGAAGGTAGATCAACCCATGTTTGATGTGAATGCAGGTCACTCTTATGTGGATGGTGAATCCAGTGGCTCAGAACAGAGCATTGATGATGAGTTGGGTATTCCTTCTATTGTTACACCTGGAGTAAGGAAGACCAGGGTTGTTTTGAGAGCACTAGAAGTGAGCCTATTTTGCGCAGGTCTACCAGAGCTAGGTATCCTATGGACAGGCAGAAATATGATGGATTTACAGCCATTTACTATGCCTAGATGGTCAAAGTGATACAGGAACGAGAACCCACTTCTTTTGAGCAAGCCATGGGAAAAGAAAAATGGGAGAAAGACATGGATGAATAAATGGATGCCTTGGAAGCAAATGCTACATGGGAATTGGTGCCTTTGCCTAAAGACAAGAATGCAATTGACTGTAAGTGGGTTTATAAGGTGAAGCACAATGCAAATGGTTCCGTGAACAGATACAAGGCAAGATTAGTTGTCAAGGGGTATGCACAGACATATGGCATTGATTATGAAGAAACATTTAGTTCGGTTGCAAGGATGGCAACCGTAAGAGCAGTCATTGCTATGGCTGCATTAAAGGGATGGTCTTTACATCAGATGGATGTAAAGAATGCCTTCTTGCATGGTGATTTGCAAGAAGAGGTCTTTAAGGAGCAGCCACCAGGTTATGTTCATGCTATTCATCCTGAGTTTGTTTGCAAGTTGAAGAAAGCCTTGTATGGCTTGAAGCAAGCACCTAGAGCATGGTCTGACAAGATAGGACAGTATCTTGTCACTATTGGCTTTCAAATCTCCAAGGCAGATTTCTCACTTTATGTGAGAAAAATAGAGAAAGGTATAATGCTACTTGTCATTTATGTTGATGATTTGATCGTCACAGGTGATAGTGATGAAGATATCCTTCATGTGAAAATGCTATTGAAGCAAAAGTTTGAGATGAAGGATTTGGGAGAGCTGCATTATTTCTTGGGCATTGAGGTGATTAGATCACCAAGTGGGATACAGCTCTTGCAGAGGCAGTATGGATTGGACATGCTGTCCAAATATGGGATGACAGGCTGTAAGCCTATTTCAGTTCCTTTGGAGCAGAATGTGAAGCTAAGCATAGATGCAGGTGAGCTTCTGGAAGACCCTACTATGTATAGACGCATAGTAGGAAGTTTGATTTATATGACTATTACCAGGCCAGATTTGAGCTATGCTGTTGGATTGGTAAGTCAGTTTATGCAGGCTCCAAGGAAACCACACTTGGATGCGGCTAGACGCATACTTAGGTATGTGAAGTCCACATTGTAGTATGGACTATTTTATGAGGCTGGGGTTCAGATACAGTTGCATGGATACACTGATGCTGATTGGGCTGGTAGTATTTCTGATAAACGATCTACTAGTGGATATGTGTTCTCTTTTGGGAGTGTTGCAGTCACTTGGAGCAGCAAGAAACAGCCTACAGTTGCCTTATCGAGCACAGAGGCTGAGTACAGGGGTGCAGCAATGGTTGCATGTGAGGTAGCTTGGTGGCATAAGCTACTTTATGATATGCATCAGTCTACATATGGGCCAGTTGTCATTTATTGTAAAAACATGAGCAGTATACACTTGGCAAATAACCCAGTCTATCATGTTAGAACAAAGCATATTGAGTTGCATTATCACTATGTGTGGGAGAAGGTTTTATTAGGTCTTATTGATCAAGTTTATGTCAGCACAGAGGATCAGGTAGTTGACATATTCACGAAGGCATGGGGTGTGGAGAAGCTGCGCAAGTTCAGAGACCTACTTGGTGTGCAAGAATTGGGATTGAGCTCAAGGGGGAGTGTTGAAATATCGAGCTCCACTCGTGATATGTCAGGGTGACCGTTGTGCATTTATGTCATCGACTTGTTAGCTGTAGATGCGGTTGGTACACCGCCCATGAATAATAGCTAGATGACAGCTATCCTTATATACTCTAGCTCGTGGCTCTCAGTTAGTATGCCACCTTAGTTAGCTGAGTTTGGTTTGAGACCGACATATAGAGTTCTTCTATTTCTTTGTACTAGAGTTATTTTGGCTTTCATAACTAAGAAGAGGAAAACTTTTTTCAGCCTCGACCTTTGTGTGTATTCCCCCATTGTGTATGTGAGAAAGCCGCAAGTCAGACTCCTTCCTTCTCTCCCACTATCTTCACACATCAACCCTCATTCCTTAGCATCGAGCCGTCGTCCTCTACTGTTTCCAGCATGCCATCGAAGCTTCTCTCACAGGAGTGCACGATTGGGAGGCAACAGTACCATCTATTGTATCAGTTTTATAGTAATCAAATTTTTGATTCTCCATACTATCTGTTTTCTCTCTTGCGCATGAGATCCTGTTATCTGTTGAGCACAGATGTTGTATTGTTTTCTTACATGGTATCAGAGCCTGGACTCTAGCAAGAAGATTTGGTAGTGTGTTTCTGTTTGCGAGCAGATTGTGAGAGATGGCCCAGCTTGCAAGAATGCGAATCCCACCGTTCAGCAAAAGCGGAAAGTTGGACGGCACTAACTATCCACTCTGGAAGTTCAAAATGAAGACCATCCTAAGTGCATACGAGCTTTGGGATACTGCTATTGGGGTGGACCTAAAGCCGATTTTAAGACCGAATCTAGCCAATGCAGCACAACATATAGTACCAACTATAGATGAGATTCTCGCGTGAATAAAAAGAAATGCAGATGCGTTGTGTTCTTTGTCTGTAGTGTAAGTGATTCTAGCATGGCATTAATTCAACATGTCACCAAAGCGGAGGAGGCATGGACGGTCTTGAAAAATCAACACGAGACCACGAATCAGACACGGATTCAGAATCTGGAGACTCAACTCGCGAATGAGAAACTATCTGAGTCTGAAATGGTAGAGAATTTCATCACCAGGGTAAAGAATTTGTGCGATTAGATGACCGCAATTGGCATCACCATCATCAGCGAGGATCTAGCACGAAGGTGCATACGGATTCTCCCACCAAAGTATGATGGTCTTGTTACGGCACTGAATATGCAGAACAAAAATCCACCCCTCAACTTTGAGGATTTCAGCACAATGCTTTTAGAGGAGGAGATGCATCAAAAGACGAGGACTAGAGAAGATTCGGCTTTCTCGGTTGGATCAAAGAAAGGTAAGGGTAAGGACTCTGGTAACCCATCTTCTTCTGATGATAAAAAGAGAAATAAGAAGATCAAGTGCTTCTATTGGAACAAGGCAGGGAACAAGCAGAATGAGTGTCGCAAGAAGATTGCGGATGAGAAGAACAAAGTAAAGAAAGTCCAGCAACAGCGTGTAGGTAGTACCAGTAGAGCTGTTCATAGCAATTGAGGAGGTTTGCACGGAGGTAGTTCATGTACCTATAGATGAACCTTGGATTATTGACAGTGGTGCATCGCGCCACATGACCAGTCGGAAGGATTGGTATACCTCTCTACAGCCGATAGGGAATGACATCTTAGTAGCAGTCGGCAATGATGCAAATGTCCAGCAAAAGGAAAAGGTACGATTGCTCTCAAGTCAGATGGAGTTGTAAAACAGTTGTCCGATGTTCTTTATGTGGCAAGTATCAATAGGAACTTGTTGTTCGTTTCTATGATCACGGCAGCTGGTATAAACCAGTAAATGTGATGATTGATGTAGATGCACAAAATGGTAATGTTGCACAAAATTCACAGCGGCAATCACAAAATATCAGTGGACCTGCAGTGTCCTCTAGTAGTGGTTCACATACTTTGCCATGGACAGGTAGATTGAGATCAGGAGAATCTCCTCAAAGCAATGCAGATAGTGGTACGCAGGTATCACGAAAAGGAAAAGAGAAGGTAGATCAGCCCATGTTTATGTGAATGCAGGTCACTCTTATGTGGATAGTGAATCCAGTGGCTCAGAACAGAGCATTGATGATGAGTTGGGTATTCCTTCTGTTGTTACACCTGGAGTAAGGAAGACCAGGGATGTTTTGAGAGCACCTGGAAGTGAGCCTATTTCGCACAGGTCTGCTAGGGTTAGGTATCCTGTGGATAGGCTGAAATATGATGGATTTATAGCCATTCACTATGCCTATATGGTCAAAGTGATACAGGAACCAGAACCCACTTCTTTTGAGCAAGCCATGGGAAATGAAAAATGGGAGAAAGCCATGGATGAAGAAATGGATGCCTTGGAAGCAAATGCTACATGGGAATTGGTGCCTTTGCCTAAAGATAAGAATGCAATTGGTTGTAAGTGGGTTTATAAGATCAAGCACAATGCAGATGGTTCTAAGAACAGATACAAGGCAAGATTAGTTGTCAAGGGGTATGCACATACATACGGCATTGATTATGAAGAAACATTCAGTTCGGTTTGAAGGATGGAAACTGTAAGAGCAGTCATTGCTATGGCTGCATCAAAGGGATGGTCTTTACATCAGATGGATGTAAAGAATGCCTTCTTGCATGGTGATTTGCAAGAAGAGGTCTTTATGGAGAAGCCAGCAGGTTATGTTCATGCTATTCATCCTGAGTTTGTTTGCAGGTTGAAGAAAGCCTTGTATGGCTTGAAGCAACAAGCACCTAGAGCATGGTCTGACAAGATAGGACAGTATCTTGTCACTATTGGCTTTCAGATTTCCAAGGTAGATTTCTCACTCTATGTGAGAAAAATAGAGAAAGGTATTATGCTGCTTGTCATCTATGTTGATGATTTGATCATCACAGGTGATAGTGATGAAGATATCCGTCATGTGAAAATGCTATTGAAGCAGAAGTTTGAGATGAAGGATTTGGGAGAGCTCCATTATTTCTTGGGCATTGAGGTGATTAGATCACCAAGTGGGATACAGCTCTTGTAGAGGCAGTATGGATTGGACATGCTGTCCAAATATGGGATGACAGGCTGTAAGCCTATTTCAGTTTCTTTGGAGCAGAATGTGAGGCTGAGCAAGGATGGAGGTGAGCTTCTGGAAGACCCTACTATGTACAGACGCATAGTAGGAAGTTTGATTTATATGACTATTACTAGGCCAGATTTAAGCTATGCTGTTGGATTAGTAAGTCAGTTTATGCAGGCTCCAAGGAAACCGCATTTGGATGCAGCTAGACGCATACTCAGGTATGTGAAGTCAACATTGCAGTATGGACTATTTTATGAGGCTAGGGTTCAGATACAGTTGCATGGATACACTGATGCTGATTGGGCTGGTAGTATTTCTGATAGACGATCTACCAGTGGATATGTGTTCTCTTTTGGGAGTGCTGCAGTCACTTGGAGCAGCAAGAAACAACCTACAGTTGCCTTGTGGAGCACAGAGGCTGAGTACAGGGGTGCAGCAATGGTTGCATGTGAGGTAACTTGGTTGCATAAGCTACTCTATGATATGCACCAGTCTACAGATGGGCCAGTTGTCATTTATTGTGACAACATGAGCAGCATACACTTGGCAAATAACCCAGTCTATCATGCTAGAACAAAGCACATTGAGGTGCATTATCACTATGTGCAGGAGAAGGTTTTACTAGGTCTTATTGATCGAGTTTATGTCAGCACAGAGGATCAGGTAACTGACATATTCACAAAAGCATTGGGCACAGAGAAGCTGCGCAAGTTCAGAGACCTACTTGGTGTGCAGGAATTGGGATTGAGCTCGAGGGGAAGTGTTGAGATATCGAGCTCCACTCGCGATATGCCAGGGTGACCATTGTGCATTTATGTCACCAACTTGTTAGCTACAGATGCGGTTGGTACACTGCCCACGAATAATAGCTGGATGATAGCTATCTTTATCTACTCTAGTTCGTGGCTCAGTTACTATGCCACCTTAGTTAGTTGAGTTTGGTTTGAGACCCACATATAGGGTTCTTCTATTTCTTTGTACTTGAGTTCTTTTGGCTTTACAACTAAGAAGAGGAAAACTATTTTCAGCCTCCACCTTTGTGTGTATTCCCCCATTGTGTATGTGAGAAAGCCGCAAGTGAGACTCTTTCCCTCTCTCCCACTATCTTCACACCATGAAGAGAAGATCTCGCAGACAAAGCATTTGCTAGGAAGAGAGTTTGAAATGATAGTTGGTGCATTTCTATTTGGGGATTGAAGTTTGGCAAGAGCCAAAAAAGATCTTCATTTCACAGCTGAAGTATGCTAGAGAGATACTGAAGGCATTTGGCATGGCTGAGTGCAAGATAGTTGGTACCGCTATGGAGGTTGACGTGAAGCTCTCAAACGAGGATTCATCACCACTAGTGGATGAAGCGAAGTACAGAAGGCTTGTGGGCAGTTTGATTTACTTGTGCAACACATGGCCGGACATTAGTTTTGCGACTGGTGTACTAAGTAGGTTTTCCAATATGCCCCGAGAGAACCATTGGAGGGCAGGGATGTAGGTACTGAAATACATCAAAGGCACACTTGATTATGGCATCACCTATACCAAGGGCAACATCTTGACTGGATTCTATGACTCAGATTGGGCAGGAGATGTGGACATCAGGTAACTAGCATTGTCAAATACTAAGCACGGTCTGGCATTTTGCAGGTTGAATTCTTCCATAGGCTCAAAGAAAGACATCCAGACTGCAACATTGGTATGAGATTATTTTAGATAATGAAGCCTTCTTTTGTACAGAGTTGGGGGATAGTTACACATGCTGCTGTGAGTACCATGTGCAAATGATCTTTCTAAAGTATGCATTGAACCACATGCATTCTCTTACATTTGGGCTCCATGGAGCAGGATGCAAATACACATGTCGCATTTGTGCCACAGATGATGGCACAAGCACTGGTTACTTGGCTTCATGTCACACTTTCAAAGGTAGCACACATCTATGGAAGCTAATGCTTTGCCTAAAGGAGACTAATACAACTTTTGATAATAGAAAGTGTCTCATGGGAGAGTGCAAAAAATGTGGTTTGAAGAAGTTGAAAACGTGCTTCATGGACATTAGTTTTGCGACACATGGCCGGACATTAGTTTTGCGACTGGTGTACTAAGTAGGTTTTCCAATATGCCTCGAGAGAACCATTGGAGGGCAGGGATGTAGGTGTTGAAATACATCAAAGGCACACTTGATTATGGCATCACCTATACCAAGGGCAACATCTTGACTGGATTCTATGACTCAGATTGGGCAGGAGATGTGGACATCAGGTAACTAGCATTGTCAAATACTAAGCACGGTCTGGAATTTTGCAGGTTGAATTCTTCCATAGGCTCAAAGAAAGACATCCATACTGCAACATTGGTATGAGATTATTTGAGATAATGAAGCCTTCTTTTGTACAGAGTTGGGGGATAGTTACACATGCTGCTGTGAGTACCATGTGCAAATGATCTTTCTAAAGTATGCGTTGAACCACATGCATTCTCTTACATTTGGGCTCCATGGAGCAGGATGCAAATACACATGTCGCATTTGTGCCACAGATGATGGCACAAGCACTGGTTACTTGGCTTCATGTCACACTTTCAAAGGTAGCACACATCTATGGAAGCTAATGCTTTGCCTAAAGGAGACTAATACAACTTTTGATAATAGAAAGTGTCTCATGGGAGAGTGCAAAAAATGTGGTTTGAAGAAGTTGAAAACGTGCTTCATGGACATTAGTTTTGTGACACATGGCCAGACATTAGTTTTGCGACTGGTGTACTAAGTAGGTTTTCCAATATGCCCCGAGAGAACCATTGGAGGGCAGGGATGTAGGTGCTGAAATACATCAAAGGCACACTTGATTATGGCATCACCTATACCAAGGGCAACATCTTGACTGGATTCTATGACTCAGATTGGGCAGGAGATGTGGACATCAGGTAACTAGCATTGTCAAATACTAAGCACGGTCTGGCATTTTGCAGGTTGAATTCTTCCATAGGCTCAAAGAAAGACATCCAAACTGCAACATTGGTATGAGATTATTTGAGATAATGAAGCCTTCTTTTGTACAGAGTTGGGGGATAGTTACACATGCTGCTGTGAGTACCATGTGCAAATGATCTTTCTAAAGTATGCGTTGAACCACATGCATTCTCTTACATTTGGGCTCCATGGAGCAGGATGCAAATACACATGTCGCATTTGTGCCACAGATGATGGCACAAGCACTGGTTACTTGGCTTCATGTCACACTTTCAAAGGTAGCACACATCTATGGAAGCTAATGCTTTGCCTAAAGGAGACTAATACAACTTTTGATAATAGAAAGTGTCTCATGGGAGAGTGCAAAAAATGTGGTTTGAAGAAGTTGAAAACGTGCTTCATGGAGATGGAAAAGGGGGGCAAGACCTTGTCTGTAAAGGTATTTAAAAGTTAAGCATGGAAACAAGAAAAAGAGAAAAGTTCTTTTGAACAAGGACATGCCATGATTGGAGTTTCTTCTACTCTTGAAGACCAAGCTCAAGGTCTTTATCACACATAACTGTGTAGCAAAATGGCAAGAATAATAATTCAAGAACTGCATACATCAATTTCCGGATGCTGTGGTTATTTCAGTTGTAGATTTTGTAGAGAATTATGCATTCAAGGAGCAAAATGAGATCTAGTCCATAACACATTGTTGGTCCAACATTTGCTTTATGTTGTAGTGTGATTGGCTACAAAAATAGGGTGTTGCTCCAAAAAGACATTGGGTTTGGTCAGATGGTGCAACCTCACAGTTTAAGGCTGCTAGGCCATTCTATCTTGTTACAAGATATGCCGAACTGATAGGGACGGAGACGCGAGCTAGTTCTTTTTTGGATCAGGGCATGGCAAGGGAGAGCATGACGGTGCTGGAGCCATGGTAAAAGTAATATGGACACTTGAGCAATTAAAGCCCAATGGTCCTGTCTTGAAATGTGCAGTTGATGTGGTTACTTTTCTACAAGACTTCTTCCCAGAGAGAAACGTAGCATATCCTTCAAAAGAAAGGAAATGCAGCCGTGTGTTTTGGGAGATTAAACTGGGAGATGTACATAGAGAGATGAAGTGGAATTGTGAGAGTATTTCAAGTCTCACTCCTTGCATGCATTTTGTGGTCATAGCCCAACGGATCCAACTACCCTGGAAGCAAGATCATTGGCATGCTTATAAGAAGCATGCATGCATTCACAGTGGAACTGCTATATTAACAAGGCCCATGTGCAGCCCTAGGCTTATCAGACTATGGTGCCACTACCTGATGATGCTAAGGCCAATGCAAATGAGGGGAATGGATATTGTAGTGTCGTGTATGAAGGCCACTATTATGTGTTAAGTAGCGCTTTGTGTGTTAGTGACACTTTTGTAGTAAATCCAGATGTAACAACCAGATGAATGCTGAGGATGCATATTTTTAACTTATCAATTGCATTGTAGTAAAGGAAAAGTTAGAAAAGGGGTACATTGATGAATGGAAGAATGTGATTGATAAAGGTTCTTATGTTGTGAAAGGGTTGTACTGCAAGCAAGTGGATTCGTACTCCTTCAAACTAGATAACAAGCAGCCCTTGTCCACATACTTTCAAATCTTGTACATTCCATCAAGTTACCCATGGAGCGTATGCCAAAAAGAAGGAGAATGTACAAAATCACCCCAAAAAGTTACGATGCATGCCCTTTGGGATTTGATATGAACCTTATTAGTGTTGAAACTACTTTTAATGCCTTGTTTGTGAGTTATCTACTTAGCAAGGTGCTAGTTATCAATGTATCTTTTATGTTCATCTTCTGTAACGATATGCTAGTGTTCCATAAGATAGGGTTAAAGTTAATAGTGTATAACATTGTTAGAAGTATTCTAGTTAACAATGTGCTACACTATTTGATGTATGCTAGTTAGTAGTTATATCCCAAACAACATGTTCCAAGGAAGGTGGCAGTCACAATATCTCTTCCATTTCTTCTTCGGGTGACCTTGGTATTTTCTGTCGTGGCATCTGTATTTCCTTTGTAGGCCTAGGAGACAATAGTGTGGACAACTGTCCATATGTGTATAAGATGAAGCCAATTATGAGGTAGGATTGCTTTGACGTATGCCAAACACAATATTTGAGGTACCCAAACAATATGCATTAAACCCCCTACTAACCAGTCAACTACAATACATAGAGATAGAGGCAGCCACATAACTAACATACAACTAGTAGGAATAAAGCATCCTGCAAACAAAGTTTACCAACCCTATTTAACAAACTTGGTCTATGGATCTGATTAAATAAAATCCAACATACTTAAGCAAAAACAAAAATTGATAAGTAGTGCATAAAAAGAAAAGGGAGATCTTTCATTTATATCCGGTTTACAATAGCACAAAATTAGAACTCATGCATGAAAAGAAAAGGGAGACCTTTCATTACATATCCAGTCTACAAAATAGAGTCCAAGACCGTTGTGGTACTTCATGAGGTGGGGATCTATCCAAATTAAAGAGATAGCCAGGAGCAAAAAGAATTTAGCTATCATGCAAGAAACTATGGACCTCATAGTTTCTTCCATGCATGAGGTTTGGGGGGTTTGGAGTTTGTGTTGGTTGTTGCACCTGCTGTGTAGCTCACTCTTTGCAGGAGATGCTCGACTCAAGTGATCATGTCCCTTCTTCCTCGACAACCTTTTTAGCAGGTGACCCAAGGGAGAGTCATCTTGGAAATCCATGTCAATAATATCCTCTGGCACATATCGTGTAGCTGTAAGATCTTTCACGAGGTTATCGACCATTTCAACTGTCAGACCCTTTGCTGCCACCAACATCACTTGCAATTTTTGGGATTTCACATTGAAATTTGGAGAACTTGCTTGGCCTTGAGATTGCTCGAAAATATCAGAAATGGAAGGGCCAACATCACATGATTTCTTATTCAATAAGATATTTTTCAACGTAAGGCTTGCTAGAGGGACATTATCATCAACATCCTTAGTTTTTTGTTCTGTACCACCCTCAACAATGGGAATATCAATGTATTTAAGTGCAACATCAACTAGGGCATCGAGGTCTGACACATCAAGCTGACCTTCAAATTTATCATCGCATGTTCCTATTGTGCCTGCTCTAGTATCCAGACAATTGTGAAGGCTAGGTATACCTTGTTTAGATGCACAAAAGGTATCCTCTACTTTCTCTCTCTCCTCCACACCCTGACTTCTCTTGCCCACTCCATCCTGTTCATTAGGCAATTTACCTTCTGCACTCCCTTCTATGCCATGCATCTCAGGCTACAATGATTTTGCAACATTGCTTTGTGTTGACATACTTGTCCATGGAGAAAAAGCATCAAGGATGGATTTACCACTTGCAGTCAATGTACAGAGGGTTAGTTAGCAAAGTAGAAAGTTACTTGAAACAAATTAGCATACTACTGTAACAATAACAAACTTAGCATACCATAGGTAGCTAGCATGGAATAAATAAATCAATAAAGAGTGTTTGATCCTCATGGATTGGTTAATGTAGCTTGAATTTGTGCTCTCTTATTCCAAGCTAGCATACTATAGTGCTAGTTAGACTACCACAAGTCTAGTTAGCATGAATGCAACAATACATGATGGGGTGCTAACTAGCATGCTAAATAGCATTCAATAGTGGTGGTGGTGAGCAATGGCACTTCTCTTCTTTTGAATAGAATTAGCATGGTGTTTTTGAATTTGAGACTAAAAACCTCCAAGCATTATCCAAAGGCATTTAATTTTCAAGACATATTGATCCAAATCCTTGAATAAGACCATAAGGCCTTATCTGTCCTTATCTACAATGATTCATATATATATATATATATATATATATATATAAAATTTGGGAGATGAAATGGTGACGATTTAGGAGGACAATCTGTGCTAGGGCCTAATGATCATATCCTTTCTATCTTAAGTGGTGCATCGCCCTATCAACTATCTTTAATAAGCATCTTTTGCTTAGAAAGCTCATTTGTATGAGACTAAAATGAAATATTATAGCCTTGAGAAGTAGTTGAAGCTTGAATGAAGAGCATATCGACTATTTTTTGATTAGCCTTCTCCTACAATGCTAGCCTTTGTCACGGCCAAGCTATTCTAAGGTGAAGTATTGATAGAAACTTAGTACAAAGATCTTGATATAAATGGAGGATTACCAAAAAGCGAGCGAAGAAAAGCGAGCAGCCCCAAATAAGCGAGCAAGATTAAATACGTTTCAAGCGAGCGAGAACCTCATCCAGCATCTTATTCCTCTCAATATCATTGGAACAATTGATGTGATCATAAGCAAATTAAACATATTCCAACAATGAAGGCATGCCTGAAACTCACAATTAACTTCTCTTTCATCCCCATACTATCAATTTGAGTCATTGTGGAGAGGTAGAGACACAACAATACATAAAATTTGCAATAAAAAAAGCAAACACTACTCAGATTGAACATCCACACAGCAAGATAATGATAGATCACAATGTAGAATATATGACTGAAAATATGTAAACATGATCATGTGCTACATATACATATCATGTCTTTTATGCTTGCAGAAGATCATCCATACATTCGATCCAAAAACATGGAAACAGAACTAACTATGTCAAAAGAAAAAAAACACATTTTCATCATAAGGATTAATTTTGCTTAGTGAAAATACGTATGTAATCTGGACAATACCATGCTTTAAAAAACTTAGGGAGCCAAAAAAGGATTTTAGCCCTCCATATTTCTATTATGACCAATGTCTGAATGATAGTTCTATCGGAACTAGAAATGAATGCATCTAACCACTATGTTGAGTGCTCATCCAGTATCCTATAGACTATTATGTTAAAGTCAATACGTGACCACAAACTCAAGCATAAGAGGAGCATGATTCAAGTGAAATAATTGGCAAAGACACTCGGTAACTAGTATCCTACTGCATCTAACGAAAAATATGCACCAGGCATTAACAAGCTTTTATTTCCACCCGTATAAGCAAACTCGTATCTTGTAGTATGAAAAACTTTAAGGAAAACATTTCACTTAATGCGTCAGTTAAGCCAGTGACTACTCATCATGCACAATCAAACAATCATCAAGGAAAGTCTAGTCAAGCAAGTTGAAGCAAAAAACCAAATATCTATTCGGATCTATGCCGTGGTGTATCCGCCAACCATGAGTAGCAAAAGAACCTATGAAAAATGCAAAATAGGGATTATGCCACTCTATCATGATCACTTCCATGCTACAAATAAGGGAATACATAGTCATTTTAGGGTACTTTTAGGGTTCATTCCCAACCACTAAAAAGAGAGCCAATGCTATCTATTTGTATTCATAAAATCTTTATGAACATTATCATGTTCAATATAAGGATAGGAGCCAGCTCAATGGGTAGTCTTAAACAAATATAAATACTATTCAAATTTTAACCTTATGCAAAAGCTTTTTTTTAAACACAAAGTAAAACTTGATTATACATATAGATGGGAATCAGGTCACCATTGTAAGTATGTATTTAGTAATTAAGTTGAAAATATTCCCTTAGAAAAATAGCTCAATCAACATAGTACCCATATTATATATCCAAAATTTACAAGATCTCATTCATACCATTAGATTGTTTTCATCACTTGTCATCAGTACTAACCTCAATTGGCATTATGTATTTGGGTCAAAATAGTTTTTAGTATAGGATATAATGGAGCAATACATTTATGTAATATCTAGTGATCATAGTTTCTAATATAGGATAAAATGGAGCATAGAGTAATGTTATCATTCAAAAATGATAATATACCTTCCTTGACCATATACAAGTATCATGCATTCATAAAAAAAGTTAGTCATAAACTGCAATATAATGTGCCCATAATGCATGTACATTAAATCTTCACATGTTAGAATGTGAGAAAGGGAATAATTTAACTATGAAATCAGGGATCAATGTAGGAAATGGTCTTCTATGCACACATATATGCTAAGGGTCCATCTAATACAATATTGGAAATTGATGTGAGTATAAGTGTATGCATCCATCGGTGATGTGTATGAGTGTATGCATCCATTTGTGATGTATATTGTTGTACTAATCCATGGTGCTTTAGGGCTTGAGTTGTTTGTAGCGCAATTAATCACAACAATTTTGTATTTTTTAAAAGAAAAATGCCATAAACATTTCATGCTGCAAAATACACACAAAAAAATGGCATTTGTAGCATTAATCCAAGCATTTCCTACAAGCAATCTCCATCCCTCCCTTTCTTGCTTACTCTTTCAGCCACCTCCACCCTCTTGTTGCCCTTCAAGACTGCCTCTTGCCTCCTCGCCTCCTTGCTTCCTCACCTCCTCACCTCCTTGCTTCTTTGCCTTCTCACCTCCTTGCATCATGCTTGTTGCTGGCAATTCCAAGGCTATCCCTCCCCTCATTGGCCAGCTCCTCTACTCCTCACGTCATCCTTCTCCTCATTTTGGTGTCTCTAATGAATAGCTTGGGGGTCTTGTTTTTGGAGAAGGGAAGCATAAGAATGGCAACACCTTAATGCGCTGTCATTTTTCGTGCTTTTGCCACCCAAAAACAAGACCTGCAAAGCCCTTGCTTAAGCTTGAATGAGCCTCTTGATTTTGGGCGTGTTAAGCCATTTTTGACCATTATACCCCCAAAATCAAGAGGCTCATTCAAGCTTAAGCAAGGGCTTTGCAAGCATTGCAAGTCCAGTAAATGAAATCAATCAGATTAGGAATTGGCAAACTCAATTTGGGAATGGTCAGAAATACTTTGTCTTTGAATAATGCCTTGGATCATGGGATGGGGTCCCATGAACCTGCTGCCTATGACGACAAATGGTTCTGCCCTCGACTAAAGGTGACGTGTGTAGTAGTAAAAGGATAGCCCTCATGGAATCTCTAAGGGGTCTTGATTTTGGCCATGATTTGCACATTCTAGCACTTGAGCCATATATCAATTTCCAACACTTGCGGCATATAGTGGCTTTGCCCATGCAATGTTTCCAGCTGCAATCCAAGCCTCAAGCAATCTCATATTCTGTATCCAGAGACATCATGAGGGATAGAGCCTCTTTTTGGTAGTCTCACTAGTAATATGTATTGAAAAAAAAATGTATTCAATTATTATATTCTTCCTTGCTATATGAATGCTCTTAATGCATCCAAATTGTAGAACTACTTCAATACTACTTCTTAGTTATATTGTATAATAACCTCCATATGTATGCTCGTGAGACAACAAAAAAGAGACCTGGCAACCCAAAAATGATAGTGCATTGATGCGCTGCCATTTTTGGGCTACTAGGCCTCTTTTTTAATGTTTCCTAAACATAAGAACAAGCACTTGTGTTCCTTACCTTTCTTTCCAATGGGGGTTTTGATTTTGGGGGTGTATGCCAAAAATTGATAAACAACATTATTTGATGAATATAGTTTTATTAAATTGATAAAATGGGCATGAAAACATCTAAATTGGCTCTTGCCATTTGATTTGATGTATGACATGACCCCATTTGGATTTGTAATTCCAAAGATATGGGGTCTTACTTTTAGGGTTTGAATGCCTAAAATAGGCAGCGTGCCAATGCACTGCCTATTTCATACATTTAGGCCTCAAAAGTAGGGCCCCATGTAGGACCAAATGAGGTCCTACTTTTGAGGCCTAAATGCATGAAATAGGCAGCACATTGACAAGCTACCTATTTCAGGAATTTAAGTCCTAAAAGTAAGACCCCGTATCTTTGGACTTACAAATCCCAATGGGATCATGTCCTATATCAAATCGAACGGCAAGAGTCAATTTAGATGGTTTTCATGCCTGATTTCTCCATCAATCAAAACTGTATGCATAAATATATACATCAAGATATGCATCAATATATGCATCAATATATACATATGTATGTATGTATATATATATATATATATATATATATATATATATACATACATACATACATACATACATACATGTGTGTGTGTACACACACACACACACACACACACACACACACACATATATACACATATAGATATATATGTATGTATATACATACATATATACATACTTACATACATACAGCAAAATGGGGGTCTTGATTTTGGGGGGGGTATGCCAAAAATTGATAAACAACATTATTTGATGAATATAGTTTTAGTTGATGGAGAAAATGGACATGAAAACCATCTAAATTGGATCTTGCCATTCAATTTGATATATGACATGAACCCATTCGGATATGCAAGTCCAAAGATATGGGGTGCTACTTTTAGGGTCTGAATGCCTAAAATAGGCAACGCGTTAACGCGCTGCCTATTTCATGCATTTAGGCCTCAAAAGTAGGACCCCATTGGCAATACAATGGGGTCCTACTTTTGAGGCCTAAATGCATGAAATAGGCAGTGCGTTTGTTGCCAATGGGGTCCTACTTTTGAGGCCTAAATGCATGAAATAGGCAGCGCATTAACGCACTGCCTAATTCAAGCATTCAGGCTTAAAAGTAGGACCCCGTATCTTTGGACTTACAAATCAAAATGGGGTCATGTCATATATCAAATCAAATGGCAAGAGCCAATTTAGATGATTTTCATGTCCATTTTCTCCATATATCAAAATTGAATGCATCAATATATACATCAATATATACAAATATGCATCAACATATACATACATACATACATATATATATATATATATATATATATATGTATGTATGTATGTATGTATGTATGTATGTATGTACATGCATATATATACATACATACATACTCCATACATACATACAAACATCAAAAGTAAGACCCCATTGGTTTCCCATGTCATGCATTTTGTTGTCTCTTGAGCATAACAACAAGCACTCGTGTTCTTTACCTTTCTTTGCAATGGGGGTCTTGATTTTGGGGGGGTATGCCAAAAATTGATCAACAACATTATTTGATGAATATAGTTTTAGTTGATGGAGAAAATGGACATGAAAACCATCTAAATTGGATCTTGCCGTTTGATTTGATATATGACATGACGTTTGATTTGATATATGACATGACCCCATTTGGATATGCAAGTCCAAAGATACGGGGTGCTACTTTTAGGGCCTGGATGCCTAAAATAGGCAGCGCGTTAACACGCTGCCTATTTTAGGCATCCAGGCCCTAAAAGTAGGACCCCGTATCTTTGGACTTACAAACCAAATGGGATCATGTTATATATCAAATCGAATGCAAGAACCAATTTAGATGGTTTTCATGTCCATTTTCTCCATATATCAAAATTGTATGCATCAATATATACATATATGCATCAACATATACATATACATACATATATATATATATATATATATATATATACATACATACACACACACACACACACACACACACACACACACACACACACATATATACACATATAGATATATATGTATGTACATACATACATATATACATACTTACATACATATAGCAAAATTAGGACCCCGTTGGTTACCTATTTCATGCATTTTGTTGTCTCATGAGCATAAGAACAAGCACTTGTGTTCCTTACCTTTCTTTGCAATGGGGGTCTTGATTTTGGGGGGGGTATGCCAAAAATTGATAAACAACATTATTTGATGAATATAGTTTTAGTTGATGGAGAAAATGGACATGAAAACCATCTAAATTGGATCTTGCCATTCGATTTGATATATGACATGACCCCATTCGGATATGCAAGTCCAAAGATACGGGGTCCTACTTTTAGGGCCTGAATGCCTAAAATAGGGAGCGCGTCAACTCGCTGCCTATTTCATGCATTTAGGCCTCAAAAGTAGGACCCCATTGGGTTGCCAATGGGGTCCTACTTTTGAGGCCTAAATGCATGAAATAGGCCGCGCGTTGACGCGCTCCCTATTTTAGGCATTCAGGCCCTAAAAGTAGGACCCCGTATCTTTGGACTTACAAATATTTTTTGTGTATAAAGACTTATTTCATAGTATAATATCATAGCCAGCATTATAGCTTCTTGCCAAGAACCATGTATTAGTAGATCATGATTTTCATCGCCTTTGAAAGGGTAGTATAATAATACTTGTTCTCGATAGTAATTTTTTGGATCCTTGATGATGTTGAATTTCACGAAGCTTATAATTCTTGGTTTTTGTCTTTTTTTAATGTTGCCATTGTCGTAGGTATATTCTGTTGCAAATGTTGCGAGGCAAATATCTTCCATGTTTTTCCTTTTTGTGTATTTAGTGATGATAGTGTCACAAATTATATTGATGGGGAGATGTTGCAGCTATTTTTTTCGCTTAAGGATGAAGGCTCTGTTCTCTTGATAGTTTGTATTTATAAAGTAGAGGCTCCTTGTTGTCCTATGTAAGTATAAAGGTAGAG
Organism: Dipteris shenzhenensis; assembly: GCF_047967505.1. Lineage (NCBI taxonomy): Eukaryota > Viridiplantae > Streptophyta > Polypodiopsida > Gleicheniales > Dipteridaceae > Dipteris > Dipteris shenzhenensis. Next base: position 45,459,274 of record NC_141619.1, on the reverse strand, counting down.
TAATAAAAGATGCTAGTTGTGCACTCATTTGTTGTGCATGTAAAAATATATTTCCCATTTTCTGTAGTCTATCGTACGCAATACTACTGTCTTGTATGCAACTTTTAATTGTTTGGTAAAGATTTTTTGTTAGTGTATCATCCATTTTTGTAATGTATGAGGTGCAGTATGTTGTGGCTGAATATGGATCCATAATGTATTGTATGTCCATATTCGATTGCCATAGGAATCTCATTTTTGGACTAAAAGCGTTTGTGAAATGTTATATTCTAGTATTGGCTTACCTAATTGTGACCATATTCTAGTATATATGATGATATATCTATTCTAATATTATTAATCCACTCGGTGAATGTTATATTTGTTTCGATATCTATACTGTGTAAATGTGTAGCAATTTCTGTGTATATTGCTTTGTTAATGTGGAGGTCATTGGCATCTAAAGGGGTTAGGATCATTGTTTTATCTAGTGGAGGCTTTGGATAATGGAATCTACAAATGGCAGATCTCTTTTTGTGGCATGTGGGTGTATGTTTGTGTGTTTGAATCTCTTTGATATTTGGTGGTAGTAGATTTTTGTCACATGATATGTACTTATCAACAAAAGATATTGTCTTTATTGTCATGAATTCCATATGTTGGTGCATTTTCTATCCATATTATTCCATGTTCATGTTGGCTTCCTCTACTTTGGAATTCTATAACAAAGAAGTAATTGTATATTTTTGCAAGAATTTCATCATCTTTCATTATTAGTTTGAGGAATTGCTAGATTTTGTGAGTGTAATACCTTGCACAGATTGTTGGATTTTTTTGTATTAACTCTTGTATGTTAATGTTTTGGTGTTATTGTGTTATGTTTTGTTTGTTGTTAGTAGAGTATGTGTTATATAAACATTCTATTAAAGGTTCCCACATTCTTTCTGCACATGATAATGTCATAAATAAAGACGGAAGACCTAGTTGCCTCATCATTGCAAATGCATTTTTCCTAAGTTTTTCTTTATGGTTCGAAGAGGTGTGTAGGTTTACAAAGTCCCGGTATCCAATGTTGGACTTTAAAATGGCTTCAATGTTTGTATCATTAGAAACATCTTTTGTATAAAGAACTTATTTTGTAGTACACCTTTGCACAGTCATGCCCAAATGAATTGCATTACTTGATTAATGAGAACCTTAATTGATTTGAAAAATAGATTGGGTATGTTTTGTGCAAACTTAAGTGATTTATGTGTCAGTTCCCATTTTGCAATGTCTTTATATGTCAGCCGAGAATTTTGAATCTGTCTTTCTGAGCCATAGAAAAGTGTAGGAAAATTTAATTCTTCACTATTTTTGTCCTAAAAGAGTCCCACTGGTCTATTATTTTCACAAGGGGCTACGTAGTTGATATCGGTTTCGTAATCTATAATTTGCTCAATTGTAATAATGTTGTGTATTAGAGTGTCTATGTAAAGTTCATAAGTGTCATCTGAGTAGGATTGTTGGTCATTGTCTTCTTCTTCTATGTTTTCTTGTGAACATAGGATCTCTTCTAAATGTTGTGACCATTGTTGGTTGATTGGTACTTTGTTAGATTTGTACATTGGTGTTTAAATAAGTGTATGTATAACGCTCGCATAAGAATAGTCGGTCTGACTTTTCCAATTAAGTATGTGCTTTTATATTGTAGCTTTTTTTTAAATTCCAAGTATTATCCATTAATAAATCTTGGTAAGATATGATGTACTTTAGTTGTGTCAGACATAACGTTTACAATGCTACCATGCATTTCATATTGACCACCGTAAGTTAATTCTCTTATTTGAGTGAATGCTATTCTTGGGCCAACTAATCATTCTTCAATGTCATTAAGCATTACTACATTTATTATTTAGCATTGTTTGAGAAAACTTTAACACTTATTGAGCAGCTTTTATGCACTTTTTAAGTATTTTTTAGCACTTTGGGAACTCCTTAACAATACAAGAAGTTTTTCATCACTTTTTAGCTCCCTTAGCACTCTTTGGCCACTTTTGAACATTCTTATTACACTTTCTAAAACTCTTTAGTGCTTTACCAACATTGTATGAGCAATATTGAACACCTTTTTGGGCACTTTTAAGGACAATTTAGCAATTTTATTAGGTATTGAATACTTTTTAGGCATTTTTAAGGAAATTTTAGCACATTTTTTAGCATTATCTAAGGACTTTTTAGCATTATTTAAAGACTTCTTAAGCACTTTTTGGGCACTCGAGAGGAGCATGACTCTATGTACTAAAAGTGATAAAACATTTTAACCTTGGAAATGGGTTAACATCATTTTAACCAATTTGGTTAGCAACAATATGCCACCACTGATTGGCAATGTCAATTGATGGGTATGTAACTTGGAGCTAATGGGCCCAAGATGATTGTAAAGAATGAGGGAAGAGAGTGGTATAGAGAGAATAGGGTTGGCCCTCCCTTCAAAAGGTGGCATGTATGAAAGGCCTAGTTTACTTTGGTCTTCACTTGTTGATTGCACACATTGGAATACAAGCTCTCTTTCTCCGCTATGGATTTCTCTCTTGTTCCCTCATCGTGCCTTTTGTGAATGCCATGTATCCCCTTTCCCCTTCTTTCTCCTCGTTGCCTCCCCCTTCAAACAACTTAAAGCATCCTTTGTGGTTGTCTTACCGTGAATGTGACCAAGAATAGTATCCTCAATAGTGTTCAAAATATATTAAATAGCCTGATGTGATTTCTTCTTCCAAGCTTTAAGATCTACATTTGCATCATTGCCCTCGAGGTTATTTTCAATCCCATCAAAAATATCCCATAGATCCTTGCTTATATATATACATGCATATATATATATATATATATATATATAATGTATATGTATATGTATACATATGTATATTTATATGTGTATATGTATATGTATATATATTTATATTTATATATATAAAGAGAGAGCATATTCTTTTACAAAGCGGTCGATGACCCCGTGGTTGAAATAAGAATCATCGTGCTAGTTGAAACCACCAGGCTGGTTGCAACCACTGTCATGCTAGTTGCAACTATTGGGTTGGTTGCAACCACCATCTATTTGGTTGCAAACCACCATCAATTTGGTTGCAACAACCACCAAGCTCATTACAAACTGTCAAGCTAGTCGGAACAATCACAAGGCTTGTTTTGGCCAACTATAGTGAGATTTCTTGAATTTATAAGTTTTAAATGTATTCTTTTTAATTTGTTGGATGACTTGGCCCACGTGTCATGGGGATGGCTGATATGCAAATAAGGTACTCCCTCCCAATTACTCTAGGTGAAGGGCAATGTGTGCAAATGTCACCCGCTACTATCCCTATAGTGACTCTCGTCTTGTTACAATCATGTATCCGTAAGAGAAGAAAGGGGAGGGAAGAGGGGAATATAGATGGGAAGGGGAGTATGCAAGGAGAAGGGCTTTAAAGGGGGGAAGAGAACATGACATTCATGAAAAGCGTGCAAAGGAAAGAAAACCAATCTGAAAGAAAGAAAGAGAGCTTTTATTCCAATGGAGTTTAGAACGAGTGTAGAACAAAGTCAACCATTTGGCCTTTTATAATGCCACATGAAGGGAGGGCCAACCCTATTCTCTCTCTTCTCCCTTGCAAGCTTTACAATCATCCTAGGCCCACTTGGCTTCAAGGAAAAATCCTAGCAAGGTCCTAATGTTGAGAATACATTTGAAGGTATCAAAATGAGGTGGTGTAAATCAAAGTGATTAACATGACCCCTTCCTGAAGTTGATCCATCCTTGGATCAATTGTGGTGGAGAATTTTGGAAAACTATGTATCTTGGATTACCGCATGCTGAATCAACAATCTTTGGGATATGTGGCAAAAAGGATGATGAGGCTCCCAAAATATTGTGTCATGCATGTCCTCGAAGGTTTGTATGTGATGAGCATGGAGGTTATAGACTTGGATGTACATGTGCATCATTTTCTTGAAAGTTGGGCCATGGTCGGGGTCAAAAACCAGCTCTTTGCAGAGATTTAGATGTCTTTCCCGGACCATTGGGCATAGTTCAACAATATCCCAAAGCAAAATGATAAGGAACTGGAAGAAGTGGATGGAAGAAACAACTCAAAGGTCTAGAACTTTTGCAATGGTCTCATTGAATTTTTTCAAGGTGGTAGACGAGGCCATGTGTGGTGGTGACTATTGGGAAGTTGAAGTAAGAAAAATTATACAAAGCATTGGGGTCACTCCCTTACAGCTCCCAAAAGGCACTACACTTCCATCTTTGTTGTAGAGGCATATAGGTTGGGTGGACATTTCGGTGTCGGCTCACATTGCAGTAGACCATCCAAAATTATGGTTGCATCAAAAATGGGATTCTCCAAGACACGGTTGCAGGTCAACTTCATCATCTGCTGTGGTAGGGACTTTGGATATATCAAAAGATGCATAGCCATCTCTGGTCTATTTGGGGTGGGTGGCATACCATGGTTGGAATCTTTTTTCTATGAAGGTCGTGAGGGACCCTATCTCCATTATATCATTGGTTGGTCAAAAGTGTGGAGCTTTCCCTTCCTTTGGCTGAGATATGTGATATCATCAAAGGATCGAAAATAGTACCATCGTCGGATGTATTAGGCTCCTTCTGTTGTTGATCCTCCCCTTGAGTAGGAATATCATCGGACTCATCAGGAGCTCAATGTTTGTTGGTGCACGTGGGATGGAGGCCTTCGAAAAAAGTGTGGGGTGAAGGATATTTTGAATGTATTCTGCATTTATGTCAAGTTGAGCCAAGACATTGGAGGGATTTGGCAAGCCATCCATGATACCTGTGTGTGTGTGGAGGTGGTCGGTTGTGAAGTGTGTGTGGTGTTGTGAGAAAAAGTGCTAGGCACGTAGAGTGGGAAGCATTGAATTGTTAGGGTGATGTCTCCTAGGTGAGTAGTCAGTATCATCCAAGGTGGTTATGATTGCATTGGGTGGTAGTGGATTAGTGAGGTCTAAGTGGTATTGTATAGAGATAGTGGTGAGTATGTTGATGTGATATTGGATTGTCTACTCTACAGTACATGGGTGCAGTGCTCTGTAATTAACTGTGAGGATGCTATTAGGAGCTAATCTAGTTCCTCTTCCCAACAGTTGTCCATTTTTGGCTCTAAATAAGGCATGGGCTAAGCTTATTATAGCCACTTCTATAAGTTCCATGCATCTTTGTGTCTATGTCTCAATCTAGTTATTTTGATTTTTTTGGGCTTGCTTGGTGGTGTGGTGATAGGCTTTATAGCTATCTTTCACTTCAGTACATCGACGTTCTAAGTTTGTTGCACCAAACGAGTCTACTCCTTGATGGTTCAATCCGTAACACTTCTCACAATTGACCATCGTGCATTGGCAAATCGCAACTTGTACATAGCTCACCTACATGGCTATGGAGGACGATTGCATCTTACAATTACGCCAACCGACGAATGGAATTTTCATCTATAAATGGCTCATTGTTTCCATTAACCATTACAACTAGTTTACACACTCGAATCAACGACTGGCTCTCATGGCTTCTATTGTCTAGATGCAATTTATATATAATGCACCAAACCTAGTAATTCTCCTTTGCAGGCAATGCTTTGAGGCGATCCTACCAAGCTCAAGTAGTCTTACTTATTTTGGATGCAAGAAGCAATGCCTTGAGACACTAGATATCATAGTAGAGCAAGGTTCATTGGGGATATAAATTTGAGATAGTCATTGTCACTTCTCGAGATGCAAGACTGTTCATGTGTCTGTCAAAGCTATAGATGATCAATCATCTCTATCAGGCATAGGACACCATTTTGGCTAACAATAGAGTCCATAATACACTGCCTGGCCCAATACCAGGCCGTAGCTACAAAGGAATCGCTATGGCTAGCCTATTCATATTTCAAAGTGGAGCAAAGTCACTGTAGATAGTGCAGAGGTGCTAAAAACCATTAGAAGAAGCCGACCTAAGAGGATGTTGAGCCACACTGCCCACGAGTAACACCCAAGTGACAAAAAATAGCTACCCAAAATGGCATGGCTATGATACCATAAGAATTGTGATAGAAGCCATTTCGCGAGTTCTTGTGATTGCTTTGTGGGTAGACATTTGTTGACAGCCAATCTTTGCAATGTAATAGCTACAAATTGCAGGAAGAATCCCAAGTTTCATATGTATATTTAAAGACTATAATTAGTTCACAAGTTACAGAATCCTTTTCTTCTAACAAATCACCAACCTGATGTTGGTCAAACTAGTATGCGATCCACGCATTGTTGCGGGTTATAGAGAGAAGCTCCTCTTGGCACATGCTTTGATTGGTTCTTGAATTGCTAATCAATTCACCTTGAATACTTAGATTAATTTTTAAAATCTTGGCTAAGTCTTAACCCATGGCTTTATCTCTTACGTGCTCTACTTCATACTTCCTCTACTGATACTTGTATTTTTATGCTATCCAAAGTCTACTGACCGATCTGAGAATGCTGGAATCATCCCGCTCAATGACACAGGCAAATCCTCTCAAGCTCACATTGGCAAGTTTTTGGCATATTGTCTCTTGGTGTTTGACTACAATTATGACTATTGACATTCAAGTAGTATGCCAGTTTTCTATCCATTTGCTAGACTTATCCTCGGCGCTAATATTCTCCATGTTTATACTCTCGACGTTATCTCGACACCCAGGGAAGGGCCCGTTCCTTGGATTATAACTCTTTGGGGAAGGAAGCACGTCACCTCCCTGCCCACACTGTGTGGTTATAATAATTAATAATTATATATTATAATATATGTGTTTTTAATTACTCATCCATTCAAAATTTCTTGTTTTTAATGTGAATTCTTACAACATTCCTCTTGTTTAATGCATGTTATCGATGCGAGGGAGCAAGAAAATCCAAGATGGATGCAAGATTGAAGAATGACCACCTTTATTCATAAGGTTGTAGTCCATGTGACAATATTGTATAAACTGCAATGAGGATCACTATTGTATCGCCTTATTCATGTACTTGTTGGACTTCAGCTTCCAAAATATGGGCATCACCAAATTAATAATAAATCACCACCCTTGATATTTGCAGAGAGGATCGGGTCCTAATGGACCCTGTGTCGCGTCTCATGTCCACTATTTTACTCATTCGCTTCTTTCTTTAAAATTTTGATAAAATAGAATTCAGCTTCAATTATGAGCTAGTAGTTCATGCTCTACGATGGAAAGGCTGGCTGTCGCAAATCTAGTTCAACAGTATGCACAAGAAAAATAGAATATGGTGGGAGGGTATGTAAAATGGGAAACCAGATACTGGATGCAAAATTAGATGCCAAATGCTAAGGAAGTGTCTCATCACTAGAAATGGAGTACGAATATTAATACTAAAGATGAATCAGCTTATGAAGACCAAATGCAAAGAGCTTCTCGAGTCAAAGAGGATGATCTCGAAGAGCTAAATTTGGGTACATAAGAAAACCCAAAAACTGATAATAATAGCGTTCATGCAGAGGGTTAGTTCTAGAATGAGTTGATTTACACTTCTAAAAGAATTCTCTCTGGATATTTTTGCATGGGAGTACACCGATATCAAGGGAGTCGATCCAAGCGTGTGTCTACACATGATCAATTTCTCTAATCCAGTGAAGGTACATTATAAACTTGAAATTCGCCAAATAGGTCAAATAGGAAACCGACAAGCTTCTAAAGGTGGGTTTCATCTATCCACTTGAGAAAGTAACCTGGATTTCGCCAATTGTAATTCTTTCGAAGAAAAATGGAAAGCTCCGAATCTATGTGGATTACCAAAAACTTAATGCCACAACAATAATGAATTTGTTTCCACTCCCATTCCATGATACGCTTCTGGATGTTGTGGCCGGACATGAAATCTAGAGTTTCTTCGACAAATTTAGTGGCTACAATCAAATCCAAATGGCAAAAAGAGCGTAAAGATATATCAACATTTGTGATGGAATGGCGAGTATTTGCCAGTAACTGATGGGGTTTGGACTGAAGAACACACCTCTAGCCTTTCAAAGTTGGATTAAAGAAGTGTTTGTCCCATTTCTAACCACTTTAATGCAGGTACTCTTGGACTATTTTAGTGTCTTCGAAAAAAGGGAAGATAATTTTGACCACCTCAAGTTGTGCTTTGACAAATGCAAGTCTTTAAGACTTAACTTGAAACTAGCAAGCTATGCATTCATAGTACAGAGAGGAGTTCTACTAGGCAATGTTATTTCTATAGAAGGGACGGCAATTGATTTTCGAAAGGTAGAAGCTATTCACATGCAAAAGTATCTTGCAATCTAAAAGAACTGATGTGATTCATAGGGAAAGTGAAGTGGCACAATCAATCTTTGACGTATTCATCCTACATTTGCCAACTGTTCACATAGCTTACTAGAAAGGATGTTCGGTATGTTTGGGCAATGGAATAGGAGAAAGCATTCTGGTTGCTAAAAAAGATGTTGGTTGTAGCCGATGTTACAACCATGCAAACTAGGAGTTATAATTTCCCATATTTGTTGATGCTCTTATATAGCAATTGGAGCACTGTTGATTCAAAAAATAACAAAAAGCGCCAAGTGTATGGCACATTTCTGCACCTTACGACAAATGAACGGATAGCGTACAACAGCTTGTACGGACAGGTGAGGAGGCTGGACAAATAACTGCACGAATTGTTGGCGCCTTATTGTTGGCGCCTTGTACAGAATAGGTGCCGACGGCAGTACGACACTTGTACGAATGAATCATAAGGTGATGCGCAGATAATGTGTACAAACAATAAGATGCAAACCTGCACGGACATGCTTTGAAGGCATTATGGCACTGACGTAGGAGATGTACGACTGTTTGGCAGAGTTGCGACACGCAGGTTCTTACGCAGAATGCAAATACACCACGTATTTATGCTTGACGATGTGCGGTGCAGACGTACCAATGTTTGGACGAACTTGTACGAACTTTAAGCTGAACAATGGAGTAGAAGATGGCCCACACTTCAAATCTAGATTGAAGGAAGCAAGTGCAATGCATGTGCCAAAATCAAATAACCAGCTCTAATACCACTGTTGGGTGCAAGAAGCAATGGAACGAGAGTGGAGTGCGGTAAGCAAACAACAAGCTGAAGCAAAACGTAGTACTACTCAAATGGATAAGGAGAAAATACAAAGGGGTGGCCTATATGGCCCCCAAGTCAACCATATGGTTGACCAGTGAAGTCAACTCTATGAGTTGAGCTGACCTACAAGGCACATACCAAGGCTAAGTGCTAACAATGGCATCTGAGTCGAGCAAGGCTTCACACTCTTCCACCTTTTTTGGCCTATACATAGAATATTTGGAATAAATGGTGATGAAATATGCAATCTTCGCATCATATACTACTCTATGCAAATAATGTGATATTTTTCACTCTCTCAAGATGGAGATGTATACCTTGGAGCATTTTTTTAATCGCTGTGGACTTACAATGAAAGTAGACAAGACAAAGGTGTCATGATGGTAAAGATTGTTCCCCAAAAAAAAGAGCAGAGCACTACAATCGGGGTGGGCCACAGACACGAGGCAATAGTGTTTGGAGCAAAGGCAAGGCCCCTCCTAAAAAATCCTCTTCAGATGGTGATGCTACACAGGCATGCTTGCAATGCAAGTGCTGGAGAGATGCATGCACAAAAAGGTATAGGCAGCATATAAACCAGCCATGTAAGGGCAACTTCTTCCTTGAATGGCTCCGCACACAGCCATATTTGCTCGACGAGGTACCTAGGTAGAAAGAAAGAAAGAAAGTTATATTAACATCTTCAGAAGGCCTCAAGGGCCTATGAGACAAAGTACACACCAAAAAGTAGCTACATCTCTGAGTATCAAAGAGTCAAGGATTGCACAAGGCATCTCAGCTCAACATCATTGTAACACACATCTATATTCTATCATAAGATAGCCTTCATTACATTGGTTTGAGACTGAGGGTCTTTGGGTTAAGTTTTGAAATTTCTAATTAAAGCTACTCCATCTCAGTAGACCACCCATTTTCCTGCTTTGTGTGCATCCGTCACTTTAGTGAGTTCACTATTTCTTTGCTTGAGCTAGGTCAAAGTGAGCTCCTCAGATATCCATATTCTTGTACCCTTCAATTTATTCGTCTGTCGAAGAATCTTAATCCTTCCTAACCTCTCTCTGAGTTAAACCTGCACTTGTGTTCTTTTTTTAGTGATACAGCTGATGTCATTTTCATCCCATTCAACTTGTGGTATCCCCTTCTTGAGGCATGTGATCTTTTCATCTTCTATGGTGAGAAGTGCAGCGGAAATGAACAGAAATGGAGAGAGAGAGAGAGAGAGAGAGAGAGAGAGAGAGAGAGCACGCTTCACACACTACCCTGAGAGGGAGAGAGAGACACAAGAGAACTGCAAGTGATCTCTGGCAAAAGCTTCGCTACAACTGAGGGAAAACCTCTGCACAGCAGGTTGCTCAAGAGCTCCACAAGACTGCTCAACAACCTCAACCACAGGATGCACACAGGTGTGCTCCACAACCCTGCTCTATAACATGCACTACGGGGCTGGATGTACTGCTCCAGCTGATGCACACATGGGGCTGAAAGTACTGTGCCAGCAAGTGAGGAATGAGGGCAGAGGGGGGGGCCTATAAATAGCACCTAGCCCCTCCCTAAAGAACCAACCAGCAGGGGGGTACATGGCCGATCCCTTGCTCTAGGCAGCCGACCAGCAAGGAGGGTGGGCTGACCCACCTCTGCCCTACATAAGGGGGTGGTAGCAGCCCTCCAAGGGGCTGCTCCCCTGCGCCACATGGGCCGACTGGCCCTCCTCTAGGGCCGACCACTGCTGCCCTACCATGGGCCGACCAGCATGCTTCCCTCATCCTATAGGGGGCTGCTAGGACCTGCCAAAACAGCCCTACTGGCCCAGCCTCTAGGCCTCTCCAATGCACGGCAAGATGTGCCTACACAAGGGCTTCCATGGGACAGTATGTGGACCAACAAGCGGCCTAGGAGGACCACACAGTACCTACCCTAGACTACCCTCATGGGGGCGGGCACACCCACAACACAAGCCCTCGCTCATCCTACCCTAGCCTCACAGGGGGTGGGCACACCCACAAGCACTGGCCCTCTCTCACATGTGACACCAGGAGATGTTGACCTCTAACACCCCCTCTCAACTCCTGGATGGAACACAAACGCCAGGGTCCTGGGTGTGCCACTGGAACAACTAGAGGAATCCATCGTGTGATACTCCAACACTGAAGACCCCTCATGTATTATTGAAAAAGCCCCCTCTTGGCGTGAACCGCCTCAGCACAATCACGGGAAACTTGAAACTGTTGCTCCCAGGCCACAGGTCCTAGGTACTATACGTCATCTGGTACAACAATCCAACTGCTGGTACTGGTACATCACTCCAACAAAAGGTACTCGAACAATAATCCAACTGATACTGCCACTCATACAAGGTCTGCTTCCTACATGGGCACTTGTATCTCAGAGCTAGATAGCCCCCTCTCAAGTCCAACTTGGTAGACTGTCGCCAAATCGATGAATTTCAGTGCTCCAATGACAACAAGCACATAACAGCTCACAAGGATCAATCAACTGTGTCTGGATTCCTGCCCTGGCAATCTGCTAACCCATTCGGATCTCCAGTAGCTCATTAGACAAAAGTTGCAACACAACACTAGGAGCCCCCTTTGGATCTGCCAGGTCATAGTGTCCAAACAGAATACATACTGGTAACATACTGCCACTTGAGTCAGCGGGAACAACTCCTCGTGGCTCGAGGTCCTGCCTGAAAGGCTTCCTTGATCAATGACACCCTTCCCCTTGCACTTGCTTGGCAGGTGCCACTGCCACAGACAAGTAAGCAATCCTCCAGCTAGATCTAAAGAGCTTGCTGGCAGCACATCCTGCCTCGTGCTACTAGAAGGCTGGAGTATATGTCGCCGTGGCGGCAACATTGGCCAAATGGTTACTGGGCCCCTCATCATTCCTTGGGAGACACTGCACCAATAATGACCTTTTTGGCCACATCAGTTACATGTACGGGATGCCTTGAGTGCTTCTCATTCCTCCATTGTCAATTGCTTTCTGCCTTTCTGCTCAGCTGCCAAAGTCTCAGGCTAACTGTCATAGGTATGATCTACAAAGCACACCTTTTGGTCAAGCACTATCAGGACCAATTCCTCCTGGGTCAATACATTCATCTTGCCACTTGTGATCAAGGACGAATAGAAGGCACCATACTGAGAGGATTATGGGGACAGCCGAGTTATGGCCATGTCCTCGGACGATATCTGCTTCCCCACCTAGAGGATCTCATGACGAAGTTCCTGTAACTTGTTGATGTGGTCATGCATCGATGAAGACTTCTTGGGATCCAACAACCGTATCTGGACTTCCAAGGAAACCCTCTTCATGGGAGAGGTTTGATTATAAAGGGATGCCAAATGCTCCCATATACTTTTGGCCACTATCATGTGCTTCATGTGATTAATCACCTAAGGAGTATGATTAAGAAAAATGAACAACCTTACCCTTGCATTAACACGGTCCCAGACCTAAGAGAGGGTCTCTGCCTCCTTAAGCTCCAGGATGCCAAGGTCCTTCGCAAGGAGATCTGGTCTGGCAACACCTATTAATATGAAATCTGCTAGATCATAGGACGTAATATAGACTGCATCATCACCCGCCAGACGCCGTAATTGAGCCCATCCAACTGACGGTCAACCGGGAACGTGGGCGAAACTGGAGTTCTAGTCTTGTTCTCTGCCATCTCGGACAACGTCGCCATGTCAAGGAGAGAGCTGAACTGAAAGAGAGGCTGGATGGCATAGACAATGACAAAAGGTGGAAGAAAGGCAAGGGCTGGAGAAGAGGATGAAGGGGCAAACAACCCAATGTACCTTCACTCCTCGGTATTTGTCCTCGCGAACACCCTCTCTAATCTGCAAACACCCTTCAAAGTCACTCCTTGCTGGACACCCAATCAGTCCACACCTCGCACACGCTCCTCAATGACACCTACGAACAGCACCCTAAACCTCCTCTCTGTGTGCTGGCTCAACACTCCCTTTGCTCCTCGGGTTTCTAGCCAACCGTGGCTCTAATACCATGTGAGAAGTGCAGCACAAATGAACAGAAATAGAGAGAGAGAGAGAGAGAGAGAGAGAGAGCCTCACACACACCACACTGAGAGGGAGAGAGAGACACAAGATAACTACAAGTGATCTTTGGCAAAAGCCAAGCTACAACTAGGGGGAAAACCTCTGCACAACAGGCTGCTTAAGAGCTCCACAGGACTGCTCAACAACCTCAACCACTGGATGCACACAGGTGTGCACTCCACAACCCTGCTCTATAACATGCACTACGGGGCTGGATGTACTGCTCCAGCTGATGCACACACGGGGCTAGAAGTACTGCTCCAGCGAGGAATGAAGGCTGAAGGGGGGGCCTATAAATAGCCCCCAGCCCCTACCTAAAGAACCGACCAGCAGGGGGGCAAAAGGCCGACCCCCTGCCATAGGCAGCTGACCAGCAAGGAGGGTGGGCCGAACCACCTCTGCCCTACATAAGGGGCTGGTAGCAGCGCTCCAAGGGGCTGGTCCCCTGCGCCACATGGTGAAACCAACCTGAAACAACGTAAAGGGAGGTAGGATCCACTTAATTACAGCATACACAGTAAATTGACAAGTAAATATGCACCACATAACAAATCACAGGGGAGCTAGAGCGCTCTTACTCAGAAACAAGGACACCGATTGGGCCCAAACGTTGGCGCCCCTTGTGGCAAACCAACGCCTGCAGACTCCCCATCCAGCCCACCCTGTAATTCCCTGCTCAACTTCAAACGGTGAACAGCATCCAATCACTAAACAATCCTTTATCCTCAGCCAACCAAAGCATGCAGCGGAGACCCCAATAGCATCCACTGTCTGAGCCACTCCTGCAATCGCATAACCAAGTGCCCAACCAGCCAGACAAAGCCCTCAACAGCTGAACTCTAGTGCAATCAATCAGCCAAGCACTTCCCAACGGGTTTCCTCAATCTATAGCCTCCCTGGCCACTGCCCAACACAAGGGGGCTTTGACTTGAGTGGATCGAGGAAAATCAAGCACACATGCCGAAAGAATTATGAACAATGGGCATGTTGCCATTGGTAGGCCGAGGTGGGACCCTCATTACTTGCCATATTGCAAGAGAAATAGAGTGAGCGAGCGGGCCTCCGATCGATCTCATCTGAGAGGAAGGTCTTCGATCTTTCGATAGACTCGATTTTCCCAATCACTCCTCAAGGCTCGCATCATGTTCCCGTCTCTTATTAACCACCACGGTTAACCATCAGTTTGGACTACATCCAGAGCAATGCTAAAACCCGCTATGGCGCGTATGGGGCCTGTTTGACCACACACACACACGCTTCTTCCTTTTTTTGTAAAAGAAACTTTCCATTATGAAAAATGTACATTCATAGCTGACCCATGATGGACCGGCTACAAATCAGAACTAAGAGCAGTAAAGGAGACCAACAAACCGTGTACATTCATATATACCTTTGTAAGACTAGAATAAGTCCAATCATACAAATTTAGATTTTTTGTTTTTCTAAAGATAAAAAATCTACACAGAAAATAAAAGAGAAAATCTACCAAACAAACTGTGTACATTCATAGCTATTCAAAGCGGAACAGCTATATGCAAACTAGAAACAGTAATTAAAAACTTCTAACTGGGCCTGAGGAAACCCAAGGACATGAGCATCCTTAAGAGACCCAAACAAAGAAGCTCATGTTGAAGAAGTGAAAGGAAAGCATGGAGGTGAACACAAAACAAGAGAATGCATATAGAATGAAGAAGGGTGAGGTCCATATGTAGGCACCTCTTCATGAGCCACCAAGCTCCACAATCATCTCTTTAATCAGCTGCTAGAATCTTTCAATCAGCCTATGTGGCATCTACCACCACCTAATAGTGCTTATGGGCACCTAGCTGTGCCTCTAGCACACACACATAGAACCCAAGGTGTGCCTGGGGTATACACCTTGAGATATCCCAACAAACCCCCCCTCAAGGGAATGCCTCAGGCTATGTCAAGGATACATCTAGTCACATAGTGTCTCAAGCCATCTCATGGAGGTCAAGGATAAATCTATGGCTAGGATCTCATGCTAGCAAGGGTTCCCAAGGGTGTGAAGTCAAACAAAGGGATACATAAGATCCCCCCAATGGCTATCTCCCCTGCATGTACATGCACACAATGTCTGCAGGAGGTACCATGGAGCTAAACACATACACATGGCCTACATCATATGGTGACCAGAGGTGTTTACAAAGAACACAATAGTTTATTCCATTCATTTTGGAGGACTATCCAAGCAGAGTACCTTGACTCAACATAAAAGAGAGATATGGAGCATATGTGGAGCTGGTTCAAAAAGCATAATCATCATAGGAGGCCTCATTTTGTGGAGGCACATCGACCGAAAGTAAATTGGCAGTTTCTGGTTTTGTAGTTGCTTCCTTTTTTGCCTTACAAAACTTTTCATGGTGATTGTTTTTGCCACAATATTTGCAAGGATTGATCTTGAAGCAATCTTTTGAGAGGTGATTGGTCTTCCCACAATGTTTGCAAGGTGGAAACTTGCCCATTTGAGTTTTTATGGCATAGGCTGTGTCATTGCCTCTCCGGAGTTCCTTGTGCCTTTCTTCTTCTTGAAGGGTAATAATAAGACCTTCAAGAGTAGGATTAGGAAGATTTTTCAATGTGGTGATCATAATCTTCAGGCATACTTTTGAGCAATACTGCCATTGCATCATCCGTAGTGATTGGAGAGTTGATAGAAGCAAGTTGAGTCATGAGACTCCGCATGTGATTGACATGGGCAGCCAAGGGAGTGCCATTAGCCATCTTCAATTCAAAGAAAGCAATCTTAAGTGACAATTTTGAGATGTGAGAGCTAGCACCAAAAAGAATATCAAGCTTTTGCCAAACTTCAGAAGGAGACTCCATATCAGAAATGTGATGAATATAATCATCTCCTAAGCCAAGAGCAATAATGCCATAGGCTTTCTCCTTTTTAGCAGGATCTCGTGCCGGGCGTGTAGGAGCTGAGGATTCTCCAGCATTAGAGGCTGTTGAAGAAGAAGTTGAAGCACGTTTGACAAGCCCCTAGAGGTTTTCCCTCATCAATGCAAACTTAACTTTCATTTGCCATGTGTGAAAGCCTTTACCATTGAACTTATCAATATGCAAAAAGGTAGCCATGAGAGCGTCTAATCCAAAATGGGCACTGTCTACTCTCTTGAAGGCTAGAAAAAACTGAAAAGCTTCAAAGTATAAGCATTTGGTATAGAAAAGACTTGTAACCAAATTCCATAATAAAAATCATAGTGGAAATGATACTTCAACTTGCATGCTTCATAGAGGTGGCTAAATGAAAGTATTCCAAGCAAATCCAAGTATAGAAACCTAAAAGAAAGTTGTAGCCACAGTTGTACTGATGCTATTCAACACTTTAAAATATCAGAAATGCCAAAGTAGCATCTAATGTAGCACCAAATTTATAATACTGTCAAAACTGTCCAAAACAAAGGCCTGATCTTGGAGGGCTTGGATCTCCCTCTTCAAAGCAAAGAAAAGAGGGCTTTCTAGCTCAAATGAAAGCTCACATATGGGCGAATCTCTAGTGCAGAGGTCAGACGTAATGTCACGCGACGTTGCTGGCTGGAACGTCGTCAATGTCGACTGGTTTTTGGCTCTGTTCTCTTCGAATATACAACCATTGCTGCTCAAACTTGGATACAAGATAGTCCAAAGTATGGGAAAGCTTTCCCTAAAAGGAAATAGAAAGAGGTGGAGCAGAGAAGGAGAATACGCGAAAGAGAGCTTCGACAAAATTCGGGGAATGGCGACCAGCAGCGATGATCATTCTCTAGTTCCTTGCATGTGGAAGGTCGTCTATACGAAGGATCTCCCCAGCTAGAAGGACTCTAGAAGAGATCGCCTATAAAAGGAGAATTCAGCCCTCCAAGTAGTTGGGCAGAAAGGGACAAAATGGAGACGAAGGTGGAGGTGGGGAAGAAGATGATGACATGGCATAAATGGGCTCAAGGAGGATCATAGTGCTCTGATACCATGTTGGAGAAGTGAAAGGAAAGCATGGAGCTGAACACAAAACAAGAGAATGCATATAGAATGAAGAAGGGTGAGGTCCATATGTAGGCACCTCTACATGAGCCACCAAGCTCCACAATCATCTCTTCAATCAGCTCCTAGAATCTCTCAATCAGCCTATGTGGCATCTACCACCACCTAACAGTGCTTATGGGCACCTAATTGTGCCTCTAGCACACACACATAGAACCCAAGGTGTGCCTGGGGCATACACCTTGAGATATCCCAACAGCTCAAAGATCCTTAGGAAATGCATCTAGCAAAGAGTGCTCATACAATCGGATGTTACGAGCACGATACAACGACCAGAGCGCCCAAAAGCAACACTAGGAGAAGAAGTTGTCATAATCTGACACAAAAGTATATCTGCCAAACAACCAAAAGCGCTTGCCAAACAAGATACTGGGAAAACAAGCTCAAAGACCTGTCATCAATCTGAAAAGAAAGGTAGGAGCTTCTGGACAGGTCCAAAACAAATGTAAAACCATCTCCCGCTGATGAGAACAAGTAGGGCAAGCCGAAGAGCCAATACGCCGAGCAGCCAAGATAGATCCCACTCATAAAGCGCCAACCAAACATCCCACTGGTAAAGCACCAACCAAACAGCGCCATGGGAAATGCCACGCTTGAGAGGGAGCTTACTATTACAAACACGCACACACACACACACACACATACATCCATACAAATGAAATGTGAGAGACAGGGAGGAGCAGAGAGAAAAAGAGACTAAGGGAAGAAGGGGGTTTACAAGAGACATTCAACACAGCCAAGAACTAAAAATAGACATAAAATTGACTAAGCAAGCAAAGCTACACTTAAGTATAAGCTGCCCTTTTGGTTTCAAAAAATTCTACAATCTCCTAAACATTAATTTCTGACAAATTAACGTAAACCAGGAGATATAGAAAAGCACAAGCAAGACATTTCGCCTTTAAATGATTGGGGTTTCATAGGAAACGTAGGGTGTGCTGGAGAAGCTCCAGTCACTCCTGTTGGATGTCAATCATCATATAAGTCTTCCACGTTTCTAGAGGACATTACAACCCCCCCCCCTCCCTTCTCTCTCTCTCTCTCTCTTTCTCTCTCTCTCTCTCTCTCACACACACACACACACATAAACAGAGGGCTCACAACAGAAAGTCTCTGTTTTCCATTACACATTTATGAAGGAATAAGAGAAACATCCGTTTTGAAAGTAGAATTTGGTTACTGCAACATCACTTACAGAGTAACATTTGATTCTGGGTCAGCCTGTGCCTCAGTAGGTCTAACTTCTTTTGATTCATCAGCCTCCAACTCGGGAAACAACTCTGCCTGCAAGGATGGTGAGATACCCTGCACTTGATGCCAAGTAAGCTCCCACAAACTATCACCACCAAGGGTGCTTCTTGGAACAAGAAGTCCCCGAGCCTTCATTATCAGCAGCATGTTCTTGAGCAGTTCTGGTATAAGTTCCTGAAGTTTATCGCTCCCCTTTCCACGTAGTTTGGCTTTCATATACCTTTCCATTCGATTAAGCACAGCAAGCCACAGTGCTCGGAATCCTGGCAGCAAAGAAAGTTGATCCAAAAACTGCAGAAAAGTTTTGGATACCAGTTTCATTGCATGATGTAAAGTATTTTCCATATTGCGGTACTCCTTGGGAGAATGCCTAAGAGCGATTTCAAGCAAATCGTCAAGCATAACAAATACGACTTGATCAAAGCATTGTTCCCACATAGATGGGGGCAGATGCATACTTTCTGCAGCAGACAAGCTTCTCTGTAGTGACAGAATAGCATAATTCCTCACCTCCTCCCTTTGCTCTCCACAGACTTTTCTCAAACCCTGCACTAATCTAAGCCACATCTCCCCAAGTTCCTGTGAACTCTTCACAACCTCCTCTCTTTTTGCAGTGGCAGTGTTCAGACTCGGCTTTGTAGAAGTATTTGACCACCTAATGAGACATTTTGTGGAGTCGGCCATCAGATCCAGTGCACGCAGTGATCTGTCAACACCACCAGTTGACACTTCTGCGAAAGCCCGTGCAGCATCGAGACAAAGGGCATAATTTGCTTGCGTCAAATGAGCACCCTCTGCCATGATGAACGATAATGCTTCGAAACCAGCCTCTGAGGCCTCCAAGTGACGAGCAGTGATGGACAACAATGATGAAACAGTCCGCCACCCCATAGGAGACTTGATATGCCTAGCATTAGCTTTAACAAGCTGCATGACTTCCTGTGTGATCCTCTCACAGAAAGCATCAGCTACCCGAGCATCCAACTTCAAAATCAGCTGCAAAGAGCGAAGAAGTTCTTCAGCTAAATCTTCTTTGTAGGGAAGCAATCTCTGACAAATCCGCAGAAGACCAAAGACCGCTTTCTCAACAAGGAGACAAGGCATTACAGTCGTCTGCACAATGTTTGATATGTGCTCATAAACACCTTGCCAAAGAAGCACTATCCGATCGCGATTGTTCAGAGCTATAGCAATCAACAACTCTAGGCGAAAGACTGCAGTATCCTCATCCTCAGGAGAACCCCCACCCTTTTGGGGCCTTCCTGCCGCCCACACTAGCGCTCTTGTAAGTTGCAGCAATGACTCAGCTTGCAAGAACTTGCTCTCTGTGATGATGCTATCAATGCGGCAAGCTTCTATTGTTCGCAAAGTGCGTTGGTGAGCAGCCAGCTGCTGTTCCGTTGGCTGTGATCTTGGTTCATCTGATTCAAGATATAACAGCTGACTAAATCTGCCCATTAAACCTGATGTCCGCTTCTTGTTTCCAGCTGGAGGCACAGTAACCATCATTGGACCTCCAGAAACAGGTCTCCCGTGCACTGCTTCAGCCGAGGTATCTGTATCATCTGCAGCATCACTTGCAACACGTGCAGGTAAAAGGCCAAGCTTGTGCAAGCGCAATATGCAATCTAAGATATTCCTCCAGCTTGTGCGTATATAGTCCCCAAATTTGTTGGCGATATTGAAGACAGTGACTGCAGCCATGCGGGCCTTAGTATCATCACCAAAGGCGATTACAGGCTCCTCCACAGATGCTGTTGGGTTTAAGAACGTTGTGAACTTGCACAGGGACACCACCAAGTCATCTAATACATCTTCCAAATGATGACGGGAGGATACCTTTGCCACTGCAAGGAAGCCCTCAACACATGTCCTCAACACCTCCTCGTCCTCTGCATGGTCAAATACCACAGAAATAGCAGCTATGGTTGGCCCTGAGATAATAGCAAACATGTTATGATCCACGTATGGTCGTGAATCACATGTTATGTAAGGTGAAATCTTCTGAGATCTGTGGATAAGGCCAACCCACCAACTTGGAGTCATCTCAGCAACTCCTACTCCATTGTCATAACACATTTTGATTTCATTCCTCACTATAGAGTGATAAAGATCAGACAGGAAATCCCGTGGAAGATCCTGGCCACCATTAATACTGCGGTTGTTCTTTATAAAATCCTCTTCTGTCATTTTCTTCTTTACCTGTGAATTATGTTGATCTGTGTTCAGCAGTATAAGCGAATATGCAAGCAAAAACGCTGCATCCTTGTCTGCCAGAACCTGAGGTGACTGTTCGTAATACCTTGCTGCGAAGGCTTCCAAAACCCTGTGGATTTTCTGTGCCTCCCCAGGCAAACGAAAGGTCTCAAGAAATGTGCGCATAGCTGTGTCCAAGCTCATGCCCTGAAAGTCGAAGGTTCTGGTAAATTCTTCAAGAACTTGCAGGCAAAACTCATCAGGATCACCAAGAAAATCACCAAGAAGGCTCTTGTCCAATCCTGTTGTGTATCTGAAAAAGCAAGCCACACTCTGAGGATCAAGTTTCTCTGGTAAGAGGTGAATCCCTTGTAAAAACTCAAGGCCCTTTTTCGGGTCCCTGTTGAAGTGGTCTGCACCAATCATTAACCTGCGTTTAATGTATTTCTGCCGCTGTACAAACTCTACCCAGCACTTGGGATCCTTGTAGTTATCACATCTTGTTGTCCAGAAGGGCACATATTCCAGCGTTGAACTATTACTGCAAGGCTCCGGCACTTTGGGCATAGAATTCACCCTGTCTGCCATGCTGTGAATGACAGCTATAAGGCCTTCAAGAGCCAGAATGTGCATTGCTGACAAAGGACAATTCACAGGGAAAGCACTTTTAGAAAGCAAGTTTCCCAAGTCTTCGAAAATATTATTGCAAGTAATGTCGGAGTCGAAATTTGCATACATCTCAGGCATAAAGGTGGGTTGCCTGCAGAAATCTACAAGAGCCTCCATGGCTACCTCTTGTTGTTGATAAGTAGCTCCAAATTTTCCCTGCGCTAATCTGATTATAAGACGGGAGAAAAATGCTTCAAGTTGAAGCTTCAAGTGGCACCTAAGGTGATGATAAAGATTAAGTACAATGCTGCAGACCATGGACAAAATGAGTGGATTTGTGTTAGACAGCCCCAGTTGCATAAGAAAACGGAAAAGCTCATCTTTTACAAGGGCTAAGAGTTCTGGATGATAGCCAAAAGATTGCCCTCCCAATTCGACTGCAGAATTGATTAATCCCAAGGCAAATAGCGGAACATCTTCATCAATGGCATGAAGATTATGTCCAGTAACTATTCCTGAATCTAAAATGTTTAAAAGAGAGCACAGGTAACGAAATATCTCAACAATGCCGACAATGCCATAAGGTTCTATGATTATGTGGATCTTGTTCCCAAGTTCTCTTTCTCCTGCTCGACCATTCTCTTTTCTACCATCCATAGAGTCACTAAAAACCTTGGAGGCAACTGTACTCAACTTAGACCAAGATACATCCCCTGGATTCTCTGGCCCAGTTGAGCTATCAACAGCAGGCTCAATGCCGTTGATGGCAGGACCAGAACCATTAGCATAACCAGGGCCTTCTGTGGGTACACTTGTAGCAGAAACAACCTGCAAAAACAGTATTGCTAGGAGCAGTGCCGTGTCTGTGTATACATGCTTATAACTCATGATACATCCCAGATATAACAAAAGCAAACACTTTGCAAGCCTATGATAGCAGAATTACACAGAAGTGATGCCTCAGAAGTTTTAAGTTCCACAGACTCAAAAAATGCACCACAGAAAATCCACCTACATTTTCATTGATGTCGGGGGCAGAACCGCTGCTGGGCAAGAACTTGAGAGAAGGGTCCAGATCGGGCAAATGGGCAAATATTGCCCTGACGATCTCATGCATACTGTGACGTGCTGTCCTCTGAAGAAGCTCCCCCTTCGTTACAGCCTGGTGTACAACGCGAAAGCAAGTGTTGACAACAAGGCAGACGTCCCTATCACTCAGAGCCTTGGAAGAACGATGCTTCATCCCGGCAGTCAGGACTTGCAAGATTTTCATCAGCACCACCTCTTCCGACGCTGGATCGGTGACCTCAAATCGACAGCTCGTCACAGCCTCCACCATCTCATGCATGGCTTCAGATACGTGAGCGGTTTTGGGATCGAAGACTTCCAGAGCCAAAATCTTGTAGATGGCTGAGAGTGCAACGCCAGTGATGGGAGCGCCGGTTTCATCGGAACGGATCACATCCAGGAATGGAGTGAGGTAGAGAGATGGATTTATCTCATTCCAAGGTTGCTGCCAGCTGAAAATGCTTCGCCTCAAAGCTTTCAAGGAGTAGACTAGAGAATGCTCCAATTGATCTTCCCCTGCCATGTACCTGCCTGCCCACCGGGCATTCCGCCTCATCACTGCAAGCACAGCCCCCACTTCCGCATTCACCATGCAGACAAGGGCACCACTGTCACTGCCCCTCTTCTTCATCTTGGGGCTGTAGCTCTTTTTTAAGTTCGACGGAGAAGGGATCTGGCGTGGCTCAATTGCAACAGATTCTTCTCGCAAACCGATCACCGGTTCGACAAAGTCAAGAAAAAATGCGGAGGGCCGGCACTTCTTCTACCTTTAGCAATCAATTTTGGCTGTGGAGCAGCTTCTCCACCTATGTCTGAGGATCAAAGAATGGGGCAGTGCCGCCAGAGATCACGATTAGCAAAGCGAAGGGAGCATCTACTTGTGACTCGTCGATCGATCTGGGCAGAGAGTGCACGATCTGATCTGGAAATGCGGGCGCACCTCGCCAGCGTCGTTACGGTTCTTTGGTTCCCGCTGTGTGTTGGCATTAAACCCATCCATCTGGGAACCAAACAACCTCCCTCTTAACGCCAAAGGTGCCTCCCTTCCTGCGAAGCAACAGACGTAATCTACGCCTCCACGGTTGCCCCTCGTCGTTTCTTCTACGGCAGAACAGATTGGAAGATGCTCAAATTACGGCGTCGGCTTCCTGCAAAGCCAAAATTACTGCGTCACAAAATTACTGCGTCAAAGTCCGAGTCTGCTGGATTCTCATGGTCTGCTGAGCAAAATTGTGGCGAAGCTAAAGAATTTCTTCGCAGAAATCGAGGGGGAGGAGAAGAGCAGGGTCACCGAAGCTTTTTCTTCTACAAAGGAAGACCTTTCGTCTCTTCTCTTGTTAGCATTTTGCCGTGAAATGAAATGCTTCCTTCTCCACGTGTCACTTCTTTTTAGCCAGGTAGCATTGTGGAATGAAAAGAAATTCTAGCTTCTCGTTGAACCACGTGTCTACTTCTTAACCCTTGGGTTACAATATAATAACACAACATTACATAATCATAACCGCCTCATTCTTCTTCTTCTCTTCAATGGTCGTCTCCTTTCGTCCAATGGAATCTGCTTCCATGCCAAGAAAACCCTCCTTCCTCAAACGGCAAAAAACTATCGAAACTTCTGCTTTGTAACTCCTCTTCCTTCTCTTGCATTGGCTCTCTTTCCCTGCTCCTCCTCCTCTTCTTCTTCCTCTTAGTCATAGTAGTTTTCATCGTGACTTTGCTTCTCGTGCTCTACTGTTGCTTCTTCCTCGAAGCTTAGCTTGAACACCATCTTCTTCTCCCTCTCAGCTTCTCTTCCATCTTATAGTGCGAAGGGAAGAGATATGGAATGGGCGGTAAAGTGCAAATGCGATTCCAGAGAGAGGTAGTAGTGGCAAAGAACTTGTAAGAAGGAAGAGCGTCTCTCGTCCCCTACAAATCGGTCCTTTCCATCCTGTAGAGTGGAAGCTTACGTATTGGAAAGCATGGGTTGCTAGATAATCACATTGCGATTGCTTAGCCTCATCACGCTGTATTTTAACTTGACGCTTCAAGTTAGGAAGCACCTTACATTCTCCATTGATGCTGCGGCAATGATCCCTTGACAGTTTGATCTTCTAAATATTCTGTATAGAGTGGTCATGCTCTCTCCCGCATTGAGTGAGAAAGGTAAGGAATACATACCTCGTGGAACTTTGCCCATATGTATATTTTCAGCCATGGACAGTAATGAATTGAATTAGCTCTCATGTATACTTGGATCCCGTGTTAAACATCTAGTACGAGCAATTGTAAGCTCTTAGTCGCTAAATTGATGATCTTTTTTTTGGCAGGTCTCTTCCCACACAAGCAATTCGTGTGGTGTTAAATTGATTCGTTTCTTGGCTAATTGTCCTAATTACTAGGAGGTCCCCTATCCTTCACCTTGTTACTTTCTTGATTGCCTTTCCATCGTCATTAACCGGAAAAAGATCGCTTGGAAACCCACCGAGTATCTTTACAAGGCATATGGTACAAACTTACACTTTAGGTTCTCCATCTTCTACAATAGGGGAGAGGACAACCTATTGCCGGCAAGTGGGGCAGGATTTGCCTTATTTGTAATAGCCAACGATCAATGCAGGCAGTATGGAAGCCATGATTACAAATGGGAAGCACTCGTATGGGCTGGCCTTTTTAGAAACCGTCCAAACAGATATCGCAATCTGATCCCAAACACGATTCCAAGTGTTGTTGTGGATTGCATGTGTATGAGCTGTTGGAAGCGCAACTTCGATGGCCACTATATCAATGACTGTATCACGTGTAGGAAAGGGAGTAGATGCCAATGCGCAATTGCCAATGTCATAATCACAATGAGAGTATGGGCATCCATGACTTGTGAGCGGCTGGACAAGCAAAATTCTTGTGATGGGCTGCACAATCTACAAGCTAGGTAGAAGAGTCCTAGGTCTCAGCTTGGAGCAACTTGCAAGCAGGCTGAGCTATAAATGTTGTTAATTAGATTGCATTCAAAGTATGAGATGAGTACGAGGTACACATGGCCCCCTTTTATAGGTATAGGCTTGGGAAAAATTTACCACTGTGCTCTTGGGATGACTGCCCTAGGATGCCACATGGCAACATTAGGCCATCCTACTAAAGTACTGCTTTTTTACAAATCCATTGAAAGGATGACCTTTCTTACAATCCACCCTACCCAAAGTAAATTTGTTCAACAGTGCTGTAACAAGGAATTACAACCACAGAATGAAGCAGAGAAGCTCATATCTGGTCATAGCATGTATGTAACAGTGAGTACAACTGTCAATAGTCCCATCCAGCACATGCTAATCTCTAGCAATAGTAATGATGGGGTAGGAGGTAGAATAGAGGATGTCTCAATAGCTCCACGTAGCTGGATAATGGCCATATCTATCCAAAGCATCAGCTGAGCAAATAAGGATATTGATCCACTATTGAAGATGGTTGCCATGAGGACTCATCACCTAGTAATCCCCTCTAATTGATATAATACTCGATGTAGGGTTTTTTCTGAGAATATATCTTGCAATCCAATAATCTTCTCGGGTAAATATTTCATATGGCCCTCTTCATCCATGTGAGGAAGCTCTTCCATAATTTGATTTGTAGGTCCCAAGTATTTCTTCAAAAGGGAGACATGGAACACATTATGAATCCTTGGTGAAGGGGGCGACTCCCGCTTATAGGCCACATCCCCAGCTCTTTGTAACACCTCATAATATATGTGTTCCCTTTCAATTACGCATATCTAGACTTGTGGAGCTTGAGGAAGACATGATGCCTTCAATAGATGCAAGCTCCCTCCAATGATCATCTGCATATGCCTTCATGCATGCTTGGGCTTTCACTCTTTTGGACATAAAGCGTGGCCTATGTAGGGCTGTTCTGAAAGTTACGGGCTATCAAATATGCATACGACATAAGTAAATGAGGCAGCCCACAGCTTGCTGATAAAGGGTGGCATCAAATGGGGTACTCCCATCTTCATATGAGAAACAGAAGCCAAGCTCCAATGGTGTAGAAATTAGCTTGCAATCCTCAAACTAGAAGTGGTCTAAGAGCTGTCCAATGTACTTGGACTGACTCATCATTATACCCCCCTCATCATATTCAAACTGGATGCCCAAGTAATACTGCAATGAGCCCTTGTTTATCATTGCAAATGATTTTTGCATATCAGCCTTGAAATCTGCAATTTTTCCCATATGTGGCCCAGTGACAAGTATGCCATCCACATAAAGAATGAGAAGCTCACCAAAGTGTGTCCATATTGAAAATAGTGATGTACTATCATGGGGCATAATGATACCTAGATATGCCCAGCAAGGAGATGTTGCTAGTGCTCGGGAACTTCTTTAGAAAATTAGAGGATGAGCATATCAAAGCCTAGCAAAGCTACATTGTTAAGTGCCTCAAATGTGGACTCTTGACAAAGGACATGAAGATGCAGATAGTTTTCTACTTTGAAATGCAATATATGTTGAGCATGGACATGGTCTTCTTGCCCTTAAACTGTTTGAAAAATTAGGACTTATGTAGTGTGAACTCAAAACCCCTTTTAGTAATGCAATAATGAATCCACTTGCCCCCATGTATTGTTGCTATGCTGGAGGATGCCTTCATTACATTGACAAAGGTTACATTATTTGTGTCTATGCCCTCTTCTTACATGGAACAGTTGGATGCCAAACTGGTGATACCAGTTCAGCTGCAGGAAGACAACTAAACCTCCTATGGGATGCTTAAATGCTTGTGTTGCTCTATAGCCATGTTAGTGGACTTAGTGGCTCAAAGGTCTAGAGCTGATGGAAGGTCTGGCAACCCTTTTTACTCCCAGAGACCTGTGAAATGATGCTATAGACTGGCCACTGCCCACCACTTCTATGCCTGTAAATGGCCCATTCTAGCCACTTTGTGTGGGGGTTAAAGGTCACTGTGTCTTTACCCCGGTTATGTACAATACTCAAACACATATATAAATGAATGAAAAAGAAGATTAGGGTGGTTCTGCACCCACCAAAACTTGTGGCTCTCTGTCTCTCTCTCTCTCCTTCCGTTCTTGCTTCCGTTGAGAGCACTCTCAATTGGTATCAGAGCCCGGGTGATCTAGCTGAGCGTGCGTGAATGCTTGGAAGCTCAGTAGCTCTGTGGGAGGAAGGAGAAGCTTTGTGGGAAGCTTTGTGGGTGACTTTACTTGCATCTGAGTGTGCAGAGACCTTGGAGGAACCTTTGGAGAAGTCACTTTGGCTTTGCGAAGTGGTTTTGAGAGCCTGTTAAGAGCTTTCAAAGAAAAAGTCGTTTTTTGAGCTTTTCCCTGTTCCGTTCGATGACAGAGACTCCATATTGACTTGTAGAGGCAACTATTGCTTGCTTTTGGTGTCCACATTACTTCAGGAGCTTGGAAACACCTTCATTCTTGAATCTGAGATCATTTCATTGGATTTCTGACTCACTGTGTCAGTTCCTGCGTTTTTTGCCCGGGTGTTGAAACTCAAGTTTGGAGCAACCATTTGCAGATCTGTCAGTTCCGGTGGACTCAGGAGGTCCTAAAACTTCTATGTTGCTCATCATTCGCACTCCGGTGGAGTTTACAAATAGCTCTATTTCAAAAAACGTTTTTCAGCCCGTGTGTTGGACCCAGTGATTGAGACCACGGTTTCCAACACCGTCTGTCCCATTGCGTTCCGGACGCCCAAAAACCCCTACCTATTAGTTCTTGCGCGATTTGGTGGAGGATTTTCAGAGTTATAGATCTCTATGTATTCGATTTCGTCTCTCTGTTATGCATTTTTCATTCTAAGGTTTTAAAACCTTAGATTTATGCCACATGGCAGTGGATAAGTGTTGACTCCCATTTCTCACTCATCGGTTGGGATTTTGGAGTTCTGGCAGAAGAGAGATATTTGCAGATCTTCTTGCTGATTCTGATTATGCAATGGCACCCATGTTTTGAGGCATCTCAGGTTCTATTTTCAGTAGCGCTCATTACCGTGGGACTATGATTTCTTGAGCATACCTTATGCAGATCACTCTGGTTGCAGTTTGAGTAGTGTGCGCTCATTCGTGGTGTGCATTGGGCTGCAGTGGATGATTTATAGGCCATTTGGATGCATTGCGGTCCTTATTGGATGTGCTGATAGGCCCAAATTGCCTTGTGAGATGCTATTTTTATGGACGCTTTGCACATGGATGCTATTTTAAGCTGAGGGACAGCTTTGACACATTGCAGGTGATGCACTGATAGTGCTATGCTCTCTTGGATGAGATATTATTGATGCATATGCCAGTGGACGATGTTTATGCTTGAGTCATTTGGCACTTATTGGCATTTCCTTTTGGGCCAGATTTGCTCATATGGATGCATAGTATATGCACATGAGTCAGATGCATCTTTTGATGCTTTGAGCTTTGAGTTTTTGGTGATATTTCACTCTATTGTGGCATACACATTTGGGTGCACCTGGTATTTGGTGTGATTCTCTCTTGTATGCACTAGCATTTGGGATTTTGTTTCATTTGCATCATGGCATCCTCTTCCATGTCTAAAAAGGAGTTTTTCAACATTAAAAAGTTTGATGGGACAAACTTTTCTTTGTGGAAAGAACAAATAAGGAATGTGCTTATTCAAAAGAAGCAGATTAAACCCTTGGCAGGGATTGAAGCTAAGCCTGCAAATATGTCTGAGGATGATTGGAATGAGTTGGATGCATTAGCAAAGTCTACTATTAGACTTCATCTTGCAGAGTCAGTTTATTTCACAGTAGTAAATGAGCAGACTACGGAAGATTTGTGGAAGAAACTGTGTGCCACTTATGAGAAGGAAACTGCCTCTAATAAAGTTTACCTCATGAAGAGGTTGTTTGAGCTGCAGATGAAGGAAGGGGTCTCCATTGCTTCTCACTTGAATGAATTCAATATTATTTTCAGCCAGCTTCAGGCTCAGAAGATGAATTTTGATGCGGAGACTAAGGCAATATTTCTCTTATGTTCATTGCCATCCTCATGGGATACCTTCCATACAGCTGTCAGTAACTCTGCACCTGGTGGAGTACCGAAATTTGATGATGTTGTGGGTAGCTTGTTGGCTGAGGAGATTAGACGAAAGTCTATGGATGGCAACAAGCAAGATGCAGCCTTAAATGTGCAAAGGGGCAGATCACAGTTCAGGGGGAAGTCCCAAGAAAGAGGGAAGTCTCGTAGCAAATCCAGGGCACGGAACATTGTGTGTTACCATTGTGGCAAGAAGGGCCATATGAAAAAGGATTGCTACAAGCTGAAAAGAGAGCAAAAGGATAAGAAAAAGAATGCAAATTGGGGTGCAAATCAAAAGGAAGAGAGTCCAAGGGAGGACAAAGGAAAAGTGAAGATCGAGGAGATCAATGCAGTCACACATGATAGTGACAATGATGTTCTCTTCATGTCTACTTTATCTGCAGAGTTGCTTACCACTTCAGATGATGCATATTCCCAGGATTGGATTTTGGATTCTGGTGCTTCATTCCATGTTACTCCCCATAGGGAATGGTTCTCCACTTATGATAGTGGAAAGACAGGTTGTGTGCATCTTGGAAATGACTATGCATGTGACATAGTGGGAGCAAGTGACATAAAGTTTTCTTTTGCAAATGGGTCTGCATTTGTTTTGAAACATGTGAGACATGTGCTTAAGTTGACCAAGAGTCTTATTTCAGTGGGTCAGCTAGATGATGCTGGTTTTCACACCACTTTTGGCTTTCAAAGTTGGAAAATTCAGAAGGGCTCTATGCTTTTGGCCAGGGGTGCCAAGTGTGGGACTTTGTATCCCTTACATGTATCAGGGGTATTTGATCATGTTGTTGTAATAACCGAGCAGCCAAGCACTTCTTTGTGGCATTGCAGGTTGGGGCACATGAGCCAGAATGGAATGAAACTCTTATGCCGTTTGGGTTATGTACCGCATTTGAGTTTCTCTGATTTTGAATTTTGTGAGCATTGTCTCTATGGGAAGCAGACTAAATCAGCCCATAAAAGAAGGGGAAAGAAAGAGTTTGAAATGCTTGATTTGGTGCATTCAGACGTATGTGGTCCCATGCCTACACGGTCATTAGGCGGGGCTGAATACTATGTGACATTCATTGATGATGCGACTAGGAAAGTGTGGGCTTATGCTATAGCTCGGAAGAGTGATGTGTTCCACGTATTTCAGAAATGGCTGGCCTTGGTTGAGAATCAGTCAGGTAGAACGCTTAAATGCCTACGGACTGACAATGGTGGAGAGTATCTCTCTCATGACTTTCAGCATTTCTGTGATACTCGTGGGATTAAGAGGGAGCTTACATCCCCTCGTACTCCAGAGCAAAATCCAGTTGCAGAAAAGATGAACCGTACCATTCAAGAAAGGTTGCAATGCATGCTTTCCAATGCAAGTCTTTCTGGTGGTTTTTGGGCTGAGGCAATGAAGACTGCAGTGCATGTGATCAATAGATCACCTAGTAAGAGTTTGGATGGTGGTATTCCTGAAGAGGCATGGCATGGAGTGGAAAGAAGCCCTCTTACTCTCATTTGCGTATATTTGGGTGTGAGGCATATGCACATGTGCCAAAAGAGCTTCGAAAGAAGCTAGATCCTAACTCTAGGAAATGCATCTTTCTAGGTTATGGTGAAAGTGGAGAGATGGGCTATCGTCTCTAGGATCCAGAAGCAAAGAAGATCATACGCAGCCATGATGTGGTCTTCAATGAGAAGAAGATGCATAAGGCACCCATGAGGGATGTGGAAATGAGGAGAATCACTTTCCAGGATGTGAATCCACCTGCCTATGTTGATAGACAGCAAGCTGTCCATGCACCAAATGTGCAAGAAATGGTACCACCAAGTACTCCCACAGGTATACAATCAAGGGTAGATGATGGATCATCTATAGGTGGAAATGATGAGCCAAATGTGGCTGATATGCAAGTGGGACAGCAAGCTGAAATGCCCTTGAGAAGATCATCTAGAGTGTCTAGACCGCCTGATAGGTTTGTTCTAGGGGTAGACTATGTGATGCTTACTGATTGCGGGGAGCCTTCTTGCTATAGAGAGGCTATGATGCGTGAGGATCAACGTAAGTGGGAGTATGCTATGCAATCAGAGATGAGTTCACTTATGAAGAATAAGACTTGGGACTTGGTTTCTTTGCCACATGGAAAGAAAGCATTGCCATGTAAATGGGTCTACAAAATGAAGGTCACAGGTGATGATGTGCCTAGGTACAAGGCCCGTTTGGTTGCTAAAGGGTTCAAGCAAGAGAAGGGTGTGGACTTTGATGAGATATTCTCTCCGGTTGTGAGGATGACCACACTTAGATGCATGCTTGGACTAGTGGCATCAGAGGATATGGAGCTTATGCAGATGGATGTCAAGACAGCTTTCTTGCATGGGGATTTGCATGAGGAAATTTACATGGTGCAGCCGGAAGGCTTTGAAGAAAAGGGCAAAGAGCATTTAGTTTGCAAGCTAAAGAAGAGTCTCTATGGTCTTAAGCAAGCGCCTAGAGAATGGTATCAGAAGTTTGATGCTTTCATTCGGTCCCAGGGTTTTAGAAGGAGTGAAATTGATCACTGCCTCTACACTAAAAGGGCTAAGGATAATAGCCTGATAATCTTGGCACTATATGTGAATGATATGCTATTGGCTAGCAAGAATACTTATGAGCTAGATGCATTAAATGCCAAGTTGCATGAGGCCTTTGATATGAAGGATTTGGGACTTGCAGGTCATATTCTTGGTATGTGCATCACGCGTGATCGGAGTAGGAAACTCCTTTGGCTTTCACAAAAAGAGTATGTTACAAAAGTATTACAGCGTTTCAATATGGAGGGGGGGAAGGCAGTGAGTACTCCATTGCCTCCATATGTGAAACTGAGTCATACAGATAGTCCCAAATCAGATGAGGAAAGGGCCATGATGGCCAAGGTTCCTTATGCATCAGCAGTTGGGAGTCTTATGTATGCTATGATAGCTACTAGACCAAACATTGCATTTGCAGTGGGAGTTGTTAGCCGGTATATGGCTAATCCAGGAAAGAGGCATTGGGAGGCAGTTAAGTGCATCATGAGGTACATGAATGGTACCAAGGAGATGTGCATTTGCTTTGGTAAAGGAGACATGCGTGTACTTGGGTACACAGATTCAGACTATGCAGGGCATGTGGATATTAGGAGATCCACTTCTGGTTATGTGTTCACCTTTGCAGGTGGTGCAGTGTCGTGGATGTCTCGTGCACAGAAGTGCATTGCTTTGTCTACCACAGAGGCTGAGTATGTTGCAGCCACAGAGGGTTGCAAGGAGGCTATATGGCTTGATCGACTAGTGGGAGATTTGGGGATTCATACAGGTGTACCGACATTGCATAGTGATTCCATGAGTGCTATTCAGCTAGCACGGAATCCGGTCTTTCATGCAAAGACCAAACACAATGAGGTCAGGTACCATTTCATCAGGGAGGTACTTGAGGACAAGCGCATAGAGCTTGTCAAGGTTCATACAGATGCCTACACTTATCACTCACCAAGTCTTACCAAATAGGCTACATGAATATATTGTGGAACATTTTGAATATAAGAATTATAAATTGTCATTTTCATAAATGAGAGTGGAGGGGGACCTCTCCTCATGAACAAAGGGATGTCCTCATTACCACCCCTTGCCTTTCCACCCCTCCCCTCATACCTTTTCCACTACTTAATACATATTTTAATTCTTTTCAATTGGGGGGACCTATTAAATGGATCTACTTGGAATGGCCAGGTTGATCAATGCCATAATAAGATGGGTCTGTAAGCTTGGCCTGCCTTCATGTTAATACCTGAATTTCTCCTACTATGTGCCCCTCTCCCATACCTTCCTTGATGGTACTTGCTATGTGCGATTGTGTGAAAAGTTTATTCTTCATCTTCCCATTTTACAATTGGCTTAGCGGAGCATGACTAAACCTATATCTAAAATAAATTTTTATTTGTATTCATGGACTTTGAAGGATAGACAGCCAATTAGGGCAAGTGTGAGAGAATGAAATTTGGGTCATCAAGAAACTATCAAGAAGATCCTTGAAAATAATGATAATGAGACACCTACATACACTTGCCACCACATACTAGAGAGAGCTTCTGTAAAGAGATGAATGAGTCATAACTAGCATAGGAAGGCTTCCTTTGTTGAGGCTTAGCCTAGACTCCTAGTGACATTTGACTACAAAAACATATTGTACTCTTCCAATAACCCCAAGCGCAACCCCTTGACTAGCACATCGCAAGGAAAACTACAACTCAAACATAAGGCCACATCAAGCCTAAGTTAAAAACAAACTCGCTTTCTCAAAGGGTCTTGCACAAAGATTTGAGGCCAAATGGGACTTGCACTTTGCATGTGTAACCTTAAGACATGTAGCTACATGCTAATTGTGCTAGTTTACAAATGTAGTGGAGGTAAGTCTCCAAATAATAGCTAATTGTTGGCATTACATGTTAGCATCAAGCTATAGAAAGAACATTAAGCATTACCTTGCATTTTTGAACATTTGTTGGTCATTGCTTCGTTACCACAGGCAAGATCACCATAGAATAACCTAGCATAAGCAGCCTTGGATGTTCACATTGGGGCATAATCTTCCCTACTATCCTCGTGAATTCATTAAGTGCCATAGCCATAGCCATGTGAATTCATTAATGATTCATATTATCAAATTAAGTGCCTCATTTGATTCGACTTGCAACTTAGTTTAGCATTTTTTGCTACATATTATTACAAGTGCAAGTGATTGGAAGGAATGGAGAGCCATTGTTGTCCTCTCTAGAGAGTTCATGGTCAAAACAGAGGACATGCTCTCCATCCAAAGCAAGCATCCCTAACCTTTTATGGGTGCATGTAGCTAAGCCCCCAAACATGTAGCTATTTGATCTATCATTAGTTTTTATTACTTGATGTTTGCTCGTTTCATTCCTTTTGTTGCATTGGTTTTCACGTGGTTACCTTATTGATATTTGTGTTATCATGACCTCTTTGGTTTCATGATGGCAAAATTCTCGTTGTCCTTATTAAAATATCATTCTTCTTTGTTCACTACAAGAACTTTAATTAATAGCTCCATCCATATGATTAATTTTGAAGTACTAATTTTGTATAAGTAACAACAAAAAAGATTATGTATGAAACCCTTTTACCAATTTTCTATGCAACCCTTTTAGATTTATGTGCCAAGTTATTGTCTTGTGAAATAGCTTTTGCCTGTAAATACTATTTTCTTTGAAATTCTCATTTTGCGATTATTATTTCATATAAGCTCTTTCTATTACACAATGCGAGCCTTTGTTGTATCGAGTAGATAAGAACAAGTTAAGGATTTGAATGAAACATTTCATTCAATTTTTTCTTCTATAAAATTTTTATTTTAAAAAAAATCAGATCTATTAGGCTAAATGAAAATGTGAAGCATAAGGATTTCTTAAAAGGAAGAATTCTGAAATGAAGATGTTCCCAAAGTTGTGGCAATTATAGTAACCTTTTTGATTCTCTATTAATATTTCCAAGCCCTGTTGAGAGTTCACGCTCAACATCATGTGATCATGTGTGCATAGCACCATCACATGATCATATGTGCATAGCACTAACCTTATAGAGTGCTATAAAGGAAAGGGTTAGATCCCCTAACCCTAACCCTAAAAGGGTTTGTATATATTCTATTTTTTTAACTAAATCTAGTGTACCGTTAGTCATTTGTGGTGTGCTCTCTAGTTGTGCCCTCTCTCCTCATTCCACTTCTCCTCTCCCCTCTTCATATTTTGTCATGGTATCAGAGCTCTTCATATTTTGTCATGGTATGAGAGCTCTTCATATTTTTGTCATGGTATCTTGCTAGCCTCTCCAAGGCCCTCCAATAGAAGGCTTCGGCATGCAAGAGCAAAGGCAACTCTCCATCGGCGACCAAACAACAATGACATCCAGCCAACGCTCCGAACACACAGCGCTCTTATAGCGACGTCTCTCTGCCAATGCTCTAGTCTCCTATGACTAGAAGCAAACGGGCTCCCACCAGAGTCTCATCGTGACGCTCGCTCCAAACAAGCCCACTGGCAAATCTCAGTAGCCGCAACGACCTCTTAGCTTCAGGTCCCTCTAGCAAAGCTGCCGGTGAATTGCCTCCACATCCGCTAGCTTTTGCTGTAGAATGTCGCAATTCTTCTTAGATTCATGGAGTTTTGACTCAGTTTTCTTCCACGCTCTCTCTGTTTTTGCAACCTTGTTTTCCACCACCCGCACATTCTCTGAAGGATGTGCAATCGGGAAGGAGGCTAAGCTACCTTCCCCTTGGCCAGGCGTTCGAATGCCGGAGGATGCAGCTCGAGCCTCATTTCTTCAAGCATCAGTTCCTTCTCTTCCAAGTGCGCATTCAAAGAGCTAACGAGCCGATTGTGGTGAACCGCCTGCTGAAGCGCTTCAGCCTCCAGCTGCCCCATTTTGGATGCGAGCCTCTCCTCGGCAGCCTCCACATTCTGCAGCCGAGCACGCAACTCAGACACCTGCCGCTCAAGGGCGTCAACTAGTAACGAAGAAGACGATGGAATCCCAAAGATTTCGTCAGAATCATCAGAGATTCCGATCCTCCGTGTAATGCCACGTGGCATCCCACACTCAACCCAACCTTATCCTCAGGGTCACCACTCACTCCAAGAGTGGTCTGCAAGTTGACACGTGGCAGACCTTATCTGCCACGTCACCCTCGAGTGACACATCATCATTGCCATGTCAATTTACCCACATCATCAGCCACATCACTTATGCCACATCGGTAGACACATCACCATTGCCACATCATCAATCAAAGCTGAGTCAGCCAGTGCCACCTCAACCACTGCCACCTCAGCTGTCCAATCAACACTCACCTCTACAAGCACACACAGTGCTTTACAGTCACTTCATGTGACCACTCCTACCACCTCAGCACAGAGCTTCACTAGCACACCTCTTGCTTGGCATAGTGCCACATCATCATTGCATATGACTCACAGTGACACATCATCATTGAGCACCATTTGCACTCCTTTTGCCCCTCCACCTAGATCAAGTCGTATCTCTTGATCCAAGAAGAATTTGAGGGTGCTCCAAAAAGGAAAGTTGCTCATTTTTCGTGCTCTACGTGCTCGTCACATCATGCGCACATTTCGACACAAGTTACACTCACATTTGAGCCTCGTCGACAAAAGCACTTCCTTCACGCACATTTGCCTCTACATCGACGCATCTGACCCAGCACTCAAAAAGAACAAAAGAAAAGGAATTATTTGCTGTTCTTTCATCGATCGATGATTGGTCTAGATCTAGATTAGAGTAGACTAGATCGCTGTAGAGGGGACGCTTTGAATTTCCCCAAGTTGCCAATCTAAGCCATGCCCGAAATTCCTGACTAATACCTACTCGGAGTCAATCCATATGCTCACATATGGTTTCACATCATTACATTTCCTGAAACCTTACGTTCATCAGTTCAGTGAGTAGACTTCAGAGTTCAGAGGCATTGCAGATTGATTCAGTGGGTAGATAGCATTTGATTTCACACACACATTCCACCATTGTAAAGCCTATTCTCGGCTATCTCACGGCATCGTGCACATCATTTCAGCCTTATAAAGCCTCTTGGCTATTCCTGGCATCATTGCCATAAGCCTTGTAATACAGATCAAATTTTATATACTCTGTAGTTCTATCTTCACCGATGGT
This sequence comes from Dipteris shenzhenensis, assembly GCF_047967505.1. NCBI lineage: Eukaryota > Viridiplantae > Streptophyta > Polypodiopsida > Gleicheniales > Dipteridaceae > Dipteris > Dipteris shenzhenensis. Next base: position 45,422,192 of record NC_141619.1, on the reverse strand, counting down.
ACAGAGATTTCACTTGCATATTCAGTGTATTTGCAGTTGATTCATACAGAGATTTTCACAACACTTGAGTACATTTCTTGCACCATGTCGACTAGCAACCTCAATCTGGAGGCATCTGCTAAGTTAGACAACTCCAATTATGGTACATGGAAATACCGAATGGAGACCATTCTTGTGCTTCAGGACAAATGGGAGTATGTCGATGGGTCTACACCTAGACCATTGGACAATCCAACCACTAGTAGCTCTACTCCATCTGTTGTCACAGCACCAGCAACGGGATCTACATCAGGATCTACATCTACACAAACAATTTCTGCACTAGTAGCAGATACTGCCATTGCTCGAGCTCAAGCAGAATGGGATAAGAAAGACAAGTATGCCTATCACCTGATCAAGCAGAATGTGCAAGATGTCATGCTAGGACAACTCAACACAGTCAAGACATCAAAAGAAGCATGGGATATGTTTGCAGCTCTCTACGAGTCCAAGAACACATCCAGGATTCTCACCCTAAGAAATCAGATCAACCAGAGTCTCCGCAACAGCAGTGAAACTAGTCATGCTTATGTACTCCGCATCAAAGACTACAATAGCAGTGAAACTGGTCATGCTTATGTACTCCGCATCAAAGACTACAACAAACAACTTGCAGCAGCAGGAGAGACTATGAACCCCGTAGAAATGGTTCAAGTAATCCTGAATGGACTAGGAGAGGGATACGAGAATCTAGTCTAGAGTATTGCCATCTAACAGCAAATTCCAACACTGGAAGAACTTCAATCAGTTCTACTTGGTGAAGAACTCAGGACTCAAGCCATTCAAGCACGTAAAGGTCATTCTAATGATCAGGCATTCACAGCTTCAGGCAGAAGCAGAGGCAAAGGAAAAGGCAGAGGTAGATCATATCAGAAAAGTGGTCATCATCAATAAAATCAAAGTCAGAATCAACATCAGCATCAGCATCATCCTTAGCAACATCAGAATCAGCAAAGAGGAAATCATTCCAATCGAGGAAGATTCCAAGGACGAGGGAATGCATCCACCAACGTGTCAAACATCTAGTGCAACTACTGTCACAAGTTTGGACACTATGAAAGAGATTACTGCAAGAAGCAGTACGACTAAGGTGGTCAATCTAGCAGTAATCGAGGGAATTCCTAAAGCAGAGGAAATCATCGTGGTGGACTTTTTAGTCACAGTCATTTTGCAAATGAACATGGAAATATGTTTCTTGCAAGCGAGAAATTGCATCAGACTGATACAGTGTACTTAGACACTGATTTTAATCCCAAAAAGGATTTCAGTTATCAAGTCGACCAAGTGGAACAGGATCCTTGGTACATTGGTAGCAGTGCATCATCTCATATGACAAATGGTTCACAGAAATGAAGCCATTAGAAGGTCAAAAAAATGTCATCTACATAGTAGATAATACATCGAATCTAGTTCAAGGGTGTTATCCCTATGAACAATTTTACTGGTACTAAAGGATTGGTCAAAGATGTGCTCTATGTTCCAAAGCTCAGCAAGAACCTTTTGTCAGTAGGTCAAATGACGGAACACAATTACAAAGTCATCTTCAAAGGTGATGAATGCACTATCAGCGACAAATCCAAAAGATTTTAGCTAGTAGCAAAAGGTGTCAAAGAAGGATGCTTATACAAAATGCTAGCTACAGTACTAGATAAGCATGCCATGTCAGCTCAACCACAACAGATGCCACTATCTACAAAATGGCACAAGAGATATGGCCATGTCAACTTCAAGTACTTGTTAGATCTCAGGATTCAAAATATGGCAATTGGGATTCCGAAGCTACAGTTTCTTGGAAAGGTTTGCGAAGCATGCTGCTTTGGCAAACAAAAGCGAACCAACTTTGTCAAAAGTACCTCTCGTGCACGAGGTATTCTTGATTTGATTCATACATATGTATGGGTTTATGCCTAGACCCGTAGCATCAATGGTTCACTTTAGTACTTGACTTTCATCGATGACTATAGCAGATATTGTTGGGTCTACTTTCTGAAAGAGAAATATGAAGTGTTTTCCAGATTTCAAGAATTTAAAGCCATGGTAGAAAACCGGACAGGCAGAAAGATCAAGGTCATGAGATCAGATAGAGGAGATGAATACATGTCCTCAGCATTCATGAACTTTTGCAAAAATCACGGCATACGGAGACAATTCACATGTGCAGATACTCCTCAGTAGAATGTAAGAGCTGAAAGAAAGAATGGGACTTTAGCAGACAGTGCTAGAGCAATGCTTAGTGAAAAGCATCTTTCGAATCAGTATTGGGCAGAAGCAATAGCCATTGCAAACTACTTGCTTAATCGGCTTCCTACCAAACCGATACAGGGTATGACTCCTTATGAAGCATTCATTGGACACAAGCCAGGCATTGGGCATCTCCACATATTTGGTTGCATAGCATATGCCCACATACATGATGATCATCGCAGGAAATTGGATGCGAAGTCACGCAAATGCATCATGGTTGGCTACAGTGAAGAAAGCAAAGCAAACAAATTGTATGATCCCATCAACCGCAAGGTCATTATCTCCAGAGATGTAATCTTTGATGAGGAATCAGAATGGAAAACCTCACCTACACAAGAGATAGAAGCATCGACTTCACAGTCATCTACAGAACAGGTTGATGAAGAAGAGCAAGAATTGCCAGCAACACCCCAAGCAGAGCCACATCAGCTCAGACAGTCTACTAAGGAAAGCAGACCACCAGCCAGATTGACATATGCTCAGAAAGGCAAAGCAATTCAGGTGGAAACCACCAACTATGCTCTTATGACTACCATCATGGCTACACAAGAGCCAGTGTACTTCAAAGACGCAGTAGACAAGCCAGAATGGCAAACAGCTATGAATGAAGAAATGGATGCTTTGTATAAGAATAATACTTGGGAATTATGTGACCTTCCACCAGGAAAGAAGGCCATAGCAAACAAATGGGTATACAAAGTGAAGTATAATCCAGATGGCAATATTCAAAGATATAAAGCCAGATTAGTTGCAAAAGGATTTGCACAACAATATGGTCAAGACTATGATGAGACTTATGCTCCAGTAGCAAAGATGGATTCCATACGGTTCTTGATATCACTAGCAACACTCAGCAAATGGAATGTGTATCAGCTTGATGTCAAGAATGCATTTCTCAATGGTTATTTAGATGAGGAAGTCTACACGCAACAACTAGCAGGTTATGTTGAACTAGGAAAGGAGAATAAGGTTTTCGATCTCAAGAAAAATTTCTATGGCTTAAAGCAAGCACCCAGAAGTTGGTACAATAGAATTAACAAGTATTTTGTTGATCTGGGATACATGAAGTCCAATGCAGATCATAGTCTCTACTACAAAGTTCAAGGGGAAGACATTACTATTGCACTTTTGTACGTAGATGATCTGATTGTGACAGGAAGCAAGGATAGCTTCATCAAAAATTTGAAACAAGACTTATCTGTAGAGTTTGACATGAAAAATCTTGGACTTATGCACTATTGTCTTGGAATTGAGTTCTGAAGAGATTCAGATAGCACATTCATGAGTCAGCTCAAGTATGTTGACAGTCTCCTGAAGAAGTTTCATATGGCAGATTGCAAGATTTTAGCCACTCCCATGGAATAGAGTTTGAAACTTACTAAAGATTCAGAAAGGCCTACAGTCAATGACAGATACTACACACAGCTCATCGGATCTCTTATATATCTGACAATCACACGGCCAGATATTTGTTATGCAGTAAGCTCACTAGCACAGTTTATGGCAAATCCAAAACAGTCTCATTGGAATGCAGCCAAAAGAGTCTTGAGATACATTAGAGGTACAAGACAGTTTGGGATAGAATACAGAGGAAGTCATCCATAGTTGCATAGATACTGTGACAGTGACTATGCCAGAGATCATGAGACTAGGAGATCGACACAGGGATATGCATTTTTCCTTGGTCAAGGTGCTATATCATGGTTGTCAAACAAACAGCCAACTGTTTCTTTGTCTTCGACTAAAGTAGAATATAGAGCACTCACTACATGTGCATGTGAGGCTATATGGCTCAGAAGACTATTGTTAGAAACAGATTACTTTGATGAGTCAAAGCCAACAACAATATACTGTGATAATCAATCGGCTCAAGCATTGGCCAAAAATCTAGTATATCACTCCAGGACAAAGCACATTGATGTTAGAGAGCACTTCATCAGAGAAAGAGTGTTACTTGGTGACATCACACTGTGATAGCAAAGAAAATGTTGTAGATATCTTTACCAAATGACTCGGTAAAGAGCTATTCAAGAAACACCGACTAGCTCTTGGTTTGACGTAGAGGAAGGACATTCCCATTAAAGGGGTGTGATGGAATGTAATGCTCAGTCCTTCTTCGATTCCCCAGAATCATCATCTTGAGGGAAGGCCTACTTCATGATGTTGATCTTGAGGGAAGGTGTTGAGAGTTCACGCTCAACATCATGTGATCATGTGTGCATAGCACCATCACGTGATCATATGTGCATAGCACTAACCTTATAGAGTGCTATAAAGGAAAGGGTTAGATCCCCTAAGCCTATCCCTAAAATGGTTTGTATATATTCTATTTTTTCAACTAAATCTAGTGTACTGTTAGTCATTTGTGGTGTGCTCTCTAGCTGTGCCCTCTCTCCTCTCCCCTCTTCATATTTTGTCAAGCCCTTCCTCATTAATGTAATGACGTCCAAGTAAGCTAGATATACAACATCTAGCCACCATAATACATGAGCATTGAGGAATCAACTAGTCCTAAACACAAGAAGGGGTTACTAAATCTAATTTAAGCTACTTAATTCATGTGCAATAAATATTTTACACTTTGAGGATAGCTACATATGAAGTAATTACTTATAGGTCCCATGTAGTATGCATGCTTCATTGTATAGATTCATGATCTGCATAATTACATACAAAAGAGCATGTTCTAAGACCAAGTGCTTGTTTTTTTTGGGGGTGCTGACCTCCCCCTTTTATATAGGTCGACATTTTTTGGAAAAAAAAGTAAGAGCAAGTGCTCTATCAATATAGAGATTACAATAAAAAGCAATGGGGATATTTACTTTTGAGCACATGCATTGATGATGTAGTTTTGGGCCCAAGCCCATTGGGAAGCCCCAAAAGGTTACCTTTACATATTTTTTATGCACATCTAATCCATTCAAAATTCTACACAATCAAGCCACCTTAACTCAGATTACTCTTTGAAGTAAAAATGTAAAATCCATGTCTTCTTCATCTAAAATTATACATAATTCACTCGCTTATATTTAATGAGTCTTAATTATGTAGTTTTGAATAGGCCACCGAACCCAAACTCTACGTCTCTCTGAGATCTTGATCTCTATGCATTGCAAAGTCTACAATCTTCTCTCATAATCTCCACAATCTACAAGCATTGTGCCCCTCTATAAATTCCAATATCTACAAGCTACTCTCTCTCTCTCTCTCTCTCTCTCTCTCTCTCTTTATGTCCTTGTTATTCTATTGCAAACAAGGTTGCTATTCTTACCTTGATGCCTTCAAAAATGCATTTGAATGCTAAAGGATTTTATATTCAAAGTTCTCATGTTGTCTATTACAAAGAAGGTGGCATTCTTACCTCTTCTTGCTTTTGAAAGCTATATAAACTTTTGTGTTGCAAATTTCTTGTCATATTCTTAGGGTGGCATAGCATGAACTTATCCTCATGCATTCCGAGTCACAATGCAACCTTCTCAACATGGGTGACACAACTCTAAGAATCAAGGTGGACATCATTGTTGAATAAATAAAAGGTGGAATAGATGCATTTAGAACAAAGAACATGGTTATGAAAGAGATGATGATGTAGCATATTGTACAAGGCATCTGACCTTTATCTTAAGATCAATGGAAGTTCCCAAATCATTGGATATTGTATAAATACATATCAATCAATAATCATGAGCTAGCTTTTGATAAATACATCGCAACCAATGTTAGCCTAAGGTTTGATTCTCACTTTTGTGGACTCGTTTCCTAGTGACTCCTATGGTCAAGACACAGTTAACATACACTAACCTTTGGTTAGCTCTTTTCTTAGTGGCTCCTATGGTTAAGAGGCAGTTGCAAGCATCATTGTGATGTGTGAAATGTAGACATTGGAAAAGTATGCACAAAGGGTGAAAGCTAGCATGGTTAAACATATTTGTTTACAAGTACCCCTAGATGAAGGGCATTTGGGTTTTTGCAAATGATTCCAATCTCGACATTTGATAATGTGATGTATTGGCCTATTGTCCCTCTATCCACATGTTAAAGATCATTCATCTTTGATTCAGTAAATGACATTTATGATTTGATGAAGATCTATTCATGTCCTATTAGTTGTGTGAATTGGACAGTTTCCCATAAATGTGTTTGGGGGTTGCTTAACTACTCAAGGATCATCAAACAAAACTTTAACTATGCTCCACTGCATTAAACCTTTAGTGAAATTCTTAAATAGCCTTTTCATTTAAGGTTAAGACAATAAAGTTGTGAGCATAGATAGTGAGACTATCAAGTGTTTAATTAATTACAATTATAGCCTATAAATGTGTTTGGGGATTGCTTAACTACTCAAGAGTCATCAAACAAAACTTTAACTATGCTCCATTGCAATAAACCTTTAATGAAATTCTTAAATGGCCTTTTCATTTAAGGTTAAGAAAAGAAAGTTGTGAGTATAGACCATGAGAAGCTCAAATGTTTAATTAATTATGATTGTAGCCTTCATGTGGACTAAGCTAGGTGGACGAAGGAAAATGCACCATATCCCATGGGAACCTCTCAAGGCCCCAAAGCTTGAAGGTGGTTAGGGCTTCCCAACATTCGGCTTGGCAAAATAGGGCCCTCATCTCAAAATTTCTTCCCCGTCTCTTTAATGGAGATTCACCCAGGATAGATCTAGTTGAACATTTCATAAAAATTGGTAAAGGAAGAGGGGTGGGGTCCTAGGAGGGGCTATCATGGTATGATCGACTTGTCTCAAGGTTCCCTCTGCAGATGCCAGCTAGGTCACTGCATGGAAAGAAGGCATTGACCTAAAATGGAATGGCTGACATGGCATAAGAGGTGATGCTAGTTTGCAGGAGAGCATACGGTGGAGTCTCGCCTTCCATGAGATGACCCCTTTGGTACCCATGATTTGGTGAGGGCTCACTCCCTATTTCGCGAAGGTTTCAAAATTTGCTTAGACCTTTGGATTCCAGCTTTGCATCCTGGATGACACTGGAGCAGATTGAAGCTAACATCAAGCTTACCGATGGGGATAAGGACCTTCTAAAAGTGGTGCTTGAACATATCCTCAAAGATTGGCCGACATATACGGTGGTGTCTACCCACTAGTGAGAAGTTGGATCAGAATCTTTGTATGCAATTAGACATTGCCATTGAAGCAAAACGAAGCTCATGGTAAGACCTTTGCAACAAATGGAAAAGAGACGCATGAATGCAAAAAACATGCCAAAAGCACAAGTGCATGAGATGACCATAGCACAAAACATGGCATCCACACATAAAGCATTAAGGCACATGGAAGAACAAAGCATCATGCATCAAGCTACATCAGGCAAAGAAGAGAACGCCATCAACATGAAGCATTGAGAAGCCCATCTTGACCACCTTTAGCCCATATGTTTGTAAATCGAACCTGGCCACCAGAGAGTAGCTATGAAAGCACCCATGGGAGGTATTGACATGTAAACCATACTTGACCACCTTAAGTAGCAATGCATGCACTAAGGGGAGGTGATGGATTTGTAACTCAAATCTACCACCTTGCAATAGCCAATGGATCATGGCACCAAGGGGAGGTGTTGAGATATGGTGCCATGAGCACATAATTAAAGGCTAAGGAATGTATTAAAGTAGCCACCCTAGGATGTGGACTACATGATGTGGAGATGTGGATTGAGGATATCCACAAGGAAAGATGTGGATCAAAGGATCCCATAGATGTTGACTATTCAAAGAGCACTCTCTATATAAGAGGCCTATCATGTATTATTGAGAACACACATTTGGAATAGATTGAGTGTTTCATACTTCCTGTCTCTCTCCCCATGGCTTTCTGTATTTGGTTTGATCCTCCGTGATCTTTATGTTCATTAAGTGATAGATTAGGCTAGTACAATCCACACTTTGTCAAAAGGGAGAGTGCAAAAAGGAAAAAGGGTTAGCCCTCCCTTCAAAAGGTGACTTGTATAAAAGGCCAAATGGTTGACTTTGGTCTTCATTGTTGTATGCACAAGTTGGGAATACAAGCTCCCTCTTCTCTTTCAAGAGTGTCTTTGGGTGTTATCTTGTCTCCCTTGGAGTGCCTTTGTGTTTGCCACTCCATCCCCCTTCACTCTCTCCTTCCCTCCTCCCTCTCCCTCCCTTCTCCCCTCTCTTCTCCCCTTCTCCCTCTCCTCTTCCTTCTCCCCCTTCCCTCTTTCTCTCGTGGAAACACATTGCAACAATTTGGGAGCCACTTGAGTGACACATGCAGATGGCTCATGCTTTGCATTGCTCTCACAAAGAGTATCATGAAGTGAAGGCTCCATTGACATTCCTTCAAGATACCCATGACACGTGAGTCACCATTGAGACTACACAGAGTTCAAGGTATGCTTTTGCATTGCATTTGCCTTCTCTCATCATCTACCCATCACTCATTGTTTCAAGCTTAACTTGGAGCTCTGATCGTGGAGTTGTAGGAGAGGAATGAGTGAAGAAGTGTGTGTGTGGACGGTGTGTGTGGACGGGAAAAAGGTGGAAAACTATCATTTTCTATTGGAAAGCATTTTTTATCATGGAAACCTTGTTTTTAATGTTTGTTAGTGTTTGAAGTGATAGGAAGGTAGTTTAGAAGATTGTTAAGGTGTGTGTGATAGCAAACTCCACCAACAACACCATAAAATGAAGATGGAAGCTCAATTCCAAAGTGGTTCTTGAGGGAGGACTGCCAACTTGTAGAAATTTCTCATTCATGCACCAAAAGTTGATGTTTTTTGTTCTTTTTTGTTTAGTATAGGTAGTTTAGGTAGTGCATAGCACTCTCAAACTCTCAGAGCTGGAACAAAAACTCAGAAATCACCCAACATAAGTCGGCAAAATTTGTGTTCTCAGACATTCCCTATTCCCACGGGTCGTCGCCATAGTGTTACCCTGCTGACCCATCACCATAGTGCTATCCCCACGGTCAAAAATTTGTTGACTCGTCGACTTAGCCCCTATCCCCAAGAGCTACTTTTGACTGCCCTCTACCCCGTTGCTCTAATTAATACATGTCAGAATTTGCTATCCCATCGGTCTAATAGGCATTGACCCGTGGTCTTGAGCTTATGCCCACGACTCGTCAGCTTACTATCAACCCCAAGTCCCCATCTGCCATATTTATATCCCATTGTGACATGAAGTTGGGGGTAATAAACTTCACGCACCTCTTCACTTCCTGCAGCATTCGAACTGACTACCAAAGATACTTATCATTGAGAATGAGACATTGGAAAGAAGCTTTTATGCCAAGATACCACACCATACTTTCCTCCCTTAGATGAGAATGAAGATGGTAACATCCCAAGTGATGTTGTAGTCAAGCATAGGGAGAAGGAAAGGATCAGCAGAGGCCATAATCTCAGTGAGCCGGTCTGCACCAAAGAGAAGAGTGATACGTTGTTGAAAGAAGATCTTGCGGCTCAACATGACATGAACCGATATATATCGAGGAGTTTGAAGGGGCTGATTAGGTCGGATGGGTAGATTCCGAGGAAACATTGCACCTCCTTCATAGACACCTTTATACTTAGCTCAAAACACTCTACAAACTGTCATTAGACACAGAGGCCTATAACTTTCAGTAAAGATATGATATCAAAGATTCAAGTACACAAAGAGATGCGCCTTAAGATGGGCTTCGTGCTGATATAAGTTTCATTGAAAACAGACAGACGGTTGAAGAGATATGGACAGTTTACTGGAAGGGGGTAAAAACTGTCATGAAAACAGACTGTCAAACACAGAGACTCATAACTTTTTGCAATAGTATCTGATTCAAGATCTGATTATATAGGAACATGCGCCTTAAAGAGAGCTTCGCGCTGATATAAATTTCATTACAATCGGACTACCAAGCAGAAAGTTATGAGCAAAATACTAACAGGGGGTCAAACTGTCATGAAAACTACCCTCCACCCAGGCTAATTTCGCCTGAGCAGGATGCTCCCTCAAGACTCCACCTTCATCAACGATCCACCCCTCATAGATTTCACCTAGAAGAGGGAAAGAAGTTTGCATAGTGGCTCGGGAAACAAATGGACCATGTGTGCACAGTGAGCAGCCGAATAGAAAGAACTTTTAAGGCTTTGAAAGAAAGAAAAGGGACGAGACACTCAAGAGAGAGAGAACCTGAAGTGACCTTCATTACAAATAGAGTGAGAATCCACCTCAACACTACAAACACAAGGGAGAAGAAGAGGTTTCATACATACAAGAGGGAACGGAAGCTCCAAGACTACTCATAGAGAGAGAATAAACTAGAGGGAGAAGGACTCAAGAGTCTACATAAGAGAATATCTACAAGAGGAAGAGAAGGCTCATGGAAGAGGCTTGGGGAGACTAGAACTACAGCAACATAAGGCCTAATGGTGGAAGAGACTCTGATGAACAAGGGAGAGGAGGGCTCCTTTTATAGAGATTTTGTTACCCTCCTTCACCCATTTACAATTGCTGCCTGTAGATTCCTTTCCCCATCAATCACATAAGCACGTATGTCACCATCCATGTCCTTTTTGGCTACTCTTGCCATGTGTCCCAGCAAAAGATGCTCAAGACTCTTAAAATATTGAGAAAGTCAAGAGTCTCCTCACATGGAGCCCATAGGGACCCTCTCTTTTCCACATGTCCACATCCTCCTTATTCCACATAGGAGTTCTAGAAGGATTCCTCTTGACTTCACACTCCTCCACATGCCTTCCACACGCTTGGCATGTGGCCTCTCTTATATTATTGGAACACATGGACATGAGCCCACCTCTTTATGTGACTCACTCTTCCTATTTTCTAAAAAACTCATAATATCCCATACACAAATAACTCTCACCCCATACCAAGGTATTTATAATTCATACCTATGGTATTTACAATGATCCATTCCACTCATCCTCTCAATCCCATACAATATCATAGAAAATAGAAATAAGTGAGAGCCGCTAGGCTATCACTTGATACTCAAACTCTTATCAAACATAGAGAAAAACAATACCAATGCCAAATTAAAAATATCAATTTTTGGCGTCACATCTTTCCCCCCCCAGCAGATCCTCTCTAGTAGAGAGAGGGTCTGCTGGCCCTCAAGGTGGTCGAGCATAGAAGAATTTAAGGCGATACTCATTGGTGCATCCGGGTATCACCATGCCATCAACATCCTCAAGCTGATAGGTTCCATTCGTGACATTCATGTACATCCTTATGGAGGCGTGGCCAAAAGTAACCAATCTCTGCTTCTATTGTGGAGTTAATCCTCGAGGAAACTTGCCTTCTTCCACATATTTCTGAACATCTTGTAGTTTTGGCCATCCAGTGTCTACCCAAAAAACCACCCCCCGGTCTGGCACTGCAATGGCTTTAGCTAACTCATCTGCCCTTTGATTTTCTTTTCTGTTTATATGAATAACCCTGCAAAAATCAAACCGACTACATAGTGCCATAGCCTTTTGATTAAGCTCCTTCAAATGAGGACTTCTTGTCTTGTAATGCCCTTGCATTTGCTTTATAATAAGCTGAGAATCTCCTCTTACTTCCAATTCTTTAACTTGACTTTGAAGACAACCCTCCAAACCAAGAATCAAAGCATTATACTCAGCTGCATTGTTAGTTGTGATACCTGGAAGCTCTTGTCCTCTTGCCCATACCTCTTGACCTTCAGGATTCATCAAGACTATCCCCCCGGCTCCTTGTTGGCATGAAGGACTAAAAGCCCCATCAAAATACAAAACAAAAGCTGTTGGTGGTGTATCCCTTTCATCTTTAATGTTCTCGTTACATTTCTTTCCTTCTCCTAGATCCTACCACCCTGTGAGCAAATCTGCCATAGTGGACCTAGTGGTATTTTCAGTGACAAAAGAGAAAGAGAACTCTTGAAGCTCTGACAACCATTTTGCAAATCTCCCCCCAGGATTAGGCTTGCGAACTAGATATGCTAATATAGACTGAGAGGTAAGGAAGAAAAATGGTCGAGGTAATAAATAGGAGCGAAACTTTCTGACGGAAAACACCAAAGAGAGAGCTTGCTGCTCCATTTCTTCATACCTTGTTTCCACATTTGTAAGCTGTCGGCTGGCATAATAGATGGGTTGCATTCTACCTGCCTCTCCTTTTTGTAGCAATACAGCATCAACTGAATGCAAAGATACACTTGGATTTACATAAAAGTCTTGAGACCAATCAGGGGGCTTCAATATTGGGCCCTTACTCATGGCCTCCTTAAGTAGCTGGAAAGACTCTTGTTGCTCCACACCCCATTGGAAAGAAACTCCTTTTCTTGTCAACAAGTTCATGGGATGCACTATCTCTGTGAAATCATCACAAAAGCGTTGATAATACTTGCTCTTTCCTAGAATTCTGCAAACACCAGTGACATTCTCAGGACTTGGCAATGCCATGATTGCTTGAACCTTGTCAGGATCCATTTGCAGGCCTTCTTGAGACACAATATGCCCCAACAAGACTACTTTTGTTTGAGCCAAATGACACTTGCTAGGATTTAGACATCCTTTTGCTTCATCAATCCTAGCTAAGGCCATCTTTAACTTCTCCATGTGATCTATGCGTCGAGAATAAATGCAAAAATCATCCAAAAACACCCGTATGAACTTTCCCAAGTAAGGCTCCAGGACTTGACTCATGAACCTTTGAAATGTAGCTGGTGCATTGGTCAACCCAAAAGGCATCACTCTGTAAGCAAAAACTCCCCAAGGTGTGACGAATGATGTTTTCTTTTGATCTTCCTCCCGAATACGAATTTGAAAGTATCTAGAATACCCATCACATACAGAATACATCTCATGCCCTGCTACTTGGTCTAGTATTTCATCTTGAAATGGCAAAGGAAAATGATCCCTCTTAGTGCATGCATTCAAAGGACGAAAGTCCACACAAACTCGCCACTTATTTCCTTTCTTTGGTGTGACAACTACAGGAGATATCCATTTTGAATCATCAACAGGAAAGATGAATCCCACCTCAAGTAGTTCTGTTACCTCTTTCTTTAGTGCCTCAGCTTGGATCACCCCCAATTGCCTTAGGCGTTGCACAACTGGCTTGCTTTCTGGATTTAACTCAATCTTGTGCTCCACAAGAGAGACTGGCCGAACCTGTGAATAGCTTGTTGCAAAGAGACATGGAAAATCATCTAGCATATCTAAGTACTGGAGCTTCTCACTACCTGATAGAGAATCACCAAGAAGCTCTTCATTGCGTTGGCGTCGTTTAATGTGCTCCACATCCTCCACATGAAGTGTCTCTATAGGATCTTCTTGCACCACCACCTTGTTCCTTCCTGACTCATCCCGATCAGCACCAAGACAAAGACCAAAGGCCACTCCTTCCACCTCACCCTCTGAGTTGGACTCCTCGGAGCTACACCCTGTCTCTTCTTCTTCATCGGTTAAGTCAGAGCTTGAACTCTCTGATGTTGAAGACTCCTCCTTGACAACTTCCTTTTTGTGGCTTCTAATGTTGTAGCGCACCTTCTTATCATTTCCCTGCAAAATCAATCCTCCAGTATCCCACTTTTGAACAGCCTTCACCTTGCATAACCAAGGCCTTCCCAAAATCAATGGATAGGCACGTGCATCTGGCTTGGTAGGGATCACCTGAAAAGTAGTCGGCACAGAAATTCCACATACATCCACTTCTAGATTCCTCACAACTCCCAAGGTCTTAACCCTAGTGTTGTCAGCCAATTTGATGCGATAAGGAGAGGTAGTACTAGAGTATTTTAAATCAGCATCAATCATGGTCTTCTCACTCATGACATTAATCGATGCACCTCCATCAATGTACACATTAGAAATCACTTGACCATCAATGATCACATCAACCACAGGTACATCATCACCAACATCTATATCTACCTTTTGAACAACAGGAATGGCACTTTTCTTCTTTTTCTTCTTTGACACTCTTGTGCTTGCTAGTTTTCCCCATTCCTTCCGTAGTTTTGGAGACAAAGCAAGTAATTGACCAAAGGTAATATGAGCTTCCTTTTCTTTAAGGTCGGACAACAAGTCATAGCTTTGAATTCCTTGTCCTAAAGGAAAGTCTGACTAGCTAATTCTCCTTCTAGATGCCTTCTTTTTCTTACTACGGTGTTCCTCTTCTTGATGTTCCTCATCTACTTCTTCCTTGCTTTCTTCTTCTTCTTTTGGTTTACCACGCCCCCGTTTAGCCATCATTACCTCTCTTTCTTCATCCCCTGAAGAAGCTTCTAACAAGGATACTTGTTTTTCTTCTTTCTTTCTCAATCTAGGACACTCGGGGCGATAGTGACCTTTTTCATTACATTCATAGCAAGTGACCCCACTCCTATCTCGAGGCCTATCTTCACTCTTTGGTGCTCTAGGTTGCCGTGCATTAACCAAATGCAATTTCAAATCAGCAAACTCTGCCATCAATTGGGAGATATTATGATCTAACTCAGAGGACTTTGGTACCTGAGGAGTGCTCATTACCTCCACCTTAGAAGTTGAAGCTGTTGAAGACACAAAAGAGGATTCGATCTTAAGAGAAGCTTCTTTCTTGGTCGCAATGCGAAGTGCCTCCACGTATGTTGTTGGATCTTTACTCATTACCTTTGAGTGAAGACGAGGCTCCAAAGCCATAATAAATTTGCTCATCTTTAAGTGCTCCATCCCTGAGAGACTTTGAGGGGCCGATGATGCCGATGCCACAGCTCGCAAAGCTACCCTTTCATACTTTGTCCATAAAGTTTCATATCGGATTGCCAATGCAGACACCAACTCACCCTCTCCTTGACAGAACCGGTCCAACTGCAACATCAAAGCATTTGGCGACTCCACTGCCCCAAATCTTTGCTTCATTGCTGCCACCACTTGGTCCCAGTCCTCCTTGGTAGAGTCCGGCAAGGTCTCATGCCAACTCAAGGCTACACCTTCAAGGAAATCAGGCAAAATCTCCGCCCGATCCTTCATGGACCATCCAGAAAGCCGGCATCCTCAAACAAAATCCCGAAGATAAGACTCCGGGTCTTCCCCTTGGGTCCCTCGAAACACTGGAATCTTCACCATGATGAAACACAAAAAAGAAACACCAAGATCCAAATAATATCCCAAACAAGATCCGAACAAGATCCCCCAAAGCCTTAGTATACCAAGACCAACTTATTATGCATAACCACTTGTTGAAAACCCTCCACAATGTGATCCTCAACAAAATCTTCAAAAATAAGTGACCAACCAGCACCATGAAAACATTGTGTATACATGCATTCTAGAATCACCCTTCTCACAATAGGAAGTGCACATAAAAGCTTCAAGATATTGTAATCTTCATCATTTGCATAGCAAAAGAAGTTGAAAGAATTGAGAATCACCACTCCATTGTTATAGTCAAAAACTATCCAAAGACTCAACACACCAAGCTACTAGTGCATGGAACAATCCCCAATTTATCATTGTGCCTGCTGCCGGCGTTGTCGATTCACCAACATATTCAACAATGCAAACATAAAGGATATGATCATGGTGACTGTGCGAATAGCTTGAGCATCACCTTCACAATCTTCAAGTTCTCTTAAACGGGTTGCAATCTCTTCTAACGGAGTTCTTCCAGGCATCTTCTTTATCTCATACAAACACATGCCTCTTCTAGGCATAACATGCAATCAAGTACACCCGAGACCGTTTAGTAAGGTGGGATGAATCCAATACCAAACATACCCGGCGTCTCCACCAAAAGATGTGACATGAAGTTGGGGGTAATAAACTTCACGCACCTCTTCACTTCCTGCAGCATTCGAACTGACTACCAAAGATACTTATCATTGAGAATGAGACATTGGAAAGAAGCTTTTATGCCAAGATACCACACCATACTTTCCTCCCTTAGATGAGAATGAAGATGGTAACATCCCAAGTGATGTTGTAGTCAAGCATAGGGAGAAGGAAACGATCAGCAGAGGCCATAATCTCAGTGAGCCGGTCTGCACCAAAGAGAAGAGCGATACAATGTTGAAAGAAGATCTTGCGGCTCAACATGACATGAACCGATATATATCGAGGAGTTTGAAGGGGCTGATTAGGTCGGATGGGTAGATTCCGAGGAAACATTGCACCTCCTTCATAGACACCTTTATACTTAGCTCAAAACACTCTACAAACTGTCATTAGACACAGAGGCCTATAACTTTCAATAGAGATATGATATCAAAGATTCAAGTATACAAAGAGATGCACCTTGAGATGGGCTTCGCGCTGATATAAGTTTCATTGAAAACAGACAGACGGTTGAAGAGATATGGACAGTTTACTGGAAGGGGGTAAAAACTGTCATGAAAATAGACTGTCAAACACAGAGACTCATAACCTTTTGCAGTAGTATCTGATTCAAGATCTAATTATATAGGAACATGCGCCTTAAAGAGAGCTTCGCGTTGATATAAATTTCATTACAATCGGACTACCAAGCAGAAAGTTATGAGCAAAATACTAACAGGGGGTCAAACTGTCATGAAAACTACCCTCCACCCAGGCTAATTTCGCCTGAGCAGGATGCTCCCTCAAGACTCCACCTTCATCAACGATCCACCCCTCATAGATTTCACCTAGAAGAGGGGAAGAAGTTTGCATAGTGGCTCGGGAAACAAATGGACCATGTGTGCACAGTGAGCAGCCGAATAGAAAGAACTTTTAAGGCTTTGAAAGAAAGAAAAGGGACGAGACACTCAAGAGAGAGAGAACCTGAAGTGACCTTCATTACAAATAGAGTGAGAATCCACCTCAACACTACAAACACAAGGGAGAAGAGGTTTCATACATACAAGAGGGAGCGGAAGCTCCAAGACTACTCATAGACAGAGAATAAACTAGAGAGAGAAGGACTCAAGAGTCTACATAAGAGAATATCTACAAGAGGAAGAGAAGGCTTATGGAAGAGGCTTGGGGAGACTAGAACTACAGCAACATAAGGCCTAATGGTGGAAGAGACTCTGATGAACAAGGGAGAGGAGGGCTCCTTTTATAGAGATTTTGTTACCCTCCTTCACCCATTTACAATTGCTGCCTGTAGATTCCTTTCCCCATCAATCACATAAGCACGTATGTCACCATCCATGTCCTTTTTGGCTACTCTTGCCATGTGTCCCAGCAAAAGATGCTCAAGACTCTTAAAATATTGAGAAAGTCAAGAGTCTCCTCACATGGAGCCCATAGGGACCCTCTCTTTTCCACATGTCCACATCCTCCTTATTCCACATAGGAGTTCTAGAAGGATTCCTCTTGACTTCACGCTCCTCCACATGCCTTCCACACGCTTGGCATGTGGGCTCTCTTATATTATTGGAACACATGGACATGAGCCCACCTCTTTATGTGACTCACTCTTCCTATTTTCTAAAAAACTCATAATATCCCATACACAAATAACTCTCACCCCATACCAAGGTATTTATAATTCATACCTATGGTATTTACAATGATCCATTCCACTCATCCTCTCAATCCCATACAATATCATAGAAAATAGAAATAAGTGAGAGCCGCTAGGCTATCACTTGATACTCAAAGTCTTATCAAACATAGAGAAAAACAATACCAATGCCAAATTAAAAATATCAATTTTTGGCGTCACACCACCAAGACAGATAACCCACTGACCGTTGCTCTAGGTCTATTCCTATGCCTTTTGTCTTATTGCTAGCCCCATGTCCGTCACCATATTTACATCCTATCGAGACAGATAATACGCCGATCGCTGCTCAAGGTCTATCTCTACTCTCGTTGTTTTATTGCTAGCCCGACGACTGTCGCCATAATCACATCCCGCCAACCTGAGTATCCTACCCATAGTCTTAGCGCGCTAACCCCATGATCGTGGACATACCATCTACATTCCATCCTGCCAACATGTGTCAACTTTCTATCCCTATGCCTTTAGCTCTATCCCTATGCCCATTGCCTTAGATCTATCCCTACTGCCGTCAAAATATCTCTAGGATAGTAAAAAAAATACAGAATTAAATTTGAGCCAGAGTGTACTACCTTGGAGATCTTATACATGCACTTGAGGTCTGGAAGAATTTTGTCTAAGGAACGCAAGCATGAGGATAGTGTTTTGAGCTATGCTCAGCCCAGTTTTTGCCCTAGTTTGGGATCAGCCCAAATCGGAAGCTCCATTCCTAGCTCTCACTCAGTGTTAGGGTCTCGATGGGAGGACCCCTTTAGCTCTGACGAGACGGAGAGTGTGAACGAAGAAATGCAAAACCCTACAGGTCCGAGGGCTTTCGAAGTTCCCTACACTAGCTTGGCTCCTCCTACCTCTCCTGCTCCTTCCGTAGCCTTCAAGTTAAGAGGTACAATATCCAACATGTTTGGACAGTTGGGCCGAATGGATTTAGCAAACATGGAGAACCCCTTCGCCAGTATGTCTGCAGAAAGGGGAGGTCAGCAACAACTAGCCCCTAAGCTACAGATAGGAACTGAGACCGCCTTTGTGGACTCAAGGCCCATAGCCTTTGTGAAGCATCCTGACTTGGAACACATGGAGGATGAAAGACCGGGGGTTTCCATTTTCCGAGCGAAAACACATATATAAGGGACTTCGTAGGGCAAAATCCTAGTCAAGGAAATGCACGAGACTCTCAAGGGGGGAACTCTTATGAACTGTCAACCTTCCAAGTGCCCCCGACATTTGCCGACTACGTAGCTCCGCAAGTTCCACCTTATCATCCAATGCACCATGCAGTTGCCCAGTGACCCGCTCCCTCCTAGAGCATGATAGTTAACTCCTACAACTGCTGCTCCAATGTATGGGCGAGCAAGCTTTTCAGCCTCAATGCTAGCATCGGCAACTCAGTGGATCCCACCACCAGGGCCAAGCTTGAGAACACCTCTATGACCCATCAGGCCCACAACAACGCCGCCTCCACCAGCTTCCCAAACAGTGCTATCAGATGAGGCAATGCGCACCTTGGTGAACACGCTAGGAAGGGGGGCGCACCACCCCTGACTACCCTCGTATTTCCAATAGGGATCACCAATCCCTCTAGGAGTCGACCCATAGCAATCTCCAAGTTGATGACTAAATTCCTTAGGGAAGGAGATCGATCTCCCATGTGGAGCGATTCGAGCAAATATGGAAAGCCTTTGGTGCTCTCAGAGATCTAGAAATGGTTAATGCATTTGGCCTTAGTCTGGATGGCAAGGCAGGCCAATGGTATAGGGCCCTCAACCCATAAGAGAAAGTCAACTGAAAGGCATTACGAAAAGCATTCATTGTAGGGTTTGCCCCTAGTAAACATAAGTGGAGCCCAATTAACCATTTATATGAGGTGAAATAGAATGACAAGGAATCCCTCTGGGATTACATTGCCAAGATCAAAATACCCAATAATTGGGAGGAGCTAGATCAGGGCCAAGATCTCTTGGACTATTACCCTTGTGAGGAAGGAAGTGGCACCATAAGTCACTACCTCCTACATGAGATTAACAGGTCCCAATGTTCAAGATAGCTCCCCTAGCCACGAGGGCAAGAGACATGAAATCCATGATGCGAAGGTCACCGATCCAATGTTATACTTGCCAAGGTCTGGACAGGGCAAGTAAGTGCCCGTATAAGGGCTCAACAAACCCTTTGCAACCTACAGCAGAGTAGACATTATTAGCATCTCTATGTCAAATGACCTTGCAATTGCAATTTGTAAAACATGCCTTTGACAAAGCCCAATTTTCAAAGCAATGGTCGTGTGGTCTCACGTTAACATAGCTACAATCACCCCAACTCATAGGTAAAACCCAGCCACTTCTGCTTTTGAATAATGGTAGACACATTTGGCCGGTTCATTGACTTGCTCCCTATGGCACCAAGGATACATATTAATGTGGTATATTCCAGCTAACAGAAGTCTGACAGAACAAGTGGGCGTTATGTGATATGGATCAAGTTTGGAAGTGAGAGTGGATGTAGCCAACTATGTTGTTATGAAGGAAGCTCCTTTTTTGGAGCTCAACCAAACTTGACCTTGATTCTAGGGTCAATTAGGGCCTTCTAGCCACCACCATCATGGTTTGTCTCCTCTTGTTGCATCACTGAGCTAACAAGTCAAATTCGCATTCAAATGGCCTGCCTTGACAACCTCGAAATAGAAGTAGCTGAAAGGCATAATCAAAGGCAATGTTAAGATGCGAAAAAAAGGTCAACAAACAAGGTAAACATGCGAAAAAAAGGGCAATAGGTGGTGATGAACGCCTTAGCTATACCCTTCCCCACACATCATCAATAGTGTATTTTGAACTAGCAAAGATTTGGAAAAACTTGGTTATTTAAAAGGATAACATTTTATGGCCATCTTGATTTTAAGGGTATTTAAAAGATATACCTTGAAAATCAAGGTTAAACTCATAATCCCTCTTTAGAATACCCATCAATACCCAGCCAACAACACCGGAATGTGGTCCCATATCATGCTATAGTTTTGTTATTATGGCAAGGGCACATGAACATTCAAAGAATCACAAACACCAGACTACTTACTAAAGTACACCATGAAGACAAAGCCTATAGGAAATCTAAACTTGAATATTGAAGATGCAAAATGATTGGGCCTTGAGACACTTGATCCATTAAAGTTGAAGATGATTGCCGTGTATGTACTATCCAAGCCAACATCACCACCGAGGTGACATTGACGTCTTTACACAAGTACCCACTATTCATCGCAGCGAGGCTGTATACTCGGTCGACTCCTCATTGCCCGAGCTTCGACAAAGGTACATGCAAAACTACTGTATCACATCAATCCATCCTATCGATACATATTGTGGGTGTCCAAGCATACTAGAGCAGCTCATGTTTTATGAATATTGGAAGTCATTCACACCCCAAAAACAACAAAGGAACAAATACAACATAGGGTACAATGATAGACTCATTCAACAACTATGTATATCTGAGCACACAACTCGTCCACTTCACTGACTACCATCCAGCTCACCACTTTGAGGGCTTCTTCTTCAACGAGCTACTTAAAGGATCCATTTTAGAAATGAACATGAACTTCTCTCTCCAACCAATCGAACAGGATCGTACTTTCTCGAATGTCACATTCGTGGAATCATTCAAATAGAGCAAGACATCGAGACGTTCGTCTCAACTTACTATAAGATTCATATGCTAGTTGATGAAAATGACAACAATTGACTAACATGATATTGCAGAAGAGTCCTTTACGAGTGCTTGACGACATCTCCCTCACCATTTGCGAAGATGCAAGCGACAACACATTAGAAATCAGCCGCATAAGAATCTTGCAACTACTAGATGAGTTCAAGGAGATGGAGACATTGACCTTGACTGAAGATCAAAGAGCTATTTACAATAACATTTTTGAGATAGCAACGGGACTGCATATTGTTTGCGGTACACCTGGGTTAGGAAAGACGTTCATGATCAAGTACATAACTTATCATCATGTCCTACATGGGAAGTCCGTAGTCATGTCAACGATGACTGGTGTTGCAGCACTACACTTGAGCCGCCTTGCAAGAACAGTCCATCATCAATTTGCACTTTCAAAAAAGAATGAGATGTTTCATGGCACACTTTCCAAATCAGATGATCGCTATTCTGCATTGCTCACTACAGACACCATCATCATCGATGAGATATCCATGATGACATGTCAAATGATGAACATGTTAGTCCGACAGCTATGTGAGATTTCCAACAACAATACTCTAGATCCATTCCACTCTAAAAAGTTAATTCTTTTTTGTGACATGCAGCAGCTCCCGCCAGTATGCAAATGCAGAGTTGCTCCCAAGGAATATTGTCATAAATGTCACATCAGCAACTCATCTTTCTGGAGAATGGCTACATTTTACCATATGCATGCTTCAATCCGGCACTTAGAAGATCCATATTTCAACAGCTTCTTAAACATCATTCGCACTGCAACACCAATAGAAGATCAGATTGAACAATATCTCGCTAGGACAATCATCACGGACGAGGAGGCACAAAGCTTCATCGACAGAGACCATTGTTTTGTGCACACATAGAGAGGATGCACAATGATATAACGACAATATCCTAAGATCGCAATTTCCAATAACTAACATCATGCGAGTACAGGTCGTATCGAATGCAGATAACATTCTAGAATTACAAGATTGGATAATCGATCCAAATTTCCATGAGCTTTAGCACGTAGTGATTGGTGCTAGGATCATGCTAACAAAAAATATTAATTTGACAATAGGAGCTACCAATGGGGCAATAGCAACTATTCGTAACCTAGAGTGGCATGAAACAACATGCATGTTGACAAAGATTCATGCCATCATCTCTTCTACATGTAAGCCTATTACACTCAGACACTCAAAGCACACACAAAAGGTCCTGAATAGGACTTTTGTATGACAAGACAACATTTCCAATCACACTTGCGATAACCAGACACAAGTCACAAGGCTTGACACTACATGGAAAGACATTAATCGTCATATGTGAATCATTTGCTTCGGGATTGACATACGTCATGCTGTCTCAAGTCATGAGCTGGCGACATCTTCGTATCTTATGTAGCATAAAGCCTTTCGACTTCATGCCCATGCCTGATATAGTATAGCCACAATGTAATTAAAAAAGGTAATATCCATTCACCATCCATTAATCGATGTGACTTTTTAAATTAATAACTTAAAGGCTAAATATACATGTTAGCATATAATCTCAAACCTGTGCTTTGAATCCAATCAAACATACCACATTCCTTCATTGTATAACTCAGTCCCTACTGCCTCTTTTTTTCCAAAAATGGCTATACTACAAAAGAGGTACATATGCATGCGTAACTATTTTCTATGAGAAAACCATTCTATTTAACATCAATCTACATTTTTATTCATACATTCATTCTTTTTTTTCAACTTTTCCAACTGTTCAAATGAAAAGCTATAGAAAAAAAGGAAGACGAAGAATGCGCTTTAAAAAAACAAAAAAAAGAAAGCAAGCTTTTGTTCATCAATACATAGATTAGAAGAGCAAACATGGCAAGCATACAACCACAAGAATATATCTTTGGATTTGATTCATATGAGAAATACCATCCCTTGATGGCAAAAGTAACGCAGATTCTGTAGGATAGACCCAGGGGGAGCAACGAGCGTGCAGATGGATTGATAAAACAAATTATACAAAAGCTATCCAATGGCCAGGAGGCCATGGATGAATTGTTGCCCTGCACAAAAGCACAAGTGATACTTGATAAATATACCAACAGAATATCAATATTTTGCATAAAATTTCTACACTTTGCCTTCAACATTGAACTTGAAGAGCTTGCCGAACTGGACAAGCAAGCAGCTGATAGCATATTACAACAATTCAAGGATGCATACAATCTACAGAAGGATCTGCAAAACTACTTGATGCCTTGAAATTACTCAGGATAAATTGGGATGGTTTGCAAAGTGTGCCAGTCATAGTACCTACAGTTAGTGTGCTAGCAGTAGTACCTACAATAAGTGTGGTAGCAGTAGTACCTACAATAAGTGTGCCACCAGTAGTAAGTGTGCCACTAGTAGCATCTCATTCAGAGGTTGTACACCTCGCAACCACCATGGCATTAAGTACTGGTACTGCATCTCCTGCTCAAACTACAAGAAAGCGAGTAAGTCATGGGATCAACTTCCACAACTATTCCAAGAAAGAGAGCAAAAAGAACTCCAGCTCTATGGGCAGACCGAGTGAGTGCAGGTTATTTAGCACCAGGTGAGCAGTTGGATAGTGACAGTGAGGCTACCGAGGCCAAGGAAGAAGATGCAGTTGCTGATTTTTCTGTAAGTGTGGAAAATTTACCTCCTCCTAAAGATGAGGAATATATTTGGGGATTGGTACAATTTCTCTTCATCACACCGCTCATTGATCGAGCTTCCTTGTTCACAAATCAACGGAAGTTGGATGTGCATTTTGCATGCAAGTTGTATGAAGAGACCAAGAATGCTAAAACGCTATTTGTAGGCAAAGTCACTCTCCATCCAATGAAGTTTGTGAGACTTGCAGAAGATGATCCTCAGTTGAAGGAAGTCACATTTCAAAAGCATGGAGATTTTCTCAAAGCCTTCAAAGAGTTTAAAGATAGTGACTTTGCTCGTGTAGTTGATCTCTACTAGAGTAGATATGGGAATGACATCGAGAAGAGATATATGCTTGCAAAGAACAGGTTTCTTGATAGATGCAGGTTTGAGCCCATTGATGGGCATCACTTTTGCGAAGCTTGTAGAATCACCCTTGAAGAGGGATGAAAAGGAAACTTGAATCACACTGAGTATCTACAAAAGTTTCAATGGGTCATCTGTTACATATGCTTATTTAATGATGAATCAAAATATATTCTTGAATCCGAAAGGTTGAATTTGGTTCCGTTGACTAGGAGGAAAAACTCAACTCTTTTCGAGATCCTAACAAAGGAAAGGGAGTTATGGATCAGATGTGGCTCGCCACAAATAATAAAGGGAAGGAGACCTACCGCTGAATACAATATGAAGTGGACTCGTTTTTACATATGCTTGAAGGGCGTAGTGAATGATACACAGTCACCCTTGCAGGACTTGAAGACCACAATTGCAAGATATAGGGACTTTACTTGCATAGTGTTCCATGAGGATTCAATCTTTGAGATTATCTTGGATGTTTGTAAAGCAGCATATGAAGCAGGAAGATATCCTACGAGGCACCAAAGCATGCGGTAGGTCAGAAAAAAACAACAATAAAGCAATTGTCTATTGTTTAGTGGAGACGATTATAGTATGTTCTAGATGAAATAATGAAGGATGTATGCCAACAGTTGCTTGATGTCGACTGCTTCTTTGGGAAGAAGAGCAAGCATAGCCACTTGGATGAAGTAACCACTAGCATGGTCATCAGAAGCGAAGTTGCTTTATCAGTAGTAATGTTTTTATTGAATTCAGATCAAGAGTTGGCTAGCAAAGTTGCTAATGTGGATGAGCAAAAAATCCTTGATCTTGGTCAAATGATTGACAAGTTGTGGGCCAAAAAGTGGGTGTGTTCATTAGATGCAGATGGCACTCCAACAAAGGATGCAAGAGGAAAGATGCCAAAGATTCTAGAGAAAGAGTATGCAAAGATCAAGAAGAATACCTTGGCACTAAACTTGCAAAGTACTGTAGCAGCAGCTAGTTCAGGCTTCAGCTTCTCTTATGACATCCTCTTATCAAAGGAGGATACAAAATCTATACGCATCAATGGCATTGATATAGAGCACTTCATGGCAATGAGCGGTGATGCTTGGGATAAACCGTGTGTGTTTATCCTAGATGAGTTGCAAGACTTTGGAGTGGCGGGGATAGTTGACCTTGTAAAGTTTATCATACACGGCCCTTTGGAAGACAAGAAAAGATCAACACTGGTCATGTTCATGTTAGAAGCACAAAGGGATCCCCTCTTTGCCAGTTTGACATCCATTGGATATCCACTGAAAAAATCTTTCATGGTGTAGTGTTGCGCCATGACTTGTTCATCCTAGAAGGCATAGATATTCAAGTCTTGAATTCATACTTGATTTGCTTCTTAAATAGGGGTGGCGGTCCTTTAATTAAACTTCCTATAAACTCTTTGGAGCTTTATCACAACAAGGAAGAAAAGCCTAAACTAGATGCATCAATGATGGACTATCGAGAGCCAAAGCACCATGAATTGATAGATGAGATGGTATCCAACCTATTGAACGATGGATGGATGGTAGCATTGTATCGAATGGGTTTTGTAGCTGAAAACTGCTACGCCAAGGTATTAATGTAAATATCTCTTGGTTTGGTTTCTCGGACAAGTGGATCAAAGGTATTACTAGTCTCTACAGATCCAACCGGGTTATCACCCGGCTGGGGCAAGATGGGGGAAAGATTCACCCTCGAGCGCTCGATGCGTCAGGGCTGCCCGCTTGCGCCCTACCTCTTCCTATTTTTTGCAGAGGCCATGACTCACTTCCTACGAGCCCGTACCACTGGTCTTCGAGGGATGCTCCTCCCTATTCCAAACGATGCAGAACTTCTGGACTCCGAGTATGCAGACGACAAGGCCCTGTATGTGTAGGATGATATTGAGTCACTGGAGCGAGTGAGACTATCTTTAGAGGTTTTTTGCCTAGCCACTGGGGCGAAAATCAACTGGCATAAGTCACTTGGTTTTCTTACGGATCCGGGAGCCAGCTCACAGTGGGGTATTTTTCTAGGGTTTTGCTGGATCCCTAGAGGATAGACGACACGTTACCTGGGATTCCAGGTAGGTCCGGATATCACGCCGGCTCAGCAGTTCTTATCGATCCTAGTCTCCATACGACAGAAGCTAGCCTTCTGGAGCACGGCTCGGCTATCCTTGGTAAGCACGGCCCTAATCAAGTCCTTCTTGCCACCGCTTGGTATGTGGCATCTTGCTGGTGTTTCTCAAGATCATGTGTAGCCCAGCTGAGGAGACTGGTGCAGAACTTTCTTTGGTCTGGCTCAAATGGTTCTGGCACCACCAGAGCCTGGGTCACCTGGCAAACGGTCATTCTCCCCTAGACAGAGGGTGGTATTGGCATCATAGATCCATAACTGCAGAGTTAGGCATTACTTGGCAAGTTAGTCATCCGCGGTCTGACCCCAGGAGGGCATACGTGGAAGCTCTTGCTTCAGCATGGTCTCAGCGCGTGTATCCCCCAGAGAGGGGGTGATTGGTATCCATCTATCTGGTGTATTTTCACTTCAGCCCCACTGACTCAGCCCCATTCCCCCTTCCTCTATGGCCTCATCTCGGTCTGGAGGAAGTTGTGGCACAGCCTCTCTCAAGTTCCCCCCAGCTGCTGAGAGGAGATAGATAGACAGCCCCTGATCTGGAGCAGCCAGGTGACAGATGATACAGGTCGCTAGCTTGGAGAGAGATCCCATATCCCATGGGCGCTCTAGGTGCGTGGGCCTACGCGCTTTGGAGGGACGTCTATAGCCAGTTGAGCCCAGGCGAGCTGGCAGCAGTAGTAGGTACGGCACGTGGGATCCCAGGCTCGGCGAGCGGAGATCGATGCTACCATTCCTGCAGGTTGGAGGATTCCCATGATCACCAGACAGCTCCTCCTAGGAGATGAGAGGTGGCTAGGGTAGTTCACACCCCGTGGCATTCCTTTGGTGGTTGCATGCCTTTTCTTGGACTCCTCGATTCACTTCTTCTCCATCGCCAATGGTAGCCATCTCCAGAGTAGAGAGGCCGTGATCGAACCCAAGCTTCCCTCGCAGTGCCTTCGCATCATAGGGCTACAAGGGAAAACGTGGCATATAGACCCCTTGATTATGCAGGACCAGGACTGGAGACTCTAGATTTGGGAGGGATGCTCCTTGACAGAGGTGGAGTGGGACCCAGGGGAGTGGCACTGGCCACCACTAGAGACCTCAGAGAACCCTACCCCCTTCTTCTCATACAGTGCGCGTACTGGTAGGCATGCTCTTGGGGCTCTCCAGCGCAAGCTACCCACACAGGCACATAGTTGGTATGCCCAAGGGATATCTCTGGTTTTTCTTCGCACATTCTGGAAGACTCTTTGGGCAAGCTGGTGGCCGAGAAAGATCTCTTACTTTCTTTGGATGGTGGCCCACAAGGGGCTACCAGTTGGCAGATGGCTAAGGCAGATGGGGCAGGAGGGGCACTGCCAGATGTGTTTTCAGGAGGAGGAGTCCCTGAAGCACTGCCTTTGGAGCTGCTCGCATGCTCAGACAGTGTGGAAGGGAGTCATGGGGATCTTAGCAAGGGCTACACCCGAGCTAGGACCAGTCACTTGGGGAGCCGTTTGCTGGTGCAACACCGAGATGGGACAACACTTGGCTTATGAGTTCTCTAGGCAGCATCCAGTTTTCTTCATCATGCACACCACCTGGGCATACATAGACAGCTTCCCTTGGCATCTGATAGAGACAGATGCAGGAGCGATGACTCAGCACCCAGTTTGGGAGATCATAGGGAGTATTGTAGGCTGGCATATCTGGACTTCCAGATGTGCGCAGACCTTAGGAAATCAGGCTTCCTCTGCTACCCAGACCCTAGCGGACATTTGGAGCATGATCATTCACATGCTCAAGGGTCAGTGGGATCAGATTCAGGGGGAGTCCCGGGCAGGGAAGGAGAAGAGACGGTGCTTCCTTCGCGACTGGGACCATCAAGAGCTGTTCTTCCAGCACTCTGCTCAGAGTCTTTAGTGGCATTACTCCCCCCCATCGTGGCTGTTTGTCCACACTCCGATGATTATGCCCTGAGAGGCTTGTAATTATTATTATTTTGTTACCACGGGCTGTATGTGTTTTGTGATTACACCTCGCTGGCCTTTAGGCCCTCTTGTACTCTCGTTTTCAAGCAATATAACTAGCACCACTTTTTGCGCAAAAAAAATTAATGTAAATATCATTGATACCCCCCATCATATACAATATTTTAATGCACTTTACAGTTGTACTATGGTCTTCGAAGAAGAGAGAGGAGACAAAGAAGGTGACTCATAGACAGATAACTCTAGTGCAAGTAATGAGGAGGTGGATAGCTCTTCATCTAGTGGGGATTACATGCTTGAACTACGCACAAAGAGGAAGAGTGATTTTGTATCAGAGGGAGCAAAAGAGGTTCCACTTGTCATATGAGAGGGCCAGAGGCAAGAAGTAGTCCACCACATCGAAGGCAAAGGGAAGGCTAAAGAAGTGGAAAGTGTAGAGAAATTAAAACCCCATAAGACATCCAAAGTCTTAGATGAAGGCTAGGGAAGTGGAGCAGCTGGGATATTAAGCAAACAGACTGAAACTGGAAGCGGGAAGACTGGCAAGGATCCCAACCCTCAAGGTCAAGAAAGTGGAGTAGGTGGGATACTAAACAAAGAGCCTAAAAGCTTAAAGAGTGGTGAGGATCCTAATTCTCCAGAGTAGACTGGTGAGGATCCTAATCCTCTACAGAGTAGACTGGTGAGGATCCTAATCCTCTAGAGAACCTAGAGTAGCCTATTAGTCAGGACCCTAGTAGTAGTCAAGGGCCTGTGCTTGGTACTCAAGAGCAAGAGTTTTAAATATTCAATGTAAAAGAGATTTTGGAATAAAATAATGTATTTTGTATTAGTCATGACCTTCAAGAAAAGGGCCTTTGCTTGGTACTAAGAGCAAGAGCTTTAAATATTCATTGTAAAAGAAATTTTGGAATAAAATAATGTATTTTGTATTAGTCACTTTGATCAATGATGTGATTATTAGGAAATATTAAATGTGTGATGAGAAAAATATAGTTGTAACCTTTCACTTCCAAGTATTTATTCCCAATGCTCCACTCACTAAAAGTAGAGCATTTACTTTCAAGTATTGATTCCCAATGCTTCACTCACTGAAAGTAGAGCATTCTCAATGCTCCATTCACTAAAAGTAGAGCATTCATTTCCAAGTATCGATTCCCAATGCTCCACTGACTTTATTATGAACCTTTCACTTCACACTCATCCATCCTCATCTCCTCTATGCGAATACACTTGAGTGCAAATACAGTTGTGTGCTCACCAATTCTCTCATCCTCTATTTATTCTCTCCACTTCACTACCTCCACATTGAGGCAGAGAAGTATTCCTCCATCCTTTCTTCTTTCATCTCCCCACCCATGGATGTATAACAAATTGTAGGAGATGTAGAGTCAATAATTGAGTCTTAAAGAGTGGATTGCTAATCAATCCTCAAAGAGAGAGGCCAGAATTCGACAAGGCTCTGCATTGACACAGATGGAGAGAGAGCAATTTGATGCATAGAGGTGCATAGAGAGGGAGGAGACTCTGAAGATAGCAGACAGCAAAAGACTTTTAGGGAATACTATAAAAGAACAAAAAGATATGTTTGACTTTTTAAGTAACCTTTGTTATCGTAGCACTCAGTATGGGATATTTGATGCAGATGCTGAAGAAACAATAAGGGCCTCACAAAGAAATGATCTAGAAACAATCTATGATTGCTTGAATTTCTTTCTTCATTGTAATTATATTGAGGATACAGACATGGAGTCAATGGAAGAGTGGGTTGTTGAGTAGATAAAAGAGACTAATGATCAAATCTTTTAGTCTTCATAAGATATCGGTTGGCTCATGAGATGACAAGCTACTGTATAGAAGGTGTGTGTCACCATCTCTTGATAGGTCTTCTTGTATTCATTGCATGTGTCGCAGCTTCACATTAGAAACTCATAGCTCATCTATGTGATGAGCCTATTATTTTATGCAATCCATCATGACCTGTGTGGTCTCAACTTGTGTGGCACCATATCTCAACCTGTATGGTCTCGGCCTATGTGGAAATATATCTTAACCTTTGTGATCTCGACCTATGTGGCATATCTCGACCTGTGTGGTGGGTCTCAGGTTGTGTGGCATTATATCTCAACCTTTGTGGTCTCGACCTGTGTGGTATGTAATAGTATAGTTGGTAATCTTCTTTGCAACAAGCCTAGTGGGGTTGAGTAGATTATATTAAAATTTTTATATCTCGAGCTTTGTGGTCTAGGCCTATGTGGTCTGTAATAGTATAGTTACTAATCTTATTTTGCATTCTCTACAACAAGCCTAGTGGGGCTGAGCAGACCATATTAGAAATTCAACTATATTTTGTTTTTGAGTGGCAAATTCACATCATGTGTGGCTCTTATGGTAGGGTGTATTTCTATATAAGATATATGTATATATGTATACCACCTTTGCAAGAGAATTGGTCAATCTATTAATGTTCAAGTAGTTGGTAATCTCATCAAGTAGTTGGTTTTCAAAATTTGCTTTAAAAATTGCATTAGGAGTGTATTCGGGATTTTTGGATTTTTCTTTAGTGCAATTTTGAAATTGGACTTCAGACAAGTCCAAAATTTTTTAATACAGTGTTTGATCTAGATAATCACATACAGAATAGCATGTTTAAGAGCAAGTTCTTTGTCAATATGGAGATTATTACAAGAAAAAGAAATGGGGATTTCAAGCCTAGGCTTTGTTACTAGAATTGGAATGTCCATAGCACTTTCATTAGGGTGGGTTTGGTCTCAAAAGGTGTGCTTTCTTATTTGGGTTTGGGCTCAAAAGATGTCCCCTTCCATTTGGGTGAAAACAACAAATCTTTTTACCAAAACTGATAACAATCTTTCCTTGAACAAGCCATCCACCAATTTGATTTTGATATTTAGGTGCCCAATTTATAGCTCTCAAGTCTCCTCCATCTTCATGTCTTTGCCTTCCAAAATCTACAATCTACTCTTGCTCTCTCTACAACTTACAAGTACTCTCCCCTGTCCTTTTCCTCTTTGCATATGAAAGGTAGAATGGTTGCAAAATTAGAGAGGTGAGGATGTAGCACATGTACAAGGGATCCTAACTTTGTGTTAACATCAATGAAATCTCCCAAATCAAAGTGAGTTTTAAAAGATGTTGTTTGTATAAAAACATTGTAGTCTATTTTCCATGTGCTAGCCTTTTATCTTTTTGATAGACTTGTATCCTAGTGGGGCCTACAAGCTTGAGCTAGCTAAAAGCATGATTGGACTTATGGAAGTGTGGCAAGTAGACATTAGAAAAGGTCCATTCAAGGGGACTTCAAGACAACATGGCTAAATGCATTTCTTTATAAGCCCCCTATTTCTACTCTCAACATGTTAGAATGTGCATTGGCCCACCCCTTCAGCCACAAATTAGAGAGCCTTCATATTTGAATAGTAAACGACATTTAGGACTTGATGATGATAATGTTTGCACCTCATAAGGTATGAGTGAAGTGGATGATGTCCATAGATGCGTTTGAGGATTATTCACTACACAAAAAAGCTTGTGCACAAAATTTTGAACATGTTCCATTGCAAGAAACCTCAATGCAATTCCCAAATAAACTCCTTATTTATGGTTAGAACAAGAATAGGCAATGAGAAAGTCAAATGTGTAGCTATTGAGGATTTTGTGGAACTCAAGATCACATCCTAGAGTGAAGCACCACATAACTTTCATCTATACCAAATGGAAAATAAGAAATGATTATGGCAACCTTTACAATAGATAGATGAAAGAGTATAAACTATGTCTAAGTGTTTTTACAAGGAGAATGTTTTACTAAATCAATTGTGCATATGAGTTCTTATGCAAATCAAGTCCCCTTGGACTCCAAGCAAGAGTTTTCGATGAGTGACCGAGTGAAACTTACCAAAATAAAATGAGTTCTTTGTGTGTACATAGCAACAATAGCAATCAATTGCACACTGCTCGAGCGTTACTTCCCACATCCAAGGGTCATTGTTTGCTTGGGTGTAGCCCTTTTTAGTGTGGTTCAAGGACTTTTCTGTATATAGGTAGCTTGCATGACCCATAACTTATGCATTGCTCAATGGAATTTGGCAAACTTTGTCTTCAACACTGCAATACTTTTGTAACATACTCGTTCTATGAAAGCCAAAGGAGTTTCCTACTTCGATCACGTGTGATGCGCATACCAAGAATATCCTACAAGTCCCAAATCCTTCATGTCAAATGCCCCATGAAACTTGTCCTTTAATGCATTCAGCTCATTAGTGTTCTTGATAGCCAATAGCATATCATCCACATATAGTGCCAAGAGTATCAAACTATTATCCTAGCCCTTTTAGTGTAGAGGCAATTATCAATTTCACTCCTTTTGAAACCCTGGGACCGAATGAGGGCATCAAACTCTTGATACCATTCTCTAGGCACTTGCTTAAGGCCATAGAGACTCTTTTTCAGCTTGCAAACTAAATGCTCTTTGCCCTTTTCTTCAAACCTTCCGGTTTCACCATGTAAATTTCCTCATGCAGATCCCCATGTAAGAAAGCTGTGTTGATATCCATCTGCATAAGCTCCATATCCTCTACTGCCACTAGTCCAAGTATGCATCTAAGTGTGGTTATCTTCACACCCAGAGAGAAGATCTCATCAAAGTCCACACCCTTCCCTTGCTTGAACCCTTTAGCAACCTAATGGGCTTTGTACTTAGGCACATCATCACTTGTGACCTTCATCTTGTAGACCCACTTACATGGCAATTCTTTCTTTCCATGTGGCAAAGAAACCAAGTCCCAAGTCTTGTTCTTCATGAGTGAACTCACCTTTGATTGCATAGCATACTCCCACTTGCACTGATCCTTGCACATCATAGCCTCTTTGTAGCAAGAAGGCTCCCCATAATCAGCAAGCATCACATAGTCTGCACTGGAACAAACCTATCAGGAGGTCTAGATACTCTAGCTGATCTTCTCAAGGGCACTTCAGCTTGCTTTCTTGCTTGCATATCAACCACATTTGGCTCATCATTTCCACCAATAGATGATCCATCATCTGCCCTTGATTGTGTATCTGTGGGAGTACCTAGTGGCACCATTTCCTCATGGATAACTTTCTCTCTCTCAAGATATGCAGGTGGATTCACATCTTGGAAAGTGATTCTCCTTATTTCCACATCCCTTATGGGTGTCTTATTCATCTTCTTCTCATATTGAAGACCACATCATGGGTGCATATGATCTTCTTTGCTACTTTTGGATCCCAGAGATGACCTAGACTTAGGATCTAGCTTCTTCCAAAGCTCTTTTGGCATATGTGCATATGCCTCACACCCAGATATAGGCAAGGGCTTCTTGCCACTCCATGCCTCTTTAGGAATACCACCATCCAAACTCTTACTAGGTGATCTATTGAGATCACATGCACTATAGTCTTCATTGCCTCAACCTAAAAACCACGAAAAAGATGCATTGGAAAGCATACATTGCAACCTTTCCTTAATAGTGCAGTTCATCTTTTCTACAACTTGCTTTTTCTCTAGAGTATGAGGGGACATGAGCTCCCTCTTGATCCCACGTGTATCACAGAAATGTTGAAAGTCATGAGAGAGATACTCTCCATTATTGTTAGTCTGTAAGCATTTAAGCATTCTACCTGACTGATTTTCAACCAAAGCCAGCCATTTCTAAAATATCTAGAACACATCACTCTTTTAAACCATAGCATAAGCCCACACTTTCCTAGTTGAATCATCATAAAAGTCACATAGTATTTAGTCCTACCACCCGTAGGCATGGGACCTCATATGTGTGAATGCACCAAATCAAGCTTTTCAAGCTCTTTCTTTCCCCTTCTTTGATGGGCTGATTTAGTTTGTTTTCCATAAAGACAGTGCTCACAAAATTCAAAGTTCAAAAAACTCAAATGCAGTACATAACCCAAACGGCATAGGAGTTTCATTCCATTCTGGCTCATGTGCCCCAACTGGTAATGCCACAAAGAAGCATTTGTTTGCTTGGTAATTGCTACAACATGATCAGACACCCCTGATACATGCAATGTTCCACGCTTGGCACTCCTTAGCCAAAACCATAGACTTTCTGAATTTTCTGACTTTGAAATCCAAAGATCTAAAAGCCAGCATCATCTAGCTGACCTACTGAAGTGAGACTCTTGGTCAGCTTAGGCACATGTCTCACATTTTTCAAAACAAATGCGGACCCATTTGCAAAACAAAACTTTATGTCACCTACTCCCACTATGTCACATGCATAGTTATTTCCAAGATGCACAAACCCTGTCTTTCCACTGTCATAAGTGGAGAACCATTCCCTATGGGGAGTAACATGGAATGAAGCACCAAAATCCAAAATCCAAAATCCAATCCTAGGAACATGCATCATCTGAAGTGGTTAGCAACTCTGCAGGTAGACTAGACATGAAGAGAATATCATTGTCACTATCATCAACAACTGCATTGATCTCCTCGATCTTTATTTTTCCTTGTTCCTCCCTTGGACTCTCTTCCTTCTTATTTGCACCCCAATTTGCATTCTTTGTCTTATCCTTTTGCTCTCTTTTAACTTGTAGAAATCCTTTTTCATGTGGCCCTTCTTGCCACAGTGGTGGTAAAACTCAATGTTTTATGCCTTGGATTTACTATGAGACTGCTTGGGACATTCCCTTGAACTGTGTTCTACCACTTTGAACATTTAATGTTGCATCCTGCTTCTTCCATAGACTTTCTTCTAATATCTTCTACCAAAAAGCTACCCAAAACATCATCAAAATTCAGTATTCCACTAGGTGCAGAGTTATTGACAGCTATACGGAAGGTATCCCACAAGGATTGCAATGAACATAAGAGAAATATTGCCTTAGTCTCCACATCAAAATTCAACTTTTGAGCCTAAAGCCGGCTGAAAATAATATTGAATTTATTCAAGTGAGAAGCAAGGGAGAACCCACCTCTTCATGAGGTAAACTTTATTAAAGGCACTTTCCTTCTCATAAGTTGCACATAATTTCTTCCACAAATCTTATGTAGTCTTCTCATTTACTACTATGAAATAAATTGACTCTGCAATATGAAGTCTATCACTAGACTTTGCTAATGCATCCAACTCATTCCAATCATCTGCAAACTTAGCTATAGGCTTAGCTGCAACAATGGTTTTATATGCTTCTTTTGAATGAGTACATCCTGTCTTTGCTCCTTCCATAAAGAAAGGTTTGTCCCATCAAACTTTTTGATGCTGAAAATATTCTTGTCTGATGTGGAAGAGGATGCCATGATGCAAGTACAACAAAATCACAAGTGACTATAAGCAAAAGTCACACAAAGGAAGAGAATGTTGGTGAAGAAAGCAAACTGTAGTGTAGATGGCAACCTTCTACAATTTTGTAGGTCCTATAACTTTTTGTGCATAACTCGAATCCCAAAATATACATAGCAAAATTGTAGCCAACTGATAGCTCTACAAACTTCTAGTTTGCAACAGATCCAAATTCCTTATGGATTCTCTGATATTTGCTACTGAAAACAGTCTCCTACTCACTTTTTCCTACTGTTGTCACCACAAGATGGCACAAACTAACAGTCCCAAATCAGCCCCAAAAAGTGCCAACTGCAAGACTATCCAATGGCAAACACAATGCCAACCGGGTGAGTGCTTAGCACATCATACTGGTAGCATAAACATCGTACATCCAAGAGGCATAAAACCATCAGTGCATCCATGGAGAATAGTTTAAAGCATCCAAAACATGTCAATGTCAAGCATCCATGCCACTATCAAGTGTCCAATTGGGCATCTGGCAATAATGAGGATCTACTTTCCCTAGCTCAATGCTAGCCTACTGTCACTCGGGGAATCCTAAACCACATCCCCTACTGTCACTCGAGGAATCCTAAACCACATCCCCAAGCCAGCCCAAACTAAGAACCGAGCCTATCTAAGTGTCCAACAGGGACAATATGCACTAGGAATCTCCAATTAGACCCAAAAATGTGAGAAAATCTGAGCAAACAATGCTCTCCTATACCCGATCCAAGATGCACGATGCACAAGCACAAATCTTGTAAAATGTCTAATAAAATGGCCTCAAATCAGCATATGCTCAGCTTCAAATGCAGAAGCACATCAATGATAACATCCTCAGCCTTTGAATTCATCAAGAAGGACCTAATGCTATTTCACACATATGCTACATATCCTACAAATGCTATGTAAGAAAACAATACAACGTCTATGCTCAACAGATAGCAGGATCTCATATGCAAGAGAGAAAAGTAGATAGTATGGAGAATCAAAAATTTGATTACTGTAAAAATGATATAATATATGGCGTTGCCTCCTAGCCACGCACTCCTGTGTGAGAAGCTTTGATGGTGTGCTGAAAGCAATAGAGGATGGACGTTGGATGCTAAGGAATTAGGGTTGCTATAGCCAGTGATAAACATGGGTTTCACAGGCTTGCTCTTATATAGCCACTGGTTAGACCCAATTGGGAGACCAACCCAATTGGCCCAAAACGGCCGACTGGAGGTCGGTCCCGAAATAGGCCACCGACCACACGTTAGAACCGTGGTGCAGAATAGAGCAACTAACCTACGGTTACCGTTCGGCCCATTCTAAGAGTGCTCTCAACAGAAGCAAGAATGGAAGAGGGAGAGAGAGAGACAGAGAGCCACAAGTTTTGGTGGGTGCAAAACCACCCTAATCTTCTTTTTCTTTTATTTATATATGTGTTTGAGTATTGTACATAACCGGGGTAAAGGCACAGTGACCTTTAACCCCCACAACCTCCCACTTAAAGGATAATGTGCCTTTAAGGGAGAACAACCAGTGGGCATACTATCCAATGCCCATCAATACACGATAATACTCAAACCGCTGACTAGGTAGACTCTTCGTCAGCATATCTACAGGGTTATCATCTATATGAACCTTGACAAGCTCTATGCGCTTGTCCTCAAGTACCTCCCTGATGAAATGGTACCTGACCTCAATGTGTTTGGTCTTTGCATGAAAGACCGGATTCCGTGCTATCTGAATAGCACTCATGGAATCACTATGCAATGTCGGTACACCTGTATGAATCCCCAAATCTCCCACTAGCTGATCAAGCCATATAGCCTCCTTGCAACCCTCTGTGGCTGCAACATATTTAGCCTCTGTGGTAGATAAAGCAACGCACTTCTGTGCACGAGACATCCACGACACTGCACCACCTGCAAAGGTGAACACATAACCAGAAGTGGATCTCCTACGATCCACATGCCCTGATCCACATGCCCTGTATAGTCTGAATCTGTGTACCCAAGTACACGATGTCTCCTCTACCAAAGCAAATGCACATCTCCTTGGTACCCTTCATGTACCTCATGATGCACTTAACTGCCTCCCAATGCCTCTTTCCTAGATTAGCCATATACCGGCTAAAAACTCCCACTGCAAATGCAATGTCTAGTCTAGTAGCTATCATAGCATACATAAGACTCCCAACTGCTGATGCATAAGGAACCTTGGCCATCATGGCCCTCTCCTCATCTGATTTGGGACTATCTGTGTGACTCAATTTCGCATATGGAGGCAATGGAGTACTCACTACCTTCCCCCCCTCCATATTGAAACGCTGCAATACTTTTGTAACATACTCTTTTTGTGAAATCCAAAGGAGTTTCCTACTCCGATCATGCGTGATGCGCACACCAAGAATATGACCTGAAAATCCCAAATCCTTCATATCAAAGGCCTCATGCAACTTGGCCTTTAATGCATCTAGCTCATAAGTATTCTTGCTAGCCAATAGCATATCATCCACATATAGTGCCAAGATTATCAGGCTATTATCCTTAGCCCTTTTAGTGTAGAGGCAGTGATCAATTTCACTCCTTCTAAAACCCTGGGACCGAATGAAAGCATCAAACTTCTGATACCATTCTCTAGGTGCTTGCTTAAGACCATAGAGACTCTTCTTCAGCTTGCAAACTAAATGCTCTTTGCCCTTTTCTTCAAAGCCTTCCGGCTGCACCATGTAAATTTCCTCATGCAAATCCCCATGCAAGAAAGCTGTCTTGGCATCCATCTGCATAAGCTCCATATCCTCTACTGCCACTAGTCCAAGCATGCATCTAAGTGTGGTCATCTTCACAACCGGAGAGAATATCTCATCAAAGTCCACACCCTTCTCTTGCTTGAACCCTTTCGCGACCAAACGGGCCTTTTGTACCTAGGCACATCATCACCTGTGACCTTCATCTTGTAGACCCATTTACATGGCAATGCTTTCCTTCCATGTGGCAAAGAAACCAAGTCCCAAGTCTCATTCTTCATAAGTGAACTCATCTCTGATTGCATAGCATACTCCCACTTGCATTGATCCTCACGCATCATAGCCTCTCTGTAGCAAGAAGGCTCCCCGCAATCAGTAAGCATCACATAGTCTACCCCTGGAACAAACTTATCAGGCAGTCTAGACACTCTAGAAGATCTTCTCAAGGGAATTTCAGCTTGTTGTCCCGCCTGCATATCAGCCACATTTGGCTCATCATTTCCACCAATAGATGATCCATCATCTACCCTTGATTGTATACTTGTGGGAGTACTTGGTGGTACCATTTCTTGCACATTTGGTGCATGGATAGCTTGCTGTCTATCAACATATGCAGGTGGATTCACATCCTGGAAAGTGATTCTCCTCATTTCCATATCCCTCATGGGTGCCTTATGCATCTTCTTCTCATTGAAGACTACATCATGGCTGCGTGTATGATATTCTTTGCTTCTGGATCCCAGAGACGATAGCCCATCTCTCCACTTTCACCATAACCCAGAAAGATGCATTTCCTAGACTTAGGATCTAGCTTCTTTCGAAGCTCTTTTGGCACATGTGCATATGCCTCACACCCAAATATACGCAAATGAGAGTAAGAGGGCTTCTTGCCACTCCATGCCTCTTTAGGAATACCACCATCCAAACTCTTACTAGGTGATCTATTGATCACATGTACTGCAGTCTTCATTGCCTCAGCCCAAAAACCACCAGAAAGACTTGCATTGGAAAGCATGCATTGCAACTTTCTTGAATGGTACGTTTCATCTTTTCTGCAATTGGATTTTGCTCTGGAGTATGAGGGGATATGAGCTCCCTCTTAATCCCACGTGTATCACAGAAATGCTGAAAGTCATGAGAGAGATACTCTCCACCATTGTCAGTCCGTAGGCATTTAAGCGTTCTACCTGACTGATTCTCAACCAAGGCCAGCCATTTCTGAAATACCTGGAACACATCACTCTTCCGAGCTATAGCATAAGCCCACACTTTCCTGGTTGCATCATCAATGAATGTCACATAGTATTCAGCCCCACCTAATGACCGTGTAGGCATGGGACCACATACATCTAAATGCACCGAATCAAGCTTTTCAAACTCTTCTTTCCCCTTCTTTTATGCGTTGATTTAGTCTGCTTCCCATAGAGACAATGCTCACAAAATTCAAAATCAGAGAAACTCAAATGCGGTACATAACCCAAATGGCATAAGAGTTTCATTCCATTCTGGCTCATGTGCCCCAACCTGCAATGCCACAAAGAAGTGCTTGGCTACTTGGTTATTGCAACAACATGATCAAATACCCCTGATACATGTAAGGGATACAAAGTCCCACACTTGGCACCCCTGGCCAAAAGCATAGAGCCCTTCTGAATTTTCCAACTCTCAAAGCCAAAAGTGGTGTGAAAACTAGCATCATCTAGCTGACCCACTGAAATAAGACTCTTAGTCAGCTTAGGCACATGTATCACATGTTTCAAAACAAATGCAGACCCATTTGCAAAAGAAAACTTTATGTCACCTGCTCCCACTATGTCACATGCATAGTTATTTCCAAGATGCACACAACCTATCTTTCCACTGTCATAAGTGGAGAACCATTCCCTATGGGGAGTAACATGGAATGAAGCACCTGAATCCAAAATCCAATCCTGGGAATATGCATCATCTGAAGTGGTAAGCAACTTTGCAGATAAACTAGACATGAAGAGAACGTCATTGTCACTATCATGTGTGACTGCATTGATCTCCTCGATCTTCACTTTTCCTTTGTCGTCCCTTGGACTCTCTTCCTTTTGATTTGCACCCCAATTTGCATTCTTTTTCTTATCCTTTTGCTCTCTTTTTAGCTTGTAACAAGCCTTTTTCATATGGCCCTTCTTGCCATAGTGGTAACATTCAATCTTCCATGCCCTGGATTTGCTACGAGACTTCCCTCTTTCTTGGGACTTCCCCTTGAACTGTGATCTGCCCCTTTGCACATTTAAGGATGCATCTTGCTTGTTGCCGTCCATAGACTTCCGTCTAATCTCCTCGGCCAACAAGCTACCCACAACATCATCAAATTTCAGTACTCCACTAGGTGCAAAGTTACTGATAGCTATACAGAAGGTATCCCATGAGGATGGCAATGAACATAAGAGAAATATTGCCTTAGTCTCCACATCAAAATTCATCTTCTGAACCTGAAGCTGGCTGAAAATAATATTGAATTCATTCAAGTGAGAAGCAATGGAGACCCCTTCCTTCATCTGCAGCTCAAACAACCTCTTCATGAGGTAAACTTTATTAGAGGTAGTTTCCTTCTCATAAGTGGCACACAGTTTCTTCCACAAATCTTCCGTAGTCTACTCATTTACTACTGTGAAATAAACTGACTCTGCAAGATGAAGTTTAATAGTAGACTTTGCTAATGCATCCAACTCATTCCAATCATTCTTAGACATATTTGTAGGCTTAGCTTCAATCCCTGCCAAGGGTTTAATCTGCTTCTTTTGAATAAGCACATCCCTTATTTGTTCTTTCCACAAAGAAAAGTTTGTCCCATCAAACTTTTTAATGCTGAAAAACTCCTTTTCAGACATGGAAGAGGATGCCATGATGCAAATGAAACAAAATCAGAAATGCTAGTGCCTGCAAGAGAGAATCACACCAAATACCAGGTGCACCCAAATGTGTATGCCACAATAGAGTGAAATATCACCAAAACTCAAAGCTCAAAGCATCAAAAGATGCATCTGACTCATGTGCATATACTATGCATCCATATGAGCAAATCTGGCCCAAAAGAAAATGCCAACTGCAATGGCAATCCAAAATGCCAATAAGTGCCAAATGACTCAAGCATAAACACCGTCCACTGGCATATGCATCAATAATATCTCATCCAAGAGAGTAGAGCACTATCAATGCATCACCTGCAATGTGTCAAAGCTGTCCCTTAGCATAAAATAGCATCCATGTGCAAAGCGTCCATAAAAAATAGCATCCCACAAGGCAATTTGGGCCTATCGGCCCATCCAATAAGGACCACAATGCATCCAAATGGCCTATAAATCATCCACTGCAACCCAATGCATACCACAAATGAGCGCACACTGCTCAAACTATAACGAGAGTGATCTGCATAAGGTATGCTCAAAAAATCATAGTCCCACAGTAATGATCGCTACTAAAAATAGAACCTGAGATGCCTCAAAACATGGGCGCCATTGCATAATCAGACTCAGCAAGAAAATTTACAAATATCTCTCTTCTGCTAGAACTCCAAAATCCCAACCGATGAGTGAGAAATGGGAGTCAACACTTATCCACTGCCATGTGGCATAAATCTAAGGTTTCAAAACCTTAGAATGAAAAATCCATAACAGAGAGATGAAATTGAATACACATAGATCTATAACTCTGAAAATCCTCCACCGAATCGCACAATAACTGACAGCAGGTAGGGGTTTTTGGGCATCTGGAACACAATGGGACACACGGTTTTGGAAACCGTGGTCTCAATCGCTGGGTCCAACACACGGACTGAAAAACGTTTTTGGAAACAGAGCTGTTTGTAAACTCCACCGGAGTACGAATGATGAGCAACATAGAAGTTTTAGGACCTCCTGAGTCCACCGGAACTAATAGATCTGCAAATGGTTGCTCCAAACTTGAGTTCCAACACCTGGGCAAAAAACGCAAGAACTGACACAGTGAGTCAGAATTCAAATGAAATGATCCCAGATTCAAGAATGAAGGTGTTTCCAAGCTCCTGAAGTGAAGTGGACATCAAAAGCAAGCAATAGTTGCCTCTACAAGTCAATATGTAGTCTCTATCATCGAACGGAACAGGGAAAAGCTCAAAAAACGACTTTTTCTTTGAAAACACTTAACAAGCTCTCAAAACCACTTCGCAAAACCAAAGTGACTTTTCCAAAGGTTCCTCCAAGGTCTCTACACACTCGGATGCAAGTAAAGTCACCCACAAAGCTTCCCACAGAGCTTCTCCTTCCTCCCATAGAGCTGCTGAGCTTCCAAGCATTCATGCACGCTCAGCTAGATCACCCGGGCTCTGATACCAGTTGAGAGTGCTCTCAACGGAAGCAAGAACGGAAGAGGGAGAGAGAGAGATAGAGAGCCACAAGTTTTGGTGGGTGCAGAACCACCCTAATCTTCTTTTTCATTCATTTATATATGTGTTTGAGTATTGTACATAACCGGGGTAAAGGCACAGTGACCTTTAACCCCCACACATTAGGGATCATCTGGGGCTCCAAACAGGCCCCATAGCCCGAGAGTGGGCTGCCCCAGGAAATGCACCATCTACCCTCAGTGCGGTCAGTCATGGGATGCCTTCCCGCACTTGCATGTAGCCTAGTTGGTAGTGTGCCAACTCTATCTGAAGCCATCCAACCATCAGGCCACACATGGCCCCCATCTGGTCTCCAAACCAGGACCTACCGGATAACCTAGCTACTCAAATGCCTTCTCCTTATATGGGGGGCTTACAAGTAGAGTTAGCTGCTTCCCGCATAGTTACACGAGAGTGGAGCATTGATATCTAACATGCTACAGTTTCCATATACTTTCTAAACCTTCCAAACTGATGTGCAAAGTGAATCAGCACTCTCTCAACTTATTGCTTGTTGAAAGAGCTTCAAGATGAGCTATCAATCACTTGAAATGGAAAGGAAATTATCCGTAATGAACAAATTTGGACTTGCTATCCCAAAATAGATCAACTCTATTGTGTACGACATAGAGTCCTATAAACGTACTGGAATGCAAACTATAACTACATGGGTGGGTAGATCTTGATGTGCTCTTCAATTCGAGCACTAGAACTCCCAAATCTGAAATTGTCGCAAACTGAAACAGTGGAGGGCTATCAAGCTGCCATTTTCTTGCACAACTTTTGAAGGATGGTCTCCACTCATGACTACAAAGAACAACTCAATGGCCTCCAAAATCCAAGTGCCA
This sequence comes from Dipteris shenzhenensis, assembly GCF_047967505.1. Classification (NCBI taxonomy): domain Eukaryota; kingdom Viridiplantae; phylum Streptophyta; class Polypodiopsida; order Gleicheniales; family Dipteridaceae; genus Dipteris; species Dipteris shenzhenensis. Next base: position 45,378,310 of record NC_141619.1, on the reverse strand, counting down.
AGCTGAAAACCAGCTCCAAATGCCTCCCTTGACCTTTGTTGAGATCTCTTTGAAGCTCACAAAATGAGCTACAATCTTGAGTGCACGTTCTCTTTGTTGATATCCCTTTTTCTCTTCATGGAGCTGATCGTATGCTCCCTGAGATAGCTCGATCTGGAGCTCCTCTCATCCCACACATGCTACAGGCCCGATGCTGTGGTGCTCTAATACCAATTGTGGGGAAGGGTACGTAAGGGAGAGTGAGAGAGACAATGTTAGCCACACACACACACACACACAGACCCAGATGTGGTGGGTGCAAAGTCACCCTTATCTTCTATGTCATTCATATATATAAATATATGTTGAGTATTGTGTACATAAATGGGGTTAAAAGTGTCCAATAAGTTTTGAGTGTTGATCATTTATGACATCATTAGGTAAACCATAAAGTCTAAGGTGTTGCTCATATGCTCATTTTTGTGCCTTTACATCATCCTAGTAGGTGTAAGTCATGCATGTTTGGTAAGTTGATAAAAGATATCCCAAAAACTACATCATGTCCTCTACTTGTCTAGGTATCCCTTTAACAAAATCCATAGAAGTACTTTCCCATTTAGGACTAAGAATCATAGAGGGTGCAACTAGTTGCCTCCTATCTTAAAGTGGTTTGCCTTATTAGTTTGGCATTGTTGACATTTAACCACATTGACTTGGACATACCCTTTCATTTTCACCAAATAAAAGTTTCACTTTACCGAATCACAGGCTCGTTCTATACCAAGAAGACTTAAACTAGCATTATCATGACATTCATATGAAATATTTTTCTTTATATTATTGTTGTTACTAATAGGTATGCCTACCTTTCCCTTGTGGAATAACAATCAATTATGCATTAGAATGAAACTTTTGTGCCGCCATTCATTTTCTCTATCACAGGATTAGAAGACTTGTAGATGGCCGACAATCATGTCATCATAGATCTTTGTAGTTGTATTACATGATCACGATGCTTCTCATTTTCCTCCCCACCAAATATGTGAAGGATTATTCCCAAGCTGTCATAGGCATCAGGCAACATGTCAAAAGCCATGAGCTTGTCGATCATCGTCAAGGTGATATAACACATGACACATAATCAATGATTGACATGGTATAGTTGAGGTGACATGTCATAGGCATCATGTGACACATCAAAAGCCATCCACTTTTGCTGATCATTAGTAATGTGTTGTGGCACATGTCACATCATCGATGATCAGCGTACTGATGATTAACAAGCTCTTGTGGCATAGTTGACACACATGTCATTTTGGCAATCGGCTTACCAATGATCAGCAAGGTAACATAGCATGCTGCACATCATCAACGATCTACATGGAACAATTTAGGTGGCGTGTCTTGGCCATCAAGTGACACCTCAAATGCTATCACCTTGTCAATCATCAACAAGGAGATGTGTCACATGACATGTCATTCACAATTGGCAAGTTGGTGTGGCATAGTTGAGGTGATGAATCATGGGCAAGAGGTGGCACATCATTAGTAATTAGCTTGCCGATCATTGGCAAGGTGATGTAGCATTGTGAGGTCATGCATCATCAATAAGGTGACCTGGCAAGCAACACATCATCGGTGACAACGACGATCGGCTTGATGGTCATCAACAAGCTGATGTGGCATGCTAGATATCTTGTTATCGACATTGAGTTGCTGACGATTAGCAATAGGTATTGTACATGCTTGTGACACGTGGTCTTGATGCGTAAGCGGTGGTAAGCTCCACATCATGTAGTCTCATGCTGGTAGCCATTAGAGAATCTAGGCCATCGAATAAGCCACTTTTTATCTAATTCATATCCAAACTATAGTTTTTGCAAAGTGTCTTGACCAACTCCACCTCATGTCCAAATTGAAGTTGCTCCTCTCCCTCACTTCCGCTCTCCACCTCTCCTTGATCCCAAACTTTGGCTCCCCTCACCCCCCTCGCCCTCCTCTCCCTTGTCTCATGTCCCAACTGCAAGTGCAATTTCCTCCCCTCAAATCTCACGTCCCAACAAACCTCACGTTTACTCACCTATTGAACTCACATCCCCATTGTCTTGAATTAAATGGTGCCTAAAAATCTATCTCACAAGGGGAGGAAGAAACCAAGGAAGCTGATTGATATTGGATTAGGGTCTCAACCATTGTCACGGTTGTGGATTTGTGGCTAAAGTCAAGGGCTGATAGAGAAGCTAGTTAGTTGCCCTACATCGATGCTTGAAGTCAGCAAGGCTTCCTCTCAAGTAGTAACACATGCATAGGGTGGCTCCTTGACCCTCCAAAAGCTCAAGAAAAATAAAATTTGTGGAAGAATCAATAGAACAATTTGAGGACACATGCTTGATTGCAATTTTCCTTAGAAGAACTAGAGGCATGGTGAATAATATTTGCATCCTGTGGACTTTGTATAGCTCTAGTATTGGAAGACATCAATGGAGACAACTAGAAAAATAGTAGAGAAATACCAATGAAGCATAGGGAACCATTGCAATGACCTCATCTAATGAAAGGTCAAATTTACTAGCTTGTCGATGATTCCTTGGAGAGAGTTTCATAACTATCATATGACGCTGGATCACAGACTTGGAATGTCGTCACATTACTGGAAACTAGAGATAGCGACATAGATAATATTTGTATTTATAATGATGACATAAACATCATAGTCTGTGATCATAGCCGAGGTGAAATGAAGAGCATGGTCTATTTGACTAAGGACGAGTGGCTTATGATGTAGGAATTTGAGCCAATCTACTACCTCCTAGATAATGGGTGGATGGAGCACATGATGGTAGCATTTACTATCTACAAAGATAGGATCCATGTGTGAGGAAATGTGCAAGTTTCAACTGCTACAAGGCCAGGATGGCAATGGGTAGCACTCACTTATTGTGTGAGGAAACAAGGTGCAATTCCTTAGGAGACGTGATTCCTCAAATCATTCTTGTTGAGCTGGCTAGGCTCCGATCAAAGATAATCTCCGACAACATTACTAGCTAGAGACATGCTGCTTGAATTTAATTAGAGAATTTTCTCACTTATCTTTGGTTCAATGCTCATGTTAACAATTACCAACTAATATAAATACCAATCTTTCAACTATTTGGGCATTTATGGTGCATTTCAAAATGTTGTCATAATTTCAACTATTGTAAATACACATCCTATATGGGCTTGTGCGATAACCCTTATTTTTGTACCTCCTTCGATCCTATAACAATTATCTTGAATGTAAAGCCTACAATTCAATATGAAACTTGTGAAAATAGAATAATTTTTATATAACTCAGAGTTGAAACATGCCAAATGATTATGAGAGTAGAACTCTAATTTTAAAACTAAAGAAATTAATTTCGATCTAAATCTAAAGAATTACCTTTGAAACTAAATCTAAAGAATCACCTTAAATGTAAAGCCTACAACTTGATATTGAAATCTTAAAAATTTGATTGTAATGGTATTGGCCATGCAAACTTGAACATATATGATTATAAGGCTAGGAAAATTAGGACGGTGTGTGCGGGCCATGTCATTGATAATCAGCTTGTCATGTATTGGCAAGCTGATTGGGTAGACGATACATGATCTACATTAGGAGATGAGTCCAATCGGCTTGCCAATCATCGACAAGCTAATATGGTAGATGACACATCATCTCTATTAGGCAATGCATCATTGGCAATCAACTTGCCGATCATCGATAAGTTGATCTAGGTAGGCAACATGTCATCAGTGATCAGCTTGCCAATCATCGGTAAGTTGATGTGGCATAGTTGTTGAGGAGGTAGGCAACACATCATCAGCAATTGGCTTGCTAAGTTAGCATGGCAGGCGACACATCATGGGTATCAAGAGACATGTATCTGCACTTGGCTTGCTAATCATTAGCAAGATGATGTGCCAGATGCCAAACGACACATCTTCTGCAATCAACTTGATGGATGTGGCATGATTGTTGAGAAGGTAGTCGAATGTCATCCACAATTGACTTGTTAATGATTGGTAAGTTGACATTGGTAATCGGTATGTTGATAAAGTTGATGTGGCATAATTGTTGAGGAGGTAGGTGCCACATCATTAACGATGATCAAGTACTTGGGGCATGATGGATAAGGCACTTTTTCAAGGCTCCTCACCCTCACCTCTGATCTCCAACTCTCTTGGTCCTCGGCCGCTAACCTTATGTCCCAACAAAAGTTATGTGAAGTGTTCTTACACCTCATGTGCCAGTGTTTCACATCAATGGCCAAGCACATGTCCTAGTGTTTCTAGTTCCAACGGAATTGAGCTAAAGTGTCTTAAAGAAGAATGGTGCCCAAACTTTAGTCTCAAAAGGGAAGGAAGGAGCTGGAGAATCTGGTTGACATCAGATTACCCACCAAAGGCTGATCCTTCCCGATGTGTTGTAATTCTCTCGGTAGTGTGGTGTTACCCGCTCTTTCTAGTTCGTTTTTGGCATAATGGCCCTGTTTTCGACATATGAAGCACTCATCCAACGTAATCTCCACAAACTCTGGGATCTCCTAGCTTTGGTCCCAGAGGATCCAAACACATTTGTTCTTGAGAGGGGTCTTCGAAGCATGGGGCACCAGAAGCACCTTACCCAGAGTGGCTACCACCCTTTCCAGCTTTTGCACCAGCTAAGAAGGAAGCATAGGAAATTCGTCAATTGAAAAGGCCGAAGAAGACAAAAGCTCTACCCACCAACTCATTGCACACTGCTTCTGACACACATTGCACTAAGAAGAATCCTTTGCCCAAGAACTTGGCTAAGTAGCAGCTCAAAGGTAGATCACATTCATACCCCATAAACTGAGTGAGCTCACTCAGTTTATGGCTAAGTAGCAGCTCGATAATGGTTTTGTCCAATGTTTGCATGCTTGCTGTAATGGGTTGCTTTGATGCATAATTATATTAAACTTGGAATCCATTATCTGGACAATTCAACATTAAAAACTCAAGGAGTCAAGACACATTATGCTAATCGCTTTAGCTTTGTTGGCTCTTTTATTTTTGGAAGTTAAAACTTTAGAATTCAAAAAATACTTAATTTTGTGTTTGATAATTGCTAGAGCCAGCCTTGTGACTTGCAGATAGTATTTCTAAGAGTCAAGTATGCATATTGATATTTATACAAGGGTTGCTCTAGCAATTATGTGCTCTAGCCCAATGTTAGAATTATGTGCTTCTATGAGATTTAATGTCAAGATGTTATGTTGATGGATTTCTCCAATGTCTACATGCTTGCTGTAATGGGTTGCTTCAATGTGTTGCTTTGACACATACTTACATTAAACTTGGAATATGTTAAGGGCTTTGTTACACACACTCATTAAGATTGAAAACCTTGTGAACGATCCAAACAAAACACTTGTATCTTTCCCATGGCTAATGATTAAGCTATTTTCAATGGAAGGGCTTCAATCTAATCTATATATTTAAGGGTTCTTCTTGAATATACACTCTCAAAGATTGTTGTATGCATATAGACATCAATGACTAGTTCAGAGAAACTTGGAGGTTGGGGAGGTCTTGTATCAAAGATTGTTACATGCATATATACTTCAGAGAAAGTTGGAGGTTGGGGAGGTCTTGTATCATAGCAAAAGTAAAGGGAATGACATGTGGGAATTATCGATAGCCTTGACCACTTTCAAGCATGCCTTGAGCATAAATAGGATGACACGAGTACTGAACCCATGCTTTGCATGGGCAAAGATGCATGACCATCCTCAACCACTCCCCATTTGAAGGTGGATCTTTGTTTCTTAAATTTTGGCTAAGTCTTAACCCATGGCTTTGAGACCTTTAATCTCCTCCTTTCATTCCATTAACCTTCCATCTCCTCCTTCCTCCCAAAGGTGACCTTCCATCTCCTCCATTCCATTGACTTTCTATCTCCTCCTTGCCCTTAAAGCTGCCTCTTGTCTTTCCACCTCCTCCCCCCTCCAAGCCTCCACATCTGTACTGAACCCGTACTTTGCACGAGCAAAGATGCATGACCATCCTCCACCACTCCCCATCTGAAGGTGGATCTTTGATTCTTAAATTTTGGCTAAGTCTTAACCCATGGCTCTGAGACCTTCCATCTCCTCCTTCCTTCTGAAGGAGACCTTCCATCTCCTCCATTCCATTGACCTTCTATCTCCTCCTTGCCCCTAAAGCTGCCTCTTGTCTTTCCACCTCCTCCTCTCTTAAAGCCTCCCTCTTGTCTTTCCACCTCCTCCCCCCTCCAAGCCTCCATCCAAGAGCTCCTTCTTTATGACACGTGGCAGGGTCTTCTCTTCCAAGCTGCCACGTGTCCTCTCCTTTTTTTTTGGGTGTCCATGGTTAATAGGTTAAAGATGTTATCTTTGCAAGTATGGGAGTGTTTAGGTGAGCTCATCCATAGTTTTGAAAGTATAGGAAAATACATTTTTTTCTAGAAAATCTAAGAGATGACACTTCAAAGTTCATATCTTAACTTGAGATTCTTTTTTAATATTCTATTGCTTTCGATATGAGTTCTTGGATATTACATTCCCATTTGATATTAGTATACTCAGACAATTTAGTATACTAAGTTGAAATTCTTATCGACATTCTTTTTGTTTCTCAACATGGGTTCTTGGCTTTTAATTCCCTCATATTCTATTCAACACACGAACAAACTTTGATTCCACGATAGGATTACTTTGGTGTTATCACCAAATTTGTTCATATGTCATTGAGGTTTCGGAATAAAGTTTGACCAACTCAAGGGTGATTGTTTGCTTCCATCATGTAGGTGCAATAATGTCCCATGGATAAATTTGTGTACCAAATATTCCCTAAGTAAAATAGTAATAGTTAATTTGTGCATTGAATTTATAAAAAGTTTGTATATGTCAAATTTAGGAAGACACATAATTTATAGAGAAAAAGGGGAAAGTTTCCCACATAAAGAAAGTTTTCCCACATAAAGAAAGTTTTTAGTACACTTGTGATCCGTGGAAGGATGATAGATGTCTTGAGTTAGGAGTCAGAAAATCTTTGTGAGGTGATGTCACCCATAAGTGAGCTTGGCATAATCTCACTGAGAGGGCAATTTTAGGGAGGCAGAGTTGGTGGGCACAACGAGATGGCGAGTCCCAAAAGGTCAAATTTGGTGTGTGAGGGGGGGAAGGAGGACACCAAAGAGAGCTGCTTGGTTGGAAGCAAGGGGACGTTGTGGCATGGGAATGGTGGTCAAGGAGGGGGTAGGCATTGGTGGACCGCAGAGGTGATGGGGATGATGCAGAGGGAATTGTGTCGTGGGAGGATGAGGAAGAGGAAGCGTCGGTTACTCGAGGGGAGAGTCTCCTCCGGAGTCTTTGGGTTTTTTTCTTTTGCGTGCAAGAAGACAAATAAAATTAATATCAGAAAGGGTTCAAGGGTCTCGACGGGGTTGTGTGCGAGAGCCTCCTCCTTCTAAGGAGACTGTCTCTATCTGCGTCCTGTGGGGGGGTGGGTTGGTGATATGGGGATAGTTGGGGGGGGAGTGGAGGCCACGATGGAAGATATTTGGATGGTAGGGGGGGGCCACGTCCCTTAAGGAGGTCACAAGGGGTGGGTGTAAAGGATCCATTAGGGTAGGGGCAAAGGTTACACCGAGTCAGTGTGAAGAGACCTTAAAGGGAAGGGTACGTTTACACCAAGGGAAAAGTATTGGTGACCTTCTTCATCTTCTTCCTGTTCTTCTTCTTCGTTGTGTATTTGCTTTTAAAGGCCGCAGGGCTTCCGCCATAGCCATTCTTCTTCAAGCTCGTTTGCGGTTTCTGCTGCTTCAGGAGCTTCCCTCGCTCCCCCTCGCCGATCTTCCCCCTCCTGTAAGTTCTATTCTGCTCTTTTCGTTGTCTCTTTTGGTGTTTCTTCCACCATTTTCTGCCCGCATTTCGCTTCCCGTGGATAATTTAGGTTGCTGCATTTTTTAATTGGAGCTTTTCGAGCCGCTTGTAGCTTCTCATCCTTAGCATTGCTTCTACCGTATTTGCCGTTGTATCGAGCTTCCCGCTGCATTTTTTGAGCTGCGTTTTTCCTGTGTTCGGGATCTTCTCCTGGTTTTCCACCCGTGGTTTTTCGGTTCGTGTCGATGTTCTCTCTCCGTTGATCCAGCTGCATTTCGTTTTTCTACCTGCATTTTGTCATCTTGGATCTTTCGCTCCAGCAGTTCGCTTTTCCGATTCGCTTCGAAACTTTTTTTTAAGAAGCTGGTTATCGGTTTCTCCTGCGGCAAGTGTACGTTGTATATTGGTGGTTCCTATAGCTTCTAGTATTGTTTTGCTTAGCGTGCTTGTCCGTTGAAGCGCTTGTGCACCGAAAATGCATTTCGTCCACGGCTCTTTTGCGTCAGCACATTGAGTGGAGATCCCTTGTCCTGCATTTGTACTCGCATTTGCTTGTACGCTTTCTCCGCGGAGTCTGACAGTCGTTTTGCCTCCAGCTGCTGCGGCGTGTGTGGTTGTAGCCATGGATCTCTCCGTGCAGAAGGGTGCCAAGGGGTTCGAGTTCAAGGTCAAGGACATGTCGCAAGCTGACTTTGGCCGTCTGGAGATCGAGCTCGCTGAGGTCGAAATGCCCGGTCTTATGTCTTGTCGCACTGAATTTGGGCCCTCCCAGCCATTCAAGGGAGCTAGGATCACAGGATCTCTTCACATGACCATTCAGACCGCTGTCCTGATTGAGACTCTTACTGCTCTTGGTGCCGAGGTCCGCTGGTGCTCGTGCAATATCTTTTCCACGCAAGATCACTCTGCGGCTGCTATCGCACGCGATAGCGCATCCGTCTTTGCTTGGAAGGGTGAAACGCTTCAAGAGTATTGGTGGTGCACCGAGCGAGCTCTCGACTGGGGTCCTGGCGGCGGTCCAGATTTGATTGTGGACGATGGTGGAGATGCAACTCTTTTGATTCACGAGGGTGTGAAGGCTGAGGAAGCTTATGCCAAAGATGGATCGCTTCCCGATCCCGCGTCCACGGATAATGTGGAGTTTCAGATCGTCCTCTCGATCTTGCGTGATTCGATAAAGCAAGATCCCAAGAAGTACCTCAAGATGAAAGAAAGGCTGGTCGGCGTTTCGGAGGAGACAACAACTGGTGTCAAACGCCTCTACCAAATGCAGGCTAACGGATCTCTGCTGTTCCCTGCAATTAATGTAAACGATTCGGTGACTAAGAGTAAGGTAAGCTTTTTCACATATGGTGCCTCTTGGAGACGTGCAGTCAAGAGCTGCATTGGATCTTTGAGATAGTTTGCTAGCCGGATCTCATTGTTTGGCCCTTGTTCGACCTCTTTCTCTCTCGATTGTTTGAGTTGAAAATTTCGTTCAGAGAAGTTTGATGTATCTATCTAGCGTCGGTGACTGCAGTTTGATAATCTCTATGGATGTCGCCACTCCCTACCTGATGGATTGATGAGGGCCACAGATGTGATGATTGCGGGAAAGGTTGCAGTTGTTTGTGGTTATGGTGACGTGGGCAAGGGTTGTGCAGGAGCCATGAAGGCTGCAGGGGCCCAGGTGGTTGTCACTGAGATTGATCCCATTTGTGCTCTGCAAGCTTTGATGGAGGGAATTCCTGTTTTGACTCTTGAAGATGTGGTGGCGACTGCTGACATCTTTGTCACTACCACTGGTAACAAAGACATTATCATGGTTAGCCATATGAAGAAGATGAAGAACAATGCTATTGTCTGCAATATTGGTCATTTTGACAACGAGATTGACATGCTTGGATTGGAGACTTACCCTGGAATTAAGAAAGTGACCATTAAGCCACAGACTGATCGCTGGGTGTTCCCCGAAACTAAGAGTGGCATCATTGTCTTGGCTGAGGGAAGGTTGATGAATTTGGGTTGTGCCACGGGACACCCCAGCTTTGTCATGTCATGCTCTTTCACAAACCAGGTGCGACTTTCTTAACATGTCTGCTGTTTGCTCCTCATTACTTCTAATCTTTTTACTTTTGCCATTCCTGCATTCTTTCCTCTTTAAAAGAAGATGTTTGATGTGGCATGTCTGTGACACATGCATTATCAGGTGATTGCCCAGTTGGAGCTGTGGAAGGAAAGGAAGTCGGGCAAGTATGGAAAGGAAGTATATGTTCTTCCTAAGCATCTAGATGAAAAAGTTGCAGCCTTACATTTGGACAAGCTGGGTGCAAAGTTGACGAAGCTTTCCCCAGATCAGGCTGAATATATCAATGTCCCAGTGGAGGGACCTTACAAGCCTCCACACTATCGTTATTAGGCATCAGTTCTTGAAGATTGGTAGTACCATAATATGTTCAATTCTCTTTCTCATCCTTCATGAAAGGTGGGAGATGCATTGTAATTCGGCTTCTGCTTAAAATTGCATCGTCATTAATTTTTTGAATCGAGACCCTTCATGGAGATCTTTCAGATTTCAAGTCTCTGAAATATTTCTCTTGGAAGTTGATCTCGGCATATTGCTATTTGTTTCTTATCTGCTGTCTCATTGCCGCACATCTTATGATTGACAACTAACATGAATATCTATCATACGAGAGTGGATTGATTACAGTTCATCATCTCAATTGGGTGACATGTCTAGTTTCGTGTCAATGGAGTGTTGTAACTCGTGTAAATTTCCATCACGAAAGAGCCACCTGGATTTCAACGGTTTTGCATTGTGTGGAAATTGCTACGCATCATCTGAATAGTTGGGGTTTTTTAAAATCTCATTCAAATCATATCTTAAACTAGCCATCTTACCCTTTTTTTGTGGATATCAACATCGGTTGATTGTTGAGCCCTATAATTTTTAAGGGTTGCTAAGAAGTTTTCAAAGGCCGTTTATACTGGTGTAATTGCTTAGTAGCTGTAAGACCATACTTTGCATGGAAAATTTTGTCTCTTGCTGCAGTAGAGCTACTATTAGCTGAGAAGGTTATACCATCATTACTCAATAACCCTGTCAAAAATGTTACTGGGTCTGGTTGGTAAAAACCTTATCTCGGTTTGTGTCACAAAAACCTGTTATGCTTTGGTAATTTCTAGATTTTTTGACATCTGCAAGGGCATCATGACTAGCAAGTTGAACCTTTAACATTTTGTAATAGGATTTAACATGATCAGGAAGTTTCAACCCGTAAAGCTCCTCTATGGAGGTACTAGTAGTAGACATCATTCTACGAATAAAGGATTGCTCTTTGTAGAGTATTCAAGCTGAATAGCAAGGTTCAACTTGAATAGCCTCTCGAACAGGGGAGGTCATGTGATAAACACAAGGGAGCATTTAAAGAGGTCGTTCTAACATAACCACATTCTTGTAAGGGCCCATCTAGCTGACTACTCTTCCCTCACGAGGCTTGAGAAAGGAGTTCTTATCGTTCTTATTTGCCTTGACATTGTTATGTGGATTGGCTCACATGGTAGGTTATTATTTTTTTGATAGGTTCAGAATCTCTTTTTATTCACCGTTATGAGTGCAAGGGAAGTTCGCGTCCTACATTCAATTGTGACTTATGCATGGGAAATATTAGGTACATTTGTATGGAGGGGAGACCGAAGAACCTGTGAGTGCTCTTAATGTTGACGAGATTTCCCCCCTTAAATAATGGACTTATTTTCAGCCCCAAGAAAAGCAAAAGGCTGCAGAGGGTAAACAACCGAGATAAATCGTGGCACTGTAGCCTATCTTTACACACAACATAGCACCAAGCACCTAGGTGCTTTCACTTTAACCAACAAACAGAATACAGTTAACAGACATTTGGCAAGGCCCCGAGATGAGCTCCACAACCCTCCGACCTGGCTACAGTATTTAACGTATATCGGTTTCAGACCGAAGACATCGATCCCTCAAATGTAAGGGAGTCCTTTTGCCACAACAGATGATAAACCTTTGTGGGTCACCTAGCCCGATTGAACTTACATTTGAGTATGCGATAAGAGAGCCCTCATGTATCTTCGAAACGGCGCCGTAAGTAAAGGAAGCAGAGGTCAGCCAATTGAACATCTAGCAAGAACTTAACCTTCCCACTACCCAACATTGATCAAATACCTCTTCGTAGATGATATAGATCTCTCAGCAATCACGACATTGTACGATATCTTAGCTGACCATTTTCTCAATGGGCATCTCGAATCTGTCGGCCACTGATTAATCATCCAACTACGGCTCAGAACATAGTTTGATTGCTAACCATTCAGCACACAACTCATGACTACCCCAAAAGAAGCACTTCCTCGTGATCCAGCCCTAATTCTACCTTGATGGTCTCTGGAGGCTTCCAATCTGTTAATGAAAATCCCACAATTGGGTCCAACGTTTGACACCTTTACAATAAACCTTTCTTGCACTTGCGAAATGCAAGTTTATAGGGAGACACAATGTGGCTAAGGTAGAGAATCTACAATTTTAGGAAGATGGCATTGCACACATTGCGATTATGCCTGTGTTGACTATCATTGTATACTGTTCATGAACCATCTATGGTAGAGGATGTTCATGAACCGTCTATGGATGATCCAATACATGATGCTAAGAAGGCGGCTCCCCCAAATGTACCTTTGTACAAGTATACTCCATCCTTCACAATATCTTGTTAGTAGATGTCTATAATATATCTTGACAAGCTTGATTACTACATATGCCACATGAAGTGCATCAAGGAAATGGGCAAAGGGGCCTTTGTCACTTCAGAATAGTGGACAATCATAACTTATTGCTTAGACATTAACAAATTCAAGCTTGTACTCCCCCACGATCATGGCCTTGTCGATGGTGCCTCCTTCCAATTATCATTGCTAGATATATTCATTTCGTTTCCTTTTGTCCCTTGCCTAATATGCAATTGCAATGTCATGTTTTCCCCCTTCCAATGTTAAGTAATGCTATATGCTATAAGTTCTCAACTTACTTTGCAAGCTGAAGTACAATCCTCCATATCCAATGCTATGACATCGAATTAATAAATTGTCAATTGCCGTGTCAAGATTGTTCTACTTTTGTGTTTACGTTTCTATTGTTTATTTTGTGGCAGAATGATGAGGGTGTCTTTCATGTATAGGTAGTCGAATTGGCATCTCCTCATGCACTTGAGCAAAGTTAAGTGTTGTATTGATAGTATATGATGATGAACTAGCAAACAACCTTTGTTTTGGATGATGTAAATACTCCCTCTTTGGATGTTGAAGCCACAAATATGTATGAGATGCATGTGGCTACTTAGAAGGCATGGATACAACTACTTTAGATGGTATGCTATAGAAATCAGGCATGCTAGAAATATGGAAAATATGTCAAGGCAATCAGAATTTGCGATACATGAGGATGCCACCAAAGTTGATGCACCTTCACATGATGTGACAGGGTTTGGGATGCTCCCTCTACAATGTGTTGCCCCACCACAAGATGTGGCAGCTCCACATGATGTACTAGGAGTGGGGATGCTGCTCCTCCACAAGATGCTACTCCTTCACATGTGATAGGATTTGGGGATGATATAAATACTCCCTCGTTGGATGTTGAAGCAACAACTATGTAAAGCTATGATGAGATTCTTGCAGCTATTGTGGATGGAATGGCTACAACTACTTTGGATGGTATGCCTGTAAAACTCAGTCACGACAGAAATATCAAAGATATGGCAAGAGATACAGAAGTTGGGATAGCAGGTGCCACCAAAGTTGCTACATCTTCACATGATGTCATAAGAGTTGGGGATGCTATCCCTCCACAAGATGTCACACCATGACGTGATGTCATAGGAGTTGGGGATGCTACCTCTCCACACGATGCTACACATCCGCATGTTGTGGTAGGATCTAGGGATAATGTAGCTCCTTCTAAGCTAAGCGAAATTTTCTTCTGGCCACTCTTTTCAAAGGATCCAGGGCAGTTACTCTGTGAACATGTAGGGTAGTAAGTTTACTCATGGAAGGGGAATTTTAAATTTAGGGGACTTACAGGCCATTTAAGGATAGGAGGGGGCTAAAAAATACTTATCTAATATAACTAAGGTATGTGTATGTAGGAGGGGACTTTTAATTTCAAAATTAGGACGTGTATATGTACGAAAGAGGGGTAAACAATTACAAAGAAAATGTAAAAATTAAAATATAGGAATATTTAATAAATAAAAATAAAATAGAGGGATAATTTAAATGTAGGCTCATGAACGACGTGTTGGTGGTGTCTCTGAACAAAAAACACGATAAAATAGCATTGTTTTGACATATGAAGAGTGTTGAAACACCACGAGAGAAGTGGATCATGCTTGTCATTCGAGACATTGCTATAAGATTTATGGAGTGATGTTTTTTGAACATAATGTGTTTATTTGGACCTGTTACATGAGCAAGAAAGCATTATCATTGTTGCAAAGTTGCTTCCCATATCAGTAGCATAGGTTCTGTGAGGTGTACTCACATGAGAATTGTGTGAAAGAGCATGCATTTGTGATCCATCCTCAAGGAAAATCTGTGCTACTAAAAGAGTCAACAATATTCTTGGCAAGGCATCCACGATACAATGAGAAAAACACTATTTTGTTGGATGATAGTGCTTACAGGTGTTGTGAAAGCATAAGGCAATTGCCAAATTCTAGAGAAACTTTGCAATCAAGCTACAACATGTTATCTTATTGAAGATGTCACTGATTGGGTAGTAACATGGCTTCAAGCTGGGAATCAACAAGAGTACCACTCAAAATCCCATCCAGCTTGCCAATGATGAGAGTATCAGGATTGCATATACGTGGAAGCACTTCCACATTGCTTCATCTTTGCCAAACATATGTACAATGGGCATTATTAAGTTCAACATATGTACAATTCTTATTGACATGTGTTTATGTAATAATACAAGTCACTTCATATTTAGTCACCAATGACACATTGTGTCACTTCATATTTAGTCACTAATGACACATTGTATCACTTTATGGATATGTACTCGACATATGGTTGATATGTACTCCTCCTATAATAGAAGTCACATTTTGTATATTTATTTGTTAACATTTTTCAAATGAGTTACTCATTTGTTTCTACTTTCAAGTATCAAGAATTAGGGTAAGTCAAAACAAGCGACTGCATTCGAGCGAGCCCAAAGTTCGAGCGATGCTTATGAGAAACTTTGTCTAAACTTATAGGAGCAATAATTTTTTACTAAAAATGGTTGAATCTACATGACACTATTACATGTTATTTTTAATTATCTTTTGTATGATTCTTGGCAACTTATAAAGATTAAACTTACTATTGGATAACTCATAAATCCATGCAAGTCAGCAATCATTAAATAAATACCAAAGGGAAAATTCTTGGCAACATACAAAGAGAAAACCTATTATTTGATAAATAATAAATACATGCAAGTTAGCAACCATTCAATAAATACAAAAGGGGAAATGCTAAAATGTCTACACCTCGAGGTGATCACTCAGAATTATGTAAGGTAGTATGTGAGTTGAAGGGGTTTCTTTATTTTATGGAGTTACATACATGGCAACAATAGTCCTACCAATGATATAGAAGCTCCTCCTAGCAAAATCCCTCACAAATAGCTATTTGTAGCTCATTGAGTTTTATGCTACCAACATGATTTGATCCAGGCACTAACCAGGTATAGAACTGGAAGAAATGGCAAGAGGAATGGCCGAAATTTCTCCTGCAAAATTGTCGGCGGCGTCGAGCAGACGCCACTCGACCGGAGGGAGAGGGCACCATATCTTTTCTTTGTTCAGCTAGGTTCCATTTTGTACACAAAATGATCACATGAATAAAATGTTTAAATTATGGAACTGATAAATTATTGATCACTTTATGACCATGATGATGCTAACTAAATATGGATCACCTTCATATGTACTTGACCATGTATACACCTCTAGGATGGAGGGAGGAAACCAAGGACCCAAACTCTAAATGAGAAAAATCCATGGTCATAATTAAATATAGAGTTTGATAAGGTCCGGCTCTCATGAAACAAAGATAAGTATAAACTTTCTAAATATCTAGAATTTTGACACTTTAACATGATAAATGTATTCATTCATATCATTCCAATAGTTTTGACTACAAACATGACCATATTTGGAGTCTGATTGACTAAGTTATGGCCCAAATAAAATTGGCAAGAGGAGCCTCCCAAGAGGCCACGATATCGTGGCCTCTAGGGAGAATCCTCCTCCCATTATTTTTTTGCCTTGAAAATGGAAATTGCACAAGAAAAACACATACTTTGACCCCTTTCTTCCACCCCTCCATCGTTGACCCTTGAAAAACATTGCCAAACATTTTCAGAAATTGTTGTTTGTCTATAAGACAATTGATTACTCACACAATATCATGGGTAGGACAACAACCGTAAAAGTAAGCAATGCATGCTACTTTTTGAACATAAAATATCACACTAGAATGTCAAAATTTATGAAATTCCTCGCTCGAACCGTCGCCTTGCTCAAACGCAGTCGCTCGAATTCTGATAATCCTCCAAGAATTAATGAGAATATTTAGGTACCAGCTAGTAACTATCTAATCACTTGCAATAGTTGACTAGTAACTAGCAACTAGCTACTAGCTAGTAAATAAACTTTTTAATAGCTAGTAACTAAGTAATTCGTAGCTAGTAGATGTCATGTATCCAATACTAGCTCACTAACTAGCTAGTAGCTACTTACTAAGTACTACCAAACTATTTAATAGCTATTTACAAAGTAGTCAGTACCTACATACTAGCTAACTAATGAACCAGTAGCTACTAGATGGTATCTCACTACTAGCTAGTAGTTGACTAATATCTAAGTACTAGCAAGCTAGCTAGGTAGCTATTGCCTCACTACTAGCTAGTACATAACTATTTGATAGCTAGTAACTAAAATAGCTGCTGGGTGACTAGTATCCAAGTACTAGCGAGCTAACCAACTAGTAGCTAGTAGCTAGTACCTAACTATTTAAGTATCCAAGTAACAGCTAGTGGATGACTAGTATCCAAGTACAAGCTAACTAATCAACTACTAGTAGCTAGTAGCTAGTACCTAGTACCTAACTATTTAATAGCTAGAAACCAACTATTCCATGACGTACCTAACTAGCACCTAAGTATAAGCTAACAACTAGCAAATACATGGTTAGTAGCTATTAGTCTTGCTATTTAGTAGCTATTACCTAACTAGTCAATAACGAGTAGCTGACTAGTATCTTTGTACTAGCTAAGAACTAGATAAATATGAAAGGTATACAATAGATAGCTTTGTGATCCCCGCATAAACATATGAAAGGTAAACAATAGATAGCTTTGTGATCCCCGCATAAACATTGAAACCAATTCAATCCAATGCAGACTCTTGCTAACGATTTAAATCGATCCAGATTTTAGTTGCATCAAATGGAGCATTGGTGGGATCTTTGTAGGAAAGTGATAGGTGAAGATACTCGAGCACTTGTTTGTTGTTGTTTGCCTCTTATTTGTAGCTAGTATTGTCAAAACCAAGATATTATGGGAGAAGTTAGTGGAATCACCTAGTTAGATTAGCAATTATTGAATAAATTTCCTCTTATGCAAATTGATTGGTTTAGTCTTACAGGCATGATGTATTCTAATTAAGATACCATCTGGAGTCTACTTGATTCACTTGCTTTGGACAATGTGGAAGTATATATTTTTCATCACATTCCACTCAAAACTAATCTAATTTTCAATTGGCCTTAAGAAAGCACATTTTCAAACCATTATAAAAATTTCATTTCTTTGGAAGAAAAAACACATCCTTTGTGACCTAAGCACTCCTCAACTAAGTGAGGGATGATGTGGAGAGAAGGCTAGGAGAAGGGGCAAGGAAGTCGCCAAGGAGTAAAGTTTTGAAGTGGTCCATGGTTTTCATTTCAAATTCCGTGATGTCCATGACATCCTTGTGAGTTTTTAGAGTAATTTCATATATTTGTTCATCCCCGTCAATAAGTTACATAGGAATTTTAATGTTTCAAACTAGATGCAAGTACAGTAAGACCTCTAGTTTATTTTCGAGAAGGCAATAAGTGTAGTCACTAATTTTTGTGTAGTACAATCCAAACCCATCTGTCTAGAGTTGACTTAATGATTTGCCTTGTTGGTGCATTTTATAGCATAGAAGTCAACGCCTTTGTTATTTCCTAGCTCTGTATTAACAACAAAATTGTCGGCTAGGAAAAGAGCATCACCCAAGGCATGCAAGCATTGTCATAGCATGAGGGACTCCTTGTTCTTTGTGCCTTGCCATCCTCTTCTAAATACCCTTGAACATTGTGCAAGGAGCGAGTCTTCTAAATGGGTTTATAGTCCCATTTATTAGATCTACGAACCTCTCCATCTTTGATCTCCCAGAATGCTTTTTCCACATCCCTTTCTTTTAATCTATAGCTAAATTTGGCACTGTGGGACACGCTACCTCTTAGGAAGGCCACAACATCTGGAACATATTGTAATTTTGTCCCATGTGTCTTCAATTGCTTGTGTGTTAAAGTTCTCTTCACAGACGCACCTACCCCATCATGCTCACCCTTGACATGTCTAGGACCAGGAGACTCTAGGTCATCTTCATGTTTGTGAGACTTGCATATTTGGCCACAAAATAGAATGGTCTCTTAGATTTGAATTGGGAGGTAGCACCATCAGACTAAACCCAGTGCTCTGATAATGAGAGTTCTTGTTCTTGTACCCATCCATAATGTGACATGAAGCAATGTTGAACAAAGAGAGTATCATGGACTCTTATCAATGAGATGAAGAATGGAAAGTTTCTTGCACATCTCCATCCATGCGGGGTATATGTGATGTGAACAAAAATGGTACCTTGGCATGATTGCCAATGCATGATTGAATTTCATTTGCTCTTTCAATGTATAGCTCTCTGCAAAGTCGACCGTTGATACAACCATGCCCTTAGAGACCTGTAACACACTCTTTAAATTGATCAGCGTGCCATTTGTATATGAAATTGTGTCATATGAATTTGTAACTCACCCTTTTGTTTGGAAGAACCTTTCTGTTCTTTGGTTCTATGTTAGTACTCTCCTTGGCTTGGTTGGTCTCTTCTGGCATATTGCCTTCCACTCTACTTCAATATCTTCAAATACCTTGACTAGAACATAATGACCAGTCTTAGCCATTTCATGTGGACACCATTGCACTCTAGTTGGTTTACAATTGCAGTAATGCCCAAAGATGCATATTAAAGAATTGTTTGTGGATCCATTCCGCTTCTCACATAAGACAATTTTACATGCTGTTGAAATATTGAGTTTTGATTTCTCAAAGGCTAGGCAGCCAAGTCTAGCAACAACTTCCTTTAGATATAACATTTGAATATGTTGAATACAACAACATGTGTATCATCTATGAGGTAAATTCTACTTATATGCAAGCCTACTTAAGGCTCGTCCCATAATGAATAATCCTACATGCTATGTACAACCATTCCAATGTTTTCCTTTCATCCTTCATAGCTAGATCCTACAGCTCTACGATGCATAAATATGCTTAAAATAAGAAGGAAAGCAAGCTCGATTGCAAGATCCAAGTTCATATCACAGCCATGTACTTGCGTTGAATCATTTCCTTAAAGACCTTTTTTTGTTAAAGAAAACCCCGGAGTGTTGCTACTTAAAAGCCTAATATGCATGGTTAAGTAGTATAGTCTATGAAGGCTAATAGCAAGTTTAATTGTGGGATATGTCTTATGTTGTAAAAGATGGGCATATACATGTTTTTTAGAGAAATAAATCATTGAATGATTTGTTTTTATAAAAAATAATATGATGCATGGAATATTTCAAAATCGTTGCCAAAAGTACCATTTGTCTTTTAATGATGATAAAAATCTTTACATATCATATTTTTTTAGCACTTTAATAAAGTTTTACTTTAATAGCATGAGTTAATATAGAAACCAATAGGTGTACCAACACAACAATTGAAAAACCTCATAAATTTCATGAAATAAAAAAATCCAAGAAGATAAAGAAAAGTCTCACATGGAAAATATCCTCATACATCTTCTTTTGTGCTTCATGCAAAATACATCCTTCAAATCTAATCTTGAGAGAAATGTTATATCCACAATAATATATATATTTTTAAATTAATTCACATTTAATTGTATTATAATACATAACACGTTAGATGCTAATCATGTTATCATATGAGATTTTCTTAATGATTATTCAAAAAATAGTATATCACATTTCATACTTCGCATCAACTCATTGATCAAGATCCAAAGGTGCTTAATAGTTGTTTACAATGTGTGTTTGAGAAAGTGAAAAACTTTCTTACTAGGAACAAGATGAAGGTGGTGTTGGAAATCAGGGATAGAATCACTCTAACCTCGCAACCTCTACAGAATAGGAATAGCTCTATCTCACTCACTCAATGATGCAGACCACACACTTGAACCTCACTCACAAGATAAAGTATAGACAACATATACAAGAGAGAGAATTGAGAGAGAAACTTAGATGTATTCCTCCACCAAATAGTGGGCAAGGCACAAGCTCAAGATGAGCACAAAAGACTAGGAAAGGGCTAGATACCTAAAGCTTGAGATCACTCTTGCTCTTCTTGCTCCATGCTACCTTTTGTAGGCTTTAGTAGTTGTGGTTGATGAGAAATGAGGGTGGCAAGGGGCCCCTTATATGGGCGGCTGGAAGGGCTGCATCTTGGCCATCTTTTTGGTTAGTAGTAGGCTGACCTACTAGTCAGCCCTTTCCTGACCTCAAAGAGCCTCCCTTGGGCAACCTATATAAGTGGCTGCCATGGGGCTTGCTAGGGCTTGCTTCCCTATTTGGTATGGCGTCCCTCCAGCCTCTGTTTGTTGTTGGTATGTAGCCCAAAACTATTTCCTAGTATCCCTCCCCCTCCCCCTCACAGCCATACATCCCCCCATGTCCTGCTCATATGGGGGCTCACAGGTGGGAGACATTAACTTCCAACACCCCTTCTCAATGACGCCACTGTGGGCTGATCGGGCTGATGTATATGCCTCCCCATGTCCTCCTCATATGGGGATTGAAGGTGGGGGGCATTGACTTCCAACAGGTGAAGTATGAAGATCACAAGGTCGTGGTTAAATCAAAGGAGCAAAGAGATGAAGTAGATGGTTCGTACTTGGTCAATGCAATGATGGTTCATGGGAACAATAGACGGCTCCAAACTATGGAGTGAGAGATTTTGGCATGTCAAATATGGTATCTTGTTAGAGATGCACAAGATGGGTACAGTGGATAGACTTCCACCAGTAGGTGTAGGACGAGTTTGCAAGGCTTGCATGGAGGCCAAGCAACACCACGAACCATTCATTAAGGAGGCCCCATCTAGGGCCATAGAGTTGGTACATTCCGACATTTGCGGCCCCATGTGTACTCGGTCATTCCTAGGATCACACTATTTCCTTACCTTCATTCTATAATTTCAGCCATATGTTTGGATTTACTCTTTGGTAAGAAATCCAAAAATAATGCATACATTCAAGATTTGATTTGAAAATTTTGCACAAGTAGCATTTGCTTTCAATGATGTAAACACTTAAATAAAGTTTGACTTTGTTAGCATGAGTTTAATATGAAACCAACCGAGATTTCATTCAACGAAGTTGGGAAAAGAAGTAAAGGCATTCCGCACTGACAGAGGGGGGGAGTTCGCTTTAGAAACCTTTGATGTTTCTTTGATGCTTACTATAAGAAGAATGGAATCAAGAGTCAGGTTACCACAGATTGCCTTCCTCGGCAAAATGGGGTTCAAGGTGATCGGCACCAAGTGGGTGTATAAGCCGAAGTTCAAGGTGGTAGTGTGGACAAATACAAAGCCATGCTAGTGGTTAAAGGTTATGCTCATGCAGAGGGTCTTGACTATGATGAGACCTTTCCCTTGATTGCACGGATGGCGACCTGGAGGAAGAGGTTAACGTGGACCAACCAAAGGGATTCCATGTTCTTTGATGTTCAAAGTACAAGTAAATAGTTGTGTAGACTGAGAAAGATTGTTTGGTGGGCTAAAACTGACCCAAGGACATGGTACCAATGCATTGATTTCAATTATGGGTACAAGCACATATGAAATCACTTAACAGCACAAAGTGTGGAGCTGGGTGACTTCTATGATTCAGATTTGGCAGAAGATTGGGACACCAGACCATCAGGGTACTATTTCATGCTTGCATTAGGTGTCATTTCATGGCTTAGCAAGAAAAAGCCAACGGTTGCTCTTTATTGAACATAAGAAGAGTAAAAAGTAACTCGTATTGCAGCTTGTGAGTTGTTGTGGCGCAGATGGATTTTGGAGGATATTGATGATGTTCTTCAGGGGGCACGAGGGTGATTTTGTGCGACAATTACTTGTATTTCATGCAGATAGGAAACACATTGAGATGCTATTATCTGACTTTTTGACATCATCTCAGATGTGTTCACGAAGTCACTTAGAGGGAGCACCTCATATGAACCATGAGTATAGAGACATAGTGAGTCATTGAGAGGGCGTGCTTAGAATAGGTCACTAGCCCACTTGTGAGCCCCCATATCAGGATGAGGAAGTTTCAGTAAACCTGGTTAGATAGAGACATACCTGGAGCATGTGCTTGCTGTGTATGGTCCGTGTCCCATCTTGATTTAGCTACTGAAAGAGTATGCAGGACAACATATTGTGCAGTGGCCTATTTATAAGTATGGCAGGGCCTGTAGGAGGTTAGGTACAAGCAAGTTGGCAGAGGTCTGAAAGCAAGCAAGGTAGCACAAGTGTGGCTATGTCTGCAGCACAAGAGATTGCCAGCAGATTTGCCTTAGGTGTGGCTGCTACATGGACAACAAAGTAAACATGGCCATGTCGACCAAAAGGCCCACCCCTTGAGCAGCCCTTGAGCAGGGCTTGATGGGTTTATGAATGGCAGGGAGCCCTGCAGATAGGCCAACCAGGGGCGAACATCAGCTGATTGGGGTCAGGTCAGCCTACTTCAAAAGTCATGCTCTTATAAGGAGCAAGTCATCAAGCAGAGATGGTAAGGACAGTATATTCCTCCTCTACAAAAGGACACCTTGGACCTCGTTTCATTGCACGCCAAGAAGCCCAATAAAACACACGGCAAGGGGGAGGGAGTAGGGCAGTTATAGGAGCAGGACATCAGTCCTAGGTTGGTACCTAGGAGGAGCTCAGGTATTGGATCAAACACTTGGCTATCCACGTGGAGACACATAGTGGAGCATAATAATCATTAGATCCGAGCAGGTAGTTGTATTGAGCTAGAATATATATAAATGAATTTAGTGCTATTTCCTAGAAATTGTTAAATAATGTTTTCCATTTTGACTTAATTTTTAAAGTGAATTTAGAACATAGATTTATGTAGACTTGCTATTTGAGAAGTATTAATTATATCAAGAAGAGCACTATAATCCTAGATATATTTGAAATACACTACAATATTATTATAAGACTAACAATACATGAAAATTTATCTAATATACTTAAAATTAGCTATTATTGGAATTGTTATAAATGGAGTTATATGTCACTAAAAACATAACATTTTTAAAAGCATGAATTAATAATAGTTCATACATGAAATATTTTATGTGTATTGAAAAAAAGTAGTAATGCTTTGAAAAAAAAATTTTGAGTAATATATGCTATGAATTAAGAGTCCTTCAAGAGTATGACTTAAATATAGTTTGAAATAGGAAGTCCTTTACATGTATTGAAAATGGTCTTCTACTTAAATATACTAGATTATGTCTCTATTTTTGAGAAAGTAAAATTTTTTTGTAGATGCTGAATTTCCACTAAGGTTATTGTAGCCATATGTTGAGTCGGTTGTGTTGAGTTCTCTTATGAATTTCTCTTTGAGTGTATCAGCTTTACTTTTTAAGTTTGTGGTTGCTAGGATTTTTGTTTTGAAGTTCGAGTGGAACGGTTTGTACCTGTTAACATCATGTTTCATTTTTAATGGAGGATTGGTTTGGTGTTGTGCTATCCGTTTTTCAAGATTACTAGTTTGTCCAATATATCATTTTTTTGTAGCAATACATAGAATAGAATATACGTAATGTGGGCCTTTTGTGCCTTTTTCTTTGTCTTCTTTGTGATTTCCTATTTGAAATAGCAAAATGAAGTACAATGAGTTTTTTCATGTGTACTAGAAAATGAATTTTGTATGTATTCTAAGATATGGAGTCAAGAATGTACCTGTAGATGGCTGAAATATATTATTCTTTGGTGGAGTCGCGAAAAACTCAAAATGTTCGCCATATGCTTCTTTTGCAAAATTCAAATCAATAATGGAAGTTAGACCCTCTATGGTAAATGGCAACTCTTTTGCTTTTTTTGAATCATCTGTTTGGAACATGTTGTTGAACTTCGCTAGTATGACATATTACAGTCTTACAATCTATTTTGAGGAGTTCGGCTAAGCTTACATTGTAGCCAAAGTGTAGAAGTTAAAGGCGATAAGATGAAATTCCTTCTGAGTGCTTATCTATTATAGCTTGTGCTTCTGTTCTCAACATCATTGAAGTAATGATATCATCCTCTTTTGTGATTTTTTGAATTATGTACTTAGTTAGACGTGCATTATGTTTGAATCGATATTATGCATATGTTATTTATTGTATTTTTTAAACTAAAAAGTTTAATTATTTTTTATAAATAAAATTATTTTACTAACCATTAGCTCTCATTTCTTTGTCCCCATGTTTTGCCTTCCATTTTTGTACTTCATGTTGATTGTTATCCATGAAATTCCTAGGGTCTTGTAGTGTGCTCCATCCATAAATGTATTCATTTGGTTCCTTTCCAACCATGTTTGCAAGCGGCATTTGAGCTCTATACAAGAAATAATTTTGTCCCTTTGTTCTTTTTGTCGATTTCTTTTGATCTTGTTGAGCCAATCGAGCTTTACTTTTAAATTGATTAAAGATCTACGAAATAGTAATCTATTATAAATTAGAATATAAACTAATGTGAAGAAATACTACAATGCGTAATATTGACAAGGTACCTCGTTTGATGTTGCCATATTTTATTGTTGGTTGTTCTTCAAATAAGTGTTTGATAGATCCTACATATAAGTTTGTATATCAAAAGTTTCTTTTGTCTTATATTGATGAATATTTAATAAAAGGATTTTCTATTGATCACTTTTTTTGAAAAGTTCGTCGAAGCATTGGAATGAAGTCAGATGGATTGATTTTATTTAAGATTCTTAAGTTGTTTCGAGTGGTGACTCGTGAAAGCATGACATATGTTAGGCCTAGTGCAAATGATTTTTGTATTACTACAAGAGCCTTTCCTTTGAATCTGCATCCTTGTGACTTGTGTCCTATAATTGCATATGCTAGTGTGATTGGAAAAGTTGTTTTGTGATACCATATGGAGTCTAATACCTTCCGTTTATGTTTTGATCATCTTAATGTGATTTTTTCATTTGTTGATAAGGTCTTGGCATGAATTTTTAAAATGTTGTTTATTTTATTATCTATTTCTAGTGATATGACACTTGCAATAGCGCCATTTGTAGCTCCAATTGTGAGATCTATATTTTCTGTGATCATCACTTTCGCTCCTATTGCTATTTGTTATATGGAGTGGAAATCTGGATCCATTATCCATTCTTGTAATTCTAAGATTTGATCTGCATTGGATGTCATAGTGACGCTTTTAATTTGATGTTCATTGAATTTCTTATGTAGTATGAGCTCATTATAGTATCATGTGTCATTTTGATGGGTGCATAGTATAGTTGTGTCCTTGTCAATGAAATCGTTTGTTTCACTATCACTTATGATTAAATTACCTAGGTAGTACTGAATCTCTTCTACCGTTGGTTGTCTTATCCTGATTATGTTTAAGAATTCTAAGTATGTTGGATCTTCTAGGTGACGTATTGATGTGTGAAGGAATGAAAAGGTTGCAGTTGTCTAGAAACCCAAGTTTCCAATATAGCACTTTCTACAAAATTCATTTTCTTGCACCTTGCATTTACATACTGGAGGCAACTGGAACATCTCTCCGAATAAGAGCATCTTTTTATTTTTAAAAGGTTGCAAGATTGTTTGTTTGCAAGTTTCGCATAGCTGTCTGATTACTGTGTTTAAAATTTGGCATGTCATCATTGAGATCTCATCAATTATTATGATTTTTGCATTTTGCAATTCTATGTAATGTTCATCTGACACTGGTAAGGAGGCACAAAACATATCGTGTCTCTTTGGTAGAGCAAACTGATGATGGATAGTACTTGCTAATCGACTTAGTCTCATTGCAGCTGCTCCTATTGTTGTTGCTAGAACAATGGATTTTCCTTGTTTTACATAATTATAAGTAATGTACTTGATCATAAATGTCTTTCCTGAACCAGGAATACCACAAATGACATGAAGTCTTGTGGGTGATCCATTAATCTTTTCGTAAATTTCTTGTTGTTCAGAAGAAAGAGTTGCATTTTTGAAGTCCTTAAACTCCTTCATTATTTGAAGTAATTTTGTGCGTGCTGTGTTATGTATATTGGTATCTTCATGAAGGTCGGTTGAAGCCATGAAGGAGTTTTGAATAACATGTAATGGGCTTTTTTGGAGTATCATGTTTGTTAGTTGGTGGCGATTTTGATCAATTAGCAAGTGCACTTTGCAATATTGATCGATAAGAGATTTGATGTCTTCTTATGTTTTTATGAGGTCTCGGATATGGCATTCTAAGAAGTAAGATTTCGTATGATTGTTTTTAGAAATGAGGTCATTCTCATTTCTATCTTTGGTAGAAGATTGTAAAAAAATCCTTCAAAATGATAAGTAGGGTGGTAATCCGTGAAACGTACAATCCGTGTTGATGGTTATGTTATCTTTGTTTTTTTTCTTTGACTTTTGGACATTGTATTGTTTCCAAAATTCATAGAAGGTCAAGTTCTCCATGACACTTGGATGACTGCAAGATGCATTACAGAAACACAATGTTCACGAAGGTATTTTTGGCGCATAGATGGGGGAGAGGAGTCAATGAAATGCACAGCTTCGCTTCTTTGAATGGTAGATATTTGTAAGCATGACAATGTTGCCTCTGTTGGAGATGTTGGCTTTGAAAGAATGTATGTAGATATCATTTTTAATTTAATTGGATCTAGATTATCTAGTCCTAGAAGTTTCACATCACCAGGGTTCAAGTTCATGTGTCCCATGGGTTTGGTTTTCATAGCATATTTTAGAAGGTAATATGATAGGCCTGTGTTGGTTATTTTTTGAATATTCATATGTGCTTGCCACAATAGTAATATTCTTGCATGGTATGGATCGACATTATGATGTTCTAGGGATGGATGGCATCTTTGTGTGAGAGGATCTATAGTAGGTTTAGTCTTCTCTAAATGTATAGGATATGGAAATCCGTATTTGCATTTGTGATTTGTGCTTGAGTAAATAGATTGCATGTTGGCCTACATGTGTGGATTTGTTTTCTCTTTACCATATAGTTAGGCTTTCTTTGAATTGAATTCTCTGGCCAGTTATTAAAATCATTCATGTAAGGGATATATGCATCTATCTGGTTTGATACGATCTCTATGTCTTGTTCATCTAACCATAGCATTATGTGTGCATGCATAGATCCTCGATTTTGTACCTCATATCTTATGATGTGATGGTTGACTCTTTCAAGTAGTCCTTTATCACACATGATATATCTTGCTAAGAATTGTTGTAGTGTAACATGGAATATCACTACAAATTCAACTGGACAAACTCTCCATGTGAAGTTTTTGTTGAATTATTTAGCAATGGTTTCTGTTTGATCGATTTCACACCATCTCGTGGTTGATACCTCATCTGCAGTAAGTGTAAGGAATATATTGGGAAGGCCCCATGTGTTAGCCATTTCCATTAGATCTTTTAAGTTTCTACGGTGCCATGAAGGAGATCCAGGAATAGAACTTAGTATCTGAAACTTAAGAATATGTTTAATTATATCTTGTTCAGATATTCTTGGATCTTGTCATCTTTGTTGGTCAATATCTCTTTGTAATACTGTAGTTTGAGTAGAGTTTGCTATTGTAATAGATTGACATATTTGGTACATCAATAACAAGTATGGTTTGTAAAGAGTGAACACGGAGAACAATGTTGATATTCTCATTTTAAATATACGTTGAAGAACATCTTGCCATCATGAGCACTATATTTGAAAGGATAGAGGAATGGGAATAATGCATACTCAATTGTTAATTCGTCACATTGTGACAAACCTTCCATAGATGTTATGAGCTGATGCTCAATAATTCTTGTTGAATCACGAAGTACAATTGTGCCGACTTCACGCTATGTATTTTTTTTGAATTGATGAGTTGTAGGTAGCATGTTGATTTGTTCTAGTAATGACAAATAATTGTCCTCATGTGCAATTTTCATAAGATCGAATGGTGAGTCAGTAGAGTGTCTTTCAAGAATATCAAAAATAACTTCTAAAGAAAGAACACTTACTTCTAGTTTTGGATGCGGTCATTCATACATTGTCAAGTATTTTTTTAATATAGGCTTTGTTCTAGAGTTAAATGCTAGAATGTGTTTCGTTTTGTTGATAGTAAGTTTGTTGAGTTACTTCAAAATCTTTGTTGGTGATTCCAACATATTAGTAAATTATCCAACATCCATCTTCTTTGTAGTA
This sequence comes from Dipteris shenzhenensis, assembly GCF_047967505.1. Taxonomy (NCBI): domain Eukaryota; kingdom Viridiplantae; phylum Streptophyta; class Polypodiopsida; order Gleicheniales; family Dipteridaceae; genus Dipteris; species Dipteris shenzhenensis. Next base: position 45,349,648 of record NC_141619.1, on the reverse strand, counting down.
TACCTGTTGCTAAAGATGTAATACCTTTAGAAACGTTTAGGGACATATCGATTATTGAAAGCATTTGCATTTGAAATATGTCCGCACCTAATACATTCTGTAAATAGTATGGATAATAGGGAGCCGAGTATAACTTTCTGAATGGACTATCTATGCATGCTTTACAAGCCATTTTTGATCTATATCCTAGGCCATTTTCTACATGCAAACTTATGAACATGTTGGATAAGTCATATGGTGTTATACTTGATTCTAGTAGTGATATTATTGATTTGAACTTTGTAAAAGAACTTGTGTTAAATTTTATTCTACCACAAAATACACAATATTGCATCTTCGAAATATATTGAGAAGTAATTTTATTCCATTCTTTTAGAAATTTATTGATGAATAGCCATGAAGAGAAACTCGGTTGTAATCATCTTTTCTTGTTTTCTATGCTAATGTAGGAAGCATGTTCTCTTTTTTCAATAAGTGACCTTTTCATATTTGTAAAGTAAATTATATGTTAAAGTATATGGTACATTGACTTTGTATGGTTTTTAGCTTGCAAAAGAGGAGTATTATGATTGCAACGTAAGCCTAGAATGATTTTGGCTAAGAAGATTTACAATTGTTTGAAGAAATTCAAATACAAGTCTAGAAAAATAAGATAGCTTTTACTTGTGTATTAGATGCATGTGCTAGTGTAGCAGCCTTAGAGAAAGGTCCAGAGATATATGCTCTTATTATTGGCAACAGATGGTAGTCAAATTTGGTGGTGGTGACAACTCTTGTCAATATGTATGTTAAGTGCAGCAGCTTAGATGATTTAAGGGTTGTGTTTGCATAGATGCCACTTCGGAATGCATCCTCCTGGAATGCCATGATAGCAGTGTGTCTACATGATTCAATGGTTTTTTTTGGCAAAGATTGCACTACAAGATGTGATCTTGTGGAATGCAATGATCACAACTTGTCTCTAGGAAGGGCACATCGAGGAGACTTTACAACTATTTGGTCAAATGCAGGGTGAAAGCATTGACCATAAGAAGGTTACTTTCATTTGCATTTTGGATGTGTGTACCAAGAGAAAAAGCCTTGGAAGAAGACGGGCACTTACATGCTAGTTTTGTTGGCTGTAAATTGGAATTTGATGTTGTTGTGGGGATGGCCCTTGTCAATATGTATGGGAAATGTGGGAGTCTACATGATTCAAGGGCTATGTTTGCAGTGATGCTTGTGTGGAATGTGGTCTCATGGAATACCATAATTTCAGCATCTACTTAGAACGAGTTCAGCAAGGAAGCCCTACAACTATTCTGCTCTCCTCTCTTCCCCCGTTTAAAAATGTGATTCCTGTCATAGAGAGAGGCAGTGTGTAGCCTATGATGGGACCATTTTCTGACTAATGGTTTTAGAAATGGATCCTTAATCGCACAACTGAAATCCTCCTCCTCATTCCTCTTGCACAAAAGACTGGCAGATGACTGCAACTTTATAGGAGTACCTTGGGGCAGTGAAAGACATCAATGCAAAGCTATCAGGTTCATGTCAAAAGTTTGCAAGTAGACTGTAGCATCCAGGGTATGTTGGGAGGTACAAAGGCAGCAAAGCAGAGATGTCTATTCCAAGACAGAAAGCAGCAAGCAGGTCAGCAGACCTGCGCAGCATCCAGGGCATGTATGGGGATGTTCTATAGTAAAAGATCCATAGTCCATTGCTCTCCTCTCTTTCCCCATTTAGAAATGTGATTCCTCTCATAGATAGAGGCAATATGGAGCCCATGATGGCACCATTGTCTGACTAATGGTTTGGAAATGGGTCTTGGTTGCAGTTGTGCACTGAGCTGTAGCATCTCTTGGGGCAATTCCACAATCTCGACCTCCAGAATAGGTATTTCTTCTAAGGCAATTGAACCTATCAATGTGATAGTAGGGGAAGTTGGTGACAGCTCCCATACTGGTGAGAAGGGTATGTCCAACTCCTCAATTGGTTTTATTGACTGGGGCAGAGTCATTTCTCTTTCTTGTAGTTCTTTTTTGATGATTATAGCCAATAAGTGTGGAATTTTACATTTTTGGCCTAAAGAACCATCTAGTTTCTTTGTAAAGAAGATGACTAAGTGCTGGACCCAGTCTTGTTTTAGCTTCCTACTTAGCAAAAAAATTGTGCGGAGTGATCTTAGATGCACCCCAATCCTACTTTACTTTGGTTTTTTTGAACCATGGTCGACATAGCAACATGGGATATGGCAAGCCTACCCTCCCTCGCCCGCCATGCTGCCTTGCCCACCCCGCTCTATCCCATCCCGCCCCACCGCACTCGTCATGCTAGGACAACTCAACACAGTCAAGACATTGAAAGAAGCATGGGATATGTTCGCAGCTCTCTACGAGTCAAAGGACACTTTTAGGATTCTCACACTGAGAAACCAAGTCAACCAGAGTTTCTGCAATAGCAGCGAATCCGGTCATGCTTATGTACTTCGGATAAAAGACTACAACAATCAACTCGCAGCCAACAGGAGAGACTATGCATCTAGTAGAAATGGTTCAAGTCATCCTGAATGGACTAGGAGAGGGATACGAGAATCTAGTCTAGAGTATTGCCATCCAATGGCAAATTTCAACATTGGAAGAACTTCAACCAGTCTTACTTGGTGAAGAACTCAGGACGCAAGCCATTCAAGCATGCAAAGGTCATTCTAATGATCAGGCATTCACAGCTTCAGACAGAAGTAGAGGTAGAGGCAGAGGCAGAGGTAGATCATTCCAAAAAAGTGGCAATCATCAGCAAGAGAGTCATTAGCAAAGTCAACATCATCCTCAGCTACATCAAAATCATCAAAGAGGAAATCATTCCAATCGAGGAAGATTTCAAGGACGAGGTAATGCATCCACCAATGTGTCAAACATCCAGTGCAACTACTGTCCTAAGTTTGGATGCTATGAAAGAGATTGCCGCAAGAAGCAGTACAACCAAGGCGGTCAATCCGAGGGAATTTTTACAGAAGAGGAAATCATCGTTGTGGACATTCTAGTCACAGTCATTTTACAAATGAACATGGGAATATGTTTCGTGCAAATGAGGAAATGCAGCAAACTGATACATTGTACACTGATTAAAAACCCAAAGAGGACTTCAGCTATCAAATCGACCAAGCAGAACAAGATCCTTAGTATATCGATAGCGGTGCATCATCTCACATGACAAATCATCAAGAATGGTTCACAGGAGATGAAACCATTAGAAGGTCAAAAGAAAATGTCATCTACACAGCAGATAATACACCGAATCTAATTCAAGGGACAAGTGTTATCCCTATGAACAATTTCACTGGTACGAAAGGATTGGTGAAAGATGTACTCTACGTTTTGAAGCTCAACAAGAACCTTTTGTCACGAGGTCAGATGATGGAACACAATTATTGAGTCATCTTCAACAGAGATGAATGCACTATCAAAGATAAATCCAGAAGATATTAGCTAAAGTAGCAAAAGGTGTCAAGGAAGGACACTTGTATAGGATGCTAGCTACAGTACCAGATAAGCATGCCATGTTAGCTCAACTGCAATAGATGCCACTATCTATAAAATGTCACAAGAGATATGGTCATGTCAATTTCAAGTACTTGTTACATCTCAAGAATTAGAATATGGCAATCAAGATTCCAAAGCTACAATTTCTTGGAAAATTTTGTGAAGCATGCTATTTCGGCAAACAAAAGCGAACCAATTTCAGAAAAATTACCTCTCGAGCATGAGGTATTCTTGATTTCATACATAGAGATGTATGGGGTTATGCCCAGACCCGTAGCATCAATGGTTCACTTTACTATTTGACTTTCATCGATGACTACAATAGATATTGTTGGGTCTACTTTCTGAAAGAGAAATCTGAAGTCTTTTCCAGATTTCAAGAATTCAAAGCCATGGTAGAAAACCAGACAGGAAGAAAGATCAAAGTCATGAGATCCGATAGAGGAGGTGAATACATGTCTTCAGCATTCATGAACTTTTGCAAAAGTCATGGCATTCGAAGACAATTCACAGGTGCAGATACTCCTCAGCAGAATGCAAGAGCTGAAAGGAAGAATGGGACTAGTAGACAATGCTAGAGCAATGCTTAGTGAAAAGCATCTTCTGAATCAGTATTGGGTAGAAGCAATAGCCACTGCAAACTACTTGCTTAATTGGCTTCCTACCAAACTGATATAGGGTATGACTCCTTATGAAGCATTCATTGGACACAAGCCACACATTGGGCATCTCCGCATATTTGGTTGCATAGTATATGCTCACATACATGATGATCATCGCAGGAAATTGGATGCGAAGTCATGCTAATGCATCATGGTTGGCTTTAGTGAAGAAAGCAAAGCATACAAGTTGTATGATCCCATCAACCGCCACAAGGTCATTATCTCTAGAGATGTAATCTTTGATGAGGAATCAGAATGGAAAACCTCAAACACATAGGAGATATGCACTGATTACTCAGTCATCTATAGAAATGGTTGATGAAGAAGAGCAAGAATTGCTAGCAACACCCAAGTAGAGCCACAGCAACTCAAACAATCTACTAGGGAAAGCAAACCTCCAGCCAGATTGACATATGCTCAGAAAGGCAAAGCAATTTAGGCTGAAACCACCAACTATGCTCTTATGACTACCATCATGGCTACAAAAGAGCCAGTGTACTTCAAAGATGCAATAAACAAGCGAGAATGGCAAACTGCTATGAATGAAGAAATGGATGCTTTGTATAAGAATAATACTTGGGAATTATGTGACCTTCCACTAGGAAAGAAGGCCATAGCAAACAAATAGGTATACAAAGTGAAGTACAATCTAGATGGAAGTATTCAAAGATACAAAGCCAGACTAGTTGCAAAAGGATTTGCACAACAACATGGTCAAGACTATGATAAGACTTATGCTCCAGTAGCAAAGATGGATTCTATACAATTCTTGATATCACTAGCGACACTCAGCAGATGGAATGTGTATCAACTCAATGTCAAGAATGCATTTCTCAATGGTTACCTAGACGAGGAAGTCTACATGCAACAACCAATAGGTTATGTTAAACCAAGAAAAGAGAATAAGGTTTGCCATCTCAAAAAGAGTCTCTACAGCTTAAAGCAAGCACCCAAAAGTTGGTACAGTAGAATCGACAAGTATGTTGTTGATCTGGGATACATGAAATCCAATGCAGATCATACTCTCTACTACAAAGTTCAAGGGGAAGACATTACTATTACACTTTTGTACGTAGATGATTTGATTGTGAACGAAAGCAAGGATAGCTTCATCAGAAAACTAAAACAAGACTTATCTCTGCAGAGTTCAACATGAAAGATCTTGGACTTATGCACTATTGTCTTGGAATTGATTTCTAGAGGGATTCAGATAGCACATTCATGAGTCAGCTCAAGTATATTGACAGTCTCCTGAAAAAGTTTCATATGGTAGATTGCAAGATTGCAGCCACTCCCATGGAATAGAGTTTGAAACTTATTAAAGATTCAGAAAAGCCTATAGTCAATGACAGGTACTATAGGCAGCTCATCGGATCTCTTATATATATCTAACTAGCACAATTTATGGCAAATTCAAAACACTCTCACTGGAATGCAACCAAAAGAGTCTTGAGATACATCAGAGGTACAAGACAGTTTGGAATAGAATACAAAGGAAGTCATCCATGGTTGCTTGGATACTATGACTGTGACTATGCCGGAGATCATGAGACTAGGAGATCCACATAGGGATATGCATTTTTCCTTGGTCAAGGTGCTATATCATGGTTGTCAAACAAAAAACCAATTGTTTCTTTGTCTTTGACTAAAGCAGAATATAGAGCACTCACTATAGGTGCATGTGAGGCTATATGGCTCAGAACACTATTGTCAAAAACAAATTACTTTGATGAGTCAAAGCCAACAACAATATACTGTGATAATCAATCGGCTCAAGCATTGGCCAAGAATCCAGTATATCACTCCAAGACAAAGCACATTGATGTCAGAGAGCACTTCATCAGAGAAAGAGTGTTACTTAGTGACATCACACTACAACATTTTGATAGCAAAGAGAATGTTGCAGACATCTTTACCAAACCACTCAGTAAAGAGCTTTTTGAGAAACAAACTAGCTCTTGGTTTGATGCAAAGGAAGGACATTCCCATTAAAGGGGTGTGATGGAATGTAATGCTCAGTCCTTCTTCGATTCCCCAAAATCATCATCTTGAGGGAAGGCCTACTTCATGATGTTGATGTTGAGGGAAGGTGTTGAGAGTTCACGCTCAACATCATGTGATCATGTGTGCATAACACCATCATGTGATCATATGTGCATAGCACTAACCCAATATAGTGCTATAAAGAAAAGGGTTAGATGCCCTAACCTTAACCCTAAATGGGTTTGTATATATTCTACATTTTCAACTATATCTAGTGTACAGTTAGTCATTTGTGGTGTGCTCTCTAGTTGTGCCCTCTCTCCTCATCTCCACTCTTCTCCTCTCCCCTCTTCATATTTATTCAACATTAACTTTTTTTTAACACTGTGGGATGTCCTCAACGAGCATGCATCCGAAATGGTCACAAAGTTCATGAGGGTCATAATGTTGATTTCTCACAATGTACAATAGCCTTTGTTGCATTGGATTGGCAAAATTCCTATATGATCATCGCATTGGCTTGTGGTGTTGGCTGCAAAGGCTGTTGTTTTGGTTGTTATTCGCAAATCTTGTAATTGTCAAACCACTTTAAAACCAATGTTTGACCCACAATGAGCAGTTTAGTCTAAGTCTGTGTCCATTTGCCACACCCCTTATCAATTGAACCTTATCCGCTTCTACTTTGGTTCCAATATCTTTGTTGGTTTCAATTCCTCAATTGATTCCAATTTCTTGGTTGTCTCCAATCTCCTTGCTATTATTGTTATTGCTACTCCTAGTGAGTAGCCTCTACTGCATTTGCAACAATAGTGACCAAATTCACTCTGGTTGCCAGAGTCCATAGTGGTGATGCTTGATCCTGATTTGTGTGTGCACTCGAGTTGTACTAGCATACCTTAGTTGGATGGTTTTTTGTGCAAATTCCACATTGGAATTGTGGGTGATTCTTCATCATTCACAAACTTTGCACCTTCAGCTCTGCTAGCTTCTCAACCTCCCTTGGTGTCAAAACCTTCTTTGACTTTGATTTCTCTTTCTTTGTTTTCTTAGCATCCTTCTTGGCTTTCTTTACTGCCACCACCTTCTTCTTTCATTTCTTTTTCTTGTCATTGTCATCCAACTTGTTGTTAGACTCTTTGTCACCAGAATCAGAGTCTGCATCGAAGCCACTATCCATGTCATTTGAGCTACTATCATAATCATCTTTGGAGTTTGTCTCCACCTTCTCCTTCTTTCTTATTGTTGTGCCAATGCACCTTTCTGCCCACTTAGCCAACTCTATTAAGGAACTTATTTGCTCTTGTTGAAAGGGTTATGCCTCCCACGCTTTGCAAAAATATTCTGCCATTGTCTCAGGGGTTGATCTCTCTGCTTGGGCTAACCTCGCATTTAAATTCAAAATTGCTAGGCAGAATCATCAACAAAAAACTTTCCTTCAACTCTATTAACTTCTTTATGAACATCACTAGGAGCTTTCTCCTTCCAAAACCTTTTCAAAAATGTCATCTTTAGCTCATCATATGTTTGAAAATGTCCCACTCCATACGAGGTGAACCATCGCATTGCATTTTCTACAAGTGTTCTTACAGACTGTTGTAGCTTCTCCAGATCTCCAAATAGGGTGTCAAGCTACTAGCATACCATTTTGTTCGAATTAAGTGACACGACTATCTGAGTTAATGGGATTTTTTTGTGCAATTGATATCTCTTTGTATTGAATGAAAATGCCATGTAGATCATAGATAAGAGCACTCATGTGTAGGAGAAAGTAGCACTGTCACAATAGGCTCACATGTAGCTCACATGGGAGATGGTATCTAGTGAATAGCACAACAGTAACATTTCCTATTTTTTTGGGATGAAATTTTGTATTGTATATATATTTTACGAATAAATGTTGCTTGTATAGAGGACCTTGATTGCAAGAAATGATGATATGGACCTTGATGCCAATGAGATGATTGGATGGCCATTGGAGCTCGGATATGGGCCTTGGATCTTGCATTGGCACATGGAATGTATGGATGAAGTGAGTGAAGACTGTGCACTCTCAAAGGAACTCATAATAAAGGGAGTGGTCACTTACGCACTAAAAGAAGGGCTCGTGCTTCTCTCTTGAAGAGACTATCGGTAAGGAGTACCTTGCATAAAGAAAGGACCATAAAAAAAGGAATCAAAAGGATGGCTCCCATTTGTGGATCAAAATAGCGAATTAATGGCCAATGATCTACATGGAAAGCAAGGATTGAAAAGTAAAGCAAGTGAAAAGCACCTACTAGTTGGCCATCTATTGTTGAGATATCGAGCTCCACTCGTGATATGCTAGGGTGACCGTTGTGCATTTATGTCATCGACTTGTTAGCTACAGATGTGGTTGGTACACTGCCCATGAATAATAGCTGGATGACAGCTATCCTTATCTACTCTAGTTCATGGCTTAGTTAGTATGCCACCTTAGTTAGCTAAGTTTAGTTTGAGACCCACATATAGGGTTCTCCTATTTCTTTGTACTAGAGTTCTTTTGGCTTTCATACCTAAGAAGAGGAAAACTGCTTTCAGCCTCCACCTTTGTGTGTATTCCCCCATTGTGTATGTGAGAAAGCTACAAGTGAGACTCCTTCCTTCTCTCCCACTATCTTCACATGGTATCAGAGCCTAGTTTGTGGTAAGGAGCTCAAGAAAGCAAACCAAGTTCGCAGTGTCCTGGTAAGAGGACCAGTGTTGCTTTCCTTTTTCAAGTTTGGGAGCAAATCTCTACAGGTAGCATAGCCAGAAAGTGCAAGAGTGCATTATCTTAGATTGAGATGCCCTTCACGGTGTGGCAAGAGGGCAATATATGCTGCGGGCAAGGGCAAAGCCCTTGGTGACTTTATTTTTCTGATTCAAGGCCATTTCAGGGCCCCTTTTAGAGGTAGAAGTTCTTCGCAAGCACTGAGAAAAAGGCCCTGTTTTTGTTGTGCGACCATTGCTCTGCAGGTCGGTGAAAAGTTGCCATAGAAATTGCATCGTATGCCTGTGCGCAGAGATACTAGGAGTTACAAAATCATCCTTATTGCTTGTTGATGCAAAATCGTCACTAGGAAGTGACTGTGTGGTCAAATACCACTTTCGTCAATTTTGCAGATTTGCCTGTGCGAGGCAGAAGCTATGTTTTTTGCAGTGAGAATATTTTGCAGTGTTTTGTAATGGCGTCTGATTCTCTTTCACATATTGTCACTGAAAAGTTTGACAAGAACAACTTCCAGGCATGGAAGTTCAGAATGACGAATTTCCTTATGGGAAAAGGCTATTGGGAGTTCATTATAGGAAATGAAGAAGAACTAGTTCTTCCTAATGTTCCCAATCAATAGGAAATGCAGGCATTTAAAGGATGGCATGAGAGAGCCAGAAAAGTTATGTACTGGCTATCTATCAGTATTTCAGATTCTATGATTGTGCATATTCAGGATGCAAGTATGCCAAAGGAGGCATGGGATACTTTGGCAAAAATGTACAGCACAAATACGCAAGCCAGGAAAATGTAGCTCAAGCAGGAGTTGCACAATGTGCAGAGAGAAAATGTGAGCATCAATGACTACCACATGAAGGTGAAGAAAATTGCAGATGCACTTGCTTCCATTGGGTCGCCAGTGGAAGATGATGATCTAGTTTATGTGACTTTGAATAGTCTAGGAAAGGATTATGCACAGTTCCAGACATCCATTGCCGTCCGTGAAGAATTTCTTGATTTTGAGGAGTTGTTTGCTCTTCTGAAGAGTAGAGAAATGGTGGTGCACCTTCTTCAGGAGGAACTTCAAAAGAAACTATCTTCTACTCAAATGCTGGAAGAGGTAGAGGCAGAGGTAGAGGAGGCCGATCTGCAAGCCATGGTAGAAATTAGAATATGCAGCAAACTCAAGAAAACCAGTCCTTTGGAGGAGGATGTGGTAACTCTAGAGGCAGGGGGAGCCAAAAAGGTCGTGGTGGATGGCAGAGAGGCCAAAATGCAAACATCAATGTTGAATGCTACTATTGTGGTAAAATGGTCATATGGCTAAAGACTGCTACAAAAAGCAGAATGACATTATGAATGGAAAATTACAGCAAGGCAATTATGCATCTTCTAGTAGATAGGGTGATGACAGAAATGAGCATCTATTTATGGTGCAGCACATGACCAATTCTATGACAAGTGCAAAAGAAAGAAATGATGTGTGGTATGTTGACTCAGGTGCATCAAACCACATGACAGGTCATGCAGAATGGATGCAAGATGCAAGGAAAATGGATAGACCAGGATTTGTGGAGACTGGTGATGATACTGCACATCCTATTGTGCAGATTGGTAAAATTCCTTTGTCTATGCAGGATGGGAAAAAGAAATACCTATCTGATGTATTTCATGTCCCGAATATCACTAAGAACCTGGTTTTTTGTTGGTCAAATGGTTGAGTAGGGCTTGTAGGTCAGATTTAATCCTCATGGACGCTTTGTTGAGGATATGAAAAATAACGGTCGCTTGATAGCAAAAGGAAAGAAGAAGGGCAGGATGTTTATGTTGGATGCGGACATGCCTGAATTGAGTGCAGCAATGTTTGCACATGGGACTGGTGTAGTTGCATATATTGATATCTGGCATAAACGCATTGGTCATGTTAATGTACAACGACTTAAATCAATGCAGGCCCAAAATATTGTTGCAGGATTGCCTAAATTCAAGGTTGCAAAAATGCATAAGGTATGTGAAGCCTGTCAATTTGTCAATTTGGAAAATAGGCAAGGAAACCATTTCCTAGACATGTTCAAGAGAGTAAGAAGCCATTGGAATTAATCCACTCTGATGTGTGGACTACTAAAGCTACATCTATTGGAGACTGTCATTATTTTGTCATTTTTATTGATGACTACAGCAGAAAAGTTTGGGTGTATTTTATGAAAAAGAAAAGTGAAGTGTTTGGGCATTTTAAAGCTTTTAAAGCTATGGTTGAAAAAGAAACAAGCCTACAAATAAAATGCCTAAGGTCAGATGGAGGGGGAGAGTACCTCTCAAATGAGTTTGCAAGGTTCATGCAGGAGCATGGCATAAAGCAGCAATATTCATGTAGTCATACCCCACAGCAAAATGGACTTGCAGAAAGGATAAATAGGCATATTGGAGAGGTATCTTGGGCCATGCTAAATGAAAAGACCTACCAGATTATTATTGGGCTAAAGCAGTTGCTACAACAGTTTACATAATGAACAGGACTCCCACTACAGCAATACATGGCATGATGCCAGAGGAGATGTATACTGGTAGGAAACCAGATATTTCTCATTTGAAAATTTTTGGTTGCATTGCCTATGTTCATGTGCCAGATGAGTTGAGGTCCAAGTTGGATCCAAAAGCTGAGAAGTGCATCTTTATTGGTTATTCTTTGCAATAGAAAGGGTATAGATGCTATAACCCTTCTACTCGTAAGTTTACAGTGAGCAGAGATGTTTTTGATGAGATGAGAAGCCGGTATAAACAAGTAAATGTGATTGATGATGTAGATGCACAAAATGGTAATGTTGCACAGAATTCACAACAACAATCACAAAATATTAGTGGACCTGCAGTGTCCTCTAGCAGTGGTTCACATAATTCACCATGGATAGGCAGATTGAGATCAGGAGAATCTCCTCAAAGCAATGTAGATAGTGGTATGCAGGTATCACGAAAAGGAAAAGAGAAGGTAGATCAGTCCATGTTTGATGTGAATGTAGGTCACTCTTATGTGGATGGTGAATCCAGTGGCTCAGAACATAGCATTGATGATGAGTTGGGTATTCCTTCTATTGTTACAGCTGGAGTAAGGAAGACCAGGGATGTTTTGAGAGCACCTGGTAGTGAGCCTATTTTGTGCAAGTCTACCAGATTCAAGTATCCTGTGGATAGGCTGAAATATGATGGATGTACAGCCATTCACTATGCCTATATGGTCAAAGTGATACAGGAACCAGAACCCACTTCTTTTGAGTAAGCCATGGGAAAAGAAAAATGGGAGAAAGCCATGGATGAAGAAATGGATGCCTTGGAAGCAAATGCTACATGGGAATTGGTGCCTTTGCCTAAAGACAAGAATGCAATTGGCTGTAAGTGGGTTTATAAGGTGAAGCACAATGCAGATGGTTCTATTAACAAATACAAGGCAAGATTAGTTTTCAAGGGCTATGCAGAAACATATGGCATTGATTATGAAGAAACATTCAGTCCGGTTGCAAGGATGGCAATTGTAAGAGCAGTCATTGCTACGGTTGCATCAAAGGGATGGTCTTTACATCAGATGGATGTAAAGAATGCCTTCTTGCATGGCGATTTGCAAGAAGAGGTCTTTATGGAGCAGCCACCAGGTTATGTTCATGCTATTCATCCTGAGTTTGTTTGCAGGTTGAGGAAAGCCTTGTATGGCTTGAAGCAAGCACCTAGAGCATGGTCTAACAAGATAGGACAGTATCTTGTCACTATTGGCTTTCAGATTTCAAGGTAGATTTCTCACTTTATGTGAGAAAAACAGAGAAAGGTATTATGCTGCTTGTCCTTTATGTTGATGATTTGATCATCACAAGTGATAGTGATGAAGATATCCTTCATGTGAAAATGCTATTGAAGCAAAAGTTTGAGATGAAGGATTTGGGAGAGCTATGTTATTTCTTGGGCATTGAGGTGATTAGATCACCAAGTGGGATACGGCTCTTGCAGAGGCAGTATGGATTGGACATGCTGTCCAAATATGGGATGACAGGCTGTAAGCCTATTTTAGTTCCTTTGGAGCAGAATGTGAAGCTGAGCGCAGATGCAGGTGAGCTTCTGAAAGACCCTACTATGTACAGACGCATAGTAGGAAGTTTGATTTATATGACTATTACCAAGCCAGATTTAAGCTTTGCTGTTGGATTAGTAAGTCAGTTTATGCAGGCTCCAAGGAAACTGCATTTGGATGCGGCTAGACGCATACTTAGGTATGTGAAGTCCACATTGCAGTATGGACTATTTTATGAGGCTGGGGTTCAGATACAGTTGCATGGATACACTGATGCTGATTGGGCTGATAGTATTTCTGATAGATGATCTACCAGTGGATATGTGTTCTCTTTTGGGAGTGTTGCAGTCACTTGGAGCAGCAAGAAACAACCTACAGCTACCTTGTCGAGCACAGAGGCTAAGTACAGGGGTACAACAATGGCTGCATGTGAGGTAGCTTGGTTGCATAAGCTACTTTATGATATGCATCAGTCTACAGATGGGCCAATTGTAATTTATTGTGACAACTTGAGCAGTATACACCTGGCAAATAACCCAATCTATCATGTTAGAACAAAGCACATTGAGGTGCATTATCACTATGTGCGGGAGAAGGTTTTACTAGGTCTTATTGATGTAGTTTATGTCAGCACAGAGGATCAGGTAGCTGACATATTCACGAAGGCATTGGGCGCAGAGAAGCTGCGCAAGTTCAGAGACCTGCTTGGTGTGCAGGAATTGGGATTGAGCTCGAGGGGGAGTGTTGAGATATCGAGCTCCACTCGTGATATGCCAGGGTGACCGTTGTGCATTTATGTCACCGACTTGTTAGCTACAGATGTGGTTGGTACACCGCCCATGAATAATAGCTGGATGACAGCTATCCTTATCTACTCTAGTTTGTGGCTCAGTTAGTATGCCACCTTAGTTAGCTGAGTTTGGTTTGAGACCCACATATAGGGTTCTCCTATTTCTTTGTACTAGAGTTCTTTTGGCTTTCATAACTAAGAAGAGGAAAACTGGTTTTCAGCCTTCACCTTTGTGTGTATTCCCCCATTGTGTATGTGAGAAAGCTGCAAGTGAGACTCCTTCCTTCTCTCCCACTATCTTCACATCTATAAGAAGGGTGGCCAGGAAGCGTAGAAAGCTGCAAGAAACGGACCAATAGAAGAGCCATAAGACAAATCAACACAAAACATAAGGTTGACAAGACAACAATGGGTGCCCAAAACCAAATCAGCACGAGTCAAAGAAGGTTTGACAAGTCAAGCCTATAGTGAAGGAGCAAACTGCAAGCAATAGATGGTGACAACAAGCAGACAACGTAGGGTATGATGGCGATTGCGAGGAGATAAAAAGCCAATTTGGAAATGAATTGTTAGGGGATGTTGATGGAACACAGTGGCGCATTGTTGCAATGAGCAGAGCCCTTCTAGAATTAGAAGCAAATAGATGGACGTGTGAAGAGTCAAAGCCCAATTTGATTATTCCAGTGCATTGGAGGCTAACTCAAATGAGGCTTATTAGAACCAAAGTTAATCGCTTTAATGACAAACAACTTGCGAGATAGACATGTCAACCAAACACCAAAGGCAACACATGGTAAAGGTTGCCAACAAGATAGCAATGCATGCCTTAAGCTTGCTATGGACAGCAATGGAAAACATGAATTTATGCTAGATGTATTACAGAAATGCAACATACCTCCACCAGCACCACAGTTTTGTCTCCATGGTTAAGGATATGATCACTAATCAAGTAAATAATTGCTTATGCTAGTAACAAAGTAAATAAAGCTGATTTTTATTTGGAAGTAGGAGAGCAGGACTCTAGAGTGAAAACTAGAATGATCTTACGCCTTAGGGGGTTGAAAGATGGTTGTCTTCATGATGATGACAAGAATGACATAGATGACGTAATCATGTCTTAAGAAGGAAATACCACAAGTTAAATGGAACAAAAATGATACATGACAAGGCAAGCCTACAACAAAGTAGCAAACCACAACAAAAAGGCATTGCAAAGAGAAAACTACCAACATGTGGCACTATAAGGAGTAGGTTGACAAAACATGTGACAATTTGATATGGCCTAAAATCCTTTGGCTCAGCTTTCTTCATCAGCATCAACTCCAGAATAGCTTTTGATGAACCTAATTGTGTGGAAGCATTTCATAGGAAGCTAACGGAAAGAGAGTGTAACATCTATTTTAGGTACGTAACATTGGTACATGTTTTAAGATTCCCTCAAAAATTCATTAAAAATTCTTCTTATTTTCTATATTCTCAAAGTCTTAAATATTTTTCCTTCCCGTGCCCTTTATTATAACTTTTATTATCTTAACTTGTTGCACCTAATAGCATGTTCTACTCATTATTGTCCAAACGAGACTTTTCATCCACTTTTTAAATCACATAAAGAAAGAATGGAAAACTTTTATTCGAGTGAGCCAGAACCTTTAAATTATTTGAGAAAAAAAAAGTAAAATTTTTTGTAGATTCATAGTTTGGTACTTTAGACATTAAAAATGATCTCAGAAGACCCTAAAACCCTGAAAACGATTGCTAACATGGATACCTTCTGACGATTTTTTGAAAATCCCAGATGGGAAAGCATGCACCCAACTCTAGGTCGATGATATCATCGACCTGGCGCACGTTTGGTCGATGATATCATCGACTAAGAATGTTCTTGGTCGATGATATCATCAAACTAGCACGTGGGCGCATGCTTTTCGCTCTAGGCTTTTTCATAAAATCATCAAAAGGTATCCATGTTTGTAGTCGTTTTTAGGGTTTTGGGTCTTTCCAAGCTCATTTTTGATGTCAAAAGTACCAAAATATGTATCTACAAAAAGTTTAAATTTTATTCCAAATAATTTAGAGCTTTCAAAGGTTTTGGCTCACTCGGTCAATGATATCATTAACCAAGCATAGATCTTGGTTGCATAAAGCAAGCAAAGTAGAGCTTGGTAGATGATATCATTAACTGAGCAATTGGGTTAGATATTTTGGTATATGCTTTTCAATTGAGACAAGCAGGGCAATTGCCAAAGGCAACACAATGCATAACATTATCTCGAAAGATTCCAAAGACATTGATTGGATGCAGTGCACAAGTTAAAGCCAAGACATGCCATGCAAGAAAGAGGGTGGCCTCTCAACTTGGCTAGGTTGACTCAGAGAATGTTCTAGTGGATAGTTTGGAGGAGAAAGGATCTTACAACTTTTACTCCACAAGGCTTTAGCTCTAGTGCATTTGAAGGTATAGGATCCGAGGATTAGTACTATTCTTTATAGAATCAATGGCATGTATATTTGTGAACCAATGTAATTTCTAGCATGTTAGACCTTTGAAATATGTCATGCCATGGCCCTTTTATTTGCATTGGATGCATAGGTCCATATTGTAATGGTTTTGAGACATTATTGCAATTTATGTGGATTTTGTATTCTAAGTAAAGGTTTTATGCTTGTTTTTTGACATACCGTTGTCAAAAATTTTCAAAAAAAGATAATTTTTATGTCTTTTGTCAAAAGACATTGTGCAAAATGGCCATCTTTTTTAAAAATATGTAAAATTCACATGAAAAGAAGGGAATCTTTGAAAGATTTCCCTAGAGTTCTCATTTTGAGGTTACAGTTCTCGAATTAGATGTTACAATCTACTATGCAATGAGTTTTTCCCAACTAAAATAAATGCTAGAGATCCAATGTGAAAATTCCTTGAAAAGAACGGAGATTTGTTAAGAAAACCTACATTAGATTCCTTGGATCCCCACCTTGAGACCCGACGGAGCAGATGTCAAACCGTCGTAGAACTTGAGTCTAACTTGGACATAATCCCCCCTCTCTCTCTCTCTCTCTTTTCCGTCTTTACTCTCTCTTTCTCTCTCTCACTCTCTCATAGCTTTCCACCCTCTTTTCCATGATTTATGAGCATTCACCTTGTTAGCACGGCCTTCCAGGCAGTGCTCTAGTTACACTTTTGTAAAAAAGTGTCCCACACACTCTCTTGCCAAGTGTCCCCCTTCCATTTTGGTTTAATCTCTCTCTCTCTCTCTCTCTCTCTCTCACACACACACACACACAGAGTTTGCAATCATTCGGACTTTCCTACGCACGGGCTTCCATCCAAGGTGCTGCGAATTAATCATCCAATCATGTTGACAATTTGAAGGTAGTGCTCAAGAGTACTTTACTCACTTGTTTTCTTTAAAACACACAAAAAATGCAAAAATGAAGGGGATGCAAGTGAGACGTCATTTTTTCGATCTCACCATCCACTCAATATATAAATATGGAGTGTCTGAATAATAATAATACTATGGCGCCTCCGAGCTTGCATTACAATGGCTACCCAAAACCCTTCTCTTCTTCTTCGTCTACCTCTGCTCTCGAATTCCCCATCATACACTTGTATCTATTGCCTTCTCATCTTACCGCAGCATTGCGATCTCTGCATCGCCAGTCGTCCTTCGCTACGGATAGTCTTCGACGGGGCGTCGACAGGATGGATTCTCATGGTTTGCGCAACAAAAACAAGTCCCATTCCCGCAAAGAACCAGCCAGAATGACGGGCTGTAAGGAGGCAGGAGCGCTTCAATCCTTAGCGAGCATTTGTACAAACATACGCCTTTTTGCGCCAGATGGAAGGATTTGCAGGAACATCCACTTAATCGCAAGGAAGAATTGCACCCTTCAAGCAATCACAGAGAACTCGCCTGGTTCTGGGACAGATGAACGGAGCGGTGATGATCTCAATGAGGATATGCAAGACGAACGGGATCAGGGGCAAGGTGGCCGGGGAGTGAGGATAGCTGCTGGTCTTGGAGTATATGCTAGTAGAGCTCTCTATGTCGGGGAATCGTTACCGCCTGAAGGCTTGATTGTGCTTATGTCGTGTGCCGTGGGTCTTATGACAGGAGTTGGAGTTGTTCTCTTCAACATAGGGGTGCTCATCTTTTCTTCGATCTCTTCCGTGTCTAAAGAATTCTTGCGAGGCCTTTTGATGTTCTTCACGGATAATCGTAGGATGCGATCACGATAGCATGTGGGCTTTCATGTTCAGTAGACTTCGTGTGATATATACCATCTCCAACCAAATCTAGACTATCCGAAAGGCACACCATTCTGCTTTTGATTAAAATTAGCCTGAGAATCGCCATGCATCGGTAGCCTATTCACTGAATTGCCCCGATTTTGGCAGTTGGCACTTCAGGAGCTCATGGGATCACAGCAGCTGCGTGAAAATGAATCGTAACAAAGGGCCAGGTGCAGGTTCAATGGTCCAAGTTTTCGGCTTAGCTATTCCAACGATGAGAGCGAGATTTTGTGTTTCGACTCTTTGGAGTGTGATCTTGCATATTCTCACTACACCTCTGAGGTTAGGGTATTATTTCAGCCAGTTGACGGTCAATTTTGCAGGCCGTTAAGTACACCCAGATGTGTGAATTCCATTTTCCCTTCCCCCTGTCTAGCATCTCCTGATTCTTCTTAGAAGATGCTCAGCATGTTTGGACAGGCTATGAAGGCGAGATTCTGCTCTTCGACAAAAGTAGGCCTGTTTCAGAGAGGAGGGTTAACCCTAGGGCGACTCTAGCATAAGGAGGAGCGCCTCCTAGAGTCGTATTTAGAAAGAGGAGAAGCTTCTCTCACAGTTTCGCTAAAAGACGTCGAGGAGTGTACTTCTCTCGTTTGCTTTTGTTAGGTATGATGGTAATGGTTAGGAGAGAAGATCGCTTTTGTTAGCTGTGATGAGAAGATTGACTCCCCTGTCGTTTCTTGGATGAGTCAATTTGAAGTTACCTCCTACGTTGTGGAATTGTTGAACAAGGAAGAATGCTTGCTAGCCTCTTTGTAACTTACTAATGAAGATCGCTTGCATGAGTTTACAGACAGTTGCGGTTTGTTCCTCAGTATCTAGAAAGTGTTGAAGATAGCTTTCTTCAGTAGAAGACGGTTAGCTATAATGGCAATCTGCTTACGCAAGTTGCTACACACTTGAAAAGTCAATACGTTGATCATTTTCTCCAAGGCCTTTAGTATGATATCACAATCCCGACTATAGGCTTGAAAGATATTGTCAAACCTTCCAACTTCCTCAACTTTGAGACGGTGAACGAGGGATAAGGGGTATCTGATCTATTTCTAGGTAACAAGCAGAATGACTGTTCTTCTTCTTCTCTCTTGTATACTTGATATCAAGAGCAAGGAGGATAATAAAAGCCATAAAGAAGTATGACACATTGATCGGCTTTCTTCCCTTTGTTGAAGAGCGACCAGGATGTGTTACTATGGCCATAAGTAAGTGATGCCTACTCATGGGTTTTAAAAAGTTAGAAACATTTTTTTCTCCTTTTTTTCCCAGCCAGAGACAAAGGGAGACCCAGAGTTGGATGGTGCCTTGGAGATAATTGAGTGGGAGCGGATTAGGGTAGTGGGTGGGCTGGACCATCGACACAATATCAGTCACTGTGGGACAGGACCGGTCGCATTGGCAGCTTTTGTTGTGTGAGGGCCGCCTCCTTCAAGAGGTGCGGTGGGATGTGGGCGAGTGGTTCTAGTGGTTTTAGCCCTCAAGAGTAGGGCACTCTTGTGAAGGGTTGTGCCTCATAGGAAGTGTCCTGTCGAAAGGGCATACCCTTCCACAAGTGTCCATTCATCAAACCATCCATAAGTCTAAGATATAGAGAAAGGAATACGTCACAGATTGTGACATAGCTCCTCCTTGTTCCGATGAACGAAGTCTAGCTTCTTTCTTTGTACCAGTCTACGGTCCTCGTGTACATCTTTGGTGCACTATGAAGACTCTTTTTGGTTTCGAATCTGAGCTGACAGCGAAAAGCCTTACACTCATCATCGTACCAGTTATTACAGGGTACGGTCCCAGTAGGTGGTGGGTGGGTGGAGCGGGTGGTGTGGGGGAAAGCGTGAAGGACAGCCTCGTGTAGTGAGCGGGTGACTAAGGCAGCATGATCCTCTAAAAGGGGTATGAAGTCAATATAAGCGAGAAGTATGTACAGACGGCCAGAGTAACTGAGGTGCCTCATGCAGAAGGTATAGGATGTGGTCCAAGTCACTGGAAGGGCACGTGACACAGAAGACCCACGATGCAAAAGCTCTGAAATGGGCTGGTTGTGCAATCTGAACACGATATTGTGTGAAACCTATGTACCTCCATGAGCAAGGTCTCCCAGGCCTCTGGTGTAACAGCCCACCCGTGTCCTAGTTGAAACTGTGATGGTTGTGGCATGAAAGCGTGGGGATGAGTTTGGAAGCTGGGCGGTGATTGGGTGAACTGGGTGAGGTATGGAGATGACAGTGGAATGGATGAGGCAGTGCCAATGGGATGTGGGAGCGTGGGTTGATTGAGAGGGAGAGGGGAGAGTGAAGCGTAATGCGGAGCAGTGTATGACACCTCCAAAGTAGGTGTCATAAGTGGTGCAAGCTCTGTAACAAGAGAGAAAGGGAAGGAAACAACCGGCGCCACGGGCATAAGTATGCCACTGATAGTGGCTGTAGCTGTAGCTGGGGATGTGGGGGCTGTAGCTAAAACTAGTGCTGAATTGGAAGCTGAAGTCGAAAGTGAGGATGTAGAGAGAGCTGAGACTGGAATTGGAGCTGAGACTGAAGTGGGGGCTGAAGTCGAAGTAGAGATAGAGGGAGTTGAGGCTAGAATTGAAACTAAAACTGAAGCGGGGGCTGAAGTCGAAGTAGAGATAGAGGCTGAAGTGGGCCTCGCCTTTGCTTTGCTGTCAAACCTGAGTCCACTTTGGTTGACACGTGTGTTCACATCCTCAAGTTTCAGTTGTGTCTGTTGTTTTTTTTTGTTGTTGTTGTCGTCTTTCTTGGCTTTATCCGTCTCTTTCTCGGCTTTTCCCATTGCCTTGGATTGATTCGTGTCCCCTGGATGCAGGTTTTAGTGCGCGATCAGGAGCGGGAGCAGGAGCAGGAGCAGGAGCACAGGTTCCCCCCCCATGGCGGGAAGCACACCCAGGGCGAGGAAGGTAAGGAAGTCAGAGGAGTCGGAGGTGGAGAGGCGAAGGAGGGAGCTGCCCACGAGAGGGGGGGGCTGTGAGGCGTGGCGGGAGAGAGAAGCAGCCGGAGGTAGGGAGGCGGAGAGGTGGAGGAGGGAGCCGGTGGGAGGCCTAAAGGCCTAGGCAGAGGGATGGGCGGAGCTGCAGCAGCAGCTGCAGCGCAGCGCGGGACGGAGGAGGAGCAGCGTGGGTGGAGGGGCGGCAACACGAGCTACAGGTGGAGGCGCAGGCGGGGAGCAAGGGCGGGAGTAGGAGCGGAGGGCAAGGGCGGGAGGACAGGAGCGGGAGGGAGAGAGCGGAGGAGCGGGAGGGTAGGAGCAGACGTGCAGGAGCGGGAGAGGGAGAGGTTGAGCGGCGAGGAAGAGAGAGAGAGAGAGAGAGAGAGAGAGAGAGAACCTCACACTCACCACACTGAGAGAGAAAAGAACAGGAGCAGGAGAGAGAGAGAGAGAGAGAGAGAGAAAGAAATTTTATTAAAGTCTTTGGGAGACCGCGAAGGTCTATGAGACTAAAGATAACTAGTACAATGAGCATAACGCTGGCGGTCTCAAAATGGTCCGGCCAACCGTTTCTTCAAAAAAAGTTATGAAGGACGGTGTGTCTAGTCCTGGTGCAAAAAATGTGTATCTATCTCCAGATGATACAAAAAATGGCACAAAAAAATGGAGCAGAAGGGGGGAGATGCAAATATATATATATGCCTGTGGTAATCGTCAGAGGCCAATCATAGAGGGCCCGTCAAATGGGAGGTCGAAAAAACCCTGCGATGGATGATTGGCCTCTGGCGTCCGAATCCGTCGCGGAATAGGCAGTGGTACCGGCCTCGGATGGCATAATAGATAGGGCATCTAAAAGCAAAGTGCTCCTCCGACTCGATCTCTTGCATGTCGCAAAGTGGGCAGATGCGGCCCTCTCGTGGGATACCCTTTGCGCGTCCACTCTCGATCCGTAATCGGTGTGACGAAACCCTAAACTGGTCGAGTGAAATCTGGAGTGCATGCGGTAGATGAATCTATGTATAGCTCGGGGGCGTCATGAAACCCTTCGGTGAGATCTGGAGGCAGTGTCGGCGATAGCAATCGAGCTTCACAGGAAGCTCGGGATGAAGAAACCAAGTCCTCCAGGTGTGAAGCTTGCAGGTCCTCTCGGATGATTTGATTGACCTCCTGGTCAGTGGGGGAGAAAGGGAATGGTGGAGCGTTGAGGCTGTATTGAAAAGGAGGCAACCGGTCCATGTCGAGGCCCAGTCGGGTGAACCAATTGGAAAGGCATCTATACCAACATCGCTGGTCCCCATCAACGGATAAGGCCATAGAGGAGGATAGGGCTAGCCAGGGTAGGCGGAAGCGACTGTCGGAAGAGGAGCTGAAGTCCCTGATCCTGTGTAGATAAGTGATAGCCTGGAAGGCCGCATCAAGCGGTATTGGTGAGGCGCCAAATTCTACTAAGATGATCTGATGAGGTACCGATGGTTTGCTGCGGATCATCCGAGCAAACATTAGTATTTGTAGGCGCTTGACGCGTGCCCACTCTGTGTTTGAAAGGTCAGCCCCCTACCATGGGCTGCCGTACATGCCTGCTGGGCGGACCAAGGAAAAAAAAGAAGAGACTTGGTCCGTGGGTCCTGAAAGTGAGAGTGGTAGCAGTGTCGCTCCAGTTTGGCAAGAGCGGCATAGCCTCCGCTGATCCTGGCCTGCATGGCCAAGCGCATCGTGAAGATCGGGCCTGAGAATACAACGCCCAAGTATGTACAAGAGTCGACTATCTCAACAGGGTCGCCGGTGAAGAGGAACTGCTCTCGGTGCATAGCGGGTCGGGAGGTGTTGAAGATCATGACCTTGGTTTTCCCAAGGTTGACCTTCAAGTCGTGGGTATCACAGAAGATCTGAAGTCCATCCATGTGTCACTAAAGACTAGTAGCAGAGGAGGATAGTAGTACTACATCATCTGTGTATAAGAGAATCTGGATGACAGCCTCCGCAAGAGAGCAGCCTGCACCTCCGAGTGTCCTGATGGTGGTCTCGAGCTCGTCGATGTAGAGGCCAAATAGAGTCGGTGACAAGGGACATCCTTGTTTGACCCCTATAGTGCTCGTGATCTCTGTGGTCCAGCTAGTACCAATCCTGACCCGGCCCGTCACCCTCTCATAGAGAGCTACTACCGCCCATATAACCTCCAAGTCGTAACCTAACTCTTGCAAGCGTCTGACAAGGCGGGCCCGAGGAACAATGTCGAATGCCTTGCGGAAATCCACAAAGCAACCGTATACCCTCTGTCTCCTGTGTCTGGCCTCCTCAATGATCCCTCGAAGTGTAAAAATGTGATCGTAAGTCGAGTGATCCGTCCTGAATCCGGCCTGTCCAGATGCCCTGAGGCCTCATATCTCTGCGCGAGTGCTGACCTCACCATCTAACACTGATGCATAGATCTTGGACATAACATGTCCAATCATGATGGTCGTGTAATTCCCTGGATCCATGGGATCTCTTGCTTTGTGGATGGGTGTGATAGTGTCCAGGGTCTAGGCTCTGGGGAATCCGTGGCAGGCAGCTTCATTGAACAACGTTGCCAGGATGGGGGCTAGAGTTTTGATACCATAGGCGACAAACTCTGTGCATAGGCCCTCATGATCCTTGGCTCGGCCGTTGTGAAGCTTGTGCGCTGCGTGGGTGACTCCCTCGGTTGTGAAAAGGGTGCAAGATGTGGGGCGGGGGGTGGTGGAGAGGTCAGGAGGGGGCTGATCAGGGATATCATAGAGTGCGTGCGTAGGAGTGCCAGAGGGAAGTGTCTGTGAGGGGGGTAGGGGATCGGCGTTCTAGAAATTTCCTCCAGAAATCCTTGGAGTTGCTATTGAACAGGATGTTTAGTAGCGTATCCTCATTCTGGCGTAGGAAGGCTAGCTTCTTGCGACGGACTAGGCAGCGATATTCCCGGGTGAGGTGTGGGTCAGCCCTAGCATTTCGCTGGGTCGTGAGTCGGAGTGTTTGGCATAAGGCTTTACATTCGTCATCATACCAGCTATTGCAAGGGGTGGAGCCAACGGGTGGGGGGCGGGTAGACCGAGTAGTGTAAGGAAAGATGTGGCGGGCTGCATTGTGGAGAGAGTGGGTGATGAGGGTGGCTCGGTGATCTAGAGAGGGTATGGTGTCTATGTGTTTGAGGAGAGAGGCTAGGTGGGCTGAGTAGTCAGGTGAGAGGTTATGATCAAAGTGTATATCATGATAGGTGGTGTAGTGCGGAGTGTGCCCGGAAGGGGCTTGAGGCGTAAGCAGATGAAAGAAAAGGTAAGTGTGATCGGCTCCTGGGGGTAAGGGTGCGGTACGGAAGTCAATGATCTGTGAGGCTAAAGCAGGAGATCCCAAAATGTAGTCGACGACACTGGCTCCTCCGCCATGTGGGAAACATGCGAAACCAGAGGAGGCAGGCCACCGATCTAGTCCATTGTAGATGACCAGATCATGTATACGTCCAAGATCCAAAAGAGCCTGCCCATATGCAGTAACGGGGGCTCGACTGTCGGCCGTGGAGTGGGGGAAGCCCGAGTCCTCTATGTCCATCTCAGGTAATAGGACCGGATCTGAGTGGAAATCCAGGAGGGATGTCTGATGTGTGGCTGTCCGTGCGTTGAAATCCCCAACTAGGAGGACCTCTCCGCGTTTGGAAAACTCCACAGTGTCTCAGCAGAGAGCCTTGGTCAGCCAGCTAGGAAGAAGATAATTGATGCTGTTTCGAATGAACATAGGAAGTATCTATAAGGACACTCTTTTTTTTCCACCACATTCCGGGCACGGCAAGAAAGATTGTCTGAAGTGACTGGCCAAGAAGGCAGCCAAGTTTCCTGCTTTCACCGTTGCCACAGTAGTCGCAGCTCTGCCTCCTCCAGTGGCGGCCACTAATGCAGTCTTACCCTCTTTGAACCCGGACCTCAGGTACTGTTGGAAGATAAGCAAGAGGGCAATTCAGAGGACCATAAGAAGGCTCTCATCTGGGCCTATGGTTTAGCTTGTAGGCAGTGGTTTGTTGTGTTGTTTGATATGGGGAGCTCCAAAGGCACAGTATCCCTGCAGTTGGCCAAGCGCATGGGGTACACCCTTGTCCCTCATCAGTTGACGGTGGATGGCTTCATGCCAGGCTTGTGCATTGGGACTGTTCCAGCCCCACAGCTTGCCCTAAGGCATACAGTCAGCCCTCAATGCTGACCAGAGTGGCCCATTGGGCTGCCCCAAATAACATGAAGAGGAAATCTGCTCTGCTGCCCATGTGGCAGCCATCTTTCTGCCCACATGGCAGCCTTATCCCTTCCCCCTAGTGATCCATCTACCCACAATCATATGTAGGTTACAAGCCCTGAGCTCTCCTTATTTAGGGGCTTACAGGTGGGGCATTCACCCTATACTTTCAACATCGTATGCTAGTTGTTGTGTTAAAGCTCTAGCATGAATCCATGCATGGGCTACATAGGCCTTTGTTTGAGTATTGAAGCATTTCCCATTTCTTGTACCCCATATGCTTTAAAACACCACTATACACTGCTTCAATTCCCAGCAGCAGCCCAATTATGTGATGTTTTGACTATCAGCATGAAATCTATGCTGATAAAGCCTATGATTAGTGCAAGAATAAAGCTATTTTTAACCTTGTAGACAATCTCACTTTTAGGACAAACTTGGGTAGGAACCTAACCTAAGAAACAGCACAACCAGGTATCATGATATATTGCTCTTAAGAGAGCACTTGTAACTCCAGCAAAATGATCCGTGCCTAAATTTATGGATACTTAACAGATATTTTTTTTTAATGTTTTTATTTTTTTGCAAGAAGAATACTTAACAGATATAAATTGAGAAATGTGACCTATACATTATTGCCTTTGGCATGAATAATACTGTGTCATGTACTTATGCATAGGTGCACCATGTAATCTTTTTATCCCATTGGAATTTTGTTGACTTTGAAAATGAACTAGACTTTCTGTTGATAAACATGGATTTTATCACTTTTTGTGGATTTTTCGGTTTGCCATTGAAATGGTGCAATTATGCGAGCATAAAACAGGTCGACTCATTGATTTAAAGGTCCACCCTGACTCTTAGTCCTAACGGTAAGATTTGTGGATCAGGTTCATGAACTGCACGATATCGTCTGGCAAGGATTCCCGAGTAGTGGTGCATCATGGCTGCAGACACAGCAACTGGAGCAGCACTGGGTGCAAGTTGTGTGTGTGCCAGCTGGTGGAGGTGTGATTGTAGGAGTTTTGAATTTTTTCTGTGATAGTTGGGGGCAAGTCGAAGCAGAAACATTGGAAGGACATTCTAGAAGCTCCCAGGCAAAGAAAAGGGTAGCCATCTGTTCTAAGGTAAAAGCCTTTCTACAGCCTGTTATAAAGACCGTGGCAGCCTTAGTCACGCTTGCCACTGGAAACTCTCTTGGTCCAGAAGGGCCAAGTGTCGAGGTAGGAGCAGCTATTGCTAATGGTTTGGGAACCGCATTGAAGAGTAGCAGGGAGCGAAAGCTTTCTCTAGTTGCTGCAGGATCAGCTGCTGGGATCTCTTCAGGTAAATGCTTATATTTTAAGCTGCTTTTGTGCTAAGTCTTTCTCAAAGTGTCATTGGGATTAAAGGAAGCCATAAATTGGGAACAAGGATTTCAAGTGTCCTCAAGTTCTGAGCAGACAACTTACTGGCTTTTGCAAAGAAAACATACGTACGTTTAGACACCAAGTATCACATTCTTAGGATTGCCACTCTGAGTACATTCTGTCCAGGGTATAACTTTTTGGTGGCTTCCTCTCAGGCAATATGTTTGAAAATCTGATAAAGCAAGCTCAGATAAAGCTTTGTTTCACATTTGAGTTTTTAAAATCCCTGATTGTAAGACCTAGTAGGCTAGAACATGGAAATTTCTTATATGTGACTGTGAGTTGAGTACTAAAGAATTCAGAACTGCAGGGTTCAATGCTGCAATATCTGGGTGTTTTTTTGCGGTTGAATCAGTGTTGCGGTCATCATCAGCAGATTCTGCACCATCTCTTACTACAGCCATGGTGATACTGAGTTCAGTTCTTGCTTCTGTTGTTTCACAGGCAGGGCTGGGCTCTGATCCTGCTTTCAAGATTCCTGCATATGATTTTCGCTCTCCAGCTGGTGAGTATTACATATCTGTCCACATCTGGAAATGGCTGTCTTCAATTCCATGCCTGTCTGTAAGGAAGCTGTCATTTCAACTTTTGATAGCGGCATGAGTTTTACATATCAAATTAAAACCTTTGATTAAGACCATCCTTTGAGGTTTTCATTTTGCACTGAAGAAACCACGTATGAAAATGAAAACGTATGATTGAATTACCCACATAAGAGCAATTCATAAACCACCCACATAGGACTAACATTCAAATTCATGAGCCATCCTCAAAGAAGGAAGCTCATTAACACACGATATATTCACGCCAAATTTACTCAAAAAACAACCTCTAATGAATGATGCTTATTAACTTACCGAAGGAAAAAATTCCTATGCCAAAATCTATCCATTGCGCAACTGTGCTATAGCACGTTACTCCTTTATGCATGGAGTGAAAAAGCCTTAAAATAAACTCCACTCTCATAACAATTGTGAAAGTCTTATCTGAGTCATTGCCAAAAGCATTGAATCCATTGTGAACATCAGCCATTGCCAAAGCTTGCTCGTAACCTGTCCTTCTTTGGACAGCCATGGTGCTGGGCATCGTTGGGTGGCACATAGACCATGATAAAAGGCTGGAAGGAAGCCATTACAGGCCCCCAACATATAGGCAGATATGAGCCCAGCATGTGGGAATTTTATAGGCCCCAAATGGCAACCCTGGTCGTCCATAACAGTTCAGCCAGGCAGCAGTTCTGGTCGGCCAATAATGGTCGGCCAGCAGGTCTGTCGGGGCTCAGTAGACTCCATTTTTACTCAGAATGGGAACGCTGAGCAGAACCCTGATCCCTCGGAATGGAAACAGGAACAAGGTAGAGAACGGGAACAGAACACTATGTCATCATACTCATATACACTATTACAAAGAAAGAAAGAACTGAAAGAAAGAAAGTGTATTATTAGTCTTTGAAAGACTAAAGGGTAGAGAGGGGATATCTTTGGCCAATTAATTTATCATGCTGAAAACTCAGGAGGTAGAAGAGAACATTACAATAGGTGTCCAGAGAATATATAGATCATGATGATAGATTACTCATAGATTGCCAAATGCATTACGACATACAAACAATGAGATAACTTGGAACAGGAGTGTGGGAACCTATGTTCTTTTAAAAAGAGATAGGTCTTCAGAGGTTATGTTGTTAAGTGCTGGAAGTGCCAAGTATTTAGAATAGAACGACTTAAGGTAGGTGGCCTGATTCATCCACTGGTGATCACTTTTTGCAAGTCAAAAGTGCCTCTATGATTTCATTTTTTATTTAGTAGATCTTAGAGGAGGCATGACTCCATGTGGATCATAAAAGATAGATCGACTAAGATGGTTGGGTTTATTCCATTTAGAAAAATTGTGAAAAACTCCCAAGTTTCAGGCCGACAGGTCCATGTCCTAGGACATATTGGTCTCCAGAAAAACCTTGATATTGATCCCTTGACTTCTGTTTATAAGCCTAATATGTCTTCTGTGGGCAAGCCGAAAAGTAGCTCCCAAAATATTGGAAGTCCAAGAAATGAGCAATGAAGGATTACACTTTCTATCATACCATTGGAAAGAGAGCTTGTTGAATGAAGATTTTGTCACCTAGTGCACTTGACTTTGTTGATTTGTTGTGGATTAAAGCCGTGACTAACTCGTGGTTTTTGGCTTTGCTGGTGTCCCTAGCATTTCAGTTTTCTTCTGCCTTTGGGTTGTACTTTCTCGTTTGGCCTCCTTGCCCAAACACTCATGCATGGCACGGGCATCTCTAAGCTTCTCATTTTCAATCTAGAGTTGGATCACTTGTTCAATCATTACTGGGCTTGGAATTGCAGCATGATCTCTTTCCTTTTTGGCCTCCTTGTCCCAATACTTTTGTGTGGTGTGGGCATCTCGTAGGCACTCATGTTTGATCTAGAATGGATCACTTGTTTAATGATTACTAGGCTTGGAAATGCAACATCGTCTACATTATGGGCATCACATTGGCTGTTGTAATAGATGTTTTATGTGCGGAATTGACCCCTTCTCATCAGGTACATCTCTGCTGGAGTCATGGCTATTTTGATGGTGCATATCAACACTATGTACTATTTGGACCCGTTGGATCTATTGGATCTCTTAGTAAGGCTGAAGGAGCATGTCTTGATAGCAGATGCTTAGATTGTTGCATTGCCCCTCCAAATCGCATGGCTATTCCTCGCAATCTTAGGGAAGATTTGAGGCTTTGATACCAATGCAACAACAGACAAGCAAGTATTTTCTTTTCTCACTAGTCAACATACAATAACTAGGTGTGAAAGCACAAGGACTACTAAAATACAGAGACGGTGATATGCTTCAGTATCTTTCTCCAAATGGAACTTGTAGCTGTCCTTTCCGATAGCAACACCTCAAATAAACCAAAAGAACTCACGGGTGCTTGCAGCTTGAGAAGCAATCTACATGTAGCTGAACGAGATTGCTCACATAACAATGAAGATATCAACCCATACAGATTTTCTCATAATCGACACCTTCAGCAGTTACGAGACAACCATCGGCCTGTTTCCCCTAAAAGATTCATCACCAAGCCTGGCTGCTTGCAATATGTCAATCACATGTGCATCCACCAACAGAAGTCACATCTTTGCCCCTAGGCACATGACTAATAAATCACTTAGACAAAAATATGCACGATGGTGTAATGAACCTTCTAGTCATCTTTGAACCCATCACCAAGACCGTGACAAACAAACTTTTGACTATGGTTAATTCAATTCACATAATCAAACATCTCTGTACAGTTTTTATACATTTGAATGGTCTCTTTAAGGACTTCCTGTCCACTAATCCATCCAAGGTCCTACGACATTCTATTTGGAATGTAACATTCCTCCTTCTTCACGCACTATCATCCTTGATGTTTAAGTGTGGGAATGTTCTTCATATGTGATAAATGGATTCCCAGGTGGCCTCAGATTGAGAAAGCCCATGCCACGTAATCAACACCATAGGTATCTTCCAGTTCCAAACAATCATTTCTCCCCAGTTTAGGATTCTTTCTAGCTTGTGTCTTGCATTTTCCTCTACTTCTTGCAACATAACAATTTCATCAATTAGTGAATTAGTCTATTGGAATTTTTTTAAATACAAAGACACATGAAATATTGGATCCACTTTCCCTCTGGTAATTGTAACCAATAGGCTACCTTGGCCATTCTCTTTAGAATTAACTGCCTCTTACTGTATCAAGGTGATAGCTTAACACATTGTCATGCAGCTAGGAACTTAGCGTGCGGAGGAATCTTGAGAAAAACTCTCTTATCTACATCTGCATAAGTTTTAGCCTTGTCCATAGCTTGGTGGATGTTCGATTGAGTAAGTTCTAGCATCTTTCGCATCTAGATTACATGATCCGAGGCTCTACATACGCTTTTTGGAATTCCAATTGCATTTTGGTTAGTTGGCTAAATCAACTCAAAGGGACTCATCCCTGTGGATGAATGTCTTCTATCATTAAAGGTGAATTCTTACGATGGTTACCACTTTTTCCATGTACTTTGCCTTAATGAAACTTATACTCTCAACATATTCTTAAGAGTTTGGTTGCTTCCTTCCATCTTACCATCCGTCTCAAGATGCTCCCCATTAAATACAACAGTCCAGAAATGACTAGTAAATCTCGTATGCCTATCTAATATTATGGATTTTGGTAATCCATGAAGACAAAATATATCACTCAAACAAAAATCCGCTACCTGCGGGGTGCTTATGGGCTCTCTCATTGGAATGAAGTGAGCCATGTTGGTGAGACACTCAACAACCACAAGAGTAGAATCATATCCTCCTTGTGTTTGCAGTGGATCAACTAAAAAATCCATGGAAACTCTTTCCCTTCTGCTAGATGGTACATCCAATGGTTGTAAAAGTCCAGGTGACTTCACCCGTTCTGCCCTACTCACTTGACACAAAAAACATCATGGAATATACTCATGAATATGCCTTTTCATCTTTGGTCAAAAGAAATCGTGTTTTACAAGCTCATATGTCTTCTTAACACCTGGATGTCCCGCAATGGCCAAAGCACTCTGATTGTTGCAATAATAGTGGTGGGAGATGCTGGACGAAATCAAGGTTTGCAAGTAGTTTTTGTAGCCGAATACCTTCCTCCGTGGCTGTAAAAACAGCCTTGTACTGAGCTTTCATAGCAAGAAGTAGCAATTGTAGGTTACTTTTTGTTGAACCAAGAAATGCATGAAGTTCCAAAAATTAAATAGTTTCCAGCCCAGTCACTTTTGTGAAAGCATGTAGGGTGAGGAATCATGGCCACGGAAAGGGCCCAAACCTTGAGCGCCTTTCAAGTATTGAAAGACACGCTTCACAGCCTGCCAATGTTGTGTATTGGCACTGCATGAATCTGCTCAATTGGGAAATAGCATGCTAAAGATCTGGCCATGTGTGACATAGATATATCAAGATTTCAACATTTTGCTGATAAAGAGTGACAGCAAATGGCTCAACAGCATCATCCATGGAGAAACGACAACCATGCTTAATAGGTGTAGAAACTGGTTTGTTGTCCTCAAAATGAAATCTCTGCAAGAGCTGTCCAATGAACTTGGACTGACTCATCATGATACTCCTCTCAACATGAGCAGGCTGAATGCCAAGGTAGTAGTGCAGCTGGCCCAAATTTGTCATAGAAAATGGTTGCTGCAAATCAGCCCTTAAAGGCTGCAATATGCTGTGTGGAGGGTCCTGTCAAGAGCATATCATCCACATATAAAATCAGAATTAGCAAGTCAACATCACTCTTGTGAACATAGGGAGTGCTCTCTGTAGGGCTGTTCTGAAAACCAAGGCTGATTAGATGCGTATGAATTTGGCATACTAACCCTGGGGTGCCTATGTCAAACCATATAATGCTTTGTGCAATTGTCATGCTTTATGTTCAGACCATGCTAAGAGACATAGACCTCCTTGCAGATCTTTGTGAAGGAAGGCAGTTTGATGTCAAGTGGATGCACTTTCCAATGATGATGGGCTGCTATGGCAATGGCACACCTAATGGTCGTAATGCATGACATGGGTGCAAAAGTTTCCTCAAAGTCAATTCTTTACTGCTGTGCATAGCCTTTTGCAAAAAGGTGGACCTTAAAGCAGTCACAACTACCATCAACCTTCCTTTTGAGTTTGTAAACCCACTTAGTGCCTGCAGCACGCTTCCTGTTAGGCAAGTCACACTACTCTCAAATACCATTCCGATGTATTGAATCCAACTCTGATTTCATAGCGTCCATCCAATTCTTGCTCAAATGCTGGCCAGACAAAGGCTCAGTTTGTTTGCTGTCCTTTAAGGTATCTCACAGCCATCTAGGGACTGTTTCCTGCTGTAGCACTGCAAGAGCTGTCCAATATATTTGGATCGACTCATCATTATGCCCTTCTCAACATTAGTAAACTGGATGCCCAATAGTAGTGCAACCTGCCCATCTCTGACATTGCAAACGATTTTCACAAATCTGCCTTGAAATTTGCAATTTTCTGCATGTCCGGCTCAGTGATAAGCATGTCGTCCACATAAAGAATTAAATCAGAAATTCTGATTCACTCTTCCGAACATAAAAAGTGACCTCTATAGGACTGTTCTGAAACCCAAGGCATAGCAAAAAAGAATGTATCTTGGCATACCATGCCTGTGGTGCCTGCTTCAAAATGGACCTGAGTTTCAGAACCTGCAACCTCTGTGCTGTTAGGGGATAAGAGCACAATGAATGATGTGAATACACAGTTTGGCAGCTAATTATAGCAACGGTGATTGCGCATGTCTGGAGGAGGCGCAACAAGGTGATCTTTTACAAGAGTCTCCATGGAGACCTCACTGTTCAATACATTTTGATGATGTGTCAAGCACCCTAAGATATTTTGGTAAACTGCTTGCTTACATCCAGTTGGAGATGATTGTAAGCTGAATCTAAAGTAAGCTATGGTTTCTGAGCCTACCCTTCTCAGGGAGGCTGCTTTTCCTTTTCTCTTTGTAACTATCTTCATTAATTAAATCTGGATCTTTTTACCGCTTAAAAAAAAAAAAAAAACTTTTTCCAAGAAGCGAGGTGCGTAGAAGCACCACTGTCTAAGTACCATGTGCTGAATGCCATGCAAGAGTCCTGAATGGACGGATTATACTGGCATGTAACCACAAAGCCCAATCATGATGAGCCACATTGGCTGATATATTCTCCTTATGAGAAGAGGAAGCATCAGCAATTGCAAGGCAAGACCGCTTCTTCTTCTTCTCCAACTCTGTGCACTTTCGGCATTCAAAGATATCATGACATGGTTTTCTGCAATAATTGCATCTCTTCTTTTTCTTTTCTACACTTCTGTTTGCATCCTAAATACCACCACAATTGCGCTTGGGTTTATCTCCAGGCTTTGTTGTTTTTGCATTACCCTTATGATGGGTAGCAAAAGCATGATCACTGAAGATACAAGCATTCCGATTGGCACAGCTTGGCTCCTCTTGCAACAAGAGGGTGACGAGCTGGTCAAAGCTATGGCAACCTGAACCAACTCAATGAATTAGGAAGTCCACTTAGCATAGTGGACACAACACGGCTTTCTGACACAACCTCATCAATGTTGGCCAGCTGGTCTTTGTAATCCTTGACCTTAGTTAAATAGGCATCCATACTGTAGTGAAGGGGGAAGGGACAGATTTGGAGATGGGGAGAGAATAGCAGAAGGAAGGAAGGAGAAGAGAGGAGAGGGGGAAAGAGAGAGGAAGAGAGAGAAGGATGAGGGAATAGAGAGATAGAGAGAAGGGAGGAGATGGTACTTATATAGTACCTCCTTGGCCCTTTAGACCCCTCTATCTTGCAAACACCCCAAATACTAATTATCCTAACCTCCACTAACTTGACCCACTTTTGGCCTTCATTACACATACTTTCCCCTTATCTATCTTCAAATTATCCAATTGCTTCCATAGAATGCAACACGTTTGGATACGGGGAACATTGGAAGGATGCTGGAATACAAGGAGACAACAAGTTGAAGGAGCTGAAGTGTACTTGCAAATGGAGAACGAGAAAGTACAAGAGATGGCCAATATAAGGCCAAAAGTCAACCAAAGTCTCTTAGGACTAAAATGTCCTAAGTGTACGAGGTGACCCAATAAGACTAGGTGTCCTAGGACTAAGTGTTCTAACTAGCTTACAAGGCCATACCAAGGCTAAGAGTCAACGAACCCCCATCCATTGTATGGCTAAAGTATCATGGATACATCTTAGATATCCTAGAAGCTATATCATGGTTGCACATATTCATCCACAATGGATATAGCCTTCGTGAAGAGATTTGCTAAGTTGTAGGACAACTGGATATCTCCAATTGGCAGTTGCTCTCTAACATAATGGTAGTGCACCTCAATGTGCTTGGTATGCACATGAATGAAAGACATGATTACGCCCAACGACCAAAGCGCTCTAGATGTGAGTTTTAATTTCTTTGTCGTGTATCTGTTGAGTTGCAAGTGGATCCACCAACAAATACATCGACTACCCAAGATGGAGACAAATCAGATTCTCAGTGAGTTTTCTGGTTGTTTCAAAGATGAATCACCAATTGGCTTACCTTGGGAAAGAAATGTTTAACATAAAAATGATCTTATTCTTGGGGAGAACTTGTAAATAGTCTGCCTTAAGGCTGAGTTTTACGGAAGAAGCCAAAATGCGGAGAAAACTAGAAGAATATGTAAGCTGGAGCAGATTCAACCTAGTTTCACACCCTTTGCTTCATTAGTGAGTTTTTAAAAAGACAATACATTTAGATTAGTATCAACTATCGATGCATTATATAGGGCTGTAATCCGTAGGAAGATTGATCTTCAATGCAACTACCATCAGATCGGAATTCAAGCACAAGATGTGCATAAAATTGCTTTTAGAAGAAGATTTGGTCATTATGAGTTTTTGATAATGCCATTCGAGCTTATGAATGCTCTAGCTACATTCATCATGCTGATGAATGATCTACTACACCCATATATTGGAAAGTTCATAGTACATTTATCGATGATATATTGGTTTACAACAAAAGCATTGCTGAAAATAGAGAATATTTAAGAAAAGTTCAACACCCAGAGCAACTGAACATTCAAGGTTCTATCTTTTTCTCACTGAAATGTAACTGACGTACACCTATATGCATGCATGCATCTGTGTGGGGCTGCAAGAACACAAGCCTGGGTGCAACCTGCCCCTCTTTGTAGAATATTTATGTATTGATGCCAAAAGGCAAATATATAAACTGGCTACTGCAGGACTAGTCACTCCTTCCTGAATTGAAGATGTGAGTACTTCTATGAAGATGGAGTGGAAGGTGCTGAGAGCTTCTCCTCTCCTACTCCCCACTAAGGGCTATGGGGCTGCTTGTTGATCCTCAACCCTATTGACCAGCTGATGTGTTCAACTGCTGAGGTGGAGTGAATTGGCTGATGACATGGCAGACTGCCTGTGTGGAGCCTGCTCTTCTGTGCTGGCATGGCATCCTTTGGCAGCCTGTACCCTGCTTGCTGTACTGGTCCTTCTGTAGACCAGTCAGGTGGCCATGGGCTGAAGCATGCCCATGAAACTTGTCCCTTATTCATGTTGCACAGTTCTCGCAAAACTGTTGCAGTCATTTGCCAGCCAAGTTTCATCTTTTTTTCAGAAAATTACTGACGAGGAAAGAGGTAACTAGAGGATGAGAGCTGAACCAAAGGAAGGGCAAGAGGTAACTAGAGGATGAGAGCTGAACCAAAGGAAGGGGTTGAAGGAAGCGGGGTCCTAGCTCCTAGGAAGGTTGATGCCTATTTAGTAAGGTCCACACTGGGGAAGGCACTGGAGACTGGAAAGTATCCCAGAATCTCTCCTCATGTGGGACCATGGATATTCTCACATAAATAGAAACCTATAAGCCTCCAGTTTTCGATCAGGCCATCATATGAGGACCGAGGTTCAGCAATTAGGTTGCAACAAGCACTAGTTATTGCAGCTATCAACAAATTACCTGCCTTTGCTTCTTGGATTGAAATGGTCCCAGGTCTATTCACCGGTTGTGTTTTTCTTTTACCTTAATGCAAATTTATCGAATAAGCAATCGTTTTGTCAAAGGACTCCTTGTTTTTCCCTCAGAGAATTGTTAGGTGACTTCTCGTTGCTGTCTTTTCAGAAGTGATGTCTTTTATTCAGTGCAGTCATACTTCTTTTGTCAAAGGCCATGCACTATTCAATATCTGTGAATAGCCTGTCTTTGATATTGTTTTTGCCTTATACCTCTCTCTCTCTCTCTCTCTCTCTCTCTCTCTCTCTCTCTACTCTCTGTTACTCTGCAGGATGTGACATTTTCAAGGCTTTTATCATGGCATTTCCTTACTGATGGCAATCCATATGTTTTCCTATTGTCATTTAGGATATCATTCATATCCTTGCATATTATGTATATTTAATTGTTCTCCTGAATCCACACCAGCTGAAACTATATTTCTGCATGCTGCATTATTGCAGAGCTTCCGTTATATCTGGTTCTGGGAATCCTGTGTGGGCTGGTTTCAGTTGCTCTGACAAATTGTTCCAGCTATTCATTTTCAATGTTTAGTAACATAAAGAGTGCAACAGGCATCCCAG
The DNA here is from genome assembly GCF_047967505.1 of Dipteris shenzhenensis. NCBI lineage: Eukaryota > Viridiplantae > Streptophyta > Polypodiopsida > Gleicheniales > Dipteridaceae > Dipteris > Dipteris shenzhenensis. The sequence goes on along the minus strand of NC_141619.1, from coordinate 45,312,895 downwards.
CTGCATTGTTTCCTCCTTTTGGAGGTCTTTGTATGGGTGTTATTGCTCTTGCATATCCAGAAGTCCTCTATTGGGGTTTTGAAAATGTAGATATTTTACTGGAGTCACGCCCATTACAAAAGGGTCCTCCTGCCATGCTTCTACTTCAGTTGGTTGGTGCAAAGATAGTTGCAACTTCCATATGTCGGGGATCAGGCCTTGTGGGAGGAGTCTATGCTCCTTCTCTTTTCATTGGGGCAGCTTTAGGATCAGCTTATGGCAAGTTGGTGGGCTATGCAGTGCATCATGCAGACCCAATGTATCATCTTGATGCCTTACAAGTCGCAGCATCTCAGGCATATGCTTTGGTAAGATACTCACTTCACTCCACATTTTGGCTTTTGTGAATGTGTCTCAATAGCAAGTTACTATTCCTGGCAAGCTTGAATATGCGAAAACGTCAACAGCTTTCAAGTGAAAGTATATGTGATTGGTAGGTTTTCCTGTATATGTCCTCCACATTTTTAATTGCACACGTTCTGCCAAACAGCAGCTTTAATGACCTTAGAATTGGTTGATGGAAGGAATCTCATGGTATCCAAGGTAGCTGTAGAGGGCCTGGTTTTGTGATCCTACCTTTTCTGCTCGTTACTGAATTAAGTATCATATTTGTGCTTTCATGATGTTTGATTGTTGCGCAGGTTGGCATGGCAGCTATGCTTGCTGGTGTTTGCCAGGTTCCATTGACGTCAGTGTTACTTCTTTTCGAGTTGACCCGGGATTATCGAATTATTATTCCTTTGATGGCAGCTGTGGGACTGTCATCCTGGGTTGCTTCTTCTGCAAAAAAGCAGCAGCAAAGAAAGGTGGTTTATAAGAACATTGAACGTGCCAATTCCGAAATGTTATTAAAATTTAAAGAATCAAATGAGCAGCAGTCTCAAACAGATATGAGCATGAAACCTAAATCTTCCGACATTGATACACTGACGAGTTCTCTTCAAAGGAAAAGACCCCTTAAACACGGTCACTCAGATGAAGACAGATGTGCACTTGATAATTCACTTTGTGTGGCAAATGAAGACTTTCAAGAGGAGGAATTTCTCTCTGAGATAATGGTTGCTGCTGCTATGAGAACGTGCTTTACAGCTGTAGCTCCTCATACCAAAGTGCTTGAAGCAGTAGAACTAATGCTTGTCCACAAGGAGTGGTGCGTTTTACTTGTTAGGGATGGTAATTTATTGGAAGGAATAGTGACATTGTCTGATATCCAACAAGGTGCCAAAAGGATAAATTATGATGGGCTATCAAAGGTTCAACTTCTTCTCATTTTCTGTTAGTCTCTCATTTGTTCAACAACGAAGAAACAGAAAACTAAGAAATTTTTAGTACCTTGGCAGATAATCTTCTACTTGTCTGAGCCTGTTGAAGTGTTACATGACTAAAGTCAGTGATTGAAACATCCTTCTACATCCACCTATCTTTATACCTTCCAAATTTATGATCAGTACTCCAAGTAGATATGTTTGTCTCCTTAGGAAATTGAACCAATGAAACTTGCTATTAAACTCATAGGGAGAGATGAGAAGCACTTGATGGGAATCTTGAATCATGGCACTGTGACAGTTGAGTTGCTTTGCTCTTTGCTCTTGACAGATGGATATGTTACCAGTTGCGGCAGTTTGTAGTTCTTGGGCAACTGAGGGCTCTGGTTTTTCACTTATTACGGCATATCCAGACATGAATTTAAGGGTGGCTCAGAGACTGATGGCTGGCAGAGGTTTGCGGCAATTGCCTGTTATCTCACGTGACCTGTACATAAAAGATAAGGTCAAAGTTGTCTTGGGAATTTTGGATAGGGATTCCATTCACCTAGCTTGCAGGTATGATGCTTGATCCAGATTACATGTGTGTGCTGAATCAGACACAACTCCGAAGTATGAGTACTCTCCCTGTTCTGAGCTTGTACATGCTGTGTGCTTGAGTATACCATGTATATTTTATATCAAATATCATATTATCGTATTGTTCTGCTTTCACCATGCCATTTCTGAAACTAAAGTTGGTTCGGTCTGGCATCCAAGTTATATTACTTCTCGTAATGATTTTATCAAGCTGTGATTTGAGATTCATTTGAAAGTCTTAGCTTTCAGTATAGGTCATAATACATAACCTTAGCTGTTTTCAGGGCTGAGGCTACAAGGAGACTTTTAGGTATGTCACCTACATCCTACATATTGCAAGGGGAGGGAAGGCATGGTGAATATCCAAAAGCTCTGGCTAAGGACAAGAGGACCACTCCTCCTGAAGAAATAGAAAAGGAGTAATTCATATGAGATGTTTTATGCTAAGGAGCCTACGCGTCATGTTTGAGGCAATCAAAGTTTCATGTTGAAGACCAATCTGACCAGATGTTTAATTTGAACTCAGACTAGTCAATTTGATACTGAAACTGAAGCTACTGGATATTAAAGAACGGGCATGACGATCATAGATGTTCCAGGAAAATTGTGAAAGGATACAAGGGAAGGCTGTCCAGCTATCATGTCAAGAAGTAAAAAATATGATCAGGCATCTGTCCCACCAGACACAGTGGGATGATTTAGGGTTCCATTTGCATTCCTCAAGGTCCGAGGAGTGGTATGAAAATGAAGAAATACATGTGCAGATAACGTCAGATATTGAAACTTACTACAGGCAAGCTTGTGGCCTACTGTTTGTTGATTTGGTGGTGAAAAAAGAAATTCTTGTTCATTGACCTACATCCTATTTCTGTATGTTTTGTCTACCTCATATCACATTCTTGGAAGGATGAACGTGTAGCCTTCCTGATCACTGTACAACTGGCTGTGCAGATCATTTCAAACTGCAGACGTCTCACAGAGGAACATATGCACGTTCTCTTTCGTGTAGTTGGCAGGCTGTCAATGTTCTCTCCAGAGATTAGAGCGAATTTTTTTACAACTAAAACTATTAATGATAGAAATGGAACCTTGAAAAGCAGGGAGCTTGGTTGTTTGATCGGATCAAATATGGCGGTGCTCGTAAGGAGCTTCTGCAGGTGAATTATGACACGTTTCTTGAGATCAGCGTTTTTAATTGGCTCAGCATCTGTTTCTTTGTATTTGTGTTTCCTCTACGTGTATGCTTATTCAATTACTGTTTGTTTTGTGATACAGAAAGGTTTCTGTAATCCAATAACTATTTTAAATGAGTAATCCAATAACTTCCAACAAAACAATTCAAAAGAACAGGGTCCCCCAGAGGTGTATGCTCATTCAATCACATGTTTATTTTTTGATATACCGAAAGGTCTCATGTTTGGTTCATCAAACAATCTTTCTCATCGGAAAATACCTTTGCTATACGAGTAAAGTTGCCATCTCAGATGTTAATCTTTGTTTACCATATCTTTTTCCATATCCATTTCTAGTGCATCTATTTGTCAATTTCCTCAGAACACAGCTTCAATGTATTTTGCTCACCACAAGCTATGCATAGAGTTTTACTTTCCTTTAATGCCATCCTAAAGCTTTGAAACAATCAGAGAAGCAAGTAGTCAGGCAGAATTTAAAAGTTATCAAAGAGATCCAAGTCCCTCAATGGAAAAAACATTTTGACTGCTTATGACGCTACAAGAATTACTAGACAGAGGTATCAATCTCATCATCATATCATAAGGAACACATTGATTTCAAAGGTGGTTCTTGAAATCTTCTTCCAAATCCTCATTTGTTTGCTTTTGTTTCATAGTGTCATGATTTAATGTGTGCAATAATACAATTAAATCCTTAGTTTTATGTTCTTGATTTAGGTTGGAAAGATTAAATGTATAGAGAACACTATTGTCCACCAGGACAATGGTCAATTCAAGCATATTGTACACAAAATGAATTTATAGACGAGAAAGAAGACCAACAATTAAGTTCTTAGTTTCATGTTCTGATTTGCATAGAAAACACTAATGTCTATGGGGCCAATGGTCAATTGTTATACAAAATGAATTCATAGACGGAGAAGAAGACTAAAGAGTCTCCAAGATTGACAAACAAAATACTATTTATATTCACTTAATTTAGTTAACAATGTTGCAGTTTATGAAATTATTCTCAAAGGTACATCGTTGTAAAATATGCCCTTAGTTATAATGCATGTATGCAAACACACACACACATTTTTTGGGTAAAAGCATGTGTGCGCACACACACCACACACAAACACATACTTATGTGTTTGTGGTTGTGTCTATGTACATATATGTATTGGGGGGGGGGGGGGGGGGGGCGGGTTTTGCGGGGGGAGAGAGGTTTACAAAAAGACAAATGAGAAACCAAGATCACATTAGCCATTGTGACAATGGATAGATAAGAAATTATGACCAATTGTTTCATTAGTTGTATCCAAGGAGCTCTTGTAGTGCAATTGATTGGTGGATCTAATTGAACACATTTGCATGTAGCCAAAATTTGTCTACATTGTAGAATTTTGTCTACTCATGTGCATGTGATTTTTTTTAATTTCCCAAAGAGAAGAATCTTCTATTAATGCTTGAAGAACACCATATAAATCAGCTTTTTAAAGAGGCTAAGGATGGTAAGTACAATTATTAAAATTGGCGGTCAAAAAGAGACTAGTCTATTTTTAGAGAACTCTACTCACTGCCTTGGGAATCTCGGGAACAAGGGTTGGTCTATACATCCAGCGAAAACCACTCACAAAAAGCGTGTAAAAGACTTCTATAAGCCAAGCCTTGTAGAAATGCTCCCTTCTTTCGGTGGTCACTCTTGATCTTGAAGTACCATGCTCCTAGATGGCGCACAGAGTATAGATGATGTCCTGCTAGATGGCGACTAGGGTAGCCTTCGAGGGATCTACAAGTCGCCCATCACCTGATTGCATCGAGTGACTCAGATGTTTCAAGTAGTGATGCTAGCCGTTGTCTCCCAAATAGTCTTCTTTGGCGAAAACATGGAGTGTGCACGGGAAGGTTGTTGAGGAACCATCTCAACATCACGTGATCACATGTGCATAGCTCTAACTCAAAAGAGTGCTAAAAAGGAAAGGGTTGGAAACCCTAACCCTAACCCTAACCCTAAAGGGATTTATATATATTCATTATTTTCAACTAAATCTATTGTACAATTAGTCATTTGTGGTGTGCTCTCTAGTTGTGGCCTCTTTTCTCCTCTCCTCTCTCCATATTTGTTCATGGTATCAAATCATGGTTCTGTCTTTTATTGAGGCGCCATCCGTGAGAGTGTAAGACAGTGATTTAGAGGAGTGGCCATCTTCATCAAAAGCAATAGCAGCATTAGTATTAGCATGCAAGAGGAAATCATTCCAATAGAGGAAGATTTTAAGGAAGAGGGAATGCATTCACCAACGTGTCAAACATTCATTACAACTACTGTCATAAGTTTGGATAATATGAAAGAGATCATTGCAAGAAGTAGTACGACCAAGGAAGTCAATCTAACAACAATCGGGGGAATTTCCAAGGGAGAGGAAATCATCACTGTAGACATTCAAGTCACAGCCATTATGTTGAATGAACCTCAGAATATGTATCTTGCACGTGAGGATATGTAAAATCCTGAAGCAATGTACATTGACATTGATTGTGAATCCAAACGGGAATGCAATTATCAAGTTGATCATTCAGATCAAGATCCTTGTTCTAAGAGAGGAGGAAAGATGGCGAGGGATAGGCCATCGCATAAAAGCATCTGCTTTCTTCGGTCAAAAATTAACCTCAATTGGACTGGTAGATCGAGGGGGCAAGGGAGCATAAGACACGGGTCTTGTTACGGAGGATGAGGGTGAAGAGAAGAAAGGATCAGCGTCGATATGCTGGAGAACATTTTGTACTGATCTTTGAAGGGTATGCACGGATTGTTGGAGGTCTCTCAAAATACTATACACATTGTCCAAGCATTCTTGGGTTGCAAAATTGTGAGAATTGCACCAATTAAGTTGTTGTTGCTCTACTGGCATTTCCACCTCTTTATCTACTAAGGCATCTGGAGCATGCATAGACTTAAGTTGGCCATCTTGAGTATACGATTGGAAAGGCCAAGAGATAGCAAGCATGCATGTAGAAAATACCCGATCTCCAATAATCTTGTCAAAGTTGGTACGAGATTGCACAGTGGAATTGAGGGAAGGCCTATTTCATGATGTTGATCTTGAGGAAAGGTGTTGAGAGTTCACGCTCAACATCATGTAATCACGTGTGTATAGCATTATCATGTGATCATCTGTGCATAGCACTAACCCAATAGAGTGCTATAAAGGAAAGGGTTAGATCCCCTAACCCTAACCCTCTCTACATTTTCAACTAAATTTAGTGTACAGTTAGTCATTTGTGGTGTGCTCTCTAGATGTGCCCTCTCTCCTCATCTCCACTCTTCTCCTCTCCCCTCTTCATATTTTGTCAGTCTCATCATTAGGGTGACATGCCTCATTCATAAATGAAATCCAATCTTGGATAGCTTTTGCCTTTTCTGGAGGCAAGGCAGAGGTAGGAGCACTGTCAGTATCCTGTATGACAAAGCATTAGGAATGGTTCATAGAGATAAAACCATTAGAAGGACTGAAGAATGTTATCTACACAACATATAACACACCAAATCCAATTCAAGGGAAAGGCATTGTCCCTATGAACAATTTCACTGGTACAAAAGAATTGGTAAAAGATGTACTCTACGTTTCAAAGCTCAATAAGGACTCTTGTCAAATGGGAAATGGCAAACCGCAACTACAGAGTCATCTTTGATGGAGATGAATGCACAATCATAGACAAATCCAGAGGATATCAGCTAGTAGGAAAGGTAGTCAAGGAAGGACGCTTGTCATGTCTGCTCAACAATCATAGATGCCACTTTCCACAGTATAGCATAAGAGATATGGTCATGTTAATTTCAAAAGCTTGATGCAATTAAGAAAATAAAATATGGCAATTGGAATTCCTAAGCTACAATTTCTAGGAAAAGGTAGAAGCACCTCTCGAGCAAGAAGCATTCTTGATTTGATACATACAGATGTATCGGGTTATAAACAGACACACATTATCAATGGTTAACTTTACTACTTGAATTTCATCGATGACTACAATAGATATTGTTGGGTCTTTTTTTCAAAAGAGAAATCTGAAGTCTTTTCCATATTTTAAAAATTCAAAGCCATGGCAGAGAACTTGATAGGCTGAAAGATCAAAGTCATGAGATCAGACAGAGGAGGTGAATACATGTCTTCAGCATTCATGAACTTTTGCAAAAGTAATGGCATTCGAAGACAGTTCACATGTGCAGATACTCCTCCGCAGAATGCAATAGTTGAAAGGAAGAATTAGCAGATAGTGCTTGATCAATGCTCAGTGAGATGCATCTTCTAAATCAATATTAGGTAAAAATAATTGTTACTACAAACTACTTGCTTAATCGGCTTTTGATTGAACCGATTCAGGGTATGCCATCTTTTGAAGCATTCATTGGATACAAGCCACGCATTGGGCATCTCCACATATTTGGTTGCATAGCATATGTCCACATACATGATGATCATCGTAGAAAGTTGGATGTCAAGTCACATAAATGCATTATAATTGGCTATAGTGAAGAGAGCAAAGCATACAAGTTGTATGATTCCATCAACCGAAAGGTCATAATCTCCAAATATGTTATATTTGATGAAGAATCAGAATGCAAAGCATCAAATGCACAGGAGGCATATACACCGATTACTCAGTCACCTACAGAAAAGGTTGATGAAGAAGAGCAAGATTGCCAGAGAACCCTCTAGCAGAGCAGTAACTCAGATAGTCTACTAGAGGAAGCAGGCCACCAGCAAGCTCAGAAAGGGAAAGAAATTCAGATGAAACCACCATGTGACATCACTACAAAAAAAAGCGGGACTCTACTTGATAAACCACCCTACCTCGGATTCTCCCTTTGATGAGTATGTTTCCACTCGACTTCCTTCTCTGGAATCCTCCCTCCAAGCCCAACACTTGCCACTTGTAACCTACTTGAGTGCCATGTGTCCATAATGGACCTTAGTAATTCTATGCCCCCCTTTGGCCCTTCACATGGCCCTCCATTCTATTGCAAGTGTATTCGAGCCCTCTGGTTTCCCGCTTCACCATAACCAAGCATACGCTTTCGTTAGTATGGTTGACATAACATTCACTTCCCCTTAAGAATGGTTACGTCCTCTAAAAAAAATTTGGGAAACCTCCTCTGGAGATTGTTTATACTTTTCCCATGTTGAACTCTCTTTGGCTGTTGTCTCTATGCCAACATGGACTTAGGTAGTACAAAATTGTGTGTGTAGACTAGTGGCAAAGCTCTGCTTACACTTGCATAAGGCTAGGAATAATCCCTCTTAGAAATCCAACTTGCATGTTCTACATGCAAGTTTGACATACATGTTCTACATGCGAGTTCTACATGCCACTCCTACATGCAAGTTCTACATGCGAGTTCTACATGCATGTTCTACATGCAAGTTCTACATGTGATTCCTACATGCGAGTTCTACATGCAACTCCTACATGCAACTTGCAACTTCTATACGCAAGTTCTACATGCAGAGAGAGAATGTCTTACAATTCCTACATGGAGAGAGAGAAGCTCTCCAACTTGTATAAATACTCCATAATGGAATGAAGCCCACATTATTTGGCGCATTGTGTTGAGTTCTACTTTGGTATTCCAAAAGCAATGTCTCAAGTGTCCATGATTCCTTGCACTCCACGTCCACCAAAAGCATGTCCTAGGCTTGCAACTCCTCCTCCCCTCTCCCCCAACCTTGCAACCCATCCTCTCCCTCTGCTCCTCCCTCTTCCTCCTCGTGTTCCTCCTTGCTCCTCCCTCCTCCTCCCTTCTCCTCCTCCTCCCTCCTCCTCCTCCCTCCTCTCTCTTGTTTCCCCCATGCTCTTACACCTTCTTCCTCTCCCACTCCTATGCTCCCCCTAAACCCTTAGTTCCTCAACCCTTAACCTCCATGATCTATGAGGGAGACGAGCTCTCCACCATGTACTCTACCCTGAACCTTGGATCCTTGTTCTAATCCTAGAACCTCTTCTAAACCTTGGAACCTCCTTCTAAACTTTGGAACCTCCTTTTAAACCTTGGAACCTCCTTCAAATCCTGGAACCTCCTCTTGAACGTCGGATCCTCCTTCTAACCCTTAAACTCCTCCTAAACCCTGCAACCCCTAATGAAGGCAAAAGCCTTCATTACCTCAACCATGATGATACACGTTCCTTTTACATATGCATGCACTATGTTTGCTTACCACACTTAAGCCTATGTCTCTCATCGGAATACGACTTGAGGTCCTAAGCTACACGTATACTTCAAACGACAACCTCGATATATCTGTAGGTGACAAAAAGCCTTGGAACCCTGCATACTGAGAAAAAACTGCTCTTCCTACGAAAATCGTGGGAAAGAGCCAACATTGGGTCTATCTTTTCACTTAACCAGTCATTCTTGCCATATTGTATGTCGCGTTATTTTTTCTTGTCTATCTAAATTTTTTCTGGTTCATGTGGTAAAGTAGTAGGTTCAGGTTCACCAGGTTCAATGAGTTCAACTAGGACTTCATTTCCAATGAGATTATCATCTTCTCCTAACTTCATTTTTAGTCTACTAACATGAAAAACTAGATGTACTCTACATCCCTCGGGTAAGGATAATTTGCAAGCAAGTTCTCCAATTCTCTTAAGTATTGTGAATGGTCCACAATACCTAGGAGATAACTTTGGACATCTACCTATCTTTGAAGATTCTGAAGTTTAAGGTACCTTGAGGTAGACTTTCTCATTTACTTCAAACTCCAACCTTCTATGATGGGGGTTTGCATAACTTTGTGCTCTATCCTGAGCTCTTCTTATGCTATCTTTAGCTAACTAGAGTACATAAACATAGCTATCATCCAACTATTATTCATGGGTGATGTACCAACTGCATCTACAGCTAACAAGTCGGTGACATAAATGCACAACGGTCACCTTGGCATATCACGAGTGGAGCTCGATATCTCAACACTCCCCCTTGAGCTCAATCCCAATTCTTGCACACCAAGCAGGTCTCTGAACTTGCATTTCTCTGTGCCCAATGCCTTCATGAATATGTCAGCTACCTGATCCTCTCTGCTGACATAAACTAGATCAATAAAACCTACTAGAACCGTCTCCTGCACATAGTGATAATGCACCTCAATGTGCTTTATTCTAGCATGATAGACTGGGTTATTTGCCAAGTGTATAGCCAAGTGTATACTGCTCATGTTATCACAATCAATGACAATTGGCCCATCTATAGACTGATGCATATAATAAAGTAGCTTATGCAACCAAGCTACCTCACATGCAGCCATTGCTCCACCCCTGTACTCAGCCTCTATGCTCAACAAGGCAATTGTAGGCTGTTTCTTGCTACTCCAAGTGACTGCAACACTCCCAAGAGAGAACATATATCCACTTGTAGATCGTCTATAAGAAATACTACTAGCCCAATCAGCATCAGTGTATCCATGCAATTGTATCTGAACCCCAGTCTCATAAAATAGTCCATACTGCAATGTGGACTTCACATACCTCAGTATGCATCTAACCGCATCCAAATGTAGTTTCCTTGGAGCCTGCATAAACTAACTTACCAACCCAGCAACATAGCTCAAATTTGGCCTGGTAATAGTTATATAAATCAAACTTCCTACTATGCATCTGTACATAGTAGGGTCTTCTAGAAGCTCACCTGCATCTGTGCTCAACTTCACATTCTACTCCAAAGGAATTGAAATAGGCTTACAGCCTATCATGCCATATTTGGACATCATGTCCAATCCATACTGCCTCTGCAAGAGCCATATCCCACTTGTGGATCTAATCACCTCAATGCCCAATAAGTAACGCAGCTCTCCCAAATCCTTCATCTCAAACTTCTGCTTCAATAGCATTTTCACATGAAGGATATCTTCATCACTATCACCTCTGATGATCAAATCATCAACATAAACGACAAGCATCATAATGCCTTTCTCTGTTTTTCTCACATAAAGTGAGAAATCTGCCTTGGAAATCTAAAAACCAATAGTGACAAGATATTGTCCTATCTTGTCAGATGCACGCCATGGAACAAAAGCTTCACTTGTCTCAACCGCCACCTCAGACTTATCCATGACGAGAAAATGTCTAGTGTCCACATTGCATGGCCGATCATACAGCAAATGAGTGCCCGGTCCTAAGAGCCAGGATCACTGCGTAAGCAAATCCACCGCCAAGGTTGTGGTGCCATATCTGTGTCGTCGGTGGCCATGATGAAAATAGTTGCATCTTCAACATGCGCAACAACCCACCTCGACCTCAACTATACCAAGCCATGCCAGTGTATAGGGAACCGGCACTTGCACAAGTGCCCCTAGCTCCGAGGCTAAATCTTGTTCGTGTTCAGACACAAGTCCCACAATTACTCAAGAATCGAAATCCACAACCATATCCAAGAGCACCAAATCTAGCTCCTCAGGCAGTTCCAATACATCAACTGCAGGCCGAGGAAGTAGACTTGCCATTTGAGTATGAAGCAGAGTACCCAGTGTACTATGTAGAAGGTGCAGAGGGTCTAATACCATTTTATGCAAATCAAGTACGTCCCAACACATCTCGAGCACCAATCAAGTGCTACGGTTGTGGAGAAAATCACCGGATCACAGAGTGCCCTCATTGTGGTAGCCCAGCTACTTTCAACCACTCTGTAGAGATTGTGGCATAGGACATGCCTGTATGGATTGTCGCATGAAGAATAAGGTCCCACAACAAATAGAGGTTAAGCCAACGTCCCAATCAGCATCATTGGGGTGGACCATCAAAGTCTAGGGTCGGCAAGCATAATATCACAACCTGTGAGTGTAATTACACGCCAATAGAAAGAGGTCACCAAGGACCCTAACATTCCAATCCAACCAAAGCAACTTCTTAAAAAGAAAGCACAAGTGCCTCCACCTCTACCAAGCAATGAGCAGCCAAGCTCATCTACATCAACTCCTAAGCCACAAATAAAAGAAGCTCCATACCCAAATGTAGAAGTGGAGAAGGCTCGTTTTTAGCACTTCAACAATGGGTACAAAAGGAACAAGCTCAATTTGAGGTTGAGAAATAAGCTCAATTTAAGACTAAGAAACAAGCTCAAGACCCAATCCATGACTTGGCCCCACAAAGTATTGATACTGTACTCGAGCCTCTATTCCAACAATAGACTCCACAACATAATGTATTGCCACATCAACTTAAAGGAGCTGCACTCTCTAGCATCTTGAGTTGCCCTGTGTCACTTCCCATTAGAATCCTCCTACAGAATTGTCCCAATCTATAGGAGAGTTTCAAAGGATGGATTGAACTCACAAATCCCCCTCCACCTATGAATGACATCGAAGATATCCCTGTGTGGATAGGTCAGAGAGGTGACATATGCAATATTACTGTGCCTTTGATCCACAAGGCATATAATGAAGTCCAAGCCATCGTGGATGGTGGAGCAAGTGTAAATGTCCTATCAAAGGAGCTCTATGATGAATGGGGTCTCCCACCAATGCAAAAGGCTAATTTCAACATACGCTTTGCCGATGATTCACCGGCTAAACCCTTGGGAATAGTGAGTGGCGTGTCCACAAAGGTCGCAAGAGTTTGCTTTTCCCTTCAATTCACAATCTTGGATCTCCCCAAAATATCCTATCAAATCTTAGTGGGACATCCTTGGTTACAGGAAGCATCAGTCCTCCATGATTGGGGAACTGATAGATTGACAATCCAGAATCGCAACACCACAGTCAGTGTGAATGTGGGGACAGGAGCTATAAAACCAATTATGCCTAGAGTGTTGGATGACACGTCTTCAATGACAATCTCCAGCAAATTAGCTCCCCTGCAATAGCATGCCATAGTGGGTGATTTACAAAGCAATGCCAATAACTTGATACAAACATTGACAACCATCGACAGTTGCCATTCTTTAGACCCATCTTCTCACAGATAAATGCTAAGGTGCTATAGGTAGATCCTCCACTCGCACATGAAGAACCAATCGATCTAGAGGTGCCATTCTTTATGGCTGACCTCAAGTGGGATAATGAACTGAAGAAGGTACCCATACCAATGATGACTTAGATTTTCCTTGGGACTTTGAAACTAAGGCTGAGAATGTTGAAATTGAAGATCAAATCTTTGACAATGACCTAGTCATTCTTCATGCCCTAATGGGGTAGTCGAGCTCCCAAAAGTTGAACCTCCAAAATTGAATAACAACAGAAGATCCTGCAATAAAGTTGGAGGAATTCGCACAAAAGCCAAAGCCGAAAACTTCAATGAATTTGAACAAGTCCAAATGAGGATCGTCGAACTGTATCTTGCAAAGCCAGCTCCCTCAAAATCAGAACTATCGCCTCTTGAATGGTCTTTTGAGGGATTGGAAGGAGTATGCGCAACGAATGAACCCTTACTTGGGAACACCTTACCAGTGGAAAAGTTACCCCATAGTTCCCACTGTAAGAAGTTTTGAAAATATAAGCCACATGTGCAGATGAAGCTCGATCAAGAGACTTCAGAAAAAGAAAGTCAAAAGGAGCCTAACAAATTGGTAAATGAAACTATGCCACCTAGTACACATGGCACATGTCAGGCTAGTTCAACACCATTAGAGGCCGATCTTCGAGAAGTGCTGGAGTACTTCAAGAATTACACAAGTGGCAGTGTCCCAATAGCAATGCCATGACCACTAAGAGAATCTAAAGTGCAAGAAACCGATAGCATTGGAGAAACTCCAATCTATGAGGGACCGGCAAAACGATGCACAATAAACCTCGCCCTTGAAGGGGAGGAAGAAAAACTGGTTTTCATTGGGAAACAACTTCGACAGGAAGATGAAACCAAACTCAAAGCACTCCTAATGGAATACCATGATTGCCTAGCATGGTCATACAAAGAGATGAAAGGAATTTCACAAGACGTAGCAGTACACATGATACCTATAAGGGAAGGTGCTCATCCTAAGGTATGTGGACCTTATCGCACAAATCCTAAGTATGGCACCATGGTTTATGACGAGGTGGAAAAACTCCTAGATGTTGGATTCATCTATGAGATAGAGCACACTGATTGGGTTTCACCCATTGTCATTGTGCCTAAGTGCAACAAGAAGCTTAGAATATGTGTAAACTTAAAGAATGTGAATGCCGCCACAATTAGGTATTACTATCCCCTACCCTTAATAGAAACAGTGTTGGAAAAGGTGGTAGGTTCCAAAATATATAGCTTCTTGGATGGCTTCAGTGGCTACAACCAAGTGCAAATTGCTCCTAAAGACCAATAAAAAATAGCATTTGCTACAGAATGGGGTTTTTTTGCATATAGAGTCATGCCATTTGGACTTTGTAATGCCCCGGCCACATTCTAGCGAGTCATGTTCATAGCTTTCAAGTCATTTCTGAATAAGTTTTTACAGGTGTTCTTGGATGATTTGTGCATCCATTCAAACAAAAAAGACTACTTCAAATGTCTTGAAGTGGTACTAACCAAATGCAAGGAGTATGGCATCTCCCTAAATCCAACAAAATGCCAGTTCATGGTGACTCATGGAGTTGTTTTGGGGCATATTGTTTCTCAACATGGGATTGCAACTGACATGGACAAAATCAAAATCATAATGGGATTGGCTCCTCCTACAAATTCCAAAGGTGTACAGGTCTTTATGGGACATGCCGGCTATTATAAAAGATTTATATTGTGGGATGCCATGATAGCTAGACCACTTTACAAATTATTAGTGGAATTCTTATGGACAGAAGAGTGCGACCAAGCCTTTGAGCATTTAAATTGGCACCTAATCACATCACCCATCCTTATATCTCCCAATTGGGATATTGATTTTCATGTTCATACTGATGGATCCAAGTATGCAATTGGGAGTGTGCTTTGTCAACCTGGTGAACATAAGAAAGACTACGCATTCTACTTCGCCAGTCGTCAGCTCAATGATGCAGAGATCAACTATACCACCATAGAAAGAGAAGCCCTAGGAATGGAGTATAGTGTTAAGAAATTTTGGCACTATCTATTGGCAAATGATTTTGTCTTCTACACAGACCATCAAGCATTGCTTTATCTTGTGAACCGTCCATGTACAACAGGAAGAATAACCAGATGGCTCCTCTTGCTTCAAGAATTCAACTTCAAAATAGTCGTCCGCAAAGGGGCCCAACACTACATTGCCGATCACATGTCTCGTGTGTCAAGTCGGGAGAAGAAGCCATTGGAGTAGAAGACAACTTGCCAGATCCCACACTATTTCAGACAGATATTCTAGAGTGGCGTGGAGATATCATTGGGTACTTAATGGCAGGAAGACCACCCCCTAAAATGAAAGCAGTAGAAGCCAAAAAACGAATTCTAAAGGCTGCACCCTATGAACTCATTGTAGGACAACTGTACAAGATCAGGTATTAAGAAGATGTGTAATGCCTCATGAGATCATGCCAAATCTGAGTGAAGTCCATGAAGGCATTGCAGGAGGACACTTTCAAGGGGAAGCCAAAGCAAGAAAAGTCCTCCAAGCTACTGGTGGCCAACACTGTGGGCAGATGCCTATGAATATGTAGAAGGCTCTGATGTACGCCAATGGACTACTAAACCACAACACAAAGACTTCAATCCCCTAACAATAGTTGTTGCATGAAAATCATTTGAAATTGAGTATGTTGGTCCCATCCATCCAGGAACAAAAGGAACACAGACATGCTACATCATAGTGGCTATTGATTACTTTACAAAATGGGCTGAAGCTAAAGTAGTCAAAAAGGTAGATGCTAGAAGCACAGCAAGATTCTTATATGAAAATGTGATCACCCGATTCAGTCCACACATTTTGTCAATGAGGTAATTTAAGAGCTCTTGTCTGGCTTTATGGTAATCCATAGAAAAAGCACACCCTACTACCCCCAAGGGAATGGACAGCCCGAATCCACCAACAAAATATTATGCATTATCATCAACAAGGTAGTAGAACCACATCGTTTTGATTGGGCAGAGAAATTGAATGTAGCCTTATGGGCATATAGAACCACACTCAAGGTTAGTACATGGAACACACCTTTTCAATTGGTGTACCAATTCCAGGAAATCGCCATAGAGATCAAGGCACTTTGGGCATAGATAGATGAGAAGGAGGTAGAATAAGTACACATGAACCAAGCTCTCCAAGTTTAAGAGAAGGCAGTGACGGATGTGACCTCCAACCTCCACCAAAGTCAAACATAGGTAATAGCAGTAGTACAAGCAGTGGCAATCCTACAAACCTACTATAACTCCTTGACCTCCGCACATGCTCAGCAGACGGAGGTAGTGGCACAAGCTCGACTCACTCTAATTCACAAAGAAGAAGTGCTGCAAGATTGCAAAGACAAGCTTGAAGACATGAAACAATCTTTGGCAGTACATGCCTTCAGCATTGACGAGCTTACAAGAGAATGCAGAATCTTAAAGGACCAACTTGCTACTGCTAAAGAGGCCAGCACTTCACAAGCACAAGTCCTGGACCAATGGTTTGATACCACTGAAGACATTCCTCAACATGCAAAGGTCACCTTGCAAATGAAAAAGCTTAAGGAGGCATATACATCCATCTACCAGAAATACAAAGAAAAAATGGAGGAGATGCACTCCCAAAAGATAATCATCTCCAAGCTTGAACTCCAATTGCTAGTGCACAACAATGAGGCAATGGAAGACAACACCAATGAAGCCCCACTACAATGCACAACGGTGCCCATCTGTCTTTATCTCTCTTTCTCTCCCCCGCTCCCCCCTCCATCTCCATCACCCCCTCCCCCTTTCCCCCATCTCTCTTTATTTCTCTTTCCCTCCCCCCCTCCCCCCTCCATCTCCACCACCCCCTCCCCCCTTCCCCTCCCCCCCCCTTCCCCCTTCCACCACCACCCCCTTCCCCCTTCCCCCTCCCCCCCTCCCCCCTCCATCTTCACCACCCCCTTCTCCCCCCCCCATCTCCTCCCCCCCTCCCCCTTTCCCCCATCTCTCTTTATCTCTCTTTCCCTCCCCCTCTCTCTTTCTTCTCTCTCTCTCTCTCTCTCTCTCTCACTCTCTTTCCCTCCCCCTCTCTCTTTATTTCTCTCTCTAAGCCTCCCCCTTTCTCTCTCTTTCTCTCTCTCTTTCCCTCCCCCTGTCTCTTTCTTTCTCTCTCTTTCCTTCGCCCTCTCTCTTTCTTTTCTCTCTCTATTCCTCCCCCCCCTCTCTCTCTCTTTCCCTCCCCCCCTCTCTCTCTCCCTCCCCCCCGCTCTCTCTCTCTCTCTCTGTCTCTTCCCCCCCGTTCTCTCTCTCTCTCTCTCTCTCTCTCTCTCTTTTCCCGCCACCCCCCCTCTCTCCCTCTCTCTCTCTACCCCCCCTTGCTGGCCTCTCCCTACACTAACCTACCCACAACTAACCTACCTACCTTATTAAGCAAGGTCCTTAAGGCCCTTGCTGTTGCAAGTGGCTGCATGCATAGAGTGCCTGCGGTGCCCGCTCGCTCCATGGTGTGACGCTTGTCACCTTGCTCGCCTACCCCAACTTCCCTTCGTCGCGGTGTCTTCCCCAACCTCCCTTCGCCGCTCGCATGCCACGCCGCTCCGCCCCCCCACTCCCCCCTCACCCCTCCCCTCCACCCCCCTCCCCTCCACCCACCCCTCCACCCTCCCCTCCCTTCCCCCCCCACCTCCCTCCCCTCCCCGCTCTGTGCAACACCCCCCCCCCCCCCCCCCCGCGCCGCCATCACAAAAAGCCCCTCCCACACAATTACTTTAAAAAAAAAAAAACTAACCTAACACTAACCCTAGGGTAGGCTATTTTTCACATAGGTTAGGCTAGCTATATCATAACTTAGTCTTAACCTAGGTTAGGTTATCTTTTACTTTTCTTAGGTTAGTTTACTGCTAGTCAGTTACACTAACTGGACCATTAGGTTAGTTGATTGTACTAGGTTAGTTGAACTAACTGTGGTTAGTTAGCTACAATCAATCTAACCATACCCAGACAGTTAGGTTAGTTAGAGTAATTGAGCCAGTTAAGTCAACTAAACTAGGTCAGTTACTATCCCTCAATTAGGCTTAAAGCCCCTTCACACCAAACCTTAAGACCAAGCCCCCCCCCCCAAAAAAAAGAAGCAAACTTTACCCCTTCTTTAACCCCTCATAACTCATTCGTTTGGGACCCAAACGAAACCCCGTTTGAACTTAGATTTCACACATAGAAACACCACATTATGGGGTATGTTTCCAACCCATTTCACACCATTTCGGCATCCCTAGCACTGGCTCATTTGTGCCCTCGTGTGGACCTCATTTCGCACAAATTTGCTCATATCTTCACACCGTGACCTCCAATTAACGATCTGTCTACACCGGCACATTTCCCTACACACGTAGGACAATCTTCGGCACATTATTAACACAACGGTTCCTACACAAACTACCACCACTCTAACCCTCCCAACAAAACTTCATCCATACCTGCACTTGTGGCAAAGACACCCTTGGCAAATCTTGCCCAATCTGCATGCAAGTACATTCTGGCCGACGCCTCTGACTCCAATGCTTACCACATCCATAAATAACTCTAGTGCAACCATTGCCCCTGCCAATCCTCTACCTCGAACCCCCCCACTGAGATTCAATCACTCCCTTTAACTCCTCCATGCCCTAATATGGCTGGACACCATCGCGACAATGATGGGGATATCGACCTTGATGCAAAGGTTGACAATGTTTTTAATTGCAAAAATAATAACAATCAAGGCATACGCCCCTTGGGAAGATTGAAACTTTCCAAATGTAATGGTAGGGGAGATCCAGCCCAATTCCTTCAGCATTTTGATGCCGCATGCCGAGCAGGTGGAGATCAATCCCATGAAACTAAGGTGGCTTGGTTTCCCATGGCCTTAACTGATGAAGCATCTGAATGGTACCTAGACCTTCTAGTGAAAGAGCACGCCACATGGGACGTACTTCAGATGGAATTTAAAAGATGCTTTCAAACGGAGAGGCTACAAGATGATCCCGCTCTCCATCTAAGCAAGATCGAACAAGGCCGGCGAGAAGAAGTACGCACGTACTTGGGTAAAATGAAAAGATTAATTGCCAAATGTAACCCACGCCCAGATGCAAAGTACCTCACGGCATGGTTCATTGCAAGACTAAGAAAGAAGATCCAAAAGGATTAGTGCTGCTCATGCAGCAGCCATTGACATCGAGGATGGCATGACCGACTCAGACACTAGCAGTGATGACGGCCAATCTAGTACATGCGATAAGCACTCAAAAAAGGGCAAATCAAAGGCCATTGCCGAAACATCAAATGAAGATCGCCTAGAGGCCATGACCATGAAGCTGAAAGAAGACATGATGCAGGCCATGGAAAAAAACTTCACTTGTCTCAGCTGCCAACTCCAACATATCCACAACGAAAAAATATCTGGTGTCCACACTGGATGGTCAATCATATAGCAAATGAGTGCCTAGTCCTAAGAGCCAGGATCACTGCACAAGCAAATCCACCCCCAAGGTTGTGGTGCCATATCTGCGTTGCCGGTGGCCATGATGAGAACACTTGCATCTTCAACATGCACAACAACCCGCCTCGACCTCAACCATACCAAGCAGCACCCATGCCAATTTATAGGCAGCCGACACTTGCACAAGCGCCCCCAGCTCTGAGGCTAAATCTTGCTCCCATTCGGACATAAGTCCCACAACTACTTAGGAATCCGAATCCACGACCATATCCAAGAGGCACTTCCAATACATCATTTACAAGCCGAGGAAGTAGACTTGCCATTTGAGTATGAAGCAAAGTACCGAATGTACTATGTAGAAGGTGTGGAGGGACTAATACAAGTTTATGCAAATCAACTAGGTCCCAACATATATCGCACACCAATCAAGTGCTACGGTTGTGGAGAAAATCACCGGATCATAGAGTGCCCTCATCATGGTAGCCCAGCTACTTTCTAACCCCTTTGTCGAGATTGTGGCATAGGACACACTTGTATGGATTGTCCCATGAAAAATAAAGGCCCAAAAGAAACAGAGGTTAAGCCTGACATCCCAATCGGCATCATTGGGGTGGACCATCAAAATCTGGGTTTGGCAAGTGTAATATCACAACCTGTATGTGCAATTACACACCAACAGAAAGAGGCCACCAAAGACCCTAACATTCCAATCCAACCAAAGCAAATTCTGAAAAAGAAAGCACAAATGCCTCTACCTCCACCAAGCAATGGGCAGAAGAGCTCATCCACATCAACTCCCGACCCTCAAATAAAAGAAGCTCCATACCCAAATGCAGAGGTGGAGAAGGCTCATTTTCAGGCACTTCAACAATGCATACAAAATGAGCAAGCTCAATTTGAGGCTAAGAAACAAGCTCAAGACCCAATCCATGACTTGGCCCCACGAAGTATTGATACTATACCTGAGCCTTTGTTCCAACAATAGACTCGACAACATAATGTACCGCCATGTCCACTTGAAGGAGCTGCACTCTCTAGCATCCTGAGTTGCCCTGTGTCAATTCCCCATCGAAATCCTCCTACGGAATTGTCCCAATCTCTGGGAGAGTTTCAAAGGATGGATTGAACTTGCAAATCCCCCTCAACTTATGAACGACATCAAAAATATCCCTGTGCGGATGGGTGAGAGAGATGATATATGCAACATTATTGTGCCTTTGATCCACAAGGCATATAATGAAGTCCAAGCCATAGTGGATGGTGGAGCAGGTGTAAATGTCCTATCAAAGGAGCTCTACGAAGAATGGGGTCTCCTACCAATGCAAAAGGCTAATTTCAACATATGCCTTGCAGATGATTTAGATTGTATCACAAGCACTCACTTGCATATGTACGTCTTCGCACATATAGGTAGCATTAATCGATTTAAACCTAGGGCTCAGAAGTGATGCCCGAGTTTTAGCTGCCCTATGAAATCCCAGCAACATAAAAAAAGCATATAGTTAGTCCCTACCTAGCTACTAGGTCACGTGCACTCACACCCTTTTGCTTAGACACATAGATGATTGCATGAATAATTGTGCAACACACTTTCATTCCACACTCTCAAAGCATGTATAAAAATAAGATCTCTCACAAACACACACAAAGGTCATACTTGCATGCCAACTAATCTAATGATCAATGGTACACCACATGCACATGGATGCAAGTTCAAAAAAAATGCCGCCACTAAAGAGGATGCGCAGAAAGAGCCCATCGCCTCAACCACGAGACCCCCTCCAGAGTTCACAGCCATCTACGTCCTCTCAACCATGGTGAACATAGGCATTTGTGGTCCAGAGTGATAGCTCCAAGGAGGATTTAGTGCATGACAAGGAAGAACAAATGTCACCCTAGTCACCACCGACCTAAACAACCATTGACGGGGCCCTGTCACTAGAACTTATGTGGCCACCTACATCGACTTATGCTCTTTTCCCCAGGAAGCAACATCTTACTTAGAGCAAAGGGGTCTAGGCAGTTTGCATGAGAGCCTAAAATCCTTGGAGGACAGTCCTACAATGACCACATACATCAGGGACTTTCACCATTCTTACCACTCCAGCAATGCAAAGGTTGGCAAGTACGGTACCATTATTGTACATCAGAGCCCACTCAGCATTATCCTTGATAGTATAACTTGATGGTACGAAGACCACCCCCTGAAATGAAACCAATAGATGCCAAAAAATTGGTTCTAAAGACTGCACCCTATCAACTCATTGCAGGATAACTATATAAGATGGGCGAGGACCAGATATCAAGAAGATGTGTAATGCCTCATGAGATCATGCCAATCTTGAGTGAAGTCCATGAAGGCATTGTAGGAGGACACTTCCAAGTGGAAGTCATAGCAAGAAAAGTTCTTCTCACAGGCTACTAGTGGCCAACACTGTGGGTAGATGCCTATGAATATGTAAAAGGCTGTGATGTATGCCAAGAGATTACTAAATCACAACACAAAGACTTCAATCCCCTAACAACAACTGTTGCACAAAAACCATTTGAAAAATGGGAAATTGACTATGTAGGTCCCATACATCCCCAGTAGTAAAAGGAACATAGGGAACATAGGCACGCTACATCATTGTGGCCACTGATTACTTTACAAAATGGGCTGAAGCTAAAGCAGTCAGAAAGGCAGATGCTAGAGGCACAACAAGATTCTTATACAAAAATGTGATCACCTGATTCGGATGCCCCATTGAAATTGTGTCGGATAGAGGCACACATTTTGTCAATGAGGTAATCCAAGAACTCTTGTCTGGCTTCATGGTAATCCATAGAAACCAGTGGCTTCTTCTCTTGACTTGACATGAGACATGTGATCGGCAATGTAGTGTTGGGCACCTTTGCGGACCACTTTGAAGTTGAATATGGATAGGCCGAATCCACCAACAAAATAGTATGCATTATCCTCACCAAGGTAGTAGTGTAAGAAACTAATACAACGTCTGTGCTCAACAGATAACAGGATCTCGTACACAAGAGAGAAAACAAGATAGTATGGAGAATAAAAATTTTGATTACTGTAGAACTGATACAATAGATGGCGCTGCCTCCCAGCCGTGCACTCCTGTGAAAGAAGCTTCGATGGTGTGCGAGAAACAATAGAAGACGGAGGCTGAATGCTAAGGAATCAAGGTTGTTGTAGCCAGTGATGAAATGGGCTTCATGGGCTTGCTCTTATATAGCCACCAATCATAGTCAGTTAGGCTCAATTGGGTGGCCGACCTAGTCCACCCAAAACGGTCGACTGGGGGTTGGTCTTGAAATAGGCCACCGACCATTATGTCAGCACAGAGGATTGAGAGTGCTCTCAACGGAAGCAAGAACGGAAGAAGGAGAGAGAGAGATAGAGAGCCACACAAGTTTCAGTGGGTGCAGAACCACCCTAATCTTCTTTTTCATTCATTTATATATGTGTTTGAGTATTGTACATAACCGAGGTAAAGGCACAGTGACCTTTAATCCCCGCAACCTCCCACTTAAAGGACAATGTGCCTTTAAGGGAGAACAACCAGTGAGCATACTATCCAATGCCCATCAATACATGACAATACTCAAACCGCTGACTAGGTAGACTCTTCGTCAGCATATCTGCAGGGTTATCATCTGTATGAACCTTGACAAGCTCTATGCGCTTGTCCTCAAGTACCTCCCTGATGAAATGGTACCTGACCTTAATGTGTTTGGTCTTTGCATGAAAGACTGGATTCTGTGCTAGCTGAATAGCACACATGGAATCACTATGCAATGTCGGTACACCTGTATGAATCCCCAAATCTCCCACTAGCCGATCAAGCCATATAGCCTCCTTGCAACCCTCTGTGGCTGCAACATACTCAGCCTCTGTGGTAGACAAAGCCACGCACTTCTGTGCATGAGACATCCACGACACTGCACCACCTGCAAAGGTGAACACATAACCAGAAGTGGATCTCCTACTATCCACATGCCCTGCATAGTCTGAATCTGTGTACCCAAGTACACGCATGTCTCCTTTACCAAAGCAAATGCACATCTCCTTGGTACCCTTCATGTACCTCATGATGCACTTAACTGCCTCCCAATGCCTCTTTCCTGGATTAGCCATATACCTGCTAACAACTCCCACTGCAAATGCAATGTCTGGTCTAGTAGCCATCATAGCATACATAAGACTCCCAACCGCTTATGCATAAGGAACCTTAGCCATCATGGCCCTCTCCTCTTCTGATTTGGGACTATCTGTATGACTTAGTTTCACATATGGAGGCAATGGAGTACTCACTGCCTTCCCCCCCTCCATATTGAAATGCTGCAATACTTTTGTAACATACTCTTTTTGTGAAAGCCAAAGGAGTTTCCTACTCCGATCACGCGTGATGCGCATACCAAGAATATGACTTGCAAGTCCCAAATCCTTCATATCAAAGGCCTCATGCAACTTGGCCTTTAATGCATTTAGCTCATAAGTATTCTTGCTAGCCAATAGCATATCATCCACATATAGTGCCAAGATTATCAGGCTATTATCCTTAGCCCTTTTAGTGTAGAGGCAGTGATCAATTTCACTCCTTCTAAAACCCTGGGACCGAATGAAAGCATCAAACTTCTGATACCATTCTCTAGGTGCTTGCTTAAGACCATAGAGACTCTTCTTCAGCTTGCAAACTAAATGCTCTTTGCCCTTTTCTTCAAAGCCTTCCGGCTGCACCATGTAAATTTCCTCATGCAAATCCCCATGCAAGAAAGCTGTCTTGACATCCATTTGCATAAGCTCCATATCCTCTGATTCCACTAGTCCAAGCATGCATCTAAGTGTGGTCATCTTCACAACCGGAGAGAATATCTCATCAAAGTCCACACCCTTCTCTTGCTTGGACCCTTTAGCAACCAAACGGGCCTTGTACCTAGGCACATCATCACCTGTGACCTTCATTTTGTAGACCCATTTACATGGCAATGCTTTCTTTCCATGTGGCAAAGAAACCAAGTCCCAAGTCTTATTCTTCATAAGTGAACTCATCTCTGATTGCATAGCATACTCCCACTTTTGTTGATCCTCACGCATCATAGCCTCTTTGTAGCAAGAAGGCTCCCCGCAATCAGTAAGCATCACATAGTCTACCCTTGGAACAAACCTATCAGGCGGTCTAGACACTCTAGCTCCACTCTAGATGATCTTCTCAAGGGCATTTCAGCTTGCTGTCCCACTTGCATATCAGCCACATTTGGCTCATCATTTCCACCAATAGATGATCCATCATCTACCCTTGATTGTATATTTGTGGGAGTACTTGGTGGTACCATTTTTGGTGCATGGACAGCTTGCTGTCTATCAACATATGCAGGTGGATTCACATCCTGGAAAGTGATTCTCCTCATTTCCACATCCCTCATGGGTGCCTTATGCATCTTCTTCTCATTGAAGACCACATCATGGCTGCGTATGATCTTCTTTGCTTCTGGATCCCAGAGACGATAGCCCATCTCTCCACTTTCACCATAACCTAGAAAGATGCATTTCCTAGACTTAGGATCTAGCTTCTTTCGAAGCTCTTTTGGCACATGTGCATATGCCTCACACCCAAATATATGCAAATGAGAGTAAGAGGGCTTCTTGCCACTCCATGCCTCTTCAGGAATACCACCATCCAAACTCTTGCTAGGTGATCTATTGATCACATGCACTGCAGTCTTCATTGCCTCAGCCCAAAAACCACCAGAAAGACTTGCATTGGAAAGCATGCATTGCAACCTTCTTTAATGGTATGGTTCATCTTTTCTGCAACTGGATTTTGCTCTGGAGTACGAGGGGATGTGAGCTCCCTCTTAATCCCACGTGTATCATAGAAATGTTGAAAGTCATGAGAGAGATACTCTCCACCATTGTCAGTCCGTAGGCATTTAAGCGTTCTACCTGACTGATTCTCAACCAAGGCCAGCCATTTCTGAAATACCTGGAACACATCACTCTTTCGAGTTATAGCATAAGCCCACACTTTCCTATTTGCATCATCAATGAATGTCACATAGTATTCAGCCCCGCCCAATGACCGTGTAGGCATGGGACCACATACGTCTGAATGCACCAAATCAAGCTTTTCAAACTCTTTCTTTCTCCTTCTTTTATGGGCTGATTTAGTCTGCTTCCCATAGAGACAATGCTCACAAAATTCAAAATCAGAGAAACTCAAATGCGGTACATAACCCAAATGGCATAAGAGTTTCATTCCATTTTGGCTCATGTGCCCCAACCTGCAATGCCACAAAGAAGTACTTGGCTGCTCGGTTATTGCAACAACATGATCAAATACCCCTGATACATGTAAGGGATACAAAGTCCCACACTTGGCACCCCTAGCCAAAAGCATAGAGCCCTTCTGAATTTTCCAACTTTGAAAGCCAAAAGTGGTGTGAAAACCAGCATCATCTAGCTGACCCACTAAAATAAGACTCTGGTCAGCTTAGGCACATGTCTCACATGTTTCAAAACAAATGCAGACCCATTTGCAAAAGAGAACTTTATGTCACCTGCTCCCACTATGTCACATGCATAGTCATTTCCAAGATGCACACAACCTGTCTTTCCACTATCATAAGTGGAGAACCATTCCCTATGGGGAGTAACATGGAATGAAGCACCAGAATCCAAAATCCAATCCTGGGAATATGCATCATCTGAAGTGGTAAGCAACTTTGTAGATAAACTAGACATGAAGAGAACGTCATTGTCACTATCATGTGTGACTGCATTGATCTCCTCGATCTTCACTTTTCCTTTGTCCTCCCTTGGGACTCTCTTCCTTTTGATTTGCACCCCAATTTGCATTCTTTTTCTTATCCTTTTGCTCTCTTTTCAGCTTGTAGCAATCCTTTTTCATATGGCCCTTCTTGCCACAATGGTAACACTCAATGTTCCGTGCCTTGGATTTGCTACGAGACTTTCCTCTTTCTTGGGACTTCCCCCTGAACTGTGATCTGCCCCTTTGCACATTTAAGGCTGCATCCTGCTTGTTGCCTTGGATGACAGCTATCCTTATGTACTCTGGTTCATGGCTCAGTTAGTATGCCACTGTAGTTAGCTGAGTTTGGTTTGAGACCCACATATAGGGTTCTTCTATTTCTTTGTACTAGAGTTCTTTTGGCTTTCACAACTAAGAAGAGGAAGACTATTTTCAGCCTCCACCTTTGTGTGTATTCCCCCATTGTGTATGTGAGAAAGCCGCAAGTGAGACTCCTTCCTTCTCTCCCACTATCTTCACATTGCTGTGGCCTCAAATTCCAAGCATAAACTAGATGGAGATAGAGTAACTTATCAAGTATACATAGTTCAGCATGCAAAGTACACACGTGTACCCGCTCCAATGGAATTGGTAGAATGGGGTCCCACTTAGGATCCTTTTCGTGACGATCAAGGGCTGCACTTTGGTTGCAAGAAAGGATGCCATTTTCCCACTCTAGGCTTCCCTTTTGCATCTTCTGAGAGTGGGTGCAATACAAGCATGTCCATTTTGCATCTG
This sequence comes from Dipteris shenzhenensis, assembly GCF_047967505.1. NCBI lineage: Eukaryota > Viridiplantae > Streptophyta > Polypodiopsida > Gleicheniales > Dipteridaceae > Dipteris > Dipteris shenzhenensis. The sequence continues at coordinate 45,285,810 of NC_141619.1, read as the reverse complement.
CACCTATATCACAGCCATACAAGCACTTGAGGGTCTTCAAATCACCAGCTAGATGCCATTCAACTTGAAACATTCCATGCCCATCCACAATTAATGTTTGCCTTGCCTCTTATCTTCGAATAATCAACGGGATGCCGGTTCTCTCCAAAACCCACTTCAATGTCTCATGGCACTCCTTTGGGGTCTCAAAGGCTACAAGCCACCATATGTCCTTCTCAGATTGGACTGAGAAACCTTGCTCAACTTCCTCATCCCCTTGAGCAAAATGCAAGGTGTCGTTCATAATACAAATGTTCACCCTCTCTAGCTTGTGCTCTTTTACCAACTAAGCTTCATCCATTTTTATAACGAATACTAGCTTGCCATCTATACAATAAAAGAGAAATTCAATAAGGATATAGAAATCAGAAGAAATAAAGTTGAATGTGAAGAGGGAATTTCGCTTACCTTCTTCTCTCATCCCATAGAATTGGACCATGGCTCTCTACAAATTCTCTACATCCATGTAAACATTATTGAAAGAATTCATCTCAAACATTTGGATGCCATATTTCTTTTTACTCTTCCAAGTCATTGTGCCACTCTCACAATGGTATCCTCCAATCTTTTCTCTAGCACATTGGTTTGTTTCTTGATGTGCAAGCCTTACAAACCACGGTGTTGGCAATGGCATTGTAGATATCTTATTCTTTTCCTCCATAGCAAACTTGAAAATTTTAAAAACAGAGTTGTAAGCTTCACGACTTACACCAGTAGCATCACAAGCTCCAAGCATCTCCTTTGCTTGGACGAGGCCATTGAAATCCTTCATTACCTCTCTAGCAACTTGTTTACATAGCCCTTTTTATCTAGGGTCCTTCAACACTTCCATGACATCACTTGGCTTTATTAAACTTCTTAGAACATATGAAGGATCACTATCATCCATTTCCATTGTTCCCATCACATCCTCCATGAAATTCCTAAAGTAGAGTACAAATGAGTCTTAGTGGAAAGAATGCAACACCACAAATATTTTGGGGTAAGAAATTTCATTGAAAATTTGGGGAACTAACCTTGCAGCTCGTATTCTCCTCTTTCGAGCACCACTATTGGTTGACAATGCATCCATAGATTGCAATTGCCTTTTCCTCTCCGTTAGTCCCAAAGGTGTTCCCTTCAACTTTTGTACTCGTTCTATCGACCTCTCTCATTCCTTCTCCACAACACATTGAACTTGGCCATAGATAGACCTTTCCAAATCTTGTTTGCTTTCAGCAAGCTTTTGGATTGACTCTTCCAATTTATGTCGCTCCAAGTCCAGCGCATGTGCTTTGTCACTGAGTTCTTTGTTTTGCAATTGGAGATCCTGCATACTATTATGCATTGCCATAATAGTAATATTTCCCAAATGTGTAAGTTCTTCTGCTTGGGATCTCTGCACCTTGCTTGCTTGCATAGCCAATGTCTAAGAATGGTTCAATCGATTGCAATAACCGAGCAATCCAGCATGTCCCTTGCCAACAAACCGAGCAACATCATGCACTGTATGAAAAGGAGGACTCTTTTGGGTGATAGGGTCTAAAGGATACAAGTTTCCATCCACCCAAAGGTCAAGATGCTTCTTCCCTTGCAATCAAAGACTGTGGAGAACACTTCGAGGTGTTACACTATATCCCAATGAGCGTGTGCTTGCATGTTCTGCCTCTAGTTGTAGGTTCACATGGTACTTGTTGGATATGTCCTTGAATGGTGCCATGAGTACTTAAAGAGAGGTATCAGTGATGCAAGCTAAAATGTAGGGGAGAGTTGGCAAAGATGGAACAGTGAGAGGGAGAGAGTAGTAAGGAAGAGGGAGGAGGAGAAGCAGATGAGGGCAAGAGGAAGAGGAGGAGAAGAATAGGGCGACAGGTGTATAAGGGAGGGAAGGAGCTATTGTAGAAGGGAGGAGGAGGGGAGAGATGTTACAGGAGGGAGGAGGAGGGGAGAGATTCTGCATGAGGGAGGAATAGAAGAGAGGGATCTTGGGCAGCTGGAGGAGGGGAGAGGAAGGAAGGAGGAGGAGCCAAAAGGAGGAGGAGGAGGGGAGAGGGAGGAGGGAGGAGGAGGAGCAAGACAGAGGATGGGAGAGGAGGAGGGAGGGGGAGGGAGGGAGAGGGAGAGGGAGAGGGAGGAGGAAGGGAGGGACGGAGGGACGGAGGGAGAAAGAGGGAGGGAGGGAGAGAGAGAGAGAGGGAGGGAGGGAGGGAGGGAGATTCAAAATTGAAATTCAAATTTCAAAAAGTGGCCCCCTTCCCTCATTGATGGGGGGAGAGGTGGGCTCAAATGTGGGCTTAACCCACCTAGGTCGGGTTGGTTAGGCCTCTTTGGGACCCTCGAAGCCCCTTGCATTAGCACACTAAGCATTCCCTAATCCATTCCTTATGAGGCCCTTTTGAGATCCCAATTCTCCCCTAATGGAACCGATCTCACCCACTTTACCCACCAGGTCCAGCAAACAGGATGATATGAGTATGCTTCTACCAAGTGGTTTTTCCATGGTCTGTGCTTGGGAATAACATAGCTTTATCTATCCAATTGGCTATATAGATTGTGTTGGACATCTTCTAACCAAGTTCAACAGATGTAATGATGTGCCTTCTGGTTCATCACGTCTGCTTGGTATTGCAGTTTTGTCAATCCCTACCTCTCCAGAAAAACCAACCACTCACATCCTTGATTGAAATTAAGCAAGGAAATTCATTACCTTATACTTCTGCTACTGGCAGTTGCTTTGGAAAATCATCTGAACAAAGGTGGAATTGATATTGGAGACAAGTTGGTCCTTACTTTAGAAAGTTTGGTCTCATTGCATTGAGCAATTGCACAAGCCCACAAAGCCGCACATGGAAGTCTGTCAAGGAGAAAAATTTAGATCCTCTCTCTCTCTCTCTCTCTCTCTCTCTCTCTCTCTCTCTCTCTCTCTCTCTCCCCCCCCTCTCTCCCACTCTCTCTCTCTCTCTCTTCTCCCACTCTCTTTCTCTCTCTTGCTCTTGCTCTCTCTTCTCCCACCCTTTCTCATGGGGTTCTTTGAGAGGTCTAGCTCCTAGAGAAGCTTTATGTTACCCCAAATTTGGGGAATGATATCTTCCAAGGAATTTTGAAAGTAGATTGAGTGTCAGAAGATTGATCAATGCACCAAGTGTTTTGGGAATGTCACCGAGCAGTTTGTTTGCAGCAGTGGAGGGATCTAGTTCTGAGCGCCACATAGCCATCAACATCTGGAATGTTTTTAGAAAGCTGATTATGCAAGAAGTCTAGATAGAGTAGTAGCTGTAGAGAAAATTATGCAAGAGATTTAAATGTTCGGCAAGGTCCATGAGTCTCCCCATTTTGTAGAAGGAATGCTCCGATTTAGCTTGTCATAGTAGACATTCAACAAATGGAGGGTTGCACATTCAAGCTCTTTGGTGATGTTACCTGTGAGGCCATTATCCCATAACGATAACTTGTTCAAAGATTTAAATTTTCCAAGGGTTGGAACTCGTTGCTTGTTGTATGCTTGAGCACATGGAACCATTGATTCAAAAATCATAAGGATGAAAGTTTGTGTACTCGGAACAAAGAAGCATCGCCCAATTGTGATCCTATGCCACCAACATTCGTGCTTGAACCATAGCTTATCGTTGCACTAAAGATGAAGCTGTGGATGCTGGAGACGCTACGATTGCCTTTGATGAGTGGATGATTGCCATCTACAAGCTGATGATAGTGCCTTGCTCACAAGATATGGTATCACCGACATCAAGAGGGCGTGCTAGCGTGGAGAATAACTTTCCCTTGAAGACAGTTGAAGCAGTGAATAGCTTTACGGTAGTTTCATCTAACCTTTCTTCAAGAAAGCAAGCAACATCATCTGGGAGCATGCCACGATGTGCTTGGCATTCTATTGTAGTGTCTCTTTGATCGCACATGCTTGCAGAGCACAAATACCTTGCTTAATTGGCTCTCAATCCTCTCATCATGCCACATGAAACCTTTCCTACAACCCTCTAATAAAGATTCTAACAAAGGTAAAGAAAGCGCTTTTGGTAAATGAACTATTTTTGTAGGATAATCTCTATAAATGGTAATTTGAAACAAACAACTTAATTATTATTTTTTAAATTACACTATGAAATTCACAAAAGAGCTTCAATGCTCCATTATAGCACTTCCTCTAACGAGGCCATGCTAAAAATAAGGTGGAAACCATACTATCTCTTTAGAGAGTTCTACCTCATGAGAATTCCATCAGCTTAAAACCAAGTTTATGCCTTCACAAAGAAATCATGTCAAGCAACTAGATGATCATTCACAAATGCAATTGGGACCTTACAAAGAAATGTTGCAAACCTCACTGAGATCACATCTACCAAGAGAAGAGAGCAAACCAAGAGCTTGGTCAACAAATTGCAAACATGATGGAGCAAGCCCATGCAGAGAATACTTGGTTGTCCAAAATAGCATATCGGCAATCCCAACTCACTATCTAGGGACTACCCTAAATAGGGGCTAATCACTAGGATAGAGGACTATACATCTAGTGGATATCTCTTGTAGAAAATGTGTAGAATATGCCTATAGGCCATGCCTTGCATAAACATTCCCGCCACTCGATGGTCCCTCGTGAACCTAGAATACTACACTCCCAACTGGCGCATAGTGTGAAGATAATGTCCTACCATATGGCTACTAGTGTAGGTACAGGTGGAACCTGTTTCCCTCCCATCACCTGACTGCAATGGGCGACCCAGATGTTCCATGCAGTGATACTGGACATTGTCTCCCAAACACTAACCTCCGATGAAAATTGCAGGTGGGTACAGGACAGTGGTACGGCATCAAGGAGCTCTATCCAAAAGACTCGGTCTCCATGGATCTTGCAAGTTGGTGAGGCAGGATCAATAGAGAAGGCATGACATCGGTCGCTTACAAGTCCTATAAACATGTACTACTAATATTTAGACATGATTGTGTATATTAAAATTTTATAAATACATCCTACTAATATTTAGACTTGATTTATTTTTATTAGACTTAACTTTGATCTCATGGTTACTTTTAGGGATTTTAAAATAAAAAAAGTACACTTTTTTAGGGTATAATAATGCATGTGATTGTGTAATCATGACATCTAGGTGTTTTATTAATGCATGTGATCATGTAATCATGACATTGAGGTGATTCATGGTGTGAAAATAAGCATGTATTGATAGGCATGCATAGATCATGATATTCTGATGAGGTTTTGTCACGAGCTTTTTAGAGAAGTCAATAAAACTTGCAAGCTTTTTTTACATCGTCCCCCACACGTACAAGTCCTAGATATAATTTTTTGGTATGTTTAAAGAAACTTTGACAAATATTGATGTCTTTTTTTGATACAAACATCTCAATGCATCATGACCATTACTAGCACTCCTAAGTAGTGTATATTGTACTTTAACAAAAAAGGATGAATGTATAGATTAGGAAAAATCTCCTAACTCAAACATTGAAAAGAGTGACAATGTCATAGCAAACAACCCACAAACACACATAATGCACATAAATGTCAAAGTTGACCATATGACGTGCTTTTTTCCCTTCCGGATTGTTGACTCTGTGCTAACATGAACTTATGTAGAAAGAGAATGTGATACAACTTTGTGTTACAACTTCTACATGTAGAAAGAGAATGTGTTACAACTTTGTGATACAACAACTTTGTGTTACAATTCCTACATGCAGAGAGAGAAGCTCTCCAACTTGTATAAATATCCCATAATGGAATGAAGCCCACACTCTTTCGGGCATTGTGTTGAGTCTACTTTGGTATTCCAAGCATTTGTCTCAAGTGTCCATGCTTCCTTGCACTCCACGTCCAAAAGCATGTCCTAACCTTGGAACTCCTCCTCCCCTCTCTGTTGAGATATCGAGCTCCACTCGTGATATGCTAGGGTGACCATTGTGCATTTATGTCACCGACTTGTTAGCTGCAGATGCGGTTGGTACACCGCCCATGAATAATAGTTGGATGACAGTTATCCTTATGTACTCTAGTTCATGGCTCAGTTAGTATGCCACCTTAGTTAGCTGAGTTTGGTTTGAGACCCACATATAGGGTTCTTCTATTTCTTTGTACTAGAGTTCTTTTGGCTTTCATAACTAAGAAGAGGAAAACTCTTTTCAGCCTCCACCTTTGTGTGTATTCCCCCATTGTGTATGTAAGAAAGCTGCAAGTGAGAGTCCTTCCCTCTCTCCCACTATCTTCACATGGTATCAGAGCCTGGTTCATGGTAAGGAGCTCAAGAAAGCAAACCAAGTTCGTGGTGTCCTGGTAAGAGGACCAATGTTGCTTTCCTTTTTCGAGTTTGGGAGCAAATCTCTACAGGTAGCACAGCCGAAAAGTGCAAGAGTGCATGTCTTAGATTGAGATGCCCTTCGCTATGTGGCGAGAGGGTAGTATATGCTACAAGCAAGGGCAAAGACCTTGCTGACTTTATTTTTCTGATTCGAGGCCATTTCAGGGCCCGTTTTGGAGGCAGAAGTTCTCCACAAGCACTGAGAAAAAGGCCCTATTTTTGCTATGCGACCACTGCTCTGCAGGTCGGTGAAAAGTTGCCGCAAAAATTGCATCGTATGCCTGTACACAGAGATATTGGGAGTTTCAAAATCATGCTTATTGCCTGTTGATGCAAAATCGTCACTAGGAAGTGACTGTGTGGTCAAATACCATTTTTGTCAGTTTTGCAGATTTGCCCTTGTGAAGCAAAAGCTGTGTTTTTTGCAGTGATAGAATATTTTGCAGTGTTCTATAATGGCGTGTCTGATTCTCTTTCACATGGAAGTTTAGAATGATGAATTTCCTTATGGGAAAAGGCTATTGGGAGTACATTACAGGAAATAAAGAAGAACCAGTTCTTCCTAATGTTCCCAATCAACAAGAAATGCAGGCATTTAAAGGATGGCATGAGAGAGCCAAAAAAGTTATGTATTGGCTGTCTATCAGTATTTCAGATTCTATGATTGTGCATATTCAGGATGCAAGTATGCCAAAGGAGGCATGGGATACTTTAGCAAAAATGTATAGCACAAATATGCAAGCCAGGAAAATGCAGCTTAAGCAGGAGTTGCACAATGTGCAGAGAGAAAATATGAGCATCAATGACTACCACATGAAGGTGAAGAAAATTGCAGATGCACTTGCTTCCATCGGGTCGCCAATGGAAGATGATGATTTAGTTTCTGTGACCTTGAATGGTCTAGGAAAGGATTATGCACAGTTCCGGACATCCATTGCCGTCCGTGAAAAATTTCCTGATTTTAAGGAGTTGTTTGCTCTTCTAATTTCTAAAGAGCAGAGAAATGGTGGTGCATCTTCCTCACGAGGAACTTCAAAAGAAATTGTCTTCTACTCAAATGCTGGAAGAGGTAGAGGCAGAGGCAGAGGTAGAGGAGGCCGATTTGGAGGCCGTGATAGAAATTAAAATATGCAGCAAACTCAAGAAAACTAGTCCTAGGGAGGAGGACGTGGTAACTCTAGAGGCAGGGGAACCCAAAGAGGTCGTGGTGGATGGCAGAGAGGCCAAAATGCAAACAGCAATGTTGAATGCTACTATTGTGGTAAAATGGGTCATATGGCTAAAGACTGCTACAAAAAGCAGAATGACATTACGAATGGAAAATTGCGCAGGGTGATTATGCATCCTCTAGTAGACAGGGTGATGACGGAAATGAGCATTTCTTTATAGTGCAACACATGACCAATTTTGTGACAAGTGCAGAAGAGAGCAATGATGTGTGGTATGTTGACTCAGGTGCATCAAACCACATGACAGGTCATGCAGAATGGATGCAGGATGCAAGGAAAATGGAAAAATAGGATTTGTGGAGACTGGTGATGATATTGCACATCCTATTGTGCAGATGCTTTCGTTTAGTCCGAGGGTTTTAGAAGGAGTGAAATTGATCACTGCCTCTACACTAAAAGGGCTAAGGATAATAGCCTGATAATGTTGGCACTATATGTGGATGATATGCTATTGGCTAGCAAGAATACTTATGAGCTAGATGCATTAAAGGCCAAGTTGCATGAGGCCTTTGATATGAAGGATTTGGGACTTGCAAGTCATATTCTTGGTATGCGCATCATGCGTGATCGGAGTAGGAAACTCCTTTGGCTTTCACAAAAAGAGTATGTTACAAAAGTATTGCAGCATTTCAATATGGAGGGGGGGAAGGCAGTGAGTACTCCATTGCCTCCATATGTGAAACTGAGTCATATAGATAGTCCCAAATCAGATGAGGAAAGGGCCATGATGGCCAAGGTTCCTTATGCATCAGCAGTTGGGAGTCTTATGTATGCTATGATAGCTACTAGACCAGACATTGCATTTGCAATGGGAGTTGTTAGCCAGTATATGGCTAATCTAGGAAAGAGGCATTGGAAGGCAGTTAAGTGCATCTTGAGGTACATGAAGGGTACCAAGCAGATGTGCATCTGCTTTGGTAGAGGAGAATGCGTGTACTTGGGTACACAGATTCAGACTATGCAGGGGCATGTGGATAGTAGAAGAGCCACTTCTGGTTATGTGTTCACCTTTGCAGGTGGTGCAGTGTCGTGGATGTCTCACGCATAGAAGTGCATTGCTTTATCTACCACAGAGGCTGAGTATGTTGCAGCCATAGAGGGTTGCAAGGAGGCTATATGGCTTGATTGGCTAGTGGGAGATTTGGGGATTCATATAGGTGTACCAACATTGCATAGTGATTCCATGAGTGCTATTCAGCTAGCAAGAAATCCAGTCTTTCATGCAAAGACCAAACACATTGAGGTCAGGTACCATTTCATCAGGGAGGTACTTTAGGACGAGCGCATAGAGCTTGTCAAGGTTCATACAGATGATAACCCTGTAGATATGCTGACAAAGAGAGCGGTTTGAGTATTGTCGTGTATTGATGGGCATTGGATAGTATGCTCACTGGTTGTTCTCCCTTAAAGGCACATTGTCCTTTAAGTGGGAGGTTGTGGGGGTTAAAGGTCACTGTGCCTTTACCCCGGTTATGTACAATACTCAAACACATATATAAATGAATGAAAAAGAAGAGTAGGGTGGTTCTGCACCCACCAAAACTTGTGTGGCTCTCTGTTTCTCTCTCTCCCTCTTCCTTGGGACTTCCCCTTGAACTGTGATCTGCCCCTTTGCACATTTAAGGCTGCATCCTACTTGTTGCCGTCCATAGACTTCCATCTAATCTCCTCGGCCAATAAGCTACCCATAACATCTTCAAATTTTAGTACTGCACCAGGTGTAGAGTTACTGACAGCTATATGGAAGGTATCCCAAGAGGATGGCAATGAACATAAGAGAAATATTGCCTTAGTCTCCGCATCAAAATTCATCTTCTGAGCTTGAAATAATATTGAATTCATTCAAGTGAGAAGCAATGGAGACCCCTTCCTACATCTGTAGCTCAAACAACCTCTTCATGAGGTAAACTTTATTAGAGGTAGTTTTCTTTTCATAAGTGGCACACAATTTCTTCCACAAATTTTCCGTAGTCTACTCATTTACTACTGTGAAATAAACTGACTCTACAAGATGAAGTCTAATAGTAGATTTTGCTAATGCATCCAACTCATTCCAATCATCCTCAGACATATTTGTAGGCTTAGCTTCAATCCCTGCCAAGGGTTTAATCTGCTTCTTTTGAATAAGCACATCCCTTATTTGTTCTTTCCATAAATAAAAGTTTGTCCCATCAAACTTTTTAATGCTAAAAAACTCCTTTTCAGACATGGAAGAGGATGCCATGATGCAAATGAAGCAAAAATCCCAAATGCTAGTGCCTACAAGAGGGAATCACACCAAATACCAGGTGCACCCAAATGTGTATGCCACAATAGAGTGAAATATCACCAAAACTCATGTCTCAAAGCATCTGACTCATGTGCATATACTATGTGTCCATATGAGCAAATCTAGCCCAAAAGAAAATGCCAACTGCAATGGCAATCCAAAATGCCAATAATTGCCAAATGACTCGAGCATAAACACCGTCCATTGGCATATGCATTAATAATATCTCATCCAAGAGAGCATAGCACTATTAGTGCATCACCTGCAATGTGTCAAAGCTATCCCTCAGCATAAAATAGCATCCATGTGCAAAGCATCCATAAAAATAGCATCCGACAAGGCAATTTGTGCCTATCAGTGCATCCAATAAGGATCGCAATGCATCCAAATGGCCTATAAATCATCCACTGCAACCCAATGCACACCACGAATGAGTGCACACTGCTTAAACTGCAACCAGAGTGATCTGCATAAGGTATGCTCAAGAAATCATAGTCCCATGGTAATGACCGCTATTGAAAATAGAATCTGAGATGCCTCAAAACATGGACGCCATTGCATAATCGAACTCAACAAGAAAATCTGAAAATATCTCTCTTCTGCCGGAACTCCAAATGAGTGAGAAATGGGAGTCAACACTTATCCACTGCCATGTGGCATAAATCTAAGGTTTCAAAACCTTAGAATGAAAAACGCATAATAGAGAGACAAAATCGAATACTCAGAGATCTATAACTCTGAAAATCCTCCACCGAATCACATAAGAACTGATAGGTAGGGGTTTTTGGGCGTCTGAAATGCAATGGGACAGATGGTTTTGGAAACTGTGGTCTCAATCGCTGGGTCCAACACACGGACTGAAAAACGTTTTTGGAAATAGAGCTGCTTGTAAACTCCACTGGAGTGCAAATGATGAGCAAAATAGAAGTTTTAGGACCTCCTGAGCCCATTGGAACTGACAGATCTACAAATGGTTGCTCCAAACTTGAGTTCCAACACCCGGGCAGAAAAACGTAGAAACTAACACAGTGAGTCAGAAATCCAATGAAATGATTCCAGATTCAAGAATGAAGGTGTTTCCAAGCTCCTAAAGTGAAGTGGACACCAAAAGCAAGCAATAGTTGCCTTTACAAGTCAATACGAAGTCTCCATCATCGAACGAAACAGGGAAAAGCTCAAAAAATGACTTTTTCTTTGAAAACACTTAACAAGCTCTCAAAACCACTTCGCAAAACCAAAGTGACTTTTTCAAAGGTTCCTCCAAGGTCTCTACATACTCAGATGCAAGTAAAGTCATCCACAAAGCTTCCCATAGAGCTGCTGAGCTTCAAGCATTCACACAAGCTCAGCTAGATCACCCAGGCTCTGATACCAGTTGAGAGTGCTCTCAATGGAAGCAAGAACGGAAGAGGGAGAGAGAGAAACAGAGAGCCACACAAGTTTCAGTGGGTGTAGAACCACCCTAATCTTCTTTTTCATTCATTTATATATGTGTTTGAGTATTGTACATAACCGGGGTAAAGGCATAGTGACCTTTAACCCCCATAGACAGGCTTCACATAGCTTATGCATTTCTGCAACCTTGAATTTAGGCAATCCTACAACAATATTTTGGGCTTACATTGCTTTAAGCCGCTGTACATTAACATGACCAATGCATTTATGCCAGATATCAATATCTGCAACTACATCGGTCCCATGTGCAAACATTGTTGCACTCAAGACCATAGAGACTCTTCTTCAGCTTGCAAACTAAATGCTCTTTGCCCTTTTAACACTTATTTCATTAATTTTGGACTCATATGTCTACTTTTGGACTATTCCTTAAAATCCTTTCCAAATGAAAAGTTTACTTTAGGAAACTGTCATTCGAGAATCAAAAGTTTACTTTCTGGCACTATCATTTTCACATAAGACATTTCAAAATATCTCTCTACAATGTTGTACAAATAATGCAAAAACTACTATTAAATCCTAAATTTGTATTTCTTGTTTATAAGAATCATATTCTTAAAATAAAAAATCCGAGTTATTAGTTTAAATCCATGAAAAACCATGCTATTGAGGATTCACAACATTTTAAAAATGTATACATAAGAGACTATAAGACTCTTTTTACTTTCAATGCAGAAAACTATAACACTCTTGAATATTCAAGAAGTTAAAAGGTTTATATAGACATGAGACATGATGGAAGCCTCTTTTGTACTCCAAAAAATAGCAATAGCTATGCTTGCAATTTTACATTATCATGTCATAAGTTTTACAACAAATATTGCTCTGGATGAGTCTTTGTACAAAGGATCTCCTATGGCCTTTTCAATAATTTAATTTTTCCTTTACAATGAGTTTAGTACAAATGGGCGATCCAAACATTTGCTTGTTTGAATGTCCTTTTCTATCATGATCACAAAAATGAGCGATCCAAACATTTGCTTGTTCAGAATGTCCTTTCTGTCGTCACTTGTCGCTTGGGTGCCATCTTCATTCACTCTCATCTGACAACCACCACCACCTTCACTCTTTCTCGATATTTGAATGGTGTTATCATGGGCATTCTTCATTTGCGCTATCTCCTTCTACTTCCTCCTGGGCGAGCATCTTTATGAACTCTGTAATGTGTGTAATAATTGGTTGCAGTAATTTTATTTTGTCTTCTACATCATACCCCATGTGCTTCTTTGTTTTCTTTGATCTTGATTTCCAGGATACTATGACTGTCTCTGTGGAAAGTCTTGAAATTGCTTCATGGTTTGGGACCCATTCCTTTTTCAGAAACCTACTATACAATGTACTATTATCTTGGTTCTCCTTCCTGCCCCTTGGCTCATAACATACCGCTGTAAATGTTGTAGCTCTCCCCCGGTCATCCATGCTCACATCAACTACTTTTGCAACCCAAAACTTCACGTTCTCATGTTCATCATCCGATGGTCGAACTGCAACAAAACAATGGACATCTATGTCTATTTGTGGCATAAACTCTCTCTTCTTGGGTCCACAATATGAACTGTGTTGGAAAAGGTGGCAGGATCCAAAATATATAGCTTCTTGGATGGCTTCAGTGGCTATAACCAAGTGCAAATTGCTCCTCAAGACCAATCAAAAATAGCATTTGCTATAGAATGGGGTATTTTTGCATATAGAGTCATGCCATTTGGCCTTTGTAATGCCCCAGCTACATTCTAGCAAGTCATGTTCATAGCTTTCAAGTCATTTTTGAATAAGTTTTTACAGGTGTTCTTGGATGATTGGTGCATCCATTCAAACAAACAGGACCACTTCAAATGTCTTGAGGAAGTACTAATCAAATGCAGGCAGTATGACATCTCCCTAAATCCAACAAAATGCCAGTTCATGGTCACCCACGGAGTTGTTTTGGGACACATCATCTCTCAACATGGGATTGCAACTGACATGGACAAAATCAAAATAATCATGGAATTGCCTCCTCCTACAAATTCCAAAGGTGTACAGGTCTTTATGGGACATGCCGGCTATTATAGAAGATTTATATTGCGGTATGCCATGATAGTAGACCACTTTACAAATTATTAGTGGAGTTCTTATGGACCGAAGAGTGCGACCAAGCCTTTGAGCTTTTAAAGTGGCACCTAATCACAGCACCCATCCTTATATTTCCCGATTGGGATATTGATTTTCATGTTCATACTGATGGATCCAAGTATGTAATTGGGAGTGTGCTTTGTCAACCTGGTGAACATAAGAAAGACTACCCCTTCTACTTCGCCAGTCGACAACTGAATGATGCAGAGATCAACTATACAACCATAGAAAGAGAAGCCCTATCAATGGTGTATAGTATAAAGAAATTTTGGCACTATCTATTGGCAAATGATTTTGTCTTCTACACTGACCATCAAGCATTGCTTTATCTTGTGAACCATCCGTGTACAACAGGAAGAATAACCAGATGGCTCCTCTTGCTTCAAGAATTCAACTTCAAAATCGTGGTCCGCAAAGGTGCCCAACACTACATTTTTGATCACATGTCTGGAGTCAAAAGTCAGGAGAAGAAGCCACTAGAGTAGAAGACGACTTACCAGATGCCACACTATTTCAAAAAGATGTTGTTCCAGAGTGGTGTGGAGATATCATTGGGTACTTGATGGTAGGAAGACCACCCCTTGAAATGAAAGTAGTAGATGCCATAAAATTGATTCTAAAGGCTGCACCCTATCCATTGTAGGACAATTGTATAAGATGGGCAACGACCAGATATTAAGACGATGTGTAATGCCTCATGAGATCATGCCAATCCTGAGTGAAGTCCATGAAGGCATTGCAAGAGGACACTTCCAAGGGGAAGCTACAGCAAGAAAAGTTCTCCTTGCAGGCTACTAGTGGCCAGCATTGTGGGTAGATGCCTATGAATATGTAAAAGGCTTATGTCCCCCACTGAGGACCCAGAAAAAAAACCCTAACCTAACCCTTGGATTAGCCTAACCTAGGTTAGGTTAATCCCATTAAGGTTCGGTTAGTCTAACATCAATTTAATTTACCTTAGGTTATATAACTAGCCTTTAGTTAGTCACTAACTCTAGTTAGTGCATTCAGTTAAGTTAGTATTAGCCTACATTAGGTTAGTTTTAACCTTAGCTCAGTTAGTATAACTGTTAGTTAGTTACCCTAACTAGGTTAGTTACACTAACTGTGGTCAATTTAACATTAACTAGGTTAGGTTAGACTAACTGTTAGGCATCTAACTAGACAACTAGGTTAGTTAACCTAATTGGATCAACTTGGTTCCAACCCCTCAGTTGGAAGTCAAGTCCATTCACACCACCTTTAGGACCCCCCCAAGGTCAAATTTACCCCTACATTAACCCCTTGTAACTCATCCGTTTGGGACCCAAACTGAACCCCGTTTGAACCCAGATTTCACAAACGAAAACACCAAGCTACGGGGTATTTTTCCAACCATTTTCACACCATTTTGGCATCCCTAGAACTCGCTCATTCATGCCCCCGTGTGGGCCTCGTTTCGCACACATTCGCTCATATCTTCACGCTGTAACATCCGATTAACGATCCACCTACACCAGCACATTTAGACTATCCACATGTCTCTATAACTTTGAGCTGTTGCATGAATCAAGTAAAGTAAAAGCATTTCATCAGAAACAAAGGGCATCAGCAGCAAGTTTCACTGTTACTCACTTTTCTTGCTGCTGCTCCTCCATGACTCTCCCTCTGCTGCTCCCTCCCTAGCTCTCCTCTCAGCCCCTTCTCCCCCTCAGCCCCTCCCCTTCCCTCCTAGCTTTAGCCTCTCCTCCCTCCACCTGCTCCTGCCTCCCTCGTGGGCTGTTGCCCCTTCCCCGAGGGCCTCTCCCTCCTCCGCCCTACCTCCCTACACCTGCGTGCAGCTTCCCCCTCCTCTGCCTCGCTGGCTATTGCCCCTCCCCGGCGAGCCTCTCCCTCCTCCTCCCAACCTCCCTTCCCCCATGGGTTGCTGCTGCCCCCTGTAGGCTACCGCTCCCGCCTCTCCCTGCCTCCTTCCCCCACCCTCGCGGGCCTTCCCTACCTCCTTCCCCACTATGGTCCCCCCCCCCCTGGCCCTCCCTCTCCTCCTCCTACACATGTAGGACAATCTTAGGCACTTTATTAACATGGCGGTCACTATAGAAACTAACACCACTCTAACCCTCCCAATAACACTACATCCACACCCACACTTGTGGCAGAGACACCCTTGGCAAAACTTGCCCAAACTGCATGCAGCTACGTTCCGACCAATGCCTTCGACTCCAACGCTCACCACATCACCATATAACTCTACTGCAACCACCGCCCCTGCCAATCCTCTACCCCGAATCCCCCCCTGAGATTCAACAACTCTCTTTAACTCCTCCACGCCCCAACATGGCTGGATGCCATCATGACTATGATGGGGATATCGAGCTCAATGCAGAGCCTGACAATTTCTTCAATCGAAGAAATAACAACAATCAAGGCCGATGCCCCTTGGGAAAATTGGAACTTCCCAAATATAATGGTAGGGGAGACCTAGCCTTATTCCTCCAGCATTTTGATGCCGCATGCCATGCAGGTGGAGATCAATCCCATGAAACCAAGATGGCTTGGTTCCCCATGGTCTTAACTGATGAAGCGTCTGAATGGTACCTAGACCTTCTCATGGAAGAACACGCCACATGGGACCTACTTCAAACAGAATTCAAACAATGCTTTCAAACAGAGAGGCTACAAGATGATCCCGCTCTCCAACTCAGCAAGATCGAACAAGGCCGGAGAGAAGATGTACGCATGTACCTAGGTAAGATGAAATGATTAATCACCAAATGTGACCCATGCCCAGATGCAAAGTACCTCACGGCATGGTTCATTGTAGGACTCAGAAAGAAAATCCGAAAGGATATGAAAAAGATAAGTAGCTATGAAACATTTAGTGCTGCTCATATGACAGCCATTGACATCGAGGATGGCATGATAGACTCAGACACGAGCAGTGATGATGGTAGACCTAGTATCTGAGATAAGCACTCCAAAAAAGGCAAATCCAAGTCCATTGCTGAAACATCAAATGAAGATCGCCTAGAGGCCATGACCTTGAAGCTGAAAGAAGATATGATGCAGGCCATGGATCAAAAACTTCACTTGTCTCAGCCACCAACTCAAACATATCCACGACGAGAAAATGTCTGGTGTCCACACTGCATGGCAAATCATACAGCAAATGAGTGCCTGGTCCTCAGAGCCAAGATCACTAGACAAGCACATCCACCGCCACGGTTGTAGTGCCATATCTGCATCGTTGGCGGCAATGGTGAAAACAGTTGCATCTTCAACATGCGCAACAACTCGCCTTGAACTCAACAATACCAAGCAGCACCCATGCCAGTGTACAGGCAACTGGCACTTGCCCAAGCACCCCTAGCTCCGAGGCTAAATCGTATTCCCGTTCGGACACAAGTCCCATAGCTACTCAGGAATCCGAATCCACGACCATATCCAAAAGCACCAAACCCAGCTCCTCATGCAGTTCCAATACATCAATTACAAGCCAAGGAAGTAGACTCATTATTTGAGTATGAAGCAGAGTACCAAGTGTACTATGTAGAAGGCACAGAGGGTCTAATACTAATTTATGCAAATCAAGTACGACCCAACACACTTCGAGCACCAATCAAGTGCTATGGTTGTGGAGAAAATCATCGGATCACAGAGTGCCCTCATCATGGTAGCCCAGCTACTTTCCAACCACTCTGTAGAGATTATGGCATAGGACATGCTGCATGGATTGTCCCATGAAAAATAAGATCCCAGAACAAACAGAGGTTAAGTGTGATGTCCCCATGGGCATCATTGGGGTGGACCATCAAAGTTTGGGTTTGGCAAGTGTAATGTCACAACCTGTCAATGTAATTACACGCAAACAGAAAGAGGCCACCAAGGACCCTAACATTCCAATCCAACCAAAGCGACTTCTGAAAAAGAAAGCACAAGTGCCTCCACCTCCGCCAAGCAATGAGTAGCCGAGCTCATCCACATCAACTCCCGAGCCTCAAATAAAAGAAGCTCCATACCCGAATGCAGAGGTGGAGAAGGCTCGTTTTTAGGTACTTCAACAATGGGTCCAAAATGAACAAGCTCAATTTGAGGCTGAGAAACAAGCGAAAGACCCAATCCATGACTTGGCCCCACAAAGTATTGATACTGTACTCGAGCCTTTGTTCCAACAACAAACTCCACAATAGAATGTACCGCCACATCAACTTGAAGGAGCTGCACTCTCTAGCATCCTGAGTTGCCTTGTGTCAATTCCGATCGGAATCCTCTTACAGAATTGTCCCAATCTCTGGGAGAGTTTCAAAGGATGGGTTGAACTTGCAAATCCCCCTCCACCTATGAACAACATTGAAGATATCCCTATGCAGATGGGTGAGAGAGATGACATATGCAACATTATTGTGCCTTTGAACCACAAGGCATATAATGAAGTCCAAGCCATAGTGGATGGTGGAGCAGGTGTAAATGTCCTATCAAAGGAGCTCTATGAAGAATGGGGTCTCCCACCAATGCAAAAGGCTAATTTTAACATACGCCTTGTCGATGATTCATGGGCTAAACCCTTGGGAGTAGTGAATGGCATGTCCACAAAGATCGTAGTGTTAAGATATCGAGCTCCACTCGTGATATGCCAGGGTGACCGTTGTGTATTTATGTCACCGACTTGTTAGCTGGAGATGCTGTTGGTACACCGCCACGAATAATAGCTGGATGACAGCTATCCTTATCTACTCTAGTTTGTGGCTCAGTTAGTATGCCACCTTAGTTAGTTGAGTTTGGTTTGAGACCCACATATAGGGTTCTTCTATTTCTTTGTACTAGAGTTCTTTTGGCTTTCACAACTAAGAAGAGGAAAACTGTTTTCAGCCTCCACCTTTGTGTGTATTCCCCGATTGTGCATGTGAGAAAGCCGCAAGTGAGACTCCTTCTCTCTCTCCCACTATCTTCACATGGTATCAGAGCCTTGTTCGTGGTAAGGAGCTCAAGAAAGCAAGCCAAGTTCGTGGTGTCCTAGTAAGAGGACCAGTGTTGCTTTCCTATTTCGAGTTTGGGAGCAAATCTCTGCAGGTAGCACAGCCAGAAGTGCAAGAGTGCACTGTTTCAGATTGAGATGCCCTTCGCGGTGTGACTTTATTTTTCTGATTCGAGGCCATTTCGGGGCCCGTTTTGGAGACGAAAGTTCTCCGCAGGCACTCAGAAAAAGGCCCTGTTTTTGCTGTGCGACCACTGTTCTGCGGGTCGGTGAAAAGTTGCCGCAGAAATTGCATCGTATGCCTTTGTGCAGAGATATTGGGAGTTGCAGATTCATGCTTGTTGCCTGTTGATGCAAAATCGTCACTAGGAAGTGACTGTGTGGTGAAATACCACTTTCGTCAGTTTTGCAGTTCTGCCCGTGTGAGGCAAAAGCTGTGTTTTTTGGAGTGACAGAATATTTTGCAGTGTTTTGTAATGGCATCTGATTCTCTTTCACAGATTGTCACTGAAAAGCTTGACAAGAACAACTTCCAGGCAAGAATGACGAATTTCTTGATGGGAAAAGGCTATTGGGAGTTCATTACAGGAAATGAAGAAGAACCTGTTCTTCCTAATGTTCCCAGTCAACAGGAAATGCAGGCATTCAAAGGATGGCATGAGAGAGCCAGGAAAGTTATGTACTGGCTGTCTATCAGTATTTCGGACTCCATGATTGTGCACATTCAGGATGCAAATACGCCAAAGGAGGCATGGGATACTTTGGCAAAAATGTATAGCACAAATACGCAAGCCAGGAAAATGCAACTCAAACAGGAGTTGCACAATGTGCAGAGAGAAAATTTGAGCATAAATGACTACCACATGAAAGTGAAGAAAATTGCAGATGCACTTGCTTCCATTGGGTCGCCAGTGGATGATGACAATTTGGTTTCTATGACCTTGAATGGTCTAGGAAAGGATTATGCACAATTCCGGACATCCATTGCCGTCCGTGAAAAATTTCCAGATTTTGAGGAGTTGATTGCTCTTCTAATTTCTGAAGAGCAGAGAAATGGGGGTGCATCTTCTTCAGCAGGAACTTCAAAAGAAACTGTCTTCTACTCAAATGCTGGCAGAGGTAGAGGCAGAGGTAGAGGAGGCCCATTTGCAAGCCGTGGTAGAAATCAAAATATGCAGCAAATGCAAGAAAACGAGTCCTATGCAGGAGGACATGGTAACTCTAGAGGCAGGGGGAGCCAAAGAGGCCGTGGTGGATGGCAGAGAGGCCAAAATGCAAACAGCAATGTTGAATGCTACTATTGTGGCAAAATGGGTCATATGGCTAAGGACTGCTATAAAAAGCAGAATGACATTATGAGTGGAAAATTGCAGCAAGGCAATTATGCATCTTCTAGTAGGCAGGGTGATGATAGAAATGAGCATCTATTTATGGTGCAGCATATGACCAATTCTATGACAAGTGCAGAAGAATGAAATGATGTGTGGTATGTTGACTCAGGTGCATCAAACCACATGACAGGTCATGCAGAATGGATGCAAGATGCAAGGAAAATGGAGAAACCAGGATTTGTGGAGACTGGTGACGATACTGCACATCCTATTGTGCAGATTGGCAAAATTCCTTTGTCTATGCAGGATGGGAAAAAGAAATACTTGTCTGATGTATTTCATGTCCCGAACATCACCAAGAACCTGGTTTCTGTTGGTCAGATGGTTGAGCAGGGCTTGCAGGTTAGATTTAATCCTCATGGATGCTTTGTTGAGGATATGAAAAATAACGGTTGCTTGATAGCAAAAGGAAAGAAGAAGGGCAGGATGTTTACGTTGGATGCGGACATGCCTGAATTGAGTGCAGTAATGTTTGCACATGGGACCGGTGTAGTTGCAGATATTTATATCTGGCACAAACGCATTGGTCATGTTAATATACAGTGACTTAAATCAATGCAAGCCCAAAATATTGTTGCAGGATTGCCTAAATTCAAGGTTATAGAAATGCACAAGGTTTGTGAAGCCTGTCAATTTGGGAAACAGGCAAGGAAACCTTTTCCTAGGCATGTTCAAGAGAGTAAAAAGCCATTGGAATTAATCCACTCTGATGTGTGGACTACAAAAGCTGCATCTATTGGAGGCTGTCACTATTTTGTCACATTTATTGATGACTTCAGCAGAAAACTGTGGGTGTATTTTATGAAAAAGAAAAGTGAAGTGTTTGGGCACTTCAAAGCTTTCAAAGCTATGATGGAAGAAGAAATAGGCCTGCAAATAAAATGCCTAAGGTCAGATGGAGGGGGAGAGTACCTCTCAAATGAGTTTGCAAGGTTCTTGCAGGAGCATGGTATAAAGCAGCAATATTCATGCAGTCATACCCCACAGCAAAATGGAATTGCAGAAAGGAAAAACAGGCATATTGGAGAGGTATCTCAGGCTATGCTAAATGAAAAAGATCTACCAGATTATTATTGGGCTGAAGCAGTTGCTACAGCAGTTTATATAATGAACAGGACTCCCACTGCAGGAATACCTGGCATGACACCAGAGGAGATGTATACTGGTAGGAAACTAGATATTTCTCATTTGAAAATTTTTGGTTGCATTGCCTATGTCCATGTGCCAGATGAGTTGAGGTCCAAGTTGGATCCAAAAGCTGAGAAGTGCATCTTTATTGGTTATTCTCTGCAGCAAAAAGGGTATAGATGCTATAACCCTTCTACACGAAAAAGTTCACAGTGAGTAGAGATGTTATTTTTGATGAGATGAGCAGCTGGTATAAACCAGTAAATGTGATGATTGATGTAGATGCACAAAATGGTAATGCTGCACAGAATTCACAGCACCAATCACAAAATATCAGTGGACTTGAAGTGTCCTCTAGCAGTGGTTCACATACTTCGCCATGGACAGGTAGATTGAGATCAGGAGAATCTCCTCAAAGCAATGCATAGAGTGGTATGCAGGTATCACGAAAAGGAAAAGAGAAGGTAGATCAGCCCATGTTTGATGTGAATGCAGGTCACTCTTGTGTGGATGGTGAATCCAGTGGCTCAGAACAGAGCATTGATGATGAGTTGGGTATTCCTTCTATTGTTACATCTGGAGTAAGGAAGACCAGGGATGTTTTGAGAGCACCTGGAAGTGAGCCTATTTTGCGTAGGTCTACCAGGGTTAGGTATCCTATGGATAGGCTGAAATATGATGGATTTACAGCCATTCACTATGCCTATATGGTCAAAGTGATACAGGAACCAGAACGCACTTCTTTTGAGCAAGCCATGGGAAATGAAAAATGGGAGAAAGCCATGGATGAAGAAATGGATGCCTTGGATGCTAATGCTACATGGGAATTGGTGCCTTTGCCTAAAGGCAAGAATGCAATTGGCTGTAAATGGGTTTATAAGATCAAGCACAATGCAGATGGTTCTGTGAATAGATACAAGGCAAGATTAGTTGTCAAGGGGTATGCACAGACATATGGCATTGATTATGAAGAAACTTTCAGCCCGGTTGCAAGGATGGCAACCATAAGAGCAGCCATTGCTATGGCTGCATCAAAGGGATGGTCTTTACATCAGATGGATGTAAAGAATGCCTTCTTGCATGGTGATTTGCAAGAAGAGGTCTTTATGGAGCAGCCAGTAGGTTATGTTCATGCTATTCATCCTGAGTTTGTTTGCAGGTTGAAGAAAGCCTTGTATGGCTTGAAGCAAGCACCTACAGCATGGTCTGACAAGATAGGACAGTATCTTGTCACTATTGGCTTTCAGATTTCCAAGGCAGATTTCTCACTCTATGTGAGAAAAACAGAGAAAGGGATTATGCTACTGGTCATTTATGTTGATGATTTGATCATCACAGGTGATAGTGATGAACATATCCTTCATGTGAAAATGCTATTGAGGCAGAAGTTTGAGATGAAGGATTTGGGAGAGCTGCGTTATTTCTTGGACATTGAGGTGATTAGATCACCAAGTGGGATACAGCTCTTGCAGAGGCAGTATGGATTAGACATGCTGTCCAAATATGGGATAACAGGCTGTAAGCCTATTTCAGTTCCTTTGGAGCAGAATGTGAAGCTGAGCGTAGATGCAAGTGAGCTTCTGGAAGACCCTACTATGTACAGACGCATAGTAGGAAGTTTGATTTACATGACTATTACCAAGCCAGATTTGAGCTATGCTATTGGGTTGGTAAGTCAGTTTATGCAGGCTCCAAGGAAACTGCATTTGGATGCGGCTAGACGCATACTCAGGTATGTGAAGTCCACATTGCAGTATGGACTATTTTATGAGGCTGGGGTTCAGATACAGTTGCATGGATACACTGATGCTGATTGGGCTGGTAGTATTTCTGATAGACGATCTACCAGTGGGTATGTGTTCTCTTTTGGGAGTGCTGCAGTCACTTGGAGCAGCAAGAAACAGCCTACAGTTGCCTTGTCGAGGACAAAGGCTGAGTACAGGGGTGCAGCAATGGCTGCATGTGAGGTAGCTTGGTTGCATAAGCTACTCTATGATATGCATCAGTCTACAGATGGGCCAGTTGTCATTTATTGTGACAACATGAGCAGCATACACTTGGCAAAGAACCCAGTCTTTCATGCTAGAACAAAGCACATTGAGGTGCATTATCACTATGTGCGGGAGAAGGTTTTACTAGGTCTTATTGATCTAGTTTATGTCAGCACAGAGGATCAGGTAGCTGACATATTCACGAAAGCATTGGGCGCAGAGAAGCTGCGCAAGTTCAGAGACCTGCTTGGTGTGCAGGAATTGGGATTGAGCTCGAGGGGGAGTGTTGAGATATCGAGCTCCACTCGCGATATGCCAGGGTGACCGTTGTGTATTTATGTCACCGACTTGAGCTGGAGATGCGGTTGGTACACCGCCACGAATAATAGCTGGATGATAGCTATCCTTATCTACTCTAGTTTGTGGCTCAGTTAGTATGCCACCTTAGTTAGTTGAGTTTGGTTTGAGACCCACATATAGGGTTCTTCTATTTCTTTGTACTAGAGTTCTTTTGGCTTTCACAACTAAGAAGAGGAAAACTGTTTTCAGCCTCCACCTTTGTGTGTATTCCCCCATTGTGCATGTGAGAAAGCCGCAAGTGAGACTCCTTCTCTCTCTCCCACTATCTTCACATGTAGGAGTCCACTTTTCCCTTCAATTCACAATCTTGGATCTCCCCAAAAAATCCTATCAAATCTTACTAGGATGTCCTTGGTTACGGGAAGCATCAGTTCTCCATGACTGGGGAACTGATAGACTAACAATCCAGAATCGAGACATTGCAGTCAGGGTGAATGTGGGGATAGGAGCTATTAAACCAATTGTGCCTAGAGTGTTGGATGACACATCTTCAACAACAATCTGAAGCAAATCAGCTCCCTTGCAATAGCATGCCATAGCAGGTGACTCATAAAGAAATATCAATAACTGGATACAAACATTGGCAACCACCATCGACAACTGCCATTCATTAGACCCCATCTTCTCACAGATCAATGCTAAGGCACTACAAGTAGATCCTCCACTCCAACATGAAGAACCAATCGATCTAGAGATGTCATTCTTTATGGCTGATCTCGAGTGGGATAATGAACCTAAAGAAGATACCAATACCAATGATGACTCAGATTTTCCTTGGGACCTTGAAACACAGGCTGCGAATGCTGAAATGGAAGATCAAATCTTTGATAATGACTTAGCCATTCTGCATCCCATAATGGCAGTTGAGCTCCCAAAAGTTGAACCTCTGCAGTTGAATAATAGCAGAAGATCCCGCAAGAAAGCTGAAGGAGGAAATCGCAAAAAAGCCAAGGCTGAGCACTTCAATGAATTCAAACGAGTCTTGTTCAAACAAGGATTGTCAAATTGTACCTTGTGAATTGTACCTTCCAAAGTCAGCTCCCTCAAAATCAAAACCACTGCCTCTTAAATGGTCCCTTGATGGACTGGAAGGAGTATGCACAGCAAATGAACCCTTACTTGGAAACACCTTACCAGTGGAAAAGTTACCCCACAGTTCCCAACATAAGAAGTTTTGAAAATATAAGCCACATGTGCAAATGAAGCTCGATCAAGAGACTTCAAAAAAGAAAGTCAAGAAGAGCCTAACAAATTAATAAATGCAACTATGCCACCCAATACACATGACACATGTCAAGCTAGTTCAACTCCATTAGAGGCTGATCTTCACGAAGTGCTAGAATACTTCAAGAATTATACAAGTGGCAGTGCGCCAATAGCAATGCCAAGACCACTCAGAGAATCTGAAGTTCAAGAAACCGATAGCATTGGAGAAACTCCAATCTATGAGGGACTGGCAAAAACATGCACAATAAACCTCAGCCTTGAAGGGGAGGAAGAAAAATTGTTTTTCATGGGAAACAGCTTCGTCAAGAAGATGAAACCAAACTCAAAGAACTCCTAATGGAATACCGTGACTGCCTAGCATGGTCATACAAAGAGATGAAAGGAATTTCTCCAGAAGTGGGAATACACATGATACCTATAAGGGAAGGTGCTCACCCTATAGTATGTGGACCTTAGTGCACAAATCCTAAATATGGCACCATGGTTTATGACGAGCTGGAAAAACTCCTAGATGCCAGATTCATCTATGAGATAGAGCACATTGATTGGGTTTCACCCATTGTCATTGTACATAAACACAACAAGAAACTCAGAATATGCGTAAACTTAAAAGATGTGATTGCCGCCACAATTAGGGATCACTATCCCCTTGAGAAGATAGTGGGAGAGAGGGAAGGAGTCTCACTTGCCGCTTTCTCACATGCACAATCGGGGAATACACACAAAGGTGGAGGCTGAAAATAGTTTTCCTCTTCTTAGTTGTGAAAGCCAAAAGGACTCTAGTACAAAGAAATAGAAGAACCCTATATGTGGGTCTCAAGCCAAACTCAACTAACTAAGGTGGCATACTAACTGAGCCACAAACTAGAGTAGATAAGGATAGCTGTCATCCAGCTATTATTCGTGGGTGGTGTACCAACCGCATATGCAGCTAACAAGTTGGTGACATAAATGCACAATGGTCACCCTGGCATATCGCGAGTGGAGCTCGATATCTCAACACTCCCCCTCGAGCTCAATCCCAATTCCTGCACACCAAGCAGGTCTCTGAACTTGCGCAGCTTCTTTGTGCCCAATGCTTTCGTGAATATGTCAGCTACCTGATCCTCTGTGTGTTGACATAAACTAGATCAATAAGACCTAGTAAAACCTTCTCCTGCACATAGTGATAATGCACCTCAATGTGCTTTGTTCTAGCATGATAGACTGGGTTATTTGCCAAGTGTATGCTGCTCATGTTGTCACAATAAATGACAATTGGTCCATCTGTAGACTGATGCATATCATAGAGTAGCTTATGCAACCAAGCTACCTCACATGCAGCCATTGCTGCACCCTTGTACTCAGCCTCTGTGCTCGACACTCCCAAATGTAGGCTGTTTCTTGCTGCTCCAAGTGACTGGAGCACTCCCAAAAGAGAACACATATCCACTGGTAGATCGTATATCAGAAATACTACCAGCCCAATCAGCATCAGTGTATCCATGCAACTGTATCTGAACCCCAGCCTCATAAAATAGTCCATACTGCAATCTGGACTTCACATACCTGAGTATGCATCTAGCCGCATCCAAATGCGGTTTCCTTGGAGCCTGCATAAACTGACTTACCAATCCAACAGCATAGCTTAGATCTGGCCTGGTAATAGTCATATAAATCAAACTTCCTACTATGTGTCTGTACATAGTAGGGTCTTCCAAAAGCTCACCTGCATCAGTGCTCAGCTTCACATTTTGCTCCAAAGGAATTGAAATAGACTTACAGCCTGTCATCCCATATTTGGACAGCATGTCCAATCCATACTGCCTCTACAAGAGCTGTATCCCACTTGGTGATCTAATCACCTCAATGCCCAAGAAATAACGTAGCTCTCCCAAATCCTTCATCTCAAACTTCTGCCTCAATAGCATTTTCACATGAAGGATATGTTCATCACTATCACCTGTGATGATCAAATCATCAACATAAATGACAAGCAGCATAATCCCTTTCTCTGTTTTTCTCACATAGAGTGAGAAATCTGCCTTGGAAATCTGAAAGCCAATAGTGACAAGATACTGTCCTATCTTGACAGACCATGCTCTAGGTGCTTGCTTCAAGCCATACAAGGCTTTCTTCAACCTGCAAACAAACTCAGGATGAAGAGCATGAACATAACCTAGTGGCTGCTCCATAAAGACCTCTTCTTGCAAATCACCATGCAAGAAGGCATTCTTTACATCCATCTAATGTAAAGACCATCCCTTTGATGCAGCCATAGCAATGGATGCTCTTACGGCTTCCATCCTTGCAACTGGACTGAAAGTTTCTTCATAATCAATGCCATATGTCTGTGCATACCCCTTGACAACTAATCTTGCCTTGTATCTATTCACAGAACCATCTGCATTGTGCTTGATCTTGTAAACCCATTTACAGCCAATTGCATTCTTGTCTTTAGGCAAAGGCACCAATTCCCATGTAGCATTTGCTTCCAAGGCATCCATTTCTTCATCCATGGCTTTCTCCCATTTTTCATTTCCCATGGCTTACTCAAAAGAAGTGGGTTCTGGTTCCTGTATCACTTTGACCATATAAGCATAGTGAATGGCTGTAAATTCATCATATTTCAGCCTATCCATAGGATACCTAAAAAGGAATACCCAACTCATCATCAATGCTCTGTTCTGAGCCGCTGGATTCAGCATCCACATAAGAGTGACCTGCATTCACATCAAACGTGGGCTGATCTACCTTCTCTTTTCCTTTTCGTGATACCTACGTACCACTATCTGCATTGCTTTGAGGAGATTCTCCTGATCTCAATCTGCCTGTCCATGGTGAAGTATGTGAACCACTGCTAGAGGACACTCTAGGTCCACTAATATTTTGTGATTGCTGCTGTGAATTCTGTGCAGCATTACCATTTTGTACATCTACATCAATCATCACATTTACTGGTTTATACCAGCTGCTCACATCAAAAACAACATCTCTGCTCATTGTAAACTTACAAGTAGAAGGGTTATAGCATCTATACCCTTTCTGCTATAGAGAATAACCAATAAAGATGCACTTCTCAGCTTTTGGATCCGACTTGGACCTCAACTCATCTAACACATGGACATAGGCAATGCAACCAAAAATTTTCAAATGAGAAATGTCTGGTTTCCTACTAGTATACATCTCCTTTGGGGTCATGCCATGTATTGCTGCAGTGGGAGTCCTGTTCATTATATAAACTGCTGTAGCAACTGCTTCAGCCCAATAATAATCCGGTAGATCTTTTTCATTTAGCATGGCCCGAGATACCTCTCCAATATGCCTGTTTTTCCTTTCTGCAATTCCATTTTGTTGTGGGGTATGACTGCTTGAATATTGCTGCTTTATACCATGCTCCTGCAAGAACCTTGCAAACTCATTTGAGAGGTACTCTCCCCCTCCATTTGACCTTAGGCATTTTATTTGCAGGCCTGTTTCTTTTTTAAAGCTTTGAAGTGCCCAAACACTTCACTTTTCTTTTTCATAAGATACACCCAAAGTTTTCTGCTGAAGTCATAAATAAATGTGACAAAATAGTGACAGCCTCCAATAGATGCAGCTTTAGTAGTCCACACATCAAAGTGGATTAATTCCACTGGCTTTTTACTCTCTTGAACATGCCTAGGAAAAGGTTTCCTTGCCTGTTTCCCAAATTGATAGGCTTCACAAACCTTGTGCATTTCTGCAACCTTGAATTTAGGCAATCCTGCAACAATATTTTGGGATTGCATTGATTTAAGTCGTTGTATATTAACATGACCAATGCGTTTGTGCCAGATATCAATATCTGCAATGACACCGGTCCCATGTGCAAACATTGCTGCACTCAATTTAGGCATGTCCGCATCTAACATAAACATCCTGCCCTTCTTCTTTCCTTTTGCTATCAAGCGATCATTATTTTTCATATCCTCAACAAAGCATCCATGAGGATTAAATCTTACCTGCAAGCCCTGCTCAACCATTTGACCAACAGAAACCAGGTTCTAGGTGATGTTCGGGACATGAAATACATCGGACAGGTATTTCTTTTTCCCATCCTGCATAGACAAAGGAATTTTACCAATCTGCACAATAGGATGTGCAGTATCATCACCAGTCTCCACAAATCCTGGCTTTCCCATTTTCCTTGCATCTTGCATCCATTCTGCATGACTTGTCATGTGGTTTGATGCACCTGAGTCAACATACCACACATCATTTCGTTCTTCTGCACTTGTCACAGAATTGGTCATATGCTGCACCATAAACAGATGCTCATTTCTGTCATCACCCTGTCTACTGGAAGATGCATAATTGCCTTGCTGCAATTTTCCATTCATAATGTCATTTTGCTTTTTGTAGCAGTCCTTAGCCATATGACCCATTTTACCACAATAGTAGCATTCATCATTGTTGTTTGCATTTTGGCCTCTCTGCCATCCACCAGGGCCTCTTTGGCTCCCCCTGCCTCTAGAGTTACCACGTCCTCCTGCATAGGACTAGTTTTCTTGAGTTTGCTGCATATTCTGATTTCTACCATGGCCTGCAGATCGGCCTGCTCTACATCTGGCTCTACCTCTTCCAGCATTTAAGTAGAAGACAGTTTCTTTTGAAGTTCCTCCTGAAGAAGATGCACCCCCATTTCTCTGCTCTTCAAAAACTAGAAGAGCAAACAACTCTTCAAAATCAGGAAATTTTTCACGGATGGCAATGGATGTCCAAAATTGTGCATAATCCTTTCCTAGACCATTCAAGGTCACAGAAACTAGATCATCATCTTCCACTGGCGACCCAATGGAAGCAAGTGCAGCTGCAATTTTCTTCACCTTCATGTGGTAGTCATTTATGCTCAAATTTTATCTCTGCACATTGTGCAACTCTTGTTTGAGCTGCATTTTCCTGGCTTGCATATTTGTGCTGTACATTTTTGCCAAAGTATCCCATGCCTCCTTTGGCATACTTGCATCCTGAATATGCACAATCATAGAGTCTAAAATACTGATAGACAGCCAGTACATAACTTTTCTAGCTCTCTCATGCCATCCTTTAAATGCTTGCATTTCCTGTTGATTGGGAACATTAGGAAGGACAGGTTCTTCTTCATTTCCTGTAATGAACTCCCAATAGCCTTTTCCCATAAGGAAGTTCGTCATTCTAAACTTCCATGCCTGGAAGTTGTTCTTGTCAAGCTTTTTAGTGACAATCTGTGAAAGAGAATCAGATGCCATTACAGAACACTGCAAAATATTCTGTCACTGCAAAGAACACAGCTTTTGCCTCACACGGGCAGATCTGCAAAACTGACAAAAGTGGTATTTCACCACACAGTCACTTCCTAGTGACAATTTTGCATCAACAGGCAACAAGCATGATTCTACAACTCCCAATATCTCTGCACATAGGCATACGATGCAATTTTTGTGGCAAACTTTCACCGACTAGCCACGCAGTGGTCGCACAACCAAAACAGGGCCTTTTTCTGAGTGCCTGCGAAGAACTTTTGCCTTCAAAACGGGCCCTAAAATGGCCTCGAATCAGAAAAATAAAGTCACCACACCGCGAAGGCCATCTCAATCTGAGACAGTGCACTCTTGCACTTCTGGCTGTGCTACCTGCAGAGATTTGCTCCCAAACTCGAAATAGGAAAGCAACACTGGTCCTCCTACCAGGACACCACGAACTTGGTTTGCTTTCTTGAGCACCTTACCATGAACAAGGCTCTGATACCATGAGAAGATAGTGAGAGAGAGGGAAGGAGTCTCACTTGCGGCTTTCTCACATGCACAATGGGGAAATACACACAAAGGTGGAGGCTGAAAACAGTTTTCCTCTTCTTAGTTGTGAAAGCCAAAAGAAATCTAGTACAAAGAAATAGCAGAACCCTATATGTGGGTCTCAAACCAAACTCAACTTACTAAGGTGGCATACTAACTGAGCCACAAACTAGAGTAGATAAGGATAGCTGTCATCCAGCTATTATTCGTGGGCGGTGTACCAACCGCATCTGCAGCTAATAAGTCGGTGACATAAATGCACAACGGTCACCCTGGCATATTGTGAGTGGAGCTCGATATCTCAACACCCCTACCCTTAATAGAAACAATGTTGGAAAAGGTGGCAGGATCCGAAATATATAGCTTCTTGGATGGCTTTAGTGGCTATAACCAAGTGCAAATTGCTCCTCAAGACTAATCAAAAACAACGTTTGCTACAGAATGGGGTATTTTTGCATATAGAGTCATGCCATTCGCTCTTTGTAATGCCCCAGCCACATTCCAACAAGTCATGTTCACAGCTTTCAAGTCATTTTTGAATAAGTTTTTATAGGTGTTCTTGGATGATTTGTGCATCCATTCAAACAAACAGGACCACTTCAAATGTCTTGAAGAAGTACTAATCAAATGTAGGGAGTATGACATCTCCCTAAATCCAACAAAATGCCAGTTCATGGTCACCCACGGAGTTGTTTTGGGACACATCGTCTCTCAACATGGGATTGCAACTGACATGGACAAAATCAAAACCATCATGGAATTACCTCCTCCTACAAATTCCAAAGGTGTACAGGTCTTTATGGAACATGCCGGCTATTATAGAAGATTTATATTGCAGTATGCCATGAGAGTCAGACCACTTTACAAATTATTAGTGGAGTTCTTATGGACCGAAGAGTGCGACCAAGCCTTTGAGCTTTTAAAGTGGCGCCTAATCACAGCACCCATCCTTATATCTTCCAATTTGGATATTTATTTTCATGTTCATACTGATGGATCCAAGTATGCAATTGGGAGTGTGCTTTGTCAACCTGGTGAACATAAGAAAGACTACACCCTCTACTTCGCCAGTCGACAACTCAATGATGCAGAGATCAACTATACAAGCACAGAGAGAGAAGCCCTAGCAATGGTGTACAGTGTAAAGAAATTTCGGCACTATCTATTAGCAAATGATTTTGCCTTCTACACCGACCATCAAGCATTGCTTTATCTTGTGAACCATCCGTGTACAATAGGAAGAATAACTAGATGGCTCCTCTTGCTTCAAGAATTCAACTTCAAAATCGTGGTCTGCAAAGGTGCCCAATACTACATTGCCGACCACATGTCTCGAGTCAAGTTGAGAGAAGAAGCCACTAGAGTAGAAGACGACTTACCAAATGCCACACTATTTCAAATAGATGTTGTTCCAGAATGGTGCGGGGATATCGTTGGGTGCTTGATGGCAGGAAGAACACCCCCTGACATGAAAGCAGTAGATGCCAAAATATTGATTCTAAAGGCTGCACCCTATCAACTCATTGCAAGACAACTGTACAAGATGGGCAAGGACCAGATCTTAAGAAGATGTGTAATGCCTCATGAGATCATGCCAATCCTGAGTGAAGTCCATGAAGTCATTGCAGGAGGACACTTCCAAGGGGAAGCCACAGCAAGAGAAGTTCTCCTCACAGGCTACTGGTGGCCAACACTATGGGCAGATGCCTATGAATATGTAAAAGGCTGTGATGTATGCCAACGGACTATTAAACCACAACACAAAGACTTCAATCCCCTAACTCCAATTGTTGCACAAAAACCATTTGAAAAATGGGGGATTGACTATGTGGGTCCCATACATCTAGCAGCAAAAGGAACACATGCACGCTACATCATTGTGGTCACTAATTACTTTACAAAATGGGCTGAAGCTAAAGCAGTTAGAAAGGTAGATGCCAAAAGCATAGCAAGATTCTTATACGAAAATGTGATCACCCGATTCGGATGCCCCAGTGAAATTGTGTCGGATAGAGGCACTCATTTTGTCAATGAGGTAATCCAAGAACTCTTGTCTAGCTTCATGGTAATCCATAGAAAAAGCACACCCTACTACCCCCAAGGGAACGGACTAGCAGAATCCACCAACAAAACAATATGCGTTATCCTCACGTGTACGGCCTTGAAGCTATGGTCCCACTCAAATTTGTAATACCAAGTCTATGCATCACAGTATAGGAAGGCATGGGTGACCATGAATCCTTGAAAGAAAGGCTCTATCAGTTGGAGAGGCATACAGAGACAAGACTAGCCACCTACCATGCCATGACAATAGAAAAACACAGAAGAAAGGCATGGTTTGATAGAAATCTGAAAGCTAAAGACATCAAGGAAGGTGACTTAGTCCTGTTATACAATGCCAAAGCACACAAGGGAAAATTGAAGTATCTAGGTTAAGGACTGTACCGAGTACGAAAGATGAATCGCATTGGAGCTATGCTGCTAGAAACATTGGATGGTCCAATTCAACACAACAGTAAAGGAGCCGATTGAAGCACTACTACATCAACACGCAAGCCATCCCTGACAAAAATGAAGATTTGGGAAACCAAGTCTTCCTTAGTTAGGATTAGATTGTATCACGAGCACTCACTTGCATATGTACGTCTTTGCACGTATAGGTAGCATCAATCGATTTTACCTAGGGCTCAGAAGTGATGAATGAGTTCTAGCTGCCCTATGAAAATACCAGCAAAAAGGCATATAGTTAGTCCCTACCTTGCTACTAGGTGACATGAACTCACACGCTTTCGCTTAGACACATAGATGATTACATGAATAATTGTACCACACACTTTCATTCCACACTCTCAAAGCATGTATAAAAATAGATCTCTCTCCCACACACACACACAGAAAGGTCATCCCGGCATGCCAATCAATCTAATGATCAATGATACACTAAATGCACATTGATGCAGGTCTAGAAAAGGTGCCACCACTAAAGAGGATACGCAGAAAGAGCCCACTGCCTCAACCACAGGACCCCCTCCAAAGTTCACAGCCATCTACATCCTCTCAACCACGGAGACCACAGGCACTCATGGTCCAAAGCGATAGCTCCGAAGAAGATTCAGTGCATGACCAAGCAGAACAAATGCAACCCCACTACCTACACAGCCATTGACAAGGCCTAATCACTGGAACTTGTCTGGCCACCCACATTGACTTATGCTCTTTCCCAGGAAGCAACATCTTACTTAGAGCAACGGGATCTAGGTAGTTTGCATGAGAGCCTCAAATACTTGGAGGATGCAGTCCTACCTTGACAACCTACATCAAGGACTTTCTCCATTCTTACTACTCTAGCAATGCAAAGGATGGCAAGTACGGTACAATCACTGTACAGCAGAGCCCACTCAACATTATCCTCAACAATACAATCATTCAAAGGGCTTTCTCACTACCAAAACAAGGTGGCAAATACCCTAAATGGTTTGCTGATGCAAAGTTTATCGAAGTATAGTCTCTCCTCACCAAGGGCACACTGATCCATAGAGATGGCATATTGCTTCGCACAATCCTTAATCATCGCCTCAAGAAAGTAGCACAATTCCTATCCACAATATGGGAATTAAAATGGCAAAGATCACTCCCTTCCACTCCGTACATTTGTTTTGTTGAGTAGGAAGCTAAAACAAGACTGGGTCCAGCACTTTGTCATTTTCTTTACCAAGAAACTTGATGGTTCTTTAGGCCAAAAATGTAAAATTCCACACTTATTGGCTATAATCATCAAAAAAGAACTACAAGAAAGAGAAATGACTCTGCCCCACCAGTCACGAAAACCAATTGAGGAGTTGGACATACCCTTCTCACCAGTATGGGAGCCATCACCAACTTCTCCAACTCACATTGATAAGTGCACATGCCTTAGTAGAAGTACCTATTCTAGAGGTCGGGATTGCAAAATTGCCCCACGAGATGCTACAGCTCAGTGCACAATTACAACCAATAAGTCTCCACCAATAGCCCTAACCAGAGCTCGAGATAAGATTGGCACCCAAACCTGAGGAAAGATCGGCACCAGAGCCTAAGACTACATCGGAACTCCAACTTCCTATCAACGCCATGCCAGTCAATGAGCCACAAGGGAGCTAGTGCCCGATCAGTAGTATGACTATTGTACACAAGGGACTGAAATGCCATTGGAACAACCTCCCCCAAGTACTACAGAATCATGGGATGGCTAGATGGGCACCACTTGTATCAACAATATCGCCATACCTCATTACCGTCTGTCATTCTCCAACATCAAGCTAGCCAAATGATCCAAATGTCAGAACTATTCACTAGCTTGGCCAAGGAAGAATATGCAAGAGAATCGGAAAGGCAGACTGCATTAGAAATCGAAGACCAATTCCAAGCAATCACCATAGCGGTCAAGGCACTTTGGGCACAGATAGATGAGAAGGAGGTAGAAGAAGTGCGCATGAACCAAGCTCTCCAAGCTCAAGAGAAGGTAGTAAGGGATGTGACCTCCAACCTCCACCAAAGTCAAACACAGCTGACTGCGGCAGTAGAAGCAACGGAAATCCTACAGACCTACTATAATTCCTTGGCATCTGTGCATGCGCAATAGACAAAGGTAGTGGCATAAGCTCAACTCACTCTAATTCACAAAGAAGAAGAGATCCAGGATTGCAAAGACAAGATTGAAGACATGAAACAATCTTTAGCAGTACGTGCCTTCAGCATTGATGAGCTTACAAGGGAATGCATAATCTTAAAAGACCAACTTGCTATCATTCAGGAGGCTAGCACTTCACAAGCACAAGTCTTGGACCAATGGTCCAATACCACTGAAGACATTCCTGAACAGGCAAACGTCACCTTGCAAATGAGAAAGCTTAAGGAGGCATACACAACCATCTACCATCAATACAAAGAAAAAATGAATGAGATGCACTCCCAAAAAATAATCATCTCCAAGCTTGAACTCCAATTGCTAGTGCACAACAATGAGGCATTGGAAGACAACACCAATGACGCCCCACTACAATGCACAACAGTGGTGTACCAAGAGCTTGTGGCTGCTCTACAAGTGGAAGATCACCTCAACGCTCGCGTGCTTATCCAATGGAAGCAACTCCAAATCAGGATCATATCTGCTCATCCAACAATCAACTGGGAATGTTCCATTGGGACTTAAACCCCGTGCATAATTTGTCAAGACTTGTTTGAAGATGAGAAAAATATCTTCTGCCTGTCTACCCATGCTGGGTTTATAACACTTAGGACGGATGCTTTCATTACATATGTCTGCCTCATGGGTAGTCCTCCCCTCAGGGTTATTGTAGGTTTGTTGCCATTGCTACAATGGCCATCCCTATTATTTGCACGGCACGACATAATCGACATCCCACCCATGCCGCTGATCATCCCATCGCACCAACAAAAAGAAGTGTCAGAAGATGACAAGGCCTATCTCATATCCAACTTCCCATATCTAACCACTCTTTTTGCCAACATCATAACCTCACTTCCACTTGCTGCTACCACCCTCTTAACCTTCCCCGAGCTCCATCCTAACATCTATTCCCTCCATCGTCTCTTTGCTCATGCCTCTCACCATTTTCAACTAACCTAACAATCACAAACTTACGAGCCCCTCACATCTAGCTTTTCCCCCTCCCTTGCTAATCCTACCCTTGAGGATTACCAAGCTGCTCAAACCATTTGCCCACTTCTTCCCCACCTCCCCTCTGCTCCCCCTTCCGCCACTATCACTTTGCCATATTTCTCCCCAATGTCCCCCGATTCTCTCCTTGACCCACCATCATCACCTCCGACACTTCTGGTGCTTCCATCCATAGAAAATGACACATATTTTATTTTGAATATTAGGATCTGGATAATCCAATTCATATGCCCATGCCAAGTTCCAATGATGGGTATGATTTTGATGAGATACCACTTCCCAGTAACCCCATCAAGGAATTATGGAGCAAATATCGTGATATGAAAGCTCGAGGTGGATGGACCCTGGACAACTTTCCTACCAACCTTCATCAGCGTCAAATTAGTGAAGGTTGGATTAGCAAGTTGGATCCACAACTTGATTGGTTCTGTCCCAAGCTCTTTGATGTAATCTTCTTAAAGGAGTACTTACGGGCACCTCCATGTCTCAGAATCCATCCCAAGTTCTATGCAGTTCCACGGCATAAAAAATGGGAAGCCAACATACACACTTTGGCTGAAGATCGAGTCATTAATTAGCCAATGATCGAACCCTACTTTGGTGTAGAATGGAATATCCAAGGCACAATGGTCCAAGCACTTCAGTAGCATGAACAAATAATGCGCTGCAACATTGATCGCTTCCTTCACCAAAGTGCTATATTCTGTAAAACATTGGAATTCATTCTGGAGGTCCCATGTTACCTCGATTCCCATTTGCCTCCACTCAGCTTTAATCCCAATGAAAGGGTTGATGCTCAGATTATAAGCAGGCTCTATCAAAGAGTGATCTTCTTAGAGGCACGCCACATATCTCTGTTTGAGCAAATGGTGGATACAGGCTAGCTAGAAACTGCGCAAAAATTGTATGGTGCTAAGGCTTTATAGCAGGATCGACTGGCATGACACAAGTTCCACAGCCACTGGGGACTAAAAACATGGCAACCCAGGTACATGATCTCAATAAGCCATAACCCGAGGATGGGTAATAAAATGGATCTGGGAGTATGTTGACTCTGTGCCAACATGAACTTATGTAGAAAGAGAATGTGATACAACTTTGTGTTAGAACTTTGTGATACAACTTTGTGTTACAACTTCTACATGTAGAAAGAGAATGTGTTACAACTTTGTGATACAACTTTGTGTTACAACTTCTACATGTAGAAAGAGAATGTGTTACAACTTTGTGATGCAACTTTGTGTTACAACTTTGTGATACAACTTTGTGTTACAACTTCTACATACAACTTCAACTTTGTGATACAACTTTGTGTTATGACTTTGTCTTACAATTCCTACATGCAGAGAGAGAAGCTCTCCAACTTGTATAAATACCCCATAATGGAATGAAGCCCAGACTATTTGGGGCATTGTGTTGAGTCTACTTTGGTATTCCAAGCATTTGTCTCAAGTTTCCATGCTTCCTTGCACTCCACGTCCAAAAGCATGTCCTAACCTTGCAATTCCTCCTCCCCTCTCCTCCAACCTTGCAACCCATCCTTTCCCTCTCCTCCTCCCTCCTCCTCCTTCCTCCTCCTCCTCCCTCCTCCTTCTCCTCCCTCCTCCTCCTCCCTCCTCTCCCTTCTTTTCCCCATGCTCTTACACCTTCTTCCTCTCCCACTCCTATGCTCCCCCTAAACCCTTTGATGATCTACGAGAGAGACGAGTTCTCCACTAGGTACTCTACCCTTAACCTTGGATCCTCCTTCTAACCCTAGACTCCTTCTAAACCTTGGAACCTCCTTCTAAACCTTGGAACTCCTTCTAAACCCTGGAACCTCCTTCTAACCCTAGAAGCTCCTTCTGAACCTTGGATCCTCCTTCTAACCCTGGACTCCTTCTAAACCCTGGAACCTCCTTCTAAACCCTAGAACTCCTGTTAAACCCTGGAACCTCCTTCTAAACCCTGGAACTGCTTCTAAACACTGGAACCTCCTTCTAACCCTAGAACCTCCATCTAACCCGTTTAGTGTTGTGTTGAATTGGACTCCATCCAATGTTTCTAGTAGCACAGCTCCGATGGGATTCATCTTTCATACTCGGTAGGGTCCTTGACCTAGATACTTTAGTTTCCCCTTGTGTACTTTGGCATTGTATAACAGGACTAAGTCACCTTCCTTGATGTCTTTAGCTTTCAGATTTCTATCAAACCATGCCTTTCTTCTCCCTTTTTCTATTGTCATGGCATGGTAGGTGACTAGTCTTGTCTCTATATGCTTCTCCAACTGATAGAGCCTTTCTTTCAAGGATTCATGGTCACCCATGCATTCTTGTATTGCGATGCGTAGACTTGGTATTACAAATTCAAGTGGGACCACAGCTTCAAGGCCGTACACCAATTGAGAAGGTGTGTTCCCTGTACTGACCTTGAATGTGGTTTTGTATGCCCATAAGGTAGCATTCAGTTTCTCTGCCCAATTAGAACACTGTGGTTCTACTACCTTGGTGAGGATAATGCATATTATTTTGTTGGTGGATTTTGCTAGTCCATTCCCTTGGGGGTAGTAGGGTGTGCTTTTTCTATGGATTACCATGAAGCCAGACAAGAGTTCTTGGATTACCTCATTGACAAAATGAGTGCCTCTATCCGACACAATTTCAATGAGGCATCTGAATAGGGTGATCACATTTTCGTATAAGAATCTTGCTGTGCTTCTGGCATCTGCCTTTCTGACTGCTTCAGCTTCAGCCCATTTTGTAAAGTAATCAGTGGCCACAATGATGTAGCATGCCTGTGTTCCTTTTGCTGCTAGATGTATGGAACCCACATAGTCAATCCCCCATTTTTCAAATGGTTTTTGTGCAACAATTGGTGTTAGGGGATTGAAGTCTTTGTGTTGTGGTTTAGTAATTTGTTGGCATACATCACAGCCTTTTACATATTCACAAGCATGTTTATTGTGGATGTTTTTGCCGGTCCCTCATAGATTGGAGTTTCTCCAATGCTATCGGTTTCTTGAACTTTAGATTCTCTAACTGGTCTTGGCATTGCTATTGGCACACTACCACTTGTATAATTCTTGAAGTATTCTGGCACTTCGCGAAGATCGGCCTCTGATGGGGTTGAACTAGCCTGACATGTGTCATGTGTACTGGGTGGCATAGTTGCATTTATTAATTTGTTAGGCTCTTCTTGACTTTATTTTTCTGAAGTCTCTTGATCGGCACATGTGGCTTATATTTATGAAACTTCTTATGCTGGGTACTGTGGGGTAACTTTTCCACTGGTAAGGTGTTTCCAAGTAAGGCTTCATTTGCTGTGCATACTCCCAGTTCCTCAGGGGACCATTTAAGAGGTGGTGGTTCTGATTTTGAGGGAGCTGACTTTGCAAGGTACAATTTGACAATCCTTTTTTGGACTCGTTCGAATTCATTGAAGTGCTCGGCCTTGGCTTTTCTGTAATTTCCTCCTTCAGCTTTCTTGTGGGATCTTCTACTATTATTCAACTGCGGAGGTTCAACTTTTGGGAGCTCGACTGCCATTAGGGCATGCAGAATGGCTAAGTGATTATCAAAGATTTGATCTTCAATTTCAGCATTTGCAGCCTCTGTTTCAAGGTTCCAAGGAAAATTTGAGTCATCATTGGTATTGGTACCTTCTTTAGGTTCATTATCCCACTTGAGGTTAGTCATAAAGAATGGCATCTCTAGATCGATTGGTTCTTCATGTTGGAGTGGAGGATCTACTTGTAGTGCCTTAGCATTGATCTGTGAGAAGATGGGGTCTAATGAATGGTAGTTGTCGATGGTTGCCAATGTTTATATCCAGTTATTAACATTGCTTTATGAGTCACCTACTATGGCATGTTGTTGCAAGGGAGCTGATTTGCTTGAGATTGTTGTTGAAGATGCGTCATCCAATGCTCTAAGAACAATTGGTTTAATAGCTCTTGTCCCCACATTCACCCTGATTGCAGTGTCTCAATTTTGGATTGTCAGTCTATCAGTTCCCTAGTCATGGAGGACTGATGCTTCCCGTAGCCAAGGATGTCCTAGTAAGATTTGATAGGATTTTTTGGGGAGATCCAAGATTGTGAATTGAAGGGAAAAGCGGACTCCTGCAATCTTTGTGGACACGCCATTCACTATTCCCAAGGGTTTAGCCCGTGAATTATCCCCATGTAGCATTTGCTTCCAAGGCATCCATTTCTTCATCCATGGCTTTCTCCCATTTTTCTTTTCCCATGGCTTGCTCAAAAGAAGTGGGTTCTGGTTCCTGTATCACTTTGACCATATAGGAATAGTGAGTGGCTATAAATCCATCATATTTCAACCTATCCATAGGATACCTAGCTTTCGTAGACCTGCGCAAAGTAGGCTCACTTCTAGTGCTCTGAAAACATCCCTGGTCTTCCTTACTCCAGGTGTAACAATAGAAGGAATACCCAACTCATCATCAATGCTCTGTTCTAAGCCATTAGATTCACCATCCACATAAGAGTGACCTGCATTCACATCAAACATGGGCTGACTACCTTCTCTTTTACTTTTCGTGATACCTGCATACAACTATCTGCATTGCTTTGAGGAGATCCTCCCGATCTCAATCTACTTGTCCATGGCGAAGTATGTGAACCACTACTAGAGGACACTATAGGTCCACTAATATTTTCTGATTGCTACTGTGAATTCTGTGCAGCATTACCATTTTTTGCATCTACATCATCAATCACATTTACTAGTTTATACCAGCTGCTCATCTCATCAAAAACAACATCTCTGCTCACTTTAAACTTATAAGTAGAAGGGTTATAGCATCTATACCCTTTTTGCTACAGAGAATAACCAATAAAGATGCACTTCTCAGCTTTTAGATCCAACTTGGACCTCAACTCATTTGGCACATGAACATAGGCAATGCAACCAAAAATTATCAAATGAGAAATATCTAGTTTCCTACCAGTATACATCTCCTCTGGCGTCATGTCATGTATTGCTGCAGTGGGAGTCGTTCATTATGTAAACTGCTGTAGCAACTGCTTCAGCCCAATAATAATCTAGTAGGTCTTTTTCATTTAGCATGGCCCGAGATACCTCTCCAATATGCCTGTTTTTCCTTTTTGCAAGTCCATTTTGCTGTGGGGTATGATTGCATGAATATTGCTGCTTTATGCCATGCTCCTGTAGGAACCTTGCAAACTCATTTGAGAGGTACTCTCCCCCTCCATTTGACCTTAGGCATTTTATTTGCAGGCTTGTTTCTTTTCCAACCGTAGCTTTAAAAGCTTTGAAGTGCCCAAACACTTCACTTTTCTTTTTCATAAAATACACCCAAACTTTTCTACTGTAGTCATCAATAAAAGTGACAAAATAATGATAGCCTCCAATAGATGCAGCTTTAGTAGTCCACACATCAGAGTGGATTAATCCCAATGGCTTCTTACTCTCTTGAACATGTCTAGGAAATGGTTTCCTTGCCTGTTTTCCAAATTGACAGGCTTCACATACCTTACGCATTTCTGCAACCTTGAATTTAGGCAATCCTGCAACAATATTTTGGGCTTGCATTGATTTAAGTCGCTGTACATTAACATGACCAATGCATTTATGCCAGATATCAATATATGCAACTACACTTGTCCCATGTGCAAACATTGCTGCACTCAATTCAGGCATGTCCGCATCCAACGTAAACATCCTGCCCTTCTTCTTTCCTTTTGCTATCAAGCGACTGTTATTTTTAATATCCTCAACAAAGCATCCATGAGGATTAATTCTGACCTGCAACCCCTACTCAACCATTTGACCAATAGCAACTAGGTTCTTGGTGATGTTCGGGACATGAAATACATCAGGCACATATTTCTTTTTCCCATCCGGCATAGACAAAGGAATTATACCAATCTACACAATAGGATGTGCACTATCATCACCAGTCTCCACAAATCCTAGTC
This sequence comes from Dipteris shenzhenensis, assembly GCF_047967505.1. Classification (NCBI taxonomy): domain Eukaryota; kingdom Viridiplantae; phylum Streptophyta; class Polypodiopsida; order Gleicheniales; family Dipteridaceae; genus Dipteris; species Dipteris shenzhenensis. The sequence continues at coordinate 45,243,958 of NC_141619.1, read as the reverse complement.
TTTCCATTTTCCTTACATCCTGCATTCATTCTACATGACCTGTCATGTGGTTTGATGCACCTGAGTCAACATACCACACATCATTGCTTTCTTCTGCACTTGTCACAGAATTGGTCATGTGCTGCACCATAAACAGATGCTCATTTCTGTCATCACCCTGTCTACTAGAAGATGCATAATTCCCTTGCTGCAATTTTTCATTCATGATGTCATTCTGCTTTTTATAGTAGTCTTTAGCCATATGACCCATTTTACCACAAGTAGTAGCATTCAACATTGCTGTTTGCATTTTGACCTCTCTGCCATCCACCATGACCTCTTTGGCTCCCCCTGCCTCTAGAGTTACCACGTCCTCCTCCATAGGACTGGTTTTCTTGAGCTTGTTGCATATTTTGATTTCTACCATGGCCTCCAGATCGGCCTGCTCTACCTCTGTCTCTACCTCTTCCAGCATTTGAGTAGAAGACAGTTTCTTTTGAAGTTCCTCCTGAAGGAGATGCACCACCATTTCTCTACTCTTCAGAAATTAGAAGAGCAAACAACTCCTCAAAATCAGGAAATTTTTCACGGACGGCAATGGATGTTCAGAACTGAGCATAGTCCTTTCCTAGACCATTCAAGGTCATAGAAACGAAATCATCATCTTCCACTGGCGATCCAATGGAAGCAAGTGCATCTACAATTTTCTTCACCTTCATGTGGTAGTCATTGATGCTTATATTTTCTCTTTGCACATTGTGTAACTCCTGCTTGAGGTGCATTTTCTTGGCTTGCGTATTTGTGCTGTACATTTTTGCCAAAGTATCCCATGCCTCCTTTGGCATACTTGCATCCTGAATATGCACAATCATAGAATCTGAAATACTAATAGACAACCAGTACATAAATTTTTTGGCTCTCTCATGCCATCCTTGAAATGCTTACATTTCCTGTTGATTGGGAACATTAGGAAGAACTAGTTCTTCTTCATTTCCTGTAATGAACTCCCAATAGCCTTTTCCTATAAGGAAATTCATCATTCTAAACTTCCATGCTTGGAAGTTGTTCTTGTCAAGCTTTTTAGTGAATCTGTGAAAGAGAATTAGATGCCATTACAGAACACTGCAAAATATTCTGTCATTGCAAAAAACACAGCTTCTGCCTCACAAGGGCAAATCAGCAAAACTGAAAAAGTTGGTATTTGACCACACAGTCACTTCCTAGTGATGATTTTGCATCAACAAGGAAAAACGATGATTTTGTAACTCCAAATATCTCTACGCACAGGCATATGATGCAATTTCTACAGCAACTTTTCACCGACTTGCAGAGCAGTGGTCGCATAGCAAAAACAAGGCCTTTTTCTCAGTGCTTGCGGAGAACTTTCGTGTCCAAGACGGGCCCCAAAATGGCCTCGAATCAAAAAAATAAAGTCAACAAGGGCTTTGCCCATGCTCGGAGCATATACTGCGCTCTTTCCACACCACGAAGGGCATCTCAATTTGAGACAGTGCACTCTTGCACTTTCCAGCTGAGCTACCTACAAAGATTTACTCCCAAACTCGAAAAAGGAAAGCAACACTGGTCCTCTTACTAGGATACCATGAACTTGGTTTGCTTTCTTGAGCTCCTTACCACAAACTAGGCTCTGATACAATGTGAAGATAGTGCAAGAGAAAGAAGGAGTCTCACTTGCGGCTTTCTCACATACACAATGGGGGAATACACACAAAGTTGGAGGCTGAAAATAGTTTTCCTCTTCTTAGTTGTGAAAGCCAAAAAGAACTCTGGAATAAAGAAATAGAAGAACCCTATATGTGGGTCTCAAACCAAACTCAGCTAACTAAGGTGGCATACTAACTTATCATCCAGCTATTATTCATGGGCGGTGTACCAACTGCATCTGTAGCTAACAAGTCAATGACATAAATGCACAACAGTCACCCTGGCATATCATGAGTGGAGCTTGATATCTCAACAAAGTGCGGGTGTGGATGTAGTGTTGTTGGGAGGGCTAGAGTGTGTTGAGATATCGAGCTCCACTAGCGATATGCTAGGGTGACCGTTGTGCATTTATGTCACCGACTTGTTAGCTGGAGATGCGGTTGGTACACCGCCCACGAATAATAGCTAGATGACAACTATCCTTATCTACTCTAGTTTATGGCTCAGTTAGTATGCCACCTTAGTTAGTTGAGTTTGTTTTGAGACCCACATATAGGGTTCTTCTATTTCTTTTGTACTAGAGTTCTTTTGGCTTTCACAACTAAGAAGAGGAAAACTATTTTCAGCCTCCACCTTTGTGTGTATTCCCCCTATTGTGTATGTGAGAAAGCTGCGAGTGAGACTCCTTCCCTCTCTCCCACTACCTTCACATGGTATCAGAGCCTTGTTCGTGGTAAGGAGCTCAAGAAAGCAAACCAAGTTCGCGGTGTCCTGGTAAGAGGACTAGTGTTGCTTTCCTATTTCGAGTTTGGGAGCAAATCTCTGCAGGTAGCACAGCCAGAAGTGCAAGAGTGCACTGTCTTAGATTGAGACGAGATGCCCTTCGTGGTGTGGCGAGAGCGTAGTATATGCTGCGAGGCCATTTCGGGGCCCATTTTGAAGGCGGAAGTTCTTCACAGGCACTCAGAAAAAGGCCCTGTTTTTGCTGTGCGACCACTGCTCGGCTAGTCGATGAAAAGTTGCCATAGAAATTGCATCATATGCTTGTGTGCAGAGATATTGGGAGTTGGAGAATCATGCTTGTTGCCTGTTGATGTAAAATTGTCACTAGGAAGTGACTGTGTGGTCAAATACCACTTTCGTCAGTTTTGCAGAACTGCCCGTGTGAGGCAAAAGTTGTGTTTTTTGCAGTGATAGAATATTTTGCGGTGTTCTATAATGGCATCTGATTCTCTTTCACAGATTGTCACTGAAAAGCTTGACAAAAATAACTTCTAGGCATGGAAGTTTAGAATGACAAATTTCCTTATGGGAAAAGGCTATTGGGAGTTCATTACAGGAAAGGAAGAAGAACCTGTTCTTCCTAATGTTCCCAATCAACAGGAAATGTAGGCATTTAAAGGATGGCATGAGAGAGCCAGGAAAGTTATGTACTGGCGATCTATTAGTATTTCGGAGTCTATGATTGTGCATATTCAGGATGCAAGTACGCCAAAGGAGGCATGGGATACTTTGGCAAAAATGTACAACACAAATACGCAAGCCAAGAAAATGCAGCTCAAACAGGAGTTGCACAATGTGCAGAGAGAAAATCTGAGCATAAATGACTACCACATGAAGGTGAAGAAAATTGCAGATGCACTTGCTTCCATTGGGTCGCCAGTGGAAGATGATGATCTAGTTTCTGTGACCTTGAATGGTCTAGGAAAGGATTATGCACAGTTCCAGACATCCATTGCCGTCCGTGAAAAATTTCCTGATTTTGAAGAGTTGTGTGCTCTTCTAATTTCTGAAGAGCAGAGAAATGGGGGTGCATCTTCTTCAGGAGGAACTTCAAAAGAAACTGTCTTCTACTCAAATGCTGTAAGAGGTAGAGGCAGAGGTAGAGGAGGCCGATCTGCAGGCCGTGGTAGAAATCAGAATATGTAGCAAACTCAAGAAAACCAGTCCTATGCAGGAGGACATGGTAACTCTAGAGGCAGGGGGAGCCAAAGAGGCCGTGGTGGATGGCAGAGAGGCCAAAATGCAAACAGCAATGTTGAATGCTACTATTGTGGTAAAATGGGTCATATGGCTAAGGACTGCTACAAAAAGCAGAATGACATTATGAATGGAAAATTGCAGCAATCTTCCAGTAGACAGGGTGATGACAGAAATGAGCATCTATTTATGGTGCAGCATATGACCAATTCTGTGACAAGTGCAGAAGAACGAAATGATGTGTGGTATGTTGACTCAGGTGTGTCAAACCACATGACAGGTCATGCAGAATGGATGCAGGATGCAAGGAAAATGGAAAAGCCAGGATTTGTGGAGACTGGTGATGATACTGCACATCCTATTGTGCAGATTGGTAAAATTCCTTTGTCTATGCAGGATGGGAAAAAGAAATACCTGTCCGATGTATTTCATGTCCCGAACATCACCAAGAACCTGGTTTCTGTTGGTCAAATGGTTGAGAAGGGCTTGCAGGTCAGATTTAATCCTCATGGATGCTTTGTTGAGGATATGAAAAATAACGGTCGCTTGATAGCAAAAGGAAAGAAGAAGGGCAGGATGTTTACGTTGGACGCGGACATGCCTGAATTGAGTGCAGCAATGTTTGCACATGGGACCGGTGTAGTTGCAGATATTGATATCTGGCACAAACGCATTGGTCATGTTAATATACAGTGACTTAAATCAAGGCAAGCCCAAAATATTGTTGCAGGATTGCCTAAATTCAAGGTTGCAGAAATGCACAAGATTTGTGAAGCCTGTCAATTTGGGAAACAGGCAAGGAAACCTTTTCCTAGGCATGTTCAAGAGAGTAAAAAGCCATTGGAATTAATCCACTCTGATGTGTGGACTACTAAAGCTGCATCTATTGGAGGCTGTCACTATTTTGTCACATTTATTGATGACTTCAGCAGAAAACTTTGGGTGTATTTTATGAAAAAGAAAAGTGAAGTGTTTGGGCACTTCAAAGCTTTTAAAGCTATGGTTGAAAAAGAAACAGGCCTACAAATAAAATGCCTAAGGTCAGATGGAGGGGGAGAGTACCTCTCAAATGAGTTTGCAAGGTTCTTGCACGAGCATGGTATAAAGCAGCAATATTCATGCAGTCATACCCCACAGCAAAATGGAATTGCAGAAAGGAAAAACAGGCATATTGGAGAGGTATCTCGGGCCATGGTAAATGAAAAAGATCTACCAGATTATTATTGGGCTAAAGCAGTTGCTACAGCAGTTTATATAATGAACAAGACTCCCACTGTAGCAATACATGGCATGGCGCTAGAGGAGATGTATACTGGTAGGAAACCAGACATTTCTCATTTGAAAATTTTTGGGTGCATTGCCTATATCCATGTGCCAGATGAGTTGAGGTCCAAGTTGGATCCAAAAGTTGAGAAGTGCGTCTTTATTGGTTATGCTCTGCAGCAGAAAGGGTATAGATGCTATAACCCTTCTACACGTAAGTTCACAGTGAGCAGAGATGTTGTTTTTGTTGAGATGAGCAGCTGGTATAAACCAATAAATGTAATGATTGATGTAGATGCACAAAATGGTAATGCTGCACAGAATTCACAGCAGCAATCACAAAATATTACTGGACCCAGAGTGTCCTCTAGCAGTGGTTCACATACTTCACCATGGACAAGCAGATTGAGATCAGGAGAATCTCTTCAAAGCAATGTAGAGAGTGGTATGCAGGTATCACGAAAAGGAAAAGAGAAGGTAGATCAGCCCATGTTTGATGTGAATGCAGGTCACTCTTGTGTGGATGGTGAATCCAGTGGTTCAGAACAGAGCATTGATGATGAGTTGGGTATTCCTTCTATTGTTACACCTGGAGTAAGGAAGACCAGGGTGTTGAGAGTTCACGCTCAACATCATGTGATCATGTGTGCATAGCACCATCACGTGATCATATGTGCATAGTACTAACCTTATAGAGTGCTATAAAGGAAAGGGTTAGATCCCCTAACCCTAACCCTAAAAGGGTTTGTATATATTCTATTTTTTCAACTAAATCTAGTGTACAGTTAGTCATTTGTGGTGTGCTCTCTAGCTGTGCCCTCTCTCCTCATCTCCACTCTTCTCCTCTCCACTCTTCATATTTTGTCATGGTATCAGAGCTTCCTTGCCTTCCGTTGAGGCATTGTGATTCTTGAGAGTGTGAGAGAGATTGTGAGATTGAGAGTTCTCGAGTGTTCTTGTGAGAGTTCACTTCCATAGAGAAATTTCCATCCATGAGAGATTGAGAGATTTCCGTTAATCTCCTTCCATTCGATTCATTGTTTCTTGAGAGATCTATTGTGAGAGATAGTGCTCTTCTTCCTTTGTAAATTTGAGTGATAGGGAAAGAGGTAGAGACCATTGAGAGATTGGGAAAGAGAGATTTTGAGAGAGACTAAATCTCTGAGTTGTGTGAAAGCTAGCATTTGGCTCTATCTTCACGGCTACAGTGACCTACTAGGTAGCTAGCCATAAGCTCTATTCCAATTGTGAGAGGAGCAATTCTACTCCAAGTGCAAGAGGCTCCTTTGACTTCAGCAACTGCATCTTCGTTCAACCTTCAACTGCATCTCCTCTACTGTGGCACAATCATTTGTGGAGAGGCACCTTGGCCTCGCCAAAGGCTATGACAAAGGTAGCTCCTCTTTGGTGGCCATACAGACCTGTAGCTTGGCCTCACTCCAACAGCAGTAGCAGTGATGGCACCTCCAGCAATGGCCCTCTCTACTACGACTTCTGCACAACCATCTCTCCAACCGGTAGCCTCAAAGCCCTCACGGAATCTCCAACTTCAAAGGCTCTTAGAGAACCTGAATTAGCGAGCTCCTATGCTAGCAATGGCCAACCTCCAAAGCCTCCACAACGCCGGTTCGCAGCCCCAGTACCAAAACCTCTCCATCGACAACAGCGCGATCACATGAAACAGCCTCAAGGGAGGCTCTCCAACAGCGCCACGGACGAGTAGCCAAGCCGAGGCTACATCATCAAGCTCCAGTAGCTGCGTCTAGCCATTAACGCATCTCCAAGCCAGGCCTCCTAAGTAGTGGCGGCCACCCGCTTCGAGCTCAACGACCGCCTCCGGACTTCATAGTAAAGCTCCTATAGCGAAGCCTCAGCGACGGATAGCTCCCATCGCACACGCCTAGCATCTTCCGGCTCCAACTGCATTTGCAAACCAATGTAGAGGAGCACAAACGCCTCGAAAATAGCTGCAACGACTCCTACGGCCAGCCATCTACCACAACGAGAGAGACGACAACGAAGGACAGAATCTTGAGATTCCGTCGGCATATTGTGGAGATTCCAGTCCTCTGTGTAACGCCACGTGGCATCCCACACTCAACCCAACCTTATCCTCAGGGTTACCACTCACCCCAGAAGTGGTTTGCAGGTTGACACGTGGCAGACCTTATCTGCCATGTCACCCTCGGGTGCCACATCATCAAGGCAATCAGCTTGACATGTCACTTTGCCACGTCAGTAGACACATCATCAGGCCATGTCATCAGCCATGTCACCTGCCACATCATCAGTGACACATCATCAGCCACATCACTTGTGCCATGTCAACATTACCACGTCACCTTGCTGACATCATCTGTGCCACCTCAGCAATCCAATCAACACTGACCCTCTATAGGCACAATCCCTTGCCAAAGCACACTGTGCACACACTGCATGTGCACACAGTTGCCACCTCAGCACAGAGCTTCATTGGCACACCTCTTGTTAAGCACAGTGCCACATCATCACTGCATGTGACTCACAGTGACACATCATCATTGAGCACCATTTGCACTCCTTTTGCCCCTCCACCTAGATCAAGTCGTATCTCTTGATCCAGGAAGAATTTGAGGGTGCTCCAAAAAGGAAAGTCGCTCGTTTTTTCATGCTCTACGTGCTCGTTACATCACGCACACATTTCGGTGCAAGTTACACTCACATTTGAGCCTCACCGACAAAACCACTTCCTTCACGCACATTTGCCTCTACATCGACGCATCTGAGCCATCACTTAAAAAGAACAAAAGAAAAGGAATTATTTGCTGCTCTTTCATCGATCGACGGTTGGTTTGGATCTAGATCAGAGTAGACTAGATCGCCATAGAGGGGACGCTTTGAATTCCCCAAGTTGCCAATCTAAGCCATGCCCGAAATTCCCGACTAGTACCTACTCGGAGTCAGTCCATACGCTCACATCCGATTTCACATCATTACATTACCTGAAACCTTACGTTCATCAGTTCAGTGAGCAAACTTCAGAGTTCAGAGGCATTGCAGATTGATTCAGTGGGTAGATAGCACTTGATTTCACACACACATGCCACCATTGTAAAGCCTATTTGGCTATCTCACGGCATCGTGCACATCATTTTTAGCCTTGTAAAGCCTCTTGGCTATTCCTAGCATCATTGCCACAAGCCTTGTAACACAGGTCAGATCTTATTTATTGCAGTTCTATCTTCAACGACGGTACATAGATTTCACTTGGCATCTTCAGTGTATTTGCAGTTGATTCATACAGAGTTTTTCAGGACACTTTTGAGTACATTGTTTGCACCATGTCGACTAGCAACCTCAATCTGGAGGCATCTGCTAAGTTAGACAACTCCAATTACGGTACATGGAAATATCGAATGGAGACCATTCTTGTGCTTCAGGACAAATGGGAGTATGTCGATGGATCTATACCTAGACCATTGGCCGATCCAGCCACCAGTAGCTCTACTCCATCTGTTGTCACAGCACCAGCAACGGGATCTACATCGGGATCTACATCTACACAAATAGTTTCTGCACCAGTAGCAGATCCTACCATTGCCCAAGCTCAAGCAGAATGGGATAAGAAAGACAAGTATGCCTATCACCTGATCAAGCAGAATGTGCAAGATGTCATGCTAGGACAACTCAACACAGTTAAGACATCAAAAGAAGCATGGGATATGTTCGCAGCTCTCTACGAGTCCAAGAACACATCCAGGATTCTCACCCTGAGAAACCAGATCAACCAGAGTTTCCACAATAGCAATGAAACTGGTCATGCTTATGTACTCTGCATCAAAGACTACAACAATCAACTTGCAGCAGTAGGAGAGACTATGAATCCCGCAGAAATGGTTCAAGTAATCCTGAATGGACTAGGAGAAGGATATGAGAATCTAGTCCAGAGTATTGCCATCCAACGGCAAATTCCAACACTGGAAGAACTTCAGTCAGTTCTACTTGGTGAAGAACTCAAGACTCAGGCCATTCAAGCACGTAAAGGTCATTCTAATGATCAGGCATTCATAGCTTCAGACAAAAGCAGAGGCAAAGGCAGAAACAGAGGTAGATCATATCAGAAAAGTGGTCATCATCAACAAAATCAAAGTCAGAATCAGCATCAGCATCAGCATCATCCTCAGCAACATCAAAATCAGCAAAGAGGAAATCATTCCAACCGAGGAAGATTCCAAGGACGAGGGAATGCATCCACCAATGTGTCAAACATTCAATGCAACTACTGTCACAAGTTTGGACACTATGAAAGAGATTGCCGCAAGAAGCAGTATGACCAAGGCGGTCAATCCAGCAATAATCGAGGGAATTCCCGAGGAAGAGGAAATCATCATGGTGGACATTCTAGTCACAGTCATTTTGCAAATGAACATGGAAATATGTTTCTTGCAAGTGAGGAATTGCATCAGACTGATACAATGCACCTAGACACTGATTTCAATCCCAAAGAGGATTTCAGCTATCAAGTCGACCAAGTGGAACAGGATCCTTGGTACATCGACAGCGGTGCATCATCTCATATGACAAATCATCAGGAATGGTTCACAGAAATGAAGCCATTAGAAGGTCAAAAGAATGTCATCTACACAACAGACAATACACCGAATCCGGTTCAAGGGACAGGTGTTATCCCTATGAACAATTTCACTGGTACAAAAAGGATTAGTCAAAGATGTGCTCTATGTTCCGAAGCTCAGCAAGAACCTTTTGTCAGTAGGTCAAATGATGGAACACAACTACAAAGTCATCTTCGACGGTGATGAATGCACTATCAGAGACAAATCCAAAAGAGGTCAACTAGTAGCAAAAGTTGTCAAGGAAGGATGCTTATACAGGATGCTAGCTACAGTACCGGATAAGCATGCCATGTTAGCTCAAATGCTTGTAATTGCTTTTTGATACACCCTTTTGGGGACTATGTGATCCAAGGTAATGTATTTCACTTATACATGAATAAATGGTGTTTTTTTGGTATTCTATCAACATGTGGTATTTAATATTCTCTTGAAGAAAGTGTGTGTTGCATGGTTATGCACAACTGATTGAAAGGTTGAGAATTCTAGAATGCTAGGATTGTTTCTATACATGCTTTTTTTGTTGGTCAATCAGTTAATTAGCTACTAGTAGATATCATCATAACAGAGAGCTGAATTTATGCCGGGTGGTTGCTAGCGATCTAGTTGTAGATAGCTACCATCATAACAGTGAGTAAATTTTTTGCTAGGTGGTAGCTACCTCCACAATAGAGAGCATAATGTTTGCCAGGTGGTAATTACCAACATAATAGGTGGTGGTTACCACCACACATAATTTTGATACAATTTGGGGACTATGTGATCCAAGGCAATGTATCACTTATACATGAATAAATGGTGCTTTTTTAGTATTCTATGAACATGTGGTATTTAATATTCTCTTGAAGAAAGTTTGGGTTGCATGGTTATGCACAATCGATTGAAAGATTAGAATATTAGGATTGTTTGTGTACATGATTTTTTTGGAAGGGGTTTGAGTTAGTCAATCAATTAATTAGCTAGTAGATACCATCATAACAGAGAGCTGAATTTATCCCAGGTGGTTGCTAGCTGTTGAGTTGTAGGTAGCTACCATCATAACAATGAGCATAAATTTTGCCAGGTGGTAGCTACCACCACAACAGAGAGCATAATGTTTGCCATGTGGTATCTACCATCATAACAGGCAGTAACTACCACCACACATAATTTTACCCAGGTGGTCAAGCCGTGAACTAGTTGGTAGCTAGCATCATGAGAGCCTACTATGGGGGAAATTCAAAGCAACCACATAATGACATTGCTCACAATATTAACCCTCTTCTTTGACACTAGGGTAGCATGAGGCACCTTGACTCCATGCACCTAAATGTGGGTGCCTAGTCATCACAAATGTCTAAACCTATTCTGCATTAAGTGCCCCATTTTCATGTATTGCAAATGAGATCAAAGTCATGAAAAGAACCAACCGAAATAGAGAGCAGAATGCATTTCATTTAATGGAAGATATCAAGAAATCCTACACTTGTTCTTATTTTTTATCTCTGCTAACTTCTCAGATAATGTGGTAGCATTGTATTACATGATGCTTGTTCTACATATCAAATGGAATGTTGTTATAAATAGCTTCATACACTTCAGAGGACAATACATATGTTCTCACACGTCCTTCCTGCTCCATTGGAAACTTGATAGCTTTGACAAGGTGGGACTCGATGAAGACTTCAGGCTCCAACCTTAAACGCCTATACTCGTATGGATTTACTTGAGTTTACTTGTACCAAAATTGTAAGCAAATAATATGTCTGTGCTCAACAGATAACAGGATCTTGTACGCAAGAGAGAAAACAAGATAGTATGGAGAATCAAAAATTTGATTACTGTAGAATTGATACAATAGATGGCACTGCCTCCCAGCCATGCGCTCCTATGAAAGAAGCTTCGATGGCATGCTGGAGACAATTGAAGACAGAGGATGAATGCTAAGGAATAAGGGTTGCTATAGCCAGTGATGAAATGGGCTTCACGGGCTTGCTCTTATATAGCCACCAGTCATAGTCGGTTAGGCTCAATTGGGTGGCCGACCAAGTCCGCCCAAAATGGTCGACTGGGGGTCAATCCCAAAATAGGCCACCGACCATACGATAGAACCGGTACGCAAAACAAAGCAACTAACCTATGGTCACCATTCAGCCCACAGCCATCTGGGATCATCTGAGGCTCCAAACGGGCCCCACAACTCGAGAGTGGGCTACCCCGAGAAATGCTCCATCTACCCTCATTGCGGTCAGTCAAGGGATGCCTTCCCACACTTGCATGTAGCCTAGCTGGTGGTGTGCCAACTCTATCTGAAGCCGTCCAGCCATTAGGCCACACATGGCCCCCATCTGGTGTCTAAATCAAGACCTACCAGATAACCGAGCTACTCAAATGCCTTCTCCTCATATGGGGGGATTACAAGTAGAGTTAGTTGGTTCCCGCATAGTTACTTGAGAGTGGAGGAGTGATATCTAACACCCCCCCTCAATGTCCACCTGCAAGTGAACTTACTTTTTCGGTCCAATGCCAAGTTGATGAAGATGCCTCTCCAGCAAGTCTCTTCCAAGAGCCTTTGTGAAGATGTCTGCAACATTCTCTGTAGTCGGACAGTACACCAAGTCGACCTCTCCATCCATGATGAGCTCACGTACAAAGTGATATTGAATCTCAATGTGTTTTGTGCGAGCGTGGAACACCGGGTTCTTTGCAATTGCCATGCCACTCTGATTGTCACATGATAACTGTGTAGGCTTGTTCTGCACTGCACCCATGTCCCTTAAAATCCTCCTCAACCACATTGCCTCGCAAGAAGCAAAGAATGTAGATTTGTACTCGGCCTTAGTAGAAGAAAGAGCAAGTGTGGGTTGCTTCTTGCTGACCCATGACACAACACCAGATCCAAGTGAGAAACAGTACCCTGTCACTGATCTCCTGCTATCCACATCTCCTGCCCAATCCGAGTCACAGAATCCGGTCAAGATGTTGCCCTTGGTATAGGTGATGCCATAATCAAGTGTGCGTTTGATGTATTTCAGCACCCACATCCCTGCCCTCCAATGGTTCTCTTGAGGCTTATTGGAAAACCTACTTAGTACACCAGTCGCAAAGCTGATGTCCGGCCATGTGTTGCACAAGTAGATCAAGCTGCCCACAAGTCTTCTGTACTTCGCTTCGTCCACCAGTGGTGATGAATCCTCATTTGAGAGCTTCGCGTCAACCTCCATAGGGGTACCAACTATCTTGCACTCAGCCATGCCAAATGCCTTCAGTATCTCTCCAGCATACTTCAACTGTGAAATGAAGATTTGTTTTGGCTCCTGCCAAACTTTGATCCCTAAACAAAAATGCATCAGTCCGAGGTTTGTCATTTCAAACTCTCTTCCTAGCAAATGCTTCGTCTGCGAGATCTTCTCTTCATGGTTCCCTGCTATGACAAGGTCGTCCACATAAAGGACCACGATCATACACCTGCCTCCTTCTCTGAAGATATACAAATTTGCATTAGATGGGCTCCTCTTGGACCTATTTTGCAGAAAATAGGCATTAATTCGCTGGTACCATGCCTGTGGGGCCTGTTTCAGCTCGTAAAGTGCCTTCTTCAGTTTGTAGACTTTACCTTCTGAACCAAGGATCTCAAAACTTGGTGGTTGTTCCATGTATACCTCCTCCTTGATATCTCCATTCAGAAAGGCGAATTTCACATCCATCTGAAACACAAGCCTACTTCCCTGGGCAGCTAAAGCAGAAACACTATGAATTGTGGTTAGTCGAGTTGTCGGAGCAAAAATATCATGATAATCAAAACCATGTACCTGTGCAAATCTTTTTGCCATGAGCTGTTGAGCCTTGTACTTATCCAACGTGCCGTCAGACTTGTACTTGGTCTTGTACACCCACTTGTTCCGATTACCTTGCGTTTTGCTGGTCAATCTACAAAGTCCCAAGTGTTGTTCTTCATTATGAAGCCATACTCCGACTGCATAGCCTCCATCCACCTATCATCGCCTTCTATCATCAAAGCATATTTGACCAAATGTTCCTGCGCCCTTCTTTGCTCCTCTAATCTCTTGGACCGGCGGTGTTTGGATGGTTCCTCCTCAATGGCTGGAGGTTCTCTGCTGTCTAAAAGTTGCTTTACCCACTTCAAGAATGGCCGTTGCCGTTGTGGTTCTACAGGCTCTTCTTCGTCTTCTTTATCTTGAATCCTCCCAAGCACCGTTGGTGGAGTTCGATCTGTTGTTGGTGGCGGTACTGGATGGATATCCTGGTCCTGGTTGTCTAGGAAGGAAGCATCCTCCTCCAATAGATGCAGCTATTCTGAGAAGACCACATCGTGATTTACAATTACCTTCTTGGTAACAGGGTTATAGAGATGGTAACCATTTGCCTCTTCACTATAGCCCAAGAAAATACACTTCCGGCTCTTTGGTTCCCATTTGGTCTTGGTAGCATCAGGGACATGCACAAAACAGTCACATCCAAAAACTCTGAAATGTGCAGCTGAAGGTTTCTTACCAGAAAAGGCTTACAGTGGAGTCATCCCATTCACAGCCTTCGTGTAGCTATGATTGAGGATGTAAACTACCGTGTTACATGCTTCAGCCCAGAAAGACTTTGGCAAATCTTTCCCTTTCATCATCCTCTAGCCCATTTCGCAGATGATGCGCATCTTGAGTTCTACTACTCCATTTTGCTGTGATGTATGTGGCGGGGGTTTCTGCCTCTTGATTCCGTGACTTTTGTAGTAACTTTCGAATTCAGTCGATGTGAACTCTCCACCTCTGTCTGATCTCAGCTTCTTCACCTTCCTCCCGGATTCTTTCTTGACCATTACATGCCATTCCTTGAACCTACTGAAAGCCTCGTCTTTTGTCTTCAAGAACTATATCCATATCCTTCTACTGTAGTCGTCGATGAATGTCATGAAGTAGAAGGAACCACCCAAAGCTTCCGTCTCCATCTTTCCACAGAGGTCCGTGTGAACGAGCTCTAGAGGAGCCTTTGCCCTACTGGCCTCTTTAGGAAAGGGCTGCCGATGCTGCTTGCCCATCATGCAAGCTTCACATACATCGGGCAGATCTGAAATTTTTGGTAGGTCTGCAATCATTCCACTTTTATGCATCTCCTTCAAAGAACTAAGGTTTAGATGACCAAACCTCTCATGACACAGCTTAGTGTTCTTCACATCCGCTCGAGCACTCAAAGCTGAGAGTTCGTAAATGTTGTTGCGCCATGTATCTTTACCAATGACCTTTCCTTCAAGATCCAAGATCTGTGCACCATGCTTATCGAATTGGACTTTGAGGTCCCGATCCATGATCGCAAAAACGGACAACAACTTCCTCTTGATATCTGGCACATAAAGAACATCGAGAAACTGTTTTACAACTCCATCTGACTTGAGAGAAATCGTACCTTTTCCTTTTGTTGGACATTTTGCATCATTGGCGACTGCTACCATGATGTCATTCCCTAGCGGCTGTAGAGACGTATACCAATCCTTTCGACTGGTCATGTGGCGCAATGCACCACTGTCAATGATCCAAGGTTCATCCACAGGTACATGAACTACCTCCATGCAAATCTCCTCAATTGCGATGAACAACTCTATTGGTGCTGCCTGTGCGCTGTTGCTGGACTCTTTCTTTACTCCGTTCTTCTCATCTGCAATCTTCTTTCAGCACTCATTCTGCTTGTGCCTGCCTTGTTGCAATAGAAGCACTTGATCTTCTTCTTTCTCTTTTTATCATCAGAAGAAGATGGGTTACCAGAGTCCTTACCCTTACCTTTCTTTGATCCGTCCGGTCCAAAAAGCCGAATCTTCGCTAGTCCTTGTCTTTTGATCCATCTCCTCGTCCAGAAGCATCACGCTGAAATCCTCAAAGTTGAGGGGCGGATTTCTGTTCTACGTATTCAGCGCCGTAACAAGACCGTCGTACTTTGGTTGGAGAATCCGTATGTACCTTCGTGCTAGATTCTCGCTGGTGATGGTGATGCCAATCGCAATCATCTGATTGCCCAGATTCTTCACCCTAGTGATGAACTTCTCTGCCGCTTCATACTCAAAAAACTTCTCATTCGCGAGTTGAGTCTCCAGATTCTGAATCCGCATCTGATTTGTGGTCTCGTACTGATTTTTCAAGACCGTCTGTGCCTCTTGCGCTGTGGTGACATGTTGAATTAATGCCATAACGGAATCACTAACACTGCAGACAATAGAACACAGTGCATTTGCATTTCTTCTTGTCTAGGCGAGAATCTCATCTGCAGTTGGTACTATTTGTTGTGTTGTGTTGGCTGGATCCGGTCTCGGAACCGCCTCACGTCCACCCCAGTAGCAGTGTCCCAAAGCTCATATGTGCTTAGGATGGTCTTCATCTTGAACTTCTAGAGAGGATAGTTAGAGCCGTCCAACTTTTCGCTTTCGCCGAACGGTGGGATTCGCAGTCTTGCGAACTTGGCCATCTCTCACAATCTGCTCGCAAACAGAAACACACTACCAAATCTTCTTGCTAGAGTCCTCGCTCTGATACCATGTAAGAAAAAAATACAACGTCTGTGCTCAACAGATAACAGGATCTCGTAGGCAAGAGAGAAAACAAGATAGTATGGAGAATAAAGAATTTGATTACTGTAGAATTGATACAATAGATGGTGCTACCTCCCAGCCTTGCGCTCCTGTGAAAGAAGCTTCGATGGTGTGCTGGAAACAGTAGAACACAGAGGATGAATGCTAAGGAATAAGGGTTGCTATAGCTAGTGATGAAATGGGCTTCACGGGCTTGCTCTTATATAGCCACCAGCAGTCGTAGTCGGTTAGGCTCAATTGGGTGGCCGACCCAGTCTGCCCAAAATGGTCGACTGGGAGTCGGTCCTGAAATAGGCCACCGACCATATGATAGAACTGGTGTGCAAAACAGAGCAGCTAACCTATGGTCACCGTTCTACTCATAGCCATCCAGGATCATTTGAGGCTCCAAACGGGCCTCGCAACCCGAGAGTGGGCTGCCTCGAGAAATGCTCCATCTACCCTCAGTGCGGTCAGTCAAGGGATGCCTTCCCGCACTTGCATGTAGCCTAGTTGGCGGTGTGCCAACTCTATCTAAAGCCGTCCAACCATCAGGCCACACATGGCCCCCATCTGGTGTCCAAACCAGGACCTACCGGATAACCGAGCTACTCAAATGCCGTCTCCTCATATGGGGGGCTTACAAGTAGAGTTAGCTGGTTCCTGCGTAGTTACTTGAGAGTGAAGCAGTGATATCTAACACCCCCCCTCAATGTCCACCTGCAAGTGAACTTACTTTTTCGGTCTAATGCCAAGTCGATGAAGATGCCTCTCCAGCAAGTCTCTTCCAAGAGCCTTCGTGAAGTTGTCCGCAACATTCTTTGTAGTCGGACAGTACACCAAGTTGACCTCTCCATCCATGATGAGCTCATGTAAAAAGTGATATTGAATCTCAATGTGTTTTGTGCGAGCATGGAACACTGGGTTCTTTGGAATCGCCATGCAACTCTGTTTGTCACATGATAACTGCGTAGGCTTGTTCTGCACTGCACCCATGTCTAAAATGCTCCTCAACCACATTGCCTCGCAAGAAGCAAAGCATGCAGATTTGTACTCGGCCTCAGTAGAAGAAAGAGCAACAGTGGGCTGCTTCTTGCTGACCCATGACACAACACCAGATCTAAGTGAGAAATAGTACCCTGTCACTGATCTCCTGCTATCCACGTCTCCTGCCCAATCCGAGTCACAGAATCCAGTCAAGATGTTGCCCTTGGTATAGGTGATGTCATATTCAAGTGTGCCTTTGATGTATTTCAGCACCCGCATCCCTGCCCTCCAATGGTTCTCCACGAGCTTATTGGAAAACCTACTTAGTACACCAGTCGCAAAGGTGATGTCCGGCCGTGTGTTGCACAAGTAGATCAAGCTGCCCACAAGCTTTTTGTACTTCGCTTCGTCCACCAGTGGTGATGAATCCTCATTTGAGAGCTTCGCGTCAACCTCCATAGGGGTACCAACTATCTTGCACTCAGCCATGCCAAATGCCTTCAGTATCTCTCTAGCATACTTCAGCTGTGAAATGAAGATCTGTTTCGGCTCCTGCCAAACTTCGATCCCTAAACAAAAATGCATCAGTCCGAGGTCTGTCATTTCAAACTCTCTTCCTAGCAAATGCTTCCTTTGCGAGATCTTCTCTTCATGGTTCCCTGTTATGACAAGGTCGTCCACATAAAGGATCATGATCATACACCTGCCTCCTTCTCTTAAGATATACAAATTTGCATCAGATGGGCTCCTCCTGAACCCGTTTTGTAGAAAGTAGGCAACAATTCATTGGTACCACACCCGTGGGGCCTGTTTTAGCCCGTAAAGTGCCTTCTTCAGTTTGCAGACTTTACCTTTTGAACCGGGGATCTCAAAACCTAGTGGTTGTTCCACGTATACCTCCTCCTTGAGATCTCCATTCAAAAAGGCAGATTTCACATCCATCTGAAACATGGGCCTACTTCCCTGGGCAGTTAAAGCCAAAACACTGCGAATTGTGGTTAATCGAGGTGTGGGAGCAAAAGTATCTTGATAATCAAAACCATGTACCTGTGCAAATCCTTTTGCCATGAGCCAAATCCAACGTGCCGTCGGACTTGTACTTGGTCTTGTACACCTACTTGGTTCCGATTACCTTGTGTTTTGGTGGTCGATCTACAAGGTCCCAATTGTTGTTCTTCATTATGGAGCCATACTTCGACTGCATAGCCTCCATCCACCTATCATCGCCCTGTGCCTCTTCAAGACACTTGGGTTCATCAACATGGATCACTTCTGTCATCAAAGCATAGTTGACCAAGTGTTCCTGCGCCCTTCTTTGCTCCTCTAATCTCTTGGACTGGCGGTGTTCGGATGGTTCCTCCTCAATGGCTCGAGGTTCTCTGCAGTCCAAATGCTGCTTTACCCACTTCGGGAATGGCCATTGCCGTTGTGGTTCTGTGGTGTCTTCTTCGTCTTCTTTATCTTGAATCCTCCCAAGCACTGTTGGGAGAGTTCGGTCTACTGTTGGTGGCAATACTGGATGGATATCCTGGTCTTGGTTGTCTGGGAAGGAAGCATCCTCCTCCAATTGATGCGGCTGTTCTGAGAAGACCACATCGTGATATCTGGCACATAAAGAACATTGGACAACTATGTTACAACTCCATCTGACTTGAGAGCAATCGTACCTTTTCCTTTTGCTGGACATTTTGCATCATTGCTAACTGCTACCATGATGTCATTCCCTACCGGCAGTAGAGAGGTATACCAATCCTTCTGATTGGTCATGTGGCACAATGCACCACTGTCAATGATCCAAGGTTCATCCATAGGTATATGAACTGCCTCCATGCAAATCTCCTCAATTGCGACAAACAGCTCTATTGGCACTGCCTGTGCACTGTTGCTGGACTCTTTCTTTACTCCGTTCTTCTGATCTGCAATCTTCTTTCGGCACTCATTCTGCTTGTGCCCTGCCTTGTTGCAATAGAAGCACTTGATCTTCTTCTTTCTCTTTTTATCATCAGAAGAAGATGGGTTACCAGAGTCCTTAACCTTACCTTTCTTTGATCTGGTCTAGAAAGCCGAATCTTCTCTAGTCCTTGTCTTTTGATGCATCTCCTCGTCCAGAAGCATCGCGCTGAAATCCTCAAAGTTGAGGGACGGATTTCTGTTCTACGTATTTAGCATCATAACAAGACCGTCGTACTTTGGTGGGAGAATCCGTATGCACCTTCGTGCTAGATTCTCGCTGGTGATGGTGATGCCAATCGCAGTCATCTGATTGCATAGATTCTTCACCTTGGTGATGAACTTCTCTGCCGCTTCAGACTCAGACAACTTCTCATTTGCGAGTTGAGTCTCTAGATTCTAAATCCGCGTCTGATTCGTGGTCTCGTACTGATTTTTCAAGACTGTCCATGCCTCCTCTGCTGTGGTGACATGTTGAATTAACGCCATGACGAAATCACTAACACTATAGACAATAGAACACAGCACATCTGCATTTCTTCTTGTCCACGCGAGAATCTCATCCGTAGTTGGTACTATCTATTGTCTTGCATTGGCTGATCCGATCTCGGAACCGGCCTCACGTCCACCCCAGTAGCAGTGTCCCAAAGATCATATGCGCTTAGGATGGTCTTCATCTTGAACTTCCACAGAGGATAGTTAGAGCCGTCCAACTTTTCGCTTTCGCCAAATGGTGGGATTCACAGTCTTGCGGGCTGGGCCATCTCTCACAATCTGCTCGCAAACAGAAACACACTACCAAATCTCCTTGCTAGAGTCCTCGCTCTGATACCATGTAAGAAAATAATACAACGTCTGTGCTCAACAGATAACACGATCTCGTAGGCAAGAGAGAAAACAAGATAGTATGGAGAATAAAAAATTTGATTATTGTAGAATTGATACAATAGATGGCGTTGCCTCCCAGCCGTGCGCTTCTGTGCAGGAAGCTTTGATGGCATGCTGGAAATAGTAGAAGATGGAGGATGAATGCTAAGGAATAAGAGTTGCTATAGCCAGTGATGAAATGGGCTTCACGGGCTTGCTCTTATATAGCCACCAGTCATAGTCAGTTAGGCTCAATTGGGTGGACGACCTAGTTCGCCCAAAACGGTCGACTGGGGGTCGATCTCGAAATAGGCCACCGACCATATGATAGAATCGGTGCGCAAAACAAAGCAACTGACCTATGGTCACCGTTTGGCCCACAGCCATCCGGGATCATCTGAGGCTCCAAACGAGCCCCGCAACCCGAGAGTGGGCTGCCCTAGGAAATGCTTCGTCTACCCTCAGTGCAGTCAGTCAAGGGATGCCTTCCCACACTTGCATGTAGCCTAGTTGGCAGTGTGCCAACTCTATCTGAAGCCGTCCAGCCATCAGGCCACACATGGCCGCCATCTGGTGTCCAAACTAGGACCCACCGGATAACCGAGCTACTCAAATGCCTTCTCCTCATATGGGGGGCTTACAAGTAGAGTTAGCCGGTTCCCGTATAGTTACTTGAGAGTGGAGCATTGATATCTAACAAATCTCCTGACCACAAATGAGCCTCGACCACAGACATTCCCCCATGCATCTTTAAGTGGAATGTCTGTCTTTTCCTTCCTCTATGTGCATTTTAGAATATAGAAATCCACAAGCTCATCATTGTCAGGAGGAGCTATAACATCAAAATTATCCCAACACAAGGTGCATCACTCAAGGCATCATGGTGTCCTTCAAATGATGGATCATTAGTTTCATCCTCATCTTCAAATGCTGGATCATCAGTTTCATCCTCATCTTCAATGATATTCTTTGAGGATTGTAGGGTAACATACTCCCAAAAGGGCACGTGTGATGTATTGGAACACCTCCTCCATTTTCCTTGCATATAGGCACTACAAAAGCACAAAAATTTCCTGCACCTTAAAGTTGTTCCATATGTTAAAGAATAGCTTGACACACACAATGCAACTCACGCGAATTAGGTGTAGCTTTAAAATCCCAATTTCTGCTTCTGTCCACATCACCTTGATTTCCCAAAACACTCGAGTAACGGGTCAAGCCCTTGGGGGGTATGTGGCATCAGCCCCTTTAGACAATGTCTCTCTTAGAGATAACACCACTTCCTTTGAACATTGGAGCTTTGCACCATACTCATGAGTGAGATGCCTTTTAAGACAGCCCTTGCACCATCGTGTTCACCTTTCCATGTCCTGAACCAAAAAAATTATGTGTCATTTTCATTCTTGTCATTGTGCCATATCGAGCAACGAAGTAAAAAGTCCTCTTTGGTTTGAAATGTGAGGGTGCTCCATTTGACCACACCCAATGTTCATTGACTTGAATGCCTTGATCTTTTAGCCATTTATAATGGAGCATAAAGCAATGCTGAACAAAAAGAGTGTCATGCATCCTATCATCGGATATATAAAACTGATAGTATTTTTAAACGATTCCTATAATACACACATACGTAATTTGGACAAAGATTGTAACTTGGTTGGAGTGCCAATGCATGGATTGGATCTCATTTTTTTCTTTGAAAGTGTATTTTTCTACAAAATCCACAACAGATACCACCAGTTCTTTGGGGAAGTGAACAAGATGCTCCTTGAATTGCTCTGCCTACCATCTGTAGACAAAGTTATGCTTTATAAACTTGCAAGTGGTCCTTAAACATTACCAAAATCTCCCTGCATTGCATCTCTTTGAATGAAAGAACTTTCCTTTTTTTTCTTTTTTTCATCAACTGTGGTCTTGGACATCCTCAAATATCTTTACGGACACTGTACGTGGAGTAAATGATTCCTCCCTTGGGCAACATGCCATTTTTTTTGCTCCACATGAAGAGCACTGTCCCATCAAGCACTTAAGGGCATGGTAGCTGGCACAGATTGCTTTCGGGCAAAGGACAGATTCCCAAAAAATAGTTATGCCTTTGAAAGTTTTCACACGTGAGTTGCAACTATCACCCGAACCACAAATTTCACATTTGCAATTGCACTCTACTCCATGCACACCAAAAGAGACCTATCGTAAGTGGTTTACAACATCCTTCAAAAAAGACATCTGCACATGTGTGATGCAGCAATAAGTGTACCGATCCTTAAGCTTGCACACAAAGTCAAGGCTTCAACTTCTCAAAGGCCCTTTGGTGAATCTGTACCTCCGGGTGGCTCTGCTTGAAGGCAAGAAAGAAAGAACACCTACATTAAACATCTTAGTTTGTTAGTATTAGTTAAACATATTAGTTTGTTAGTACTCGTTAAAGTTATTGGAAAACATTAATAGAAAGGGAGTTTCAAGTTTGCCTATGACAAGCAAAAGGACAAAAGGGAGACTTCTCTTGTTGTTGTGTGCACTGGCAAAAGAATACCTACTATTGTTTAGTTAGTGGCAAGCAGTTACAGATAGGGAAGTACCACTATGCTAGTGCCACCAACAAGCACACGAGTAGCTATTGTTCTATCATGCAAATTGAATATCTGTAACCTGAATTAAGTGCCATGTATTGAGTCAAAACACATACTCAATCAATGTAGCTGATGAAAGCATCTTGTAAGTTACATTTTTATTAAGCATTGAATCTTGAGTGCAACGTGTTCCATCCAATGATGTTTAATCTAGTCACCTTTGGAGAGGTATAGATAAACCCTTTGGTCACCATACTTCAAAGCTGAATTTGTTCCTGATTACTAACTAAATTGTCTTTTTGAGTTATGGCTACTCTCACTCAATGGTAGCAAGAAGTAGCTTCCACTCAAATAATTGCCTTGCTTAGTGGCAACAAGTGGCACCTTCCACTAAAATAATTGCCTCGCTTAGTGGTAGCAAGTGGTAGCTTCCACTCAAATAATCAATGTAGCTGATGAAAGCATCTCTAAATTTACATTTTTAAAGAGGCTTTCAATCTTGAGTGCAACATCTTACCTCCAATGATGATTAATTTGGTCACCTTTGGAGATATACAGATAAGCCCTTTGGTCACCACACTTCAAAGGTGACTTTGTTTTTGATTGCCAACTAAATTGTATTCCTAAGTTATGGCTTCTCCCGCTTTGTGGCAACAAGTGGTGGCTTCCACTGAAAAAATTACCTTGCTTAGTGGCAGCAAGTGGTAGCTTCCACTCAAATAATTGGCTCGCTTAGAGGCAACAAGTGGTAGCTTCCACTAAAATAATTGCCTACTACATGGTAGCTACCACACAATCATTTGGTAGCTATCACATATGGATTAAATGGATTGGTAGCTCTCTTGGCATTGTTGCTAGTGGTAGCCAACTGATAGCTACTGGTGGCAATTGGTAGCAAGTGCTACCAAGGGCTCTGTTTCTGTTCCTCTAGCTTAGTGGCCAGCAAGTGCTGTGTTTTTGTTCCTCCCGCTTAGTGGCAGCAAGTGGTAGCTTGCACTCAAATAATTGCTTGCTCTTCGTTTGTGGTAGCAAATGGTATCTTCCACTCAAGCAATTGGCCACCACCCATGGTAATTGCAGGCAATGGGCGCCTAATGACAGCAATTGGTGGTGGCTACCACTTGCTACAAGAACAAGAGCACTCATACTTAACAGACGTGGTAGCTACTACTCAATTATTTCTTAACCACTTACAGAGCTCCTACTTAGTACTGCTGGTAGCACTCGGTATCCTCGGGGGGTCCACCATGTGTAAACCATGTATACAACGTGCGTTCAAAAGGTATTTTTAAAACCCCTTTATAACCCCTTTCTCCCCATTTTATAGACCCCTACTATGAGTTTTGGTGTCAATAATTATATCCATTCTATAAATGTGAAATTTGAAGAGCATTTACTTTTTGCCCTATGAGAAGTTGTGTTGTGCAGCCAAATAAAACACTTAAGTTTTAATATCATGGGCACATTTTAGCATATATTTATTATAGTCTAAAAAACTTTTATGTTGATGTTTGTGCAAGAGAACTGGGGGATAAATGAAAAATCATTTATGATATTTTTAAGCATGGTTATGATCGGTCATCATAGTACATAGCTAGCAAGGGAGCTAGTCACATCACGATAGCCATCATTCAAGTAATTGTACACCCTCACAAAAAAATATATTTGTTTGAAAATGTAATTCTTTGATGGATCAATATTAAACTCACTTTCAAATTATAATTCTTACATTTGTAATATGTTATGAATCAAATCGGTGAGACAAAAATACTACAAAACATACACATCCTTTTTTTTAAAAAAAATGAGTCTTTAGAAAGAAAGAATTGAAAACATTTAACATATTGCTTAGAGACTACACATTATATGACTAACTATCATAAACATTCTACCAAGGGAATTGCAGATCGTGCAAAGATGCTGGAGTGCTCATGAGGCCAGATTGCTTAGAGACCACATTATTTAACTCACTCTTGTAAACATTCCTCTAGGGGAATTGCAGACCATGCCAAGATGCCGGAGTGCTCCTAACGCTAAATTGCTTAGAGACTACACATTATGTGACTAACTCTCGTAAACAATCTACTAGGGGAATTGCAGACTGTGCAAAGATGCCGGAGTGCCCTTGAGGCTAGATTGCTTAGAGACCACATTATCTGATTAACTCTCGTGAACATTCTACCAAGGCAATTACAGTCCGTGCCAAGATGTCAGAGTGCACTTGAGGCTAGATTACTTAGAGACTACACATAATTTGACTCTCTCTCATAAACATTTTGCCAAGGGAATTCCAAACCGTGCCAAGATGCCAAAGTGCTCCTGAGGCTAGATTGCTTAGAGACTACAGATTATTTGACTAACTATTGTAAACATTCTACAAAGGGAATTTCAGATCGTGCCAAGATGCTGGATTTCTCCTGAGGCTAGATTGCTTCAAGACTACACATTATTTGACTAACTCTCGTAAACATTATGCTAAGGGAATTGCAAACCGTGCCAAGATGCTAGAGTGCTCCTAAGGCTAGATTGCTTAGAGACTACACATCATATGACTAACTCTTGTACACATTCTGTCAAGGGATCACAGACCGTGCCAAGATGCTAGAGTTCTCCTAAGGCTAGATTGCTTAGAGACTACACATTATATGACTAACTCTCGTAAACATTTTACCAAAGGAATTGCAGACCACCATGCCAAGATGCTAGAGTGGTCCTGAGGCTAGATTGCTTAAAGACTACACATCATATGACTATCTCTCGTACACATTCTGTCAAGGGATCGTAAACTGTGCCAAGATGCCAGAGTGTTCCCGAGGCTAGATTGCTTAGAGACTACACATTATATGACGAACTCTCATAAACATTTTTGCCAGGGGAATTGCAGACCATGCCAAGATGCCGAAGTGCTCCTAAGGCTAGATTGCTTAAAGACTCTACATTATATGACTAACTCTTGTAAACATTCTGCCAAGGAAATTGTAGATCATGCCAAGATCACGGAGTGCTCCTGAGGCTAGATTGCTTAGAGACTACACCATTATGGGTATCTCAAACTAGATTTCTTTCAATCTCCTAGAAAGTTTTGTTAAATGTTGATCTTAGGCCTTTACCCCACACTTTAGAGAACACTGGGTGAAAGGATGCTAGAGGAGGTTTTCAAAGACATTACAAGAATAGTGGTCTCAAAGGATAGTCCAAAAGGGTAGCATTTTGATAGGCACCCTATGAAACCAATTAAAGGGCATCCATGTAACATGGGAAGGAAGAAATCGGCCATTGGCCATCTATTAAAATATGTGGCAAAAGATAGACCAATATTGGATTGCACTATTAGATAGATATACAAAAAGGGAGACCCATTTTTTCCCTTAACATCCTAGTAGATTTCCTATCCAAATTTGAAAGAAGATTGCTTGTCTAATGACTTACTTGCAAATTGATGGGTAAGAGTCAGTTCAGTCCAAATTTGAGAAAAACCATAGGTTTTTTTTTCTTCAATCCTTCTCATGTGACAATTTGGTTACTCAAATTTCAAGATAAACAATTATCCTTCTCTATTTGATCTACTTGTTATTTGATAGGTCATTATGATTCCATGAAAGACAACTGGGACAAGTAGTGAGTTCATATCTTTTGATTGTGCTGAGCAGCCTGAAGACAATATTCACAAGTGATTGAAAACATTATGAAATCATTAACCAAAAGGGAATAAATGAACAACCTTATGAAATTAATTTATGAAGTATACCTATGTGGCAGTAGGCAATTCTGTGTACTCTGAGTGGGCGACTAATTTGAAAATGCACCCAAAGATTATATGCTGGCAAAAGTCGTGAAGCTGCAGGATGCAATAATGGGTAGCCTGCAGCTTATAACGGATGCACAGATGAAAAATATGACTTCTCCTTCATAAGACAGAACTAAATAGCGATAATATCATGATCTACTTTAGATCTTGACCGAAATGTGGGACATGAATGCCTGCACCCGATTTTTCATGAGGAAGAGTAGACCTCTGTCTTGGTCTCTTCACCACTAAGGGAGAAGTACCATAGCTGCCAATAACGAGGCTGTGGTTGCATGTATCCACTAAGGTAGCATGTCTAGAGAGTGGCAGCCTTCACCATCGGAGCAGAGATAGAACTCTTGGGCATCGAGAGTGTTGGCAGTTAAGCTGAGGCTGCAAATTAAGGTAAGGCTGCAAATTAAAGCGAGATGTGTGCATCACACTAACCTTGCAAGCGATAGCAGAGTGATAGCAATGCTCCAATTCGTAGGTGGCTCTCCTTTTATAACTGCGGCCGCGGCCACCATTGCAGCTACCTGCAAGTTGAGCGTCAGGGTATAATGTCTGGCCTTGTATCCTGTACTTTAAATCAGAGAATAATAGCACATGATAGCTCCGTCAATGTCAAGTCATCTGCTCAGGTCATGATCTACCTCAGTCAAACCTATTTGCAAAGGGCCATGCCACATGTAATAGCGATGGAGGTCTTGACTCTCGTGTTGCTAGTCAATGTCCGCAAAGATAACGACTTGTGTCAAAGAAGATTCGCAAACAAGAATCAAAGATTTCATTGGAGATCTGCGACCAGAAGTCCTTGAGCTCTCCTAGAGTGATGGATTTTATGCGCAGACCTCGCTTGCGAGCAAGGGCGTCGAAGAGCTCCTTCGCAAAGTCTCTAGAATCCTTCATCCTTGCAAAACCAAAGCAACCGATTGTTTAAAAAAAACCATTCTGACAAAAAGCAATGAAGCCGATCCATTTGGAAAAACCAATCTAAATGCGGGAAGCAAGGATTCAATGACAGTGCTATAGTGCTCACCAATGCAAAAGAAGAAGTCTTCTCGGGAGAGCAGCTCATCCTTTGAGAGCTGATGGAAACGATTATGGACTGCCTTAGAGAGATATTCATTGTCTACGTTCCCAGTTGTAGGCCCTGCAGCGCGTGCACCATGTTGGAATTGGTTTTGGTGAAGATCTTACGCTTTGTGGGAGCGGCATTGTTGAGCAATCTCTACTTGGCCGAGGTAGAAGGGGGAAAGTACAATATGGGAGGAGCTTGAGGTGAGGGGCAAAGTACAGGACAGTGATAGGGATTGAGCAGGTCGGTCTTCAAACAAATAAGAGTGAGCCGTTTGGGAAACCCATTTGGGGGCGATTTTTGCCCCAAGTCATGGACGAAATGACTACCCCCACAAAAAAATCATCCAAATATAGAAAACATGTTTAAGTAGACTTATGAAGTTAATTGTATCATTGCTTATGAAGTTATTTCTATTTGTCATTTACTCATATGTTTTTCTAAAGTCTATTTAAAACTTCCTTCTTTCCTTTTTTCTTTTTCTTGCTTTATTTTAATTCGTCAGATTGCCTTATTTTAATTGATCTATGTTATTTCAATTTGATGACATTACTTGATTCTTAATCCTTGGATGATGTTCCTTTCTCAATCTGCTAGGAGGACTATCTTTCTCAGACAGTGGAAAGGATACACTTCTCAAAGTCTAGCATAGTTTTGATATGGCCTTTTCCACCTCACACTTCTTCTTGATGAGCAATTTTTTGACCTAATCGAGGTGTTGCCTTTCATGCTATGTAGGATTTACTATGGCCATGAGCATTTTCTCTTGGGGAATCTAGACTTACTTAGAAGATGTGTTTTCAGTGAAAAAAGAAATTGGTCCACAAGACTATCCCCATTCTACATTTTGTATGGGACTAACCCAAATATAAGTGCAAGTTTATGGGATGAGAGAAGAGAAATGAGTATACAAAATTGACACTTTTTATGAAAAGTGTTAGAAGAGAGACTGCTCTGCAAGGCAGCACTAAGAAACAAGATCTTGAGCAATCTAGTAAATGGGAAGTATCAAGAGTTTGACCCAAGAACTGGAACTTGTTACTTCACAAAAACACCAAGCCTTGAGTACTCCTTTCCCACTGAGGAGTAATGTCCCCCGCCAAGCTATGAGTTTTCAAATCTCCTCCACAAGTCCCTTTTAGCATCCCACACTCATTTTTGTTGTGGGATTCTCTCAAGCAGTTTCATTTGCTGAGCAACAACCTCGACCATCCATTCCTATCATAGAAAATGCTTGAACAATATATGATTGTTTATGTGTTTGTTTCCATTTTTCCATCATTCGATCAATCACTAACTCATCTCTTGCCCTTTTTACATCATGTGATTATGCCAATAATCAGGTTGAAAATGTCTTCCTCCTTCATTATCCCTTTAAGTCAAGTCCCATTGCCCCTTATTTGTGCCATGGTGTAGTGCAATGTACAAGATCTTGACCCACCATCATCATCACCCATACAACTCCCACCCCAAAGAGGTGTCTAGTCCAGCCACAATGGTAATCTTGTCATCCTCAAGCTTGTCAAGAAAGGAAAAGGGGAAGGGGAAGGGTACTAATAAGAGAGTCCTCATTATGTGAAGGAAATGATGTAGAAGGCCGTGCTAAAACCGCAATCTCAAGAATGAAGCTTTCATTCTCTAACCCATGCACATTGTCAAGCAAAACCTATAACTTGCCCCCATTATATACATGCTGGGGCTCCTTGAGGTAGCTATTGTGTTCAGGGACTAAAATCTTCACACTTGCCCATTGACCAACGCCCAAACCTCAAGTGAAAATCTACCCAATGCCTAATATGGTTCTAAGGGGGTTTTAAGATTGATTCAGAAGGGGTCTAATTATATCATCATGGTTTTTAAGTGTGCTTTCTAGGCTTTTAAAACTAGTGATGGCCTGTCAACTCACAACTTAACACTAGCTTCATGTGAGTGCAAATTGCCAAAGGGTGCGAGTTGACCTAAGTTAATCATGGGCACTTATTGGAACTTGAAAATGCTTAAGATGGATCCATCAAGGGAATTCTTCTATGCATAGAAGAAAAAGATTTTGTAAACAAATACTTATAACAAACATAGAAACTCCATCTCTATCCTTAACATATGGCAACATGACTAGTTATAGCATTGAATTCCTCAAGCCATGTATCTACTACTCGAACTCTACTCGAAGGACTAAGTTCTTTGATCCATGCTCTCCATCAAGTTGCAATCAAGCAACATGAATTTTAGCAAAATAAACCCTCGGAGAAGAGGAAGCTATGGGTTTTTGGAGGGAGCAAGGGCACCTAGCAATGACATGTTACCAACATTGTAAGGTATCAATCCATTCCATTGTCCAAAGAAGCATAAAGTCCTTATATCTCCACGATGCAAGTACCGTTCAAATCTTAAGGATGCCTAGCTATTTCTAACGACTCTTGTGATGTCCTTTTCATGTATAATTCCCTTGTGATGATTGCTGGGCTCTTGGCTTAGATTTTATAAGCAATCTTCATAGAATGGATACTGTGTTTTATAGTGATACACCTGTCAAAAATCTGCTCGTGGTTTTGTTAAGACTGAGAGACTTTGATGGATCCCTTAGATAGATGAACGATTATCCAGAGTTCCCTTCTTTGACAAGGGATGATCTGTTGAGCAATTTACGCATATGATTATGTAGAGTTCCCTTCTTTGTTTTGGGTTGAGCAGTTTACTTTTTTATGGATTGCTAGCAAAAAAAAACCATCGTACGAGATGTCAAATATGAGAGATGGCACACTTAAGGGTCGTACTATTCGACTATGGTGTTCTTACTTATGGATCTACAAGTAGCTGTGTGGTGATGACTCTGATAAGTGCTTGAATGTACTTGATTTAAAGCTAGTGTTATTTGGTAAGAGAACAAGGATTACGTGCCTTTCCAAGTAGCATGGGAAGCTTGAATTTCTTCCTACGTTTAATAAGGATGATTTTTATTGAGTATATGTATATATATA
This sequence comes from Dipteris shenzhenensis, assembly GCF_047967505.1. Classification (NCBI taxonomy): domain Eukaryota; kingdom Viridiplantae; phylum Streptophyta; class Polypodiopsida; order Gleicheniales; family Dipteridaceae; genus Dipteris; species Dipteris shenzhenensis. The sequence goes on along the minus strand of NC_141619.1, from coordinate 45,213,697 downwards.
TATGTTAATGGCTTGATTAAAAAGAGGTTCATCCTCATCATTGAGTAATGAGTAAAGGATAAGGGCATAACAAACTTGTGAGGTAGAAAAATATTTCTATTGAGCCCCTGTACTGAAGAAATTGCTTTCTACTTATGAATAGATGGACCATGGTGATGCAAGTATTGGAGACCCTTTTAATATTTTATCTTATAGGATCGAGAGCATGGATTACTCTGATATGGAAACCAGAGGGTTCCATTTCATGATTACTATTTTTCCTTATGGCCCTAAGGACTTTTGGAGTTTTCGGTAACCTCCTTGGGAATTTTTCTAGCATATTTCATGAACTTGTTGACAGCCAACCTCTATTTACTTTTGGAATATTAAAATTCCAAGATTTGTTCATTGCTAATCTAGATAGAGTGACATGGATAACAACTATGTGCCGGCATTGAAGCCTGCTAACTTCCACAACAAGAATGTATTGTTACAACTTGCATTTTTTTGTGATGGCACCAGGTGAGTTGGCACACCTCTCCATCGAATTTGCAATAGTATCTTGGGCATGACATTGTAGGGAAGGATGTTGGCAACCTTGAAGAATACACTTGGGTGACTAATGATGAGAGACACAATATTCTTAACCCTATTGTACATGCTTACATAAATGTATCAGTTTGCAGTGAGAACTAGAAAGTGAACTACCGAGGAACTACCTCAAAGCTTGCTCACTTCAAAAATTATCTTAGGGTTTTACCAAAGGAGGAATTGATAAGAAATTGTTCCCTTGGATTCTCTAATGAAAATGTAGCTAGAATAATCAAATGGCTTTCTCTTTGCATGGTGATTCTCTTTGCTACCTAAGCATTAACTTAATTGTGAACATAGTCTTGATAAAGCAATGGTTGCCAATGGCCTTGCAAAGCTTTGACTAAGGATGTGGAATAGTCAAGATGTAGATTCATTGAAGTAATATGTAACACACACACACAACTCTTTTTTCTTCCTATTCCATGTTATATCAAATGGTTGAGTAGAGACTCATAGAGAGTTTACAATGAATTGATTGAGGGCTATTCAGCACATTAAAACTTTGAGATACCCATCAACAAATTGTGAGTGCTCTTACACCTCATCCTAGATGAGACAATATTTAAAAAACAACTTTAACTTTAGATCTGAGAATAAACACACCCTACCTGTTAATTTTAAAACAATGTATAAAATTACCCCTTCTATAAATATATTTCTGTAAGTCTTAATAATAAAAATACCCCTCCTTTTGAACTCTCATAGTATACTTACATTTCCCAGGTGGACCCCTTGAGTTGGTATCTAAGTGCCAGCAATGGATGCCTAATGATAAATACCAATCCGTTTAGTGGTGGCTATGATTTTCTACAACAATCATAGCACTCATAGTTAATAGAGGTGGTAGATAGTAGTCAATTAATACATAACCACCACTCAATTAACTCTAATTAGTCATAGAAATTTATAGAAATTCAGGCCATGGTAGCCACCATGTAACAACAGAAAGGCAGAGTAGTGATCGTCTAACAACACAATAGTAATGAATAGGTACTTATTTGTAGCAAGTCATAATGGTAGCTAGCATGTAGCCAATGGTAGCTAACATGTAGCTAGCGAGAACAGAACCTAAAAGCTACCATCAACTTGTTAGCAACATACCATAGCGAAGTAAGGAATGAGCTTATGATTCTTGAAGGGATACAACCTGAAGGAATATCACCAACCTGAGGCTAGTCAAGAAAATGCATTGGGTGTTTCCTACCAAGAGAACCAAAAAACCAAAAGAGTAGAAGCAGCTTGAAGTGTAGCAATTTTGAGTCACATGGTCTAATATCTTCAGATGAGCACAAGCCAAGCCACATCCAGCTCAAAGTTCTCAACAATCTTGTTGATGGAGACTCATCACACTCTCATAATTTTCATAGTCTACTGAGCCACCATTCTCTTAATTTTCACAACCTTTGTGCCTACAATTAGAAGCTTTTAGGTGCTTTTAGTTGTGCCCGAATTCTCGTCTGGCATCAGAAGCACACTGCTACGTTAGAAAGAGCCAAATACAAGCAATGATTCCAAGAAATTATTGTTACTTGTTGATGTGTTGAACACTCTCTTACCACATTTTTTGCATGCCTACATTTTCAGCGTTTTCTACCAAAATGCCTTCGAAGCTCAGGTCTTTGGCATGGAGCTTCACTACACAAGGAAATAATGGTAAGTTTTACAAAACGAACTAGCCAAAGTTGTAGAACTAGAAATGAGTGTGAGCTGAATAGAAAGGTGCAAACCTCTCATTTTGATGATGTCTTGAAAGAATGCTACCGTGCACACTGATTCACAATGGAGAGGTCTTAGACAGGGAACATTGTGTTGAGAGGGAACAGTGTGACATGGATGTGCAGAGAGAACACATAGCACTAAGAGACAAATCACGTCTAAGAGAGAGCTCATGTGTGAGAGAGAGATCTGAGCTGCAAACTGAGAGAAATTCAAATCATGGGGCAAGAGAATTCAGACCTTGTTGGTAGCTTTCCACGTGGTCAAAGCTATACATAGTAGATTCCCTTTTCCAATTGCATGGCTTTCCCTATACCAAGTAGCAATGCGGTTACTACCACTTTGCTAGTGATGTTTGGGACACAGCTATCAAGTCCACCTAATCATGCACACCCAGATCACCATAACTAGAAAACACCGAGAAAAACCATGTACCAATTATTGTCAATACTTGTCAAAAATACAAAGATCACTTAAGCATATAAAAATTAGGATCTCCTTGAAATCCTAAACTCATAGATAGAACCCCTTGTAGTATCAGATCGGACCTTGCTGCCAAATATTGATCAGATGGATGCCAAAGCTTAGATGGGGACCTTGGACTTTTGTATTAAATGCCACAACTCCCTTTCTTTGCCTTATGATTATATTAACTATTGTAGAGCAAACACTTATGCCAAATCAAGAAGCCTTTGTTGTAATCTTCACCTTTCTTTATGTCACCCATGCACTGTCACAAGCCATCAATATAGTTTGACTTCTGATACAACAGACTATACAAGATCTTCATGGAATTTCTCGCAACGGTGCTGTCTTCTATGCTTTCAACTTACTGTAGCCCTTTGAATTACACATGGCCAAAGCAAGGAATGTATTCAAACAACTCGTCCCATGTCCTCCTTTCAGCCCTTGAGCTATATGCAGCCAATCGGTAGGGTCTTTCACGGCCCTCAACCAAAACTGTCGGACCAAAGAGCTTCGTAAAATTATCACCGGTCACCTCGCCTGCTTGGTCATGAAAGGCGTGGGTACGAGGCCTCTCATGATCAGCTACAACACTTAGTGGCTGCTGCGATCGTCCACGAGCCCCTGCAAGCACAATTCATCGCCTCTACTAAATTATATCCTGCAAACCTTGACCTTGCTCACATTTGAGTGTATGGCCAAACTCCCTACTGCTGCTGCAGCTTGCTGTCTCTCTTTCTTATTGCGCCTCTAACAACAGGGCAACCCTGCAATCACCAACAGGACAATTGAATGACACGTAGCCATGCTTTGAGCATTTTATTGCAATCGTAGACAAAACTGTCACCCTCCTCACGAACCCAATGTAGAACTTGCTTTGGAAAAACTTCACACAGTCACGACACCTCTTATAGTAAAAGAAAAAATATTTCTACCAACAATAGACCACATGCACGTATGAGAGATTGCAGCTGCTCGACATGCACCTACTGCAGCCTTCACACCTTGGCATGAAATGAGATGCTCAGCGCTCTGGAAACCAAATGAGAGTATGTTTATGCAGAATCGTCGACTCCCCACAACACGATCGTCCTAATGCATATGCCTTGCAATTGGATCCCCTTGTGCTTTTCAAGGCTTCATGCCTTTGTTTCGATCACCAAGCTCCTTTCTCATGAGAACTTGCATGCTGTGTAGAGGTGATGGCACTGGCACCCATACCTTCCAAAGTGAAAGCTCACGACCTCAAACTAGATGCCCCTGTAGCTCCCAGTGCTCACCCTCAACGTCACTGACAATCTTCCCAACTCACTATGTAAACTCATGAAAACTCCACAAGCAATTAATATGAGCCCACACATTGGGGTGTCAAGCAACCAAACTCTGATCTTCCACAACTAACAGAATTCTCAACAAGAATTAGCCAGCCTCCTGACCTCCAAGCCAAAACAACAAAAAAAAGATGGGCATCTGCCATCATAATTGAAAAAACACTACCTTGTAATCATTAGGGGAGAATTGGGGTCTCTAAAGGGCCCCCAATTAGTGTTTTCTAATTTCAAGGGATTAGTGAGGTATTTGAGGTGTACCAATGGGAGTGCTCCTTTTTGTGGGGCAATGCCATGTTGAGGTAGAGGGTGGGCAGACCTGCAAACAGCCCCTATTGGCTACTCCTCTTACACCGGGGACCACTCAAACCATCCCCCCCCCCCCTCAACCCATGCTTGACCCTTCTCCCATATGCACCTCCCCCAAACAAACCTACAAGTCATTCAAGAGGAAGTGGGCCCTTCTGGGCAAATTTTCCCCCCCTCTCAGCTTGTTATAGGCCTGCCCCCTCCTCTTCTCTGGTCCAGCTCCATTCTCCCTTCATTTTTCAAACGTGGGAACTCATTTGGCATCTTCTCTGCCCCCTCCTGCTTTGGTCCACTGTGTTTCTCCCTCTGTAGCACCTCCTGTAGCAGCTGCTCATTCTCTCTCCACTCCTAGCTACAGCACCTCCTACAGCAGTAGCTGCTCATCCCCCTCTGCTCTTTCTTCCTCCATTCCTAGCTACAGTACCTCCTGTAGTGGCTGCTCATCCCCCTCTACTCTTTCTCCCTCCATTCCTAGGTACAACACCTCCTCGAGCAGCCGCTCATCCCCCTCTACTCTTTCTCCCTCCATTCCTAGCTACAGCACCTCTTGGAGCTTCTCTCAAGCTTCAGTTGCACCCTCTATACCTTCTCCCTCTCTCTCCCTCTATCGGAGCTGCTCTCTCCCTCCAAGCTGCACTTTCTAGTCCACTATTGCTGTTGTAACCTCTGTACAAGCATGGTGAGGAGACCATACATGTACTCTGTGTCCCACAGGAGCAAAAATGCACTGGGTAAATGGGTGCCTTGCACCTACAGCTTGAATGATTGGATAGTCATGAGAGGATCTACCAAGGGTCCACATAAGCTTCCCAAGAGCAAAAGAGGTGATCTTTTGCATGAATGGAAGGGCGCATCATGAAGTTTAAGCTTGGGAAGAAAGGATTGCTTACAAAGGTGCAACACATCTACATCGGGAAGGACATGCGCCTTCCTCTGTCGAGCAATCAATTGACAATACCATCGCATTATAAGTCTGCATTTTGTGTAAAATTTTGAAGTGTAATGAGTTAGCTTGAAATTGTATTTTGAAATAGAGCCAGTGGAATGAGTCGGTTTGAAATTGTATTTTGAAATAGCAATTGTGCATAGCAGATGTATTTCCTTCAGACTTTGAGGAGTGGGAACCAATCGAGTGCTTCTTAGGTAAGTTTACTGCCATTTATGAGGATTTAGGAAGGCAAATGCATGTTGGAGAGAAGTCCTCTGCTTTGAAACAGAGAAATATCTATTGGTATAATGCCAAGTACATTACTCCAAGGACGGCATCAGGCTATGGCCATCTTCAATGCATTGCAACACCACAACTTGAAGACATGGATTGTTGCATGGTGGACACAAGAACAATGCAATCATACAAGGAAAAGATTGCAAAGGATGTGGGCATGGCCATGAAGTTTACATTTGGCTCTAAATGGGTAAGGTTGTCTTGGTTTATGCCTCTGCACATTTTTGCTTCTTGTTTTCATAATATTCAGATGCACACAACAAAAACCATGTGGTCATGCAAGTGCCTACATGAGAATGCCCTTGAGGAATTGCTTGGGGTGAATTGGGGAAGTAGGTCAGGTGAACAAAAGGGTGATCTGTTTCAATGCCATGTATGTAATGACAATGTGGTTGTCAAGTACCACATCTCCTGCCAAATGTTATATTTGGCTTTCCAATATAGGCACTGGAAGAAAAGAGTGGCAATTAGCTCCCCCTTGACTCTAACGATGATGATAATACAGGGGTAAGTTTACGTATTGGTTCTCATTTAGGAGATGTCAAGAATGTGACTGTCACGTCACAGTGGACTCTCAGGGATGTGCGGGAACACCTATTGATCATGGAGGATGGCATGTCTGAGTCCTTTCACTTTACCTTAAATGGTGAAAAGGTAGGAAAGCGTGCAAAGAAGCTTGTGCATAGTGCCACTTTTATCCATCCTGCGATATTGAAGATTGTCTAGAAAATGTGGGGTGGAACAATTGTGGATTTTGACATTTTTCAATTAATAGTGGTGCAATTAATTTTGATGTTTTGAATGGTTTTGTTTCATGTCAATGTCAAGTTTTTTCCAAAAAATTCTAATTCTTTTTATTTTTTATATTTAGAACATTTGGGTATATATAGGTTATAAAGTTACTTTAGTTTCAAAGTTTTACTATCATAGCCATAGTTCTCCTAGCTACCAAACTACCATGGATTCTACTAGGTCTGCCTTCCACGATTTCATCTCCCGTACTCCATTAATTGATAGAGAGGAGGAGTAATTTCCAGTCTTTGATAAGAGCATAGATGTCCTAGGCACCTAGTTGGGAGCCCGAGATGATTTTGAAGACCTCATCAAGTACATGCAAGACTACATCATGAGTTTTGCATATCAACTTGATGAGTCTACAAAAAGATGGGTCCCAATTGATTATTTGAAGTACTTGTTCAATCAAGAACCCAGGTTCATGAAGTGTTTAGATTGCTTTCGAGCCCAGCTCACACCCCTAGAGTTTAGGGAGGTGGACACTGATGACCTCCTAGCATGTGGAGTCATCGAAAACACAGGAAATAGGTCCCTATCCTGGGAAATGACCTTTATTTTCCTTCTCTAGGAGGGAAAAATGGAAGAGGAGGCCTCGTTCTCAAGCCTTGCCCCTGTCCCTGCCCTTTTCGATCCTCTTATTTCTGTAGATGAGCTCAATATCTACAATGAAGAGCCCATAGATGAAGAAGCAAAGGAGCAGAAAGCTGCATTGGCCCTGGAAGTGCTCCAGTGACCTCACCCCATTCTACTTCTCAAAGTCCATCCACCTCAGGCACCACCTTTGTTGACCCCGCAACAATGATATGGTTTCTTTCTCGCCTTATTGTCGATGGAGAACAATACCTCTTTCTCCATGACATAGAGGTTATGTTTGGTCTCTGGGAGGATGAAGCTCTTGGTATCCGGTGTGGATACGAGGTGGACATGACTGTGCAAGAACCTAGGTTTTTGGGAGAAAGAACATCTTCTATTGAATCATCTGCTCCCAAAAACCTAGGTTCTTGCTCAGTCATGTCCACCTCGTATCCACACCGGGGATACTAAGAGCTTCATCCTCCCAGAGACCAAACATAACCTCTATGTCATGGAGAAAGAGGTATTGTTCTCCATCGACAATAAGGCGAGAAAGAAACCATATCATTGTTGCGGGGTCAACAAAGGTGGTGCCTGAGGTGGATGGACTTTGAGAAGTAGAATGGGGTGAGGTCACTGGAGCACTTCCAGGGCCAATGCAGCTTCCTGCTCCTTTGCTTCTTCATCTATGGGCTCTTCATTGTAGATATTGGGCTCATCTATAGAAATAAGAGGATCAAAAAGGGCAGGGACAGGGGCAAGGCTTGAGGACGAGGCCTCCTCTTCCATTTTCCCCTCCTAGAGAAGGAAAATAAAGGTCATTTCCTAGGATAGGGACCTATTTCCTGTGTTTTCGATGACTCCACATGCTAGGAGGTCATTAGTGTCCACCTCCCTAAACCCTAGGGGTGTGAGCTGGGCTCGAAAGCAATCTAAACACTTCACGAACTTGGGTTCTTGATTGAACAAGTACTTCAAATAATCAATTGGGACCCATCTTTTTGTAGACTCATCAAGTTGATATGCAAAACTCATGATGTAGTCTTGCATGTACTTGATGAGGTCTTCAAAATCATCTCGGGCTCCCAACTAGGTGCCTAGGACATCTATGCTCTCATCAAAGACTGGAAATTACTCCTCCTCTCTATCAATTAATGGAGTACGGGAGATGAAATCGTGGAAGGCAGACCTAGTAGAATCCATGGTAGTTTGGTAGCTAGGAGAACTATGGCTATGATAGTAAAACTTTGAAACTAAAGTAACTTTATAACCTATATATACCCAAATGTTCTAAATATAAAAAATAAAAGAAATTAGAATTTTTTGGAAAAAACTTGACATTGACATGAAACAAAACCATTCAAAACATCAAAATTAATTGCACCACTATTAATTGAAAAATGTCAAAATCCACAATTGTTCCACCCCACATTTTCTAGACAATCTTCAATATCGCAGGATGGATAAAAGTGGCACTATGCACAAGCTTCTTTGCATGCTTTCCTACCTTTTCACCATTTAAGGTAAAGTGAAAGGATTCAGACATGCCATCCTCCATGATCAATAGGTGTTCCCGCACATCCCTGAGAGTCCACTGTGACGTGATAGTCACATTCTTGACATCTCCTAAATGAGAACCAATACATAAACTTACCCCTGTATTATCATCATCGTTAGAGTCAAGGGGGAGCTAATTGCCACCTCTTTTCTTCCAGTGCCTATATTGGAAAGCAAAATATAACATTTGGCAGGAGATGTGGTACTTGACAACCACATTGTCGTTACATACATGGCATTGAAACAGATCACCCTTTTGTTCACCTGACCTACTTCCCCAATTCACCCCAAGCAATTCATCAAGGGCATTCTCATGTAGGCACTTGCATGACCACATGGTTTTTGTTCTGTGCATTTGGATATTATGAAAACAAGAAGCAAAAATGTGCAGAGGCATAAACCAAGACAACCTTACCCATTTAGAGCCAAATGTAAACTTCATGGCCATGCCCACATCCTTTGCAATCTTTTCCTTGTATGATTGCATTGTTCTTGTGTCCACCATGCAACAATCCATGTCTTCAAGTTGTGGTGTTGCAATGCATTGAAGATGGCCATAGCCTGATGCCGTCCTTGGAGTAATGTACTTGGCATTATACCAATAGATACTTCTCTGTTTCAAAGCAGAGGACTTCTCTCCAACATGCATTTGCCTTCCTAAATCCTCATAAATGGCAGTAAACTTACCTAAGAAGCACTCGATTGGTTCCCACTCCTCAAAGTCTGAAGGAAATACATCTGCTATGCACAATTGCTATTTCAAAATACAATTTCAAACCGACTCATTCCACTGGCTCTATTTCAAAATACAATTTCAAGCTAACTCATTACACTTCAAAATTTTACACAAAATGCAGACTTATAATGTGATGGTATTGTCAATTGATTGCTCGACAGAGGAAGGCGCATGTCCTTCCCCATGTAGATGTGTTGCACCTTTGTAAGCAATCCTTTCTTCCCAAGCTTAAACTTCATGATGCGCCCTTCCATTCATGCAAAAGATCACCTCTTTTGCTCTTGGGAAGCTTATGTGGACCCTTAGTAGATCCTCTCATGACTATCCAATCATTCAAGCTGTAGGTGCAAGGCACCCATTCACCCAGTGCATTTTTGCTCCTGTGGGACACAGAGTACATGTATGGTCTCCTCACCATGCTTGTACAGAGGTTACAACAGCAATAGTGGACTAGAAAGTGCAGCTTGGAGGGAGAGAGCAGCTCCGATAGAGGGAGAGAGAGGGAGAAGGTATAGAGGGTGCAACTGAAGCTTGAGAGAAGCTCCAAGAGGTGCTGTAGCTAGGAATGGAGGGAGAAAGAGTAGAGGGGGATGAGCGGCTGCTCGAGGAGGTGTTGTACCTAGGAATGGAGGGAGAAAGAGTAGAGGGGGATGAGCAGCCACTACAGGAGGTACTGTAGCTAGGAATGGAGGAAGAAAGAGCAGAGGGGGATGAGCAGCTACTGCTGTAGGAGGTGCTGTAGCTAGGAGTGGAGAGAGAATGAGCAGCTACTACAGGAGGTGCTACAGAGGGAGAAACACAGTAGACCAAAGCAGGAGGGGGCAGAGAAGATGCCAAATGAGTTCCCACGTTTGAAAAATGAAGGGAGAATGGAGCTGGACCAGAGAAGAGGAGGGGGCAGGCCTATAACAAGCTGAGAGGGGGGGAAAATTTGCCCAGATGGGCCCACTGCCTCTTGAATGACTTGTAGGTTTGTTTGGGGGAGGTGCATATGGGAGAAAGGTCAAGCATGGGTTGAGGGGGAAGGGGATGGTTTGAGTGGTCCCCGGTGTAAGAGGAGTAGCCAATAGGGGCTGTTTGCAGGTCTGCCCACCCTCCACCTCAACATGGCATTGCCCCACAAAAAGGAGCACTCCCATTGGTACACCTCAAATACCTCACTAATCCCTTGAAATTAGGAAACACTAATTGGGGGCCCTTTGGAGACCCCAATTCTCCCCTAATGATTACAAGGTAGTGTTGTTTCAATTATGATGGCAGATGCCCATCTTTTTTTTTGTTGTTTTGGCTTGGAGGTCAGGAGGCTGGCTAATTCTTGTTGAGAATTCTGTTAGTTGTGGAAGATCAGAGTTTGGTTGCTTGATACCCCACCAATGTGTGGGCTCATATTAATTGCTTGTGGAGTTTTCATGAGTTTACATAGTGAGTTGGAAAGATTGTCAGTGATGTTGAGGGTGAGCACTGGGAGCTACAGGGGCATCTAGTTTGAGGTCGTGAGCTTTCACTTTGGAAGGTATGGGTGCCAGTGCCATCACCTCTACACAGCATGCAAGTTCTCATGAGAAAGGAGCTTGGTGATCGAAACAAAGGCATGAAGCCTTGAAAAGCACAAGGGGATCCAATTGCAAGGCATATGCATTAGGACGATCGTGTTGTGGGGAGTCGAGGATTCTGCATAAACATACTCTCATTTGGTTTCCAGAGCGCTGAGCATCTCATTTCATGCCAAGGTGTGAAGGCTGCAGTAGGTGCATGTCGAGCAGCTGCAATCTCTCATACGTGCATGTGGTCTCTCCACTCCTAGCTACAACACCTCCTACAGCAGTAGCTGCTTATCCCCCTCTGCTCTTTCTTCCTCCATTCCTAGCTACAGTACCTCCTGTAGTGGCTGCTCATCCCCCTCTACTCTTTCTCCCTCCATTCCTAGGTACAACACCTCCTCAAGCAGCCGCTCATCCCCCTCTACTCTTTCTCCCTCCATTCCTAGCTACAGCACCTCTTGGAGCTTCTCTCAAGCTTCAGTTGCACCCTCTACACCTTCTCCCTCTCTCTCCCTCTATCGGAGCTGCTCTCTCCCTCCAAGCTGCACTTTCTAGTCCACTATTGCTGTTGTAACCTCTGTACAAGCATGGTGAGGAGACCATACATGTACTCTGTGTCCCACAGGAGCAAAAATGCACTGGGTGAATGGGTGCCTTGCACCTACAGCTTGAATGATTGGATAGTCATGAGAGGATCTACTAAGGGTCCACATAAGCTTCCCAAGAGCAAAAGAGGTGATCTTTTGCATGAATGGAAGGGCGCATCATGAAGTTTAAGCTTGGGAAGAAAGGATTGCTTACAAAGGTGCAACACATCTACATGGGGAAGGACATGCGCCTTCCTCTGTCGAGCAATCAATTGACAATACCATCACATTATAAGTCTGCATTTTGTGTAAAATTTTGAAGTGTAATGAGTTAGCTTGAAATTGTATTTTGAAATAGAGCCAGTGGAATGAGTCGGTTTGAAATTGTATTTTGAAATAGCAATTGTGCATAGCAGATGTATTTCCTTCAGACTTTGAGGAGTGGGAACCAATCGAGTGCTTCTTAGGTAAGTTTACTGCCATTTATGAGGATTTAGGAAGGCAAATGCATGTTGGAGAGAAGTCCTCTGCTTTGAAACAGAGAAATATCTATTGGTATAATGCCAAGTACATTACTCCAAGGACGGCATCAGGCTATGGCCATCTTCAATGCATTGCAACACCACAACTTGAAGACATGGATTGTTGCATGGTGGACACAAGAACAATGCAATCATACAAGGAAAAGATTGCAAAGGATGTGGGCATGGCCATGAAGTTTACATTTGGCTCTAAATGGGTAAGGTTGTCTTGGTTTATGCCTCTGCACATTTTTGCTTCTTGTTTTCATAATATCCAGATGCACAGAACAAAAACCATGTGGTCATGCGAGTGCCTACATGAGAATGCCCTTGAGGAATTGCTTGGGGTGAATTGGGGAAGTAGGTCAGGTGAACAAAAGGGTGATCTGTTTCAATGCCATGTATGTAACGACAATGTGGTTGTCAAGTACCACATCTCCTGCCAAATGTTATATTTTGCTTTCCAATATAGGCACTGGAAGAAAAGAGTGGCAATTAGCTCCCCCTTGACTCTAACGATGATGATAATACAGGGGTAAGTTTACGTATTGGTTCTCATTTAGGAGATGTCAAGAATGTGACTGTCACGTCACAGTGGACTCTCAGGGATGTGCGGGAACACCTATTGATCATGGAGGATGGCATGTCTGAGTCCTTTCGCTTTACCTTAAATGGTGAAAAGGTAGGAAAGCGTGCAAAGAAGCTTGTGCATAGTGCCACTTTTATCCATCCTGCGATATTGAAGATTGTCTAGAAAATGTGGGGTGGAACAATTGTGGATTTTGACATTTTTCAATTAATAGTGGTGCAATTAATTTTGATGTTTTGAATGGTTTTGTTTCATGTCAATGTCAAGTTTTTTCCAAAAAATTCTAATTCTTTTTATTTTTTATATTTAGAACATTTGGGTATATATAGGTTATAAAGTTACTTTAGTTTCAAAGTTTTACTATCATAGCCATAGTTCTCCTAGCTACCAAACTACCATGGATTCTACTAGGTCTGCCTTCCACGATTTCATCTCCCGTACTCCATTAATTGATAGAGAGGAGGAGTAATTTCTAGTCTTTGATGAGAGCATAGATGTCCGAGGCACCTAGTTGGGAGCCCGAGATGATTTTGAAGACCTCATCAAGTACATGCAAGACTATATCATGAGTTTTGGATATCAACTTGATGAGTCTACAAAAAGATGGGTCCCAATTGATTATTTGAAGTACTTGTTCAATCAAGAATCCAGGTTCGTGAAGTGTTTAGATTGCTTTCGAGCCCAGCTCACACCCCTAGGGTTTAGGGAGGTGGACACTGATGACCTCCTAGCATGTGGAGTCATCGAAAACACAGGAAATAGGTCCCTATCCTGGGAAATGACCTTTATTTTCCTTCTCTAGGAGGGAAAAATGGAAGAGGAGGCCTCGTCCTCAAGCCTTGCCCCTGTCCCTGCCCTTTTCGATCCTCTTATTTCTGTAGATGAGCCCAATATCTACAATGAAGAGCCCATAGATGAAGAAGCAAAGGAGCAGGAAGCTGCATTGGCCCTGGAAGTGCTCCAGTGACCTCACCCCATTCTACTTCTCAAAGTCCATCCACCTCAGGCACCACCTTTGTTGACCCCGCAACAATGATATGGTTTCTTTCTCGCCTTATTGTCGATGGAGAACAGTACCTCTTTCTCCATGACATAGAGGTTATGTTTGGTCTCTGGGAGGATGAAGCTCTTGGTATCCAGTGTGGATACGAGGTGGACATGACTATGCAAGAACCTAGGTTTTTGGGAGTAGATGATTCAATAGAAGATGTTCTTGCTTTAACGCTGGCCCAAATCAAAGATGCAAAGACATCAATCTACTCCGACCTTCCTGATGTTCTAGAAGAAGCCTCCACATCTCACTCCAAACAGTAGGAGGCCTCTGGATCCATCCTCATTGACAAAGAGGAAGGGATTGAGCATGATGACTCCATAGTGATAAGAAACTATGAGCTTTGAATTTCTTCTCTCTTGGTATACTTTTGCTTTAATGGAATTCTAATGTAATGTTGGACTATTGCAGGAGGCATTTGAGGTTGACCTATTCTCATCTCGGCAACGCCTTGTTCACAGTAGCTTCAGCCGAGATCACTCATTGGCACATTACCTTGGCCAAGCAAAAGGGCGCTTTGTGGTTATCCACAAAAAGTTTTCTCCACATGGCATTGATGACCTCCTGAAGTGCAAGGCCTTGTCAAGAGTGATTAGTCATGCTAACATCAATCGCAATGCTGACAAGGTCATTTTGGTGAACCGCATGGTTGCCCTCAATGCCTTTGAAACCAATTTTCAAGGTATGGCATTGATGGCAACAGCCATGTCCCTAGCCAGCAACGACAATAGCATTGACTCTCTATCGACTAGGTTTAGAGCTAGGAGTGTATTTGGGAATTCAAAGCCCGATGTTCTCAGTGTTTTGGAGAAGAGAGAAAGGCTCTGAAGCCTTACTGTATAGAAATTTTATTTTATATGAATACAGCTATACTTTTTATACAGTGCCCCATTTTGTGTTCTTTTACAAAATTTATTTTATACTATCATTGTATTTTGTAACTTTAACTGTTGTTGGCATTAATATTTTCATTCACTATTCTGTTCAAAAGCATGCGATCATATAAATATTTGCACTATAATGGTCATTTCTGAGCAATCCAGTAAGAATCTCACTGCACGATAGAAGGCAGATGTGTTCGGCATCACGCAGGGAGCCCAAAAATGGCAAAACCCGCTACGGCGCACATGGGGCCTATTTGACCAAGGAGCCCAAAAATGGCAAAACCCGCTACGGCACATATGGGTCTTGTTTGACTTGGTCAAACAAGACCCATATGTGCCATAGCGGGTTTTGCCATTTTTGGGCTCCTCGTGCAATGCCGAACACATTTACCTTCTGTACCATGGTGAAAAAACATCATTTGACCACTCAAATTCACACAAAAGTTGCATAAACTGATGGAAAGCATCACGTAACATGTATAATAACATGGGAACAGTAATAGAACATAAAAATATCTTTTATTCATTGGACTCAAAGGGTAGAGATTTACAAAATGATTCAGGTTACACCAAATGAACCTAAACAACATCTAGGGCCTAAGGGAGGGATCGGAGCCGATGCGCTTGGCGAGTGCAAGGTCCTTGTCCATCACTGTTACTCTTTTGGCATGGATAACACATAAGTTTGCGTCTCCAAAAAGACCTACTGTTATCTGCTCCATTGCATCCTGAATTGCTCCCATAGCACCTAAAGTGAAACACACATCACTCTTGTAATGCTGTGCTATTTCACGTACAACATTCTGGAAGGGTGCACGGGGAATGAGATTGTCCACAGTGGTTTGGAACTTGCGGATCTCTTGAAGTGCCTTCACTCCTAATTTTTTGCACCTCTTAATCTTTGGGGGACCCTGCACTAGCCTTTGGACATGGCTCCATGGCTGCTTGTCCACTTTGAACTTCTTTCGCCTCTCCTCCCTTGCAACCACCTGTTCAGACTCCTCTTCCTATGTCTGCTGGGTCATTCGAGGTGGCCTCTCACACCTAGGGGTCTGCTTTGTCCTTGGTCTCTTTTCCTTTTCATGAGGCTATGAGACAGTAGGCTGAGGCTCTTGCTCAGCTCATACTAGAGGCTCCTCATATCTGATAATCTCAAGGCACAGAGGGTTGATGGTGCTCTTCCGTGCGGTCTGCTTGGTTGGAGGATTGGGACCAAGGTTCATTATATCTGTGAGCCCACCAAATACTTCCTCTTGTTGTGGCCCCTGTAATCTCTCCATCTCCTCTCTTTACCTTTCTTGCTCCCCTTGTTGGTCCAGATGCTCCACGCTAGGACCCCACGGAGGAGGGAGGGGCAATTGATCAGGATTGATTGGACTATTTTGCCCCTCTCAGGAGACCTCTCTACTTCCACGATTAGTTGTGTGGAAGGACTGAGAGGACCCCTCATCGTGCTTGGATCCTTCATCGTCTTGGGATTCCTCATGGTGCTGAGATCCCTGGGATCCCCATGAGAGTGGGATGGTGGGGACTTGTGTTGCTTGGACTCCTGATGATGAGAACCGCCTTCAGATCCCTGGTGATCATTGCCCTCTTGGCCACTGGGGCTTGCAGTGTGTTCGAAGGCCATGGCATTGTGAGGAGGACAACGAGTAGCGTCTAGATGGCATCCACTGGGTCTAGCAATTTGTTTAACTCGTGCCATAGAAATGAGGGATTTTAGGGTTTTGAAGTGCTTTATATAGTCTTTTTTAAAGCACTTTAGGGTTTTTCTTTTAAATTAGGGTTTTTTGAGTGCACCTCCTCCCCCCCAGTCTTTTGTCGCCAGTTCGGTAATACTTAATCTTCACCACCCTGCCTCCCAACCCACTCATCCCTCCACCTTGCCATGTCGCACAGGCAATTCTGCAATTTTCAAACAAATTTGTGAATTTTGGAATCTATAATTGACTCAAAATAGTGTTAACTTTATTCATCAAACATTTTACATTTGGGACTCTCTTAGGACCCAACGCCTCCCTTGTCTGACTCTACGTTGCAACCAAAGTGCAACCCCTTGGCTCCATGTTGAGGACTTCCAAGCAGCACATGGAGGTTAATGCGAACCTCTCAAACGAGGACTCATCACCACCGGTGGATGAAGCGAAGTACAGAAGACTTGTGGGCAGCTTGATTTACCTGTGCAACACACGGCCGGACATCAGTTTTGCGACTGGTATACTAAGCAGGTTTTCCAATAAGCCCTGGGAGAACCATTGGAGGGTAGGGATGCGGGTGCTAAAATACATCAAAGGCACACTTGACTATGGCATCACCTATACCAAGGGCAACATCTTGATCGGATTCTGTGACTCGGATTGGGCAGGAGACGTGGATAGCAAGAGATTAGTGACAAGGTACTATTTCTCACTTGGATCTGGAGTTGTGTCATGGGTCAGCAAGAAGCAACCCACAATTGCTCTTTCTTCTACTGAGGTCGAGTACAAATCTATATGCTTTGCTCCTTATGAGGCAGTGTGGTTGAGGAGGATTTTGGGGGACATGGGTGCAGTGCAGAATAAGCCTACGTAGCATGGCGATTGCAAAGAACCCGGTGTTCCACACTCACACAAAACACATTGAGATTCAATATCACTTTGTACGCTAGCTCATCACTAAGGAAGAGCATATGCACACAACATGAAAAAAAAATGGAAGCATGCACACAAACTAATATTAAATTCATCCACATCTCCTTGTCTTCTTGACATGTTGAACCGCTTTTGCGAGACTTGAGACTCTACCTTATCACGCTTGAGAGTCTTGGCCTCTAGACATCTATAAAACCAATCGAACATTTCATGTAGTGCATTGCTTCGCGCAATACCACCCCCATGCCTTGTATTCTTGAAGTATGCTACCTTTGCTCTGTAGTGTGATTTCTCCATTCCTTGAGTATTCCAAATTTACAGAGGGCCCCATTGCTCCACAAATCATGGTGCATGTGCGTAAAGAATATGCTGTAAATAAAAACATTGTATTAGAAACATAAACTGACTCAAGTTTAAAGCACAAAATTTCAACCTAAGGAGGATCACCATGTAATGTGTAATATGTGACTCCCCCCATGCTTCTACCATCAATGATATGAATTCTCCCAATGCTATCCTGAATCTCTCATAATAAAGCTCATCTGTTTGACCGTGTCCAAGCAACTTTATAAATGCATCAAGCTTTGTCCATAGTTTGCTCTCAAAGTAGCAATTTGTGGATGTGAAGCTTGATTTGTGGTGCACTCACACAAATCTTTCCATTACTCCCAACCTAGGGTGCTTTGAGCCAATGTATGTTTTTCTTTATCAGCATTATGGTTGGACAAGAATGTCCTTGCCTTTCCTCCACCCATGGACATTTTAGCAAGAAGATTTTGTATCTTTCTTGATTGTTTCTTGTCCTACTTAAGCTTCACATTGCCTCCATGAAGTCCCATTAGTGAGAGTAGTTCTTCAGCTTTTGCAATGCATTGTCCAGATACTTGCTTGTTGAGATATCATGCTCCCACTCGTGATATGCCAGGGTGACCGTTGTGCATTTATGTCACCGACTTGTTAGCTACAGATGCAGTTGGTACACCGCCCATGAATAATAGCTGGATGACATCTATCCTTATGTACTCTAGTTCGTGGCTCAGTTAGTATGCCACTGTAGTTAGCTGAGTTTGGCTTGAGACCCACATATAGGGTTCTTCTATTTCTTTGTCCTAGAGTTCTTTTAGCTTTCACAACTAAGAAGAGGAAGACTGTTTTCAGCCTCCACCTTTGTGTGTATTCCCCCATTGTGTATGTGAGAAAGCCGCAAGTGAGACTCCTTCCTTCTCTCCCACTATCTTCACATGGTATCAGAGCTTGGTTCGTGGTAAGGAGCTCAAGAAAGCAAACCAAGTTCGCAGTGTCCTGGTAAGAGGACTAGTGTTGCTTTCATTTTTCGAGTTTGGGAGCAAATCTCTGCGGGTAGCACAGTTGGAAAGTGCAAGAGTGCATTGTCTCAGATTGAGATGCCCTTCGCGGTGTGGCGAGAGGGCAGTATATGCTGTGGGAGAGGGCGAAGCACTTGGTGACTTTAATTTTCTGATTCAAGGCCATTTCGGGGCCCATTTTTGAGGCAGAAGTTCTCTACAAGCACTGAGAAAAAGGCCTTGTTTTTGCTGTGTGACCACTGCTCTGCAAGTCGATGAATAATTACTGCAGAAATTGCATCGTATGCCTCTATGCAGAGATACTAGGAGTTACAAAATAATCCTTATTGCCTATTGATGCAAAATCGTCACTAGGAAGTGATTGTGTGGTTAAATACCACTTTTGTCAGTTTTGCAGATTTGCCCATGTGAGGCAGAAGCTGTGCTTTTTGCAGTGATAGAATATTTTGTAGTGTTCTATAATCGCATCTGATTCTCTTTCACAGATTGTCATTGAAAAGCTTGACAAGAACAACTTTCAAGCATGGAAGTTTAGAATGACGAATTTCCTTATGGGAAAAGGCTATTGGGAGTTCATTACAGGAAATGAAGAAGAACCAGTTCTTCCTAATGTTCCCAATCAACAGGAAATGCAAGCATTTAAAGGATGGCATGAGAGAGCCAAAAAAGTTATGTACTATCTGTTTATCAGTATTTTGGACTCTATGATTGTGCATATTCAAGATGGAAGTATGCCAAAGGAGGCATGGGATACTTTGGCAAAAATGTATAGCACAAATATGCAAGCCAGGAAAATGCAGCTCAAGCAGGAGTTGCACAATGTGCAAAGAGAAAATATGAGCATCAATGACTACCACATGAAGGTGAAGAAAATTGCAGATGCACTTGCTTCCATTCGGTCACCAGTGGAAGATGATGATTTGGTTTCTATGACCTTGAATGGTTTAGGAAAGGATTATGCACAATTCCAGACATCCATTGCTGTCCGTGAAAAATTTCCTGATTTTGAGGAGTTGTTTGCTCTTCTAATTTCTGAAGAGCAGAGAAATGGTGGTGCATCTTCTTTAGGAGGAACTTCAAAAGACAAACGACGTAGGAGGAGAAGTCCACTGTGGACATGGTGACGGGCTAGTGGCTGCTTTGCTTATAGCAGGAGGTTGTTGATGAAGATCCTCTTTTGGTGAGTCGTTCATGCACAGAAGGAGTCTGTGTTGTGGCTGCTAGAGCTTGCTTGTGCTTTTGCTGTGTGGTCGGATGCTAAAGAGGCCGCCATTCGTGAGTTGTAGAGTCGCTGATCAAGGTCATTGTTAGAGGCGGCATAGAGTTGAGGCTAGAGAGGCTTGTTTGGAGCGTCGAAGGCATTTGTTGGCTATCCACTCATCGTTTGAAGACTTGGGAGCAGAGGAGGTTCAACCTACGTCTTCTACTGTTTCCAGCATGCCATCGAAGCTTCTTTCATAGGAGCACACGGCTGGGAGGTAGCACTTGTGTTTGACACAACCAAGCACACACGTACATAGTTTCCTAAGGATTGCAAGAGTCACTTGCGGCTTTGTCGCATACACAATGGGGGAATACACACAAAGGTCGAGGCCGAAAATAGTTTTCCTCTTCTTAGTTGTGAAAGCCAAAAGAACTCTAGTACAAAGAAATAGAAGAACCCTATATGTGGGTCTCAAACCAAACTCAGCTAACTAAGGTGGCATACTAACTGAGCCACGAACTAGAGTACATAAGGATAGCTGTCATCCAGCTATTATTCATGGGTGGTGTACCAATCGCATCTGCAGCTAACAAGTCGGTGACATAAATGCACAACAGTCACCCTAGCATATCATGAGTGGAGCTCGATATCTCAACATAAGGGTGCTTACACATTAGCCCTACATGTGCCCAAGCTTGGGCAAGTGCTTGGGCAAGTAATAAAGATTGTCTGCCCATCAAGTTTGGGTGGTGGACACGTTTGCCACATCAACTCAACTAGGGTGCACCTTGAGTTGCTTGTAAGAGGGCCTCCACATGCTCATATCAAAGCTAGAACTCTAGCATGGAGATGCTAAGCCAGCATTGCAAAAAATACGTCCCCATGAAAGCTTTGTGATTGCATCTTGTGAGTAATGAGGACCTGACGAGGTTGTTTCAGCGAAGCTCGAAGTCTAAGCACCAATCGCAAGGCTTAGGCATTGGAATGCGGGGCTAGAATTGGCAAAATCCACAAAGCGAGGCGAGCGGTCTAATGCTAGAGAAAATGCCGGGCGTAGCATTTTGGAGCCATGGGGATGCAAATCCTCCATGCCAGTGGGGTTGGAGCTGGAGCCGTAATGGCATGCGTGGGGAGGCCGTCTAAGAGCTTGTTCCCGCTCGAGGCTGTGGAAGGCTAGCGTAATGTTCATTAGCATTTTCTAGCATTTGAGAAAAAACGTTCCCACGAACTGCAACACTCTCTCATCTTGCTTCACTATACCTTCGAAGTTGTGGCTTAGGCTCAGCATGGTGGCTACATAGGCTTCTAACGTACTCGTATCCTTATTGCTAATGGCTCTTATGGCAAGCCGCTTCCTTACAACCATCCCTCCTGACCTTTCTTGGCTCATATTCTTGTATCTCTTCCCTAAGTCTCGTTTTGATATTCCATACCACTCTGGTTGTCCGTGGATACATACGTATGGTGGCCTCTTGTTGGATTGAAGCTTGCCTTAAGTGTATGCTCTGTAATAGCTGCTCTTATGCTCTATTATGTATGAGTCTACAATGGAAAATTCTTTGTACTGCATGCTCCAATGAATTAAGGGTATTGTTGTAATACTTGATCTCTTGATCTATGACTTTTTGGAGCCTTCATACCTTCATATATACGTATATGTGTGCCATCGACCACTCTTGGCAAAGATAAGTATATGTTTGTCTTCGATTGACCTCTTGGCATTATTATCTTGTCCACTGCACCTCCCTTGTTCATGTGTTCCATTAGTGACTGCTCACGTGCAAACACATCTGGGACGTCATTGCTACTTGCATTATTTGCACCCCTATGCTCCTTGATTGGACTATGGTCACTCGTGGGTTTTCTCACACACATAATGGTCCCATTTGTGCACTCATTCTGAGCTCTCTATAGCTTGGTAGCCTCTCGGAGTGCATACTGTTGCCTAGTCCTCCTTGGTGGCCATTCCTCTGGGATAACTTTCATAATACCTTCCTGCTTGTGCTTTCAGTGGTTGGTCATCTCTCCTCCCCACAAGCCACTAATAGTATGCAGTGCTACACTTATCACTCACCAAGTCTTACCAACTAGGCTACATGAATATATTGTGGAACATTTTGAATGTAAGAATTATAAATTGTCATTTTCATAAATGAGAGTGGAGGGGGACCTCTCCTCATGAACAAAGGGATGTCCTCATTACCACCCCTTGCCTTTCCACCCCTCCCCTCGTACCTTTTCCACTACTTAATACATTTTTAAATTCTTTTCAATTGGGGGGACCTATTAAATGGATCTAGTTGGAATGGCTAGGTTGATCAATGCCATAATAAGATGGGTCTCTAAGCTTGGCCTACCTTCATGTTAATACTTGAATTGCTCCTACTATGTGCCCCTCTCCCATACCTTCCTTGTTAGGAATCAAGGTTGTTGTAGCCAGTGATGAAATGGGCTTCACGGGCTTGCTCTTATATAGCCACCAGTTGTAGTCGATTAGGCACAATTGGATGGCCGACCCAGTTTGCCCAAAATGGTCGACTAGGGGTCTCGGTCTCGAAATAGGCCACCAACCATATGATAGAACCGGTGCGCAAAACATACCTACGGTGTCTGTTCGGCCCACAGCCATCCAGGATCATCTGAGGCTCCAAACAGTCCCCGCAACCCGAGAGTGGGCTGCCCCGGGAAATGCTCCGTCCACCCTCAGTGCGGTCAGTCAAGAGATGCCTTCCTGCACTTGCGTGTAGCCTAGTTAGCGGTGTGCCAACTCTATCTGAAGCCATCCAGCCATCAGGCCACACATGGCCCCCATCTGGTGTCTAAACCAGGACCTACCAGATAACTGAGCCACTCAAATTCCTTCTCCTCATATCGGGGGCTTACAAGTAGAGTTAGCTAGTTCCCACGTAGTTACGCGAGAGTGGAGCATTGATATCTAACAAGTAGGACCACAACATTCTGATTGGGTAGAGAAACTGAATGCAGCCTTATGGGCATACAGAACCACATTCAAGGTCAGTACATGTAACACACCTTTTCAATTGGTGTACGACCTTGAAGCTGTGGTCCCACTCAAATTTGTAATACCAAGTCTACGCATAGCAGTACAGGAATGCATGGGAGACCACGAATCCTTGGAAGAAAGGCTCTATCAGTTGGAGAAGCATACAGAGAGAAGACTAGTCACCTACCATGCCATGACAATAGAAAAATGCAAAAGAAAGGCATGATTTGACAGAAATCTGAAAGCTAAAGACATCAAGGAAGGTGACTTAGTCCTGTTATACAATGCCAAAGTACACAAGGGGAAACTGAAGTATCTAGGTCAAGGACCCTACCGAGTACGAAAGATGAATCTCATCAGAGATGTACTGTTAAAAACATTGGATGGAGTTCAATTCAGCACAACAATAAACGGGAGCCGACTAAAGCACTACTACATCAACACGCAAGCCATCCCCACAAGAATGAAGATTTGGCAAACCAAGTCTTCCTTAGTTAGGATTAGATTGTATCACGAGCACTCACTTGCATATGTACATCTTCGCACATATAGGTAGCATCAATCAATTTTAACCTAGGGCTCAGAAGTGATGCCTGAGTTCTAGCTGCCCTATGAAAATCCTAGCAACAAAAACAGCAAATAGTTAGTCCATACCTAGCTCCTAAGTCACATGCACACACACACTTTTGCTTAGACACATAGATGATTGCATGAATAATTATACCACACACTTTCATTCCACACTCTCAAAGCATGTATAAAAATAAGATCTCTCTCACACACACAGAAAGGTCATACCGACATGCCAACCAATCTAATGATCAATGCTACACCACATGCACATGGATGCAGGTTCAGAAAGATGCCACTACTAAAGAGGATGCACAGAAAGAGCTCACCATCTCAACCATGAGACCCCCTCCAGAGTTCACAGCCATCTACATCCTCTCAACCATTGCGACCATAACCATTCGTGGTCCAGAGCGATAGCTTTGAAGAGGATTCAATGCATGCCCAAGAAGAATGAATGCCACCCCAGTCACCAATGACCTATACAGCCATTGAAGGGGCCCAATCACTGGAACTTGTTTGGCCACCCCCATCGACTTATGCTCTTTCCTAGAAAGCAACATCTTACTTAGAGCAAAGGGGTCTAGGCAATTTGCATGAGAGCAAATTGAGCATTTTGCTGTTGGCATTTTGAGCAGGTTCTCCAATAAGCCCCAAGAGAATCATTGGAATGCAGGGATGTGGGTGCTTAGGTATGTGAAGGGCACTCTTGATTATGGCACCACTTATGGTACAGGCAGTTCCTTGGTTGGTCATTGTGACTCATATTGGGCTGGAGATGTTGATTCTAGGAAATCAGTTTCTAGATATTGTTTCTCTTTAGGTTCATGTATCTTCTCTTGGATCAATAAGAAACAACCAACAGTGGCATTGTCTTCTATCGAGGCTAAGTACAAGGTAGCATGTTTTGCTACTTGTGAAGCAGTGTGGCTGAGGAGGATCTTATGGCACATGGGAGTGCAAGAGGATGAGGCAACTATGCTGAGGTGCGACAATCAAAGTTGTATGGCCATTGCTAAAAATCAAGTGTTTCATGCACACACAAAACATATATCAGTATCACTATGTGCATGATTTGATCGAGGATGGGATAGTGGAATTAGTCTACTATCCAGCAAAGCAAAATGGAGTAGAACCTTTCACTGAGGCACTCAGGAAGGATCAGCTTTAGGGTCATCTTTAGAGACTCGGTATTGGATCGAGAAGGTAGTTCACCTACGGGTGGACATTGAGGGGGGTTGTTAGATATGCTCAATGCCCCACCCTCCTGGTAACCACTAGTGGTCCAAGGTGCTCAAGTTGTAAGGCCCCCATATGAGGAGAAGCCATGTGTGAGCCCGAGACACTAGATGGTGGATCCTGACTTGCATGTCGGATGAGGTCTATCAACAAGACCATTGATGGTAGAAAGGTGATTGTGTGGGAGCCCCTTATTCTTGCTGGGGCCTGGGGGTCAGCAGCCCCCCTAGTGGGGGTTGGGGGGCGAGAGCCCCCGAGGCAACGGTATAGGGAATATTCCCTAAATACTCCATGGATGACTAGTAAGTTCCACCGACTAGGTTGACAAGTTGGTTCCATTGACTACATTGATCCGACTACCATCCTCATAGCTATAAAGAGGCAACCTCCCAAGTCCACTGTACCAGATCAGATCTTCTAGCAGAGATCTTCCAGTTAGTAGACCTATATCTATCTAGGTCTATCAAAGCATGGATCGTACTAGCCTAGTGTACACAAGATTAGCGGAAGAACTAAGGAGGTTCAAAGCACACCGAATAAGACATGAGAGGGAGATAGCAAATCTATATCTCTTACAATGTGTTTTCAACAATACATGATAGGCCTCTTATATAGAGAGTGCCCTTAGAATAGTCAAACCATGTGGGATCCTCTCCTCCACATCTCTCCTTGTGGATATCCTTAATCCACATCTCCACATCATGTAGTCCACATCATAGGGTGGCTACTTTAATACATTCCTTATCACATACCTTTGCCCTTTAGTCTATGTGCTCATGGCACCACAACTCTAAACACCTCCCCTTGGTGCCATGATCCTTTGGCTACTACAAGGTGGTCAGATGTGAGTTACATTCCATCACCTCCCCTTAGTGCATGCATTGCTACTTAAGGTGGTCAAGTGTGGTTTTTACATGTCAATACCTCCCCTGGGTGCTTTCATAGCTACTCTCAAGTGGTCAGGTTTGATTACAAACATATGGGCTATAGGTGGAAAGGATGTTGCTTCTCAATGCTTCATGTCGATGGCGTTTGCTTCTTCGCTTGACATAGCTTGATGCATGGTGCTTTGTTCTTACTATGCCTTGATGCTTTATGTGTGGATGCCATGCTTCGTGCTATGGTCATCTCATGCACTTGGGCTTTTGGCATGCTTATGACAATGATGTGTGCATTCATGTTTTGATATGTCATTTGTTGCAAAGGTCTTACCATGAGTATTTTTACTTCAATGGTAGTGTCTAATTGCTAACAATGATTCTGATCCAACAAGCATGTAGAGCTCAAAAAGTTGATCACTTTTTCTTTTTGGAGCGTGTGCAAATTCTTCTTGGATTGTAAGCTACGGCTTGTCAAAGTTCTGTGAAGAAGAGGGGCCTTTGATGATGTGGCACAGAGGCATTCACATGCAGAATTCAAACTGTGCTTACAAAGGGACTGTGCTTGGGTGGCACTTAACTTATCCTACCCTAACCATAGTTACCCATTTGACCAAAGGTGAACTCACCCTAGTGTGATCACCATCTCAACCAGGGGTGTTTCTAACTAACCCTGGTTAGTTATTATCTGCCACGTGTCAATCTAAGGGAACCTTGGAGAAAGATGAGAAGCGGAGGCGTCGCAGCTGCAGCGAAGATGGCATCGAAGCGATGGATTCGACCGGGAAGGCTAGAGAGCATGTGGTAAGGTTGGCACTGCTCGTCGAGCTATGGCGTAGACAAAAGCACTCCGTGAGCTCGTGGTTGTGGCCTAGGAGCTCGATGCTTGAAGGTGCTAGCTATCGGTGAGCTGTCCCATCTGCAAGCCATTTTTGCTATGTCAGGAGAAAGTGCTGCTTCGCTGGGCTATGTGTGTGTGGATGTCGGGATGAGCTTG
Source organism: Dipteris shenzhenensis (assembly GCF_047967505.1). Classification (NCBI taxonomy): domain Eukaryota; kingdom Viridiplantae; phylum Streptophyta; class Polypodiopsida; order Gleicheniales; family Dipteridaceae; genus Dipteris; species Dipteris shenzhenensis. The sequence goes on along the minus strand of NC_141619.1, from coordinate 45,187,400 downwards.
GTTGCTACCATGGGAGCTTGGTTGCTATCATGTGAGCCATAGGAGATGCGGTGCAGTGGAGCGGCCATTGGGCTTTTTGGAAGCTTGGAGCAGGACAGCCACCGCTGGGTGCGCTGTTTGAAGGAGACCCAACGTTATAGTCATCAATGATCTTGGCTGTTGGCAGGCGTAGAAGCCCGTGTTGGAGCTTTTGGCTACGTAGGAGAGCAGGAGCCAGTTGTGGAGCATAGGCTCTGTTGTGAGAAGGTCGTAGGCAGATACCTTAGTTGTTGTAGAGACTGGTCATTGATGAAGCTTAGGCCGTGGGAGTTGGGCTTGCAGCAGCCGCTAGGAGTCATGAGCAGCTGGTTACACAGAGCGTGGCTCCTTTGCATGGGAGTTGAAGCTGGCGGTGAGCAGTCAAGGCTCTTGGTGGCAGCTTATTAAGGGCGTAGCATGAAGAGAGGTGCTGGCACTGAAGCTAAGGATTGTTGTAGTGTGGGAGCCCATTCGCCTTGGTGTTGCTAAAAAACGTGGGTGCTCAGAGATGGCAATGGCTGAAGTCGACAGAAGGCCTTAGAGCCTAAGTTTTGCTTTTTCTCTTTGTATAGGCTCTCACATAGAGTCTCGTTTACTTCTCCTAAGCCCTCCATTGATTCTCTCCCTCAAAACTCATGAGTGCTAAGAGAAATGCTCTCTTTCTTTCTTTCTCAAATATGGAACTCAGATCTCTCTCTCAGCCAATTGAGTGAACACTCAAAAGAACCTCAATATCTCATAGAAGAAAAAAGAAAAAATTCTAGTTCTCCCAAGAATCTCAAATTCTCATGGAAAGAATTCTCTCAATCTAAAACTAAAACTAACCTAGGAGAAAACGTGTGCTCCTTAGTCAAGCCTACAACTAATTTAGGAGATTAGACCTAAGCTCTGATACCATATCAAAGTGTGGATCGTACTAGCCTAGTGCACACAAGATTAGTGGAAGAACTAAGGAGGTTCAAAGCACACCGAATAAGACATGAGAGGGAGATAGCAAATCTATATCTCTTACAATGTGTTTTCAACAATACATGTGATAGGCCTCTTATATAGAGAGTGCCCTTAGAATAGTCAAACCATGTGGGATCCTCTCATCCACATCTCTCCTTGTGGATATCCTCAATCCACATCTCCACATCATGTAGTCCACATAATAGGGTGGCTACTTTAATACATTCCTTATCACATACCTTTGCCCTTTAATCTATGTGCTCATGGCACCACAACTCTCAACAAGGTCGCCATCTAAGCTCCATTGTGGGAGTGCACGGGTGGATGGAGCCATCATGTGTACTACATGAGTATTGAAGGAAAATTTTGTTCATCTCCAATTTGCTGTGTACTCTCTATTCTCTGTTGTTTCTGTTCCATTGCGCCGTGTAATTTAACACACTACATAGTTGGACAACAAAAAATGATGAGGAAAAAACAGTTGAATGCTTGCAGAAGGTGAGTAACAAGACTCGCAGTGGAGCCACATCTCATATCCAAGATTTTAAGCACAATCTAGATGATACAATTACAAAAAATGAGCTTTAACTATGGGCCATGAGGTTCTATACATTCTACAAGCTCCCCTGGTGGACATGGGCTATGAACATGAAGGCAGAGGCTTAATTTTCAATTTGGCAAGACATAAAAGGTTATTTGATGCCTCAAATGCTAGTCTCCATGTAAATGGTTGCTAAAATTTTTTAGTTGCCCTTGGATTCGGATGTCCCAATGAAAACATCATTCAAATATCTAGATGAGGTGATGGTGAAGAATTTGGTGCTCATACTCACTCAAAGGAATATTTCTTAGTAAAGAGGTCTCAAGAGACTCAAACTTAAAAGGTTTTTTCTTCTGATGAAATACGATTACATTTCTTAAGATAACTATGCTTTAATGCATTATGCAGAAACCGGTCATCCCATCAATCGGGTGTCCTTATTTTGTGGTAGGATTATTGGAGAACTACCAATAAGGATAAACATAGGAGTTTGGTCTCCAATCATCCAATCATCCGGTCATCCGATCAATTTGGGTTGTTTTATGGCAAGATTATGGGAGAAGCTACCAATAAGGATAAACATAGGAGTTTGGTTCACAGCTATATAATTTTTGTTTGCACTCTTTGTGCAAATTCCCAATGCACCGAGGCCTCAATACTGTATTCCCAAGTCATTTTGAGGATGAGTCTATAGCAGAAGACAAAGCACTCTAGGGAGGTCCAGAGATGGAAACAGAGCCGGCCATAAAGCAACTAAAAAGAAAAGAAAAGAGATTGCAGTGGCATTAGTAGATCAGAAAAAGGGCTTGAACAAAGCCATTGAGCTTGGGGGGTGGGGAGAGAGAGAGAGAGAGAGAGAGAGAGAGAGAGAGAGAGAGATTATCTACTATCAATACGTATTTAGAGTGGAGTGAGAAGAGCACTACACAATGTCAAAGCCTTGCAATGCTCCATTTAATTTGAGTTTAAACACAGAGTGCTAAACCCCATTAACAAAGGTATGCTAGTTTTGATAACCAAGAACAAGACTTTTAAAAAACATTAGCAAAAATGTTGTTTTCCTAGAATCTTCATTGTTTCTCTCAATGGCATTCCCATAGTGAATATTGCTTCTAGCATTGCTTCTATATGGAAAAAAAAGCATTGTTTGGATTAGCATATATTGCACATTCAATATTTTATAAATTCTTTGTGAGAGGCATTGAAAGACATGGAAATATATAAGATTACATCATTAGAAACACATATGAAATACATAATTAAGCATTAGATTTCTCCTAATCAATCCTAATGTCATTTCAATATTTACATTAGGAGATATCTTTTGAAAATCCCTTGTGTAGTACATATCATGACAACCAATGTTGTGCTCATCACCTTGGTCAATCATGAATCTTACAATTTCAATTGCTGATCGAGTTGAATACTATCTTGATGTTATTTTAGTCTCACATATTATCATTTTTAATTCAGCACCTCAATTGTCATTGAGCATTTGAGTATACATTTTAAAGCTTGTGCAAAAGGCTTACAATCATGCATCATAGATTGAAGAGATTCAAGTATTTTTGGATCCAACTCACTCATTATGGCCAAACGATTATGCAGCTCATGCTCAGTGTCATATACATACAATTGAGAAAATTGAGGTCTATGATTCTATGTTTTGCCTAGGAGGAAGGATCCAATTTGATGATATAGAGTGCCATGGACCTTAAAAGTGTAAGACACTTTTTTTATAGGCATGAATATGGTTATAAAATTTTTTTTTGATGTTGTCTTGTCTGATCAAAATAGAACTCAATTACTCATTAGGTTGAGGAAAAGGAGCCAGAGAAATCTATCCACATTTATAACAGAACTTTCCAATACTTGTCCGTTGTTTCTATTTCTTCTTTCTCACTTCCACATATAAGCACCACAAAAGGAACATTGATAAGTCATAGAACCTAGAAGGAGTAAGGAAACATTGCAACACATGAGAGACAATATTAAAGGATGTATGCATTGCAAAAGAGGTAGTTCATGGAGAATTGACAATACACCTCCTTTACTATGATAAAAAACAAAGTGTGCAATGTTTCTAACATCAAACCTCATAGCAACCTCATCACCACTTTCATAATCTTCCATTGCTATATGCTTATGATCTATGTGAGTATTGGCATCATAGAGTAGAACATCATGTTGTATTTCTACTACCATGTTATCATGATCCACAGCACCATTTAGATGCCAGTGCAATATTGCATTATGTGTACCATGATCCAACATCCATATCAACATCGGCATCACATTGTACTACTATATTTTATGCACCATGAGCTTGATCTAGCCATGACTCTATTCTTGACCCTCACACTATCATCCAATGACAAATGAATAGATTCTAATTTGAGATTAAATCTCTTCTACACCGAGTTACACATTTCTAAGGCAAACATAGCCAAGTATCTCTTTTCTTTAAAAAAAAACTCCTTGCATTGGCACAACATATAGATTCAGCATATTGTCTAAGAGTGATAGCAGTTTTTGAAGTCCTCTCTTATGAACTTAAAGAGTAGATGTTTTAGATGAAACTCTATTTGGAACATGTCCTGGATGCCATTTCTATTTTTCCATGTACAGTCCTAGGTAAGACTCAAGATTAATTAACAGAATATGAAATACTTGTCTTCATCTAAAGTGTTAGCACACACTGAGGATTAAAGAAACAATCATGTATATTTTCTAGTATGTTTAATACCATTTTATTTCAAACATTTAATGAAAATCGTTTCATATTTTATTCTCTCCTAGATCTTGTTGCATCCTAGTAAGGAGCACTCTGACAAAATATGAAGAGGGGAGAGGAGAAGAGTGGAGATGAGGAGAGAGGGCACAGCTAGAGAGCACACCACAAATGACTAATTGTACACTAGATTTAGTTGAAAAAATAGAATATATACAAACCCTTTTAGAGTTAGGGTTAGGGGATCTAACCCTTTCCTTTATAGCACTCTATAAGGTTAGTGCTATGAACATATGATCACATGATGGTGCTATGCACACATGATCACATGATGTTGAGTGTGAACTCTCAACACCTTCCCTCAAGATCAACATCATGAAGTAGGCCTTCCCTCAAGATGATGATTCTAGGGAATCTAAGAAGGATTGAGCATTACATTCCATCACACCCCTTTAATGGGAATGTCCTTCCACTACATCAAACCAAGAGCTAGTCGGTGTTTCTCGAATAGCTCTTTACCGAGTGGTCTGGTAAAGATGTCTGTAACATTTTCTTTGTTGTCACAATGCTATAGTGTGATGTCATCAAGTAACACTCTTTCTCTGATGAAGTGCTCTCTAACATCAATGTGCTTTGCCTTGGAGTGATATACCGGATTCTTGGCCAATGCTTGAGCTGATTGATTATCACAGTATATTGTTGTTGGCTTTAACTCATCAAAGTAATCTGTTTCTGACAATAGTCTTCTGAGCCATATAGCCTCACATGCACCTCTAATGAGTGCTCTATATTCTGCTTCAGTCAAAGACAAAGAAACAGTTGGCTATTTGTTTGACAACCATGATATAGCACCTTGACCAAGGAAAAATGCATATCCCTGTGTCGATCTCCTGGTCTCATGATCTCCGGCATAGTCACTATCATATTATCCATGCAAGCGTGGATGACTTCCTCTGTATTCTATCCCAAACTGTCTTGTACCTCTGATGTATCTCAAGACTCTTTTAGCTACATTCCAATAAGACTGTTTTGGATTTGCCATAAACTGTACTAGTGACCTTACTGCATAACAAATATCTGGCTGTGTGATTGTCAGATATATAAGAGATCCAATGAGCTACCTATAGTATCTGTCATTGACTGTAGGCTTTTCTGAATCTTTAGTAAGTTTTAAACTCTGTTCCATGGGAGTGGCTGCAATCTTGCAATCTGCCATATGAAACTTCTTCAAGAGACTGTCAACATACTTGAGCCGACTCATGAATGTGCTATCTGAATCTCTCTAGAACTCAATTCCAAGATAATGGTGCATAAGTCCAAGATCTTTCATGTCTAACTCTATAGATAAGTCTTGTTTCAGTTTTTTAATGAAGCTATTCTTGCTTCCTGTCACAATCAGATCATCTATGTACAAAAGTGCAATAGTAATGTCTTCCCCTTGAACTTTGCAATAGAGAGTATGATCTGCATTGGATTTCATCTATCCTAGATCAGCAAAATACTTGTCAATTCTACTGTACCAACTTCTGGGTGCTTGCTTTAAGCCGTAGAGACTTTTCTTGAGATGGCAAACGTTATTCTCCTTTCCTGGTTCAACATAACCTGCTGGTTATTGCATGTAGACTTCCTCATCTAGGTAACCATTGAGAAATGCATTCTTGACATTGAGCTAGTACACATTCCATTTGTTGAGTGTCGCTAGTGATATCAAGAACTGTATGGAATCCATCTTTGCTACTGTAGCATATGTCTCATCATAGTCCTAACCATATGTTGTGCAAATCCTTTTGCAACTAGCCTGGCTTTGTATCTCTGAATACTGCCATCTAGATTGTACTTCACTTTGTATACCCATTTGTTTCCTATGGCCTTCTTTCCTGGTGGAAGGTCCCATAATTCCCAAGTTTTATTTTTATACAAAGCATCCATTTCTTCATTCATAGCAATTTGCCATTTTGGCTTGTATACTACATCTTCGAAGTACACTGGCTCTTCTGTAGCCACGATGGTAGTCATAAGAGCATAGTTGGTGGTTTCCACTTGAAATGCTTTGCCTTCCTGAGCATATGTCAATCTGCTGGCTGGAGGTCTACTTTCCCTAGTAGACCGTCTGAGCTACTGTGGCTCTACTTGGGGTGTTGCAGGCAATTCTTGCTCTTCTTCATCAACTTGTTCTATAGATGACTATGAAGTTGATGCTTCTATCTCCTGTGTAGGTGAGGTTTTCCATTCTGATTCCTCATCAAAGATTACATCTCCAGAGATAATGACTTTGCGGTTGATGGGATCATACAATTTGTATGCTTTGCTTTCTTCACTGTAGCCAACCATGATGCATTTGCGTGACTTTGCATCCAATTTCCTATGATGATCATCATGTATGTGGGCATATGCTATGAAACCAAATATGCGGAGATGCCCAATGTGTGGCTTGTGTCCAGTGAATGCTTCATAAGGAGTCATACCTTGTATCGGTTCGGTAGGAAGCGGATTAAGCAAGTAGTTTGTAGTGGCTATTGCTTCTACCCAATACTGATTCAGAAGATGCTTTTCACTAATTGTCTTCGAATGCCGTGATTTTTGCAAAAGTTCATGAATGCTGAAGACATGTATTCACCTCCTCTATCTAATCTCATGACCTTGATCTTTCTGCCTATCTAGTTTTCTACCATGGCTTTGAATTCTTGAAATTTAGAAAACTCTTCAGATTTCTCTTTCAGAAAGTAGACCCAACAATATTTGTTGTAGTCGTCGATGAAGGTCAAGTAATAAAGTGAACCATTGATACTGCGGGTCTGGGCATAACCTCATACATCTGTATGTATTAAATCAAGAATACCTCATGCACGAGAGGTACTTCTGACAAAGTTGGTTCGCTTTTGTTTGGCGAAGCAGCATGCTTCGCAAACTTTTCCAAGAAACTGTAGCTTCGGAATCCCAATTGCCATATTCTGATTCTTGAGATCTAACAAGTACTTGAAATTGACATGACCATATCTCTTGTGCCATTTTGCAGATAGTGGCATCTGTTGCAGTTGAGCTGACATGGCATGCTTATCTGGTATTGTAGCTAGCATTTTGTATAAGCGTCCTTCCTTGACACCTTTTACTACTAGCTGATATCTTCTGGATTTGTCTCTGATAGTGCATTCATCATTGTCAAAGATGACTTTGTAATTGTGTTCTGTCATTTGACCCACTAACAAAAGGTTCTTGCTGAGCTTCGGAACATAGAGCACATCTTTCACTAATCCTTTTGTACCAATGAAATTGTTCATAGGGATAACACCTGTCCCTTGAATTGGATTCGGTATATTGTCTGCTCTATAGATGACATTTTTCTATCCTTCTAATGGCTTCATTTCTGTGAACCATTCCTGATGATTTGTCATGTGAGATGATGCACCGCTATCAATGTACCAAGGATCCTATTCCACTTGGTCGACTTGATAGCTGAAATCCTCTTTGGGATTGAAATTGGTGTCTAGGTACACTGTATCAATCTTATGCAATTCCTCACTTGCAAGAAACATATTTCCCTGTTCATTTGCAAAATGACTGTGACTAGAATTTCCACCATAATGATTTCCTCTGCCTTGGGAATTCCCTTGATTATTGCTGGATTGACCGCCTTGGTCATATTGCTTCTTGCTGTAATCTCTTTCATAGTGTCCAAACTTGTGACAGTAGTTGCACTGAATATTTGACACATTGGTGGATGCATTCCCTCATCCTTGGATTCTTCCTCGGTTGGAATGATTTCCTCTTTGCTGATTCTGATGTTGTTGAGGATGATGCTGATGCTGATGTTGATGCTCACTTTGATTTTGTTACTGATGATGACCACTTTTCTGATATGATCTACCTCTGCCTTTGCTTTTGTCTAAAGCTATGGATGCTTGATCATTAGAATGACCTTTTCGAGCTTGAATAGCCTGAGTCCTGAGTTCTTCACCAAGTAGGACTGATTGAAGTTCTTCCAGTGTTGGAATTTGCCGTTGGATGGCAATACTCTGGACTAGATTCTCGTATCCCTCTCCTAGTCCATTCAGGATGACTTGAACCATTTCTATGGGGTTCATAGTCTCTCTTGCTGCTACAAGTTGATTGTTGTAGTCTTTTATGTGGAGTACATAAGCATGATCGGTTTCACTGATGTTGCAGAAACTCTGGTTGATCTAGTTTCTCAGGGTCAGAATCTTGGATGTGTTCTTGGACTCGTAGAGAGCTGCAAACATATCCCATGCTTCTTTCAATGTCTTGACTATGTTGAGCTATCCTAGCATGACATCTTGCACATTCTACTTGTTTAGGTGATAGGCATACTTGTCTTTCTTATCCCATTCTGCTTGAGCTCGAGCAATGGTAGGATCTGCTACTGGTGCGAAAATTGTTTGTGTAGATGTAGATCCCGATGTAGATCCCATTGCTGGGGTTATGACAACAGATGGAGTAGAGCTACTGGTAGTTGGATTGTCCAATGGTCTAGGTGTACACCCATAAACATACTCCCATTTGTCCTAAAGTACAAGAATGGTCTCCATTTGGTATTTCCATGTAGCATAATTGGAGTTGTCTAACTTAGCATATGCCTCCAGATTGAGGTTGCTAGTCGACATGATGCAAGAAATGTACTCAAATGCATCGTGAAAATCTCTATATGAATCAACTGCAAATCCATTGTCGATGCCAAGTAAAATCTCTGAACCATCGGTGAAGATAGAACTACAATATAAAAAATATGATCTGTATTACAAGGCTTGTGGCAATGATGCCGGGAATAGCCAAGAGGCTTTACAAGGCTGAAATGATCTGCATGATGCCATGAGATAGCTGAATAGGCTTTACAATGGTGGCATGTGTGTGTGAAATCAAGTGCTATGTGCCCACTGAAACAATCTGCAATGCCTTTGAACTTTAAAGTCTACTCACTGAACTGATGAACATAAGGTTTCACGTAATGTAATGATGTGAAACCGTATGTGAGCATATGGAATGACTCCGAGTAGGTACTAGTTGAGAATTTTGGGCATAGCTTAGATTGGCAACTTGGGGAAATTCAAAGCGTCCCCTCTATGTCGATCTAGTCTACTCTGATCTAGATCTAAACCAATCGTCGATTGATGAAAGAACAGCAAAGAATTCCTTTTCTTTTGTTCTTTTTAAGTGCTGGGTCAGATGCATCGATGTAGAGGCAAATGTGCATGAAGGAAGTGGTTTTGTCGGCAAGGCTAAAATGTGAGTGTAACTTGTGCCAAAATGTACACATGATGTGACGAGCGCGTAGAGCATAAAAAAACGAGGGACTTTCCTTTTTAGAGCACTCTCAAATTCTTCCTGGATCAAGAGATACGACTTGATCTTGGTGGAGGGGCAAAAGGAGTGCGAATGGTGCTCAATGATGATGTGTCACTATGGGTCACATGTAGTGATGATGTGGCACTATGCCTAGCAAGAGGTGTGCCTGAGAAGCCCTGTGCTGAGGTGGTAGGAGTGGTCACATGCAGTGACTGTGAAGCATTGTGTGTGCCTACAGAGGTTAGTGCTGACTGGATAGCTGAGGTGGCACTACTGAGGTGGCACAGATGATGATGTCAGCAAGGTGACATAGTAATGCTGATGTGGCAGTAATGACATGGTAGTGATGACGTGGATTGCTGACATGGCACAGGTGACATGGCCGATGAAGTGGTTGCCACTGTGGCAAATGACATGGTAGATGAGATAAGGGTTGCTGATGTGGCAGACAAGCTACCACATGTTAACTTGCAGACCACTCCTGGGGTGAGTGGTGACCCTAAGAATAAGATGAGCAGGGTGTGCCACGTGTCTCTTGCTAGGTTGTGGTGACCCAAACTATAGTTAACTCAACTAACACCTAGGGTTTTTCTAACTAAACCTATCCTCAAATCTACCACATGTTGGCAGGAGATAGATCAGAATTTTTGTGAGATTCCAACAGAATCTTCAAAGATTTTGTTTGCGTTAGAGCAGCGTAGACTTGTTGCAAGGCATTGAGGCTACTGTACGAGCTATGCAAGGTCACCGTTGTGGCTACAGATGCATTGTGTCATTGCTGATGGCTGGCCGATCATGACTGTAGCATTGGAGATGACAGACATAGATGGATGAAGGCATCGTAAGAGCCTTTGGAAGAGCCTTGCATTGGAGGCAACCTTGTTGGTCTCCGAAGTGTGCTCTATGGCTATGCTTCAATAAGGATGGTCGTTTAGCCTTAGGCTCGATGTTGTATGTAGGTCAGTGCCTTTGCATCGGTGGAGTAGCCTGTGGATGCAGAAGCCGTCGATGGAGGCAGCCCATTGGCCCTGTTAGAGCTGGCTGGCGAGAATTCATTGCTGAGCATGCACGTAGGGCTATAATTGCCTTAGAGGTTGTAGAGCGGTGCATTCATGGAGGTTGAGGCTACCGACTGGTCACATACTAGAAGGCTTTGGAGAGCCTATCATCTAGAGGAAGCTGTGAGCATTGAAGGCTGTGAGCCTAGAGAGCGTTGGAGCATTGTGAGCTATTTGAGACGGAGCGGCCATGGTGTGAGGAGGCTCATTGGCGCTGAGGATGCTGGAGCATAGAAGCTGAAGGATGTGTTTGGTATTGATGAAGCGAGTTTGGAGCCTAGGTCGGCAGAGGCTTTGGAGTGATTGAAGAAGCTGGTGTGGTGTGGTGGAGGAGGCCTTTGATGGAGAGGTGATTGCTGGGTCATAATTGTAGGATGGCGTAGCTGACGTTGAGGATGGCGCGGGTAAGGCTTAGGATGGCCATGCTCAGCTACTAGACTGCATCCTCCAATACTAAAACATTTTAGCACAAGGGCTGCCACTGCTTTCGCTAGGAGGTCATTAAGGAGCTAGAAGTCATGCTCGCTACTGGTCAGCTTGTCCGTCGATCGATGGCAGCCTTTGTTGAGCTACTAGTGCTTGGTTGTTGAGCGTTGGGTTACTTCGTGAAGCCTCAGTCCGAGGCGCCTGCAAATCCATAGTTATAGAGTAGCATAGGTAGTTGAAGTTAGGGCCGGTAGTCTGTAAAATAGGACGTAGATGGGGCTGAAGCTCTGTGGTCTTGCGTTGAGGGGCTGAAGCCCTAAAGGACTATAAGCTATGTTAAAGTAGCTTGCTTATAGAAGCTTAGAGCAGGAGTCAAATTTCCCCGATCTCTCTCTTGGATCTCTCACAAAAGTTCTCTCAGAACTTCACACATCTCAAGGAAACCTTTCTTTCTCAAACAAAATAAAAGAATTCTCTCTCAACCAAATCTCTCACACACACTAGAAACCAATGGCTCTCACACAAAAGAACAATGGATGGAATTCCTTTTGCAATGGAAGAATCTCTCCCTAATGGAATGACGGAAATTTCTTTAAAGAAAAATGGAAGTTCTCTTAGTGGAAGAGAACTCTCAAGAACTCTCAATCACTCTCTCACACTCTCAAGGATGGCAATGCCTCAGCGGAAGGCAAGGGAGCTCCGATACCATGACAAAATATGAAGAGGGGAGAGGAGAAGAGTGGAGATGAGGAGAGAGGGCACAGCTAGAGAGCACACCACAAATGACTAATTGTACACTAGATTTAGTTGAAAAAATAGAATATATACAAACCCTTTTAGGGTTAGGGTTAGGGGATCTAACCCTTTTCTTTATAGCACTCTATAAGGTTAGTGTTATGCACATATGATCACATGATGGTGCTATGCACACATGATCACATGATGTTGAGCGTGAACTCTCAACACACTCCAAATATAGTTAAAGCTCCTATCCATAAAATTATTTGTAATCCAAACTTATCAATGTGACCTTGGTATTTTTCTTGTTGTTTTGGTAATACCAGTCATTGTCTTTTGACAACCCCAATCCCCTACACATAATTTTTCTTGGCTTCCATATTAGATCTCCATAACCCAAACATAATTAGTTCTACTTTGTTCTTAATTTCGATATTGTTACATTAATGGCAATTACTCTTCCATTTGTAGTCTTCAGGTTCAACTTCCAGCTGTGGTTGATCTTGAGGTAGATGGTCTACTTAAATAGACCTAATCTCTACTTTAGGTGTACGTGTGATGATTTCTTTTTCCATACTTGCATGAGGTGCAAAGTTGATTATATACTCGCTAAGCAGTAAGAATCACTAATTAATAATTAACAAACTAAAAAGATAATATTACTAAGAAACCTTACTTGGTAATATTCTTTCTTACTTTTCCAACAATCACCTACGAATAATGTTTCCAATTTGTTAGTTTTATAAGTGTTGGAGTTCTACAACCCCCTTATCATCAATAACATTATGAAAGGTATCCTTGCAACCGATAGTTTGTCAATTCTTATTGTTGTCATCATCTTTATCATGAAACTATAAATTGAATCCCCTCCTATGTCTATATAAGTGTACATGTATCAATGTTGAAGCCTATACGTGTACATGTAAATATCCCTAGTACATTTGCATTAGTATTTTTAATCTCCCTTTGATTGTAAGTAATTACTACCAATTCATCACCAAATTCCTCGTTCTCTCGAGGGAGCATTCGAACCAATTGCATCTATGTGTCACCAATATGCAAAATTATATCATTTGCATTTTTCAATTTCCATTGCACTCTATCTCTAGCATTTTTGGGTGGAATCCTTGCTACTGTAGCACTTATTGGAGCAATAGGTGTAGGACATGGCAAAGATCCATCAATGTATGGCCATAGGTTTACCCTAAGGAGCAACATCTCCATGCACGCATGCCATGTTCTATAGTTATTATAGGAGATTCTTTCAATCTAATAAGTTCAATGCATAGAGATGGAATGCAAAGCCATTTCCGAAGTAGAACCATTTTTAAGGTATAACTGCTATGATGATAAGCAGACCCACAGACACAATCGTCAAGTGCTAGAGATTCATTGCATGATAGCAGAAAATTAAAGATAGATGCACATAGAAGATAGACACAGGTGCATAAATGTTGAATGATTGATTGATTTATTCATATTTCATTCTTTTATGTGTAAATAGATGTAATAGTATGGTGTTCCTCTAACAACATAGTCAATAGAAAATTAGCTATTACCCACGACCACCAATCCTGTACATGGTGAAATGTTCCATAATGATCCATGATGAAGAAGCCATCTCTATATACCTCCCAATTCATATTTCTTATGTAATACTATAGCAACATTGAGATAAGAAACACAATTGCAAATGCACTTGGCCGAAAAGAATTGGTTTTGATTAAAGTACTTTTGGGTGAAGAAGATGATCAAAGTGAATTGTTACCTCAATGAAGTGAGGAATATACCCCTCCATAAATTTACACATATAAATTACACTATGTTGTTATGTTGTAAATTCCTTCATGTATGCAACACGGCATGTAAGTCGTGCTTCACTACCCCTTTGTACACTGATTATGTACTATGAACTTACATCTTTATGATCAAGCCTCATTCATTGGATAAGCTATAAATTGGGTTGGTAAACATAGTCAAGTGGGCCAACTACCATCTCCCAAGAATGGTATGATGAGAGTAGTGTCTTGCACAATATATGTAAGAGTGATGAATGAAGATTACAATGTGTGTGCTTGGGCTTTCATCATATTTCCTTTTTTAAACTTTTTCTATACACACACGCGCGCGCAAGCACACACACATACATGTGCGTGCATGTGCGCATGCATGCATGCATGCACACACACACAAACACAAACACACACGCACGCACTGCATGCCTAGCCACAATCGGAACACCACTTCTGACCTATGTTAACAAGCAATGGGATTCGAACATTGCCCACGTTGATGAATGCCCAAACTATGCCAGAGCATAGCGCCATGCAGATGTAAAAGGGATGTTTGGAGGCTTGGAGGTGTGGCCACATGCATTTTTGAATCGAGGTAGATTGTGGAGGTAGTTCTATCCTAGACATTTCTATGGATTTCATGAAAACGTATCACTTCCTTTACGTTCAAGCATGCATCTTTGGGAAGGTGTCATCTTCTCCTACTCTTTGCCCTCCTTTTGATGTCAACAATCTAAGGTGTGAAGATAGTGGGAGAGAAGGAAGGAGTCTCACTTGCGGCTTTGTCACATACACAATGGGGTAATAACACAAAGGTGGAGGCTGAAAATAGTTTTCCTCTTCTTAGTTCTAAAAGCCAAAATAACTCTAGTAGTGAAGTCCACATTGCAGTATGGACTATTTTATGAGACTAGGGTTCAAATATAATTGCATGGATACACTGATGCTGATTGAGCTGGTAGTATTTTTTATAGATGATCTACCAGTGGATGTGTTCTCTTTTGGGTGCTACAGTCACTTGGAGCAGCAAGAAACAGCCTACAGTTGCCTTGCCGAGCACAGAGGCTGAGTACAAGGGTGCAGCAATGGCTGCATGTGAGGTAGCTTAGTTGCATGAGCTACTTTATGATATGCATCAGTCTACAGATGGGCCAGTTGTCATTTATTGTGACAACATGAGTAGTATACACTTGGCAAATAACCCAGTCTATCATGCTAGAACAAAACACATTGAGGTGCATTATCACTATGTGCGGGAGAATGTTTTACTAGGTCTTATTGATCTAGTTTATGTTAGCACAGAGGATCAAGTAGCTGACATATTCACGAAGGCATTGGGTGCAAAGAAGCTACGCAAGTTCAGAGACCTGCTTGGTGTGCAGGAATTGGGATTGAGCTCAAGGGGGAGTGTTGAGATATCGAGCTCCTCATGATATGCTAGGGTGACCATTGTGCATTTATGTCACCGAGTTGTTAGCTGCAAATGCAGCTGGTATACCACCCATGAATAATAGCTGGATGACAACTATCCTTATGTACTCTAGTTCGTGGCTCAATTAGTATACCACCTTAGTTAGCTGAGTTTGGTTTGAGACCCACATATAGCGTTCTTAGCATAGCTCAAATCTGGCCTGGTAATAGTCATATAAATCAAACTTCCTACTATGCGTCTGTACATAGTAGGGTCCTCCAGAAGCTCACCTGCATCTGCGCTCAACTTCACATTTTGCTCCAAAGGAACTAAAATAGGCTTACAGCCTGTCATCCCATATTTGGACAGCATGTCCAATCCATACTGCCTCTGCAAGAGCCGTATCCCATTTGGTGATCTAATCACCTCAATGCCCAAGAAATAACGTAGCTCTCCCAAATCCTTCATCTCAAACTTCTGTTTTAATAGCATTTTCACATGAAGGATATCTTCATCACTATCACCTGTGATGATCAAATCATCAACATAAATGACAAGCAGCATAATACCTTTCTCTGTTTTTCTCACATAAAGTGAGAAATCTGCCTTGGAAATCTGAAAGCCAATAGTCACAAGATACTATCCTATCTTGTCAAACCATGCTCTAGTTGCTTGCTTCAAGCCATACGAGGCTTTCTTCAACCTGCAAACAAACTCAGGATGAACAGCATGAACATAACCTAGTGGCTGCTCCATAAAGACCTCTTCTTGCAAATCACCATGCAAGAAGGCATTCTTTACATCCATCTGATGTAAAGACCATCCCTTTGATGCAGCCATAGCAATGACTGCTCTTACGGTTGCCATCCTTACAACTGGACTGAATGTTTCTTCATAATCAATGCCATATGTTTGTGCATACCCCTTGACAACTAATCTTGCCTTGTATCTATTCACAGAACCATCTGCATTGTGCTTCACCTTATAAACCCACTTATAGCCAATTGCATTCTTGTCTTTAGGCAAAGGCACCAATTCCCATGTAGCATTTGCTTCCAAGGCATCCATTTCTTCATCCATGGCTTTCTCCCATTTTTTTTTTCCCATGGCTTGCTCAATAGAAGTGGGTTCTGGTTCTTGTATCACTTTGACCATATAGGCATAGTGAATGGTTGTAAATCCATCATATTTCAGCCTATCCACAGGATACCTAGCTCTAGTAGACCTGTGCAAAATAGGCTCACTTCCAGGTGCTCTCAAAACATCCCTGGTCTTCCTTACTTCAAGTGTAACAATAGAAGGAATACCCAACTCATCATCAATGCTCTGTTTTGAGCCATCGGATTCACCATCCACATAAGAATGACCTGCATTCACATCAAACATTGGCTAATCTACCTTCTCTTTTCCTTTTCGTGATACCTGCATACCACTATCCGCATTGCTTTGAGGAGATTCTCCTGATCTCAATCTGCTTGTCCATGGTGAAGTATGTGAACCACTACTAGAGGACACTCTAGGTCCATTAATATTTTGTGATTGCTGTTGTGAATTCTGTGTAGCATTACCATTTTGTGCATCTACTTCATCAATCACATTTACTGGTTTATACCAGCTGCTCATCTCATAAAAAACATCTCTGCTCACTGTAAACTTACGAGTAGAAGGGTTATAGCATCTATACCCTTTCTGTTGCAGAGAATAACCAATAAAGATGCACTTCTCAGCTTTTAGATCAAACTTGGACTTCAACTCATCTGGCACATGAACATAGGCAATGCAACCAAAAATTTTCAAATGAGAAATATCTAGTTTCCTACCAGTATACATCTCCTCTGGCATCATGCCATGTATTGCTGCAGTGGGAGTCTTGTTCATTATGTAAACTCCTGTAGCAACTGCTTTAGCCCAATAATAATCTGGTAGGTCTTTTTCATTAAAGCATGGCCCGAGATACCTCTCCAATATGCCTGTTTTTCCTTTCTGCAAGTCCGTTTTGCTGTGGGGTATGACTGCATGAATATTGCTGCTTTATTCCATGCTCCTGCAGGAACCTTGCAAACTCATTTGAGAGGTACTCTCCCCCTCAATCTGACCTTAGGCATTTTATTGCTGGCCTGTTTCTTTTTCAACCATAGCTTTAAAAGCTTTGAAATGCCCAAACACTTCACTTTTCTTTTTCATAAAATACACCCAAATTTTTCTGCTGTAGTCATCAATAAAAGTGACAAAATAATGATAGCCTCCAATAGATGTAGCTTTAGTAGTCCACACATCAGAGTGGATTAATTCCAATGGCTTCCTACTCTCTTGAACATGTCTAAGAAATGGTTTCCTTCCTTGTTTTCCAAATTGACAGGCTTCACATATCTTATGCATTTCTGCAACCTTGGATTTAGGCAATCCTGCAACAATATTTTGGGCTTTCATTGATTTAAGTTGCTGTACATTAACATGACCAATGCGTTTATGCCAGATATCAATATCTGCAACTACACCGGTCCCATGTGCAAACATTGTTGCACTCAATTCAGGCATGTCCGCATCCAACATAAACATCCTATCCTTCTTCTTTCCTTTTGTTATCAAGCGACCGTTATTTTTCATATCCTCAACAAAGCATCCATGAGGATTAAATCTTACCTGCAAGCCCTACTCAACCATTTGACCGAAACTAGGTTCTTGGTGATATTCGGGACATGAAATACATCAAACAGGTATTTCTTTTTCCCATCCTGCATAGACAAAGGAATTTTACCAATCTGCATAATAGGATGTGTAGTATCATCACCAATCTCCACAAATCTTGGTCTTTCCATTTTCCTTGAATGCTGCATCCATTCTGCATGACCTGTCATGTGGTTTGACACACCTGAGTCAACATACCACACATCATTGCTTTCGTCTACACTTGTCACAGAATTGGTCATGTGTTGCACCATAAACAGATGCTCATATCTGTCATCACCCTGTCTACTAGAGGATGCATAATTGCCTTGCTGTAATTTTCCATTCATAATGTCATTCTACTTTTTGTAGCAGTCTTTAGCCATATGACCCATTTTACCATAGTAGTAGCATTCAACATTGTTGTTTGCATTTTGGGCTCTCTGCCATCCACCATGACCTCTTTGGCTCCCCTTGCCTCTAGAGTTACCACGTCTTCCTCCATAGGACTGGTTTTCTTGAGTTTGCTACATATTCTGATTTCTACCACGGCCTCTAGATCGGCTTGCTCTACCTTTGTCTCTACCTCTTCCAGCATTTGAGTAGAAGATAGTTTCTTTTGAAGTTCCTCCTGAAGAAGATGCACCACCATTTCTCTACTCTTCAGAAATTAGAAGAGCAAACAACTCCTCAAAATCAGGAAATTTTTCACTGACGGCAATGGATGTCCAGAACTGTGCATAATCCTTTCCTAGACCATTCAAGGTCATAGAAACTAAATCATCATCTTCCACTAGCGACCCAATGGAAGCAAGTGCATCTACAATTTTCTTCACCTTCATGTGGTAGTCATTGATGCTCATACTTTCTCTCTGCACATTGTGCAACTCCTGCTTCAGCTGCATTTTCTTGGCTTGCGTATTTGTGCTGTACATTTTTGCCAAAGTATCCTATGCCTCCTTTGGCATACTTGCATCTTGAATATGCACAATCATAGAATCTGAAATACTGATAGACAACCAGTATATAACTTTTTTGGCTCTCTCATGCCATCCTTTAAATGCCTGCATTTCCTGTTGATTGGGAACATTAGGAAGAACTGGTTCTTCTTCATTTCTTGTAATTGAACTCCCAATAGCCTTTTCCCATAAGGAAATTCGTCATTCTAAACTTCCATGCTTGGAAGTTGTTCTTGTCAAGCTTTTCAGTGACAATCTGTGAAAGAGAATCAGATGCCATTATAGAACACTGCAAAATATTGTCACTACAAAAAAACATAGCTTCTGCCTCACAAGGGCAAATCTGCAAAACTGACGAAAGTGGTATTTGACCACACAGTCACTTCCTAGTGACAATTTTGCATGAACAGGCAATAAGGATGATTCTGTAACTCCCAATATCTCTGCGCATAGGCATACGATGCAATTTCTGCAGCAACTTTTCACCGATCTGTAGAGCAGCGGTTGCACAGCAAAAACAGGGCCTTTTTCTCAATGCTTGTAGAGAACTTCCGCGTCCAAAATGGGCCCCGAAATGGCCTCGAATCAGAAAAATAAAGTCACCAAGGGCTTCGCCTTTCCTTGCAGCATATACTGCCCTCTCGCCACACTATGAAGGGCGTCTCAATCTGAGACAATGCACTCTTGCACTTTTCGGCTGTGCTACCTGTAGAGATTTGCTCCCAAACTCGAAAAAGGAAAGCAATACTTGTCCTCTTACTAGGACACCGTGAACTTGGTTTGCTTTCTCGAGCCCCTTACCACGAACCAGGCTCTGATACCATGTGAAGATAGTGGGAGAGAAGGATTGTATCAATTCTACAGTAATCAAATTTTTTATTCTCCATACTATCTTGTTTTCTCTCTTGCGTATGAGATCCTGTTATCTGTTGAGCACAGACGTTGTATTATTTTCTTACATGGTATCAGAGCCTAAACTCTAGCAAGAAGATTTGGTAATGTATTTCTATTTGCGAGCAAATTGTGAGAGATGGCCCAACCCACAAGATTGCAAATCCCACCGTTCGATGAAAGCGAAAAGTTGGACGGCTCCAACTATCCTCTCTGGAAGTTCAAGATGAGCGCATATGAGCTTTGGGACACTGCCACTGGGGTGGACGTGAGGCCGGATCCAACCAATGCAGGACAATAGATAGTACCAACTATGTCTGAGATTCTTGTGTGGACAAGAAGAAATGCAGATGCATTGTGTTTTATTGTCTACAGTGTTAGTGATTCCGTCATGGTGCTAATTCAACATGTCACCACAACGGAGAAGGCATGGACGGTCTTGAAAAATCAATACGAGACCACAAATCAGACACGGATTTAGAATCTAGAGACTCAAATCATGAATGAGAAGTTTTCTGAGTCTGAAGCGACAGAGAAGTTCATCACCAGGGTGAAGAATCTGCGTGATCAGATGACTGCGATTGGCATCACCATCACCAACGAGAATCTAGCACGAAGGTGCATACGGATTCTCCCACCAAAGTACGACGGTCTTGTTACGGCGCTGAATACATAGAATAGAAATTTGCCACTCAACTTTGAGGATTTCAATGCAATGCTAACATCTAACCACCTTGCAGTAGCCAATGGATCATGGCACCAAGGAGAGGTGTTGAGATATGGTGCCATGAACACATGAATTAGAGGCAAAGGTATGTGCTAAGGAATGTATTAAAGTAGCCACCATAGGATGTGGACTACAAGATGTGAAGATGTGGATTGAGGATATCCACAAGGAGAGATGTTGACTAGAGGATCCCACAAGTGTTGACTATTCAAAGGGCACTCTCTATATAAGAGGACTATCATGTGTTGTTGAACACAAATTGCAAGATATAGATTTGCTATCTCCCTATTATGTCTTATTTAGTGTGCTTTGAGCCTCCTTAGTTCTTCTGCTGATCTTGTGTGCACTAGGCTTAGTGGTGGTGATCATATATTGGATCTTTCTCATAGGCCCTTGACTACCAAGGTCCTGACTAATAGGCTACTCTAGGTTCTCTGGAGGATTAAGATCCTCACCAGTCTGCTCTAGAGAATTAGGATCCTCTCCACTCTTTAAGCTTTTAGGCTCAGGATCTTTGTTTACTATCCCACCTGCTCCACTTTCTTGACCCTGAGGGTTGGGATCCTCGCCAGTCTTCCTGCTTCTAGTTTTAGTCTCTTTGCTTAATATCCCAACTGCTCCACTTCCTTGGCCTTCATCTAAGACTTTGTATGGCTTATGGGGTTTTAATTTCTCTACACTTTCCACTTCTTTAGCCTTCCCTTTGCCTTCGATGTGGTGGACTACTTCTTGCCTATGGCCCTCTCGTATGACAAGTGGAACCTTCTTTGCTCCCTCTGATACAAAATCACTCTTCCTCTTCATGTGTATTTCAAGCATGTGATCCCCACTAGATGAAGAGCTACCGGCACTTGCACAAGCACCCCCAGCTCCAAGGCTAAATCTTGTACCCATTCGGACACAAGTCCCACAACTACTCAGGAATCCAAATCCACGACCATACTCAAGAGCACCAAATCTAGCTCCTTAGGCACTTTCAATACATCAATTACAAGCCAAGGAAGCTGACTCACCATTTGAGTATGAAGCAGAGTACCTAGTGTACTATGTAGAAGGTGCAGAGGGTCTAATACCAGTTTATGCAAATCAAGCACGTCCCAACACATATCGCACACCAATCAAGTGCTACAGTTGTGGAGACAATCATCGGATCACAGAGTGCCCTCATCGTGGTAGCCTAGCTACTTTCCAACCACTCTGTAGAGATTGTGGCATAGGATATGCATGTATGGATTGTCCCATGAAAAATAAGGTCCTAGAACAAACAAAGGTTAAGCCTGACATCCCAATCGGCATCATTGGGGTGGACCATCAAAGTCTGGGTCGGGCAAGTGTAAAGTCACAACCTGTCAATGTAATTACACGCCAACAGAAAGAGGCCACCAAGGACCCTAACATTCCAATCCAACCAAAGCGACTTCTGAAAAAGAAAGCACAAGTGCCTCCACTCCGCCAAGCAATGATCAGCCGAGCTCATCCACATCCACTCCTGAGTCTCAAATAAAAGAAGCTCCATACCCAAATGTAGAGGTGGAGAAGACTCGTTTTCAAGTACTTCAATAATGGGTCCAAAATGAACAAGCTCAATTTGAGGCTGAGAAACAAGCTCAAGACCCAATCCATGACTTGGCCCCACAAAGTATTGATAATGTACTCGAGCCTTTGTTCCAACAACAGACTCCACAACAGAATGTACCACCACATCAACTTGAAGGAGCCACACTCTCTAACATCCTGAGTTGCCCTGTGTCAATTCCCATCGAAATTCTCTAAAGGAATTGTCCCAATCTCTGGGAGAGTTTCAAAGGATGGATTGAAATCGCAAATCCCCCTTCACCTATGAACGACATTGAAGATATCCTTGTGCGAATGGGTGAGAAAGATGACATCCACAACATTAGTGTGCCTTTGATCCATGAGGCATATAATGAAGTCCAAGCCATAGTGGATGGTGGAGAAGGTGTAAATGTCCTATCAAAGGAGCTCTACGAAGAATGGGGTCTCCCACCAATGTAAAAGGCTAATTTTAACATACGCCTTGCTGATGATTCATGGGCTAAACCCTTGGGGATAGTGAATGGCGTGTCCACAAAGATCGCAGGAGTTCACTTTTCCCTTCAATTCAAAATCTTGGATATCCCCAAAAAATCCATCAAATCTTACTGGGACGTCCTTGGTTACGGGAAGCATCAGTCCTCCATGACTAGGGAACTGATAGACTAACAATCTAGAATCGAGACACTACAGTCAGGGTGAATGTGGGGAAAGGAACTGTTAAATCAATTGTGCCTAGAGCATTGGATGACACATCTTCCACGACAATCTCAAGCAAATCAAGTCCCCTGTAGTAGCATGCCATAGCGGGTGACTCACAAAGCAATGTCAATAATTGGATACAAACATTGGCAACCATCGACAACTGCCATTCATTAGACCCCATCTTCTCACAGATAGATGCTAATGCACTACAGGTCGATCCTCCACTGACACATGGAGAACCAATCGACCTAGAGATGCCATTCTTTATGGCTGACCTCGAATGGGATAATGAACCTGAAGAAGGTACCCATACAAATGATGACTCAGATTTTCCTTGGGACCTTGAAACAGAGGCTGCGAATGCTAAAATTGAAGATCAAATCTTTGATAATGACTTAGCCATTCTGCATGCCCTAATGGAGTCGAGCTCCCAAAAGTTGAGAACCTCCAAAGTTGAATAACAGTAGAAGATCCCGCAAGAAAGCTAAAGGAGGAAATCACAAAAAAGCCAAGGCTGAGCACTTCAATGAATTCGAACAAGTCCAATCAAGGATTGTTGAATTGTACCTTGCAAAGTCAACTCCCTCAAAATCGGAATCACCGCCTCTTGAATGGTCACCTGAAGGACTGGAAGAAGTATGCACAGCAAATGAACCCTTACTTGGAAACACCTTACCAGTGGAAAAGTTACCCCACAGTTCCCAATGTAAGAAGTTTTGAAAGTATAAGCCACATGTGTGTATGAAGATCGATCAAGAGAATTCACCAAAAAAAAACCCCAAAAAACCAAAAAGAAAAAAAAACAAAAAAAAGGGTCTCAAAGAGCCAAACAAATTATAATACTATGACACCCCGTACACATGGCACATGTCAGGCTAGTTCAACACATCAAAGGCTGATCTTCAAGAAGTGCTGGAGTACTTCAAGAATTACACAAGTGGCAGTGTCTCCATAGCAATGCCAAGACCATGAAAAGCATCTGAAGTTCAAGCTGTGCTACTAGAGACCTTGGACTGAGTCCAATTCAACACAACAATAACTGGGAGCCAACTAAAGTGCTACTACTTCAACATGCAAGCCATCCCGACAAAAATGAAGATTTGGGAAACCAAGTCTTCCTTAGTTAGGATTAGATCGTATCACGAGCACTCACTAGCATATGCACGTTTTTGCACATATAATTTGCACTAGATTGTTACATGCACACTCAATGTTATATGCACTTTTTTGCACATGTAGAAAGACCTAATCAATTTCTTATTAGGGATGATTGAGTCTTAGTTTCCCTATTAAATCCCACAAATAAGCATATAGTTAGACACATCACATGCACTCACATGATTTTGCATAGGCACATAATAGATTGCATCAATAATAGTATCACAGACTCTCATTCCATACTCTCCAAGCATGCAATGAATTCACAAGCATGACAAGAAGCTATGCCAAAACTCAAGATGAATTGGCAAAAGAGTCTGCAGCCTCTGCAACGAGACCCTCCAAACATCACAGCCATCTCCTATATGCTATAATATCAAACTTGCATACTAATTATCTACGAGCTCAATGATACGGGTACAATCACATCCAACATGTATGCAAGATAGCAAGAAATGCTAGCCTCAACAACGAGACCCTCGCCAAACCTCTTCTCAAGAAGATTCGATGGGAGAGTCTACAACCTCAGCAACGAGATCACCTCTGAAATTCACAGATGTCTACCACTCCTTAAGAGGAGATAAGCTTCTTAACTACAGACCACAAATTGTATGGTGCAAAAGCATTACAACAGGAACGACTGGATTACGCACATGGCATCTCAACTCTGAAATCAAAATAAGCCATAACTTGAGGATGGGTAATAAAATGGATCTGGGAGTATGTTGACTCTGTGCCAACATGAACTTATGTAGAAAGAGAATGTGACACAACTTTGTGTTACAACTTTGTATTACAACTTTGTGATACAACTTTGTGTTACAACTTCTACATACGACTTCTACATGTAGAAAGAGAATGTGTTACAACTTTGTGTTACAACTTCTACATGTAGAAAGAGAATGTGTTACAACTTTGTGTTACAGCTTTGTGTTACAACTTTGTGATACAACTTTGTGTTACAACTTTGTGATACAACTTTGTGTTACAACTTCTACATACGACTTCTACATGTAGAAAGAGAATGTGTTACAACTTTGTGTTACAACTTTGTGTTACAACTTTGTGATACAACTTTGTGTTATGACTTTGTGTTACAACTTTGTGATACAACTTTGTGTTACAACTTTGTGTTACAATTCCTACATGCAGAGAGAGAAGCTCTCCAACTTGTATAAATACCCCATAATGGAATGAAGCCCACACTCTTTGGGGCATTGTGTTGAGTCTACTTTGGTATTCCAAGCATTTGTCTGAAGTGTCCATGCTTCCTTGCACTCCACGTCCAAAAGCATGTCCTAACCTTGCAACTCTTCCTCCCCTCTCCTCCAACCTTGCAACCCATCCTCTCCCTCTCCTCCTCCCTCCTCCTCCTTCCTCCTCCTCCTCCCTCCTCCTCCTCCTCCTCCCTCCTCCTCCTCCTCCTCTCTCGTCCTCCTCCCTCCTCCTCCTCTCTCCTCTCTCTTCTTTCCCCCATGCTCTTACACCTTCTTTCTCTCCCACTCCTATGCTCCCCCTAAACCCTTTGTTCCTCAACCCTTAAAACTCCATGATCTATGAGGGAGATGAGTTCTCCACCATGTGCTCTACCCTGAACCTTGGATCCTCCTTCTAACCCTGGAACCTCCTTCTAAACCCTGCAACTCCTTCTAAACCTTGGAACTCCTTCTACACCTTGCAACTCCTTCTAAACCTTGGAACTCGCTTCTAACCCTGGGAACTTGCTTTTAACCCTGGAACCTCTTCTAAACTCTGGAACCTCTCTCTAAACCTTGGAACCTCCTTCTAAACCCTGGAACCTCCTTCTAACTGTGTAACCTCCTTCTAACCTTTAAACTCTTCCTAAACCTTGCAACCCCCAATGAAGGCGAAAGCCTTCATTACCTCAATCATGATGATACATGTTCCTTTTACACATGCATGCACTTTGTTTGCTTATCACACTTAAGCCTACATCTCTCATCGGAACACAACTTGAGGTCCTAAGCTACACATATACTACAACCGACAACCCCACTATATCTGTAGGTGACAAAAAGCCTCAGAACCTTGCATACTGAGAGAACCCAGCTCTTCCTACGAAAGCAGTAGGAAAGAGCCAACACCCATGTAGCATTTGCTTCCAAGGCATCCATTTCTTCTTCCATGGCTTTCTCCCATTTTTCTTTTCCCATGGCTCGCTCAAAAGAACTGGTTTCTGGTTCATGTATCACTTTGACCATATAGGCATAGTGAATGGCTGTAAATCCATCATATTTCAGCCTATCCATAGGATACCTAGCTCTGGTAGACCTGCACAAAATAGGCTCACTACCAGGTGCTCTCAAAACATCCCTTGTCTTCCTTACTCAGGTGTAACAATAGAAGGAATACCAACTCATCATCAAGGCTCTGTTCTAAGCCATCGGATTCACCATTCACATTAACCATGGGCTGATCTACTTTCTCCTTTCCTTTTCATGATACTTGCATACCACTATCTGCATTGCTTTGAGGAGATCCTCTTGATCTCAATCTGCCTGTCCATGGTGAAGTAAGTGAACAACTACTAGAGGACACTACAGGTCCACTAATATTTTGTGATTGCTGCTGTGAATTATGTGCAGCATTACCATTTTGTGCATCTACATCATCAATCACATTTATTGGTTTATACCAGCTGCTCATCTCATCAAAAACATCTCTGCTCACTATAAACTTATAAGTAGAAGGGTTATAGCATCTATACCCTTTCTGCTGTAGAGAATAACCAATTCAGATGTACTTCTCAACTCGAATCCACCAACTTGGATCTCAACTCATCTGGCACATGAACATAGGCAGTGCAACCAAAAACTTTCAAATGAGAAATACCTAGTTTCCTACCACTGTACCTCTCCTCTTGCATCATGCCATGTATTGCTGCAGTGGGAGTCCTGCTCATTATGTAGACTGCTGTAGCAACTGCTTCAGTCCAATAATAATCTGGCAGGTCTTTTTTGTTGAGCATGGCACGAGATACCTCTCCAATATGCCTATTTTTCCTTTCTACAAGTCCATTTTGCTGTCAGGTATGAGTGCATGAATATTGCTACTTTATGCCATGCTCCTGTAGGAAACTTGCAAACTCATTTGAGAGGTACTCTCCCCCTCCATCTGATGTTAGGCATTTTATTTGCAGGCCTGTTTCTTTTTTACCCATAGCTTTAAAAGCTTTGAAATGCCCAAACACTTCACTTTTCTTTTTCATAAAATACACCCAAACTTTTCTATTGTAGTCATCAATAAAAGTGACAAAATAATGATAGCCTCAATTCAAGGATATATGGTACAACCTGCACCTTTCCAAGACCAATATCAGGTATCTCAGGTGATCATCCCATGTCGGTTACACACACACGTCATCCAAGAAGACTTCCATGAAGTCCCTTAGGTACTCCTTGAAGATGGTGATCATCAATCGTTGGAAGGTGACGGGCGCATTGGTAAGCCCAAATATTATTACTTTGGCTGCATACACACCCCACGGTTGCAAAGGTAGTTTTATGTTGCTCTTGCAAGGTGATGGACACTTGATTATATCCTAAGAATCCATCTAGGAAGCTATAAGCTTCCTTTCCGGCCACTTTTTCTAGAACATGTTCTATGAATGGCAAGGGAGAGTGGTGGTGCTTGGTGGTGGCATTGACTTTTTTCAGATCCATGCATACTCGAATCTTTCCATTCTTCTTTAGGACTATTGTGATGGGTGACACCCAGTCTATATGCGCTATTTCATAGATGAATCTAGCATCTATGAGTTTTTGGATCTCCTCTCTCACTATGAGTGCATATTTGGGATTCATGGGGTAGGGACGTTGATGCACTAGCCTAGCATCGTCAAGCATGGGTTGAGAGTGCTCTCAACGGAAGCAAGAACGGAAGAGGGAGAGAGAGCGAGAGAGAGAGACAGAGAGCCACACAAGTTTTGGTGGGTGCAGAACCACCCTAATCTTCTTTTTCATTCATTTATATATGTGTTTGAGTATTGTACATAACTGGGGTTAAGGCACAGTGACCTTTGACCCCCACAACCTCCCACTTAAAGGACAATGTGCCTTTAAGGGAGAACAACCAGTGAGCATACTATCCAATGCCCATCAATACACGACAATACTCAAACCGCTGACTAGGTAGACTCTTCGTCAGCATATCTGCAGGGTTATCATCTGTATGAACCTTGACAAGCTCTATGCGCTTGTCCTCAAGTACCTCCCTGATGAAATGGTACCTGACCTCAATGTGTTTGGTCTTTGCATGAAAGACCGGATTCCGTGCTAGCTGAATAGCACTCATGGAATCACTATGCAATGTCGGTACACCTGTATGAATCCCCAAATCTCCCACTAGCCGATCAAGCCATATAGCCTCCTTGCAACCCTCTGTGGCTGCAACATATTTGGCTTTCACAACTAAGAAGAGGAAAACTGTTTTCAGCCTCCACCTTTGTGTGTATTCCCCCATTGTGTATGTGAGAAAGCTGCAAGTCAGACTCCTTACATCTCTCCCACTCTCTTCACATGGTATCAAAGCTTGGTTCGTGGTAAGGAGCTCAAGAAACCAAACCAAGTTTGCAGTGTCTTGGTAAGAGGATCAGTGTTGCTTTCCTTTTTCAAGTTTGGGAGCAAATCTCTGCAAGTAGCACAACCGAAAAGTGCAAGAGTTCACTGTCTCAGATTGGGACACCCTTCACGGTGTGGCGAGAGGGTAGTATATGCTTTTTGATTCGAGGCCATTTCGGGGCCCATTTTGATGGCGGAAGTTTTTCGTAGGCACTCCGAAAAGTGCCCTATTTTTTGCTATGCGAGCACTGTTTCACAGGTCGGTGAAAAGTTGCTACAGAAATTGCATTGTACGCCTGTGCACAGAGATATTGGGAGTGACAGAATCATTTTTATTGCATGTTGATGCAAAATCATCACTAGGAAGTGATTGTGTGGTCAAATACCATTTTCGTCAGTTTTGTAGATTTGCCCTTGTGAGGTAGAAGTTGTGATTTTTGCAGTGAGAGAATATTTTGCAGTGTTATGTAATGGCATGTGATGCTCTTTCATAGATTGTCATTGAAAAACTTGACAAGAACAACTTCCAAGCATGGAAATTTAGAATGACAAATTTCCTGAAGGGAAAAGGCTATTGGGAGTTCATTACTGGAGCTGAAGAAGAACCAGTTATTCCTAATGTTTCCAATCAACAGGAGTTGCAAGCATTTAAAAGATGGCATGAGAGAGCTAGAAAAGTTATGTACTGGCTGTCTATCAGTATTTTAGATTCTATGATTGTGCATATTCAGGACGCAAGCACACCGAAGGAGGCATGGGATACTTTGATAAAAATGTACAGCACAAATATGCAAGCCAAGAAAATGTAGCTGAAGTAGGAGTTGCATAATGTGTAGAGAGAAAATATGAGCATCAATGACTACCACATGAAGGTGAAGAAGATTGTAGATGCACTTGCTTCCATTGGGTCGCAAGTGGAAGATGATGATTTAGTTTCTGTGACCTTGAATGGTCTAGGAAAGGATTATGCACAATTTCGGACATCCATTACCGTCCGTGAAAAATTTCCTGATTTTGAGGAGTTGACTGCTCTTCTGATTTCTGAAGAGTAGAGAACTGGTGGAGCATCTTCTTCAGGAGGAACTTCAAAAGAAACTATCTTCTACTCAAATGCTGGAAGAGGTAGAGGCAGAGGTAGACCAAGCCGATCTAGAGGCCATGGCAGAAATCAAAATATGTAGCAAATTTAAGAAAACCAGTCCTATGGAGGAGGACATGGTAACTTTAGAGGTAGGGGGAGCCAAAAAGGTCGTGGTGGATGGCAGAGAGGCCAAAATACAAACATCAATGTTGAATGCTACTACTGTGGTAAAATGGGTCATATGGCTAACGACTACTATAAAAAGCAGAATAACATCATGAATGGAATATTGCAGGAAGGCAATTATGCATCCTCTAGTAGACAGGGTGATGATAGAAATGAGCATTTGTTTATGGTGCAGGACATGTCAACCGATTCTGTGACAAGTGCAGAAGAAAGCAATGATGTGTGGTATGTTGACTCAGGTGCATCAAACCACATGATAGGTCATGCAAAATGGATGTAGGATGCAAAGAAAATGGAAAGACCAGGATTTGTGGAGATTGGTGATGATACTGCACATCCTATTGTGCAGATTGGTAAAATTCCTTTGTCTATGTAGGATGGGAAAAAGAAATACCTGTCTGATGTATTTCATGTCCCGAATATCACCAAGAACCTAGTTTCTGTTGGTCAAATGGTTGACAAGGCTTGCAGGTCAGATTTAGTCCTCATGGATGCTTTGTTGAGGATATGAAAAATAAACGTCACTTGATAGCTAAAGGGAAGAAGAAGGGCAGGATGTTTATGTTGGATGCAGACATGCCTAAATTAAGTGCAGCAATGTTTGCACATGGGACCGATGTAGTTGTAGATGTTGATATCTGGCATAAACGCATTGGCCATGTTAATGTACATTGACTTAAATTAATGCAGGCCCAAAATATTGTTGCAGGATTGCCTAAGTTCAATATTGCAGAAATGCATAAGGTATGTGAAGCCTGTCAATTTGGAAAACAAGCAAGGAAACCATTTCCTAGACATGTTCAAGAGAGTATGAGGCCATTGGAATTAATCCACTCTGATGTGTGGACTACTAAAGGTGCATCTATTGAAGGTTGTCATTATTTTATCACTTTTATTGATGAGTACAGCGGAAAAGTTTGGGTGTATTTTATGAAAAAGAAAAGTGAAGTGTTTGGACATTTCAAACCTTTTAAAGCTATGGTTGAGAAAGAAACAGGCTTGCAAATAAAATGCCTAAGGTCAGATGGAGGGGGAGAGTACCTCTCAAATGAGTTTTCAAGGTTCCTATAGGAGCATGGCATAAAGCAACAATATTCATGCAGTCATACCCCACAGTAAGATGGACTTGCAGAAAGGGGCATATTGGAGAGCTATCTCATGCCACGCTTAATGAAAGAGACCTACCAGATTATTATTAGGCTGAAGCAGTTGCTACAGTAGTCTACATAATGAACAGGACTCCCACTATAGTAATACATGGCATGACACCAAAGGAGAGGCATACTAGTAGAACACCAAATATTTCTCATTTGAAAGTTTTTGGTTGCATTGCCTATGTTCATGTGCCAGATGAGTTGAGGTCCAAGTTGGATCCAAAAGCTAAGAAGTGCATCTTTATTGGTTATTCTGTGCATCAGAAATGGAATAGATGCTATAACCCTTCTATTCGAGAGTTTACATTGAGCAGAGATGTTTATTATGAGATGAGCAGCTGGTATAAACTAGTAAATGTGATTGATGATGCAGATGCACAAAATGGTAATGCTGCACAGAATTCACAGCAGCAATCACAAAATATTAATGGACCTATAGTGTTCTCTAGCAGTGGTTCACATACTTCACCATGGACAGGTAGATTGAGATCAAGAGAATCTCTTCAAAGCAATGCAGATAGTGGTATGCAAGTATCATGAAAGGGAAAAGAGAAAGTAGATCAGCCCATGGTTGATGTGAATGTAGGTCACTCTTATGTGGATGGTGAATCCAGTGGCTCAGAATAGAGCCTTGATGATGAGTTGGGTATTCCTTCTATTGTTACACCTGGAGTAAGAAAGACAAGGGATGTTTTGAGAGCACCTAGTAGTGAGACTATTTTTCACAGTTCTACTAGAGTTAAGTATCCTTTGGATAGGCTGAAATATGATGGATTTACAGCCATTCACTATGCCTATATGGTCAAAGTGATACATGAACCAGAACCCAATTCTTTTGAGCAAGCCATGGGAAAAGAAAAATGGGAGAAAGCCATGGATAAAGAAATGGATGCCTTGGAAGCAAATGCTACATGGGAATTGATGCCTTTGCCTAAATACAAGAATATGATTGGCTGCAAGTGGGTCTATAAGGTGAAGCACAATGCAGATGATTCTGTGAGCAGATACAAGGCAAGATTAGTTGTCAAGGGCTATGCACAGACATATGGCATTGATTATGAAGAAACACTCAATCTGAGGTTCCAAGGATGGCAACTGTAAGAGTAGTCATTGCTATGGCTGCATCAAAGGAATGGTCTTCACATCAGATGGATGTAAAGAATGCCTTCTTGCATGGTGATTTGCAAGAAGAGGTCTATATGGAGCAGCCACCAGGTTATGTGCAAGTTGTTCATCTTGAGTTTGTTTGCACATTGAAGAAAGCCTTGTATGGCTTGAAGCAAGCACCCAGAGCATGGTCTGCCTAGATAGGACAGTATTTTGTCGCTATTGGCTTTCAGATGTCCAAGGCAGATTTCTCACTTTATGTGAGAAAAACAGAGAGAGGCATTATGCTGCTTGTCATTTATGTTGATGATTTGATCATCACAGGTGATAGTGATGAAGATATCCTTCGTGTGAAAATGCTATAGAAGTAGAGATTTGAGATGAAGGATTTGGGAGAGCTGCGTTACTTCTTGGGCATTGAGGTGATTAGATCCACAAATGGGATATGGCTCTTGCAGAGGCAGTATGGATTGGACATTCTATCTAAATATGGGATGATAGGCTATAAGCCTATTTTAGTTCCTTTGGAGAAGAATGTGAAGTTGAGCGTGGATGCAGGTGAGCTTCTGGAAGACCCTACTATGTACAGGTGCATAGTAGGAAGTTTGATTTATATGACTATTACCAGGCCAGATTGGAGCTATGCTATTGGGTTGGTAAGTCAGTTTATGCAGGCTCCAAGGAAACCATATTTGGATGTGGCTAGACACATACTAAAGTATGTGAAGTCCACATTGCAGTATGGACTATTTTATGAGACTGGGGTTCAAATATAGTTGCATGGATACACTGATGCTGATTGGGCTGGTAGTATTTTTTATAGATGATCTACCAGTGGATATGTGTCTTCTTTTGGGAGTGTTGCAGTCACTTGGAGCAGCAAGAAACAGCCTACATTTGCCTTGTCAAGCACAAAGGCTGAGTACAGAGGTGCAGCAATGGCTGCATGTGAGGCAGCTTGGTTGCATAAGCTACTTTATGATATGCATCAGTCTATAGATGGGCCAGTTGTCATTTGTTGTGACAACATGAGCATTATACACTTGGCAAATAACCCAGTCTATCATGCTAGAACAAAGCACATTGAGGTGCATTATCACAGTGTGCAGGAGAAGGTTCTAGTAGGTTTTATTGATCTAGTTTATGTCAGCATAGAGGATTAGGTAGCTGACATATTGACGAAGGCATTGGGCACAAAGAAGCTGCGCAAGTTCAAAGACCTACTTGGTGTGCAAGAATTGGGATTGAGCTCGAGGGGGAGTGTTGAGATATCGATCTCCACTCGTGATATGCCAGGGTGACTGTTGTGCATTTATGTCACCGACTTGTTAGCTACAGATGCAATTGGTACACCGCCCATGAATAATAGCTGGATGACAGCTATCCTTATGTACTCTAGTTAGTGGCTTAGTTAGTATGCCACCTTAGTTAGCTGAGTTTGGTTTGAGACCCACATATAGGGTTCACCTATTCCTTTTGTACTAAGAGAGAGTTCTTTTTGGCTCACAACTAAGAAGAGGAAAACTGTTTTCAGCCTCCACCTTTGTGTGTATTCCCCCATTGTGTATGTGAGAAAGCTGCAAGTCAGGCTCCTTACTTCTCTCCCACTCTCTTCACAAGTAGTTGGTGGTCCATGTGTGTAATGAGGTCTGCGATAGTTCATCAGACTAGCCTAAAGAGTTGGGAGATGCTTGCTATAGAGAGGTTGATAAGATAGTTGGGAGTCTGGAATTTCCTTGAGCCACAAAATGTCATTGCA
Organism: Dipteris shenzhenensis; assembly: GCF_047967505.1. Classification (NCBI taxonomy): domain Eukaryota; kingdom Viridiplantae; phylum Streptophyta; class Polypodiopsida; order Gleicheniales; family Dipteridaceae; genus Dipteris; species Dipteris shenzhenensis. The sequence continues at coordinate 45,153,907 of NC_141619.1, read as the reverse complement.
TTTTTGAAAAAGTTAAAATCTTGCAGGCATTTCTTAGACTTGTGGACTTTCTTGGACTACTATCATCCATGATCTATGGTGCTTGTAATACATGATTTTGTGTCGACCTATTTCCATGTTAGTACTTAAATGTTGTAAGTAGCCCGATGGTTGAAATCTGACAGTTAAAGATAACTAGTCTAAAGGGGATTGTTTTAGTATAGCACTATGCAATGAATTTTAGGATAGCATAGTGGTTGTGCAGTATAAGTTGTCAAAACAGCATAGTGGCTGGTTGCACTAGGACATTAACAACCACTAGCGTGGTGGTTTTCTTCTATTTTACAAGATGAATTGATTTGTAAATGTGTGATGACTTGTTATGGAATTTAATAAAACCAGCACATTGGTTATTTGGGAGATACTAAAAACAAGCATGGGATTTACAAAAACAATTTAATAAAACCAGTGCATTGGTTGTTTGGGATAAACTAAAAACAAGCATGGGATTTATCATTTGGGATGTACAAAAACAAATGCATTGGTTAGTTTGGGATTTACTAAAAATAGCATAGTCTCAAATATATTTTCTATTTTCCAAGATAAGTGGAAGATTGTTTTCTTGCAATGAGACTACATTTTCTTAGTACTATCTGAGTCATCCTCATCCACCACTCCAAGACACCCCAAGATGTGCTCATGTGTGTCTGAATCCCATTTGAAGACACTCTTGCCCTTCTTTTGTTGTGGCACAGGTTGCATCTGGAACTTAATAGCTCTTACTAGATGAGAATACACAAATGTTTGTGGACTCTTATGTAGCAGTTTGTAATTGTGGCCTCTCTTGGATGTTTTTTTGTACCGAAAAGCTCGAACTATCACATCCCACTTCTCATAGGTTACTCCCTAATTATTCTTAAATGCTAGATCAACCTTGTGCTTAGGTTTTGTGAACGGCAATAAAAAATATAGATCATCTTTCTCGTTCTCCCTAGAGGCAACGACAACTATAAAGTTATCCCCCTCTTCTAGATAGTTACTGAGGTCATCAAAACTCTCCCCAAATTGTGGCAAGTCATTGTTTAAACATCTCTCCATTGTTTGTCACTCCATATAAACATAGAGGGAAAACTTAAACTCGCTTGTCTTCACAGTTGTAATGTTCTTTGAATCTTCATGATCCCCTATGATGCGTGCATTGCAGAAACAAGAAAGTTTTCTTGTTTTAAAAGACCCATATGCTGTGCAAACCACAAACTCCTTTAATTTTCTCATAATCATGCCGACTTCTCCTTTGCACTTCATCCACTTCCACTTCATGGAACACTCTATGTACTACACTATTCTTAAGGCTTTGCTTTGTATGTTGAATGTGCACCTATGGAGAGGTTGGCTGTAAACCATGTTACAACATGATGGGCATCATTGAGTTTTTCTTGAGGGCATGTTAATTGGTGTTTAGACGAAGCTTGCTTAATAACATCACCACATCCATCATGTTCACCCTTGCCATGGCTAGACCCAAAGAAATTCCACATCATGTCTAGATCGGCTAGGGATTTCAACCTTGAGACAAAGTAGAATCCACGAGTTGATTTAAATTGAGTGGTAGCACCATCTAATCACACCTAATGTTGTTTTATTTGCATGGGGATTATCTTTTTTAGCCATTCCCAATGCAATAGAAAAGCATGCTACACAAATAAGGTGTCAGTGTTCCTTATCATCTGAAATTTAGAGATGGTATGTGCGTTGCACTGACCTAGACTCATGTGAATCAGCACAAGCAGATTGGCATTAAGTGTAGAAGAATCAAGCAAATGATTGTACATGATATGCAGAAGAATTGTTATCTACTTGTTGTACCAGTGAGCACTTTGTATCTCATCTTGTTCTTGAAATGAATAATTTTCAATAAAATCTATGATAGAGACAATCGTGTCATGGGGGAAATTAGCAAGGCCTATCCTAAACTACTTATTCAGCCAATTAGTCATGAAATTATGAAGCACATGGGATGGATTGAACCACATGACCTATAAGCTCCCTTGGATGAATGCTCTTATATGATAGTAGCCATCTCTTTTTATTGGATCCTTCAACATTGACATTTTCAAGTCTCCTCCACTTTAGAGCAACATGGTTGTCTTCCCTTATTTCAGTTGGACAGACATGAAATGTCTTCTTCAGCTTCAAATTGCATTCAATGCCACGAATGCATTCGATTTGGTGCCACTCACAGGCTCACTTTGGACAAGCCACTAGCTCCCACAGAGACCTTAGGCTACAAAACCTGCTCTCCCTTGCAACATGTGATGAGGATCCAGGTGGCCTACAGACAGCGCATTCATCAAGGAGACATGGGCATAGATCCCCATGGAGCTATTGAGAGATATGGTGCCATGAGCACATAGAGGAAAGGCTAAGGTATGTGCTAAGGAAAGAATTAAAGTACCCCCTTAGGATGTGGACTACATGATGTGGAGATGTGGATTGAGGATATCCACAAGGAGAGATGTGGATCAGAGGATCCCACAAGTGTTGACTATTCTAAGGGCACTCTCTATATAAGAGGCCTATCATGTATTGTTGAATAGAAGATGAAATGCACACTCACTCAAGATTCTATTTATGAGTCCAAGATAATCTATCTTGGAACCTAATTGACTTGAGGTACATGTCACGAGCTCTCTTCATCATGTTTCCACATAGGTTCCATCCACCTTAGAGCGCTCCATAGATCTTGAGGCATGCATGTTTTCTCATCATATCAGAGCATGGTTCTGCCTTCCACTGAGGTGCCATCCTTGTGAGAGAGATTGAGAGAGATAGAGAGATCGAGAGATTGAGAGTTCTTGTCTAGAGGAGGAGATGCGTCAAAAGACGAGGACTGGAGAAGATTCGGCTTTCTGGACCGGATCAAAGAAAGGTAAGGGTAAGGACTCTGGTAACCCATCTTCTTTTGATGATAAAAAGAGAAAGAAGAAGATCAAGTGCTTTTATTGTAACAAGGCAGGGCACAAGCAGAATGAGCGTTGAAAGAAGATTGCAGATGAGAAGAACGGAGTAAAGAAAGAGTCCAGCCACAGTGCGCAAGTAGTACCAATAGAGCTGTTCGTCGCAATTGAGGGGATTTGCATGGACGCAGTTCATGTACCTGCAGATAACCTTGGATCATTGACAGTGGTGCATCGCACCACATGACTAGTCGAAAGGATTGGTATACCTCTCTATAGCCGGTAGGGAATGACATCATGGTAGCAGTCGGCAATGATGCAAAATGTCCAGGAAAAGGAAAAGGTACGATTGCTCTCAAGTCCGATGGAGTTATAAAACAGTTGTCCAATGTTCTTTATGTGCCAGATATCAAGAGGAACTTGTTGTCCATTTCTGCGATCACAGATCGGGACCTCAAAGTTCAATTCGATAAGAATAGTGCATAGATCTTGGATCCTCAAGGAAAGGTCGTTGGTAAAGGTACATGGTGCAACAACATTTACGAACTCTTAGCTTTTAGTGCTCAAGCGGATGTGAAGAACACTAAGCTATGGCATGAGAGGTTTGGTCATCTAAACCTTAGTTCTTTGAAGGAGATGCATAAAAGTGGAATGATTGCAGACCTACCAGAAATTTGAGATCTGCCCGCTGTATGTGAAGCTTGCATGATGGGCAACCAGCATCGGTAGCCCTTTCCTAAAGAGGCCAGTAGGGCAAAGGCTCCTCTACAGCTCGTTCACACGAACCTCTACGGAAAGATGGAGATGGAAGCTTTGGGTGGTTCCTTCTACTTCATGACGCTGATGGATGACTACAATAGAAGGATATGGATATACTTCCTGAAGATGAAAGATGAGGCTTTCAGTAGGTTCAAGGAATGGCATGTAATGGTCAAGAAAGAATTGGGGAGGAAGGTGAAGAAGCTGAGATCAGACAGAGGTGGAGAGTTCACATCGACTGAATTTGAAAGTTACTACAAAAGTCATGGAATCAAGAGGCAGAAACCCCCACCACATACATCACAACAAAATGGAGTAGCAGAATGCAAGATGTGCGTCATTTGTGAAATGGGCCGGAGTATGATGAAAGGGAAAGATTTGCCAAAGGCTTTCTGGGGTGAAGCATGTAACACGGCAGTTTACATCCTCAGTCGTAGCTACACGAAGGCTGTGAATGGGATGACTCCACTACAAGCTTTCTCTGGTAAGAAACCTTTAGCTGCACATTTCAGAGTTTTTGGATGTGACTATTTTGTGCATGTCGCTGATGCTACTAGGACCAAATGGAAACCGAAGAGTCAAAAGTGTATTTTCTTGGGCTACATTGAAGAGGCGAAGGGTTACCGTCTCTATAACCCTATTACCAAGAAGGTAATTGTAAGTCTCGATGTGGTCTTCTCAGAACAGCCGCATCAATTGGAGGAGGCTGCTTCCTTCCCAGACAACCAGGACTAGGATATCCATCCACTACTGCCACCAACAGCAGACCGAACTCCCCCAATGGTGCTTGGGAGGATTCAAGACAAAGAAGATGAAGAAGAGCTTGTAGAACCACAACGACAACAACCATTCCCAAAGTGGGTAAAGCAACTTTTGGATGGCAGAGAACCTCCAACCATTGAGGAGGAACCATCTGAACACCACCGGTCCAAGAGATTAAAGGAGCAAAGAAGGGCGCAGGAACACTTGGTCAACTATGCTTTAATGACAGAAGTGATCCGTGCTGATGAATCCAAGTGTCTTGAAGAGGCACAGGGTGATGATAGGTGGATGGAGACTATGCAGTTGGAGTATGGCTCCATAATGAAGAACAACACTTGGGACCTTGTGGATCGACCACCAAAATGCAAGGTAATCAGGACCAAGTGGGTGTACAAGACCAAGTACAATTCCGACGGCACGTTGGATAAGTATAAGGCTTGGCTCATGGCAAAAGAATTTGCACAGGTACATGGTTTTGATTATCAAGATACTTTTGCTCCCATAGCTCGACTAACCACAATTTGCAGTGTTTTGGCTTTAGCTACCCAGGGAAGTTGGCCCGTGTTTTGGATGGATGTGAAATCCACCTTTTTGAATGGAGATCTCAAGGAGGAGGTATACGTGGAACCACCACTAGGTTTTGAGATCCCTGGTTCATAAGGTAAAGTCTGCAAACTGAAGAAGGCACTTTACAGGCTGAAACAGGCCCCACGGGCATGGTACCAGTGAATTGCTGCCTACTTTCTACAAAACGGGTTCAGGAGGAGCCCATCTGATGCAAATTTGTATATCTTAAGAGAAGGAGGCAGGTGTATGATCATGGTTCTTTATGTGGATGACCTTGTCATAACAGGGAACCATGAAGAGAAGATCTCGCAGAGGAAGCATTTGCTAGGAAGAGAGTTTGAAATGACAGACCTCGAACTGATGCATTTTTGTTTGGGGATCGAAGTTTGGCAGGAGCCGAAACAGATCTTCATTTCACAGCTGAAGTATGCTAGAGAGATACTGAAGGCATTTGGCATGGCTGAGTGCAAGATAGTTGGTACCCCTATGGAGGTTGACGCGAAGCTCTCAAACGAGGATTCATCACCACTGGTGGACGAAGCAAAGTACAGAAGGCTTGTGGGCAGCTTGATTTACTTGTGCAACACACGGCCGGGACATCAGCTTTGCGACTGGTGTACTAAGCAGGTTTTCCAATAAGCCTTGGGAGAACCATTGGAGGGCAGGGATACGGGTGCTGAAATACATCAAAGGCACCCATGATTATGGCATCACCTATACCAAGGGCAACATCTTGACTGGATTTTGTGACTCGGATTGGGTAGGAGACGTGGACAACAGGAGATCAGTGACAGGGTACTATTTCTCACTTGGATCTGGAGTTGTGTCATGGGTCAACAAGAAGTAACCCACAGTTGCTCTTTCTTCTACCGAGGCCGAGTACAAATCTGCATGCTTTGCTTCTTGCAAAGCAGTGTGGTTGAGGAGGATTTTGGGGGACATGGGTGTAGTGTAGAACAAGCCTACGCAGTTATCATGTTATAATCAGAGTTGCATGGCGATTGCAAAGAACTTGGTGTTCCACGCTCGCACAAAACACATTGAGATTCAATATCACTTTGTACGCGAGCTCATCATGGATGGAGAGGTCAACTTGGTGTACTATCCGACCACAGAGAATGCTGTGGACATCTTCACAAAGGCTCTTGGAAGAGACTTGCTGGAGAGGCATCTTCATCGACTTGGCATTGGGCTGAAAAAGTAAGTTCACTTGCGAGTGGACATTGAGGGGGGGTGTTAGATATCAATGCTCCACTCTCATGTAACTATGTGGGAGCCAACTAACTCTACTTGTAAGCCCCCCATATGAGGAGAAGGCATTTGAGTAGCTCGGTTATCCGGTAGGTCTTGGTTTGGACACCAGATGGGGGCCATGTGTGGCCTGATGGCTGGACGGCTTCAGATAGAGTTGGCACATTGCCAACTAGGCTACATGCAAGTGTAGGAAGGCATCCCTTGACTGACTGCACTGAGGGTAGATGGAGCATTTCCCAGGGTAACCCACTCTCGGGTTGTGGGGGCCCACCGTTTGGAGCCTCAGATGATCTCGGATGGCTGTGGGCCAAATGAAAACTGTAGGTTAGTCGCTCTGTTTTGCGCACCGGTTCTATTACATCAATAAGACCTAATAAAACCTTCTCCTACACATAGTGATAATGCACCTCAATGTGCTTTGTTCTAGCATGATAGACTGGGTTATTTGCCAAGTGTATACTGCTCATGTTGTCACAATAAATGACAAATGGCCCATCTGTAGACTGATGCATATCATAAAGTAGCTTATGCAATCAAGCTACCTCACATGCAGCCATTGCTGCACCCCTATACTCAGCCTTTGTGCTCGACAAGGCAACTGTAGGCTGTTTCTTGCTACTCCAAGTGACTGCAGCACTCCAAAAGAGAACATATATCCACTGGTAGATCGTCTATTAGAAATACTACCAGCCCAATCAGCATCAGTGTATCCATGCAACTGTATCTGAACCCCAGTCTCATAAAATAGTCCATACTGCAATGTGGACTTCACATACCTGAGTATGCATCTAGCCACATCCAAATGCGGTTTCCTTGGAGCCTGCATAAACTTACTTACCAATCCAACAGCATAGCTCAAATCTGGCTTGGTAATAGTCATATAAATCAAACTTCCTACTATGCACCTGTACATAGTAGGGTCTTCCAGAAGCTCACCTACATTTGCGCTCAGCTTCACATTCTGCTCCAAAGGAACTGAAATAAGCTTACAGCCTGTCATCCCATATTTGGATAGCATGTCCAATCCATACTGCCTCTGCAAGAGCTGTATCCCACTTGGTGATCTAATCACCTCAATGCCCAAGAAATAACACAGCTCTCCCAAATCCTTCATCTCAAACTTCTACTTCAATAGCATTTTCACATGAAGGATATTTTCATCACTATCACCTGTGATGATCAAATCATCAACATAAATGACAAGTAGCATAATACCTTTCTCTGTTTTTCTCACATAAAGTGAGAAATCTGCCTTGGAAATTTGAAAGCCAATAGTGATAAGATACTGTCCTATCTTGTCAGACCATGCTCTAGGTGCTTGCTTCAAGCCATACAAGGCTTTCTTCAGCCTAAAACAAACTCAGGATGAATAGCATGAACATAACCTGGTGGCTGCTCCATAAGGACCTCTTCTTGCAAATCACCATGCAAGAAGGCATTCTTTACATCCATTTGATGTAAAGACCATCCCTTTGATGCAGCCATAATAATGACTACTCTTACAGTTGCCATCCTTGCAACCAGACTGAATATTTCTTCATAATCAATGCCATATGTCTGTGCATACCCCTTGACAACTAATCTTGCCTTGTATTTGTTCACAGAACCATCTGCATTGTGCTTGATCTTATAAACCCACTTACAGCCAATTGCATTCTTGTCTTTAGGCAAAGGCACCAATTCCCACGTAGCATTTGCTTCCAAGGCATCCATTTCTTTATCCATGGCTTTCTCCCATTTTTCATTTCCCATGGCTTGCTCAAAAGAAGTGGGTTCTGGTTCCTGTATCACTTTGACCATATAGGCATAGTGAATGGCTATAAATCCATCATATTTCAGCCTATCCACAGGATACCTAGCTCTGGTAGACCTGCGCAAAATAGGCTCACTTCCAGGTGCTCTTAAAACATCCCTAGTCTTCCGTACTGCAGGTGTAACAACAGAAGGAATACCCAACTCATCATCAATGCTCTGTTCTAAGCCACTAGATTCACCATCCACATAAGAGTGACCTGCATTCACATCAAACATGGGCTGATCTACCTTCTCTTTTCCTTTTCGTGATACCTGCGTACCACTATCTGCATTGCCTTGAGGAGATTCTCCTGATCTCAATCTGCCTTTCCATGGCGAAGTATGTGAACCACTACTAGAGGACACTGCAGGTCCACTGATATTTTGTGATTGCTGCTATGAATTCTGTGCAGCATTACCATTTTGTGCATCTACATCAATCATCACATTTACTAGTTTATACCAGCTGCTCATCTCATCAAAAACAACATCTTTGCTCACTGTAAACTTACGAGTAGAAGGGTTATAGCATCTATACCCTTTCTGCTGCAGAGAATAACCAATAAAGATGCACTTCTCAGCTTTTGGATCCAACTTGGACCTCAACTCATCTGGCACATGAACACAGGCAATGCAACAAAAAATTTTCAAATGAGAAATGTCTGGTTTCCTACCAGTATACATCTCCTCTGGCATCATGCCATGTATTGCTGCAGTGGGAGTCCTGTTCATTATGTAGACTATTGTAGCAACTGCTTTAGCCCAATAATAATCTGGTAGATCTTTTTCATTTAGCATGGCCTGAGATACCTCTCCAATATGCCTGTTTTTCCTTTCTGCAAGTCCATTTTGCTATGGGGTATGACTACATGAATATTGCTGCTTTATGCCATGCTCCTGCAGGAACCTTGCAAACTCATTTGAGAGGTACTCTCCCCCTCCATCTGACCTTAGGCATTTTATTTGCAGGCCTGTTTCTTTTTCAACCATAGCTTTAAAAGCTTTGAAATGCCCAAACACTTCACTTTTCTTTTTCATAAAATGCACCCAAACTTTTCTGCTATAGTCATCAATAAAAGTGACAAAATAATGACAGCCTCCAATAGATGCAGCTTTAATAGTCCACACATCAGAGTGGATTAATTCCAATGGCTTCTTACTCTCTTGAACATATCTAGGAAATGGTTTCCTTGCTTGTTTTCCAAATTGACAGGCTTCACATACCTTATGCATTTCTGCAACCTTGAATTTAGGCAATCCTGCAATAATGTTTTGGGCCTGCATTGATTTAAGTCATTGTACATTCTCCCATCCTACATAGACAAAGGAATTTTACCAATCTGCATAATAGGATGTGTAGTATCATCACTAATCTCCACAAATCCTGGTCTTTTCATTTTCCTTGTATCCTGCATTCATTCTGCATGATCTGTCATGTGGTTTGATGCACCTGAGTCAACATACCACACATCATTACTTTCTTCTACACTTGTCACAGAATTGGTCATGTGCTGCACCATAAACAGATGCTCATTTCTATCATCACCCTGTCTACTAGAAGATGCATAATTGCCTTCCTACAATTTTCCATTCATAATGTCATTCTGCTTTTTGTAGCAGTCTTTAGCCATATGACCCATTTTACCACAGTAGTAGTATTCAACATTGCTGTTTGCATTTTGGCCTGTCTGCCATCCACCACGACCTCTTTGGCTCCCCCTGCCTCTAGAGTTACCACATCCTCCTCCAAAGGAGTGGTTTTCTTGAGTTTGCTGCATATTCTGATTTCTACCATGACCTCCAGATCGGCCTCCTCTACCTCTGCCTCTGCCTCTACCTCTTCCTGCAACAACTGACAAAGCCTGCAAGGAAAAACCTGGGTTGGCTGTAGGACATTGGCTAGTGGAAGCTTGGCCCCAAAATGCCCGGGTGGAGAGGCCTTTTCTCTGTCTCCCCTGGGGTGTAGAGATGCCAAGGTTTGGCCCCTACACTTACAGGGCGGCGAGTGGGAACAAGGCCAACCGTGGCATTTTCTTGGGTTCTCCTCTGGTGCGGGAATGCGCTCTAAAGAGGCTATCAAGGGATTATAGGGGTTTGACCTCGAAAGGGCCATGCACGTTGCCCTCCTCTTAGGATCCAGCTAGCTCATTTCTTTGACTAGTCCATAAAATGGAAGTTACGGGGAAGTTCGTGTTTGAAAAACAAAAGCGCGTGCGTGATGCGCGGGCCTCTGAGTTATATAAGCCGCTTCAATTCGGTGGCGTAGCTCTCCATCCTTTCATCTCCCCTTCGGCTTCTTCCTTGTGGACTGTTTTCAGTGCAAGACTCTGCTTCGCCATGAATGGTAGCTGCCTCCCTCGCCTCACCGAGCCCATCTCCAGCGTCTGCCGCTCAGCCTTTCGCCGTCTTTGCCCTCGCAGCCTTGGTACTCTCAGAAATTTGCCGATTTCCTCTGCTTTGCATCCCTTTGAGATATTTTGCGAAGTGAGAAAGCTTGGTTGATTTTAGTCCTTGTAATAGCATCGTTGTTCGACTTCTTTTAGATTCGAGTACATATTCTTGCACAACGCCTTTTAATCACCGATCCGGATCATTCTGTACTGTCGTTTGTAGCATCGGTGTTTGACATTCCCTTGTGGCGGAGTTATGTTTTCCGCTTTAGCCATCATCGTCCAACGTGTTGTAGAAATTATAGTGCAAAGAATATGAGTGGAGACTTGGTTTGAAACGTACTGTCATGCTAACGCGGTATCTGTGCTGCTGGTCGGACAGGTAGAGGTCGAGGTTTTGCGAAGCTGTACCACGATGTGCAATCTTGTGGCTATGAAGATGTCCATGTGATGTGGTCCTTAATTCACAAATCTCAACTAGTCGAGCCTATGAACTGAGTTACTGAGGACTTTGCCTAGCTGCTATTTCGATCGGAATAAAGCTCCCAACACACACGACTGAAGACAGTTTGTATAAGGCTCTCCGTCGCCAAACAGCGAGGTGCCGCATATGAACGATGTCTTACAACTAGAGGACTCGATCCGAAGAAACACGTGATGGGCGGCGAACAGTTTTGTCCTTAACGCCATCCAGTGTGAAATTTTGCTAGTTCGTTGAATGTGAGCTCGGCAACTCCCAGAGAGATTGAAACGATAGAGCATTCTTGCTCTTGCTTAATTTGAATAGAGGCAGGCGTTGTTATGAAAGAGTTCCTCAGGTATTCTGCATTAAATGCTTATATTGTTTGATAAATCTACATAAGATTGAGCAACACGAATATAGTGTCTAGTAGCCGTTCCTCTCTTCGTCGGGACTAAGAACAATCGCTACAGTCATGGTTTCTGCTGAGAATTCTTGATTTAAGAATGAACGTGATCGGCGAAATCCCCTTGCTAGTTGAACCATGAGTCACAACCATTCAACCACATGTATGGCATCTCCTCTCAACTCATCCTCGTTTTTCTCGCCCCTTACTTTTGAGAAAATCAATGCAGAAAGCAGTCAGCTCAATTTTTCCATTGTGCACATCTTACGATTTAGATCTTTCTACAAGGTAAGCAAAAAGATGCTCCAACAATTTAGATCTTTCCCCTTGATCTTTCGTTACCCTAAACTATGTCGACATTCACGAACTGTAATGTCGCTCGTTCGGTTGTTGTGAAACGATGTCCTCATATTAGGTAGTCTTTGCGCGCCCAATGAAAAAAAATCTTATCAAGGTTATAAATACATTTTCAAATTGGGAAGTCATTTAAATCCAATTCATTTCTTAGGTAAAAGGTTGACGGGACACCTTCAAAAAATTTGATGCAAACGGGGACTTGAGCTCACACCCTCTCAAGGAATAGATGTTGTGGAAAAAGTAGAGTAAAGAGTTTTTTAATTCTTACTCTCATAAATAGGGTTACCCTCATGACTAAGGAGAGAGGCATAAATAGAGGGACTTTCTCATTATAATCTCTCCTCCCTTGTCTTTCTATCCCTCCAATCATCCCTTACATTAACTAGAATTGCGCTAGTAGCCTTTTTATCGTTGAGCACATAACTATTAACTCAAAATTGAGCTTGAATCCTTAAAGGAAAAAAATGAATGAGTAAAAATATGGACATATTAGGGAGGATCGGGGCCCAATGGACCTTGTGTGCAGATGTCAAGGGTGGTGATTTATAACTGACTTAGTGATCTATTTTGAAAGTTGAAGCCCAATAAATACATGAATAAAATGATGCTCACAAGAGCTCATAACTGATCCTCATTTTGCCATAGAACCTATGCGATATTGTCACCTAGACTACAACCATATGCACAAAGGTGTTGCCATCCTTTCTTTCTTTTTTCCAAAAATGAGGGTTTGTATTAATATATCAAATGTGTATATACATTTATCTCTAGTAGCTATTAGCAAGAGAACCTTATTAGCTATTATCTCTAGTAGCTATTAGCAAGAGAACCTTCTTAGAGGAGGAAGTCTACTACCATACAAAAATCCTCTAGTCATAAAAAAATGGAAATACATGGCCGGGAACAATAGGAATGTGTGAAGAAGGAAAAGTAGCAGCACGAGCAAGAATCGAATGACCCATAAATTTATAAGTAGCATCAGGATCAGAAAAAGAAGGCGTAGCACCAGAATGAGGAAGATAGTCCGAATCACCCTAGATTTTATCCAACAGAAGCAAGTTCAGCAGAAACAGGAGCATCCGGAGCATGATAAGTAGGAACAAGTTCTTTGCTTTAGAGTGGTTCATCTTTAACAACAAGAGCAGGGATAGTAGAGGCTAGAGGAGAAGCAGAAGGATTGCGCAGTTGCTCCATGAATTCTTCTGCAGACAGTGATTCCCAGCAGACTTTATAACATACATTGGATGGGTCCGCTCGTGAAACAGGCCTCTTGAAGGGGCAGGAGTAAGGGGGATTGATCAATTGAGTGGCCACAAGTGCCGAGGGATGGTGGACGACGGCTGGGCCCATAGAGGAAACAGGTATTGACAAGGGGGGGAACCGCAGGCAGTTTAGGGTTTAGGGTAAAATCTCGCAGAGACAGGTGGAACGGAATAGGAAACACTTTAAGGGGCAGGGAACTGTCTTCCTGGAACACCCTCAAAGATTCTGCTATGGTTATTGGACTAACAAAACGAATCTAGCCTTTTCCACAGGAAAGCAAGGATAGATAGGGCTTACTACTCAAGAGACATTGTACATTAGGCGAGAAATGGGGTCTCAAAAGGGCCTCCAATTAGTGTTTCCTAATTTCAAGGGATTAGAGAGGGATTTGAGGTGTACCAATGAGAGTGCTCCTTTGTGTGGGGCAATGGTATGTTGAGGTGGAGGGATGGCAAGCATGCAGAGATCCCCTATTGGCTATTCCTCTTACATTGGGGACTACCCAAACTATCCTCCCCCCCCTTAACCCATGCTTGACCACCCTCCCATGTGCACCCACCCCAGATCATCCCCAAATCTCATTTATGTCTTTGTGGGCCCTTGTAGGCGAATTTCTCTTCTCCTTAGGTGTGTTGCAGGTCTGCTCCCTCTTTCTCTACTTCTCTGCTCTGGTCCAACTGCCTTCTCCCTCCATTGTGGGACCATTTGGATGAATTTCTTTTGTCCTCTGGCCTACTGCAGGTTTGCCCCCTTTCTCTGCTCCTCTGCTTTGATCCAACTGCCCTCTCCCTCCATTGTGGGATCTTTTGGATGAATTTCTTTTGTCCTCTAGCCTACTGTAGGTCTGCCCCTTTCTCTGCTCCTTTGCTCTGATCCAACTTCCCTCTCCCTCCATTGTGGGACCTTTTGGACGAATTTCTTTTGTCCTCTAGCCTATTGTAGGCCTACCCCCTCTCTCTCTTCTCCTTTGCTCTGGTCCAGCTACTCTCTCCCTCCATCTTTCAAAATTTGGGTTGTAGCACCTCCTACAACTGGTCTTCTCTCTCCTGCTCTTCTCACTATTTTTGTGCCTCCTCTTGCTCCACCATATCCAACAGGTTCTGTTTCCCTTGTACAGGCGCTTCTCCTTTTGGTACAGGTGCTCTTTTCCCTCCTACTGGCACTTTTCCTTCTGCTATAACAACTCTTTGCTCTCCTATAGGAGCTTTTTTCCTCTTTCTTTTCCTTCTCATATAGGATACAACTGCTCTTTCCTCTCCTATAGCTATTGTTTTCCCAACAGGCATGGTTTGGAACACAGTGACACAAGGTGGTAATGCTGTGAGCTCGTGTGTTCTGGAGGCATGGTCAGGAAGAAAGTGACACAAGCTGGCAATATTATGAGCTCTAGTGTGTTCTAGAAGCATGGTCAAGAAGAAAATGATAGAAGTTAACAATATTGTGAGCTCTAGTGTGTTCTAGAACATGAAAAATGCATTGGACGACTTGAACTTACAATTTGACTAACTAGATAGTCATGGAAGGTTTTGCCAAGGGTCCACATAAGCTTCCCAAGAGGAAGGATGCATTTCTTAGACTATGTACCTTCCTTGCCTATCTTCTTTACAAGATCCTATTTTAACATAGGAGTGGGAAGTAGTGGAATCTTTGATATAACTAACAATGGTCCTGGAAGGTCGAAAGTTCATAAGAGTTCCCCCATTGAGAGTCTCATGCATTTCCTCGGCTAGGGTTTCGTCCTACGAAGTCCCTCATCCATGGGTCTTCGTCCTCCATACATTCCAAGTTAGGATGCCTCATGAAGGCTATGGGCCCTAAGTCCACAAAGGCGGTCTCAATCCCTATCTACGGCTTAGGGGCTAGTTGTTACTGACCTCTCCTTTCCGTAGATATACTAGCGAAGGTGTTCTCCATGTTTGTTGAATCCGTTCGGACCAACTGTCCAAACATGTTGGATATCGTATCTCTTAATTTGGAGGCTACGGAAGGAGCAGGAGAGTTAGGAGGAGCCAAGCTAGTGTAGGGAACTTTGGAAGCCCTCGGATCTGCGGGATCTTGCATTTCCTCGTTCACACTCTCCGTCTCGTCGGAGCTAAAGGGGTCCTCCCATCGAGGCCCTAACACTGAGTGAGAGCTAGGAATGGAGCTTCTAGTTTGGGCCGATCCCAAACTAGGGCAAAAAGCGGGCAAAAAGTTGACACATGTTGGTGGGATGGAATATAGATGGTATGTCCACGATCATGGGGTCAGCACGCTAAGACTACGAGCGAGATACTCAAGTCGGCGGGATGTGATTATGGTGATAGTCATAGGGCTAGCAATATAACAATGAGAGTAGGGATAGAGACCTTGAGCGACGGTCGGCGTGTTATCTGTCTCGACGGGATGTAAATATGGCAAAGGACATGGGGCTAGCAATAAGACAACGAGCATAGGAATAGACCTAGAGTGATGATCAGTGGGTTATTTGTCTCGGTGGGATATAAATATGGCGACAGACATGGGGTTGACATAGTAAGGTGACGGGTCATGGGCATAAGCTCAAGACCACGGGTCAATACCTATCAGACTGATGAGATAGTAGATTCTAACATGTATTAATTAGAGCAGCAGGGTAGATGACGGTCAGAAGTAGCTCGTGGGGGGATAGGGCCTAAGCCGACGAGTCAACAAATTTTTGACCGTGGGGATAGCACTATGGTGATGGATCAGTGGGATAACACTATGGTGACGACCTGTGGGAATAGGGAATGTCTACGAACACGAATTTTGCCGACTTATGGTGGGTGATTTTTGAGTTTTTGTTCTAGCTCTGAGAGTTTGAGGGTGTATGCACTACCTAAACTACCTACACTAAACAAAAAAGAACAAAAAACATCAACTTTTGGTGCATGAATGGGAAATTTCTACAAGTTGGGCAGCCCTCCCTCAAGAACCATTTCGGAATCGAGCTTCCATCTTCATTTTATGGTGTTCTTGGTGGAGTTTGCTATCACACACACCTTAACAATCTTCTAAACTACCTTCCTATCACTTCAAACACTAACAAACATAAAAAACAAGCTTTCCATGATAAAAATTGATTTCAAATGATTGACAGTTTTCCACCTTTTTCCCGTCCACACACACACTTCTTCACTCATTCCTCTCCTACAACTCCACGATTAGAGCCCCAAGTTAAGCTTGAAACAATGAGCGATGGGTAGATGATGAGAAAAGGCAAATGCAATGCAGCCCCTTTTAGAAGATCCTTATCCCCATCGGTAAGCTTGATGTTAGCTTCAATATGTTCCACTGTCAGCTAGGATGCAAAGCTGGAATCCAAAGGTTTGCCCAAATTTTGAAACCTTTGTGAAGAGTGAGCCCTCACCAAATCATGGGTTCCAAAGGGGTCATCTCATGGAAGGCGAGACTCCACCATATGCTCTAATGCAAACTGAAATCACCTCTTACGCCATGTCAGCCTTTCCATTTTAGGAGGTCAATGCTTCTTTCCATGCGGTGACCTGGCCGGCATCTGCAGAGGGAACCTTGGGACAAGTTGATCATACCAAAACAGCCCCTCCTAGGACCCCACCCCTCTTCCTTTACAGATTTTTATGAAATGTTCAACTAGATCTATCCAAGATGAATTTCCATTAAAGAGACGAGGAAGAAATTTTGAGATGAGGGTCCCGTTTTGCCAAGCCGAATGTTTGGAAGCCCTAAACTGCCTTCAAGCTTTGTGGCCTTGAGAGGTTCCCATGGGATATGGTGCATTTTCCTTCATCCACCTAGCTTAGCCCACATGAAGGCTACAATCATAATTAATTAAACATTTGAGCTTCTCATGGTCTATGCTCACAACTTTCTTTTCTTAACCTTAATGAAAAGGCCATTTAAGAATTTCATCAAAGGTTTATTGCAAAGGAGCATAGTTAAAGTTTTGTTTGATGACTCTTGAGTAGTTAAGCAATCCCCAAACACATTTATAGGCTATAATCGTAATTAATTAAACACTTGACAGTCTCATTGTCTATGCTTGCAACTTTATTGTCTTAACCGTAAATGAAAAGGCCATTTAAGAATTTCACTAAAGGTTTATCGCAATGGAGCATAGTTAAAGTTTTGTTTGGTGATCCCTGAGTAGTTAAGTAACCCCCAAACACATTTATGGGAAATTGTCCAATTCACACATAACTAATAGGACATGAATAGATATTCATCAAATCATAAATGTCATTTACTGAATCAAATATGAATGATCTCTAACATGTGGATAGAAGGACAATAGGCCAATACATCACATTATCAAATATCAAGATTGGAATCATTTGCAAAAACCCAAATGCCCTTCATCTAGGGGTACTTGTAAACAAATATGTTTAGCCATGCTACCTTTCGCCCTTTGTGCATACTTTTCCAATGTCTACATTTCACACATCCCACAAGTGCAATGATGCTTGCAACTGCCTCTTGACCATAGGAGCCACTAAGAAAAGAGCCAACCAAAGGTTAGTGTATGTTAACTGTCTTGACCATAGGAGTCACTATGAAACAAGTCCACAATGATTTCAGAACTTCCATTGATCTTAAGAAAAAGGTCGAATGCCTTGTACAATATGCTACATCGTCATCTCTTTGATAACCATGTTCTTTGATCTAAATGCATCTATTCCACCTTTTATTTATTCAACAACGATGTCCTACCTTGATTCTTAGAGTTATGTCACCTACATTGAGAAGGTTCCATTGTGACCCACAAGGATAATTTCATGCCGTGCCACCCTAAGAATATGACAAGAAATTTTCAACACAAAAGTTTATATAGCTTTCAAAAGCAAGAAGAGGTAAGAATAGCCATCTTCTTTGTAATAGACAACATGAGAACTTTGAATATAAAAGCCTTTAGCATTCAAATGCATTTTTGAAGGCATCAAGGTAAGAATAGCAACCTTGTTTGCAATAGAATAACAAGGACAGAGAGAGAGAGAGAGAGAGAGAGAGAGAGAGAGAGAGAGAGAGAGTAGCTTGTAGATATTGGAATTTATAGAGGGGCACAATGCTTGTAGATTGTGGAGATTATGACAGAAGATTGTATACTTTACAATGCATAGAGATCAAGATCGAGGAGAGATCTCAGAGAGACGTAGTTTGGGTTGGGTGGCCTATTAAAAACTACATAATTAAGACTCATTAAATATAAGTGGGTGAATTATGTATAATTTTCGATGAAGATGACATGGATTTTACATTTTTACTTCAAAGAGTAATTTGAGTTAAGGTGGCTTAATTGTGTAGAATTTTGAATGGATTAGATGTGCATAAAAAATATGTAAAGGTAACCTTTTGGGGCTTCCCAATGGGCTTGGGCCCAAAACTACATCATCGATGCATGTGCTCAAAAGTAAATATCCCCATTGCTTTTTATTGTAATCTCTATATTGACAGAGCACTTGCTCTTACTTTTTTTTCCAAAAAATGTCAACCTATATAAAAGGGGGAGGTCAAAACCCCCAAAAAAACCAAGCACTTGGTCTTAGAACATGCTCTTTTGTATGTAATTATGCAGATCATGAATCTATACAATGAAGCATGCATGCTACATGGGACCTATAAGTAATTCCTTTATTTGTAGCTATCCACAAAGTGTTGCACATGAATTAAGTAGCTTAAATTAGATTTAGTAACCCCTTCTTGTGTTTAGGACTAGTTGATTCCTCAATGCTCATGTATTATGGTGGCTAGATGTTGTATATCTAGCTTACTTGGAGGTCATTGCATTAACAAGGAAGGGCTTGGAAATATTAATAGAGAATAAAAAAGGTTACTATAATTGCCACAACTTTGGGAACATCTTCATTCCAAAATTCTTCCTTTTAAGAAATCCTTATGCTTCACATTTTCATTTAGCCTAATAGATGTGATTTTTTTAAAAATAAAAATTTTGTAGAAGAAAAAATTGAATAAAATGTTTCATTCAAATCCTTAACTTGTTCTTACCTACTTGATAAACAAAGGCTCGCATTGTGTAATAGAAAGAGCTTACGTGAAATAATAATCGCAAAATGAGAATTTCAAAGAAAATAGTATTTACAGGCAAAAGCTATTTCACCAGACAATAACTTGGCACATAAATCTAAAAAGGTTGCATAGAAAATTTGTAAAAGGATTGCATACATAATCTCTTTTGTTGTTACTTAAACAAAATTAGTACTTCAAAATTAATCATATGGATGGAGCTATTAATTAAAGTTCTTGTAGAGAACAAAGAAGAATGATATTTTAATAAGGACAACGAGAGTTTTGCCATCATGAAACCAAAGAGGTCATGATAACACAAATATCAATAAGGTAACGACGTGAAAACCAATGCAACAAAAGGAATGAAACGAGCAAACATCAAGTAATAAAAACTAATGATAGATCAAATAGCTACATGTTTGGGGGCTTAGCTACATGCACCCATAAAAGGTTAAGGATGCTTGCTTTAGATGGAGAGCATGTCCTCTGTTTTGACCATGAACTCTCTGGAGAGCCCAACAATGGCTCTCCATTCCTTCCAATCACTTGCACTTGTAATAAATGCTAACCTAAGTTGCAAGTCGAATCAAATGAGGCACTTAATGAATTCACAAGGATAATATTAATCATTAATGAATTCACATGGCTATGGCTATGGCACTTAATGAATTCACAATGATAGTAGGGAAGATTATGCCCCAATGTGAACATCCAAGGCTGCTTATGCTAGGTTATTCTATGGTGGTCTTGCCTGTGGTAACGAAGCAATGACCAACAAATGTTCAAAAATGCAATGTAATGGTTAATGTTCTTTCTATAGCTTGATGCTAACATGTAATGCTAACAATTAGCTATTATTTGGAGACTTACCTCCCCTACATTTGTAAACTAGCACAATTAGCATGTAGCTGCATGTCTTAAGGTTACACATGCAAAGTGCAAGCCCCATTTGACCTCAAATCTTTGTGCAAGACCCTTTGAGAAAGCAAGTTTGTATTTAACTTAGGTTTGATGTGGCCTTATGTTTGAGTTGTAGTTTTCCTTGCCATGTGCTTGTCAAGGGGTTGTGCTTGGGGTTATTGGAAGAGTACAATATGTTTTTGTAGTCAAATGTCAGTAGGAGTCTAGGCTAAGCCTCAACAAAGGAAGCCTTCCAATGCTAGTTATGACTCATTCATCTCTTTATGGAAGCTCTCTCTAGTATGTGGTGGCAAGCGTATGTAGGTGTCTTATTATCGATATTTTCAAGGATCTTCTTGATAGTTTCTTGATGACCCGAATTTCATTCTCTCACACTTGCCCTAATTGGCTATCTATCCATCAAAGTCCATGTATACAAATAAAAATTTATTTTAGATATGAGGTTTAGTCACACTCTGCTAAGCCAACTGTAAAATGCGAAGATGAAGAATAAGCTTTTCACACAATCGCACATAGCAAGTACCATCAAGGAAGGTATGGGAGAGGGGCACATAGTAGGAGCAATTCAAGTATTAACATGAAGGTAGGCCAAGCTTTGAGACCCATCTTATTATGGCATTGATCAACCTAGCCATTCCAACTAGATCCATTTAATAGGTCCCCCCAATTGAAAAGAATTAAAAAATGTATTAAGTAGTGGAAAAGGTACGAGGGGAGGGGTGGAAAGGCAAGGGGTGGTAATGAGGACATCCCTTTGTTCATGAGGAGAGGTCCCCCTCCACTCTCATTTATGAAAATGACAATTTATAATTCTTACATTCAAAATGTTCCACAATATATTCAGGTAGCCTAGTTGGTAAGACTTGGTGAGTGATAAGTGTAGTTTTATGTGTTCAAGTCCTCCCTTTTCATGAAATTTGAAGCTCTCTCTTTGAACTTGGGATACTCCTCCTTTTCAAATTATTTAAAAATAAAGGCCTTTTCAATTTTCTTTCCCTTAGCTTAAGTTTTTGCATGGAATAATTTGTTGATATTAAGGGACTTTAGAATAGGTAGATGGAAAGTATAGATGAGTAAATTTGTTGATATTAAGGGCCTTCACAATATCAATTATTTAAAAATAAAGGCCTTTTCAATTATCTTTCCCTTAGCTTAAGTTTTTGCATGGAATAATTTGTTGATATTAAGGGCCTTTAGAATAGGTAGATGGAAAATATAGATGAGTAAATTTGTTGATATTAAGGGCCTTCACAATAGGTAGATGGAAAGTATAGATGAGTAAATTAATGGAGGAATTAGGTAAGAGCCATTAGGAGGGTTGAAGTAATAGTGGGTCTACTTGTTATTTGAGCTTGTATGAATTACTAATGCGTAGAAGGCATGGAGGCATTGGGCTCCTGGGACTCCCTGTAGGTATGGGATCATTGGATTCGTTCAGTTTGGGAGTCATCTCCCTCCCAGAGACTGAATTTCCTCATGTGGCGCATCATAGTGGGCAAGCTTTCCACAAAAGATAGGCTCTGCAAATGGAAAAACTTATCTCCTCTCTGCCCCTTTTGCTATGTTGGTCTCGAGAACCCTTTTCACCTTTTTTGGCAATGCATCTTTACTAGGGCTCTATGCAGAAAAATCCGAAGGTGGCTTGCAAGAGCACAAATTTTCGTGCAACCAAAATGGAAAATGGCTCTCCTAGGAGGTAAAAGGTGCCTAAATGACTTACCGGTTGTATTCTGGAGCATTTTGCGAGGCATTGTCATTAGAGACATCTGGAAGTTTCGAAATATTGCAGTATTTCATTACTGCAAACCTCCTCAAGATTTTTTCCTCCAAGTGAACATCATCGATGCATTGGACTATTTCAGTTGGCAACTCCAGGCTTTGATTCTAGCATTTAGAGCTCTTAGGGATGCCATGCAATTTCAGCTATTGAAGTTGGATATGTTTATCCTTTTTTTCTTTAATAAAATTTCCTCTCTCTCTCTCTCGCATTAAAAAAAAATCATGTAGTGGAAGCTTGTTATTTGAGCTTGTATGAATTGCTAATGCCAATCATGTAGTGGAAGTTTAATTGGCCACACATCTCATCAATAACATTGAAAGAGCATGAGCAAGCAAAAGACTAGAGTCAGCCTCCTCAGCTTGTGCAAGCTTTAATTGGCCACACATCTCATCAAGCACATAGTAAGAGCAGGAGCAAGAGTCGGCCACCTACTCCAAGAAACATCATGTGGGAACACCTTCGATAGGGGGGGTCTTCTCTAAATTTTTATAGAGAAACATGTTTGTCGACAATCTCCAAGCTGAGCAATAAGGAATACCAACTTAACTTTCAAGGGCTGAATTTAAATGTAAGTTTTTGATGAATTGTGAGTATAAAAGTTCTTAAAAACTACATAGAAGGGAAATAACAAATGAAATGATATTTCTCTTTAAGCTTTAGAGGCAACAAGAGAAGAGACGAAAGGTCCTCCTTTGTTGCTTTCAACGTTTGTAGAAGAAGAAGAAAAGCTTCAGTGACCCTGCTCTTCTCCTCCCCCCTCGATTTCTGCGAAGAACTTCTTTAGCTTCGCCACAATTTTGCTCAGCAGACCATGAGAATCCAGCAGACTCGGACTTTGACGCAGTAATTCTGGCTTCGCAGTCAGCCGACGCCGTAATTTGAGCGTCTTCCAATCTGTTTTGCCGTAGAAGAAACGGCGAGGGGCAACCGTGAAGGCGTAGATTCCGTCTGTTGCTTCGAAGGAAGGGAGGCACCTTTGGCGTTAAGAGGGAGGTTGCTCGGTTCCCAGATGGATGGATTGAATGCCAACACACAGCGGGAACCAAAGAACCGTGACGACGCTGGCGAGGAGCGCCCGCATTTCCAGATCAGATCGTGCACTTTCTGCCCAGATCGATCGACGAGTCACAGGTAGATGCTCCCTTCCGCTTTGCTAATCGTGATCTCCGGCGGCACTGCCCCATTCTTTGATTCTCAGACATAGGTGGAGAAGCTGCTCCGCAGCCAAAATTGATTGCTAAAGGTAGAAGAAGTGCCGGCCCTCCGCATTTTTTCTTGACTTTGTCGAACCGGTGATCGGTTTGCGAGAAGAGTCTGTTGCAATTGAGCCACGCCAGATCCCTTCTCCGTCGAATTCAAAGAAGAGCTACAGCCCCAAGATGAAGAAGAGGGGCAGTGACAGTGGTGCCCTTGCCTGCATGGTGAATGCGGAAGTGGGGGCTGTGCTTGCAGTGATGAGGCGGAATGCCCGGTGGGCAGGCAGGTACATGGCAGGGGAAGATCAATTGGAGCATTCTCTAGTCTACTCCTTGAAAGCTTTGAGGCGAAGCATTTTCAGCTGGCAGCAACCTTGGAATGAGATAAATCCATCTCTCTACCTCACTCCATTCCTGGATGTGATCCGTTCCGATGAAACCGGCGCTCCCATCACTGGCGTTGCACTCTCAGCCATCTACAAGATTTTGGCTCTGGAAGTCTTCGATCCCAAAACCGCTCACGTATCTGAAGCCATGCATGAGATGGTGGAGGCTGTGACGAGCTGTCGATTTGAGGTCACCGATCCAGCGTCGGAAGAGGTGGTGCTGATGAAAATCTTGCAAGTCCTGACTGCCGGGATGAAGCATCGTGCTTCCAAGGCTCTGAGTGATAGGGACGTCTGCCTTGTTGTCAACACTTGCTTTCGCGTTGTACACCAGGCTGTAACGAAGGGGGAGCTTCTTCAGAGGACAGCACGTCACAGTATGCATGAGATCGTCAGGGCAATATTTGCCCATTTGCCCGATCTGGACCCTTCTCTCAAGTTCTTGCCCAGCAGCGGTTCTGCCCCCGACATCAATGAAAATGTAGGTGGATTTTCTGTAGTGCATTTTTTGAGTCTGTGGAACTTAAAACTTCTGAGGCATCACTTCTGTGTAATTCTGCTATCATAGAGCTTGCAAAGTGTTTGCTTTTGTTATATCTGGGATGTATCATGAGTTATAAGCATGTATACACAGACACGGCACTGCTCTTAGCAATACTGTTTTGCAGGTTGTTTCTGCTACAAGTGTACCCACAGAAGGCCCTGGTTATGCTAACGGTTCTGGTCCTGCCATTAACGGCATTGAGCCTGCTATTGATAGCTCAACCGGGCCAGAGAATCCAGGGGATGTATCTTGGTCTAAGCTGAGTACAGTTGCCTCGAAGGTTTTTAGTGACTCTATGGATGGTAGAAAAGAGAATGGTCGAGCAGGCGAAAGAGAACTTGGGAACAAGATCCACATAATCATAGAACCTTATGGCATTGTCGGCATTGTTGAGATATTTCGTTACCTGTGCTCTCTTTTAAACATTTTAGATTCAGGAATAGTTACTGGACATAATCTTCATGCCATCGATGAAGATGTTCCACTATTTGCCTTGGGATTAATCAATTCTGCAGTCGAATTGGGAGGGCAATCTTTTGGCTATCATCCAGAACTCTTAGCCCTTGTAAAAGATGATCTTTTCCGTTTTCTTATGCAACTGGGGCTGTCTAACACAAATCCACTCATTTTGTCCATGGTCTGCAGCATTGTACTTAATCTTTATCATCACCTTCGGTGCCACTTGAAGCTTCAACTTGAAGCATTTTTCTCCTGTGTTATAATCAGATTAGCGCAGGGAAAATTTGGAGCTACTTATCAGCAACAAGAGGTAGCCATGGAGGCTCTTGTAGATTTCTGCAGGCAACCCACCTTTATGCCTGAGATGTATGCAAACTTTGACTCCGACATTACGTGCAATAATATTTTCGAAGACTTGGGAAACTTGCTTTCTAAAAGTGCTTTCCCTGTGAATTGTCCTTTGTCAGCAATGCACATTCTGGCTCTTGAAGGCCTTATAGCTGTCATTCACAGCATGGCAGACAGGGTGAATTCTATGCCCAAAGTGCCGGAGCCTTGCAGTAATAGTTCAACGCAGGAATATGTGCCCTTCTGGACAACAAGATGTGATAACTACAAGGATCCCAAGTGCTGGGTAGAGTTTGTACAGCGGCAGAAATACATTAAACGCAGGTTAATGATTGGTGCAGATCACTTCAACAGGGACCCGAAAAAGGGCCTTGAGTTTTTACAAGGGATTCGCCTCTTACCAGAGAAACTCGATCCTCAGAGTGTCGCTTGCTTTTTCAGATACACAACAGGATTAGACAAGAGCCTTCTTGGTGATTTTCTTGGTGATCCTGATGAGTTTTGCCTGCAAGTTCTTGAAGAATTTACCAGAACCTTTGACTTTCAGGGCATGAGCTTGGATGCAGCTATGCGCACATTTCTTGAGACCTTTCGTTTGCCTGGGGAGGCACAGAAAATCCACAGGGTTTTGGAATCCTTCGCAGCAAGGTATTACGAACAGTCACCTCAGGTTCTGGCAGACAAGGATGCAGCGTTTTTGCTTGCATATTCGCTTATAATGCTGAATACAGACCAACATAATTTACAGGTAAAGAAGAAAATGACAGAAGAGGATTTTATAAAGAACAACCGCAGTATTAATGGTGGCCAGGATCTTCCACGGGATTTCCTGTCTGATCTTTATCACTCTATAGTGAGGAATGAAATCAAAATGTGTTATGACAATGGAGTAGGAGTTGCTGAGATGACTCCAAGTCGGTGGGTTGGCCTTATCCACAGATCTCAGAAGATTTCACCTTACATAACGTGTGATTCACGACCATACGTGGATCATGACATGTTTGCTATTATCTCAGGGCCAACCATAGCTGCTATTTCTGTGGTATTTGACCATGCAGAGGACGAGGAGGTGTTGAGGACATGTGTTGAGGGCTTCCTTGCAGTGGCAAAGATATCCTCCAGTCATCATTTGGAAGATGTATTAGATGACTTGGTGGTGTCCCTGTGCAAGTTCACAACGTTATTAAACCCAACAGCGTCTGTGGAGGAGCCTGTAATTGCCTTTGGTGATGATACTAAGGCCCGCATGGCTGCAGTCACTGTCTTCAATATCGCCAACAAATTTGGGGACTATATACGCACAAGCTGGAGGAATATCCTAGATTGCATATTGCGCTTGCACAAGCTTGGCCTTTTACCTGCACGTGTTGCAAGTGATGCTGCAGATGATACAGATACCTCGGCTGAAGCAGTGCATGGGAGACCTGTTTCTGGAGGTCCAATGATGGTTACTGTGCCTCCAGCTGGAAACAAGAAGCGGACATCAGGTTTAATGGGCAGATTTAGTCAGCTGTTATATCTTGAATCAGATGAACCAAGATCACAGCCAACGGAACAGCAGCTGGCTGCTCACCAACGCACTTTGCGAACAATAGAAGCTTGCCGCATTGATAGCATCATCACAGAGAGCAAGTTCTTGCAAGCTGAGTCATTGCTGCAACTTGCAAGAGCGCTAGTGTGGGCGGCAGGAAGGCCCCAAAAGGGTGGGGGTTCTCCTGAGGATGAGGATACTGCAGTCTTTTGCCTAGAGTTGTTGATTGCTATAGCTCTGAACAATCGGGATCGGATAATGCTTCTTTGGCAAGGTGTTTATGAGCACATATCAAACATTGTGCAGACGACTGTAATGCCTTGTCTCCTTGTTGAGAAAGCAGTCTTTGGTCTTCTGCGCATTTGTCAGAGATTGCTTCCCTACAAAGAAGATTTAGCTGAAGAACTTCTTCGCTCTTTGCAGCTGATTTTGAAGTTGGATGCTCGGGTAGCTGATGCTTTCTGTGAGAGGATCACACAGGAAGTCATGCAGCTTGTTAAAGCTAATGCTAGGCATATCAAGTCTCCTATGGGGTGGCGGACTGTTTCATCATTGTTGTCCATCACTGCTCGTCACTTGGAGGCCTCAGAGGCTGGTTTCGAAGCATTATCGTTCATCATGGCAGAGGGTGCTCATTTGACGCAAGCAAATTATGCCCTTTGTCTCGATGCTGCACGGGCTTTTGCAGAAGTGTCAACTGGTGGTGTTGACAGATCACTGCGTGCACTGGATCTGATGGCCGAGTCCACAAAATGTCTCATTAGGTGGTCAAATACTTTTACAGAGCCGAGTCTGAACACTGTCACTGAAACAAGAGAGGAGGTTGTGAAGAGTTCACAGGAACTTGGGGAGATGTGGCTTAGATTAGCGCAGGGTTTGAGAAAAGTCTGTGGAGAGCAAAGGGAGGAGGTGAGGAATTATGCTATTCTGTCACTACAGAGAAGCTTGTCTGCTGCAGAAAGTATGCATCTGCCCCCATCTATGTGGGGACAATGCTTTGATCAAGTCGTATTTGTTATGCTTGACGATTTGCTTGAAATTGCTCTTAGGCATTCTCCCAAGGAGTACCGCAATATGGAAAATACACTACATCATGCAATGAAACTGGTATCCAAAACTTTTTTGCAGTTTTTGGATCAACTTTCTTTGCTGCCAGGATTCCGAGCACTGTGGCTTGCTGTGCTTAATCGAATGGAAAGGTATATGAAAGCCAAACTACGTGGAAAGGGGAGCGATAAACTTCAGGAACTTATACCAGAACTGCTCAAGAACATGCTGCTGATAATGAAGGCTAGGGGACTTCTTGTTCCAAGAAGCACCCTTGGTGGTGATAGTTTGTGGGAGCTTACTTGGCATCAAGTGCAGGGTATCTCACCATCCTTTCAGGCAGAGTTGTTTCCCGAGTTGGAGGCTGATGAATCAAAAGAAGTTAGACCTACTGAGGCACAGGCTGACCCAGAATCAAATGTTACTTTGTAAGTGATGTTGCAGTAACCAAATTCTACTTTCAAAACCGATGTTTCTCTTATTCCTTCAGTCTATAAATGTGTAACGGAAAACAGAGACTTTCTGTTGTGAGCCCTCTGTGTGTGTGTGTGTGTGAGAGAGAGAGAGAGAGAGAGAGAGAGAGAGAGAGAGAGAGAGAAGGGAGGGGGGGGGGGGGTTGTAATGTCCTCTAGAAACATGGAAGACTTATATGATGATTGACATCCAACAGGAGTGACTGGAGCTTCTCTAGCAAACCCTACGTTTCCTACGAAACCCCAATCAGTTAAAGGCCAAATGTCTTGCTTGTGCTTTTCTATATCTCCGGGTTTACGTTAATTTGTCAGAAATTAATGTTTAGGAGATTGTAGATTTTTTTGAAACAAAAGGGCAGCTTATACTTAAGTGTAGCTTTGCTTACTTAGTCAATTTTATGTCTATTTTTAGTTCTTTGCTGTGTTGAATGTCTTATACTTTGAAACCAAAAGGGCAGCTTATACTTAAGTGTAGCTTTGCTTGCTTAGTCAATTTTATGTCTATTTTTAGTTCTTTGCTGTGTATATTGTCTCTTGTAAACCCCCTTCTTTCCTTAGTCTCTTTTTCTCTCTGCTCCTCCCTGTCTCTCACATTTCATTTGTATGCATGTATGTGTGTGTGTGTGTGCGCGTGCTCTTCGCCGCATCTGGAATAGTAAGCTCCCTCTCAAGCAGTGGCGTTTCCCATGGCGCTGTTTGGTTGGTGCTTTACAAGTGGGATGTTTGGTTGGCACTTTACGAGTGGGATCTATCTTGGCTGCTCGGCGTATTGGCTCTTCGGCTTGCCCTACTTGTTCTCATCAGCGGGAGACGGTTTTACATTTGTTTTGGACCTGTCCAGAAGCTCCTACCTTTCTTTTCAGATTGATGACAGGTCTTTGAGCTTGTTTTCCCAGTATCTTGTTTGGCAAGCGCTTTTGGTTGTTTGGCAGATATACTCCTATGTCAGATTATGGCAACGTCTTCTCCTAGTGTTGCTTTTGGGCGCTCTGGTCGTTGTATCGTGCTCGTAACATCCGATTGTATGAGTACTCTTTGGTAGATGCATTTCCTTATCTTCGAGCTTCTTTGTTTGGGTTTCTTCAGGATGCTCATGTCCTTGGGCCTTCCTCAGGCCCAGTTAGAAGTTTCTAATTACTGTTTCTAGTTTGAGTAGTAGCTGTTCTGCTTTGAACAGCTATGAATGTACACGGTTTGTTGGTCTCCTTTACTGCTTCTAGTTCTGATTTGTAGCTGGTCCATCATGGGTCAGCTATGAATGTGCATTTTTCATAATGGAAAGTTTCTTTTACAAAAAAAGGAAGAAGCGTGTGTGCGTGTGCATGCGTGTGTGTGAGTTCTTCCGAGCATCGCTACAATAATCATTTTATGATTATCTCCATGCGCGGGATCTAGACTGCTTGTCAGATAATGATATCGTCAGATGTTTGTAGCTGGTTGTCCCATTCTTTGGACTGTTCTTTGTAATATAATGAAACATGGATTCACGCCCAAAAAAACATGTGTGTGTGTGTGTGTGTGTAATATATAAAGATTGTGAGTTATTCCCTCTGTTTAATGCTGTTCCACCACTATGGAATGCACATTCCCAGCTTCTAGCATCCAGGACTTTACTTAAGTTGCTCTACTTCGATTGATGGAATGTGGGTTCTTCTGCAATCCAAATGTGTGTGCCTTTGAACTTGTTTGATTTTGATTTTTTTTTTTTGGAGAGAGAGAGAGAGAGAGAGAGAGAGAGTTTATTAACGTCTACGAAACATTGAAGGGTCAATGAGACTGAAAAAATTAGATATAATGCAAGCCATGGAGTGGAGCCACTAAAAACAGGCAACCATACCCCAAGGCTGGTGTATGAAACTAGAAAATAGATAACACTCAGCTCAGCCAAGAAACAGACGGCCATTGTGGCCAACAACAAAATCAATAAGGCAGATCTTTATGCAGAAGTAAAAGAGTAGGAAACCATAGCAGAAAACAAGAAAATCTTACGATTGCAACAAAACTGCCTTAGCTGTCTTAATGATGAGGAGAGGTACACAGATGTTAGAAGTCGGCCCATGGTAGGGCAGCAGTGGTCGGCTCTAGAGGAGGGCCAGTTGGCCCATGTGGCGCAGGGGACCAGCACCTTGGAGGGCTGCTACCAGCCCCTTATGTAGGGCAGAGGTGGGTCAGCCCACCCTCTTTGCTGGTCGGCTGCCTAGGGCAAGGGGTCGCTAGGGCAAGGGGTCGGCCATGTACCCCCCTGCTGATTGGTTCTTTAGGGGGGGGGGGGGGCTGGGTGCTATTTATAGGCCCCCCCCTCAGCCCTCATTCCTCACTTGCTGGAGCAGTACATCCAGCCCTGTAGTGCATGTTATAGAGCAGGGTTGTGGAGCACACCTGTGTGCATCCTGTGGTTGAGGTTGTTGAGCAGTCTTCTGGAGCTCTCGAGCAGCCTGTTGTGCAGAGGTTTTCCCTCAGTTGTAGCGGAGCTTTCGCCAGAGATCACTTGCAGTTCTCTTGTGTCTCTCTCTCCCTCTCAGGGTGGTGTGAAGCTCTCTCTCTCTCTCTCTCTCTCTCTCTCTCCATTTCTGTTCATTTCCGCCGCACTTCTCACCACAGAAGATGAAAAGATCACATGCCTGAAGAAGGGGATACCACAAGTTGAATGGGATGAAAATGACATCAGCTGTATCACTCAAAAAGGAATACAAGTGCAGGTTTAACTCAGAGAGAGGATAGGAAGGATTAAGATTCTTCGATAGACAAATAAATTGAAGGGTATAAGAATATGGATATTTGAGGAGCTCACTTTGACCTAGCTGAAGCAAAGAAATAGTTAACTCGCTAAAGTGACAGATGCACACAAAGCAGGAAAATGGGTGGTCTACCGAGATGGAGTAGCTTTAATTAGAAATTTCAAAGCTTAACCCAAAGACCCTCAGTCTCAAACCAATGTAATGAAGGCCATCTTATGATAGAATATAGATGTGTGTTACAATGATGTCGAGCTGAGATGCCTTGTGCAATCCTTGACTCTTTGATACTCAGAGATGTAGCTACTTTTTGGTGTGTACTTTGTCTCATAGGCCCTTGAGGCCTTTTGAAGACGTTAATATAACTTTCTTTCTTTCTTTCTCTAGGTACCTCGTCGAGTAAATATGGCTGTGCGCGGAGCCATTCAAGGAAGAAGTTGCCCTTATATGGCTGGTTTATATGCTGCATATACCTTTTTGTGCATGCATCTCTCCAGCTCTTGTGTTGCAAGCATGCCTGTGTAGCATCACCATCTGAAGAGGATTTTAAAGGAGGGGCCTTGCCTCTTGCTCCAAACACTATTGCCTCGTGTCTGTGACCCACCTTGATTGTAGTGCTCTGCTCTTTTTTTTGGGGAACAATCTTTACCATCATGACACCTTTGTCTTGTCTACTTTCATTGTAAGTCCACAGTGATTTAAAAGATGCTCCAAGGTATACATCTCCATCTTGAGAGTGTGAAAAATATCACATTATTTGCATAGAGTAGTATATGATGCGAAGATTGCATATTTCATCACCATTTATTCCAAATGTTCTATGTATAGGCCAAAAAAGGTGGAAGAGTGTGAAGCCTTGCTGGACTCAGATACCATTGTTAGCACTTAGCCCTGGTATGGTCAACTCATAGAGTTGACTTCACTGGTCAACCATATGGTTGAGTTGGGGGCCATATAGGCCACCCCTTTGCATTTTCTCCTTATCCATTTGAGCAGTACTACGTTTTGCTCCAGCTTGTTGTTTGCTTACCGCACTCCACTCTCGTTCCATTGCTTCTTGCACCCAACAGTGGTATCAGAGCTGGTTATTTGATTTTGGCACGTGCATTGCACTTGCTTCCTTCAATCTAGATTTGGAAGTGTGGGCCATCTTCTTCTCCATCTTTCAGCTTCAAGTTCGTACAAGTTTGTCCAAACATTGGTATGTCTGCACTGCACATCGTCAAGCATGAATACGTGGTGTATTTGAATTCTGCGCAAGAACCTGCATGTCGCAACTCTGCCAAACAGCCGTACATCTCCTGCGCCAGTGCCATAATGCCTTCAAAGCATGTCCGTACAGGTTTGCATCTTATTGTCTGTACAGATTTGCAGATCTGTGCATCACTGTACGATTCATTCGTACAACTGCCGTACTGCCGTACGTTTGTTGTATGGCACCTATCCTGTACAAGGCGCCACCAATTCATGCAGTTATTTGTCCAGCCTCCGCACCTGCCTTTACAAGCTGCTGTACGCTATCCGTTCATCTGCCGTAAGGTGCAGAAATGTGCCATACGCTTGGATTTTTGCAGTACGCTTGGTTCAAGAATTCCTGTCGTACAACAGCATACATTTTTTGTACAGCCCCTCATTTAATTTCTTAGGCTACATTTACAGATCTAATCATCTCATTTGACTCTCTGATTGCTTGACTTGTCACAAATTGGGGCATGTCACGTACATTGACAGCTTTTGCCCTCTTTTGCTGCAACTCACACTTTAGAAATTGGGGCTTTTATTTTGCTTGGCGGCAGGGGCACAGATAAATTGGCATAAATCCAATGGCTTTTGGATCAGTGATGAGGACACTCCAGTTTGGGGGCTTGACGTAGGATTCACTTGGGTTCAGAGGGGTGTGCCTATGAGGTATTTGGGCTGCCAGGTCAGATTGGATATTTCTTCCACGCAGCAGTTTGCTCCCGTTTTGGAGAGCATCAGGAGAAAGCTTCTTTTTTGGAGCTCAGCCAAGTTGGATCTTGCCTCTAGAGTTGTGGTGGTCAACCAGGTCCTCTTGGCCACGACCTGGTTTGTTTGTTCATGCTGGTGCCGTTCTAGGGACTGCATCATTCAGCTCAGAAGACCGATCAAAAATTTTCTTTGGAGTGGGCTTGATGGCACAGCAGATGCCTTAGCCAGGGTGGCTTGGGAGACCCTCATCCTCCCTACACAGGAAGGGGATCTCAATATTATTGATCCAGATTTACAGTGCAGAGCTTTACTCTGCAAGATGGTAGTGCGGGGACTTATGCCAGGGCATGAACCGTGGAAGGACTTTCTTATTAGCAGCATACAGAGGTGCACACCCTCTTTAGGAGGAGATTGGATGAGCAGTGTTAGGTGGATCTTCACCACATCATACCTCAGATCACCTTCGTTCCCTCTCATGGTTGCCATTCTGAAAGCTTGGGCCAGTTTCAGAAGCACTCTTCGGAGGATTCCTCCTTCCTCTAATAGGCAACCCATCATGTGGATCGACAGTATTTTAGATAATCATGGCAGACCACTGGGTGCCTCACTCTACATGCAGTGGTCCAAGTGGGAGAGGGGACCTGCATCATCTATGGGGTCTTGGAAAGCTTTCTGCAGGCTTCCAGAGGAGACCAAATCAAGGTTGACAGGACATCTCAGAGGGAGTGCAGGGAGGATCTTGCAGATTGAGGCAGCCCTTCCAAAGGTTTGGGTAGACACAGATGATATGCCACTCACTTCCTCCACTTGGGCAGATACTTTTACGAGGGGCAGTGTTCCGCTTCAGGTTTTGGCCTTTCGAGATGCACAGGAGGTTGCTTTAGTTTTTAGTGTCCAGGATGGTGGCAGATTGCTCAGGTCCACAGAGGACATCTTGCTTGAGTCTGCTTTTCAGCCTATCAGGATTATAGGTCTTTTGGTGCAGGGATCAGATTCAGAGTGGTTCCTAGACTCAGACCCCCGGCTACTCTCCACCGGGTCTTGGAGGCTCTGGCTCTATGGGGGAGTTCCCATTACACGGTCAATAATGCCAGGAGATTTCAGCTCAGTAGTAGAGGTTGGAGACCTTCCAGAGTTCCTCATTGGGAGACATTTGATATCACTGCAGATCTGCAGAGGTGCTTCTAGAGGAGACTTTGGAAATCCCACAGGAATAGGGTCACTATCTTCTTTTGGCTCTCTATCCATGGTGGGATTGCAGTGAACCTTTGGAGGTCCAGGTTCGGAGCCGACCCTACTTGCCCTCGCTGCCTCTCTGCTTCGGAGACTATTCAGCATTGCTTATGGGATTGCAGACAGGCGTTGCAGACAGGCGAGGATGATTTGGATGGGGGTAGCCAAGATTTTCAGTCACTTTGTCCACTCCCCATTCTTTATGACATGGGGCTCAGTGGCTTGGCTTTCTCTTACTGGGCCTCAGGTATTCTTTGAGAGATTTGACTCCTCTCGGGCCATTTCGGTTCGACGTCATCACACTGAGTCTTGTTCGTTGGATGTGGTACCACACCTTCCTTTTACAGCTGTACATGCCTCTGTGGATACTTCTTGGGAGATTCTAGCGAGCATAGCATCCTGGCATATCTGGAGAGCCAGATGCACAGAGGCTTTGGTGGGTACTCAGGTTCATCCCTCACATACATTGGCTAGTATCTGGACAGACACCGTATATACTTTGATGGCCGTATGGACGGGTATGCAAGGAGACTCCCGTGCAGCCTCAGCTAGGAGGGCTTCTTTCTTCAGGGAATGGAAGGATTCTCCTTTCTTCTCTGAGACTACTACAGGGTTGAGGTGGCACTTTCAGCCTCAGCCTTGGTTGTTTTCCACCTCACTCTGAGGGGGTTTTTTAATTTATCCTCATGATTTCATGATGTATTCCGCTTTGAGCTTGCTCTCGCGGGTTTTTTCTCTTACTTAATAGAAGTCTCTTTCTTGAAAAAGAAAAGAAATTGGGGCTTTTTACATTTAGCCTCAATTTTGCAAAGGACATGGCCTTTGGCAAATTTGCAGGTATTTTTTCCCTCAATTTGAGTGAGAATCTGACATTTGCTATCTCTAGCAGTCAGATTGGTCTACCTCGGCAAATTTGCAGGACATTGCCGGACATTTTGTCAATTTGCGATATTTCAGCAAAATTTGGGGCTTTTGGTCGTTTGCCTCAATTTTGATATTTTTTCCCTTCTAGGAATTGGGGCTTTTATCAATTTTGCTGAAATTTGCAGTGACATTGGCTTGGTACAGCCAATTTTGGGCATTTGGTAGACATTGGATGCATGAACATTGACATTGGCTTGGAATTGCAGCACATTGAGTCACATTTGCAAGTTGCAGCACAATTTGGGGCTTTTCCCAATTTGCCCTCTTTTTGGGGCTTTTGCCAGATTTGCTGTCCATTGCAGTGACATTTGCTTTATTCAGCTAAATTTGGGTATATTATGCATTTGCCCCTTGATTGAGGCTTGTTGTCTTGTTAGATTTGAGGCACACAATCTCCGTCTGGTACATTTACAGCTCATTTGATCATTAGATACATTTGCAGACATTTGCCCCTTGTTTTGGGCTGATATTTTTGCAGGACAGTTATCTTTGGCTGGGGGGTCCTTTGACCAGACAGATATTGTTTTGCAGGTCATATTTTTAGCTCATTTTTTGAGCAGTCAATTTGCTGTCATTTGTGGAATGGGAAGCAACGATTGGATGGTTATGTTCTCCGCTGAGGACAAGCTTGATGGACCCAATTATCCCAGCGGTCATACATGGTGAAACATTTGCTGGTTGCCAAAATTTTTTGGGATATTGTCTTAGGATCGGACCTTCGACCTCCTTCTGTGGCTTCCACTCCGGCTACTGCTACAGCTAGTGCAGCTGTTACAGCCGCCTCTGGATCTACTCACTCTTCTACTACTACTCCAGCCCCTCCTCCCTAACTCTACCAAGCTTTATGTAAAAAGACATCTCATGATGACAATTCTTAAGATAGAAAACACAGCTTTATGTGACAGCCAACTCATCTCTTTAGGGGGAGCAATTTCAGTTTCTAAAGGGTGACTTGCTCAGCTCTTTACGGGCAACACAACTTTATAATGACGACTAATTCATCTCTTTAGGGGCAACTAAAGGGCGACTTGCTCAGCTCTTTAGGGCAACAAGTTCAAAGAACAGTCAGCTCGCTCAGCTCACTCAGCTCTTTAGGGAAGCAGCTTCAGCTCTTGATAAACAGCAACTTCAGGGATGTGCATTTCATTAGAGTGAGCGGAGCTTTTTGTTTTAATGTGGAAGCTCTGAATTTGGTGAGTTGTTAGACTAGTTCCCTAAGATATTTTGGTAGTTAAGGCTGAAAAAAGAGCTCAGAAATCTTGAGCTGGCTACAACAAGTGTGTCCTTGAATGAAGATGATCCCAAGCTGCTTAGCTGGCTATAAAAGGAAGTTTAGTTCTGTGCACAATTGAACATAAGGATGTGCATACCTGAGTCACAGTTGAGCATGAAGAGAGCTGTAACTGCGTTAACATATGGCTCATTAACTGAGATGAGAACTGGCTGCAGTTTGAGCATAGAAGTGGCTGGGCTGCGAAATGAGCTGGTAACTGGCTGCAAAGTGAGGAGAGAACTGGCTGCTAACTGAGCTGAGACTGGCTGAAAATGACAGAGAACTAGCTGCAAATTGAGCTGAGAACTGGCTACAACTAGAGGGCAGCTGCCTACCAAAAGAGAAGGTGGTTGCTGCTTCAAAAGGTTAACCCCCCCCCAACAGCCTGCAGCCCATGACAGCCTTGGACTCTTTTAGACCGGAGTTATCTCTCAGATAAAGTCCCTCATGTGTTTTCTAAAAATCATTTATGACGTCGCAGTTTTATTGATGGTTGGTCTGTATATATTTTATTTAGTTGTGTGCCAATGCTTTGGGCTATGTGAAATGGTATATAAAATTTGGCAAGACAATCTATGGAATGATATTTTCCAAGGCCTAAGCTTCAATCCATTTTGTAAATTATTCCTTTGCGACTAATATATATTTGTTACCCATATATCTTGCTATTGGTTTGAATGGTCTAACAAAATCCAACCACCACTTTTGAAATGGTTCCAGGGGCAACACCTGATTTTCTAGCATCGATCTGCATTGATTGGGTGATTGTGGCTTTGGCATTGCCTTGCAAATTCATGAGCATCTTTAATAATAGCGGGCCACCCTAGACCTGCCTGAAATATCTTTTCGGTTGTGATTCCACTTCAAAAAAAACCATTAGAGACCCCTTGATAGGCTTCCTATAATCTCGCATTTTCCTTGTGCTCTGGAACATAGTGTTGGAGTACCTCATCTATCTTCAATGCAAGTCAACAATTTTGATCTAGAGACATATTCTCCAAAAAAACATCATCCATCAAGGACTGTATTATCCAATCATACCAGTACCTACCCAAAATTTGTTCCACTTCAACAATGCTACATCTGGTATGCCCTCTAATGATACCTCTGCTGATTCTTGCCTGCTTAAATAATCTACAACAAGATGTTGATTTTTTTGTGTATTGATAATTGCTTAATCAAGCTCCTGCAACAGTAATACCCATCGTGCCAACCTGCTTGTTGGTTGCGGTTTATTTACTTGATTACTAGTGCTTGGTGATCTATGTGAAAGACAACAGTAATCTATGTGAAAGACAATTTACTTTTGTTCCATCGATGTCCAAGTATGGCTTGCATAGTAAATTGACTGGTACGATGCTTTTTGTTATTTTTTTGTTATCAACAACACTCCAATTGCTATATAAGAGCATCAACAAATACGGGAAAATACAACTCCTAGTTTGCATGGTTGTAACATCAGCTACAACCACCATCTTTTTTAGCAACCAGAATGCTTTCTTCTATTCTGTTGCCCAAACATACCGAACATCCTTTCTAGTAAGCTAAGTGAACAGTTGGCAAATGTAGGATGAATACATCAAAGATTGATTGTGCCACTTTACTTTCCCTATGAATCGCATCAGTTCTTTTAGATTGCAATGTACCTTTGCATTTGAATAGCTTCTACCTTCCGAAAATCAATTGCCGTCCTTTCTATAGAAATAACATTGCCTAGTAGAACTCCTCTCTATACTACGAATGCACAGCTTGCCAGATTCAGGTTGAGTCTTAAAGATCTGCATTTGTCAAAGCACAACTTGAGGTGGTCAAAATGATCTTCCCTTTTTTCGAAGGCACTAAAATAGCCCAAGAATACCTGCATTAAAGTGGTCAGAAATGGGACAAACACTTCTTTAATCCAACTTTGAAAGGCTAGAGGTGTGTTCTTCAGTCCAAATCCCATGAGTTACTAGCAAATACTCCCGATTCCATCACAAATGTTGATGTATTTGTACGCTCTTTTTGCCATTTGGATTTGATTGTAACCACTAAATTTTGTCCAAGAAACTATAGATCTCATGTCCGGCCACAACATCCAGAAGCGTATCATGGAATGGGAGTGGAAACAAATTCATTATTGTTGTGGCATTGAGTTTTTGGTAATCCACATAAATCCGGAGCTTTCTATTTTTCTTCAAAAGAATTACAATTGGCAAAATCCAGGCTACTTTCTCAAGTGGATAGATGAAACCCACCTTTAGAAGCTTGTCGGTTTCCTATTTAACCTATTTGGCAAATTTCAAGTTTATCTTGTACCTTCATTGGATTAGAGGAATTGATCATGTGTGGACACATGCTTGGATCGACTCCCTTCATATCGGTGTACTCCCATGCAAAAATATCCAGAGAGAATTCTTTTAGAAGTGTAAATCAACTCATTCTAGAACTAACCCTCTGCATGAACGCTATTATTATCAATTTTGGGGTTTTCTTATGTACCCAAATTTAGGTCTTCGAGATCATCCTCTTTGACTCGAGAAGCTCTTTGCATTTGGTCTTCATAAGCTGATTCATCTTTAGTATTAACATTCTTATTCCATTTCTAGTGATGAGACACTTCCTTAGCATTTGGCACCTAATTTTGCATCTAGTATCTGGTTTCCCATTTTACATACCCTCCCACCATATTCTATTTTTCTTGTGCATACTGTTGAGCTAGATTTGCGGCAACCAGCCTTTCCATCGTGGATCACGTAACTACTAACTCATAATTGAAGCTGAATTCTATTTTATCATAAATTTATAGAAAAAAGCGAATGAGTAAAATAGTGGACATGAGATGCGACACAGGGTCCATTAGGACCCGATCCTCTCTGCAAATGTCAAGGGTGGTGATTTATTATTAATTTGGTGATGCCCATATTTTGGAAGCTGAAGTCCAACAAATACATGAATAAGGCGATACAATACTGATCCTCATTGCAGTTTATACAATATTGTCACATGGACTACAACCATATGAATAAAGGTGTAGTCATCCTTCAATCTTGCATCCATCTTGGATTTCCTTGCTCCCTTGCATCGATAACATGCATTAAACGAGAGGAATGTTGTAAGAATTCACAATAAAAAAAATAAAATTTGAATGGACGAGTAATTTAAAAAAAATTATAATATATAATTATTAATTATTATAACTACACATAGTGTGAGTAGGGAGGTGACGTGCTTCCTTCCCCAAAAGTTATAATCCGAGGAACGGACCCTTCCCTGGGTACCGAGATAGCACCGAGAGTATAAACGTCGAGAATATTAGCATCGAGGATAAGTCTCGCAAATGGATAGAAAACTGGCATATTACTTGAATGAGACAATATCCCAAAAATTTGCCAATGTGAGCTTGAGAGGATCTGCCTGTGCCGTTGAGCAGGGTGATTCCAGCATTCTTAGATCGGTCAGTAGACTCTGGATAGCACAAAAATACAAGTATCATTAGAGGAAGTCTGAAGTAGAGCACATAAGAGATAAAGCCATGGATTAAGACTTAGTCAAGATTTTAAAAATTAATCTAAGTATTCAAGGTGAATTGATTAGCAATTCAAGAACCGATCAATGCATGTGCCAAGAGGAGCTTCTCTCTATAACCCGTAGCAACACGTGGATTGCATGCTAGTTCGACCAACATCGGGTTGGTGATTCGTTAGAAGAAATGGATTCTGTAACTTGTGAACTAATTATAGTCTTTAAATATACATATGAAACTTGGGATTCTTCTTGCAACTTGTAACTATTACATCGCAAAGATTGGTTGTTAACAAATGTTTACCCACAAAGCAATCACAAGAACTCGCGAAAGCGAAATGACTTCTATTACAATTCTTATGGTATCAGAGCCATGCCATTTTGGGTAGCTATTTTCTGTCACTTGGGCATTACTCGTGGGCGGTGTGGCTCAACATCCACTCAGGTTGGCTTCTTCTAATGATTTTCAGCACCTCTGCACTATCTGCAAAGACTTTGCTCCACTTTGAAGTATGAGTAGGCCAGCCATAGCGATTCCTTTGTAGCTGTGTCCTGGTACTGGGCCAGGCAACGTATTACGGGCTCTATTATTAGCCAACATTGTATCCTATGCTTGATAGAGATGATTGCTTATCTGTAGCTCACATGAATAGTCTTGCATCTCGGGAAGTGACAACGGCCATCTCAAATTTATATCCCCAACAACCCTTGCTTTGCTATGATATCTAGTGTCTCATGTCGTTGCTTCTTGCATCTAAAATAAGGAAGACTACTTGAGCTTAGTAGGATCGGCTCAAAGCATTGCCCGCAAAGGAGAATTACCAGGTTTGGTGCATTATATATTAATCGCATCTGGGAAGTAGAAGCCATGAGAGCCAACTGTTGATTCAAGTGTGTAAGCTAGTTGCAATGGTTAATGGAAACAGTGAGCCATTTATAGATGGAAATTCCATTAGTCGGATGGCACAATTGTAAGACACGATTGTCCTCCATAGCCATGTAGGTGAGCTAGGTACAAGCTGCGATTTGCCAATGCACGATGGTCAATTGTGAGAAGTGTTACAGATTGAACCATCAAGGAGCAGACTCGATTGGTGAAGAATTCGATTACAAGATCTCACAAAGACGAAGACATCTCTTGGAACACTTTTCCTGCTGGATGTAGAGGAATGATTTGGTGTGCAAACTAGACAAGTTCAAGTCTAGGTCTGTCTTTGTATATGGATCTAATGGGAGTCTGATGGTGGTTCTAATGCAAAGTGCTTGTAGTCTATTCGTTGCTAAGGTATTCATCACTTCCCTCACTCATTCCGCAAGGATTCTTACGTGGGTGGAAGGTAGTGAATGAAGGTTGGAACTCTGCTTTGTTGGGCAACACCCTTTTGCATAACGAGCTCTACGGCTACTTATTCCTTCAAATTGCATGATCTCCATCAGCCTTCACTACCTACCAATCGATAGGAATTACAACACCTTACACCACATGATCTCACAAAATCTGGTTGATCTCTCCAACCTCGTGTACACTCAAGATTACTTCGGTTGGGCCGCAGTGACTTTGACACTCAGATAATGTAATTTGGTACTATCGTTCGCAAATTGGATCCTCAAGGAGAAGAGCCGTCAATCGTACGGTGGAGGTGATCTTCCACGCGACACCTATATAAAGACGTTTCGGAAGAAACAACCATTGACAAGCACACGATTTTCACATAGACATACAAAACCTTCTTCTAAGAATGCAATAAACTGTGGACTTGCTTCATAAACTATTTTCGCATAAAACATGAAAATTTGAATAGTTCCTTTGGGCTAATAGAGATGCTTACCTATTGTTTTTGAAGCACTATAGTTTGCGTAGTTCAACTTGATGTCAATGGCCACGTAAAGAAGTTTGAGGAATGATCTCCCTTCTCCTTATATAACTTTGTGGCACGAAAGCATAGAAAATCCTGTCTAGGCTTTTTCTCTCAAAGCTCATGATTTTGGGTCGATTTTATAAGGACTATTATAGGCCTTTAGATCAAACATAAATCAAGGGCTTATAATTGGGACACGTGGCTCAAGGAAAGCTCAAATAACCCAAACCTCTCCCTAGGCTGCCTGTCGTAAAGATTTGACTCATGTCAACTTAAAAAATCAAGATGACATATGGATTCACGTCTAAGGACTATTGTTCCTCATCATCTTCCAATTCCATCCCCATATTGACTCCTTGGGCAACTATCTATCTGCTGGCACACTTTCGTCAAGACTACTTTCAGGATCTTCTTTCAGCTTCATCTTTCTATTATGGACGATGATTTTAGATGCACCCCAATCCTATTTGATGGACTTCCTTGAACCATGTGTCTTCTTGGCAACATTGGATGTGATGTATCACTTTCTTCTATTTCTAGAGCAACAAATTGGATATAGAATACCAATCCATGAACGCGGATTCCATATTATACCAAGTGGTTGCACTCTGCCATCTTGACTTGAAAGGATGCTAGATCCAATGCGGATAATCCCATTTGTTTATACATGAATTGTGGTAAAATGTTGATCAAAATTTGCCATCTAAAATAATACTGGTTAGATCTTGGGGTTAGATCTTGGGCATGAATTTAGACCTTCAAAGTTGGCACTCTATAACCAATATCTTTGGGTCTACATGGTACGTGATCAGTTTAGTTAAACACTGCTGCTCATCATCCATGGAAACATCAATATTTACAAGATCACCTTCCATCAACAGCTCATTCCCTAATTTCTTTCAGAATTCTGGTTCCATGACTAAGAGATGGTCCAGTGTAATCTTGATCTATGCCTGCTTCAGGCTTACTAAACTTGTTGATGTACTTAGCTTACCTCTGGCTTGAGTCTCTCGGACTTCTTCAGACTAAAATTTCGACATCAAACTATCTGACTTGTCGGACTAGGTCTCCTTCTTAGGAATCATTATTATAGGTTGCCAAATAGCATTGGTCTTATCTGTTCCTTGTAGCATCTATATTTCTTTCTCAGAACTCTTGGTTTGCCTTCTTCCTAGTCTTTCCATTTACCTATTTATATTTTTAAATTGGCTTTACTACTCTAAA
The DNA here is from genome assembly GCF_047967505.1 of Dipteris shenzhenensis. Taxonomy (NCBI): domain Eukaryota; kingdom Viridiplantae; phylum Streptophyta; class Polypodiopsida; order Gleicheniales; family Dipteridaceae; genus Dipteris; species Dipteris shenzhenensis. The sequence continues at coordinate 45,111,569 of NC_141619.1, read as the reverse complement.
ATATTGAACTGGGCCTTTGGATCTATTGATTGCAAGGACATCAACCTTCTATGGCTTGTCTTGAACCTCCTTGATCTTTATATAGGTTGAACAATCACATTTCTCATGAGCATCAATCGAATTTATAGTAGGCTTCTTATTATTAGATGTACCAGGAAGCTCTTGAATTATGATGTTCACTTGTGGAGGTTGTTACTATTGATTTGGTAGCCTCTGTCTTTGAGCATTGTTACCATATTGAGCAATTGCAATTCCATGATCCCATTTGTGTTTACACCACCGAGGACAGTCTGGACCAACACGATGTCCATTTTCAAGGCAATAAGTACAATCTTTATCAACTCCAAAATTTTGACCCCTATCGTTTCCTTGCTGTTCCGATCTATCTCTGCTTGCTCTGTGTACTTCTATAAACTACATCTTCATCGAATTTTGGTTCCTAATCTTTTGGTATAGATTCCAAGGGTTCTAGTATGACTTTGTCATCATCCTCCAATTTTGAGAAGATTTGGTGGGGTAAATTCAATTTTCCAACTCCCCTTGTTTGGAGAGGGTCAAACTATAAATGGCGATGACCCTCCATCTGACCAACACGACAGTTCTAAAAATACTTGTATGGCTGGATCTTTTCTCAAATAGTTTCTCAAACTTATCATTTCCACAACATTCTGGACTATTATTTGGAGGTGGTTCATCGAATCAGATTCTGACATTTATTGAGGCTTTTTTTATCTTGGATTTGCTCCTATTGGACCCTTGTGTGTTAGGATATGAAACCCTTTCCATCATGTTTGTTCAACATGCAATATTTTGCATTACATTTTCCATAACAACTATCTCCTAAAAAACACTTTAGATCTATGAGATCCAAAACGTCACCCATTTCGATGTCGAAATTGCCAAGTCACCATTTCTTTCATTAGCTATTGAACGGGCACATAAAATCTCCCTCCAAGATGTGGGCGAATAGCTCACCCACCAACAAGTGCAAGTTGACTAAAACGCCACCCAAGAACTAAGGGTGTGGCTCTCTCAAGTCGAGGATGAACTTGCCTCTGAAACAACTCATGCAACAAACTCATGGAAGATAGCTATAAAGCCTAATACCACACCACCAAGCAAGCCCAAAAAAATCAAAATAACTAGATTGAGTTTAGACACAAAGATGCATGGAACTTATAGTAGTGGCTATAATAAGCTTAGCCCATGCCTTATTTAGAGCCAAACATGGACAACCGTTGAGAAGAGGAACTAGATCAGCTCCTAATAGCATCCTCACGGTTAATTACAGAGCACTACACCCATGTATTGTAGAGCAGACACTCCATTATCACATCAACACAGTCACCACTATCTTTGTACAATACCACTTAGATCTCACTAATCCACTACCACCCAATGCAATCATAACTCTCCTTTGCTGCCATTCCATGTAAGCACACATTATTATTGCCAGGGGCTTCTTCAATTCCCACATCGATATATTTTTTCCACTAAAGAAAATTTTTTGAAGCTCACAAAATCGGATGACTTGGTATCCTAGCCCTGCAATACACAGTCCTTGGCTAAAGTTCTTGGGTGGCTATAGGAATGCGGTTGCTAAGAGGAGATAAGGGTTTACCTTGTCTACAATAACGTCTCTCAATAAAATAATTTCCCTTTTCTACATTATTGTAGAAAAGGGATTACCTTGTCTATAAAAATTCTGTACAATCCTAGTGGCATAATAGTTTTGTACAATAGCGTTTTAGCGGCCACAATGCGCAACATGCTTAAAAATGGCTTTAGCCAATTAGATGGAGGTAGACATTTAATTATTCATTTTTGAATCCACAAAACCTCCACCTTGGACGATACTGACTACTCACCTAGGAGACATCACCCTAAAAATTCAGTGCTTCCCACTCTATGTGCCTAGCACTTCTTCTCACAACACCACACCCACACCCACACCCACACACACTTCAATCGACCACCTCCACACACACATAGGTATCATGGATGGCTTGCCAAATCCCTCCAATGTCTTGGCTCAACTTGACATAAATGCGGAATGCATTCAAAATATCCTTCACCCCACACTTTTTTCGAAGGGCTCCATCCCACCTGCACCAACAAACATTGCAGCTCTTGATAAGCCCAATGATATTCCTACTCAAGGGGAGGATCAACAAAAGAAGGAGCCTAATACATTCGACACTTGATGGTATTGGGCCCTCCACTCATTCCGATCCTTTGATGATATCACGTATCTCAGCCAAAGGAAGGGAAAGCTCCACACTTTTGACCAACTAATGATATAATGGAGATAGGGTCCCTCACAGCCTTCATAGAAAAAACATTCCAACCATGGTATGCCACCCACCCCAAATAGACCAGAGATGGCTATACATCTTTTGATATATCCAAAGTCCCTGCCACCACAGTAGATGATGAGGTTGACCTGCAACCATCTTGGAGAATCCTATTTTTGATGCAACCATAATTTTGGATGGTCTACTACAATGTGAGCCGACACTGAAATCTCCACCCAACCTATATGCCTCTACAACAAAGATGGAAGTGTAGTGCCTTTTGGGAGTTGTAAGGGAGTGACCCCAATGCTTTGTATAATTTTTCTTGCTTCAACTTTCCAATAGTCGCCACCACACATGGCCTTTTTTACCACCTTGAAAAAATTCAATGAGACCATTGCAAAAGTTCTAGACCTTGGAGTTGTTTCTTCCATCCACTTCTTCAGCTCCTTATCATTTTGCTTCGGGATATTGTTGAACTATGCCCAATGGTCCAGGAAAGACATCTAAATCTCTTCAAAGAGCCAGTTTTTGACCTCAACCATGGCCCAACTTTTAAGCAAATGATGCACATATACCTCCAAGTCTACAACCTCCATGCTCATCACATACAAACCTTCGAGGACATGCATGACACAATATTTTGGGAGCCCCATCATCCTTTTTGCCACATATCCCAAAGACTATTGGATCAGCATGCAGTAATCCAAGCTACATAGTTTTCGAGAATTCTCCATCACAATTGATCCAAGGATGGATCATCTTCAGTAAGGGGTCATGTTAACTGCATTGATTTACACAACCTCATTTTGATACCTTCCAATGTATTCTCAACATTAAGACCCTGCTAGGATTTTTCCTTGAAGCCAGGTGGGCCTAGGATGATTGTAAAGCTTGAAAGAGAGAAGAGAGAGAATAGGGTTAGTCCTCCCTTCATGTGGCATTATAAAAGGCCAAATGGTTGACTTTGTTCTACACTCATTCTATGCTCCATTGGAATAAAATCTCTCTTTCTTTCTTTCAGATTGGTTTTCTTTCCTTTGCATGCCTTTCATGAATGTCATGTTCTCTTCCCCCCTTTAAAGCCCTTCTCCTTGCATACTCTCCTTCCCTTCTATATTCCTCTCTTCCCTCCCCTTTCTTCTCTTACGAATACATGATTGTAACAAGACGGGAGTCACTATAGGGATAGTAGCGAGTGACATTTCCACACATTGCCCTTCACCTAGAGTAATTTGAAGGGAGTACCTTATTTGCATATCAGCCATCCCCACGACACATGAGCCAAGTCATCCAACAAATTGAAAAGAATACATTAAAAACTTATAAATTCAAGAACTCTCACTATAGTTGGCCAAAACCAGCCTTATGATTGTTCCAACCAGCTTGAGAGTTTGTAATGAGCTTGGTGGTTGCTGCAACCAAATCGATGGTGGTTTGCAACCAAATAGATGGTGGTTGCAACCAACCAAATAGTTGCAACTAGCATGATGGTGGTTGCAACCAGCTTGGTGGTTTCAACTAGCACGATGATTCTTATTTCAACCACGGGGTCATCGACCGCTTTGTAAAAGAATATGCTCTCTCTTTCTCTCTATACATATAAATATAAATATAAATACATATACATACATACATACGTATGTACGTACATAAGTACATATATATATATATATATATGCATGTATATATATAAGCAAAAATCTATGGGATATTTTTGATGGGATTGAAGATAAACTCGAGGGAAATGATGCAAATGCAGATCTTAAAGCTTGGAAGAAGAAATCACATCAGGCTATTTAATTTATTTTGAACACTATTGAGGATACTATTCTTGGGCACATTCATGGTAAGACAACCACAAAGGATACTATTTTGAACACTATTGAGGATACTATTTTTGGGCACATTCATGGTAAGACAACCACAAAGGATGCTTTAAGTTGTTTGAAGGGGGAGACAATGAGGAAGAAGAAGGAGAAAGGGGATACATGGTATTCACAAAAGGCACAATGAGGGAACAAGAGAGAAATCCATAGCAGAGAAAGAGAGCTTGTATTCCAATGCATGCAATCAACAAGTGAAGACCAAAGTAAACTACTTGGCCTTTCATACATGCCACCTTTTGAAGGGAGGGCCAACCCTATTGTCTCTTTACCAATCTCTTCCCTCATTCTTTACAATCATCTTGGGCCCATTAGCTCCAAGTTACATACCTACATCAAGTGACATTGTCAATCAGTGGTGGCATGTTGTTGCTAACCAAGTTGGTTAACATGATGTTAACCCATTTCCAAGGGCAAAATGTTTTATCACTTTTACTACAGAGTCATGCTCCTCTCGAGTGCCCAAAAAGTGCCTTAAAAGTCCTTAAATAATGCTAAAAAGTCCTTAGATAATGCTAAAAATTGTGCAAAATATGCTAAAATTTCCTAAAAATTGCAAAAAACTAATAGTCCTAAAAAGTGCCCAAAAAGGTGTTCAATATTGCTCAAATAGTGTTGATAAAGCACAAAGAGTCTTAGAAAGTGTAATAAGGATGTTCAAAAGTGGTCAAAGAGTGCTAAGGGAGCTAAAGAGTGATGAAAAACTTCTTGTATTGTTAAGGAGTTCCCAAATTGCTAAAAAGTACTTAAAAAGTGCCTAAAAGCTGCTCAATAAGTGTTAAAGTATTCTCAAACAATGCTAAATAGTGCTCAATAAGTGTTGAAGAGTGCTTAGACAATGCTAGCCAAAAAGGGTCAAAGTGTGTAAACAAGTACAAAAAATGGTAAAACATGCTAAAAGGTGCTCAATAGTGCTAGAAGTGCTCAAACCTGTGATGAAAAGTGCTCAAACATTCTAAAAAGTGTCCAAAAATGCAAAAAAGTTCTAAAAAGTTGTAAAACATGCTAAAAAGTACTCAGACAGTTAAGATGCTCAAATGTGCCAAAACGTGCTCAAACATTCTAAAAAGTGCTAGAAACTTAGGGCAATCACTTAGTGAACATGCAAATAGTAGGTTCAATCATGAAAGAGGATTTTAAATTTGAGGGACTTAGGTCCATTTACGAATAGGAGGGGCTTTTAAAATAAACACAATATTTATTTAGATTTCTATTCTAAAAAGATGTCTCTTCATGTCCACAGCATATTCTCTATGTGCATGGACCATTGTTGTAAAGAAATAGGGAAATTCATCCATTTATAACTAGAAGTCACGCTATTGTCCCAAGGAAGCCTATGTGATGTATTCCAATGTGTTGTACATGAGATTGCAAAAAATTACATGTTGGATGTGAGATTCAATATAGCATAAGGCTTAGCGATGTTTCTAATACTTACTTGAGGACTTGAGGATTCAAAGACCTCTATTCTTGATGTATTAGAGTTAAAAAAGGAGAGAGACACATGCTACAAAGACTCTTTGCAATACAATTTGAAATACAAACATCTATTTTTGATAATGTTTTTCTACCTATGGCTACATTTTCTCATTAATCTATGGCTACATGGTGAATGTTGATAGTTTGGTTCCCTCACCCATGGTGGCTAACACAAAAAAGGCACTGACATTCCATCGAGCTGATACACATTCCATCTGTGGAGTGTCGCTAGTGATATAAAGAACCATATGGAATCCATCTTAGCTTTTGGAGCATAAGTCTCATCATAGTCCTGACCATATTGCTGTGTAAAGCCTTTTGCAACTAGTATCGCTTTATATCTCTGAATACTACCATTTGGATTGTACTTCACTTTGTATACCCATTTGTTTGCTATGGCCTTCTTTCTTGGTGGAAGGTCGCATAATTCCCAAGTATTATTCTTATACGAAGCATCCATTTCTTCATTCATAGCAGTTTGCCATTCCAGCTTGTCTACTGCATCTTCGAAGTACACTGGCTCTTCTATAGCCATGATGGTAGTCATAAGAGCATAGTTGGTGGTTTCCACCTAAATTGCTTTGCCTTTCTGAGCATATGTCAATCAGGCTAGAGGTCTGCTATGCTCTGGTTGGGGTGTTGCTGGCAATTCTTGCTCTTCTTCATCAACTTGTTCTGTAGATGACTGTGAAGTCGATGCTTCTATCTCCTGTGTAGGTGAGGTTTTCCATTCTGATTCCTCATCAAAGATTACATCTCTAGAGATAATGACTTTGTGGTTGATGGGATCATACAATTTTTATGCTTTGCTTTCTTCACTATAGCCAACCATGATGCATTTGCATGACTTCGCATCCAATTTCCTGTGATGATCATCATGTATGTGGGCATATGTACAACCAAATATGCAGAGATGCCCAATGTGTGGCTTGTTCCAGTGAATGCTTCATAAGGAGTGATACCCTGTATCGGCAGTAGGAAGCTGATTAAGCAAGTAGTTTGTTGTAGCTATTGCTTCTGCCCAATACTGATTTGAAAGATGCCTTTCACTAAGCATTGCTCTAGCACTATTTGTTAAAGTCCCATTCTTCCTTTCAGCTCTTGCATTCTACTGAGGAGTATCTGCACATGTAAATTGTTTTTGAATGCCATGAATTTTTGCAAAAGTTCATGAATGATGAAGACATGTTTCACCTCCTCTATCTGATGTCATGACCTTGATCTTTCTACCTGCTTGGTTTTCTACCATGGCTTTGAATTCTTGAAATCTAGAAAACACTTCAGATTTCTCTTTTAGAAAGTAGACCCAACAATATTTGCTATAGTCATCAATGAAAGTCAAGTAGTTAAGTGAACCATTGATGCTACGGGTTTGGGCATAACCCCATACATCTAAATGAATCAAATCAAGAATACCTTGTGCATGAGAGGTACTTCTAACAAAGTTGGTTCGCTTTTGTTTGCCAAAGTAGCATCCTTCACAAACTTTTTCAAGAAACTGTAGCTTCAGAATCCCAATTGCCATATTCAGATTCCTGAGATCTAATAAGTACTTGAAGTTGACATGACCATATCTCTTGTGCCATTTTGTAGATAGTGGCATCTATTGCAGTTGTGCTGACATGGCATGCTTATCTGGTACTGTAGCTAGCATTCTGTATAAGCATCCTTCCTTGACACCTTTTGCTACTAGCTGACATCTTTTGGATTTATATCTGATAGTGCATTCATCGCCATCGAAGATGACTTTGTAGTTGTGTTCCATCATTCGACCTACTGACAAAAGGTCCTTGCTGAGCTTCGAAACATAGAGCACATCTTTCACTTATCCTTTCGTACCAGTGAAATTGTTCATAGGGATAACACCTGTCCCTTGAACTAGATTTGATGTATTGTTTGCTATGTAGATGACATTTTTCTATCCTTCTAATGGGTTCATTTCTGTGAACCATTCCTCATGATTTGTCATGTGAGATGATGCACCGCTGTCGATATACCAAGGATCCTATTCCACTTGGTCGACTTGATAGATGAAATCCTCTTTGGGATTGAAATCAGAGTCTAGATACACTGTATCAGTCTGATGCATTTCCTCGCTTGCAAGAAACATATTTCCATGTTCATTTGCAAAATGACTGTGACTAGAATGTCCACCACGATGATTTCCTCTGCCTTGAGAATTCCCTCAATTACTATTGGATTGACCGCCTTGGTCGTACTGCTTCTTGTGGAAATCTCTTTCATAGTGTCCAAACTTGTGACAATAGTTGCACTGAATGTTTGACACATTGGTGGATGCATTCCCTCGTCCTTGAAATCTTCCTCGGTTGGAATGAATTCCTCTTTTGCTGATTCTAATGTTGCTGATGCTAATGCTGATTTTGATTTTGTTGATGATGTTGTTGCTGATGATGACCAATTTTTTGATATGATCTACCTCTGCCTCTACCTTTGCCTCTGCTTCTGTCTAAAGCTGTGAATCCTTGATCATTAGAATCACCTTAACGTGCTTGAATTTCTTGAGTCTTGAGTTTTTCACCAAGTAGGATTGACTGAAGTTCTTCAAGTGTCGAAATTTGCCGTTGAATGGCAATACTCTGGACTAGATTCTTGTATCCCTCTCCTAGTCCATTCAAAATGACTTGAACCATTTTTGCTCTCTCTTGCTACTGCAAGTTGATTGTTGTAGTCTTTTATGTGGAGTCCATAAGCATGACCGGTTTCACTACTATTGCAAAAACTCTGGTTGATATGGTTTCTCAAGGTGAGAATCCTAGATGTGTTCTTGGACTCGTAAAGAGCTGCAAACATATCCCATGCTTCTTTCAATGTCTTGACTGTGTTGAGCTGTCCTAGCATGACATCTTGCACATTTTGCTTGATTAGGTGATAGGTGTACTTGTCTTTCTTATCCCATTCCGCTTGAGCTGGGGCAATGGCAGGATCTGCTACTGGTGCGAAAATTGTTTGTGTAGCTGTAGATGCCATTGTAGATCCCATTGCTAGTGCTGTGACAACAGATGGAGTAGAGCTCCTTGTGGCTGGATTGTCCAATGGTCTAGGTGTAGACCCATCGACATACTCTCCCATTTGTCTTGAAGTACAAGAATGGTCTCCATTCGGTATTTCCATGTACCGTAGTTGGAGTTGTCTGACTTAGCAGCTACCTCCAAATTGAGGTTGCTAGTCAACATGGTGCAAGAAATGTACTCAAAAGTGTTGTGAAAATCTCGGTATGAATCAACTGGAAATACACTGACTATGCCAAGTGAAATCTCTGAATCGTCGATGAAGATGGAACTGCAATATATAAAATCTGATCTATATTATAAGGCTTGTGGCAATGATGCCAAGAATAGCCAAGAGGCTTTACAAGGCTGAAATAATGTGCACGATGTCATGGGATAGCCAAATAGGCTTTATAATGGTGGCATGTGTGTGTGAAATCAAATGCTATGTACCCACTGAAACAATCTACAATGCCTCTGTACTCTATGAAGTCTGCTCACTGAACTTATGAACGTAAGGTTTCAGGTAATGTATTTATGTGAAACCGTATGTGAGCATATGGACTGACTCTGAGTAGGTACTAGTCGAGAATTTTGGGCATGGCTTAGATTGGCAACTTGGGGAAATTCAAAGCATCCCCTCTATGGCGATCTAGTCTACTATAATCTAGATCTAAACCAACTGTTAATCGATGAAAGAACAGCAAATAATTCCTTTTCTTTTGTTCTTTTTAAGTGCTAGGTCAAATGCATTGATGTAGAGGCGAATGTGTGTGAAGGAAGTGGTTTTGTCGATGAGGCTCAAATGTGAGTGTAACTTGTGTCGAAATGTGGGTGTGATGTGATGAGCGCATAGAGCACAAAAAAATGAGCGACTTTCCTTTTTGGAGCACCCTCAAATTATTCCTGGATCAAGAGATACGACTTGATCTAGGTGGAGGGGCAAAAGGAGTGCAAATGGTGCTCAATGGTGATGTGTCACTATGGGTCATATGTAGTGATGATGTGGCATTGTGCCTAGCAAGAGGTGTGCCAGTGGAGCCCTATTTAGAGGTAGCAGGAGTGGTCACATGAAGTGACTATGGAGCACTGTGTGTGCCTAGAGAGGTCAGTGCTGATTGGACAGTTGAGGTGGCATTGCTGAGGTGGCACAGATGATGATGTCAATAGATGATGTGGCATAGGTGATGTGGCAGATGATGTGTCACTGATGATGTGGTAGTGGTGATGTGGCACTGCTGACGTGTTAGTGATGACATGTCAGATAGGCTGATGTGGCACTTGCTATTGTGGCAGTGAATAAGCTACCACGTGGCAGTCTCTTAATCACACCTTGATTAGGGAATCGTGGTTAAACCTTACCTAGGTTGACTTGACCAACCTTATCCAACCCTTTTGAGGTGAGGTTGTGGTGAGGATGAAGAAGATGCCATGTGTCACTTTGTGGGCAACCAAAATCGTGTAGATTCTCACAGAATCTTAGAGATTCTGTCTCCTTCATTGGAGCTCGTTGGAGAGGTCGCATGTATGGCTGGAGCTCGTTGGATGGAGGAAATAGCCCTTGGCTCTCTATACGAGTTGCTGAGAAGGTGTAAGATGGCCGACTGTCATTGCTAATTGGAGGAGCCAGGAGCTTGCATGGGCTGTGTGCGCAGCTGTTGTTGAGGGAGCACTCTATGTTCAATGAAGGCGTTGGATCCTAGCGTAGAGTCAAAGGAGCCATGTTGGAGCTAGCTTGGCATAGGAGCTGTCTCGTATTGTGCCGCATATGTCTAGTCGTGGTTGTGAGCTGCTGTGTCGATGGAAATGCTGAGAGAGAGAGGAGTCTTTTGCTCATCTTTTGCTCGTCTGCATGCCAGGAGGTGGCTGTGAGCTCTTGGATTGATCGTTTGGAGCGTTAGCTACACTGAGTGGAGAGCTATACCTTGCAGATTGGCATGAGCGAAGGAGCTGGTTGGAGAGCCTTGGAGCTCCTTTAGTTGGCCATCGAAGGTAGTATGAGTTGCATTGGAGGTAAATCGAGCCGGTGGCTGTGAAGATTGGCTTAAGAGCCCATAGCATTGATGGCAGAGGAGCTTGGAAGCCTAAAGTGCTTTGGAGCTTAGGCTTTGTAGGCTGCGGAGGGCGTTGGAGAGAGGCCAACTAGAGCATCTCTCCATCTCTTTTACAAAATAGAAACTATCATGACCCAAAAGGAACCAAAATGCTCACTCAAACTCATGAACTGAAACTTAGAAATTGAGAACTAAACCTTACAGAGAACTCCTAAAATTCTCACTTTTCTCTCAAAATGAACACTCTCTCTCTCACACATGAACGGAATTGTATGATGGAAATTTCTTTCAATGTGGAAGTTCTCTCAACGGAAGAGAATCCTCACAATCACTCAAGAATACTCTCGATCCTCTTGATCAATCTCACTCTCTCAAGAATCACAATGCCTCAGCAGAAGGCAAGAGAGCTCTGATTGTGAAGAGAGTGGGAGAGAATGAAGGAGTCTCACTTGTAGCCTTCTCACATACACAATGGGGGAATATACACAAAGGTGGAGGTTGAAAACAGTTTTTCCCTTCTTAGTTGTGAAAGCCAAAAGAACTCACTCCTGGTACAAAAGAATAGGTGAACCCTATATGTGGGTCTCAAACCAAACTTAGCTAACTAAGGTGGCATACTAACTGAGCCACTAACTAGAGTACATAAAGAAAACTATCATCGAGATATTATTCATGGGTGGTGTACCAACCGCATCTAGAGCTAACAAGTCGGTGACATAAATGGACAACGGTCACCCTTGCATATCACGAGTGGAGCTTAATATCTCAACACTCCCCCTCGAGCTCAATCCCAATTCTTGCACACCAAGCAGGTCTCTGAACTTGTGCAGCTTCTCTGCACCCAATGCCTTTGTGAATATGTCAGCTACTTGATCCTCTATGCTGACATAAACTAGATCAATAAAACTTATTAGAAACTTCTCCCACACATAGTGATAATGCACCTCAATGCGCTTTTCTCTAGCATGATAGACTGGGTTATTTGCCAAGTGTATACTGTAAGAAAATAGTACGCAGCGGAAGATAACAATAAAACGCAAGTACACGATGGAAAGCTGGAGAGAATACAAAAAATTCTGATATACCAAACTGCTGATACAACTGATGGTCGGCTGTCCACCCGTGCGCTCTACAGACAGAGCTTCGATGGTGATCTAGACAGATGCTGGACGGAGGACTATGAGCGTGAAGAACTGGTGATCTGATGATAGGGGGTGGCCACTTATATAGTGTAAGTGGTTGACGGTCGGCCCTGTAATAGGCAGTCGGCCTAATAGACAGTCGGCCTGGAAGACCAACCGACCCTTCAGAAAACATGCCGTCGGGCAGATGAAGGATCGCGCATAGGTCATACCGTCGGGCCTGGGGCTACCGGCAGCCCCCAGACCCTGCCGCTGGGGGCTTTGCCCCCAGACCCCCACCGAGGGCCTGCGCCCCCCGGACCCCCTGCTATCGGGGGGGCTATCGCCCCCCCGAACCCCCCCTTTGTGCAGACGGGTATCTACTCTTGGCTCCTAAGCCGTCTCATAACCATCTGGTCTACTCTAAGACCCCTTCCAGTGTCTAAACTGGGGATCCCTCCCAATATCTGATACCCATCATGGCTTCTCCTCATATGGGGGCCTTACAACATTGGGTACACAGAATATTGGTGGGTTACATGAGAGGTGGACATTTGAGCTAACTCTAACACCCCCCCTCAATGTTCACCCGAAGATGAACTATGTGATCGGACCAATGCCGAGTCGATGTAGATGCCGCAACAATAAATCACTCCCAAGAGCCTTCGTGAAGATGTCTGTGCAATTATCCTCTGTGGGACAATACTCCAACTCTATGACTCCATCCTCGATGAGCTCTCGTACGTAGTGATACTGGATCTCTATGTGCTTTGTACGAGCATGGAACACAGGATTCTTTGCAATGGCCATGCAACTCTGATTGTCGCATTTCAGAACCGTCGCATCTTCGATTGGAACTCCTATGTCTTGCAGGATCCTCCTTAGCCAAACTGCTTCACAAGCAGCAATGCATGCTGCCTTGTACTCAGCTTCCGTCGAAGATAGTGCCACTGTTGGTTGCTTCTTGCTAATCCAAGAGAACACTCCTGAACCAAGTGAGAAACAATATCCAGAAACTGACTTTCTAGAATCACAATCTCCCGCCCAATCTGAGTCACAGTAACCCGCCAAGGTCTTCCCTACTCTGTAGGTAATGCCATACTCCAGTGTACCTTTCACGTACTTTAGCACACGCATCCCTGCTTTCCAATGGTTCTCTCGAGGTTGATTTGAGAACCTACTAAGTACACCAACTGCAAAGCTGATATCAGGTCTAGTGTTGCACAAAAAAATGAGACTCCCCACAAGTTTCCTATACTCCTTGATGTCGACAAGTGGTGATGCATCCTCCACTGAGAGCTTACCATTCACCTCCATGGGAGAGACCACGTCCTTACACTCGGTCATATCGAATGCCTTCAAGATCTCACGAGCATATCTCTGCTGAGAGATGAAAATCCTGCCAGGTTTTTGCCGTTTTTGCCAAACCTCAATGCCGAGGCAAAAGTGCATGAGCCCCAAATCTGTCATCTCAAACTCGGAACTCAACGACTCCCTCAACTTTTGCAGCATCTTCTCATGATCTCCTGTGATGATCAAGTCATCCACGTAAAGGACTATTACCACATACTTGCCATCCTGCTTACAAACATACAGGTTAGCATCAGAAGCACTTTTTGAGAAACCAATAGATATGAGAAAGCTATCAATCCGTTGGTACCATGCCCTTGGGGCCTGTTTCAGCCCATACAATGCCTTCTTTAGTCTGCAAACCTTGTTCTCTGAATTGGGCACCTCAAATCCTGGTGGCTGGAACACATATACCTCCTCCTTGAGATGTCCATTCAAGAACGCAGATTTCACGTCCATTTGAAACACCGGCCACTGCTTATGAGCAGCCAAGGCAAGTACCACCCGAATAGTTGTCATCCTTGCTGTAGGAGCAAAGGAATCCTCAAAATCAAAGCCTTCAACTTGAGAGTATCCTTGTGCAACAAGCCTAGCCTTGTACTTTTCCAAAGATCCATCAGATTTGTACTTGGCCTTCCATACCCATTTGGTACCAATGATCTTCCTTTTTTCTGGACGATCAACCAATTCCCAAGTCTGATTCTTCATGATGCTGTCATACTCCTCTTGCATGGCAGCTTTCCAATTTGGATCGTCCATTGCCTCATCCAAATTCGTAGGCTCTTGAACTTTCATAATCTCAGCCATCAAGGCCATATTGACTATGTGTTCAGAAGCCCTTTTCTGCTCCTCTATCCTCTTTGATCGTCGAAGTCCATCTGTAGATGACTCCGCCAAGTCTGGAACCAGATTCTTCTCATCAAAGAGCTGCCTTGCCCACTTTGGAAGTGGCTTACCTTGTGGAGCCAAGGCATGTTGTGGTGTTGGTGGAGTCTGTTCCTCGAAGTACTCCTCCTCATTCTGCAACTCTGCTTTAGATACGGGCACAAGGTGAGTTACTTTTACGGCTGATGATAAAGTGGAAGGGCATACCTCCTCCTCCACTGTATGTGGCTGTTCCCAAAACACCACATCACGACTGACCACGATCTTCTTTGCCTCTGGATCATATAGCCGGTACGCCTTTGACTCCTGGCTATAGCCCATGAAGATACACTTTCTGCTCTTTGGATCTAATTTCTTTCTGGTGCTATCTGGAACATGAACAAAGCACTCACATCCAAATGTTCTGAAATGAGAAGCGGAAGGCTTTTTACCTGAGTAAGCCTCCAAAGGTGTTTTGCCCGTCAAGGCCTTTGTGAAGCTTCGATTGAGGAACTCTCCTCCTCGATCCGTGCGAAGCTTCTTTACCTTCAGCCCGCTTTCGTTTTCCACCATCTTTTGCCACTGTTTGAATTTTCCAAGAGCTTCAGCCTTATCTCGTAGAAAATACACCCACATGTATCTACTGTAGTCGTCGACGATAAGCATATAGTAGTTACATCCCCCCAAAGCTTGAGTCAGAGCTTTCCCACTGAGATCAGCATGAACCAATTGTAGAGGAGCCTTTGCCCGATAGCCGCTCTCATGTGGAAAAGCCTTCCTTTGTTGCTTGCCCATCATACAAGCTTCACAAGGTTCCTGCACCTTTGAGAGTGCAGGCAAGTGTGCAACCATCCCTGTTTTCTGCATTTCCAAAAGAATAGGATAACTAAGATGACCAAATCTTTCATGCCATACCTTACTGATGCCCACTCCTGAAGAGACTGTTAGTGCCGTCAGCTCGTAGAGATTGTTCTTCCTTACTGCCTTGCCGACCACCTTGCCCGCTGCATTAAGGATTTCTGCTCCGGTCCTCTTGAAACGCACCTCCAAGTTGCGATCAGTTATCGCAGCAACCGAAAGCAAGTTCTTCTTTAGCTGAGGAACTAGTAATACATCAGAAAGCTCTTTAGTTTCACCCTCTTGAATGGAAAGAGAGATAGTACCTGTACCTTCCACAGGGCATTTTGCATTATTACCGACCGTCACGTTCATGGGCTCTTGTAGAGGCTTGAAAGAGCTATACCAGTCCTTCTTTCTGGTCATGTGACGGGACGCTCCACTATCAAGGAGCCACGAATCATTCGTTGTTGAAACTTCTGTTGAGGAGCATATTTCTTCAATTGCAACCCATAGCTCCAACTCAGTTTCAACTGTGTTGGCAGATTCCTTGCCTTTCGAAGAAGACTGTGTAGTGCCATTCTTTTCGTCCTGCTGCTTCTTTCTGCAATCCTTGATCATGTG
Source organism: Dipteris shenzhenensis (assembly GCF_047967505.1). Lineage (NCBI taxonomy): Eukaryota > Viridiplantae > Streptophyta > Polypodiopsida > Gleicheniales > Dipteridaceae > Dipteris > Dipteris shenzhenensis. Next base: position 45,096,052 of record NC_141619.1, on the reverse strand, counting down.
ACCGCTTTTGTTGCAGTAGTGGCACTTACCTGAAAACTTCTTCTTCTTACCATTCTTCTTCTCTCCACCCTTCCCTTTGGATGTGGTTGAGAATGCTGCATCACTTCCGCCATCGCGGGTCTTCATTCGCATCTCCTCCTCTAGAAGCATCGCGCTGAACTCTTCAAAAGTGAGGGGTGGATTTCTTACCTGCGTGTTGAGTGTCGTGACCAACGCATCGTACTTTTGTGGAAGGATCCGAATGCACCTTCTGGCCAACTCTTCGCTGGTCTTTGTAATCCCAACCGCCGCCATCTGATCACGTAGATTCTTGATCCGTGTGATGAATGTCTCAGCTGATTCTCCATCAGAGCACCTCTCTGCAGCAAGCATATTCTCCAGATTTTGAATTCTGGTCTGATTCCGCGTTTCATACTGACCTTTCAGTATGTTCCAAGCCTCACTTGCCTTGTCTGTATGCTGAATCAGAGTCAAAACAGAATCACTTGAACTGGTAACAAGAGCGCAGAGTGCATCTGCGTTCCTTCATTTCCATGCCCGAAGAAGATCTGCATTCGGTGGCGTTATGACGTTGGGGTTGTTTGGATTCGGTGATCCAACCGGTTCTGGATCCAATCCCAGAACAGTATCCAGAAGCTCATATGAATCCAAGATCGCGCTGATCTTGAATTTCCACAAAGTATAATTCGTCCCATCGAGCTTGCCTTCATTGAAGGCAGGTGGACGAATTCGCAACGGGGTTGGTGCAGCCATCACTCCTAGTAGCCTTTGCTAACAAAGCTCGTTGAACTTGCAATAAAGTCGTTACTCAGATAGCCTGAGCTCTGATACCATGTAAGAAAATAGTACGCAGCGGAAGATAACAATAAAACGCAAGTACACGATGGAAAGCTGGAGAGAATACAAAAAATTCTGATATACCAAACTGCTGATACAACTGATGGTTGGCTGTCCACCCGTGCGCTCTACAGACAGAGCTTCGATGGTGATCTAGACAGATGCTGGACGGAGGACTATGAGCGTGAAGAACTGGTGATCTGATGATAGGGGGTGGCCACTTATATAGTGTAAGTGGTTGACGGTCGGCCCTGTAATAGGCAGTCGGCCTAATAGACAGTCGGCCTGGAAGACCAACCGACCCTTCAGAAAACATGCCGTCGGGCAGATGAAGGATCGCGCATAGGTCATACCATCGGGCCTGGGGCTACCGGCAGCCCCCAGACCCTGCCGCTGGGGGCTTTGCCCCCAGACCCCCACCGGGGGCCTGCGCCCCCCGGACCCCCTGCTATTGGGGGGGCTATCGCCCCCCCGAACCCCCCCTTTGTGCAGACGGGTATCTACTCTTGGCTCCTAAGCCGTCTCATAACCATCTGGTCTACTCTAAGACCCCTTCCAGTGTCTAAACTGGGGATCCCTCCCAATATCTGATACCCATCATGGCTTCTCCTCATATGGGGGCCTTACAACATTGGGTACACAGAATATTGGTGGGTTACATGAGAGGTGGACATTTGAGCTAACTCTAACATATACTACTCACCTTGTCACAATAAATGACAACTGGCCCATCTGTAGACTGATGCATATCATAAAGTAGTTTATGCAACCAAGTTGCCTCACATGCAGCCATTACTGCACCCCTGTACTCAACCTCTATGCTCGACAAGGCAATTGTAGGCTGTTTCTTGTTGCTCCCAATGACTGCAGCACTCCCAAAATAGAACACATATCCACTGGTAGATCATCTATTAGAAATACTACCAGCCCAATCAGCATCAGTGTATCCATGCAACTGTATCTGAACCCTAATCTCATAAAATAGTCCATACTGCAATGTGGACTTCACATACCTCAGTATGCATCTAGCCGCATCCAAATGTGGTTTCCTTGGAGCCTACATAAACTGGCTTACCAACCCAATAGCATAGCTCAAAATCTAGCCTGGTGATAGTCATATAAATCAAACTTCCTACTATGCATCTGTACATACTAGGGTCTTCCAGAAGCTCACCTGCATCTGTGCTCAACTTCACATTCTACTCCAAAGGAACTGAAATAGGCTTACAGCCTATCATCCCATATTTGGACAACATGTCCAATCCATACTGCCTCTACAAGAGCCATATCCCACATGTGGATCTAATCACCTCAATGCTCAAGAAGTAATGCAGCTCTCCCAAACTTCTGCTTCAATAGCATTTTCACATGAAGGATATCTTCATCACTATCACCTGTGATGATTAAATCATCAACATAAATGACAAGCAGCATAATGCCTTTCTCTGTTTTTCTCACATAAAGTGAGAAATCTGCCTTGGAAATCTGAAAGCCAATAGTGACAAGATACTATCCTATCTTGTCAGACCATGCTCTAGGTGCTTGCTTCAAGCCATACAAGGCTTTCTTCAACCTGCAAACAGACTCTAGATGAATAGCATGAACAAACCTGGGGGCTGCTCCATATAGACCTCTTCTTGCAAATCACCATGCAATAAGGCATTCTTTGCATCCATCTGATGTAAAGACCATCCCTTTGATGCAGCCATAGCAATGACTGCTTTTACGGTTGCCATCCTTCCAACCAGACTGAATGTTTCTTCATAATCAATGCCATATGTCTATGCATACCCCTTGACAACTAATCTTGCCTTGTATCTGTTCACAGAACCATCTGCATTGTGCTTCACCTTATAAACCCACTTGCAACCAATTGTATTCTTGTTTTTAGGCAAAGGCACCAATTCCCATGTAGCATTTGCTTCCAAGGCATCCATTTCTTCATCCATGGCTTTCTCCCATTTTTCTTTTCCCATGGCTTGCTCAAAAGAAGTGGGTTTTGGTTCATGTATCACTTTGACCATATAGGCATAGTGAATGGTTGTAAATCCATCATATTTTAGCCTATCCATAGGATACCTAGATCTGGTAGACCTACGCAAAATAGGCTTACTACTAGGTGCTCTCAAAACATCCCTTGTCTTACTTACTCCAGGTGTAACAACAAAAGGAATACCCAACTCATCATCAAGGCTCTGTTCTGAGCCACTGGATTCACCATCCACATAAGAGCGACCTGCATTCACATCAACCATGGGCTGATCTACTTTCTCTTTTCCTTTTCGTGATACTTGCATACCACTATCTACATTGCTTTGAGGAGATCCTCCTGATCTCAATCTGCTTCGAGGTATGTGAACCATTGCTAGAGGACACTACAAGTCCACTAATATTTTGTGATTGCTGCTGTGAATTCTGTGCAGCATTACCATTTTGTGCATTTACAACATCAACCACATTTACTGGTTTATACCAGATGCTCATCTCATCAAAAATAACATCTCTGCTCACTGTAAACTTACGAGTAGAAGGGTTATAGTATCTATACCCTTTCTGCATATTTCATGTCCCGAATATCACCAAGAACCTGGTTTTTGTTGGTCAAATTGTTGAGCAGGGCTTCCAGTCAGATTTAATCCTCACGAATACTTTGTTGAGGACATGAAAAATAAAGATTGGTTGATAGCAAAAGGGAAGAAGAAGGGCCGGATGTTTACGTTGGATGTGGACATGCCTGAACTAAGTGTAGCAATGTTTGCACATGGGACCAGTGTAGTTTCAGATATTGATATCTGGCATAAACGCATTGGTCATGTTAATGTACAGTGACTTAAATTAATGCAGGCCCAAAATATTGTTGCAGGATTGCCTAAGTTCAAGGTTGCAGAAATGCATAAGGTATGTGAAGCCTGTCAATTTGGAAAACAGGCAAGCAAACCATTTCCTATACATGTTCAAGAGAGTAAGAGGCCATTGGAATTAATCCACTCTGATGTGTGGGCTACTAAAGCTGTATCTATTGGAGGCTGTCATTATTTTATCACTTTTATTGATGACTACAGCAAAAAATTTTGGGTGTATTTTCTGAAAAAGAAAAGTGAAGTTTTGGGCATTTCAAAGCTTTAAAGCTATGGTTGAAAAAGAAACAGGCCTGCAAATAAAATGCCTAAGGTCAGATGAAGGGGGAGAGTACCTTTCAAATGAGATTGCAAGTTTTCTACAAGAGCATGGCATAAAGTAGCAATATTCATGCAGTCATACCCCACAGCAAAATGGACTTGCAGAAAGGAAAAACAGGCATATTGGAGAGGTATCTTGTGCCATGCTCAACAAAAAAGACCTGCCAAATTATCATTGGGTTGAAGAGGTTGCTATAGCAGTCTACATAATGAACAGGTCTCCCACTGCAGCAATACATGGCATGATGCCAAACGAGAGGTATACTAGTAGGAAACTAGACATTTCTCATTTGAAAGTTTTTGGTTGCATTGCCTATGTTCATGTTCCAAATGAGTTGAGATCCAAGTTGTATCCAAAAGCTTAGAAGTGCATCTTTATTGGTTATTCTCTGCAGCAGAAAGAGTATAGATGCTATAATCCTTCTACTCATAAGTTTATAGTGAGCAGAGATGTTTTTGATGAGGCATCTTCTTCAGAAGGAACTTCAAAAGAAACTGTCTTCTACTCAAATGTTGGAAGAGGTAGAGGCAAAGGTAGACCAAGCCAATCTGGAGGCCATGGCAGAAATCAGAATATGCATCAAATTGAAGAAAATCAGTCTTATGGAGGAGGACCTGGTAACTTTAGAGGCAGGGGGAGCCAAAGAGGTCATGGTGGATGGCAGAGGCCAAAATGTAAACAACAATGCTGAATGCTAGTACTGTGCTAAAATGGGTCATATGGCTAAAGAATGCTATAAAAAGCAAAATGGCATCATGAATGGAAAATTGCAGCAAGGCAATTATGCATCCTCTAGTAGACAGGGTGATGACAGAAATGAGCATTTGTTTATGGTGCAACACATGACCAATTCTGTGACAAGTGCAAAAGAAAGCAATGAAGTGTGGTATGTTGACTCAGGTGCATCAAACCACATGATAGGTCATGCAAAATGGATGCAGGATGCAAGGAAAATAGAAAGACCAGGATTTGTGGAGACTGGTGATGATACTGCACATCCTATTGTGCAGATTGGTAAAATTCCTTTGTCTATGCAGGATGGGAAAAAGAAATACCTGTCTGATGTATTTCATGTCCCGAATATCACCAAGAATCTAGTTTTTGTTGTTCAAATGGTTGAGTAGGGCTTGCAGGTTGGATTTAATTCTCATGGATGCTTTGTTGAGGATATGAAATAAAGGTCGCTTGATAGCAAAAGGGAAGAAGAAGGGCAGGATGTTTACGTTGGATGCAGACATGCCTGAATTGAGTACAGTAATTTTTGCACATGTGATCGGTGTAGTTACAGATATTGATATCAGGCATAAATGCATTGGTCATGTTAATGTACAACAACTTAAATTAATGCAAGCCTAAAATATTGTTGCAGGATTGCCTAGGTTCAAGGTTGCAGAATTGCATAAGGTATGTGAAGCCTGTCAATTTGGAAAATAGGCAAGGAAACCATTTCCTATACATGTTCAAGAGAGTAAGAGCCCATTGGAATTAATCCACCCTGATGTGTGGACTACTAAAGCTGCATCTATTAGAGGCTGTCATTATTTTGTCACTTTTATTGATCACTACAGCAGAAAAGTTTGGGTGTATTTTATGAAAAGAAAAAGTGAAGTGTTTGGGCATTTCAAAGCTTTTAAAGCTATGGTTGAGAAAGAAACAGGGCTGCAAATAAAATGCCTAAGGTCAGATGGAGGGGAGAGTACCTCTCAAATGAGTTTTTAAGGTTCGTGTAGGAGCATGGCATAAAGCAGCAATATTCATGTAGTCATACCCCACAGCAAAATGGACTTGTAGAAAGGAAAACAGGCATATTGGAGAGGTATCTTGTGCCATGCTTAACAAAAAAGGCCTACAAGATTATTATTGGGCTGAAGCAGTTGCTATAGCAGTCTACATAATGAACAAGACTCCCACTGCAACAATACATAGCATGATGCCAGAGGAGAGGTATACTGGTGGGAAACCAGATATTTCTCATTTGAAAGTTTTTGGTTGCATTGCCTATGTTCATGTGCCAGATGAGTTGAGATCCAAGTTGGATCCAAAAGCTGAGAAGTGCATCTTTATTGGTTATTCTCTACAGCAGAAAGGGTATAGATGCTATAACCCTTCTACTCGTAAGTTTACAGTGAGCAGAGATGTTTTTGATGAGATCAGTAGCTGGAATAAACTAGTAAATGTGATTGATTATGTAGATGCACAAAATGGTAATGTTGCATAGAATTCACAGCAGCAATCACAAAATATTAATGGAACTATAGTGTCCTCTAGTAGTGGTTCACATACTTCACCATGGACATGCAAATTGAGATTAGGAGAATCTCCTTAAAGCAATGCAGATAGTGGTATGCAAGTATCATGAAAGAAAAAAGAGAAAGTAGATCAGCCCATGGTTGATGTGAATGCAGGTCACTCTTATGTGGAGGGTGAATCCAGTGGCTCAGAATAGAGCCTTGATGATGAGTTGGGTATTCCTTCTATTGTTACACCTGGAGTAAGGAAGGCAAGGGATGTTTTGAGAGCACCTGCTAGTGAGCCTATTTTGCACAGGTCTACCAGAGTTAAGTATCCTATGGAAAGGCTGAAATATGATGGATTTATAGCCATTCACTATGCCTATATGGTCGAAGTGATACATGAACCAGAACGCACTTCTTTTGAGCAAGCCATGGGAAAAGAAAAATAGGAGAAAGCCATGGATGAAGAAATGGATGCCTTGGAAGCAAATGCTACATGGGAATTAGTGCCTTTGCCTAAAGACAAGAATGCAATTGGCTGCAAGTGGATTTATCAAGTCAAGGACAATGCTGATGGTTTTGTGAGTAGATAGAAGGCAAGATTAGTTGTCAAGGGGTATGCATAGACATATGGCATTGATTATGAAGAAACATTCAATCTAGTTGCAAGGATGGCAACTATAAGAGTAGTCATTGCTATGGCTGCATCAAAGGGATGGTCTTTACATCAGATGGATGTAAAGAATGCCTTCTTGCATGGTGATTTGCAAAAAGAGGTTTCTATGGAGCAGCCACCAGGTTATGTGCATGCTGTTCATACTGAGTTTGTGTGCAAGTTGAAGAAAGCCTTGTATGGCTTGAAGCAAGCACCCAAATCATGGTCTGACAAGATAGGACAATATCTTGTCACTATTGGCTTTCAGATTTCCAAGGCAGATTTCTCACTTTATGTGAGAAAAACAGAGAAAGGCATTATGCTGCTTGTCATTTATGTTGATGATTTGATCATCACAGGTGATAGTGATGAAGATATCCTTCATGTGAAAATGCTATTGAAGCAAAAGTTGAGAAAGCATGCGTGCCTCAGGATCGATGGAGCACTCTAAGGTGGATGGAATGTGGAGACATAATGAAGAGAGTGCTCATGACATGTACCTCAAGTCAATTAGGTTCTAAGATAGATTAGCTCGGACTCATAAACAAAACCTTGAGTGCATTTCTCCCTACTCAACAATACATAATAGGCCTTTTATATAGAGAGTTCCCTTTGAATAGTCAACATCTGTGGGATCCTCTAATCCACATCTCTCCTTGTGGATATCCTCAATCCACATCCTTACATCATGTAGTCCACATCCTAGGGTGGCTACTTTGATTATTTCCTATGGCATATCTTAGCCTCTAATTATGTGCTCATGGCACCACAACTCTCAACACCTCCCCTTGGTGCCATGATCCTTTGGCTACTACAAGGTGGTCAGATGTGAGTTACAAGATCAAATCCTCCCCAAGGTGCTTTCATAGCTACTCTTATGTGGTCTGGTTTGATTTACAAAATATAGGCAAAGTTGGCAAGGATGTTGCTTTTCAATGCTTCATGTTAATGGCGTTCACTTCTTCATTAACGTAGCTTGATGCATGATGCTTTGTTCTTCCATGTGCCTTAATTCTTTATGTGTGGATGCCATGTCCTATGCTATGGTCATCTCATGCATTTGTGCTTTCGGCATGCTTTTTGTGTTCATGCATCACTTTCCCATTTGTTGTAAAGGTCTTACTATGAGCGTTTCTACTTCAATGGTAGTGTCTAATTGCTAACAATGATTCTGATCTAACAAGCGCGTAGATCTCAAAAAGACGATCATTTTTTCTTTTTGGAGCATGTGCAAATTCTTCCTAGATTGGAAGTTACAACTTGTGGAAGTTTTGATGAAGAAGAGGCCTTTGATGATGTGGCATAGGGATTCACATGCAAAATTCAAATCGTTCTTAACAAGGGATTTTGTGCTTAGGTGGCACTTGGTGATGTGGCAGTTAACCAATCCTAAACCTAAACCAGCTTGTGGTAAACCTAACTGTTGGTGACTTAACTGAACCTGATAGTTTAAACCAAGGTTAAGTATGATTCACCACAGTTACTTCCAATCTGCCATGTGGCACTTGTAGAGAACCTTGTGAAACTTTGTGAAATAAATCTGTAAGCCTATTTTAGTTCTGCATTGCAAAGTCTCAAGCATTGCAGGCACTGTTGGAGCCACGAGGAGCACTGGGAGCTCCTTGAGAGAAGCCATGGAGTGAAGGTCATTTCAAGCAGGCGGCATCGTTCATCATACAGCCAGCTGGAGCTAGTCATTGGCCGGGAGCTAGCTTCCTTAGCCACTGGGAGGCTAAGTGGCTATTGATTGGAGATTGTAAGGCCATCTTTGATGGAGGCAGTGCTGACTTTGGAGCTAGGAGATTAGCCGTTGCAGTCATAGGGCATGCAGTTGGAGCTGAGCATTGCTATCGGTAGCCCTTTCTTTTCTTCTTTTTGTGAGTCATTATCATGGTGGTCACCGAGCCGCTCTTCTTCTCCTTCGATCAAGCACCGCTTTGATCTTTCGGGGACTATTGTTGTCTAGGTAGTGGCAATCATACCTCCGACACTGTAGATGTAGGAGGAGCAGTCTCTGTACAAGGTATGCCACAAGCCCAAGTCTACGTTCTTTTGGGATAATCTGCACCCGACACAGGCGGGATGGAAGTTGTCGGTGGAGCAATATGCCTCGCAATTATGAGTTAATGGCATAGGGATGATAGCAGGAGCTGCAGCTATAGAAAGCCAAACCTTACTTTTTCTAGAACTGCAAATTCATGGTCTTTTCATTATTGCAACTGTCTAGCAGCTATTCCAAATCCTCTGTTGGACTGAGTTGCTATGTAAGTTGCAAGATCTAAATTACCAAAGAAATGGGCATGGCTTGAGCTAGAAATAGGTGATAAAGACTTGAAGGGTGACCTTTCTCTCTCAAACTAGGATAGAATAGACTTGTCTCTCTCTCTCCCCTTGAGGATAAAATGGACACGAAATGATGAGAACTCTCATGAATCTTTGAAGAAGAATGCTCATAAAGGACTCTCAATCATCCTAAAACTAATCTAGGAATGGGAGCGATCCTAGTGAACTATTAATAGCTAAATTTAGGAGAACTAAACCTATGCTCTGATACCATGAGAAAGCATGCATGCCTCAGGATCGATGGAGCACTCTAAGGTGGATGGAACCTATGTGGAGACATAATGAAGAGAGTGCTCATGACATGTACCTCAAGTCAATTAGGTTCCAAGATAGATTAGCTTGGACTCATAAATAGAATCTTGAGTGCATTTCTCCCTACTCAACAATACATGATAGGCCTCTTATATAGAGAGTAACCTTTGAATAGTCAACATCTGTGGGATCCTCTAATCCACATCACTCCTTGTGGATATCCTCAATCCACATCCTTACATCATGTAGTCCACATCCTAGGGTGGCTACTTTGATTATTTCCTATGCCATACCTTAGCCTCTAATTATGTGCTCATGGCACCACAACTCTCAACAGAAGTTTGAGATGAAAGATTTGGGAAAGCTACGTTATTTCTTGGGCATTAAGGTGATTAGATCCACAAGTGGGATATGGCTCTTGCAGACGTAGTATGGATTGGACATGCTGTCCAAATATGGGATGACAAGCTGTAAGACTATTTCAGTTCCTTTGGAGCAGAATGTGAAGTTGAGCACAGATGCAGGTGAGCTTTTGGAAGACCCTACTATGTATAGACGCATAGTAGGAATTTTGATTTATATGACTATTACCAGGCCAGATTTGAGCTATGCTATTGGGTTGGTATGTCAGTTTATGCAGGCTCCAAGGAAACCGCATTTGGATGCGGCTAGATGCATACTGAGGAATGTGAAGTCCACATTGCAGTATGGACTATTTTATGAGACTGGGGTTTAGATACAATTGCATGGATACACTGATGTTGATTGGGCTGGTAGTATTTTTGATAGACGATCTACCAATGGATATGTGTTTTCTTTTGGGAGTGCTGCAGTCACTTGGAGCAGTAAGAAATAGCCTACAATTGCCTTGTCGAGCACAGAGGCTGAATACAGGGGTGCAGCAATGGCTGCATGTGAGGCAGCTTGGTTGCATAACCTACTTTATGATATGCAACAGTCGAACAAACTGTGTGCCACTTATGAGAAGGAAACTGCCTCTAATAAAGTTTACCTCATGAAGAGGTTGTTTGAGCTGCAGATGAAGGAAGGGGTCTCCATTGCTTCTCACTTGAATGAATTCAATATTATTTTCAGCCAGCTTCAGGCTCAGAAAATGAATTTTGATGCAGAGACTAAGGCAATATTTCTCTTATGTTCATTGCCATCCTCATGGGATACCTTCCGTACAGCTGTCAGTAACTCTGCACCTCGTGGAGTACTGAAATTTGATGATGTTGTGGGTAGCTTGTTGGCCGAGGAGATTAGACGGAAGTCTATGGATGGCAACAAGCAGGATGCAGCCTTAAATGTGCAAAGGGGCATATCACAGTTCAGGGGGAAGTCCCAAGAAAGAGGGAAGTCTCGTAGCAAATCCAGGGCACGGAACATTGAGTGTTACCATTGTGGCAAGAAGGGCCATATGAAAAAGGATTGCTACAAGCTGAAAAGAGAGCAAAAGGATAAGAAAAAGAATGCAAATTGGGGTGCAAATCAAAAGGAAGAGAGTCCAAGGGAGGACAAAGGAAAAGTAAAGATCGAGGAGATCAATGCAGTCACACATGATAGTGACAATGACGTTCTCTTCATGTCTAGTTTATTTGCAGAGTTGCTTGCCACTTCAGATGATGCATATTCCCAGGATTGGATTTTGGATTCTGGTGCTTCATTCCATGTTACTCCCCATAGGGAATGGTTCTCCACTTATGACAGTGGAAAGACAGGTTGTGTGCATCTTGGAAATGACTATGCATGTGACATAGTGGGAGCAGGTGACATAAAGTTTTCTTTTGCAAATGGGTCTGCATTTGTTTTGAAACATGTGAGACATGTGCCTAAGTTGACCAAGAGTCTTATTTTAGTGGGTCAACTAGATGATGTTGGTTTTCACACCACTTTTGGCTTTCAGAGTTGGAAAATTCAAAAGGGCTCTATGCTTTTGGCCAGGGGTGCCAACTGTGGGACTTTGTATCCCTTACATGTATCAGGGGTATTTGATCATGTTGTTGCAATAACCGAGTAGCCAAGCACTTCTTTGTGGCATTGCAGGTTGGGGCACATGAGCCAGAATGGAATGAAACTCTTATGCCATTTGGGTTATGTACCGCATTTGAGTTTCTCTGATTTTGAATTTTGTGAGCATTGTCTCTATGGGAAGCAGACTAAATCAGCCCATAAAAGAAGGGGAAAGAAAGAGTTTGAAATGCTTGATTTGGTGCATTCAGACATATGTGGTCCCATGCCTACACGGTCATTAGGCGGGGCTGAATACTATGTGACATTCATTGATGATGCAACTAGGAAAGTGTGGGCTTATGCTATAGCTCGGAAGAGTGATGTGTTTCAGGTATTTCAGAAATGGCTGGCCTTGGTTGAGAATCAGTCAGGTAGAACGCTTAGATGCCTACGGACTGACAATGGTGGAGAGTATCTCTCTCATGACTTTCAGCATTTCTGTGATACTCGTGGGATTAAGAGGGAGCTTACATCCCCTTGTACTCTAGAGAAAAATCCAGTTGCAGAAAAGATGAACCGTACCATTCAAGAAAGGTTGCAATGCATGCTTTCCAATGCAAGTCTTTCTGGTGGTTTTTGGGCTGAGGCAATGAAGACTACAGTGCATGTGATCAATAGATCACCTAGCAAGAGTTTGGATGGTGGTATTCTTGAAGAGGCATGGAGTGGAAAGAAGCCCTCTTACTCTCATTTGCGTATATTTGGGTGTGAGGCATATGCACATGTGCCAAAAGAGCTTCGAAAGAAGCTAGATCCTAAGTCTAGGAAATGCATCTTTCTAGGTTATGGTGAAAGTGGAGAGATGGGCTATCGTCTCTGGGATCCAGAAGCAAAGAAGATCATATGCAGCCATGATGTGGTCTTCAATGAGAAGAAGATGCATAAGGCACCCATGAGGGATGTGGAAATGAGGAGAATCACTTTCTAGGATGTGAATCCACAGCTGAAATGCCCTTGAGAAGATCATCTAGAGTGTCTAGACCGCCTGATAGGTTTGTTCCAGGGGTAGACTATGTGATGCTTACTGATTGCGGGGAGCCTTCTTGCTACAGAGAGGCTATGATGCATGAGGATAAACACAAGTGGGAGTATGCTATGCAATCAGAGATGAGTTCACTTATGAAGAATAAGACTTGGGACTTGGTTTCTTTGCCACATGGAAAGAAAGCATTGCCATGTAAATGGGTCTACAAAATGAAGGTCACAGGTGATGATGTGCCTAGGTACAAGGCCCATTTGGTTGCTAAAGGGTTCAAGCAAGAGAAGGGTGTGGACTTTGATGAGATATTCTCTCCGGTTGTGAAGATGACCACACTTAGATGCATGCTTGGACTAGTGGCAGTAGAGGATATGGAGCTTATGCAAATGGATGTCAAGACAGCTTTCTTGCATGGGGATTTGCATGAGGAAATTTACATGGTGTAGCCGGAAGGCTTTGAAGAAAAGGGCAAAGAGCATTTAGTTTGCAAGCTAAAGAAGAGTCTCTATGGTCTTAAGCAAGCACCTAGAGAATGGTATCAGAAGTTTGATGCTTTCATTCGGTCCCAGGGTTTTAGAAGGAGTGAAATTGTTCACTGCCAAAGGGGCTAAGGATAATAGCCTGATAATCTTGGCACTATATGTGGATGATATGCTATTGGCTAGCAAGAATACTTATGAGCTAGATGCATTAAATGCCAAGTTGCATGAGGCCTTTGATATGAAGGATTTGGGACTTGCAAGTCATATTCTTGGTATGCGCATCACGCGTGATCGGAGTAGGAAACTCCTTTGGCTTTCACAAAAAGAGTATGTTACAAAAGTATTACAGCGTTTCAATATGGAGGGGGGGAAGGCAGTGAGTACTCCATTGCCTCCATATGTGAAACTGAGTCATACAGATAGTCCCAAATCAGATGAGGAAAAGGCCATGATGGCCAAGGTTCCTTATGCATCAGCAGTTGGGAGTCTTATGTATGCTATGATAGCTACTAGACCAGACATTGCATTTGCAGTGGGAGTTGTTAGCCGCTATATAGCTAATCCAGGAAAGAGGCATTGGGAGGCAATTAAGTGCATCATGAGGTACATGAAGGGTACCAAGGAGATGTGCATTTGCTTTGGTAAAGGAGACATGCGTGTACTTGGGTACACAGATTCAGACTATGCAGGGCATGTGGATAGTAGGAGATCCACTTCTGGTTATGTGTTCACCTTTGCAGGTGGTGCAGTGTCGTGGATGTCTCGCGCACAGAAGTGCATTGCTTTGTCTACCACAGAGACTGAGTATGTTGCAGCCACAGAGGGTTGCAAGGAGGCTATATGGCTTGATCGGCTAGTGGGAGATTTGGGGATTCATACAGGTGTACCGACATTGCATAGTGATTCCATGAGTGCTATTCAGCTAGCACGGAATCCGGTCTTTCATGCAAAGACCAAACAAATTGAGGTCAGGTACCATTTCATCAGGGAGGTACTTGAGGACAAGCGCATAGAGCTTGTCAAGGTTCATACAGATGATAACCCTGCAGATATGCTGACGAAGAGTCTACCTAGTCAGTGGTTTGAGTATTGTCGTGTATTGATGGGCATTGGATAGTATGCTCACTAGTTGTTCTCTCTTAAAGGCACATTGTCCTTTAAGTGGGAGGTTGTGGGGGTTAAAGGTCACTGTGCCTTAACCCCGGTTATGTACAATACTCAAACACATATATAAATGAATGAAAAAGAAGATTAGGGTGGTTCTGCACCCGCCAAACTTGTGTGGCTCTCTATCTCTCTCTCTCCTTCTTCCGTTCTTGCTTCCATTGAGAGCACTCTCATGTGAGAAACCTAAAAGTGAGACTCCTTACCTCTCTCCCACTCTCTTCACAATTTGGGGATCAGACTCCCTCAGTTTGAGCTGTACTCCTTCCATGGCTACTTTCGTTGATGTAGATTTAAAATGTGCACGTTGCTTGCAGTCTTTGGCCTTGAGGTGTTAGATGGAACCTACAATCTGTGCATGTTGCCTAGAAGCTTTGGCCTTGGGGTATTTGGGGATCAAACTCCAGGAGTTTTTGTTGCACTCCTTCCATGTGCACGTTGCCTGCAATCATTGGCCTTGAGGTTTTTGGGGATCAAACTCCCTGACCTTGTCCATTGGAGTAGATCATGAGGCATAATCACCTCTAATCATTGATTACCCTGCATTTGGCGAGTGTACTCTATGGATGTTAGCATGTCCCTGTTCATGTTTTGCTGATCCACCCTCGGGTCAGCCATGCTGGAGGACATTTGTGGTGAGGACTGTCTATAGGACTGCATAGCAGTCGAGCTATCGTGGAGTGAGGCGAGTGAGGTACGAGCAATACCACCAAAAATGGGTGGCGTGCATATCCTCGTACGTGCGGATGTGATGTTTGTGGAGATTACGGACACGGAGGTAGAGGCAGAGGTCCAAGAATTGCATAGGATTGACGTCGAGATTGAAGACAATCTGGTTGTTTAGATTGTGGAGGCAGTTGTCGATGGGACGACTGTGGACGGGGAGATCGCAAAGGAGTAAGAGGAGGAAGTGGTTGAAGTGGACTGCTACTATGACAGAGGGATCTAGAATTGAGCCATATGTATCGTTGAATGACTGGAGGCGGTATAAAAATCCCTCCTGAGTCATCTCTATTAGGGTCCTTCTTTTGAAGATCTCTGAATTTGGCCCAAGTCCATCGCCGTTCCATGGCCATATATAGGGGGAAGATTCGACAATCGATGTGGGTGTTGTGGTAGTAGTGCTAAAATTTCTCTAGCTTCAAAAAGGGAGTCGCCATCATGGTTGTAAACTGGCATCTGCATTGATCATTAGGACTGGAGCATCAGGGGCAAGGCTGTATCCTCCTCATGGCTTCTGTAGGAAGAGTAGGGTATTCTTAGTATATGCAGGGTTCCAAGGCTTTTTGTCACCTACAGATATATCAGGGTTGTCGTTTGTAGTATACGTGTAGCTTAGGACCTCGAGTCATATTCTGATGAGGGATGTAGACTTAAGCGTGGTAAGCAAACATAGTGCATGCATGTGTAAAAGGAGCATGTATCATCATGGTTGAGGTAATAAAGGCTTTTGCCTTCATTGGGAGTTGAGGGGTTTAGGAGGAGTTTAAGGGTTAGAGGGAGGTTTCAAAGTTTAGAAGGATGTCCAAGGTTTAGAAGGAGGATCCAAGGTTCAGGGTAGAGTACATGGTGGAGAACTCGTCTCCTTCATAGATCATGGAGGTTAAGGGTTAAGGAACTAAGGGTTTAGGGGGAGCATAGGAGTGGGAGAGGAAGAAGGTGTAAGAGCATGGGGGAAAGAAGAGAGAGGAGGGAGGAGGAGGAGGAGGAGGAGGAGGGAGAAGGAGGAGGACGAGGAGGAGGACGAGGAGGGAGGAGGAGAAGGGAGGAGGAGAGGGGGAGGATGGGTTGCAAGGTCGGAGGAGAGGGGAGGAGGAGTTGCAAGGTTAGGACATGCTTTTGGATGTGGAGTGCAAGGAAGCATGGACACTTGAGACAATTGCTTGGAATACCAAATTAGAACTCAACATAATGCCCCAAAGAATGTGAGCTTCATTCCATTATGGGGTATTTATACAAGTTGGAGAGCTTCTCTCTTTGCATGTAGGAATTGTAAGACATTCTCTCTCTGCATGTAGAACTTGCATATAGAAGTTGCAAGTTGCATGTAGAACTCGCATGTAGGAATCACATGTAGAAGTTGCATGTAGGAGTTGCATGTAGGAGCTACATCTAGAACTCGCACGTAAGAGCTGCATGTAGAACTCGTAAGTAGGAGTTTCATGTAGGAATTGTATGTAGAACTTGCATGTAGAACATGCAAGTTGGATTTCTAAGAGGGATTATTTCTAGCCTTATGCAAGTACAAGCAGAGATTTGATGCTACTCTACACACACATTCTATACTACCTAAGTCCATGTTGACAGAGAGACAACATACTCCCGGATCCATTTGATTACCCATCCTCGGGTTATGGTTTATTTTGATTTCAGAGTTGGGATGCCATGTGCATAACCCAGTGGCTGTTGAGCTTGTGGCATGCGAGTCATTCTTGCCGTAATGCTTTTGCACCATACAATTTGTGGTCTATAGTCAGGAAGTTTATCTCCTCTTAAGGAGGGATAGATGGCTGTGAATTTCAAAGGGGATCTCGTTGCTGAGGCTATAGACTTTGCCATCGAATCTTCTTGGGAAGAGGTTTGGCAGGGGTCTCATTATTAAGGGTGGCATTTCTTGCTATCTTGCATACATGTTGGATGTGATTGCACTCGTATCATTGAGCTTGTAGATAAGTTTGTATATGCAAGTATGATATTTTTGCATTTAGGAGATGGCTATGATGTTTGGTGGGGGTCTCATTGCTGAGGCTCCAGACTCTTTTGCCAATTCATCTTGAGTTTTGGCATAGCTTCTTGTCCTGCTTGTGAATTCATTGCATGCTTTGAGAGTATGGAATGAAAGTGTGTGATACTATTATTGATGCAATCTATTATGTGCCTATGCAAAATCGTGTGAATGCATGTGATGTGTCGATTAGGTAGGGACTAACTATATGCTTATTTGTGGGATTTAATAGGGAAACTAAGACTCAATCATCCCTAAGAAAAAATTTATTAGGTCTTCCTAAATGTGCAAAAACGTGCATATGCTAGTGAGTGTGCAGGTAACAATCTAGTGCAAACTATATGTGCAAAAATGTGCATATGCTAGTGAGTGCATGTGTAACAATCTAGTGCAAACTATATGTGCCAAAACCTGCATATGCTAGTGAGTGTGCGTGTAACAATCTAATGCAAACTATTGAAGACTTGGGGTTCCCAAAACTTCATTATTATCGAGGATGGCATGTGTGATGATGTTGTATCGCTTCAATCGGCTCTTGTTTATGGTTGTGTTGAATTGGACTCCATCGTCCAATGTTTCTAGTAGCACAGCTTGAACTTTAGATTCTTTTAGTGGTCTTGGCATTGCTATGGGGACATTGCCACTTGTGTAATTCTTGAAGTACTCTGGCACTTCTTGAAGATCAGCCTTTAATGGTGTTGAACTAGCCTGACATGTGCCATGTGTACGGGGTGGCATAGTATTATAACCAATTTGTTTGGCTCTTGGAGACCCTTTTTTTTTTTGGGTGAATTCTCTTGATCGATCTTCATATGCACATGTGGCTTATACTTTCTAAACTTCTTACACTGGGAACTGTGGGGTAACTTTTCCACCGGTAAGGTGTTTTCAAGTAAGGGTTCATTTGCTGTGCATACTCCTTCCAGTCCCTCAAAGGACAATCGAGAGGCGGTGGTTTTGATTTTGAGGGAGCTAGCTTTGCAAGATACAATTTGATGACCCTTTTTTGGACTCATTTGAATTCATTGAAGTATTGCCTTGGCTTTTCTGTGATTTTCTCCTTCAGCTTTCTTCTGGGATCTTCTAGTATTATTCAACTTTGGAGGTTCAATTTTTGGAAGCTCGACTGCCATTAGGGCATGAAGAACAACTAGGTCACTATCAAAGATTTGATCTTCAATTTGAGCATTCTCAGCCTTAGTTTCAATGTCCCAAGGAAAATCGGATTCATCATTGGTATGGGTGCTATGACATGAAGTTGGGAGTAATAAACTTCATGCACCTTTTCACTTCCTACTGCTTTCGAACTAAGTGATAGAGATATTCATCACTAGGAAAGGGATATTAAAAAGAAGCTTTTATACCAAGAGACCACACCATACTATCCTCCCTTAGATGAGAATGAAGATGGTTGTTGAGATATTGAGCTCCACTCGTGATATGCCAGGGTGACTATTGTGCATTTATGTCACCGACTTGTTACCTGCAGATGCAGTTGGTACACCACTCATGAATAATAGTTGGATGATAGCTATCTTTATCTACTCTAGTTAGTGGCTCGGTAAGTATGCCACCTAGGTTAGTTGAGTTTGGTTTGACCCACATATAGGGTTCACCTATTCCTTTTGTACTAAGAGAATTCTTTTGGCTTTCACAAATAAGAAGAGGAAAACTCTTTTCAGCCTCCACCTTTGTGTGTATTCCCCCATTGTGTATGTGAGAAAGCTACGAGTGAGACTCCTTACTTCTCTCCCACTCTCTTCACATGGTATCAGAGCTCAGTTCATGGTAAGGAGCTCAAGAAAGCAAACCAAGTTTGCGGTGTCTTGGTAAGAGGATCAGTGTTGTTCTTCTTTTTCAAGTTTGGGAGCAAATCTCTATAGGTAGCGCAACTGAAAAGTGCAAGAGTGCGCTATCTCCGATTGCGATGCCCTTTGCGGTGCGACAAGAGGGCAGTATATGCTGTGCGACCACTATTCCGCAGGTCAATGAAAAGCTGCCACAGAAATTGCATCGTATGCTTGTGCGTAGAGATATTGGGAGTGACTCAATCATTCTTATTGCCTGTTGATGCATAATTGTCACTAGGAAGTGACTGTGTGGTCAAATACCACTTTCGTCAGTTTTGCAGATTTCCCTTGTGAGGCAAAAATTGTGTTTTTTGTAGTGACAGAATATTTTTGCAATGTTTTGTAATGGCATCTAATGCTCTTTCACAGATAGTCACTAAAAAGCTTGACAAGAACAACTTCCAAGCATGGAAGTTTAGAATGACAAATTTCCTTAAGGGAAAAGGCTATTGGGAGTTCATTACTAAAGCTGAACAAGAACTAGTTATTCCTAATGTTCCCAATCAACAGGAGTTGCAGGCATTTAAAGGCTGGCATGAGAGAGCCAAAAAAGTTATGTACTAGCTGTCTATCAGTATTTCAGGTTCTATGATTGTGCACATTCAAGATGCAAGTATGCCAAAGGAGGCATGGGATACTTTGACAAAAATGTATAGCACAAATACGCAAGCCGGGAAAATGCAGCTCAAGCAGGAGTTGCATAATCTGCACAGAGAAAATATGAGCATCAATGACTACCACATGAAGGTGAAGAAGATTGCAGATGCAATTGCTTCCATTGGGTCACCAATGGAAGATGATGATTTAGTTTTTGTGACCTTGAATGGTCTAGGAAAGGATTATGCACAATTCTGGACATCCATTGTTGGCTATGAAAAATTTCTTGATTTTGAGGAGTTGATTGCTCTTCTAATTTCTGAAGAGCAGAGAAATGGTGGTGCATCTTCCTTAAGAGGAAATTCAAAAGAAACTGTCTTCTACTCAAATGATGGAAGAGGTAGAGGTAGAGGTAGAGGTAGAGTAGGCTGATCTGGACGCCGTGGCAAAAATTAGAATATGCAACAAATTCAAGAAAACCAATCTTATGGAGGAGGACATGGTAACATTAGAGGCAGGGGGAGCCAAAGAGGTCGTGGTGGATGGCAAAGAGGCCAAAATGCAAATAACAATGTTGAATGCTACTACTATGGTAAAATGGGTCATATGGCTAAAGACTGCTATAGAAAGTAGCATGACATCATGAATGGAAAATTGCAGCAAGGCAATTATGGATCCTCTAGTAGACAGGGTGATGACAGAAATGAGCATTTGTTTATGGTGCAACACATGAACAATTATGTGAAGAAGGCAATGATGTGTGGTATGTTGACTCAGGTGCATCAAACAACATGACAGGTCATGCAGAATGGATGCAGGATGCAAGGAAAATGGAAAGACTAGGATTTGTGGAGACTGGTGATCATACTGCACATCCTATTGTGTAGATTTGTAAAATTCCTTTGTCTATGTAGCATGGAAAAAAGAAATACATGTTTGATGTATTTCATGTCCTGAATAGCACCAAGAACCTGGATTTCTGTTGGTCAAATGGTTGAGTAGGGCTTGCAGGTCAAATTCAATCCTCATGGATGCTTTTTTGAAGATATGAAAAATAAAGGTCACTTGATAGCAAAAGGGAAGAAGAAGGGCGGGATTTTTACGTTGGATGCGGACATGCCTGAATTGAGTGTAGCAATGTTTGTACATGGGACCAATGTAGTTGCAGATATTGATATCTGGCATAAACGCATTGGTCATGTTAATGTACATCGACTTAAAATAATGCAAGCCCAAAATATTGTTGCAAGATTGCCTAAGTTCAAGGTTGCAGAAATGCATAAGGTATGTGAAGCCTGTCAATTTGGAAAACAGGCAAGGAAAACAGGCAAGGAAACCATTTCCTAGACATGTTCAAGAGAGTAAGAGGCCATTGGAATTAATCCACTCTCATGTGTGGACTACTAAAGTTGCATCTATTGGAGGCTATCATTATTTTGTCACTTTTATTGATGACTATAGCAGAAAAGTTTGGGTGTATTTTATTAAAAACAAAAGTGAAGTGTTTGGGCATTTCAAAGCTTTTAAAGCTATGGTTGAGAAAGACACAGACCTGCAAATAAAATGCCTAAGGTCAAATGGAGGGGGAGAGTACCTCTCAAATGAGTTTGCAAGGTTCCTGCAGGAGCATGGCATAAAGTAGCAATATTCATGCAGTCATACCCCACAGCAAAATGGACTTGCAGAAAGGAAAACAGGCATATTAGAGAGGTATCTCGTGCCATGCTCAACGAAAAAGACCTGCCGGATTATTATTGGGCTAAAGCAGTTGCTACAGCAGTCTACATAATGAACAAGACTCCCATTGCAGCAATACATGGCATGATGCCAAAGGAGAGGTATACTCGTAGGAAACCAGATATTTCTCATTTGAAAGTTTTTGGTTGCATTGCCTATGTTCATGTGCCAGATGAGTTGAGATCCAAGTTGGATCCAAAAGCTGAGAAGTGCATCTTTATTGGTTATTCTCTGCAGTAGAAAGTGTATAGATGCTATAACCCTTCTACTTGTAAGTTTACAGTGAGCAGAGGTGTTTTTTATGAGATGAGAAGCTGGTATAAACTAGTAAATGTGATTGATGATGTAGATACACAAAATGGTAATGCTGCACAAAATTCACAGTAGCAATCACAAAATATTAGTGGACCTATAGTGTCCTCTAGCAATGGTTCACATATTTTGCCATGGACAAGCAGATTGAGATCAAGAGGATCTCCTTAAAGCAATGCAGATAGTGGTATGAAAGTATCACAAAAAGGAAAAGAGGAAGTAGATCAGCCCATGGTTGATGTGAATGCAGGTCACTCTTATGTGGATGGTGAATCTAGTGGCTCAGAAGAGAGCCTTGATGATGAGTGTGGTATTCCTTCTATTGTTACACCTAGAGTAAGGAAGACAAGGGATGTTTTGAGAGCACCTAGTAGTGAGCCTATTTTGCGCAGGTCTACTAGAGTTAAGTATCCTATGGATAGGCTGAAATATGATGGATTTATAGCCATTCACTATGCCTATATGGTCAAAGTGATACAAGAACTAGAACCCACTTCTTTTGTGCAAGCCATGGGAAAAGAAAAATGGGAGAAAGCCACGGATGAAGAAATTGATGCCTTGGAAGCAAATGCTACATGGGAATTGGTGCCTTTGCCTAAAGACAAGAATGCAATTGGTTGCAAGTGGGTAAATAAGGTGCAGCACAATGCAGATGGTCCTATGAATAGATAGAAGGCAAGATTAGTTGTCAAGGGGTATGCATAGACATATGGCATTGATTATGAAGAAACATTCAGTCTGGTTGGAAGGATGGCAACCGTAAAAGCAGTCATTGCTATGGCTGCATCAAAGGGATGGTCTTTACATCAGATGGATGCAAAGAATGCCTTATTGCATGGTGATTTGCAAGAAGAGGTCTATATGGAGCAGCCCCCAGGTTATGTTCATGCTATTCATCTAGAGTCTGTTTGCAGAGGTTGAAGAAAGCCTTGTATGGCTTGAAGCAAGCACCTAGAGCATAGTCTGACAAGATAGGATAGTATCTTGTCACTATTGGGTTTCAGATTTCCAAGGCAGATTTCTCACTTTATGAGAGAAAAATCTATGCATCGAGAATAAATGCAAAAATCATCCAAAAACACCCTTATGAACTTTCCCAAGTAAGGTTCGAGCACTTGACTCATGAACCTTTGAAATGTAGCTGGTGCATTAGTCAACCCAAAAGGCATCACTTTGTAAGAAAAAACTCTCCAAGGTGTGACAAATGATATTTTCTTTTGATCTTTCTCCTGAATACGAATTTGAAAGTACTAGAATACCCATCACATACAAAATACATCTCATGCCATGCTACTTGGTCTAGTATTTCATCTTGGAATGGCAAAGGAGAATGATCCCTCTTAGTGCATGCATTCAAAGGACGAAAGTACACACAAACCCCCCACTTATTTCCTCTCTTTTGTGTGACAACTACAGGAGATATCCATTCTGAATCATCAACAGGAAAGAGGAATCAACTCATCCCGATTAGCACCAAGACAAAGACCAAAGGCCACTCCTTCCACCTCATTCTCTGAGCTGGACTCCTCAGAGCTACACCTTGTCTCTTCTTCTTCTTTGGTTAATTCAGAGCTTGAACTCTCTGATGTTGAAGACTCCTCCTTGACAACTTCCTTTTTGTGGCTTCTAATGTTGTAGCACACCTTCTTATCATTTCCCTGCAAAATCAATTCTCCAATATCCCACTTTTGAACAGCCTTCACCTTGCATAGCCAAGGCCTTCTTGAAATCAATGGATAGGCACGTGCATCTGGCTTAGTAGGGATCACCTGAAAAGTAGTTGGCACAAAAATTCCACATACATCCACTTCTAGATTCTTCACACTCCCAAGGTCTTAACCCTAGTGCTGTCAGCCAATTTGATGTAATAAGGAGAGGTAGTACTATAGTATTTTAAATCAACATCTATCATGGTCTTCTCACTCATGACATTAATCAATGCACCTCCATCAATGTACAGATTAGAAATCACTTTACCATCAATGATCACATCAACCACATGTACATCATCACCAACATCTATATCTACCTTTTGAACAACAAGAATGCCACTTTTCTTCTTTTTCTTGTTTGACACTCTTGTGCTTGCTAGCTTTCTCCATTCCTTCTGTAGTTTTGGAGACAAAGCAAGTAATTGACCAAAGGTGATATGAGCTTCCTTTTCTTTAAGGTCAGACAACAAGTCATAGCTTCCAATGCCTTGTCCTAAAGGAAAGTCTGACTGGCTAATTCTCCTTCTAGATGGCTTCTTTTTCTTACTACGGCGTTCCTCTTCCTGATGTTTCTCATTTACTTCTTCCTTACTTTCTTCTTCTTCTTTTGCTTTACCACGCCCCTGTTAAACCATCATTACCTCTCTTTCCTCATCCCATGAAGAAGCTTCTAACAAGGATACTTGTTTTTCTTCTTTCTTTCTCAATCTAGGACACTCAGGGTGATAGTGACCTTTTTCATTACATTCATAGCAAGTGACCCCACTCTTATCTCGAGGTCTATCTTCACTCTTTGGTGCTCTAGGTTGTCGTGCATTAACCAAATGCAATTTCAAATGAGCAAATTCTGCCACATCAATTGGGAGATATTATGATCTAACTCAGAGGACTTTGGTAACTGAGGAGTGCCCATTACCTCCACCTTAGGAGTTGAAGCTGTTGAAGACACAAAAGAGGATTTGATCTTTAGAGAAGCTTCTTTCTTGGTTGCAATGCGAAGTGCCTCCACGTATGTTGTTGGATCTTTACTCATTACTTTTGAGCGAAGATGAGGCTCCAAAGCCATAACACATTTGCTCATCTTTAAGTGCTCCATCCCTATGGAGGCGTCAATTTTACGAGCAAAAACCTATGAGCAGGTTTATCCGAGCATGTTTTTCAAGAGATTTTTAAAAATGTTTTTCTTTAGGAAACATGGTTTTTACACTTTTATTTTCACTAGAACTAGATCCCTTTATCATAAAAATATACAGACTAGTCACTCATTCATTTTTACACAACATAATTTTCTTATTTAGAGACATCCCTTTGTACCCCTATTATTACCTTAAAAAACTGTTGATTCCTTTAAGAAACATTCCTTATAATCACTATCAATGTAATAATACTATGCATATATAATTACTTATTAACACATTTATATCATATGGCAATATCTTTTTAGTGTTTTTATAGCATATTTATGGACATGTTTCTAAAGAAGTTTAAATTACTATAAATAAGTATTAACTTGGGCTTATATATCACTCTCATAAATACATGTAATATTTAATACTATATATGAAATATTTTCCAAAATATAACTCCATAGATGTGCTCAAATGGGGTGTTTCGATCAATTTGAGTGGTTGAATGACTATATTTGGACATTGGATATGAAAGTTATGTCACTTTTAAAAGTGTTGTCCAAGGTAGTTTCGCCAGCGAAACTACCTTGGGAGACTTGCTTCAAAGGGGTTTCGCTGGCGAAACTACCTGGATGGCTTGCTTCAATGAGTTTTCTTTGAAGAAACTCTTTCATGAAGATAGGTTGAGAGAGGGTTTTCAATGTCACCCCCTATTAAGTAAAAGTTGTAAGAAGGATCATAAGGGAATTTTCATAGAGAAGTCTACTCTACATGTGGGTTTCTTCAAAAGCCATCCCATTTTGCTCTCACCATTCCTACAGATTCACCTAAAGATTTTTGTATAAAATAGGCATTGCTATAATACTTTGCATATTTCTAAGTGAAACTATGTTTTCTTCTGATCGATTTTTGCCATATTTATGCATAGTTGGAAGGTTTTTTTTTCCTTCGCTCGGACGCTCGGAAGATTTCGCTCAGAAAATGCTCGTCCCCCATCCCTATGAGACTTTGAGGGGATGATGATGTAAATGCCACAGCTCGCAAAGCTGCCCTTTCATACTTTGTCCATAAAGTTTCATATCGGATTGCCAACGCAAAGACCATCTCACCCTCTCCTTGATAGAACTGGTCCAACTGCAACATCAAAGCATTTGGCGACTCCACTACCCCGAATCTCTGCTTCATTGTAGCCCCACCACTTGGTCTCAATCCTCCTTGGTAGAGTCCGGCAAGGCCTCATGCCAACTCAAGGCTACACCTTCAAGAAAAATAGGCAAAATCTCCACCCAATCCTTCATGGACCATCCAGAAAGCTAGCATCCTCCACAAAATCTCGAAGATAAGACTCTAGGTCTTCCCCTCCGCGAGAACGTATATTTTTTCAAAAGACAAGCTATTGCAGCTTCAAAAGGATGTGGAGTTTGAGAGATAAAAAGGAAACACCAAGATCTAAATAATATCCCAAATAAGATCCAAACAAGATCCCACAGAGCCTTAGTGTACCAAGACCAACTTATTATGCATAACCACTTGTTGAAAACCCTCCACCACATGATCCTCAACAAAATCTTCAAAAATAAGACCAACCACCACCATGAAAACATTGTGTATACATGCATTCAAGGATCACCCTTATCACAATTGGAAGTGCACATAACAGCTTCAAGATATTGTACTCTTCATCATTTGCATAGCAAAAGAAGTTGAAAGCATTGAGAATTACCACTCCATTGTTATAATCAAAAACTACCCAAAGACTCAACTTTTCTTCACACCAAGCTGCCAGAGTGCATGAAACAATCCCCAATCTATCATTGTGCCTCTGTTGATGACAATGTTGTTGATTTGCCAACATATTCAAGAGTGCAAACATAAAGGATATGATCATGATGATCGTGCAAATAGCTTGAGCATCACCTTCACAGTCTTCTAGTTCTCTTAAACAGGATGCAATCTCTTCTAACGGAGTTCTTCCAGGCATCTTCTTTATCACATTAGAAAATGCATGCCTATACTAGGCTTAACATGCAATCAAGTACACTCGAGACCTTTTAGTAAGGTGGGATGAATCCAATACCAAACGTACTTGGCGTCTCCACCAAAAGATGTGACATGAAGTTGAGGGTAATAAACTTCACACATCTTTTCACTTCCTACTGCTTTCAAATTGAGTGATAGAGATATTCATCACTGGGAAAGGGACATTAAAAAGAAGCTTTTATACCAAGAGACCACACCATACTATCCTCCCTTATATGGGAATGAAGATGGTAACATCTCGAGTGATGTTGTACTCAAGCATAGGGAGAAGGAAAGGATCAGCGGAGGCCATAATCTCAACAAGTCGGTTTGCACCAAAGAGAAGAGCGATGCATTATTGAAAGAAGATCTTGTGGCTCAACATGACATGAACTGATATATATTGAGGAGTTTGAAGGGGATGATTGGGTCGGATGGGTAGGTTCAAGGGAAACATTGCACCTCCTTCATAGATACCTTACAATTACCTCAAAACACTTTCCAACATATCATAAGAAACAAAGACCCATAACTTTTAGCAGAGACATGATATCAAATATTCAAACACATATTGAGATGTGCCTTAAAATACCTTCGCTCTGATATAAGTTTTGTAAGAAACAGAGAAGCAGTCGGAAAGATATGGACAGTTTATTGGATGGGGGTAAAAACTATCTAAAAAAGAAATAGTCACACATAGAGAATCATAGATTTTTGGTTTGACATTCGATACAATAATTGAAGACATAATATTATGCTCCTAAAGAGAGCTTTGTGTTGATATAAGTTTCGTCCAAATCGGACCACCAAGCAAAAAGTTATGAGCAAAATACTGATAGGGGCTCAAACTGTCATGAAAAACACCTATTCATTCTATTGGTGCCGACTTGGGAGAATACTACCTCGATGCTTAGACTTCATCAACGATCCAAGTTCCATACAGGTCACCTAGGAGGGAAGGAAAATCCCCCTTTGTGGCTTGGAAATAGATAAACCATGTATGCACAATGAGCAGCTGAATAGACAACACTTCTGAACACTTTGGAAGAGAAAGCAATGGAAAAAGGGAAGAGACACTCAAGAGAGAGAACCTGAAGTGACCTTTATTACCAATAGAGTAAGACTCCACTCCAAAGCAACTCAAAATACTACAAACACAAGGGAGAGGAAGAGGTATCATAAGTACAAGAGGGAGCGCAAGCTCCAAGACTACTCATCGAGAGAGAATGGACTAGAGAGAAATGGACTCAAGAGTCTACATAAGAGAATATCTACAAGAGGGAGAGAAGGCTCATGGAAGAGGCTTAAGGAGACCAGAGCTACAATAACATGAGGACTAATGGTGGAAGAGATGATGAACAAGGGAGAGGAGGGCTCCTTTTATAGAGATTATGTCACCCTCCTTCACCCATTTACAATTGCTACCTGTAGATTCCTTTCCCCATCAATCACATAAGCCCATATGTCACCATCCATGTCCTTTTTGGCTACTCTTGCCATGTGTCCCATCGAAAGATGCTCAAGACTCTTAAAATATTCAGAAAGTTAAGAGTCTCCCCACATGTAGCCCATAGGGACCCTCTCTTTTCCATATGTCCACGTCCTCCTTATTCCACATAGGAATTCTAGAAGGATTCCTCTTGACTCCACACTCCTCCACATGCCTTCCACACAGTTGGCATGTGGCCTCTCTTATATTATTGGAACCCATGGACATGAGCCCACGTCTTTATATGACTCTCTTCCTATTTTCTAAAAACCCCATAATATCCCATACACAAATAACTCTCATCCCATATCAAGATTTATCATTCATACACATGGTATTTACAATGATCCATTCCACTCATCCTCTCAATCCCATATAATATCTTAGAAAATAGAAATAAGTGAGAGCCGCTAGGCTATCACTTGATACTCAAACTCTTATCAAACATAGAAGAAAACAATACCAATGCCAAATAAAAAATATCAATTTTTGGCATCACAGTACCTTCTTCAGGTTCATTATCCCACTCGAGGTCAACCACCATAAAGAATGGCACCTCTAGATTGATTGATTCTTCATGTGTGAGTAGAGGATCTGCCTGTAGCATCTTAGCATCTATCTCTGAGAAGATGGGGTCTAATGAATGGCAGTTGTCGATGCTTGCCAATGTTTGTCTCTAATTATTGACATTGCTTTGTGAATTGCCCGTTATGGCATGCTATTGCTTATTTGCTTGAGATTGTCATTGAAGATGTGTCATCCAATGCTCTAGGCACAATTGGTTTTATAGCTCCTGTCCCCACATTCATCCTAACTACGGTGTCGGGATTCTGGATTGTCAGTCTATCAGTTCCCCAGTCATGGAGGGCTGATGCTTCTCGTAACCAAGGACGTCCCAACAAGATTTGATAGGATTTTTTGGGGAGATCTAAGATTGTGAATTAAAGGAAAAAGCAGACTCCTGTGACCTTTGTTGACACTCACTATTTCCAAGGGTTAGCCTGTGAATCATTAGCAAGGCATATGTTAAAATTAGCCTTTTGCATTGGTGGGAGACGCTATTCATTGTAGAGCTCCTTTGATATGACATTTACACCTGCTCCACCATCCACTATGGCTTGGACTTCATTATATGCCTTTTGGATCAAAGGCATAGTAATGTTGCATATTTCATCTCTCTCACCCATCCGCACAGGGATATCTTCGATGTCATCCATAGGTGGAGGGGGATTTGCGAGTTCAATCTAGCCTTTGAATCTCTCCCAAAGATTGGGACAATTCTGTAGGAGGATTTCGATGGGAATTGACACAGGGCAACTCAGGATGCTAGAGAGTGCAGCTCCTTCAAGTTGACGTGGCAGTACATTATGTTGTGAAGTCTGTTGTTAGAACAGAGGCTCAAGTACATTATCAATACTTTGTGGGGCCAAGTCATGGATTGGGTCTCGTGCTTGCTTCATAGCCTCAAATTGATCCTGTTTCTCAGCCTCAAATTGAGCTTGTTCCTTTTGTACCCATTGTTGAAGTGCCTGAAAACGAGCCTTCTCCATTTCTACATTTGGGTATGGAGCTTCTTTTATTTGAGGCTCAAGAGCTGATGTGGATGAGCTTGGCTGCTCATTGGTGGAGGCACTTGTGCTTTCTTTTTAAGAAGTCACCTTGGTTGGATTGGAATGTTAGGGTCCTTGGTGGCCTCTTTCTATTCGCATGTAATTACATTCACAGATTGTGATATTACACTTGCCAGACCCAGACTTTGATGGTCCACCCCAATGATGCTGATTGGGACGTCAGGCTTAACCTCTGTTTGTTGTGGGACCTTATTTTTCATGGGACAATCCATACAGGCATGTCCTATGCCACAATCTCTGCAGAGTGGTTGGAAAGTAGTGGGGCTACCACGATGAGGGCGCTCTGTGATCCAGTGATTTTCTCCACAAGCGTAGCACTTGATTGGCACTCAATATGTGTTGGGATGTACTTTGATTTGTATAGACTGGTATTAGTCCCTCTGTGCCTTCTACATAATACACTAGGTACTCTGCTTGATACTCAAATGGCGAGTCTACTTCCTTGGCTTGTAATTGATGTATTGGAACTACCTGAGGAGTTGGATTTGGTGCTCTTGGATATGGTCGTGGATTCGGATTCTTGAGTAATTGTGGGACTTGTGTCCGAACAGGAACAGGATTTAGCCTCGGAGCTGGGGGCACTTGTGCAAGTGCCGATTGCCTATACACTGGCATGGATGCCACTTGGCATTGTTGAGGTCGAGGTGGGTTGTTGTGCATGTTGAAGATGCAACTATTTTCATCACGGCCACCAACAACACAGATATGGCATCACAACCTTGGCGGTGGATTTGCTTGTGCAATGATCTTGGATCTTAGGACCCTGAGCACTCATTTACTGTATGATTAGCCATGCAATGTGGACACCAGACATTTTCTCGCCGTGGATAAGTCTGAGGTGGCAGCTGAGACAAGTGAAGCTTTTGTTCCATGGCCTGCATCATGTGTTCTTTCAACTTCATGGTCATGACGATCTTCATTTGATGTTTTGGAAGTGGACTTGGATTTGCCCTTTTTAGAGCACTTACCTCGTGCACTAGGTCATGCCATCCTCGATGTCAATGGCTGCCGC
This sequence comes from Dipteris shenzhenensis, assembly GCF_047967505.1. Lineage (NCBI taxonomy): Eukaryota > Viridiplantae > Streptophyta > Polypodiopsida > Gleicheniales > Dipteridaceae > Dipteris > Dipteris shenzhenensis. The sequence goes on along the minus strand of NC_141619.1, from coordinate 45,065,702 downwards.
ATGAGCAACACTGAACATTTCATAGCTGCCAATCTTTTTCATATCCTTTCAAATTTTCTTCCTTCGTCCTGTAATGAACCAAGCCGTGAGGTACTTTGCATAGGGAAGTGGGTCACATTTGGCGATTAATCTTTTCATCTTGCCCAGATACGTGCGTACATCTTCTCGATGGCCTTGTTTGATCTTGCTTAGTTGGAGAGCGAGATCATCTCGTAGCCTCTCCGTTTGAAAGCGCCTTTTGAATTCTATTTGAAGCAGGTCCCATGTGGTTCACTCTTCCACTAGAAGGTCTAGGTACCATCCAGATGCTTCATCAATTAAGGCCATGGGAAACCAGGCCACCTTGGTTTCATGGGATTGTTCTCCACCTGCTCGGCATGTGGCATCAAAATGCTGGAGGAAATGGGTTGGATCTCCCCTACCATTATATTTGGGAAGTTCCAGTTTTCCCAAGGGGCGCCTGTCTTGATTGTTATTATTTCTACAATTAAACAAATTGTCAGCCTCTGCACCGAGGTCAATATCATCGTTGCAATGCCGTCCAGCCATGTTGTAATGTGGAGGAGTTAAAGGGATTTCTTGAATTTTAGGGGGGGAATCAAGGTAGAGGATTGTCAGAGGCAGTGGTTGTAGCGGAGTTGGCGAGCTTTGGAGTCGGAGGAGTTGGTCGGAGCATAGCTACATGCAAATTGGTCGAGAGTTGCAAAGGGTGTCTATGTCGCAAGTGCAGGTGTTGACGTAGTTTTGTTTGGAGGGTTAGAGTGGTGTTAGTGTTGTAGAGACTGTCGTGTTAATAATGTGCCTAAGATTGTCCCACGTGTGTAGGGAAATGTGCTGGTGCTAAGGATGCCAAAATGGTGTGCAATGGGTTGGAAAAATGCCCCGTAGTGTGTTGTTTCCATGTGTGAAATTTTGGTTTCAAACGAGGTCCAGTTTGGGTCCCAAACAAGCGCAATACGAAGTGTTGAAGTCTAAACCCTATATGTGGGTCTCAAACCAAACTCAGCTAACTAAGGTGGCATACTAACTAAACCACTATTTGTAACTTTCTAAAAGAAATATGTAGCCCCATGTAAAAATAGAATGATTTTACATGTAGGTGCATGCAAAGCTTGTTAGAGATAGTGTAAATTGCACTATCCACATAGGGCATAAGGGCGAAACCTAACCCTAACCCTAAGGGGTTCACATGTATATCTTCATGTTCATTGTCAATACATTTAGTGTACAGGTAGCTATATCGTGTGCACTCCTCTCTCTCTCTCCCTCTCTTACTTCCACTATCTTCATGTTCATTGTCAATAACTTAGTGTACAGGTAGCTATATCATGTGCACTCCTCTCTATCTCCCTCTCTTACTTTTGCTATCATGGTATCAGAGCCGATGGTGCTCCCACTTCCTTCATGAGTGTCAAGCCCTTCTTTTGCCGCATGAGGCATCTTCCATTGAGAGAGATTTCCGTCAGAGAGAGTGAAAACCCTTGCTTTGTCAAGGAGTAAGCCATCTCCTTTGAGGCATCTCCGTTTCAACCCTACCTCTTCTTGTAGAGCTCTTCTCCATTTCAGTTCAGAAAGCTCCAGAATCCACTTCTTGGAGTTTGAGATTCAGTCTCTTGAGTGGTTAGCATTCAAATCGTGGATCTTAAAAGCTTTTATGAGAGAGAGGTTCATTTCTGAGTCTGAGAAACTCTAAGGTTCCTTCTAAGGTTTTCTTAGAGATTGTGGCCTCTACATCTTCAGTTCAGATTTGCAGTGAAGCACACAGCCTGCCACAACTGTACTAGACTCGGACTACAAGGCATCGAGCCGCCATCACCTATAGCAAATGATGCCTCTTACTCCAACATCTCAAATGGGCTACATCACGGCAATGCATAGCGTCATCAACAAGCTCTGTAAAGCTTTGTAAGTACAACGGGCAATGACTCGACCCTCCATCATCTATATCTACAACTCCACTTGTAGGTAATGACTATAGCCCAACAGCCACACAACTCTAAAGGCAGCTCTACACCAGTGAGTCCACAACGACGGAAAGCATTCTCCAACGTGCATGCAACAGAATTCAAGCTCGACTCCTTGCAAGCACCAACCAACCACTAGCAACGCCAATGATAATCTCCACGGCCAACCTTCGAGCAGCCCAACCGTGACACAGTTGAGCAAAGCCTCTACCTCTAAGGTCTTCCACGTCCACCGGACTTCCAAGCCTCCATCAATAGTGAGAACTTCGCCTTCTACAGCCTCCTGCGCAACGGGTGCCACAAGCATAGCCATAATGAGCGCTGCTTCTACGACCACAACCAACAAGAAGCACCCCAGCCTTCCGACGGGTGGCTCTTCAGCAACAATGTACAAGACCATAGCTCCAGCCGCCTAGCACCAGTTGACAGCTTCAAACGGCTATGATCTCTTTGCTCCGAGCGGCTCTACATGCCCAATGCCCATGCACAAGAGGGACCTCCAAAGCTCCATGCAAACGACCCTTGTGACTGCCTCGACGGGCTCACCAATGAACGACACAACATCTACATCGACTGCTCTAACACCTTCTTCACCAACATGCTCCAGGTCGACCCGCACAGCCGTTGACTCACCATCCTCCATCGCCATTGTCCCTGCTCAAAGCTTCCAAGGTCTTGCACCTTCGAATACAGCCACGTGGTAGGATAGGGTTTCACCCTGGTTAGTTCAATTAACCCTGGTTAGCCAAGGTGTGGTCAGTGCATTGGTTACTGGTTGAAACTTTGACACGTGTCAAGGTTGAGCTAATCATGGTCAAGCTAGTTTGGTGGTCTAGCCTGTTGAGAGTTCATGCTCAACATCATGTGATCATGTGTGCATAGCACCATCACGTGATCATATGTGGATAGCACTAACCTTATAGAGTGCTATAAAGGAAAGGGTTAGATCCCCTAACCCTAACCCTAAATGGGTTTGTATACATTCTATTTTTTCAACTAAATCTAGTGTACAGCTAGTCATTTGTGGTGTGCTCTCTAGCTGTGCCCTCTCTCCTCATCTCCACTTTTCTCCTCTCCCCTCTTCATATTTTGTCATGGTATCAGAGCTTCCTTACCTTCTGCTGAGGTGTTGTGATCCTTGAGAGTGCGATAGAGGTTGAGAGATTGAGAGGTTTCTATCTTTCATTCCGTTGATGAAAGATTTCTGCTCATTGGAAGAAATTTTTGTCCACTTTGAGAGAATTTCTGTTCATTCAGTAATAGAGAGATTTCTGTTAATCTCTTTAGATTTCTTGAGTGTGAGTGATCCCTTTGAGAGATTCATTTGAGAGGAAGAGTCCCATGTTTTCTTCTCTCTGTGAGAGACCTAAGGAGAGATCTCTACTCTCCTATCTTGCTTTGAAGGAGAGTGCTTCAAAGATTAGTCTGCAATGACACATGGTCATAGGAGTTCCAGTATCAACTCCAATTGCTCCTCCGATGAGCCCACGGCCTCTCCTCCGTCTCTACCATTGAGACCTGTCGTAGCACATCAGCAAGCTCTTTACTTTTACCTTTAACTCGGTCCATCGCTTGCTTAACATCTTGATCCCATTCATTGCATGAGTTACAGCCCTATCGCAAGGTAGCTGCAACACAAAAGCCAGCAGCTAGACTACACAGCAAAGGCAACTCTGCAATTGCATCTGCAAGCCATCTATGACACAACCAGCTACAATGGCAGCTCATAGCTCCCAAGCCCAGATGATCTACTACGACAAGCTATAGCCTTCTGCCTCCATCAATCAGCCGCCTTAGCTCCTAGCTCCTATAAGGCTCCAATAGCACCCAACAACCAATAGAGCCTTTCACAATGCTGAGGGAGCTCACGGGCCTTGCACAATCGTCTTCAACCATAGGCTGCACCATAGCGCATCGCCACAATGCATCCTTCATCAAGCTTCAACAACTGCGTCCAGCCATTGATGCACCTCCATGACTCATGTCTTCTGAAAAGGCTCATGGGCCTCTCCAAGTCACACAATGCTACGTAGCGACAATCAAAGCCTGCACGCGATGCCAATTATGAGAGCTCCAGCAATAAGATCCAACAAAGGCTCTAGAAACAAGCTCTAGTGCATGATGCCAAGCTCCTGAGAGCCTCAGCAGCTCTACATGATGGAATTCTCAGAAGCCTCGGACGTCTCCAATCGACAGACGGAATCAAAGTCAGAATCAGCATCATAGACGAAATCTCCAATAGATTCTGGTGGCCAATTCTCTAACACATGGCAAGATAAGGATTTAACTATGGTTAAACTAACTCGGGTCTATTAAACCTTGGGTCATATTTATAGATAAGGTAGGTGAGGGCAACTAGGGTTGGTTAGCCAGATAGACACATGGCACCCTATCTACTCAGGCCATGTTAGCAGCCCCGTGAGGCTGTCACATCACCCCTGCTAGCTCAGCTACCACATCATCAGGGACATGTCACTTGCCATATCATTTGGCCACATCATCATCAACTGCCACATCATCTACCATGTCATCATTGCCACATCATCTGTGCCACCTCAGCTATCCAGTCAACACTGACCTTTGCAGGCACACACAGTGCTACACAGTCACTTCATGTGACCACTCTTGCCATCTCAGCACAGGGCTCCACTGGCACACCTCTTGCTAGGCATAGTACCACATCATCACTACATGTGACTCACAGTGACACATCATCATTGAGCACATTTGCACTCCTTTTGCCCCTCCACCTAGATCAAGTCGTATCTCTTGATCCAGGAAGAATTTGAGGGCGCTCTAAAAAGAAAAGTCGCTTGTTTTTTTGTGCTCTATGCGCTTGTCACATCACACGCACATTTCAGCACAAGTTACACTCACATTTGAGCCTCGCCAGCAAAACCACTTCCTTCATGCACATTTGCCTCTACATCGATGCATCTGACCCAACACTTAACAAGAACAAAAGAAAAGGAATTATTTGATGTTCTTTCATCGATTGATGATTGGTATAGATCTAGATTAGAGTAGACTAGATCACCATAGAGAGGATGCTTTGAATTTTCCCAAGTTGCCAATCTAAGCCATGCCCAAAATTCCCAACTAGTACCTACTTGGAGTCAGTCCATATGCTCACATATGGTTTCACATCATTACATTACCTGAAACCTTACGTTCATCAGTTCAGTGAGCAGACTTCAAAGAGTATAGAGGCATTGCAGCTTGTTTCACTGGGCAGATAGCATTTGATTTCACACACACATGCCACCATTGTAAAGCCTATTCGGCTATCTCACGGCACTGTCCACATCATTTTAGCCTTGTAAAGCCTCTTGGCTATTCTCAGCATCATTACCACAAGCCTTGTAATATGGATCAGATTTTATATATTGCAGTTCTATCTTCACCGACAGTTCGTAGATTTCACTTGGCATAGTCAGTGTATTTGCAGTTGATTCATATAGAGATTTTCATGACACTTTTGAGTACATTTCTTGCACCATGTTGACTAGCAACCTCAATCTGGAGGCATCTGCTAAGTTAGACAACTCCAATTATGGTACATGGAAATACCGAATGGAGACCATTCTTGTACTTCAAGATAAATGGGAGTATGTCGATGGGTCTACACCTAGACCATTGGCCGATCCAGCCACCAATAGCTCTACTCCATATGTTGTCACAGCACTAGCAACGGGATCTACAACGGCAACTACAGCTACACAAAGAGTTTTCGCACAGTAGCAGATCCTGCCATTGCCCGAATGGGATAAGAAAGACAAGTATGCCTATCATTTGATCAAGCAGAACGTGCAAGATGTCATGCTAGGACATCTCAACACAGTCAACACATCGAAAGAAGCATGGGATATGTTCGTAGCTCTCTACAAGCCCAAGAACACATCCAGGATTCTCACCCTGAGAAACCAGATCAACCAGAGTTTTCGCAACAACAGTGAAACCGGTCATGCTTATGTACTCCACATAAAAGACTACAACAATCAACTTGCAGCAGCAGGAGAGACTTGGAACCCCACAGAAATGGTTCAAGTCATTCTGAATGGACTAGGAGAGGGATACGAGAATCTAGTCCAGAGTATTGCCATTCAACGGCAAATTTCGACACTGGAAGAACTTCAGTCAGTCCTAGTTGGTGAACTCCTCAGGATTTAGGCTATTCAAGCACGTAAAGGTCATTCTAATGATTAGGCATTCATAGCTTCAGATAGAGGCAGAGGTAGAGGCAGAGGTAGATCATACTAGAAAAGTGGTAATCATCAGTAACAAAATCAAAGTCGGCATCAACATCAGCTTAAGCATCAGCATCAGCATCAGCATCATCCTCAGCAACATCAGAATCAACAAAGAGAAAATCATTCCAATTGAGGAAGATTTCAAGGACGAAATAATGCATCCACCAATGTGTCAAACATTCAGTGCAACTACTGTCACTAGTTTGGACACTATGAAAGAGATTGCTGCAAGAAGCAGTACGGCCAAGGCGGTCAATCCAACAGTAATCGAGGGAATTCCCAAGTTAAAGGAAATCATCATGGTGGACATTCTAGTCATAGTCATTTTGCAAATGAACATGAGAAAATGCATCAAACTGATATAGTGTACTCAGACGTACTCAGACACTGATTTCAATCCCAAAGAGGTTTACAGCTATCAAGTCAACCAAGTGGAACAGGATCCTTGGTACATCGACAGTGGTGCATCATCTCACATGACAAATAATAAGGAATAAATCACAGAAATGAAGCCATTAGAAGGACAAAAAAATGTCATCTATACAGCAGACAATACACCGACTACAGTTCAAGGGACAGGTGTTATCCCTATGAACAATTTCACTGGCATGAAAGGATTAGTGAAAGATGTGCTCTATGTTCCGAAGCTCAGCAAAAACCGTTTGTCAGTAGGTCAAATGACAAAACACAATTACAAAGTCATCCTCGACGGTGATGAATGCACTATCAGAGATAAATCCAAAAGATGTCAGCTAGTAGCAAAAGGTGTCAAGGAAGGACACTTATACAGAATGCTAGCTACAGTACTAGATAAGCATGCCATGTCAACTCAACCGCAACAGATGCCACTATCTGCAAAATGGCACAAGAGATATGGTCATGTCAACTTCAAGTACTTGTTAGATCTCAGGAATCAGAATATGGCAATTGGGATTCTGAAGCTACAATTTCTTGGAAAAGTTTGTGAAGCATGTTGCTTCGGCAAACAAAAGTGAACTGACCTTGTCAAAAGTACCCCTCGTGCACAAGATATTCTTGATTTGATACATACAGATGTATGGGGTTATGCCCAAACCCGCAGCATCAATGGTTCACTTTACTACTTGACTTTCATTGATGACTACAATAGATATTGTTGGGTCTACTTTCTGAAAGAGAAATTTGAAGTGTTTTCCAGATTTCAAGAATTCAAAGCCATGGTAGAAAACCAGAAAGGCAGAAAGATCAAAGTCATGAGATCAGACAGAGGAGGTGAATACATGCCTTTAGCATTCATGAACTTTTGGAGAAATCACGGCATTTGAAGACAATTCACATGTGCAGATACTCGTCAGCAGAATGCGAGAGCTAAAAGGAAGAACGAGACTTTAGCAGATAGTGCTAGACCAATGCTTAGTGAAAAGGATCTTCCGAATCAGTATTAGGCAGAAGCAATAGCCCCTGCAAACTATTTGCTTAATCGACTTCCTACCGAACCGATATAGGGTATGACTCCTCATGAAGCATTCACTATACACAAGCCACACATTGGGCATCTCCGCATATTTGGTTGCATAGCATATGCCCACATACATGATGATCATTGCAGGAAATCAGATGCAAAGTCACACAAATGCATCATAATTGACTACAGTGAAGAAAGCAACGCATACAAATTGTATGATCCCATCAACCGCAAGATCATTATCTCCAGAGATGTAATCTTTGATGAGGAATCAGAATGGAAAACCTCACCTACACAGGAGATAAAAGCATCAACTTTACAGTCATCTATAGAACAGGTTGATGAAGAAGAGCAAGAATTGCCAGAAACACCCCAAGCAGAGCCACAGCAGCTCAGACGGTCTACTAGGGAAAGCTGACCACCAACCAAATTGACATATGTTCAGAAAGGCAAAGCAATTCAAGTGAAAACCACCAACTATGCTCTTATGACTACCATCATGGCTACAGAAGAGCCAATGTACTTCAAAGATGTAGCAGACAAAGCCAAAATGGCAAACTGCTATGAATGAAGAAATGGATGCTTTGTATAAGAATAATACTTGGGAATTATGTGACCTTCCACGAGGAAAGAAGGCCATAGCAAACAAATGGGTATACAAAGTGAAGTACAATCCAGATGGCAGTATTCAGAGATACAAAGCCAGACTAGTTGCAAAAGTATTTGCACAACAATATGGTTAGAACTATGATGAGACTTATGCTCTAATAGCAAAGATGGATCACACACGATCCTTGATATCACTAGCAACACTCAGCAGATGGAATGTATATCAGCTCAATGTCAAGAATGCATTTCTCAATGGTTATCTAGATGAGGAAGTCTACATGCAAAAACCAATAGGTTATGGTGAACCAGGAAAGGAGAATAAGGTTTGCCATCTCAAGAAAAGTCTCTATGGCTTAAAACAAGCACGCAGAAGTTGGTATAGTAGAATCGACAAGTATTTTGCTGATCTGGGATACATGAAGTCCAATGCAGATCATAATCTCTACTACAAAGTTCAAGGGGAAGACATTACTATTGCACTTTTGTACATAGATGATCTGATTGTGACAGAAAGCAAGGGTAGCTTCATCAAAAAACTGAAACAAGACTTTTCTGCAGAGTTTGACATGAAAGATCTTGGACTCTTGGAATTGAGTTCTGAAGAGATTCAGATAGCACGTTCATGAGTCAGCTCAAGTATGTTGACAGTCTCCTGAAGAGATTTCATATGGCAGATTGCAAGATTGTAGCCACTCCCATGGAATAGAGTTTGAAACTTACTAAAGATTCAAAAAAGCCTACAGTTAATGACAGATACTACAGGCAGCTCATCGGATCTCTTTTATATCCGACAATCACACGGCCATATATTTGTTATGCAGTAAGCTCACTAGCACAGTTTATGGCAAATCCAAAACAATCTCACTGGAATGCAGCCAAAAGAGTCTTGAGATACATCAGAGGTACAAGACAATTTGCGATAGAATCTAGAGGAAGCCATCCATGGTTGCATGGATACTGTGATAGTGACTATGCCGGAGATCATGAGACCAAGAGATCGACACAAGGATATACATTTTTCCTTGGTCAAGGTGCTATATCATTGTTGTCAAACAAACAACCAACCGTTTCTTTGTCTTCGACTGAAGTAGAATATAGAGCACTCACTACAGGTGCATGTGAGACTATATGGCAGGATCTAAGATTTTATGGAGATCTAAGCAAGCTTCAAGACCTTTAGCCCCTGGCAGCCCGTATGCACCAGGCTCCTACAATAAGCTACACCGCCAAGGAGAAGCTATCTTAGGCTGGGCAAACAAGTAGCAATGGATGCAAAAAAATCATATGCAGCCAATCATGTACCACGACAAACAGCCAAGCATCATTCCAAGTGGCTCCTATAGTCTGAGCTTCAACGCAATTCAGCAAAGCGACTCCCTAGTCCCGCTCCCAGGAAGTCAACAAAGCAATGAACGACCACAGCCCCGTGCACTCAAACGGCTCCTAAAGTAACCAAATCAATGCTCCTTGATGCCACACAGACAAAGAAGTGCCACCAACAGCTAGCCACGTAGGCAATCAGTAGCAATGTGATGCATTGAGCTCCCATGACTGCGACCTTGGTTTTTAGTGTCGTAGATTCAAGCAGCGAGGAAGCGACTTTGGCCTCTTGAATCATGACGCCAAGTACCAGAGAAGTTGGGTTATGAACCAGGCAAGGTGTTTCTTCTTAAAAAAGCTGAGAAAGCATTCCAGCAAAAGCCAAAGCTAAAAAAGCTTTGGGACAACATTATGTCTATCGTTGGTAGGCAGCATGACAGCCATCACAGTTGGGCAAATTTCCAAGCAAAGTAGTTCCTTCTTCGTCCTATCGCCCAATGTAGGGGATTCAACAATGCATCCGGAGCAGCTGCCTATGTCGCCGTTGTCGCCTCAAAGCTTCTTCCTCACAAAGTCACCCAAAATTAACACATGGCACGTGATAGAAATTGACCATCAGTGAGTTTATGTAACTTTGGTTAGGAGTGGTTAAGCTAGTAGGGTTAGGTTTAGTGATTGGACCATACATAAGTATTCTTAACCTTGGGTTAACTCATTTGGGTCAGAAGACTACCACATGGTAGAGTGCCATATAACCATGCACATGTCAGTAGTGCCACCTAAGCACAGAGGCCCTTGTGAAGCACAGTTTGAAATTTTGCATGTGAATCCCTCTGCCACATCATCAAGGCCCCCTCTTCTCCACAAAATCTTCAACAAGTCGTTAACTTGCCATTCAGGAGGAATTTGCACATGCTCCAAAAAGAAAAAGTGATCGTCTTTTCAAGCTCTACGCGCTTGTAAGATCAGAAGCATTGTTAGCAATTAGACACTGCCAATATTGAAACAAATCAATTGGTAAAACCTTTGCAACAAATGACAAATTAAAGCATGAATGCACACATCATTGTCATAAGCATGCCAAAAGCACAAATGCATGAGATGACCATAGCATGAAGCATGGCATCCACACATAAAGCATCAAGGCACATGGAAGAACACAGCATTGTCACTAAGCCATGAGCCAAAAGGCGACATCAATGGAATTTATTGAGAAAAAAAGCCTTGCCAACCTTGCCTATATTTTGTAAATCAAACCCAAACACCTGAGAGTAGTTATGAAAGCACCCAGGGGAGGTATTGACATGTAAACCACACTTGGCCACCTTAAGTAGCAATGCAAGCACTAAGGGGAGGTAATGGATTTGTAACTCACATCTGACCACCTTGCACTAGCCAAAGGATCATGGCACCAAGGGGAGGTGTTAAGAGTTGTGGTGCCATGAGCACATAGATTAAAGGGAAAAGGTATGTGATAAGGAATGTATTAAAGTAGCCACCCTAGGATGTGGACTACATGATATGGAGATGTGGATTGAGGATATCCACAAGGAGAGATGTGGATCAAAGGATCCCACAAGTGTTGACTATTCTAAAGGCACTCTCTATATAAGAAGCCTATCATGTATTGTTGAACACACATTGCAAGAGATATAGATTTGCTTTCTCCCTCTCATGTCTTATTTAGTGTGCTTTGATCCTCCTTATTTCTTCCACTGATCTTGTGTGCACTAGACTAAGTATGATCCGCACTTTGTCAATGTGTGCATAGCACCACCACGTGATCATATGTGCATAGCACTAACCTTATAGAGTGCTATAAATGAAGGGGTTAGATCCCCTAACGCTAACCCTAAATGGGTTTGTATATATTCTATTTTTTCAACTAAATCTAGTGTACAATTAGTCATTTCTGGTGTGCTCTCTAGCTGTGCCCTCTCTCCTCATCTCCACTCTTCTCCTCTCCCCTCTTCATATTTTGTCATAGCCAAGGTTAGGTGAAGTTCTCCTTGGTTTAGTCACTGGCCACCTCAACTGGTGAGTTAGCCTACACAGTCAACATGCCCAGTCAACAATGACATGTGGCACAATGCTAGGAAGGCACACTTGCCTCTTCATAGGCACATTTGTGTTCTGCATGTGACCTCAGTACCACCTCACTCTAGGACACCAACATCATTTTGCCCTCTTTTGTGATCAAATCCTTTCGGGGGCAGTATCTTTTGATCCAATGGGAATTTCACGATGCTCCAAAAAGTAAAATTGCTCGCCAACTCGCGCTCTACGTGCTGAGCACCTCAGACATTTAACATTTTCATAGGTTATCATCATTAAAACCTCATCATCGGAACCACCTCCTGATCCACTACAGTGTACCCAGCACATAAAATGAATTAAGATAAAATTCTTTTGTTGCATTTTGCAATTCGACATGTAGTCTAGTTGTATACTAGCACCTCCATAGAGGAGATCCAACTCCACCAAGCCAAGTGAGCCATTGCCACATCACTTGATCAGTTCCTAGCGTCATCAGTCCCATCGGATCTATCATCGATATACACATTCACACATTGACACCAGTTTAGTTCTCTTGGCATTTGGCACTTCATATTCAGTGTGACACTTGGCAGAGTGATCTTCCTCCTCGGATTCAAGATTGTTGCACCTCTGCATGCACATATGCCACCCATGTACAGTCACATTTTTTGACTATTTTTGGCATTGGTTGTTAAGGGATATGGTGCCATGAGCACATAATTAGAGGCAAAGGTATGGTATAGTTATGTATAAAAGTAGCCACCCTAGGATGTGGACTACATGATGTGAAGATGTGGACCAAGGACATCCACTAAGAGAGATGTGGACCAAGGACATCCACTAGGAGAGATGTGGATGAGAGGATCCCACAAGTGTTGACTATTCTAAAGGCTCTCTCTATATAAGAAGCTTATCATGTATTGTTGATGATATATATACATACTCTCAAGAAGCCTATCATCTGTTATTAATAAGAAGCCTATCATGTATTGTTGATGATATATATACATACACTCAAGATTCACTTTATGAGTCCAAGCTAATCTATCTTGGAACCTAATTGACTTGAGGTACATGTCATGAGCACTCTCTTCACCATGTTTCCACATAGCTCCCATCCAACTTAGAGCGCTCCATAGATCCTGAGGCATGCGTGTTTTAACATTGGTTTTCACACATGTACATCAGCCTTGTATAGTCTCTTGGCTATCCCGATGCACAGTTGTCATCATTCTACTACAGGCTTGATCCTTGGCACACATATGTTTTCACATGACTTAGTTCCTTATAGTTTAGCATAAGCCCTCCAGTGGTAGCTCTCATACAGTCTTCTCATGGGGTAGACACTCTCGCTGGTACACAGGGGGGTAAGCCTCTTGCACAGAGCACCAAGCTACCTCAAGCATGGAGTTATCCACATCATGCAGTTGATGATACACCAGTCATGACTCCAGACGAGATCCATGAGTGGAAAGAGAACCTTCTTTGACCATTCATTGCGACAAGGTATGTACCAGTCTATGATGCCAACTCGAGCCTCATTGGCCTTGACAAATCAAACATAGATGTTTTAGATGTTAGCATGGACCAAGCCGTAGTTTTTGATCATGCTCACTTCTTGGTAAGCCCTCAACATGAGGCACATTCATCAATAAGCCCTCAACATGAGAAAATTTTGAAAATAAGTCCTTAGTATGAGGCTATCCCATCTACATCATTGCAAACTGATTCTAGTGATCCAACTCCATCTTTTGCCACCATAGATCTTACAAATACTCGACAGGAGTTCACTAGTGATCATGTAGTTATTCAGAATAGGTAAGTCCTTAGTATGAGGCTCTCACATCTCTAGCCACATGTAGAGATTTATGCCATAGCGCATTTCGCTCCTCACGTGATTCCATTCTAGCATCCATCACTGATGCTTTCACCTCTGACATAGAGCATATCATGGACACAATTTTCACATTCATTTCAAATCAACAGATCAATCTTTAGGACATTCCAGCATCGGCTCACTCATGCCGCATTGGATCCTTGGATCCAGTTATCATCACCATCTCTTTCGATTAGCAGATCATTCCTTAGCACGAGGATACCTATGCATCAATGCAGTCCTACCCCAATGTACTAGACGTCATCAGGTTCAGCCATAGTGCAACTTGGGGAGACTTAATGTTTTAGCATGCACTTATGGCTGTAGTATACAGTCCTTACTTGATGCAGACCAGTGGTTGGATCCACGACTATAGATCAATCCCTACATTAGCATTTGGCACCACGTATGTCTCAGAGACATCTTATGTTTTCATAGTGGTATTTCAGGCTTCTAGGCCTTTTCATTGTCAACTCCTTCTCGATGAGCCTATGATAGAAGCTACATCCCATGATGATGGATGTTTAGCTATGCACACATTAGACGACCTTCAGCTCATGATAGTTGAGCACACAAGTTTGACAGGTTGCCATACCTTGTCAGTTCTATGGGCCTCTTATTCAATAGAGCAGCGTATCATACCTAGACCTTTTGCCCCATATTTTTAGCCCTTGGATCAATCTGTCTACACTGACTATGTAGTCTTCTTTGACCCTGCATCGTTTGATAGGGATTATACCTCTACTGCAGCATACTTCACACATTGCTGTCAATTCTTTTGGGTTGGTAACACCCTTGTTTTTCACAACCTACCTGATTGTGTCTCCATCACTACATCAGCTAGCCTCACATCCAGATGCCTCTTCTTCAAAGCAGCTACACAGTCCATGGTGACTCATGACATGTTGAGCTTTGACACAGTCAGTATGCAACCATATACACAGTTCTTCATGCAATCATCTTTCGATTGACCAGTCTTTGATCTAGGTGAACTTGACCTTCTGCATATTTCCTTCCTATTCCTTTTGGCTTATCGTATGGGTTTTATTCCCAAAGGCGAAGGATGACCCACAACTTAAGAGGGGGAAATCCACATTATGTACATGACCACATAAGTTGTACTCATTGAACATGTTTCCGCCACTACGTAGTCATTGCGCTCACATACACATATACTACTCTGATTTCTTTTCAACTTTGTTTTCAATTTTGGATGCTATCATATGCACCAAACGAAATCCACACACAGGTCTTGTACATGCACTATCTACTTACCCAGTGCAATTTAAGAAGGGGTTTTAAAGATAGTGTAAATTGCACTATCCACATAAGGCATAGGGGAAAATCCTAACCATAACCATAACCCTGACCCTAACCCTAAGAGGTTCACATGTATATCTTCATGTTCATTGTTGATACAATTAGTGTACATGTAGCTATATCGTGTGCACTCCTCTCTCTCTCTCTCCCTCTCTCACTTCTGCTATCAAAGCTTATCCCCAAGCACCAAAACTATATTCGTAAAGGAGATACCAACAAAGCCAAGGAAAAGAAAGGTCATCTTCATCAATAGTCACAGTGAGGTAGAAGATGGACAAATGATATTCACCCCAAAGAAAGAGCTAGTGAAAGTTCATGGAAATGAGTTAAAAAATCCATTAAAAAAGATGGAATCAAAGGGTTACTCAGAAAAGGAAAAGCATTATATGGTTAGGGTCTTGTGGCATCGTGGTCCTGCCGAGGTCTCGCCTCGTGGGGGTCTATATGATCTGGTTGAAAGAACTCCGTGATAGAACTCTAAAAGGTATCAGTCGAGGAAGAAGTGTGCTCTTGTCTGTGTGCTCGGGGTATCCTATCACAGTGTCTGAGCACCTCTCTCATGAATGAAACCAGCCAAACATCACTGGTCTAGGCAGGAGAGGAAATGGGCCAAAACCCCATAACTATCTCCAAAGAGGTAGTAGAAAGGCCCTCGGATCTCATAGTAAACACGACACCTAAAGATGAAATGCTCCTCTGTCTCAACCTCCTGCATGTCACACAATGTGCATATGCGCCTCTCCCTGGGTAACGACTCTGCTCTACTGCTCTTGATACGAGGTCTATGTGAAGAGACCCGAAACTGCCCAAGAGATATCCTCAGCGAATGGGGTAGGTGAATCTGCGTGTATCCTGGTGGATCAATGAAGCCCTCTACTGTGATATGTAAGAAGTGATCTCTGTAGAAGCCCAGCTTCACTGCAAGATCACTCAGGCCCACTCAAGTCCAGAATGTGTGTAGCTGTAGTAGATCCTCACAGATAAACTGGTTGACCTCGTGTGATAGGAGGGGAGAGAAAGGAGCATCCATGCTGTACTGGAAAGGAGGTAGTCTGTCCATGTGGAGCCCTAGTCCTGCAAACCATCTCTATGTATGTGCAAGTACCATAGAAGAGGACAGTGCTAGCCATGGTATCTTGCTATGCCCGGATGTGTAATCCCCATACTCCCTGACTCAGTACAAATACATAATGACCTGAAATGGAACATCTAGCTATGTAGCCACTCCACCCTAGCCCACTTTGTATCGGACAAGTCTGGCCCCCAGCATGGACTGCCAAACATCCCTGTTGGGTGGACCAAGGAGTCAAAAGCCAACCCTTTGGTCCGTGGATCTTAAAAGTGAGAGTGGAAGCACTGCCTCTCTAGTCTAGCCAATGAAGCATATCCTTGGCTCAGGTGTGCATGCGTCTCATAGTGAAGATGGGTCCAAAAAAGATGACCCCAAGAGAAGTGTATGATGAAACTATCTCAACAGGGGACCCATCAAATGCAAAGTGCTCATCACGCATGATGGCTCGAGATGT
Source organism: Dipteris shenzhenensis (assembly GCF_047967505.1). NCBI lineage: Eukaryota > Viridiplantae > Streptophyta > Polypodiopsida > Gleicheniales > Dipteridaceae > Dipteris > Dipteris shenzhenensis. Next base: position 45,049,356 of record NC_141619.1, on the reverse strand, counting down.
ATTGAAGATCATAACCTTGGTTATACCCAAGTTGACCTTCAAATCATGACTCATAAAAAGACTATAGTGCGTCAAGGTGTCTCTGAAGCCCCTACTCTCCCCTTGTCTTTTGTATGCTTCGTGAAGTACCAGGTTCTTCTCCTGTTTGCACACCTAAGCCTCTCTTCTTGAGGGTTTGGTTGATGACTTTCACCTCTTGCAAAACTAGGAATTTGGGAGATAACCTCTTTTCCCTTAGCCAATTAGCTAAGATGCCCCCTCTAGAAGGTTTAGTCAATCCACACACATAGAGTGTGAGGAATGTTAAAGGCTTACTTACCATGCTTCACATACCCCATCAGGTTCATAGTCATGGACTTCACCTAGCAACCGGGATATGAGGCTAACCTAGGTAGACCCTACTTATGAATGTCCAGGCTAGTCTTTTGTTTGAGACACATAAATAACAACCTAGTTGGATTGCCATGCTATAGGGAAATATGGCCAGGAAAGGAAAAGGTACAGTGGTGTACCGGTGATATCTACTTGCGGCATGAGGAACAAATCATGCGAGTGGACTTGCGCACCTAGAAGACCCACCCATTGGCAGGACACCTTTTTGCCTCAAAATCTGACACAACTGTCCAGACCACATCCCTGAAGCTGTTCCAACACTGTGAGAGGGAAGAGGATGAAAAAGAGTCCAATGAATTCTGGTATGCACGTCTCCCCAAACCAGACTTTTCATAGAACTGGATGCACATCCTAGCCAACATTGATGTTCTAGAGAGAATAGGTTTCCAAATCACAACCCCCAAGCTCTAGAAAATGACCCAAGTGGTTCCCCTTAGAATGTTTAACATGCTCAAACCCCACGAGGTGAGCAAAGGGACAATAAGGGTCAAATCACACCTCCAGTGGCTAGCATACATTGGTGCCACGACCGCTCATCACGAGTTCTCTTCCAATTGGGGAGACAAGGTGAGCAAGGTAACCTCCCTAGTTGGCTCTATAAGTGCAATGAAAGAGCCCCCTTCAAGTCCGAAACTCCCTTTATCCAAAAGCTCGACTAAGGCAAAAAGGACCACTTCTCCTGCAAAAAAAGAGGAGGAAGTTGAAGAGAAGGAAGACCTATGACAAGTACCAGCCCACTACAAGGCCTACACGATCAAGGAGTGCAAGATCTTATACCAACCGGCCAAGAGATCGTAGGAAGACAGGTGCTCCCAAGGATATGATGGTTCACCCCGGTCAAGGAGGTAAACCTAGCTTCATAAGGTCAAGAACCCCAACCTGTATTTGTCATCGACGATCTCACCCCCAATAAGAAGAATGCTCTAATAGCTCTCCTAAGAGAATACAAGGACTGCATGGCCTAGAAATACACCCATATGAAAGGGATGCATGGTGTAGCACATGATACCCATGCTAGACGATGCCAAGCCAGTACGTCAATGTCCCTACCGTATGAATCCCAAGTACGCACTCATAGTGAGGGAGGAAATCCAAAAACTCATAGATGCAAGATTCATCTATGAGATCGAGCATACGGACTAGGTGTCACCCATCATGATAGTCCTGAAGAAGAACAAAAAAATTAGAGTATGCGTGGACTTGAACAAAGTTAATGCCACCACCAGGCACGACCACTACCCCTTGCCATTCACAGAACATGTCTTGTAAAGGGTAGCCGGAAAGGAAGCCTATAGCTTCCTAGACGGATACTTGGGATACAACCAAGTGTCCATCGCCCCATAGGATCAACATAAAACAGCCTTCGCAAAACTAAGTGGGGTGTGTATGCAGCTAGAGTAATGATATTTGGGTTGACCAATGTGCCTGCCACCTTCTAACGGATGATGACTTCAAGGAGTACTTGAGAGAGTTTGTGGAAGTCTTCTTGGATGACATATGCATGAGCTCGATGTGGTATGATCACTTGAAATACCTAAGACTTGTCCTGGAAAAGCGCCGGTCGTACCGCATATCCCTGAATCCTCTTAAGTGTCAATTCTGGGTCAAACATGGCATAATTCTTGACCACAGTGTGTCTTGGAATGGAATCTCTAGGGACCACAACAAAATCAAACTCATCTTGGAATTACCACCCCACACCAATGCCAAGGGAGTACAATGATTTACTGGTGCCACATGGGCTACTATAGAAGGTTCATCTTGTTCTACACGAGCATAGCCCACCCATTATACAAGCTGCTAGTATCCTTTGAGTGGACCGAGGAATGCCAAAAATTATTTGAAACCATCAAACTAGCCCTGGCCATCGCACCGGTGTTGAGAGCATGTGACTGGGATTTAATATTCCATGTTCATGTAGATGCTTCCAACTTTGCTATCGGCTGTGTGCTAGCCCCACCAGGGGAGCATAACTTGGATTACTCAGTGTACTTTGCGAGTTGTCACAACTGAATGAGGCTGAGGTCAACTACACAACAACTGAGAGGGAGGGTCTAGCCATGGTCTATGCAGTCAAGAAGTTCAGGCATTACTTGTTGGCCAATAAGTTCATCTTCTTTGTGGACCACCAAGCATTGTTATACTTGGTCAACAAGCCATGCATGACGAGATGCATCACCAGGTGGATGCTAATCCTCTTGGATTTCAACTTCATAGTCACTGTACGTAAGGAGAAGACCCATGTCCTAGTCGACCACCTATCAAGAATCCCAAATGGTGAAGCCCCAATGGGAGTCGAAGATGACCTCCCCGATGCTTCCCTCTTTCTCATCGACATCATACCTAAATGGGCCGCTGACATCGATCACTACCCAACCAACAGCCTACCCCTAAACCAAGCTCTCAAGAAAGATAGAGCCTGCAAACTCATTAAGGACGTAGCATCGTATCACCTAATTGCAAGCCAAATATACCGCATGGGCAAGAGACCTAAACGCAATCGCTTGGAGACCCCCACTCCAATGTTACACCTGCCAGGGTCCCCATAGAGCCCCTACCAAGGTACTTCAAATCCTCCGGTGTCCTATTTCAAATGCCAAGGGACACATTTCTTAAAGGACTGTCCATACAGGAAGGCCGGGATATGAAGCTATCCTAGGCATGCCCTTCTTGCGAATGTCCGAACTCGTGCATGACTAGCATAATGATAACATTTACTTGCGGCACGAGGAGCAAACCGTGAGATTGGACTTGCTCACCTACAAGGCCCACCCATTGTTAGGACATCTCTTCACCACCATAGAATCCAACACCACCACCCAAACCAATTCCAACCCTATGACAAGGAAGAGGATGAGAAGGAGTCTGATGACTTTTGGTATTCACCTCTCCTCGAGCCATAATTCCCGTGGAATTGGATGCACATCTTAGCCAATATAGATGTCCCAGAGAGAGTAGGGTTTCAAATCACCACTCCAGAGCTCAAGGGTCTAGCCCCAGTGGTTCCCCTTAGAATGTTTAACATGCTCAAACCCCGTGAGGGAACCATGAGGGGAAAATCAGATCTCCACTTGCTCTCATATGTGGGAGCCACGACTACTCACCATGAATTCTCCTCCAATTGGGGAACCAGGGCAAATAGGGTAACCGCTCCTGTCAGTTCTATAAGTGCAATGGAAGAGCCCCCTTCAACTCCAAAACCCCTTGTATCCAAAAGCGCGGCTAAGGCCAAAAGGGCCACAGCTTCGATAGAAATAAGAGAGGAGACTGAAGAGGACCTACATCAGGTACCTGCCCATTACAAGGCCTACACGATTGAGGATCATAAGATCCTATACCAACAGGACAAAAGGTCTCAGGAAGACAGATGCTCACATGGGTATGATGGGCCAGCCACGATCAAGGGTATGACGGGCCAGCCCCGATCAAGGAGGTAAACCTAGCCCCGAAAGGACCCCCAACCCATAGTTGTGACCGACAATCTCACCCCCAATGAGGAGAAAGCCTTAATAGCTCTCTTACAAGAGTACAAGGACCGCATGGCGTGGAAGTACACCGACATGAAGGGAGTCCCTGTTGAAGTAGTGCAACACACAATCCCCATGCTAGACGATGCTAGGCCGGTACGTCAATGCCCCTACCCTATGAATCCCAAATACGCACTCATAGTGAGGGAAGAAATCTAGAAACTCATAGATGTCGGATTCATCTATGAGATTGAGTATACGAACTGAGTGTCACCCATTGCAATAGTCCTAAAGAAAAGTGAAAACATTAGAGTATGCATGGATTTGAAAAAGGTTAATGCCGCCACTAGACACGACCACTACCCCTTGCCATTCACGAAACATGCTCTGGAAAGGGTAGCTAGAAAGGAAGCTTATAGCTTCCTAGATAGATTTTCAGGTTACAACCAAGTGTCGATCACCCCACAAGATCAACATAAAACCACCTTCACAAACTGAGTGGGGTATGTATGCAGCCAGGGTGATGATATTCAGATTAACCAACACCCTGCCACCTTCCAACGGATGATGATCACGGTATTCAAAGAGTATCTGAGAGACTTCATGGAAGCCTTATTGGATGACATCTGCGTGAACTCAACATGGGATGACCACTTGAAGTACCTCAGTCTCGTCCTCGAGAAATGCCACCTATACCACATATCCTTGAATCCTCTTAAGTGCTAGTTTTGGGTAAAACATGGTGTCATTCTGGGCCACATAGTGTCCCAAAATAAAATCTCTACGGACCACAATAAAATCAAACTCATCTTGGAGTTACCACCCCCCACCAACGCCAAGGGAGTCCAATGATTCACTAACCACACGGGCTATTACAGGAGATTCATCTTATTCTATGCAAACATAGCCCGCCCATTACACAAATTGCTAGTATCCTTTGAGTGGACCGAGGAATGCCAAACATCCTTCAAAACCCTCAAATTAGCTCTAGCCACCACACCGGTGTTGAGGTCACCCGATCGGAGTTTAATATTCCACATCCATATCGTTGCCTCCAACTTTGCCATCAAGTGTGTGTTAGCCTAACCCGGGGAGCATAATATGGATTACCCGATATACTTTGCGAGCTGCCAACTAAATGAGGCCAAGGTTAACTACGCCACAACTAAGAGGGAAGGCCTGGCCATGGTCTATGCAATCAAGAAGTTTAGGCACTACTTGTTGGCTCATCTTCGTCATCCTTTTAGGGTTTGACTTCACAGTCGTTGTACGTAAAGGGAAAACCCATGTCCTGGACGACCACCTGTCGAGAATCCCAAACGGTGAAGCCCCAATAGGAGTAGAAGATGATCTCCCCAATTCTTTATGGGGGTTAAAGGTCACTGTGCCTTTACCCCGGTTATGTACAATACTCAAACACATATATAAATGAATGAAAAAGAAGATTAGGGTGTTCTGCACCCACCAAAAGCTTGTGTGTCTCTTTGTTTCTTTCTCTCCCTCTTCCATTCCACTTCTGTTGAGAGCACTCTCAACTGGTATCAGAGCTTGGGTGATCTAGCTGAGCGTGCGTGAATGCTTGGAAGCTTAGCAGCTCTGTGGGAGGAAGGAGAAGCTTTGTGGGAAGCTTTGTGGGTGATTTTACTTGCATCCGAGTGCACAAGACCTTGAAGGAACCTTTGGAAAAGTCACTTTGGTTTTGCAAAGTGGTTTTGAGAGGCCATTAAGTGTTTTCAAAGAAAAAGTCGTTTTTTGAGCTTTTCCCTGTTCCGTTCGACGACAGAGACTCCGTATTAACTTGTAGAGGCAACCATTGCCTAGTTTTGGTGTCCATTTCACTTCACGAGCTTGGAAACACCTTCATTCTTGAATTTGGGATCATTTCGTTGGATTTGTGACTCATTGTGTTAGTTTCAACGTTTTTCTGCCTGGGTGTTGAAACTCAAGTTTGGAGTAACCATTTGCAGATCTGTCAGTTCTGGTGGACTTAGGAGGTCCTAAAAGTTCTATGTTGCTCATCATTCGCACTCCGGTGGAGTTTACAAATAGTTCAGTTTCCAAAAACGTTTTTCAGTCCGTGTATTGGACCTAGTGATTGGGACCATGGTTTCCAAAACCGTCTGTCCCATTGCATTCCAGACACCTAAAAACCCCTACCTGTCAATTCTTGCATGATTCAATGGAGTATTTTCAAAGTTATGGATCTCTGTGTATTTGATTTCGTCTCTCAGTTATGCATCGGTTGGGATTTTGGAGTTCTAGCAGAAGAGAGATATTTGCGGATTGTCTTGTTGAGTCCGATTATGCAATGGTGCCCATGTTTTGAGGCATCTTAGGTTCTATTTTTAGTAGCAGTCATTGCCGTTGGACCATGATTTCTTGAGCATACCTTATGCAGATCACTCTGGTTGCAGTTTGAGCCACGTGCGCTCATTCGTGGTGTGCATTGGGTTGCAATGGATGATATATAGGCCATTTGGATGCATTGCAATCCTTATTGGATGCGCTGATAGGCCCGGATTGCCTTGTGGCACGTTGTCTTGTGATGGTTTATATATTGTTCGAAAGTTGTGGCCAACAAATATAAGGCCTAGGCCCATTCATTTGCTGGGTACATGTATTGTGAAGGCTTAAGGTACCTCGATTGGTTAATTGTTCTAGTTTGGGTAAATATAATTACTTGATTACATGGATCGATTAAATTGATTAGTTTTATTGATTGATTTAGTTGGCTGGTTTAGTTTGAGAAGGTATAAGTGATGGTTTAATTGGATTGATTGGGTTAGCAAATCTTTTTGAGTAGATTGGATTGTTGGTTTAATTAGATTGACTTGATAATTCAGTTGGTTTGGTTTATTAAATTAATTTGGTTAAATAAAAGGTAATTAGTTAAATTAGAATTGCTTACTTGAACAACATTGCATTTACTTAAGCATGTAATTTATATAGGTGTTATTGATATGTGGTTTGTATTTTCCTATGTGCTTCGGGGTGTTCTTGCAAAAGCTTTCTCACGTGATGCTTGAAGTGCTTTCAATGCAAGTTTAGATGCATGCAATTTAAATTCCAAGATTTTTTGTGCGTGCATTTCACGTGCTTTTGAAAGAGGCAAGGGCAAGGGGAGAGGAATGGAATGATATTTCATTAGCCACGGGGTTGCATCCATGGTGTGAAGCATTGTGGTCGTTGCATATTTTTTTAATGCTTTTGGGTATTGGAATAGTCCATAGGACTTGCATATTGATTTATTTGTAGACTATACAAGCAAAAACAGTAATTTGTTGTGGGTTAGAGTTCATGTGATTGAATCGTAAGTGACACACAGAATTGTTGTGGGTTAAAGTTCATGTGATTGAATTTCAAGCGACATACAAAATTGTTTTCCCAAGTGTTTTTCCAAGTATGTGGATATCATTTGAGTTGTTTTGGGAAAAGCCCACTGAATTGTTGTAGGAATTGGAGTGCTCATCCATTGGTACCTTGCATAGACTCCTTATTTGTTCTACCAACAAGTAGACATGGTTCAAGTACAAGCCTCAAACCCTTTTGGTAGACCATGCTGGAGCGTTGCGGTAATCTTAGCGCTTTACATTATTGAGGATTTACCACACCTCCGATACCTGCTGAGCTAGGAAATACTATCCTTTCACAGCGATGAGGTTGCTTGGGGTGAGGAAATGGCTCCATACTTAAACGCTATGGCCATTAGTTGCTTCATGGGTATGGTGAAGTGGGTGGACGTGCATTATTGTATATGGGCTGGCATGTGCCTTTCTTGGTGCATTGCCAAAATCTGTTTATTGGCTATGTGCCTAAGGAGAAGCTCAGGTTTTTTGATGGCGTAAAGTGTGCCGGCTTTTGGCTTCCAAAATTGAAGTTGCCATGTAATAGAAAGAACCCTTTTTTTGTATGAAGTTCCCATGTAATAGAAAATTTAGATAAGAAGCAATTTCTTTTTACGATGTTGTTTTCAAAATCTTAAAGTACACTATTACAAAATGTTTGCTATATGTAAGTAAACATTCATGTTAACCTTACGTTTGGGGATTACATGTGCCATTACCGAATGTCTACTAGATGTAAATAAACATTCATGTTGTAAATCATATTTTGATACTTTATGTTGTGTTGTTTAAATTACTAGTACTAGCTTAGTGAGGATTCGTTAGATGCACTCAAGGCTGCAGTCATCCAGGGATTAGTAAATAGGAAGAGGCATTGGCAATTCGTTCACAACTAAAAGGCATGAGCGAGGAGGCTTGGTAAATTGAGCTACTCAAATGTATGACAACAATTATAGGAAGCATTAAGCAGCATGCAACTTACATTAATAGCACCACATGTGACATTCCCAATGAAAGGCAGACTCTTTGGAATGCCATGTCAATGAAATGAAAGGCGCGTGTAGCCCAAGCTAGAATCATTGCATTGGCCAGGGCAAAGATGGATGTGGAGGAACCTGGTTATCATCTAGCTCCCACGCCAAGTCCAACACGCGATTCTTGCTTTGCAGTAAGTGGGAATCATTTCCCTGTGGAGCATCCAAGGAGCAGCTACATTGCTTGGTTGCATGAGGTACAATATGAGATCTTCACTGATCAAACGATTGGGGTTGGTTTGGAAGGCCAACTTTTCTTGGCAAGGATATAGCGAGTTGCAGGTTTAGATTTAGCTAGGTCTTTTGTTGCCAAATCCTTCAAGGGAAGTACAGAAGCAAAATTGATGAGCTTCATGAAAGAAGCATCCATGCAAATCTAAGCATAATGTTCTGCTCCGAGTGCTCGCCATGGCAATGGGCCCTCCACACTGGGTATTTATACCATACTTTAATGGAGGGACGTTCATTAATTTCTACTGCGAGTCTCGCAGTGGCTCTAGTGTGCATGTGAAATGTCAACACTCTAATAGAATGCATCAAGTCATTGATTCTGCACTAGCACTTTCCTACGCTCTTTGCTTAGGTTTGCTGGCTTTGCACAAGCAAGGTTGGTTGCACAATGATTTGCATAGTGGCAACATTCTGTTGGATTATGCACGTGGGGGGCAAGTGCAAATTGGCATTTGTGATTGTGGGCATGCAACTTCTAGAGGAATTTTCAAGGGAAATTTATTACCTCAGTGCTCATCTAAAAGAACTTTAGAATGCAAGCGTAGGTTCGCTAGCAAGAATTGGTTGGTGCCAAAGGTATACGATGGAAACACCAGAAGGCCATGGTCTACTGCAATAGATATCTACTCCTTGGGTTTAGCTTGAGATTTCCTTTCACTATGGTGATTAGACAACTAACATGAATCTAATTAAGCATATCTTAGCAAGCATGCTTAGATCAACGGACCCTAAAGAGCGAATGTCTTTAGAAATTGCTTGTCGGTTGCTTTCATTAAGGAACATTGATGGTGATAGCTGCATGTAGCCATTGGGAGAAATCGATTGTAACATTAGGCCGTGCTAGTGCTTGTACTTTCAGATATCTTTTTGCAAGAATATAGTATAAGGGCTTGACTTTCCAATTGATAATCTATTGATAGCTTGAATTATTTGCAAATTCCAACACCTTTTGCTCTGGTTAAATTTGCCATAGTGCCCCCTTCTCCCCCCCGCCCCCCCTCTCCCTAAATGAAAACATTTTGGGACATTTCTTATATGCTCTATTGCAAATGGCAAGAGTTTGCAAGGAACTGCCGCATTCTAAACACGAAAAAAATATGTATCATTTTGTAGGTGCGATGTCTAGTCAGAAGAACGTGTCTTCCTACAGATCTTGAAAAAGCAAATTTTTCAAAAACACGAAATGCAAAGAAATCTAGGGTTTATTCGCTTGATGATTGCCTTCGCTACTTTAAAGAGAGTTGCATTGACTTTGGTGAAAGTGCCGCACAGAGTATTTTTTAGGAATTTTCTATTGCAATCTAGTTTCTTGGAGCCCTACCGTATCAAAGTTATATGTTAGGAAGAATAACGGGCTGCCTTTTGGTGTGTTGACCATTCGGCGTGAATACTTCTTGATAATCGCATCAGTTGAGGGATTGACTAATCTCGAGCGCCTACTCCATGGTCATACGCAAGGATTAGAGGATGGACATAGCTTGTATAGATTTTTAAATATTATAGTGCTATGGAGTGATAATGGTAGATATGCTAAGATTAGAAGTAAGGAAAGTATAGAGGCGTCGGTGTCTTCTTTGGATCTAGATAGTGTGAATTCAGCCTGATCGGTAAACAGAAATTTCAGAGATATTGATCTCCTTGGGCTTTTTATACAAGCCTGATTTACTATACTCTCCAGCGCGTTCCTCACTTTGAAACGATTATTAAGACAAGTACACTACCTCAACCCCAAATGCCACGCTATACAACCCGAAATTTCTTAACTAAAATGCAGGGCTGTGTTGCTGAAGCATACACAGATCTATCAAGTACAACAAACATTCAGCAGGATGAAGCAATTGGCCTTGTACTTTGTAAACAAGGTTTGCAATGCACAAGGAATTACAAATATACGCCAGGCGCTTGCTTATTCGATACAGTAAAGTATTTAATGGGAGGGGGATTAATGTTAGAACAAATACAAGTATCTGCAATGCAAGAATTCCACGTTCGCTTGTGCAATAACAACGAACAGGCAATTGAGTCCTCCGAAGCATACTTGCGTTTAAATTTCTTGGGAAGTCTACATCATGTGCAGAGCCGTGAACAATACCTCACTCGCTTGAGCAAATCCGTGACAAGGTGTGGGATTTGGGGAGATAATTTTGCTGCTATGTGGATATCGTCATTCTTAAAAAGACCCATTTTCAAACAAAAGAATTCGTGTAAAGCATGGGGAAAACTTTGACGCGAAACCTCTGCAAATACTATTCGATGACCGCCCTTCGCATGCACCTCACTTTGAGCCTATCGTTAAGTTGATTTCAAGTAGAGGAGATGTATCTCCCGTGACACTCTTAGGTACAAATACCTATTCTATAATTGAAGAAGAAGTTGTAATAACTAATGGAGTACAAGGTCCATCGACAGAACTGGATATCAATCGAAAACAAACAATTGACGCTGTCCTGCATGAACACCATCTATGTTTCATACCAAATTACAGCTACGTTCTAGGTGATTGCTTATTTGACACAATAAAGTACTTGGTGAGCATGCAATTGACATTGGAGCAGCTTCGTGGGGGAACAATTCCTCGGCTCCAACCACACATACAAGAGCATCCATTTACATGCTTTACCTTTAGACAAATAGTAATGGAAGAAATGCATCAACCACTCCACATTGGGCCTAGGAGAATGGCTACTACTCTATTATCAAGAAAGATGTGATAAAATTTGTTGCAAAATGAATAAATTGTAAAAAAGTAAAGAGTTATAAAGGAAAGCCTAATAGATTGCTCATACTTTTACCCACATTCCTACTCAATCTTAAGAGCAATTATCCTTGGACTTTATTAAAGGAATGCCGGATATGATATGGAGTAAGTAGATCGCTTTAGTAAGCAGGCATACTTTATCCCATGTAAAAAGACTATTTGCTCAACGAGCTATATATATATTCATCAAACGAATCTTTGTGTGTCATGGCTTGCTGAAGGTGATAGTGTTTGATTGATATTCTATGTGATGCAGTAACGTTTGATTGCATTATTTGAGACTCTGGGGACTACGGTAGGCTTTTCTCCAACTTTTCATCCAAAATCTAATGGACAAACTGAAGTAACAAATAGTATTATTCTAGATAAATGGAAGTAACAAATAGTACTATTCAAGATATGTTAAAAAGCTAAAGCAAGCAATTAAGCTAAAACCTAGGATAAGCATATTCATCTCTTACAATTTATCTAAAGAATACACCTCATTAGGCGACTAGAAAATCATCGTTTGGGATAATCCAAGGAACGATTTACCGATACCTATCACTAGATTGACCCCTAGAGTTGAGGTAGCTGATGAACTTACCCACAACTATGATAATATCCTCAAAGAAGTAAAAGAGTCCATCAACCTTGCTCAAAAGAACCACGATGTGCAAGCCAATAAAAAGGAAAGCCCGGTAATCTTAATTATGTCCTTTTGAGGATTGAAGAAACAAGGCTAAAGTTAAGATGACACGTAAATGATTCCATGATTTCATGGACCATTTAAAGTTATCCAAAAAATTAATGATATTACTTATAGGCTTGAGTTATCCAATCATTGGAGAATTCACAATGCCTTTTACATTATCTATTGGAAAATTTTAAAGGATCTCTACCAACACATCCTGTCTACAAAGAGGCTCTATTGATTGTTGATGAAGAAGAAAGACTTGAACAAGAATGTATCGCAAATCATCAACCAATTAAAACTTTAAAGGAAATGTTTCCATCTAGTGTTTCCTTAACTTTAGGAATCGTCTAAGAGAACGCATAATGGATGCCCGAGGAGTTCTTTCGGGCCTTTCCAAACCTCACCAATCATAATCAAACATGTAACTTGTCAACTTCATAAGACCTCATCGTATTCCATAGGACCGCACTGAATAGGATAAGAGTTCCACTGGACACCTTGCTAGGGGAGCCTAATTGAAGTTGTTAAATTTGCCATGCTAAATGGTGCATAGAAAGGACGAGCTGCTATGACATACCCCCCAATTGAACATCATCAGGGCCCAATATGCTCGCACACACATGTGAACTCACCTATTCACACACCCGAGCGCACACACTAAACTTTCACACTTACTGAAATCCCCTCACCCACCACATGTTCAAAAATAAACTCTCTAATTCAAGCTTACCTGTATTGTGGATGCATAGCAAGGACGAACTGATATGACATACCCACCAATTGAACATCATCAGGGCCCACTATGCTCACACACATACTCACATATTCACACACCCGTGCACACACACTAAACTTTCACACTTACTGAATCCCCTCACCCACCAGATGTTCAAAAATAAACTCTCTAATTCAAGCTTACCTGAATTTCAGAAGCCCTTCTTTCTAGACCCCTACGACTCCCTAAACATCATCCAGTCCAATTAAAGGCATCTTTACAAAATATGAATCCGGGCCTCCATTTTCATTCCTGATAAGCCTAATACTTGTTTTCATGCGTCAAGTCAAATCTGAACCACCACTACCCCTGCTTATTACCTTCCATTGTGATGCAAGACTTCTTAGTCAACATGTGCTCAAGAAGAGACTGTTGATGCATACACAGTGCATGCCAAAATTAAAGGGACATTTTCCAAGAATCAAGGGGCTCACCTCGTCTCTCCATCAAGTACAACTGTCCCACCAAAGCCCCTACTAGGACATTTGAAAAACACCAACTTTCACTGCTGAAAAAGCAGATATTTTCCTCTTTGTCGGGAAGTGTAGCAACATGCACTATGCAATGCCTCAATTCCAAAATATATTTTGTTGCAGTCACATAAAATTATTTTGTGGGACATAGAAAAAGCATTGAAAAAGGGAGCAAGAAGCCTGAGGCATAAGGACTGCAATTCCATTCTTTAGAGCAAGTACTTCCCCCATGTACACAAGCAATTTTGCGAAGCAAAAAAAAGACAACAGAGGGAGGTAAGGCCAACCCATCACAGAAACTCCCTGATCATTCGCGAATAGACAAAACGGTTGTAAACACCAATGGAGAACCATCATTGACTTCCCCTTAGCTTTCAAAATAAATTAAATTTGCCTCACAGTATGCAAGAGTGGAGGGAGCATGTGACTGGATAATAATACTGAAGAAAGAATTTACTGATGCTTCTGTTCATTTTAAGCACTAATTAAAATTCTTCATCTGCAAGTGTAGGTCTGGTGACTGGCACAGCCCACCGTCCCAAATGAGCAGTGTAATTTAAACACCGCACAACACCCTTCCCAGAAGGACCATCTGGTAAGTCAATAACACTCAAGCTGCCAGTGTCCACATGGAAAGATCCAATGCAGGATGATGTGAGACCCAGGCAATGACCAAGCAAGGCAGCATGGGTCACTTCGTGTGCAACCACCACTATGTTTTTTTCCTGACTCAAATCTGTGTCCAACTCTTCGACATGCTTCAACAGGACCTGCCACGCACAGCCTGCTCTTTTCCAAAAATCAGACAGACTCTCCCCTCCTTCAATATCTTCATGCTGCAGAAAGTCCTGCCACCGGTCTTGTTGTTGTATGACTTCAGCTGCTGTCTTCCCCTGTTCAATAAATTTTGAAGCGTGAGTACAAAAAAACAAAGCAAAGAGTAAAAATAAAAAATAAAAATAACATAGTTAGCAAAGTGACCTAATGTTCTCACCTATACCAAAGCATAAGCTGCCATCTGAGTTTCCAACTCTCTTGGGTAAACACAGTACGTACTAAGCTTAAAATTCCAACCCAAAGTGACAGAAATAGACAACAAAAACGAAGAAGAAGAAGAAATGAGAGAGAGAGACTGTAAAAGACATTAAACCACTCCTTCGGACAACACACAAAAACTGCTGATAGTGGAGTATGTGAGAAGTGACCTTGAGGTTACTGACGGGGCTTTCCATGAAGATAACAGCAAAGTTGCTAAATATTTTTCCACATGACCTTGGGATAAGAAAATATTCAACTACTTCTGCAGGCAAACATGCGGGAAATCTGTGCAATAATTTTGCACCCAGGAAAAGACATTGTCCTCAGTAAGAAGATAGACCTAACAAGGTAATGATGATAGGAAGCCAAATCCATCCGGAGGAGAGAGTTACATGACATATATATGTATTCACATAATGCATGCCTTCATGGGATAATTTACATCCAACTTATAAATTGAGAGATGAAAATCCTAAGTCAAAAAAAGAGGTCCACTCCATAAGCAAAGTTTAGGCTTATATTGTCATGTGCTCACATAAAGTCTTGCCTTCATGGTTATTAAAAAATCCCGAAGTCTTGTTTTGATCTTAAACAGTGTGATGCACCTCTCCACCACCAGCCAGATTTAATCTTTAGATTCACAGCGAGCATGCTAAGCCAGCAGAATTATGTTCCTTGATAAATTCCTAACTGAGACGTGAATACTAACCTGAGCTACGAGATCCTAAATCACACAAACAGAATAACATGGTTTTTTTAGAACGGCTAACTCACAAACATACAACTTATGGACAGAAATGGCTTAAAGAATAGACAATATATCCATGAACCTTTCTTTACATTTTCCACTTGAGGATAAAAGCAGTGAGATCCTTTGTGTAGCACATCACACTAGATGTACATTTTGGGAAACAGCCTACCAAGTTTCAGGCATCAGTGCCATCTCTTTCAGACATCAATATCATCTCGAAAATATAGACTAGACTTGCCACGTACAGTAGCATCATCTATACATATAATGAGCTACGTTGCTTTAAAACCTAAATTGAGCTAGCATGAGTCTACTTATGGATTACCTTCCATTGTCCCCAATGCAAATCTTCTAGCTCTGAGATTTGCTTCACCTCCACATATCGTGGGGCACAGTCTGCTTTCAAACAATCAGCAGCTGCTTGCACCTGCACCATCTCAATCCATTATCTGCTTTAGAAAAAGGGTAAAGTGCAATGCCAACAAGAAACAGTTCAAAAAATACTTGACGAGTTTTCACAGGTTACCCTAACCAAGATTCTGTAACTGGAATAGAACATACCTCTATTATAGCTTCTGCAGTTTTAACAGCACTCGGTTGAGGGCTGCCAATAAGAGCATCCACTCTCACATCTAAAAGTAGCTCTGCAGTCTTACGTGACTGTTTCAAGGATGCAACAGCCAACCACCCACAAATACATTCAGGATAAATCTCCCGAAAGAATTTGATATTTCAGCTTGCCCAGAATAATAAAACTGATGCTGACCTGGATAACTCCCAGCATGTTTAAAGATTCATTTTCTGAAGAGGCAAACCGTTCCTGCATTGAGAGAATTTGGTGCCAACAAAAGCACACAATCAGTGGTCAATTCAAGTCAATGCATATGTTATATAAATTGTGAAGTTTACTCCAGGAAGGGAATAACATAAGAAGCAAGACCTCAACAGAGCTGTCCGTCGCTCCATGACAAACAAGTATGATACGATGCGCAGCCTTTCTCCCGCCTGCCTGCCCTCCTGCAACTGGTGGGCTCGGAGTCTGCAACCTCATCATCCTGCCTGCATCATTACTTGGTACGTCACCTCATCCAGACTAAGTATAACATGCACACTCATCGTACAAATCTATGGCATCTAAGTCCCATCCATCTATTGAAAACCGAGCTACTAAAGTTTGATGGAGAATCAGGTGTCACCAAAAGGGCAATTGCAAAAACTGAAGCGATCTGATCTGTGATTATCTGTGATTCATATTTTTGAGAACTAACATAAGCAGCCAACATAAATTGTCATTGTGCTATGCCTCATGAATTGTGTTTCAAGCTGCATATATAATCAAGATGACGCTGCAATTAAAAATAAATACAATCCACTAAGCTACCTAAGGCCTTGGCATGTGAGCACTGTCTATGTAATTAGATATGTATTGCAGGAAAGGATGCTGAAGCACGGAGGGATGGAAAACAGCTAAGCAAGGATGGCCTACCATTAACTGCCAAGGGTCAGCCTCCCTCGAGTTTCTATCATGTTCTTGAAAATATAGAGACCATCAAGAACTTACTAGCTTGGGGAGGTTGGGGGGATGGGGAGGGGCATGAGGCATGGGAGGGAGAAGAGAGAGATCAATGCATGGCAGAAGAATTAAACAGATAGATAATCGCAAGCATCGGTGGTGGGCTTAGCTGAAAGACAGGCAGTGCCCTCCAATGTGAAGGGTGCCTGGGATGTGAAACAATGCATAGAGTCTTGTCTGACAACAGAGGAAATATCCTTTTCTAAGCCTTCTATGAGATACATCTCCTTTGTGGGCCACCAACCTATCTAGCAACCACGGACGAAGACACATCCCCTTTGCGGGCCACCAATCTGTCTAGCAAACACGGACGAGTCAATCTTCATGTCTATATCTTGGTCATGTGGGTCTCCCAGTAGTGTGGAGTACATTGCCACTGTACAGGTAGCCATCGAGTCACGCAGTCAACATCGTAACATTTCCCCAACCCATAACTATAAGAAGGATGAGACTATGTGTTGGGCTCCACCCGCTTCGTTTGTGAAGAAAAAGGATCGAGCTATGTGTTTTTACATAAATTATATAGAGTGGAATAACGTCACAACTAAGAATTAGTTTCCCATGCTTGGCATCGATGAACTATTTAAATTTTGATCAGCTGCAAAGAGCTCAGTGTTCCTCTGAGATTAATCTTCCGAATATCATCAAGTGAGGATTTTAAACCTGAGGATCAGCCAAGGAATTCCAACAATTGCGCAGAGCACTTTTCTTTTAGTATAGACCTTTTGGCGAAGTAATATGATTAAATTACGAAATTGAGAGGTAAAGGCACTCTTCATATGCAGAGCCAAGGGCACCTATGAATTGGAAGTAATCAATTGTATTTAGCCATATAAGAGATGTCTGACTACGCCATAATGAGATTTGGAAGTGTGAAGTCAAGAATATAAAGGGCTTGTTTCACAAGTTTTCAATTGTAAAGTGAAAAGATAGATGCAAAGTTTTGAGAGTTGAAAAATCAGGCTTGCATATTGATTTTTGTTGGCTGACACCTGAAAATGAAGACTATGATCTTTAAAAAAACAAATCTAGATAATTTGTGCATATCTCCAGAGGGCTCTTTATTCCAACAAAGCATTGATAATCCCAAAGGTGCTTCTACCTTTCTGCCTATGGGTCTCAGTTTATGGACGATCAATTTTTATAAGACTTATCTGATCATCCTTCATAACCTTAGCCAGGTTAGCAGGTCCCAAACCATACAAATTTTATGTGCAAAGGTACAAATTGTAAATTTGGAGAAATTTTTCCTCATGACTTTTGTGAGCTCAATTGTATAGCTAGTGAAAGCTATTGTAGTTTCTTAGACTGAATGCTTTTTGGAGTACATTTCACGTCTAAACGCCAAGAGGAAAACTCTATGACCAGTATTATGCCCATCAAATTACTCAAAATCTAGATTAGACTCTATCGAAACATCAGCCTCTTCCACTAGGTTTTCCAAACCTCATGGACCGTTAGTAACATGGTCTTAAAACAAATGACAACCAATTTGAGACATCTGTTAGAGAAGTCTTACAAGCAGTTGCAACTCTAGGTAGGGTTTTCACAGAACTTCCATGCTGCTAAAATCCTGTTGGGTAAGGCTGTAGATGCCCAAAAATCCATATGTGAGTTTTTCACCAAAGGATAGATGCCCCTCTAGTAGATGTAACTGAGACAAAAGATTTCGATATTAGTGGTTCAGTAACATATGTTGGAGGTAGTAGAACTTTCAAAGCTGCTTCACTAGACGTTGATGCTAGTGAAGAACTCAAGTGGAAAAAGTACACCATTAAAGAAGGTTATTCTGTAAGAGTAATATCCTACTAAGAGAATTTAACGCCAACATTTTGAATGTCGTGACAATCCAAATGCGGGACACTCAGGTATTCAGAAAACCTCTACGCTATAAAAAAGTTTGTTAATAAATGGAGGGGCGTTTATTGTAATCCTTAATCATAGATATCAGGGGACCCGAAAGAGCTTGTCACTCGTCATTAACTGGGTTTGACCTCTGCCACTGATAATGCAACCCAAATTTGAATTCTTCAGAGTGCCACTTTTACTAGCCTGAAGTACCACTTTCAGTAGCCTAGGGACTTCACCCAGAGAGCAAATTTCAATTGTTGACCCGTGATTCATTAATTTCATTTCATTTGGCTAGTCAAGCGGAGGTCCACTCAACACTTTCTAGGGTAAAGGGGTTACACCCCTAACTTTTAGTTAGTGGAAGGGCTTGTGCCTATTGCATTTTAGAAGTTTTTCCAAATCTAAACTCGTCGCATGGATAACCATAGAGTGGGGGATATAAGTTTTCCACAAAAAAAGGAGGAAAAAAATTTAGCTTGGTCAGAAACGTGTTCCCCCCTTTTTCATGCCTCTCTACTGGGTTTTCCCATGGATAGAAAAGGGGGGCTTTTGACATACGTCATCCACTCTAAAACATCGCTCCGATCCAGAAAGCAGCTCACTAATTGACTTGTGATTCATAATATAATTCGAGGAGGCACCTGATTTAGCCTGTTAAGGCATACGAAGGGAGGTCCGTCTCCACTGCTTCTAGGGGTGAAGTCCAGCACACTCACGCCACAATTGCTTTGAAGAAGCTGTCTAAAATATTCAGGTCCTAGACCTGGAAGCATAAATAGGTCTCTTAGCTGCTTATTACGTTGCACAGTTTGATCAAGCTTTTCTCACAGATTATAGCCCTTACAACTGACCTGTTGCCGTAGCAACGAGCGCTTGGTTGACTGCATTATGTGCGACAACTAAAATGGACTGTCCTTCATGACGGAGAATCTCTCCCCAACATTTCTGGGCTCGACTCCATAGCTCTCTAACAGGATAATGACCATCTATAACAAAATTTGCAGCGTCTTTTTGCCATGTACCGTAAGCCTCGCCATAGCGCTCTTTCCCTTCATTCTTCAGCAAACCCTGTGAGTTTCCATCTTCTTAGTGACTCAGTATAGTAAATCGCATGTTGTATACAGAAAATTTTCCTCGGTAAGAGATGTATTTGCTGGGAGTAGGTGCGGGAGTACCTGAAACCCGTAAAGATCGATTTCTCGAAGATCGTCGATTGGAATCATCGGACTGCTGCGAGGCCCCCATATAATTTCAGCAGTACTCTTGGCTCTCGCTAGTGGACTGTCATCAAGAATGTCCGTTAGCATAGTGAAGCACTCTTTAGCCTGTGGAGCACCAACGGGTAGACAAAGCGAACGAAAACCTGTGGAAGCAGACGTCGAAAGAATCTGAAAGCAACATTTGACGCGAAGTCTCCGCTTGAATCTCTCCTTTGGGTGTGAGAACCGCAAAATCGGAGCTGCCCTGAATTCGCCCTTCCGCGTTCCAGGTACTCTGTCCGTGGCGTACCAGCACCACGCGCTTTGCGGAGGGTATAGAAGGCAAGGCGTCGTAGTCAGGCACGTTCAGCTGCAAGGCGGTGTCGTCACCAAGCCTGCGGGAAGGCGCGTCCGCTGTTGTGTCAGCCCCGGCGACGGCAGCAAGGGTAGTGGTTGAGCGATGGCGATGACGCAAGGGAGGAAGGCGCGACTTTGCAACCATTGACTGCAGTCCGTGAGTGAGGGGGAGGGCGAGCAGAGCGATACGGAAGGGCACGGGGGAGAGGGTGGAATGGAAAGGCTGGGAGTGCAAGCGAGAGCATGCGGAGCATGTGATCGCCATACTCCGGAGCCTTTCTCGTGAGAGGAGGAGAAGAGAGGGAGGGGGGGGGGACTCGATCAAAACCCCATAGAGTTCTGAGGAGGAAGAAGAGGGGGGAAGAAGGAGCGATGGAGAAGAAGAAGAATGGCGAGCAAACAGAGAAGGGCTGAAGCTGTGCGGAGCTATGGAGGTGGAGGAGGAAGCGGCAAAAGTGAGGAAGGCAAAATTGACATGTAGTAGGAAGTGGTCTTGTCTTGTTGTGTGGTGAAGAGTGAGCTTCGTCATCGTTGAGAGAAGTTACGGTCCGCCATAGCCACAGCTTCACCATCGCTGGTTTCTGTCTTCTCTGATAAGGTTCCTCTTTCTGTCTGTGTCTTGTGTCTTGTCTCTCTCTCTCTCTCTTTCTCACCGACGAGGAGAGCTTGCAGAGACGAATCGTCCTCCATAGCCGTAGCTCTCGAGCTTTTTACTGTCGCCAATCCAGCTTCTTTGTCACGATTGAGTCCCTCCATAGAATATCTGCTCCTTCCCCATGCCCACGCGCATGGCCTTCGCCATACGAGTCTGGGACCCTTGCAAGTTATATCGAATTTCACACGATTTTCAAACTTTACATTTTAGTCCCCATGGCCTGGGTGAGGCCATTGTAGCTCTAGCTCACCATCCTGAAATTTCCAGCCCATCGCTCCTCATTCGCCCCAAAAGTCTCCTTGGCCATAATGGGATTCGCTATCACAGCCTGCCACCTGCATTCCCACGCATTAAAGAAGACCTTCACACCTTCACAAGGCTGCATTTCTGGAAATGCCGGCTACGCAACGGCCTGCTAGGATTGCAACAGTAGCACCAACGCGGAAGGTCCTCTCAGCACGGACCACAGTTAATAATCGCTGCTTCTTAAGGCCTTATGACATGAGAGGGGTTCTCTCGGGAATTGTATTTCCCATATGCTGAAAGGGTTTTTTTTGGGAATTTGGTGGGAAAGTCATCTTATGTGGCAAGTCCACCTTCCCCCAGCATTGAGCTTGGTGTGTTTGTGGAAAAAGAGTGAGAGCCTCCTCCTTATGACATGCAAAGATGTCCACATCATAGGAAAGTCTAGAAATGGTGGGAAGTATTCCCCATTTCCCACCATATCATTATCCCTTTAGTTGTGGCGCTTCAAGCAGGGTTCGAGAGGCTAAGCTGAATTTGTTCCTCAAAGCCCCACCACGGAGTGGAATTAGCGGAGTTGGAAAGACAGGCTGCCAAGGGTGCCCTTCTATGGGATAAGTTCCTAACAATTCCAAGGGAGCACCCCCTAACTACCAAAAAGCCCAATTCCACTTTCTTTGTGCTAAAGTAAGGTTTCCAATTCATTGTCCTACAAGTTAGGGCAATTGAGAATCGTGAATCTCCGTGATTTGTGCTGCTGCAATAATTTTCACCCCCTCCAACAAATCCTAGCGAGCTCCTTCCTAGAATTTCTCTACCTGAAAATTCCCAAGGTCCCCTGTTCCACTAGTGCATGGAGACTAGCTCTTAGGCACCCCTTGGAGTAAAGTTGAAAACACAAGTAGCCGGTCACGAATATTGCACATGGGACCTCATATTTTTTATGAAATTGGCAAAGAATGTGGAAGCAGCAGTCCAGCTATGCACATTGCCAAAGGAGTCACCCAACCTGTGGGCAATTTTACACCCCGCCCAATCAAGAATTTGTATAAAAAGGTCGCATTTAATGGGGAGTGATCTCTACTTGAATTTGATTGGTTGGGCAATGGGTGCCCAAACTTGGACAACCAAGGTTGCATGCTCGAGCAAGAGATGGCAATTGACTCAACTTTTGGAATCACCCAAATTTTGTTGTGTGTAAAGGGGTGTGCGCCCATCCACCCGAATGGAGCATCCTAATTGGCTCCACCCACTAATGATGGGTGGGCAGTCCTTGGTGTGTAAAGGGCCTTAAGGTGTGTTGAGACGAGGCAGATGCCATCCATGCTAGAGGGCATCAACAACTGATGTGTGACAAGAACAATCGAGCACAAACATGTCCGTGAGAAGAGAATTTGAACACAAACATGTCAGTGAACAAAAGCTTTATTCGACACCTCTCCCCGCCCAAAACCAATTGCAACCTTTGGGGGGCTACAACAACCAACCATGGGGACCATAGAAAAGCTAAAGGAGTCCACCTCGTCTGAACATCACACAAGGGCAACAATCCTGTTTGACTCTTGCCCCGTCTAAACCGAGCTTGAATCAATAGTGTTTTGCTATTTAGCTATGCCCTCTCTCCCTCTTTGCAAATGCAACTACCTAACACATCGTTAAAGAAACTCACTCAGTTTGTCCATTAGAGATCTCCGAGATTCCACACCTCCTAGAAACACAATTAACATAAAAAAAGGATCACAAGACGAGGGATTCCGAAGCCCTACACCTATGGCCAAAAGAAAGGAGGAACTAGTGAGGCTAAGCATTTTTTGGCTTCCACCTTTTGAGGTAGAGTAGTCCCCCCAATTGAGGTAGACTATTTACCCTTCATTCGAAATGTGCTCTTATCAAACCACCTCCACACATGGGGAATTCTTGGGATGAACTAAAAAACCTCTTCGTGAAATTACCTTTTATAGATGGTTAAAACAAGCGCATGGGCACTACTCCCTAGTATAGTGGTATAGCAAGAGATTTTGGATGCAAAAGAGAGATAATAATTTTCCATCTTTTCCAAGTCCCTAATTTGCAAGCCAATGGGTGCCTTTGAACCTCTTTACATCATTGAATGCACCATCTCACTATCCCCAGCACTCTATTCATATGTTGCAAGCAAAGCAAGCACATAGAATAGGCTAAGCATGGCAACCTCACATTGAAATGTCTAGTGCTCTAACAACAATCACATCTAGCAGAGCACCCAATTTTTATGTAAGCATGTAGACAAACTCTCATGAGGTCGACAATGCACTAATTCGCTACTAGCTCTCAGATTCCATCAACACTTGTTTTCCATGTGTAGCAATGTCTCACAAGCCATGTTTGTGCCAATTTCACTCGAATACCCTACCTATAAGACCTGTGAAAATAAAATGGCACCACAATTGATGAAACCACAATACATTCACTACGTGTTAAACATCTTTAATAGAACTATTCAAGTTAGTACAAATATCATAGACCAAACTTAGAAGGTCAAGCTTCACCATCCAAAAACTCACCCAAATGCATTACTATAGAGTCTACATAGTAGACTACGCAACGGGAGCACTAAATATATTCACCTAATTTTTAAAAAAAAACATAAAGTGTTCATCGGCATGGAATCAACAACCAATAAGTTAAAGGTTATGACTTGTATTATGTCAAAATTTACTGTAACAAAAACTAGCATGAATCTAAGCAGATAGGAAAAATATTTACATTTCAAAACCACCTCGAAAAGAGGACTTCAATATCAGAAATAAAGTGCCTTTAACTAAATCTTAAACCAACCAAAAAATCAAAGCTCCCCTCTCCCCCAACTCATTCCTAATTAGCAAAGGGCAAATTACTCATGGCACTTGGAACAAACACACAGGCTCTCCCAAGCCCAATCATTTGTGTGACATCAGAGAAAGCCTTCTCAAGAACCATGGGATCTTCTTCCACCTCAACCACAAAGTTGAACAACACCTTATGAGCCATAGTAAGCTCGTGAGAAGAAGTATTAGAACTAGTTGCACACATGCCAACCACATCAAAAGCACCGGTATTATCACTATTATTACCTTCTCACTATTATCAACCACAACGTTGAACAACACCTTATAATAAGCACCTTATCACTATTATCAACCACAAAGTTGAACAACACCTTACAATAAGCACTTGAGCACAAGTAGAACAACCAATTGCACACACAACAACCACAACACAAGCACCTTCTCAATAACCATGCAATCTTTCGCCTCACGCACAAAGATGAACAACACCTTGTGAGCCATAATAAGCACCTGAGGAGAAGTAGAAGAACCAATTGCACACCACAACACAAGAACCACTATTGTCACTTGAGACACTTGCACAACGTAGAAAAACATGGCACTACAACCAAACATATTAAATCACATAAAACCACTAACACAAAATATACTAAGTATGAAATATTCGCACCAATGGAAGCCATAACACATGGTCTACACCCATGTATATAATTTGTAGCTTTTGTATAAAGGGGCTAGTGGGTAGGACATATAAGGTTCCCTAAGGGACTTGGGTCATGTGTGAATAATCCTTATGGGCTTAGCGCAACACGCATTTAGGGTTTAGTATATATTGTTTCATGCTCATTGTGAATACATGAAGCTATACATCCATGTGTGCTGCCACCATAGTTCAACATGGTATCATGGCTAATTATTCAACTAATTGTGTTGGATCTAAGGGAGACTAGGTGTTGCTTCCCATTCCATTAATGTGTGAATGTACTCAAATTCCTTGTTTACAAGTTTATCTTGTGAGAGAGAGCATTTAGGTGTCGCCTCCCCACCAATCTTCCTCTAATTTTCAATTCAAGTGTTTTACCTTTTAGCTTCCCTTATTTCCTTTCCACTCTAGTTTACCAACTGTTTCCAATTTGAGATTCTATGACAGTTTTGGACTATGTGAGAGGAGGCTCTATCATATTCTCCACGTTTTTAGATCCTTGTAAAATGTGTGTATTCTTATGTGGGACTTTTGAGAAGGGTAAGTCTGGATCCAAAGAGGAGTAAAAGAGACCTCACTTGTTCTCCATAGAGAGGCAAGATGACAACCTTCCTTGTGGTGGTTGCCTACCTTGAACTTGAGCTACAAGAAGCCAGCTTGAGAGGAGACCATGAGTTTGTTGAGTGACAGTAAGTCCTAGAAAAGGGCTTGTAGAACTATGTCAACAAGTGGCCATTTAGGTGCATCAAGTCTTAAAGAAGAACTGAGAATGCCTCATCCAAGGCAACCCTAAGTTGGCTCACAGCAAAGATAATACCTTCACATGGTACATGGTATTCATAATGCAAATCAAGCCAACTTAAGCAAATAACCTTAAATAGCAACAAGCTCTAGATAAAGCTTGCCTGCAAACGAAATAGCCCATCTAAAGTAATAAACACCCAGTTGAGGCTTGTAAAGGCCAAAGAGCTGAACAACAAAAGACCATGGCAAAAAAGAAGTGCAAGGTCCTCCCACTCCTCCTTCGTCTATTTGTGAACTCTACCTCTCCTCTTTCTTTCCCTTCCTTTCCACCTGCTTTGCTCAACCCAAGAGCATCCTGCTCATGGGACAATAATCATGTGATGCACTTCCCCATCCTCATCACATTCCTTTCCACCTTTCCTCCCTTTCCATCTTTGCCTTGTTGATTCTCAGCTCCCCCTTCAAGCTATGGAAGGTATAGTATGGCACATCCTCCCATATATGGTTGCCAGGTCCCTTGGGCTTGGGTCCAGTGCTCAACCTTCTCAACGGTCTGTTCCACTGATAGTATATCCAAACATCGACTAAATGCAAGGTGTTATAGGCTACCAAATGATAGCCAGATTATGCCTTTCCTCTCCCGCCATTTGGGTTTTTTGATAGCTTGGGCACTTCCTTTCCCCCCCTTCTTTCCCTCGACTCCTTCCTTCCCTCCCTTCCATCCTCTTCCCTGCCTTTTTTGCCCTCTCTCTCTCTCTCTCTCTCTCTCTCTCTCTCTCTCTCTCTCTCTCTCTCTCCCCCATTGGTTTTCCCTTCCCACTCGCACTTCCTCCTTCTCCTCCTCCCTTCTCCTTTCTCTTCTACTCGTGTTCACTTGCGCTTCTCCTCCTCTCCTCTCCTCTCTCTCTCTCTCTCTCTCTCTCTCTCTCTCTCTCTCTCCCCCCATTGGTTTTCCCTTCCCACTCGCGCTTCCCCTCTTCTCCTCCTCCCTTCTCCTTTCTCTCCTACCCGTGCTCTCTCTCTCTCTCTCTCTCTCTCTCTCCCATTGGTTTTCCCTTCCCACTTGCGCTTCCCCTCTTCTCCTCCTCCCTTCTCCTTTCTCTCCTCCCTTCTCCTTTCTTCTCCTCCTCTCTCTCTCTCTCTCTCTCTCTCTCTCTCTCTCTCCCCCCCATTGGTTTTCCCATCCTACTCGTGCTTCCCCTCTTCTCCTCCTCCCTTCTCCTTTCTCTTCTCCTTCCTTCTCCTTTCTTCTCCTCCTCCCTTCTCCTCTCTCTCTCTCTCTCTCTCTCTCTCTCTCTCTCTCTCTCTCTCTCTCTCTCTCTCTCTCTCTCTCTCTCCCCCCATTGGTTTTCCCTTCCCACTCGTGCTTCCCCTCTTCTCCTCCTCCTTTCTCCTTTCTCTCCTCCTCCCTTGTTCACTTCCCATTCCCGTTTCTGCACCCATTCTTGCCTTTCTTGATCTCTCTCTCCCGTTCCCTTTTCTCCTTCCCTTATCTTTTCCTTGCCCTTCCTCTCCCCTTCCTTTTCTCCTTCCCTTTCCTTTTTTCTACCCTCCCTATCCCCTTCCTTTTCTCTTTCCTTTTCCTTTTTCCCACCCCCTCTTTTCCCATCTTTCATCCTTTTCATTTCTCTCCCCATACCTTGCCCCTTCTCTCCTTCTTTTCCTCTCTCCCTACCTTACCCTTTCGACCCCTTCTTTTCCTATCTTAGTGGAGTAGATTGCACCTTAGCAAATAAGGGATCCTGTTGAATCTAGGCAAGGGGGCTTCAATGGTAACCTCATCAACTCCCATCTTTTATAAGTTATCACATCACACTCTCACTAGAGGGTAAAAGTAGGTTGAGAATGCAGTACATGAGCTTAATGATAGAGCAATCATTGGGCCTTTGGTTGGGCTTGAATGGTACCTTTTATAAGGTATCGCATCACACTTTCACCAAAGGGCAAGAGGTAGTATGAGAATGCAGTACGTGGGCTTAACTATAGAGCAATCATTGGGCCTATGGTTGGTCTTACCCCACCAGACAATAGGGCTAAGAATGTTATAAGTGAGCCTCACCCTATAAGGGAATCACATCAATGAGGTGATGATATATGGATGCAGTGTCTTCATGATCCACATGTCCAATTCACAGCTCACCCATCCATCTTGGACCATACTTGGTTTTCTTCATATGTTGGTAACATGGTTTCATAATGGATGATGTGGGGATACATCATTAGATCTCAAGGTATAGGGTGACCTTGAGATTCTTCTATATGCAATAACAATACTTGTGAGTTCCCTCCTTGATTACTAGTGCTATCATTCTAGACCCCTTCAAGGCAACAACACCAATTCTTATGGATGATCGGATTGGGTGCCAAAGGTCTATCTTGTGCTCATGATCCCCTCCATCGCATCATTGTAGGGACAAGGCCTTGCCATCTACCCAAGGTTTTCCCAAGGTTTGTTGGTTGCCAAGGAGCAAGGTGGGGTAGTAATCTGGTGTCATCATAGTAGTAGGATCCTACCTAGCATCCTCCCCCTCAGCTCCCACTGCTATTGCAAGGCTCGCCTTCATAGGTCCTTATGTAGGCTTTGGCGCCAATCCAAACAATGTGTAAAGAAAAATTCAAAAAGGAGAGTCGAAAGAAAGAGGAAAACAGAGACAACCATGGAGATGTCTCCCCTATACATACAAGGTAGGGAGTACGGGGAGACCTTTGCAAGGGACTCCACACTGCCTATGAGAGGACCAAACACTAGACCTCATATTGTCATAGACCCCAACCCTAGCCCCCAAATGTCAAGGTGGAAACCTACTCCTTGATAGAGCCCGTAGTTCTTCCACCAATGGGCTCGATAGATTTGTTAGTCCCTCCCCCTCCCCCTCCCCCCCCTTCCATTTTCCTACACCCCCTAGTCCAACACCCCCCCTTACCTCCCTCTCCTCCAACTCCCTCTAGTGTGCCAGCCCCTTTCTACCCTCCTCCTTCCATAGCTCGTTCACCTTCACCTACCTCTCTTCCAGCCCTTCTCCCACTTTACACTTGGTTTTGAACTTCTTGTCCTTGTGAAGGCTCCACTCTCTCTCACCCCCACCCTTGGAGGTTCCCTTGCCTCCACTCCCTCCTAGCCCTCCCTTCTACCAATTACCACCCTGCCCCCTAGATTGCTAATCCTTCTAACACCTCATGTTCTCTATACAACATATGTTTTTCTACTTTCTCCTAGGTGGTGGTTGTAAGATATGATCCCCAGTGGTAGGTTGGAGTAGTGGAATTTGCATATCTATCGGATAGTCCATGTCCTTAGAGGTCTTCAAAAAGGGGGAGCTTATCATGGCTATGCAAAGTGGATGGGCATATCTAGCTCAGGATCCTCAATGTTTATGCACCAGCATGGCGATAGCTCACTGATTATCGACATAATGTGGATTTGTGGATTGTTGGAGGGGATTTCAACAATCTAGAGTTTGAGGAGAACAAGCTATGAGCATCTTCCTTCTCACCATGCTCGCAGCAAAGAGAGGCATGTGGGAGTAGTTCATTTTCTCTATTCATGGTAAGATGCTTGGCAAGAGCCTTAGCTCACCAGATCCAAGGTGGCCTTTGGCTCTCCTTCAGCCACCAACAACACTGTGACAAGCTCTTGGAGAGACTAATTGGTTTTACATAGGGATCTATACAAAGGGGGTTCCTTAGACATTTTACTAGGCATGATGATGTCTAATTACTCTCCCATTGCCCTCCATTTGGAGCAGCCATGTCAGGGGGCTCGTATGTGAAAATCCCAAATGCTTTTCATGAGGAGGAGGAGCTATAGCAAAATATTGCATAGTATTAGCTCATAGAGGATGCTTGATCATAATATATTGGGATTTTTGGACAACAAAGGGCATTTAGAGGAGCATGCAATGTTGTAGGGCCAATCCATAAGTGTAGGTAGGTACTTGAAGAGAGAGAGAGAGAGAGAGAGCGAGACCCCTCAAGCAAGATCTGGCATCCATAGAGAGGTCAATGAAGTAGGATCTAGACTCCCATTAGCTTGCAAATAGATATGAGTGCACCTTATCGAGATTGTAGAAGACTAAGTCTCAAAGTACTCGCACAATTCCTTTTAGGTATGTTGGGTACAACAAGATGACTATAGGTCCACATAGCATAAGGTGTTGAGGATCATGACTAGGGTGCACACGATCCCTAAACCCTACACATTTTCATATTAAAGGTCCATGTTCCATGGTCTTGTAGCTTTGGAGTTTTGGAGATGAGGGGGGCTAGATCCACTTTCACTCTCAATAGATCTTAGAGATTTCAATCTCCTTCAACCACTGGCTATCTTGACCAAAGGAGGAGTCTCCATAGGTGAGGGTAGTAAAGGAGGTGGTTTAAGCCCACATTCCCTTAATGGTTTCTCCACATATGATGAGGCTATTGGAGACCCTCCTAATTGATCCAAAGCTACTTGAGTCCCTCAAGCCTCTTTTGTGCAAAAATTACTAGGTTGATATAACCTCTTCCTATTGTTCCCACTTTCAAGGAGCAATTGAGCACATTGCTATGCATGGTCTTTAGGATATTTTTTACTCCGAGAAGTTGCCCCAATCTTTTGCTTGAGGATGGTTTGTTTGATGCTTAGGGGGGAGGATAGACATTTGATAGCTGCAACCCATCACTCTTTTGGATACATTATACAAGGTTGTGGCCAAGATTTTGAGCTTATGATTGTGCCCTTAGTTGCCTAACATCATCCATGACACACATATGTTTTGTTGAGGAGAGTATCCTAACCAATACCCTTATCTTTGGGGAGGCCATTGAATGGGCATGTTAATCTCTTGCAATCATAATCTTGGTTTTTGAGAAGGCCTACTATAGCATGACTTGGGCCTTCTTGGAGGGGACCATAAGGAGACTAAGCTTTTTGGAGCAGTGGGTATGTAGAATCTTGGCTCTTTATGCAAGTAGCTCCAACTAGAACTTGATTTTAGCTCTCTCTCTCTCTCTCTCTCTCTCTCTCTCTCTCTCTCTCTCTCTCTATCT
Organism: Dipteris shenzhenensis; assembly: GCF_047967505.1. Taxonomy (NCBI): domain Eukaryota; kingdom Viridiplantae; phylum Streptophyta; class Polypodiopsida; order Gleicheniales; family Dipteridaceae; genus Dipteris; species Dipteris shenzhenensis. Next base: position 45,019,256 of record NC_141619.1, on the reverse strand, counting down.
ATCTATCTATCTATCTATCTATCTCTTAGTGCAATAGGATTGCACCCTTGGCCCCTCTTTTGTTTTTTCTATGGCTAAGGCATTGGGGCAGTGCCTTAGATGATAGATTCCAGCCTAAATGGGATGTGCCTTCTGATCCAACAAGATGTGGAGCTCTTAGACTTAGAGTCACAATGGGATCTATGTGAGGGGCATAGTCTACAACTTAGAGCAGATGAGGTATCTTTTAGAGATCTCTTGCCAACAAGAATCTAGAATCAAGACTAATTGGAACATATTAGCATGGTCTTCCTCAAACATCTTGTGCCTTAAGTGCAACTTATCTACTAATAAGGAGATTTGTGTGCCTTCCTCTTCTAGTTTCTCAAGCGCATTGAAGGCTCTAGAGGATCTATTAGTTGTCTAGTAATTGAGTTGAATGGTGTCCGCTCCTTTGCTTGCCTTAAGCTGTTGCTCAAATTTTTTACTAGCATTCATGTACCAACTGTTGTGCCTCAGCAAGGTGAGGTATAAAAGTACATGCATAGTTGATATAAGGAAACAAATAGTCCTTGTAGAGACCATATGGTCCTGAAAAGAATCTCAAGATAAATTAATTAATCTAATTAATAGTATGGAATAGCGCACTCAACCAATGGAGTCTAGGTATAGGAGGGAGAAAGAAAGCAGGAGAGAAAGAGAGAGGTACAAAGAGAGAGAAAGGGAGAAAGAGAGGAGAGACCTGTCAATCAACTAGTGAACTAATATAATTTAATAAGGACAATTAATTTATTCAATTTACGTAATCAGTTAGTTATATCCACTCAAATTAGATCAAATAATCAGTTGCGGGGGCTTGAACCTTTAGCAAAAAATCGTACTTAGTGAATGAATAAGCATAGTCCCTCAGCCTTAGATTTACATTTACTGGCCATAACTTTGGGACATATAAGCCTCCACAACACAATGTGCATCCTGTAATTCCCTAGAGTGATGGACAATTCAATATGGCCATTACAAAGATTTAGAAACATGCAGCCCCATGTAAAAATAGAATGATTTAATAGGTAGGTGCATGCAAAGTTTATCCCCAAGCACCCAAAGTACATTCATAAAAGAGATACCAACAAATCCAAGGAAAATAAAGAAGGTCATCTTCATCAATAGTCATGGTGAGGTAGAAGATGGACAAATGATATTCACCCCAAAGAAAGAGCTAGTGAAAGTTGATGGAAATGAGTTGAAATTTTCATAAGAAAAGATGGAATCAAGGCATTACTTAGAAAAGGAAAAGAATTATATGGTTAGGGTCTTGTGGCAAAGAAGGTTACATGAAGGTAGCTACTATGAAATATAAAAGAAGAAGTATATGGAAATGCTGCAAAATGTCTATGATCAATAAGTGTGACAAAACCTTAGCCATAGAATGCTTCTTGACTAAATTTAAGTCAATGTGGTAACCAAATCCAAGAATTCAATCAAACAATTGAGGTTAAAGGAGCCAAGGACCCTAGCATTTCAATGAGGAACTTGTGACCATCAAAAGTAACTATGATGAAGCTAATTAAAAAGAAATAGCAGGTCGCCAAAGAGAACCCTCAACCCATGCAACAATACAATCAGTAGAGGTGCTCAAGACCTAGTAGATGTTATTGAATTAGCAATATTGGGTGAAGAAGTACTAGCAAAAAGCTTTATCCAATGTTGCTCATAAGGCCTTAGCTAAAAGGAGCAATGGGGTAAGAAAACCCTGATGATTGAAGTAGATTATATAGAAACACAAAAAAATACCCAAAAACATTGAAATCACTCTTGCCTATCTTGAAACCGTTTGCTTAGCCTCAAGACCTTTGATCAATCACTCCAAAACAAGATATTGCACATTAGTGGTAGATGATCAACATCTTCTAGCAAGTGTAAGGGATGCTTACTCCAAAAGTTTAAAGTTTTCAAGCTATTAGGTCCCTGGGCCCTATTAGGCATTCCTATAGGATTTGAAGTGTCAATGAAAGACAAATGGGTTTGGTTTTTAGAAAGGTTTAGGATAAACTTGCAAGGTGGAAAAGCTACCAAGAAAATTTAGCAAGGACGAATATGGTCCTCAATCATTGTACTTATTTTTTTTCCAGACCATATGAGCAGCTTCCAATAGGAGCTATTGATGAAAGTACAAAGGCAAAAAGCAGGTTGCCAACCATAGGAAAGCCACCTGTTTTTGGATCTTACAGCTCACTACCTAGAGAGATTCCAAAACCGGAGCTAGCAACCAAGATGTTGTTCTATACATCCAGCGAATACCCCTCACGGAAAGGGTGTAGAAGATTCATGTTGGCCACCACTGGCAGAAGCGCTCTCGTCTTTTGGTGGTTACTCTCGAACCTAGAGGATCACGTTCCAAAATGGCATGCAAAGTGAAGATTATATCATGCAAGATGACTACTAGGGTAGCTGTCGAAGAAATCGGCTGGCCTCTCATGACCTAGCTACACTGAGCAACCCAAATGTTCCAAGCAATAATGTTGGATACTATCTTCCACACACTGTCCTTGGTGGGCATGAACGGGAGGGGTGCGATGCATCATGGATCTATATTCGGGAGACCTATAGTCCATGTATCATGTATGCCAGTGAGTTAGGATCAATCAAGAAGGCCCGTCTGCCCTCCATGAGGCAAGCCACCATCCCCCAAGCGAAGTGTGCTAGCCACAATCTTGCGGGATGCCAACCATATCTGTTGTGCAGCCTAGCAGCCCCACAAGCAATGGGGGATTTTCTCCAAAACCCTTCTACGCAACCAATGCATCTGCCATCTACCTGCATCTACTCCAACTAGGGGCCAATGGGCAGACCCGCATGAGCTAGCAACTAGAAGAAATAGGAAATCATGCACAGGCACAAGCTCATCCAAAGGTGAGACTGGAAATTATCTCTCTTGGGATGTCCTGCTCTAGCCAATGACATTCCCTCGAGGGGATACATGCTGCTACCTCAAGTTCTAGGTGCTGCCTGATACAAGTCTTGTAGGAGACCTCCTCCACCCAGTCCAATTGCCCTATGTGGGCTGGCCAGAACCACTCTCCTGGATCCCACTGAATATTGCATAAGGGTCTGCCCTCCAAATCTATAGGTGCCACATTGCTCCCTCCAGGGTCGATAAGATTATGGTGGGATCAATTGACCACGTCCTGCCCAGGCAGCCCACTATCCTGACCCTCTGCCACCACTCTACATCCTCCAAGTCCACCACTCACTCATCCTCTACCTTTGTCTCTGCTTGCAAAATGAGCCTCCAAGTCCCACCCTATAAATTGAGACTGATAGGATTCGAGGGTCTCACAAAAGAAGTGTGGTACCCCTATCCACAAGAATGTCCTAGCTAGTGATGAAGGGTCCAAGGACTCCGTAATTTGTCCCACCATGAATCCAGATCACCGCCTCGATCTCCATCGTCCTTGTACCTACCCCTTGGAGGTGAGAAAGGGCCTGCCTACGGGCCTCTATCTCTTTGGAAAGTTGCTGCCAGGCCCAAAAGGATCTAGTTGATCTCCCTCTCTAGACTAGCCGTCCACATAGAAAGATGTATCATTGCAAAATCAGAGTCTAGGAGCTCCTCCTGTTGGATCAGAAGCCTCATCCCCGTAAGGCCAAGTGCCCGAGAGTGCAAAAAGTAACCGAGGGCCTTCACTTACGAAAAAAATAAATAGGGGGCCAAAGGATAGCCATGTCTCACTGAATGGGAAAGAGGAAAGGCCTCTCCTATGTGTCCCCCAATAATCACCTAGCTAGAGCTACCCACATAAAGAGTTGAAACCCCTCTAATCCACCTCTCTCAGAAGCCAAGTCTTTGCATGGTACCCTCCAAAAAAGATGACTCCACTCTGTCGTATGCCTTCTTGAAATCAAAGGAAGAATGGTGAGAGGCTGCGACTCCTCCCTGGACCAGTCCATTGCCTCCAAAAAGTGAAGAGCTATCCAAGATGCTACGCTCCTAGACAACAAAGCCTGTCTGCATCTCAGGCATGGTGTCTATATAGTGGGGATGCTCAAGACCTTGGCCAAGATCTTCTAAGCAGTATCAAGAAGGGTGATCGGCCTCCACCAGTGGATGTCAACCTATCGTCACCCTTGGAAATCAGGCATATCCATCCTCTGGTTAAGGAATGTGGGAGGGAACCAAAGTCAAAGATCTCCTGGCAGGCTAAGTTGAGTGGGGTGGAAATATACTCCTAGAAGCATCGAAAGAAGCTCTCGGAGTCAGGCCATCCTCTCCAGGGCACTTTGGGGCTAGAAGAGCCTATAGGGCCTCCCAAAGCTCCTCATCAGTAAAGGGTGCCTCCCACAGTCTGCTAAGACTCTGCATAATAGCTGAGGGGACCTGCTCCCATACCGCCTCTCTAACCAAAATAGTGGTGGGCAAAACCTCCTTTGACTAAAAGAGCTGTCGGTAGAATACCATGGTCATATCGAGGATCTCCTACAACTTCTAGGTAGATAAACGTCCATTCCAAGAGGTGGGCTCTTCATTTAGGAGTCTAGCTTGACAAAGTGGGCTGGGTGCCATGACCCATAAAAGCCTTGGCATTGTTAGATATGCTCAATGCCCCACCCTCTTGGTAACCACCAGTGGTCCAAGATGCTCAAGTTGTAAAGCCCCCATATAAGGAGAAGCCATGTGTGAGCCCAGGACACTGGATGGTGGATCTTGACTTGCATGTTAAATGAGGTCTATCAATGAGACCGTTGATGGTAGAAAGGTGATTGTGTGGGAGCCCCTTATTCTTGTTGGGGCCTGGGGGCCAGCTGGACCCTAGCTGGGGGGTCCCAAGGGGGCTAGCGGCCCCCCTGGTGGGGGTTCGGGGGTAAGAGCCCTTGAGGCGATGGTATAGGGAATATTCCATGGATGACTAGTCAGTTCCACTGACTAGGTTGACTGGTCACCTCCACCGATTAGGTTGACTAGTCGATTCCACCAACTATGTTGATCCGACTACCGCCCTCATAGCTATAAAGAGGCGACCTCCCTAGTCCATTGTATCAGATCAGATCTTCTAGCTAGTACCTCTTCACCTAGTATGTGTCTAGATCGCCATCTAAGCTCCATTGTGGGAGCACACGGGTGGGGACGGAGCCATCATCTGTACTACTTCAGTATTGAAGGAAAATTTTGTTCATCTCCAATTTGCTGTGTACTCTCTATTCTTTTCCTGCTCCACTGCGTCGTGTAATTTAACATGGTAATCAAAGCCCAGGCGGCTCTAAGAATCAAAGAGTAGAAGAGAGGCGAGGGCTTCAATAGCATACAGAGTGATGGCAACAAAAAGCGGCTTGAGTTCAGTAGCTACAGCTGCGCCAGCTGCACCAACAATCTAGGCGTTGAGGATTCGCCCACCAGCCTTTACTGAAGGCAAGCTAGATGGTACGAACTACACTCTATGGAAGTTTAAAATTATTGCTATTCTGGATTCATATAAGCTTCTGGAGATAGTATTGGGGACTGACCCAGAACCATAAGGAAACCCCGACCCAGCAAATCCGAGGAGTATGATACCTCCTGATGCCAACCTTCTACGAGCTTGGAAATGCAAGAACGTAGATGCTTTGTGTGCCCTGGTTACAAGTACTACTGATAGTGTTTTGACCTTGATTCAGCATACTCTAAGGCAACTGTGGTTTGGAACATATTGAAGAGTCAGTATGAGACGCGAAATCAGATAAGGATCTAGAACCTGGAGAATCAGCTAGTAGCTGAGAAGTTTAATGTAGGAGAGACAGTGGAGGCGTTCATAACCCGAATAAAAAATCTACATGACTAGATGGTTGGTGCTGGGATACAAAAGACTAGCAAAGAGCTAGCTCGGCGGTGTCTCCGGATATGTCCACCAAGGTTTGATGGACTGGTAATAGCGCTTAACACTCAGGTGAGACCCCAACCATTGTCATTTGAGGAGTTCTGTGCTTTACTTATGGAGGAGGAATTGAGGCTTAGAGCTCGAGATGGAGGCGGCAATGGGGATGATGCGTTCTTTGCCACTACAAAAGGCAAAGGTGGTTCCTCCACCAAAGGTGAGTCCTCTATTCGTGGTGACAAAAAGAAGAAGGGCAACAAGAAGAAGTTTCGGGGAGAATGCTTCTCCTGCAAGAAGAAGGACCATGTGATTGCAGATTGCTGGGTTAAGAAAGCAGATGAAAAGAATGGCACCCTGAAGAAGACAGATAAGGGGAAAGAGATAGCTAACATAGTGGAAGCAGAGTTGGATCTATTTATGGCCATTGAGGAAGAGTGTTCCTTAGTTCAAGAAGCATCAACCACTAATTCATGGGTGTTGGATTGTGGTGCCTCCCATCACATGACCTGCAAGAAGGGTGTATATTGTTCCATGCAGCCTCTACAAGAACCCATCACCATGACGGTTGGAAATAATGCAAAATGCCATGTTGATGGTACAGGTACGATTTCATTTGTTTTTGTAAATGGAGATGTTAAGAAACTATCTAATGTGCTGTATGTTCCACAAATCAAGAGAAATTTGCTATCAGTTGCTTCCATAACTGACCTTGACCATGAGGTGAGGTTCAATAAGACAAGAGCAAAAATTATGAATTGTGCTGGCAATCTTGTTGGCACAGGAGTAAGGAGGAACAACCTGTATGAGCTAAGTGCTCTTACAGCCACCACTGGAGTGGGCACAAGCAGACTTTGACACAAATAATTCGGCCACATCAGATTTGCAGTGTTGAACGAGATGCAGAAGCAATGCTCACTTACCTGCAGTAGCAAAAATCAAAGAACCGTGTGAAGCTTGCATGATGATGGGCAAGCAATAGAGAAAGGCGTTCCCACAAGAAAGCAAGGATAGAGCAAACACTCCTCTAGAGTAGGTGCATGTTGACTTGTGCGGTAAGATGCCTACACAGGCCTTGGGGGGATCTTCCTATTTTTTATTGATTGTCGACAACTATAGGAAGATGTGGGTGTACTTTCTTCGCAAAAAGGCTCAAGCTTTTGGTAAATTGAAAGAATGGCTACAGCTTGTTGAAAATGAAACAGGGAGAAAAGTGAAGAAAATCAGATCGGATGGTGGTGGTGAGTTTGTTTCTACAGAGTTTCAAGATCTTCGCAAGAGCAAAGGGATCAAGTGACAAACGACAACACCACATATGCCTCAGCAAAATTTGGTTGTTGAATGTCAAATGCAGACCACCGTGGAGGTGAGGAGGTGTATGTTGAAAGGTGCTGGACTGCCAAACCACTTTTGGGCTGAGGCTATTAATGATGTGGTTTACATCCTTAATCGCAACTATACAAAGGCACTCAAAGGTAAAACACCACATGAGGCTTACAGCTACAACCAAAAAGCACCAAATGTATCCTCTTAGGCTATTGTGATGAGAAGAAAGCCTATAAGTTGTATGACTGAGAGGCAAAGAAGATCATAGCGAGCCCTGATGTGGTGTTTAGGGAGTAGCCACATGCAATGGAGGCAGAGAAGAGCTCTTCCACTTTATCATCAAGTGAAGAGGTAATTCACTATGGACCTGTCCAGGAGCTATAAAGGAGGAGGAATATCAGATGATGAAGGTATAAGTCACCAACCTATTGTTACACCACCGGAAAAGCCATTGCCGCGATGGGTAAGGCAGCTCTACGACCATGATAACCAGATGCCTATGTCTATTGAGCAGCATGCAGATGGACCAAGGCGGTCTTAGAGAATCAAGGAGCAAAGGAGGGCTTCTGCTCACATAGTCAATATGGCCTTGATGGCTGAGATTATTGCAGAAGTAAAGGAGCCTGCGAGTTTGGAGGAAGCACTTGCAGACCGAGATTGAAAAAATGCTATGCAAGTAGAATATGACAGCATCATGAAGAATGAAACTTGGGAGTTGGTAGATCGACCAGCTAACAGAAAGGTTATTGGCACCAAGTGGGTTTGGAAGTAAAGTACAAGGCCGATGGGACTTTGGAAAAGTACAAAGCCAGATTGGTTGCACAAGGATTTTCGCAAGTTGAAGGGTTTGATTTTCAGGAATCTTTTGCTCCGACTGCCAGAATGACCACTATTCGCATAATACTATCGGTGGATGCTCATAAAAAGTGGCCAGTTTATCAAATGGATGTTAAATCAACATTCTTGAATGGTGACCTCAAGGAGGAGGTGTACGTGGCTCATCCACCTGGGTTTAAGGCCCCCATTTTGAGAACAAGGTATGTAAGTTGAAGAAGGCTCTGTACGGGCTGAAACAGGCCCCAAGAGCATGGTACCAACGGATAGACAAATCCTTTCACAAATTAAACTTCTAAAGATGTGCCTCAGATGCTAACTTGTATGTGTATAGGAAAGGTGGAAAATCTGCTAATTGTTCTATATGTGGATGATCTCCCTATTACAGGTGACTATGAAGACATGATCCAGCAAACTAGAAAGGCATTGAGCATAGAGTTTGAGATGACAAACTTACGCTTGATGCACTACTATTTGGGGGTTGAAGTTTGGCAAGAGCCAGGCAAGATCTTCATCTCTAAGCAGAAATATGCAAGGGAGATCTTGAAGGCATTTGGTATGTCCGAGTGCAAGGAGATAGCTACACCTATGGAGGTAAATATGAGGCTGTCTAGGGAGGATGCCTCACCACCAGCAGACATCGGGAGGTATAGGAAGTTGGTCGGCAGTCTCATCTATCTGTGCAACACCAGACCAAACATCAGTTTTGCTATTGGCATTTTGAGTAGGTTCTCCAATAAGCCCTGGGAGAACCATTGGAATGCAGGGATGCGGGTGCTCAGGTATGTGAAGGGCACTCTTGATTATGGCATCACTTATGGTATGGGCACTTCCTTGGCTGGTCATTGTTACTCAGATTGAGCTGGAGATGTTGATTCCAGGAAATCAGTTTCTAGATATTGTTTCTCTTTAGGTTCATGTATTTTCTATTGGATCAGTAAGAAACAACCAATAGTGGCATTGTCTTCTACCAAGGCTGAGTACAAGGCAGCATGTTTTGCTGCTTGTGAAGCAGTGTGGCTGAGGAGGATCTTATGGCACATGGGAGTGCAAGAGGATGAGGCAACTGTGCTGAGGTGCGACAATCAAAGTTGCATGGCCATTGCTAAAAATCTAGTACTTCATGCGTGCATAGAACATATAGAGATTCAGTATCACTATGTGCATGATTTGATTAAGGACGGGATAGTGGAATTGGTCTACTGTCCAACAGAGCAAAATGGAGCAGATATCTTCACCAAGGCACTTGAGAAGGATCAAGGTCATCTTCAGAGACTTGGCATTGGGCCGAGCAGGTAGTTCACCTACGGGTGGACATTGAGGGGGGGTGTTAGATATGCTCAATGCCCCACCCTCCTGGTAACCACCAGTGGTCCAAGGTGCTTAAGTTGTAAGGCCCCCATATGAGGAGAAGCCATGTGTGAGCTCGAGACACTGGATGGATCCTGACTTGGATCCTGACTTGCATGTCAGATGAGGTCTATCAAACAATGAGACCGTTGATGGTAGAAAGGTGATTATGCGGGAGCCCCTTACTCTTGCTGGGGCATGGGGGCTAGCTGGACCACATGCGACAATATAGGGAATATTCCCTGAATATTCCATGGATGACTAGTCGATTCCACCGACTAGGTTGACTGGTCGGCTCCACCGACTAGGTTGGCTGGTCAGTTCCATCGACTATGTTGATCTAACTACCGCCCTCATAGCTATAAAGAGGTGACCTCCCCAGTCCATTGAATTAGATCAATTCAGATCAGATCTGGTCTTCCAGCTAGTAGCTCTTCACCTAGTATCTGTCTAGATCACCATCTAAGCTCCACTGTGGGAGCGCACGGGTGGACGGAGCCATCATTTGTACTACTTTTGTTCATCTCCAATTTGTTGTGTACTCTCTATTCTTTGTTCAGTTTTTGTTCCACTGCGCCGTGTAATTTAATAGGCATTTCTCTTGTTCTGGTCTCTAAGGGGAATTTTATCATCTTCAAAGTCCCCTACTACATACTATTTTGAGGGGAATTTGATCGTCTTTAAAGTGGGCTGGCTGCCATGACCTATAAAAGCCTTTGCATTTCTCTTGTTCTAGTCCCTAAGGGGAAATTGATCCATCTTCAAAGTCCCCTGCTACACATTAATCCTTAATCTATCCACCACAATCATGGAGCACCACGTCGAACACTTCATGATGCCAGGTCATTGGCCCAGGTTTTCTATTTTACATGATACCATTCCTTTTTTCCAATGGCTATAGTGGTGAGAGCTCGTAGGATTGTCATCAACTACTAGTAGGATACACCTCATGTGCTAGGTCCTATCTTTCCCACTTTTGAGATGGGAATAGCATGTGTTCAATATTGCCATCCACCCTCATCACTCTCTCCAATCCGAGCTTGAGATTCCCCTCCTTAGTGATGGATGTTGGAGGGTCTTGGTGCAAATGGCCTTCATAGCCCCTTGAAAAATGATTTCGTAAGCGTGTTCATTACGTGCATAAATGCCCGTTACTTGACTAAGCACCTGATTAAGCGTCGTGGTTCATTTGTCTTGAATAATGGTTAATTGCCATCTGTACATATATTTAAGGCTTTGCTATTAGCAAGAATATCGAGAATAGCATGTCATCTACAATTGAGATACCTCTTGTGCAAGGCAATGTCTCTGATATTTAGATGAGAACATCCGATGATCAATAGTGACATACCATCTCCCTTGATCATTTATTGGTGGGCTTTATGTATGCAACTCAATGACCATTTTTATATGTACATTTAGTGTTACTCCTCTTACGGCCTAATCTCAATGTTGGTTACTATGTCTCCATAGATTTAAGTCTCTTCTAGTGACCTAACAAGGATGTATGGAATGGCATGCCTTCAACAATAGAGATACCTCATACTTCAAGGCAATGTCTTTCCTACTATTGAGATGAGAATAGCACATGATAAATAGTGATATGCCATTTCTCTTTATGATGTACAAGTGGGCTTTATGTATGCAACCTAACACCCACAACGACAATTTTTAAAGGTATAGCCTAATCTCAATCCATTCTTTTCACTTCTTCATATGGCAAGGTTGTGTGGAAACAACATTCTTCGAGGAACCATGTGCATAGCAACTCACATAGTAGCTTAAAGCTACAATTTTGATGCAAAATCAATGCTTGGTTTATTCAACACATGACACTAGTGTTGTCTAGGCACAGCATTGTATCATTTTCTAACACTTGGAAAACAAAAAGGGAGATTTTGTTGCATGCTAGTTCCAACCTAAGAGTAGAGCATATGCTTAATATGATTCATAAATATGACACTAGTGTTGTCTAGGCATAGCATTGTATCATTTTCTAACACTTAGAAAACAAAAAGGGAGGTTTTGTTGCATGCTAGTTCCAACCTAAGAGCAGAGCATATGCTTAATATGCCTAATCTCAATCCATTCTTTTCACTTCTTCATATGGTAGGGTTGTGTGGAAACAAGGTTCTTTGAGGGACCATGTGCTCAGCAACTTAAAAGCTACAATTTTGATGCAAAATCACATGCTTGGTTTATTCAACAAATGACACTAGTGTTGTCTAGGCATAGCATTGTATCATTTTCTAACACTTAGAAAAAAAAAAGGGAGATTTTGTTGCATGCTAGTTCCAACTAAGAGTAGAGCATATGCTTAATATGATTCATAAATATTTCATAATAAGAATGTCCATTATGTATTTGTAATCAAACACTTGTATTCACAAGGAGCTGATCATCCTAGCCAATGCTAGTGCACTAGATTAGAATCACAAAATGGAAGCTAGATTCGATAGCTTCACCCACAAAATAAGGATCTATTCTTTAATGTCCACAACAATTATACCTACATGATTGGAGACCTTATTTAGTCATATGTACACAAAAACTATTTTGTAAAATCAATGTAAATAGAAGCATAAGGTATGTATTTGTTAAAAAGAAAAAATCTTGACATGCATTAAAAGATTAGTGATTGTGCATATATAAATTTGCATATAACATCTTTCCTAGTATATAAAGGAGAGTAAACTATGCATTTAAGCTTGAACTTTTCTTGATTGCATATTATATGAAGTCTTAAGGGAATGAGCTCTAATATTAAGTGTTTCATACAAGAAGATGCAAACTCTTGTGTGAGTCTCTACACTTGCAACTTGCACACACCACCCATGGGAAAGTATGCATGTGCACGTGCAAAAAGGTATTCAAGCATGCATGCATACACACACACACACGCGCGCGCACACACACACACACACACACACACACACACACACACACACACACACACATATAGATAGATAGATAGAGAGAGAGAGAGAGAGAGAGAGAGAGAGAGAGAGAGAGAGATGGTTTGGAAGGGGGAGGAAACAATATGTAGGACTTTGCAATTTATTGGAACTTAAGTGCTATCATACCAATGAGTGGAGTGCACCTCATCTAAGGTTTTTACAAGGAGTGAGACCTATAATGGTATGGTATTTGTATGATGTTTGGAGGAGTAACACTTTCTTTACTTTTTATGCTTAAGGAGGCTACAAAGTGAAAGGCATCATAAGAGTTTATTACTCTAATATTTCATGGTGCTTGGCAAATCTTCTTTAAGCTGCATGTAATAATTGTGATATAACCCTTGAATAAATGGGTAACTAAATGTAGCATGTCCCTTTCTCAAAGTCGAGAAGCTTCGTAATGTAGCACTTGTTGCTACAAGGCATTCACATTTTATTCCAACGTTTGTTTAGAAGTTTGGTGATGATGGTTTTGAACCAAGTAGGTGAGAGAATGCACCATGAGGATCTTTGTAGATACTTTTGACATTTTGAATGGTGGCATGAAGGCGACCCACAGTGCACAAGGTAGGAATTTTTTTGAATAGTATGCGGCGATCTATAGCAATGCTTGATATTCTCTGACAATGTTTGTGCCAATTACTTACAAGTTGCTTTTGTGGCCCTCCTTTTGTAAGGCTAGCTTAAATGAGGAATGTTGGATATTCTTTAACAATGTTCGTGCCAATTAGTTACAAGTTCTTTTTGTGGCCCTCCTTTTGTAAGGATATGTTTAAAGCACATTACTTGAAGTGTATAGGAGAAAAGAGGGGCACACTTCTTTGATGGATGAGGATCAATGTCAAAAGAAGGAGGAAGAGGAGATTGGTTACAAGGTGAAAATAGAACAACCATATGAAAAGTATGTTGGGAGGCCGATTGAGGTAGTGACTCTTGGATACATGCCAAGGGAACTACTGTAATGAGGGAACAAGTGGCATGTATGGTGAAAAGGAGCTTTGCACGAAGAGAAGGAGCATGGAGTTTGTTCTTTTATTTTCATTTTGTTTCACTTATTTATACATGACCCACATGGGGTATCTTTGCCTATGTGTTGATATTATGGGAATGTAGGCCCCCTTGGGCATAAGGTAAGCCACTTTCCCCCTCTCGTACGCATTACCCACATGGGGTAGTTTGCCTATGTGTTGACATTTTGTTAATGTACACCACTTGAGCATAAGGTAAACTACTTTCCCCTTCCCCTACACCATCCAAAAAGGTAAGCCAATTTCCCCCTCCCGTACGCATTACCCTCATGGGGTACTTTGCCTTTGTGTTGATATTTTGTTAATGTACGCCCCTTGAGCATAAGGTAAACTACTTTCCCCTTCCCAAACACCATCCAGAAAAGAAATAGTTTGGACTCTTGATGGGCGGTACTATGAGAATTTCAATAGACAACACGAGCATTAGTTTGGAGATCAATGCCTTATATGGGTCCTTGAATTGCACGAAAATGAAAAGTGTATCAATCAATTGAGGAGAGAGGTGAAAATGAGGTGGAAATGAAGCACAAAATTTGTTGTGGCGAGGTTACAAAGAACAGGATGTGGGATGAGGAATTGGTAGGGAGGAATTGGTAGGGGAGTAACAGGGGAGAGGGAGTAGGAGGAGAAAGATACTAGTAAAGACACATTGCAACAAGGGTGGAAGGAATTGTAACCGAAGTCTGGAGGATGGTAGAAGGTGTGTTTCGAAGGTCGAAGCTTCTTTACAAGATCATGGTGGAGATTATCTATGATGGGTGACACCTTTGGACTTCCATCAATGCTCATGGCGTATTGGCTTATGGGAGGTTTGCCATTGCCTAATTTTTTGGCAAAAAATTCCTCACATGGGTAAAATATCGACTGTAGTATTTCAAGTCATGGAGAATCTTAGGGATCTTGGATGGATCCTAGGGGGTTTAAGGACTTGTTGGTACCTCCCTTCCCACTAGAGGTAGGTGCTTTCCTAACCATATCTGAGTAATCAAGGCTGATTGCAATGTGGGTGTAGGGCAGAGAGCCGACAAGGTAGACCAACTTGTATATGGGTTCTTTTGTGGGGCGTGACCCCCCCTGATATACACGGTGCTTTTGAAAAAAAACAGGGGGAACAAAAGAAGGGGATACACAGAAAGACAATGTGTGGTTGATGCAAGGACACTCATTCTACCATAGATGGTCTTCCTACTCCTCCTACGTAACTGATGCACATATATTCTTTAAAAAAAAAAAACAAAAAAGGGCACCCATTCCAAACTTGTTTTGTGGGGATGCTAGGATTATTGGTTGAATAGTTAGATTTACCCTAAGCACAAATTAGGCATCCCCTACTACAAGCTCCCTTGACAATGTGCATGAAGAGTGGGTTGGCCTGGCATCATAGTATTGTGGTGAGTCAAATAAAGAAAGAGTGCAACTAGTCAAATTGCTAGAGGTGCTCTAGTAGGGGGGCTTGGTATTATCATTTGGTCATGGGGACAAGTACCCCACAGCTCTCATTCAAGAGCTCTACATGAAAGAGTTGAAGTAGGGTACGTAACAAGGAAGCCCGACATTGGATGGAGATCTTAGTTGGTTTGCTAGTTCTTGACATGCTAGTTGTTCTCACTTTTCTTTTGAAGGTGTTGATTTTATAGCCAGAGTGCCCTTAAAAGTGGTCTAATGCCTTTGGGATTGAGTGATGACATAGTGGTTATGTTAATCGTTCGAGAGCCTAAGATTACCCAATGAGATTTATGGTCGGAGTCTTACTTTTTTTTGTTCATGAACCACAAAAGACCAAAAAGCAAAAGCATGCATATAGCAACCAACCAAAAATAACCTTTGGGGAGAACGTGAGTCCTTAAAGATGAGACGATAGCGGTGAAATCCAAACGTTTTGTATTACCACTATCTTTAAGATAGTGAGGTAGTGCTGTATGTGAATTGACAAGCAAATTGTAGGATTTGATTCTTGAGAACATGTAACCCTTTCTTTTTAGCATGCCTCCCCTCTCTCGCTCCCTCTCCCTCCCTCGCTTCTCCTTCACTACTCACCTGCTCTGCAGTGCCATCTTGCTTCTCCCTCACCTTGCGTTCCGGCTGGTCTGCCTCTCCCTCTCCCTTTGCCCCGCTTAGCCTCACTCTGCTCTCAAACCCTTCGACTCTGCTCCCATTTCGTTTAACTCCCTCTTCCTCCCTTTCTCTCCCTCCGTTCAACTCCCTCCCTCTCCCTCTGTTTAGCCCTCCAAAGCACTTATGTACAAGAAGCATTAGAGCATTGGGAGGAGTGGAGGAAGAAGAGAGCCCAAGGGGAGAGCATGAGGAGGAGCACAAGGAACATGTGGAGGAATGCAAGGAGCGTAGTTGAAGGAAGAATGAAGGGAGGAGCAAGAGGGGAAGGGGAGATATTTTTGCAGTGGGTATGGCAAATCACGGAAGGGGCTAGAAGAGAGCCCAAGGAGAGAGCGTGAGGAGGAGCATAAGGAACATGTGGAGGAATGCAAGGAGCGTAGTTGAAGGAAGAATGAAGGGAGGAGCGAGAGGGGGAGGGGAAATATTTTTGCAGTGGGTATGGCAAATCACGGAAGGGGCCAGAAGGAAAGTGACAGTTATTTTCTTGCACTAGCTTACCTTCCAACTTCATTCAAGCTCGTCTAGCTTAGGTTAATCTCTGTCGATGGGGGAGGGAGAACTAATCCAATTCGATTTTTCAAATTTTCAATAACAGGGGGGACATATTCCCACATTCCTCCATCCTTTTGTTCACCCTCTCCAAGGCTTGGGATAAGAGAGCCTTAGCTTGGCATTTCGCTGATTAAAATGTCAAATTAGTTGGTGGCATTGTTAGTGTCAATAGGAAACTAGCTCGTTAGAATTTGACTTTCTAGTTATATTGCTGAAGTTGCCAGTTTGATTGGCTAGCTAAGGGTGCTTAAAGACTAGAGCCGAGCCCATGGTGCATTGATGTATCTGGGCCATGGTTGGATGTGGGCAAGCAATCTTGCCTATTTATGATTCGTGAGTCTGTAAACACCCTAAGCTTTTTCTTTTTTCTAAACAGCGACCCTCACCCTCATTCCTCAACCGTTGTCCTACCTCTTTCGACCTATCATGATTTGATGGCCTTATTTTGTTTATTGGTTTTGGTCCAAAATCAATGGTTGAGATGAGACAATTGCAGGGGGCACCCGCTCCCCTTACCGACCCGCCCTCCCTCGACACGCACACACATGCATCCACTCACACACTTGTGGGGAGCCAACAACCGAAGGCCTATGTGTTGAAGGGAGAGGAGCAATCCTGTGAGATTCGGACTCAGAGGTAGCCAATCGAGGTGGGCATATGCTCAGTTAATGATGATAGTTGGCTATCACACGTGCGAGGGACAGGGAACACACGTACAGGGGTGTGTATCAACGGTGCATGTTTGTCTGTGCATTTGAAAGAACGAAAGAACCAAACAAAATCGAGCAGGAAACAGCTTTGTTTTCATTTCATTGAGTAGGTGCAATTCAAGCATCAGCGCCATAGCCATCGCCATCTCTCCCTGCTTCGCTCCACCGCCTCATGCCTCTCCTTTAGCCAGTCCCTTCCTGTCCTTCGCCTTTTCTTCTCCACCACCTGGCTTTCTGCGCACCCCTGTAGCCCGGCGGGACCTCAGTGGGGGACAGAGAACATCGGCGAGACTCAGAAAAGCCGGTCGAGGGCCTCTGGATTGGCAGACAAGATAGGGCGACCTCGAATTTGTGGAGTAAGCAACGGCGTGGAGAGGCCGAAACCGCATTGGAAACAACGCGGCAGCAAGACAAAAGGAGAGCAGAACGCGGCACGCAGGAGAAGAGCTTTGGCCACCGGCGAGAAAGCAGCGCGTTGGCGCTGCTGCTGGCCTCTCCGGAGTCTCTCTCACAATGCTCTTTTTGCTTACCGGATCATCCTGTCTCCTCCCTGACTGCTTTGTGAGCCCCAATCCACCTCCCTTGCCTCCAAAATCCTCTGCCGACAAGCCTCCCTCCCTCTTCTCCTCTCATTCCATGTCCCATAACTGGATTTTCGACCAGAATGAGCAGCTGAGGTTCTTCTGGATCATGGAAAACGACTCCCGCTTAGATAAACCCAGACCACCCGGCCGACGCGGCAAAAGCATCAGGAAATCTTCGGCTGGCCACGCCGTTTGCTTCCGAGATGAATCCTCAACGTCTGCTTCGTCTGCTGCAGAGACCGCTGTGTCTTGCACCACTTTCAACATCTTGGCCCCTATCTATAAACGCATTGGCAGTGAGGTGTGGATCCAGGCACTGCGTCCTCTCTGTGGTAGAGTGTATATACAAAAGTATGCATTTCCAGGTTTGAGCATGAGCAGACGCAAGCAGCCGCTCGTGTGCATGAGGGATGTGCACTGGTAAAACAAGTGGGAGTCATTGACTCGATGAGGTGCATTCCTGTCTGTATTTCTTTCGAGTTTTTCATTGGTTTTGACATGGTTACCTTTCTATATTGCCAGGGTTGCCGCGAGAGTCAGTTTCGAGAGTCTTGGCTAAGTCGAAACCAGAGAATCTTGGACATGCTTTTGTTCAGTGCGTCTTCGATAATCTGCTTGCAGGTGAGCTTTCCTATCGGCAGCCTAACTACCTATTCTGAATTGCTAAGAAAAGGTCAGGTGATCACTTCAAGAAGCTAACCGTTTGCTGGTTAATAACGGTCGTGGTGGTCCAAGCAGGAATTCTGGCTCGGAAACGAGGAGTTAGTTCGTCTCTATGAGGGAAATCTAAGTCATGCAGGCTACCAGACGTTCAAATTGGCCCGAACCAACAATAGAGGAGACGGTACGTTGCTTCCCAGCCATAAAAACATTGGGTGTTCAAATATTCAATCATCACGACGTTTCGTTTGTATTACTGTACCGGCTTTATTGCTTTGAGCTCAGCGGTCTATGGAAGTTTCTTAGATAACATGTCATGAAGAATAAAGCATCTGAGGGCTGATTTTCGTCATCATTAGGGTGAACAGTGTTCAACTTCAGACGTAGGCCTCGTTACAAATAAAGCCAGCTGGCATAGGGTGAGACACCTGCGAACTGTTTTCCTCATTGATAATTGGCGGCACCTTACACTTCCTGTCGGCCTTCATAATTCTTTGCTCGAAGCATTGAAGTGTCCTACTGGATTGAGGGGTTGCAAAATAACTAGATGCCATAAAATTGTGTTAATGTTTAGGCACATGTACTGTTTGTTGGGATATGGTACGACCACCTCTTGTTTATGTAGCATGCATTTTTATATTAGAAGTTTACTTGCCGGCTTGTTGCATGGCTATGCCAGCTCATGGTGCCTATTATTCAAGCTAATGAAGATTAACGAATTTTTTTGTTGAAAGATTTCTGCATACAGACCTTATTGTGCCAAGGTCACTATAATATATATGTTACTTCAAACACCTTATGCACAATAAACGTTATTTTCTCAATGGCTTAATATGCTTCAAAGAGGATTCTCGTGTAAAAGGGGAGCCATGGGCTACTGCGTGTACAGGTGCTGTATGTTCTACAGATGCTAGTAGCTGCCATAAACCGTACACGGTCTATGTCCCACACATGCTAGTAGGCACATGCTACTAGCTGCCATTAAATTGTCATTTGTGAATTTTTGAGTGGAAAGTCTTGTATTAATACAACTTTCGAATTTTAAACTGCTATACCTGTCAAGCTTTCATATTTGCAGCGGTCAGTTCTTATATATCCTCTAGTATTGGGTAATGACTGGATGAGGATGACAAAATCAGACAGAAAAGTGGGCATTGGCTTTGGCCGTGTGTTGTTTTGCAGTCAACGTTAGCTTTGACAGACTTTGTCAACTCCAACATTAGTCTGCCAACCCCTCACATCCTTATTCTTCCCACTTCTTCCAGTGTTCCGTCTTGGCAGTTCAGCAAGCAGCCCCTCCATGCAGGCAGTTTCTGCGGGGGATTGTGTTTAGCCTGTAATGATACGTAGTAAATCTGATGTCATTGGAGCGGATAACCAATTAAGGGTGGAGGATGAAACTGAATTTGATTAATTGTCTATTGCAGAGAATGGCCTCTCTTGTATCAATAGTAAAGAGCTACACTGGGCAAGGTATGCACATGAAGAGGTGTTTACCGTTGTGAAGGGCGTGACCCATTATGAGAGGGTACACAATGTATAGCTATAAATAAAAGTGTTCCTTTCCATGAAAGTGTCTCTTTTTTATAGACTTATAGCCTTTTGAAGGGTTGCGCAATGTCCCGCCTATCAAAATGGCTTACTTTTTCACAATCGGCTAGCTTGGAATGGGTTTAAATGAACTTGACTCTTTTATGTGTTCGAGGGCTGAACTTTGCAGTTGAGACCATGAAGGAATTACAGTGCGTTCTGTGTCGCCAAGTCCTAAGGGGGTTGAATAGCTTACAGTTTCCGTGAGCTGCCTTGAGGTACCTTTCCCTACCTGTGCTCACGTCTAGCTTCTTCTAATGGCAGTAGAAGACTCATGAGCGGTCTTGTGATGCTTCATGCTTTATATTAGCATGCATATGAGTCTTTCGCTGCCATAGGTGAAAACTTCATTCTCACCCATGTGGTACTTGGCTAGGAACCACAGCTTGTTCCCTTAACAATCTTGGTTGCTTTATTGGGTAGTGGATTGCGTCCCTTCTTCACAAACCTCAGCCTGTACGACGGATGAATCTCCATGGTCAAACTATACATATATCTCCATTTTCTCAATTCACGACGTAGATAGGTAATCTCATCACCCGTAATGTCCTAGATAGTTCTATTACCAAAGTGGTCTGCTTGCTGATTGTCATGCGTATTTGCACTCTATTTTTCATGCCTTCACATTAAGTCCCATAATCATTTCTTGCCCCTAGGCACATGATTAAGCTTGAATATGGACACTGGTCGCCCTTGCATGAACGACAAATTAATTATTACACATTTATTTGTCTCACACACATTTACATTTATATACATATCGGTCTCGCTAAGGACTTTGTGTCAACCAATCCTTCCAAGTTCATGCTTTTTTCCGTCTAGAATGTAACACATCAATATGTGAACACAAGTAGGGAAAGTCTCTATGGGGTCTTTTGATGTTCCATGCTTTATGTTAGCACATGCGAGAGTCTTCCACTGCCATTAGAAGAAGCTAGATGGGAGCACAGGTAGTTTAGCACTAAGTACATAGTTGTGCTCTAATTTAGCTGCTTCTAATGACAGCATAGGACTTGCATGATGCTAACATAAAACATGATGCATCAAAAAACCACCCTTGAGTAGATCCCCCCCCCCCCTTTTCCTAGAGGGAATATCTCCTGATTACATAATGTTTTCCTCAAAGTGGGGTTTAGAACTGGGGCTATGTACTATATCCTCTATGTGATCCTTAGCTAAGCTGTAGTAGCTTGACACATCAACCTAGGCATGGTGCATGTGACTCTTGTATTAAAGAGGGAATCCTTTGTGCTTGTGGAATACCCTTTTCTGGTTTTCTGCAAGGTATACTGTAACAAAGCAGGCAGAGGCAAGTTTTGCAATTGTAAGAGAGCTTGTTTTTTCTCTTGAAGATCCTGTTGCTGTCTCTCTCCCGGCAGAGGGCAATGCTGATTGCAGGATAGCACAGCTTATTGACAGTTATTGTAACAAGGTGGAGCATTGGTGTTTGTTTATTGCATAACACATGATTTGGTTAATGCTTGTGCAGGTCTTCTCACTGCCATCAAAAGCGAAAGGCTAAGAGTGCTGAATTACAAAGAATTGCTTTTTAATGATTGTGGAGATCGGGTAGCCCAGTTTTTCCATCTTCGTTGCAAGATACCTTTTTACAAGAGAGGCCAAAGCTCAGAGCAGGAGTTGCTACTTGTGAACACCCATTTGCTGTTCCCTCATGATTCTAGTTTTTGTCTCATCCGATTACGACAGGTATGGTTTTTCTGAAGCTGTTATGCTTTGGAATTCAGAATTTTATCACTCTTGAAAGATTGATATATTACAGATTAAGAAATGTGTATTTTTTATTCAAGCTTGAAAGAGGAGCTTATTATGGTTCTAAGGGATCATGCTCTTTCACACAGGTTTGCAAGATCATTGAATTTTTGGAGCGCTTCAAGATGGAACACAGTCTGGCTTCAATTCCTGTCATCCTTTGTGGGTTGGGACTCTGCCCTTTTATCATTCTCAAAAGAAATGGATGAATTTTTGGTTTGTAACCCACTTTCTTTCATATAGGGATCTCATGCATTTTTTGGATTAGGGACTGGAACGGAAGCAAGCGTGGTCATGTGTACAAGTTTCTGCGCTCTCAAGGCTTTGTATCAGCTTATGACACTGCTCATAGCTATACTGATAGTGACGCCCATCGGGTAAGTACAGTAACCGCTACAACAGAGAAAGATATGCTTTGCACCTACATTTTCGAAGGTATGTTGACTTCCTGATATACTTTCGCTGATGGGAATATGGTGCTGCAGTGGGTGAGTCATCGCAACCACCGTGGGAATATCTGTGGAGTTGATTTTATCTGGCTGCTGAATCCCAGTAAGGATCGGAAGCCTCTCTCTGGAAGCTGGAAGGAGGCTGTACTCGGCATAATTAAGGTAGGATTTTAGTTTTATGTTCAAGCAAAGCAGTGGTCACCCTTCCCATTGGGTTGTAGGAATAAGGGTCTGCTTGTTGTAGCAACCGCGTGCTGCAAAAAATCTCTCTCCGATCGCTCACAACAGCACATAAGCGATAAACCCATGATTATGGAACTTACGTCTCTGGAAAAAGACGTCCACATGTGGAAAAACCTTGCTCAGGGTGAGCTACAAGTATAAAGCAAAACACTTCTCAAGGCTGAACTGAGATCTAATATAGAGCACTATGGACTTCTCAATCTTCTGTGTTGCAGCCCTAAACAGCCCTTATGCACCTGTCTACTTCCCCTTTCTCTCTCCCAAACTATGCGGGTCTACTGCACCTTAGTCTTCCTCATATGGGGGCTCTTACATGTGGGGGCGGTGACCTCCAACACTTCACTAGGCCTATGCCCATTCATCGGATGAGATGCTTCATCTGCTCTTGAGGGCGAGCCTTGGTGAGCAAGTTGGAGGTGCTATCTCCCACCATTGAGGGCTGATGCCATCGGTGGGGATGTCAGTGCTAGCCTTCATCATGGCTGAGTCTGCCCTTCACCTCCGGAGTGCCGACAGAAACTCAGTACGAAGACTTTGTATAAATGGATGCTCAAGTATGTGTGGGTGTGTGCATTTGTATGTGTGAGAGCATATTTTTATACTATGGTCTACACCCACTGTTGGGTGTTGATGACGTCAGTGGGGATGTCATAGTAGCTAGTCCCTGCTATGCATGATGGAGTTTATGGTTTTCAACCTTGTGAGTGACTATCATGAGATTGAAACTGCGCTATGTTGTGTTTTTAGAGGATGAGTTTGGGAATGTTCGTGGATTCATCTAGGTATATGCTTCTGCCGTATTAGTGGACATGCAAATTTCACCTTGTGAAAGTTTTCGTCCAAGTTGCGGCTTGCTGGTATTGTGATAATTCTTTCTATCTTAAATGGTGTGTTGCCCTATCAGCTAGATTTAGATTTAGATGCTCGTTGGGGAGAGACTAAAATGAAAATGTTTAGACTTCACAAGCAGTTGTAGCTTGAATGAAGAGATTTTGGACTACCTTTTGATTAGCCTTCTCCTTTAGTGCTAGCCTTCATCATGGTTGAGTTTGCCGTATTAGTGGACATGCAAATTTCACCTTGTGAAAGTTTTCGTCCAAGTTGCGGCTTGCTGGTATTGTGATAATTCTTTCTATCTTAAATGGTGTGTTGCCCTATCAGCTAGATTTAGATTTAGATGGTCGTTGGGGAGAGACTAAAATGAAAATGTTTAGACTTCACAAGCAGTTGTAGCTTGAGTGAAGAGATTTTGGACTACCTTTTGATTAGCCTTCTCCTTTAGTGCTAGCCTTCATCATGGTTGAGTTTGCCCTTCACCTCCGGAGTGTCGACAGAAACTCAGTACGAAGACTTTGTATAAATGGATGCTCAAGTATGTGTGGGTGTGTGGATTTGTATGTGTGAGAGTATATTTTTATACTATGGTCTACACCCACTGTTCGGCGCTGATGACGTCAGTGGGGATGTCATAGTAGCTAGTCCTTGCTATGCATGATGGAGTTTATGGTTTTCAACCTTGTGAGTGACTATCATGAGATTGAAACTGCACTATGTTGTGTTTTTAGAGGATGAGTTTGGGAATGTTCTTGGATTCATCTAGGTATATGTCAGAGTAGCTAATACCTGATGGAGTTTATAAATTTCAACCTCGTATGTGACTAATTGAAAGTGCCCAATTTGTGAGGATGAGTTTGTCCATGCTCTTGGAGTCCTACAGATATGTGCGTTCAATGATGTCGAGCAGGAAACACACACTCCACTACCTTGTCCATAATCAGTTCCTAGAGGATGATGCACCTAGCATGGAACACTGGGTTCTTTGCAATCCTATGGAAGCTGGGATCAACGTTCCCTCCTGCTCATGTCCTACAGTATCCATCTGACCCAAGTGGATAACAAGGTGCCATGATAGCAATGATACTCTTACCCCCCTTTGAAAAGAGATGCAAGTTTTCAACTGATGGACGACGAGGCAATCCAATCTCATATAAGGAGTGGTCGACTGTTTGGTACGTGGATATGAAAGGCGTGACTCTTGAACTTCTTGCTGTAACTCTCCTTTCAAGAATACAAGCTTTCACGCCCATCTAGAAAATAAGTCACTAATGATGGATGGTCAAAGCTATCATCATCTAAATGTTTTTCATTTTGGCTGTAGGAGCAAAACTCATCCTCATGGCACAATCTAAACATGAAATTTATTTCATTTAAAACTCAGCATTGTTATAGTTTATCGTACTTCCAGTTTCATTGCACGTGCGCACACGCTTGCACATGCACGGGACTGTATAACTTACCCTGGTGAACCCACGACGCCGGTGGGGTTTCTCTTTTTTCATGCCAGACAATTGTCCAGATGACTTGAATGGCAAGCCCCTTTATGTTTTCTCAGCCAGAGCCAAACCATCTGCTCATTTCACTGAAAACCATTCCACAAGAGTGCTCAACAACGGGAAGACGATAGACGGGGATGTTGCTAGGAAGCAGCTGTTTCAACCATCTGCCCTAGAATCTATCCTTGTTGGTCCTTTCTTCATGCTAACAGTTAGAGCCTTGGCTGGGTAGCGGAGGCGACTCCTTTGGGGGGCTAACGTATGAGGCCGAACACGCCCCATCTGGCCCAAAAAGGACATATAATAGATACATACATATAGGCAATGCATGTGTGTGAGGTTGCAATTGAGTGTCTATGGTCTCTTCAATTTTCAATTTTCAATTTTTATTCAGGGTCAACTTTGTAAGGCTGAATAGCTATGTTAGGTCTATATAGAGTTTCTTGGATCTGGAAGTACCCAGGTTTTACTACTATTGGCTGCAACCAATATTGGTTTCTATTACCAATGATCAGAAAACTGAATTTTGATCTGTGTTACTCTGTTAGAGCTTATGTAACTCCCAGTAGGACCAGCTTTACTGTCTCCTTAAGTTTTTACGTTTGTGCAGGCTAAGCTGTGTGAGGCTGGATTGAGGGGAAAAGAGGCTTACTGTTTTTTTCAATCTAAAGAAAGTGGTGATTTGGTGACTCTTCGTGAATTTCAGAGGGCCTTGAAACAGGTATGTCTATTGTCCTCGATCCTTGTTCAAAGGCAAGTGCAGCTTACAGGGAATTGTAAATGCAAGTTTTTATCATGGTAGTCTAAAAGGGACATCTCATGTTTGGATTTTTTGGCAGCCATTAAGGTGAGAGAGAGAGAGAGAGAGAGGAGGGGGGGGGGGGGGGGGGTTAAACAAGGTGGAAAAGGTTAAGGGTGAGCAGCAACCTGACTGGAACGGGGCTGAGGCTGAGCAACGACCTGAGGGAGCGTATCTTAGGCTGAGCAGCAATCAGAGAGAGAGAGAGAGAGAGAGTGACTGCAAGGTGACATTCTTTTGCAGCTTGGGTTGACGGAAAATAGTTCAGAAGGCTTGACCAGAGGGGAGATTGAAGATTTGATGCAAACTGTTGATGTTGATGGAAATGGTCTTATCGACTACACTGAGTTTGAGGCAAGTGTCTTCGAAGATAGATTTCTGACTGGCGTTTTGAACCCAAAAGAGCACATGAGGCTCACTGGTCAACTGTGGGGAGCTTCTAATGTCCTCTCTGCTAACATGGTCCCTCGTTTTTCCCATGGACAAGCAGACCTGGAATTCTGGGAAAGTAAGGGAATCTCAAATGCACAACTTCACAATTGTACTTTAGACAGTAATGCAGGATTTTCTATACAGGATGCATTTCTATTCCCTCCAGAGGTTGAAAAGGGATTTTGGCCAGAGGATTATTCATTGTCTGACCACGCCCCACTGACAGCTGTTTTTACACCACTCAAGGAATGTGCTGGATAGCCAGCACTCAAGTTTTTGAACTGTCTCAACATACTCGGAAGAATGGTTTCTGTAGCTAGCAGATCTCTCAACTCGATTGCTCAGTGCTGACATGGAGACGCCAGTGATGCTGCCACACAACGTTACTTCTCATGGTAGCTCTAATATATCACCACTGGACACCTGAAGATGTACATTACGAATTTAAGCATGCTTTGGGCTCAATTTTTTTCCTATTGGAGAGCACACGGGCTCACATTGTGAATGTAATTGATAGAGCATTACTAAGGGCTGCTTACCCATGTAAAATACCCTTTTTTATTCATCATTTGTAAAAGGAGAGATTCTCTTGGCTGTATTTTGGAAGCTCCCTTAATAGAAGAAACAATTATGAAGCGTTTGGGTTTTGGATGTCAGTTATATATGCTTGCCAAATAGATGTGACTCTTTATCCAATGTTTGTTTGGATGGAGATACCATATCCTTCAATGGACCAGGAAGTTCAGGAAAGGTATGCTCTTCTGATTTTGAAAGCATAAAAATGTAAAGGAACAGTGTTTTGTATGCAATGGGAGCATAAAAGCCTGTTTCAAGATTGAGAAAAAGTTCAAATGAATGACCGAGACCTGGTGGTATTGTGGAAGTGTCAACTTTCTGCAAGGGCAGCTCACAGAGCCTGAGGTATTTTTCTTGCTAGTATGTATTCACTGCGGTAAGACATCTTGAGGAGTTCATGGGTAAACTATGAGCAAGATAATTTTTGGAGAGCTCCACATTACTGATCTACGAAAGCACTCTGGAGAGACTGGCTTTATATGTCTAGCTTCTGATTCATTTGATGATCATTTAGTAGCGTATGTAGGGTTTTATCTTGTAGGGGTTTGATTTTCCTTAGGGAGTGGAGATCTCACTGCAAGTTTGAGGTGGCATGTTGTTATTAAGTATGGCTTGATCCTCTCAAGTTTTTCTTATGCTATGCATGGTGTACTTCTACTGGAGCACTCTGCTCCTAGGTAATTTCTCATGCTAGAAGAAGAAGTCAAACAAGCAAATTAACCAATAAGCAGTCCTTGTAGATATCAAGGTATAAAAGAGGGTCCATAAAATCCCAAGGCTAAGATAAATACATTCACTCCACAAGCACCAACCTATCTTTCAAGTCTAGAACATGAATTACATATTAGTATTAGTTAGCCCAAGTAGTTGGACTTGGATTTCTTGAAACCAAATCTAGTTACAATTATTAGAACATGTAAGACTAGGTTAGAAACAAGTAAATTAACCTCCAATAGCGCACACAGGTAGAGAATTAGCAAACATAGCCTCTGTACAATTCACAATCTGGAAATAGTTAGAGTGTGTGAATGATAGTGGTTGTTGGGGGGGGGAAAAGAGGTCTTAAGAGGGCCTCCATTTAGTGTTTCCTAATTTCAAGGGATTGGTGGTCATGTTGAGGTGCCAGGCGGGTAGGTAGGCATGCAATCCGTATTAGGTTGTTTCTTCTACACTTCCCAAATCCCATGCTTAACTGTCCTCCCATGTATGTTGCCTCGGATCAGTCCCAAATCTCATTGAAGAGGAATCGATAAGTTGTTCTTATTTCTCTAGTCTATTGTACCTGTATTCTTCCTCCACTTGGTTTGTTGTAGTTGTATACTCCCTCTACTTCTTGATTTTTTAGTTGAAGTACCTTGTCAAGCTACTTTACTCTCTTTTGTTTTCCCTGTATTGCTCTACTCTCTCTTTCTTTGCTCTTTCATGCTCTATCTCTTACTCTAGATCAATTGTTTCTTCCTTCATTTTGGCTATAATGCCTTATATCTCTTGTAGCTGCTCTTATCTCCCCTCGTCAACCCTTGCAATTGACTTGTAATCAAAAAATCAGAGGTTTGAACCTTGAATGGATTTCTGACAGAGAAGTAGACAATTCGACATCTTTGAGACATGGACAAAACTTCTTCAAATCTCCATAGAATTGCGTAAGAGTTGATAGGTAAGGGTTTTTGGGCCTTCGAAATGGAATGGAACAGACGGTTTTGAAAAATGTGGTCCTAATCATTGGGGCCAACACATGGATCAAAATGGTGTCTCCACTCCGAGCTACTCCTTGTGGGAACAATACAAAGCACGAGTCGTTTGCAAGTGTCACTCGAGCGCTCTCCGGATTATTGCAATGTGTTTTCACACGAGAAAGAGGAAAGGGGGAGAGGAGAGAAGAGAAGGGAGAAGGGAAGGGGGAGGAGAAGGAGAAGGGAAGAGGAGAGTGAAGGGGGATGGAGTGGCAAACACGAGGGCACTAAAACACTTTCTTGGAAGAGAAGAGGGAGCTTGTATTCAAACTTGTGCAAACAACAATGAACACTAAAGTCAACACTTCGGCTTTTTATACAAGTCACCTTTTGAAGGGAGGGTTAATCCTTTTCCTTTTAAGCACTCTCTTTCTTTGATACAACCAAAGGCTCTTGGGCCCGTAGGGTGCCAAGGCATATTGCTATTCTTTCCATCTCTCCCTACTAGCGGAAATACCACTTGTGTTGACCATATTAAAGCACTTGGGACAAACCTGGTATTAGGAGGTGGTCCAAACCGGTTCCCAAATAGCGCTTGTGTTAGCCTCGTGCCTCCTAGGCTTAGGTGATTTGGGTCTCAAACTCCCTGAGCGCCCTCACGCCTTAAACCATTTGGGGCTCGAACCCCGTGAATGCGGCTCAAAACTTGGAGTGGCAAGGCTCAACTTTTGCGAGACACTCAACGGTAACGCTACATGTTCCTTGCAATCTTTTGCCTTGGGATATTGGGGATCAAACTCCCTGAGTTTGAGTTGTACTCCTTTCATGTCTATTTTTGTTGGCGTAGCTATTTTCGTGGATGTGGACTTGAAATGTGCACGTTGCCTGCAATCTTTGGTCTTGGTGTTAGCTAGAACATACAACCTGTGTCTGGAATCCTTGGACTTTGGGTATTTGGGGATCAAACTCCTTGAGCTTGTCTGTTGAGGTACATCATGCGGCCTGATCACCTCTAATCACTGATTACCGTGCATTCGGTAGCTGTACTTAGTGGATGTTAACATGCCCCCTATCTTGTTGTTGATCTGTCCTCGGGTCAGTCACGTTGGAGGAGGCTGGTTGTGAGGACTGTTTGTAGGACTGCGTAGCGGTCTAGTTGTCGTAGAGTGAGGCGAGTGAGGTACGAGTAGAACTTCCAAAAATGGGTGGTGTGCATATCCTTGTATGTGTGGAAGTGATGTCCGTGGAGATTGCAGACGCGGACGTAGAGGCGGAGGTCCTGGAATTGCACTGAACTGATGTCGGGATTGAAGGCAATCTGGTTGTGCAAATTGTAGAGGTGATCGTCGATGGGGCGATTGTGGGCGGGGAGATCATGGAGGAGTAAGAGGAGGCGATTGAAATGTACCGCTGCGACGACGGCAAGATCTGGAACTAAGCCGTACGTGTCGTTGAATGACTGGTATCGGAAGCAAAATCCCTCCTGAGTCATCTCTTTAGGGAAGTTGTACTTTGAAAGTTGTACAACACATTTGGGTCCTTCTGTTGGAGATCTCTGAATGTGGCCCAAGTCCATCGTTGTTCCATGGGCATATAGAGTGGGTGGACTCCACGATCGATGGGTACACTATGGTAGTAGCGCCCAAATTTCTCAAGCTTCAAGAAGGGGAGTCACCATCGTAGCTATAGATCGGCATCTTCATCTATCGTGGGGACTGGAGCGTTGGGGGCGAGGCTGTATCGTCCTCTTGTGCGCTTTGGATGAGCTCGTCGCCAGTCGTCAAAGGACTGCGTGATGAACTGTGTGAGGGGACGCACCTCAAGAATTTCGTATAGATGGAGGTGAGAGCTCTCGAGCTGGTGCTTCCAATGATGCATTAGCGCGCTATCTGGCAATTCTTGAAAGGACTGTAAGTCTTGGCGCCATTAGACATCTTCAAGGGGGGAAGTTGGCGGGGATGGCAGAGCGTTATCATGTGCAATTGGCATGGGCTCTGGCTTTGTTGTGCCTATCGGCATTGATGTGTTGGCTTCTTGTACAAAATTGGCTGCTTTAAGTAGCGTGTTGAAGGCTGTGTCAGGAAGATCGATCGAAGCATTAGAGGAGATGGACGGGGAGGTCCCGTGCTGTGCAGTGGTGGTGTTAGAGGCGTTAGACGAGTACTCGGGTAGTGTTGTTCGAGGGAGGGGAGGGTGGGCGGCTTGTTGGGTGAATTGGGTGGGATCTAGAGGAGGCAGTAGTGGAATTTTGACAGGGGGAGTGGTGGGGTAGGTCAACACCAAGGACTCAAGTGAGTCTTGAAGAGCTTGTAGCACCCTATTGAAGTTGATTATTATGACGAGGGCGTGGTAGGTTGTGGATTGGTAGGCTGCAAGGTCTTGGGATTGGATGGCAGAGGCTCGACCATAGGTTTGCATCCAATTGATGTCTGCATGTAGACTTTTGGGTGTGCAGACCCACAGCGTGAGTTCCTCAGTCCCTCAGGCTTTGCTATTTGCATCACTTCATTGTCTGTTGGATAACTAAGGGACTCAGTGATG
The DNA here is from genome assembly GCF_047967505.1 of Dipteris shenzhenensis. Lineage (NCBI taxonomy): Eukaryota > Viridiplantae > Streptophyta > Polypodiopsida > Gleicheniales > Dipteridaceae > Dipteris > Dipteris shenzhenensis. The sequence goes on along the minus strand of NC_141619.1, from coordinate 44,988,912 downwards.
ATGCGGTGATGATGCGGCACCAGGCTTGACAATTGAGGAGGATGGGATGGGCGGATAATTTTTGTAGATTGGAGGGGTGGAGAAGAGATAGCGAAGTGGGTTGGAGATCTAAAGAGAAGTATGACATGGCTAAGATGGGGCGGCAGTGGTCGGGGTTACGGCCAATGATCTCGGTTTGTACTAGCCCAGTGGCGGATTTCTCTGCTAGCCCGAAGCCAATTGGCAGATGCTGACGCTGCAAGTAGTAGAGAACCAGCATATACAGCATAGGATCTCCGATTACTTCCCTGTGGGTGCCGAGGTCATCCCTCATTTGGTTGCAGAAGTAGTCAGCCCAATTGGTCTCCTAGGGCTCCACCATGCGCAGTGGGATATTTGGCACGATGGACTGATGATGGTCCATGTGCTTGACTTGTGTGAGCCATTGCAAGGCTCTTGTAGGTCTTTCCACCTCGGGCTTGTGGATGGCTGTGAACTGGAGGCGACCCTTGCTCTTGTGGCGGTCATAGTGACCAACCATTTTGAGGGCATCCAGCTTTTTCTTTTTGGAATACTTTTCATTGACGACCGGCAGGTTGAAGGCTGCCCGTACCACATCCTTATTGATTTGATAGAGGTGCGGATTGCCTATTGCATCTCGCAAGACTCAACGTTGGTGTTGTTGTACGCCTGGAGGAATTCTGCTAGCAGCTTCATGTCCAGGTGACATGGGAGGCGTTCTACCACTCTGTTCAAGCTGGCAATTCTGAGTGCTTCCTTGACCATTGACTCCTTCAATGTGGCATATGCTGCTGCTGTATGGTAGTGGAGGGTGTAGTCATGACCCTCGTATGCAAAGCACGAGTATACAACGCAAGCGTCCAGTTCTTGGACCCATGCTTCTCCAAGTGGTGAGTGTGCTTGGGAGCGCACGACCTTGTACTCGCCTGCTCATGCGTCGGGTTGCACTTTCTTGATCTTGAGGGAGGCGTGCTTGTTGCGACGGGTGTACCCTCCGAAGTGGCTTGCCTGGTGGATGTGTCTTCTTCTCCTTGCAAGTCTTCCAAGGGGATCTCGGAAGGCATGCAGATCGTGGCAGATAGAGTTCTTTGGGAGTCCGAGGGACCAGTGGCTTCTGGGATAAGGCAAGGGTGGAATCCCAAGTCTGATTCGAACTCGAAGAACTCGTGTTTGGGGTCCATCGAAAAGAGGGATGGCAGTTGAGTGACGAGGGAGTCGATGAATGAGGAAGACTAGGAGGACATAAACAGGCTGTTCAGATGGTAGTGGAAGAGGGCAAGAAATTGTCAGAATTCTGGGTAAATTTTGCAAGAGTTTGGGGGCAAACTATGGTGATGACCCGACGGGATAGACCTATTTATATAGATTTTACATGCCCATGACCAGCGGGATACGGATATATCGATGGTCGACGAGGTAAATAGATAACGATGGTCGGTGCGGTAAGTCGATGGCGATGGTTGGTGCGATGTGGCAAGACCACGATCGGCATGATATGAGATGGTGATGGTTGGTGTGATCTGACGATGGCGATGGGTGCGGGGTCTTTGTTTGGCAACAATCGGTGGGGTAAGTTGATGGCGACGATCGGTGGGGTCTTTCTTTGGCCTCGACCAGCGAGATACTTCTTGGGTGACGACCGGCGGGATGTTGGGATCACGACGGTCGGCAGGATGTCTCTATGGTGACGATCGACGGGATATTGACTGTGTAAAGGAGTAAAAGAAGGAGAGAGTTTGGGGGGGGGAAGAGTGAGTGAGTAGAGTGCACTTGTGTGGTGCGGGCATGATTGTGAGGTCAGCATGCAAGATGATGAACAAATGCAAAAATGGACGACTGATCCTAATCACCTAGTGCTGACTGTGGGTGTGCATGTGGTGTGTTCGGTAGGGACTAGTGGGTTGCGGGTGCATCGGGTGAGATGCCTACCGTACTGACTCACCTAGACTTGGACTCGATGATTATGAGGAATGTGGTATAGGCGGATGCCGTACTTTTGCATAGCATGTAAGGAGCCACATAGAGTAAGTGTCCAGCTTGTTTTTTACCTTGGACGCCAGGGGCACATTGGCACTAGGCTTAATTGTTGCGGCATGGCCTGTCTTCTTGGGAGAAGCGAGTTTTCTTCTGTTTGCCCTTGGTGCAGACCCTTGCTTTCTTGAGTAGGATGGTACCATCGGAGTGGGTACGTCTGCCATTACTCCTGAGTGTTTATCCCTAGAGGGAGGTTCTTGTGGAACTCCTCATAGGGGAGGGGTCAGTTCCTATGGGACTCCCAGGCTGTTTGTGGCGACACTTGTGTTGAATCAGACCATTTGTGGTACTAGTGCATACTCGGTACCTTGGGGTTGGCCTGCTTTGTTTGGTACTAGTGGTACTAGTGCGTACTCGGTACCTTGGGACTAGCCTGCCTTGTTTGGTTCATCGGCAGGTTCTTGTGGTGCTGCCTTCGACACCTTCAAGGCTTGCACCATTGAATTTGGGACCCATGTGACCTTCTTGTCTTGGCCACCCAAGTGGTTGGTGTTGATCGAGCTGGTGGTGGGGTGTGACGATGGATGAGGTGGGGGTGCAGGCTGGTGGTGTGGTTTTTTTCTGGTAATGGATGGTTGGATGAGGTGTCTCTGGGTCATTTGGGTCTTGCTTTGCTGATTTGACATCCTCTAGGAGTTGGGTCTGATCGAAGTGACGTTCAGCATAGAGGATAGCCTCTTGTACTTGCTGCTCACGGATTTCCTGAGTAGAGGACGGTGGCATCGGTTGAGCGGGCAATGGCACCGGTTTACCACTGTGGCTAGCTTTCTTTCCCCTTCAAGCTAGGACTTTTGGTGGGGTGTTGGTGGTGGGGTGGGGGCACGGGTTGGCGGTGTGGTTTTCTTCTGGTGACGGATGGCCTTGGACGAGATGTCTCTGGGGCGACCGGGGCCTGCTTTGCTGATTTGACATCCTCTAGGAGTCGGATCCAATCGAAGTGACGTTGGGCACAGAGGATAGCATCTTGTACTTGCTGCTCATGGATTTTTGTAGCAGACGATGGTGGCATCGATTGAGCGGGCGATGGCACCGGTTTACCTCTGTGGCTAGCTTTCTTTCCCCTTCGATCTGGGACTTTTGGTGGGGTGTTGGTGGTGGCTAGGGCTTCTGGTCTGCCCTGCTGTGTAGCTTCATTATTGTGGATCGACGAGGGCGGAACTGAAGAAGCAAGGCTTGGTCCACACAGAGAAACTACTGCCGTTTGGCCACCATTGGTCAACGAAGCAATCCAGGCGCACTAGTTATTTTGACAGTTTACGGCGTAGCACCAGGTTATTCCAAGTATAATCTGTTCTTCAGTTGCTTCTATGGGGAGAACATAAAATCGTATATCCACTGCTTGGTGAACAACTGTTAGACTTAAATTCACAAAATCCAAAGTTTGTAGGAGTTGGCCGTTTATAGCTCTTATTGAAGCGATGGTGAGGGTTAGGGGTACCTGTAGCTTTTTCCATACCTCACAGGAGAGGAAGTTGTGGCTCGCTCCTAGATCCACGCGTGCTTTGATGCGCATGCATGGGACCTGTAGTTGAACAAGCAACCTAGCTGGCTCTACCGTTAGCTCATTTGTTAGTTGCATCTGTTCAATCATTGCCTTAAGCAGTGTCATTTGCCTATGCTGTCGGAGCTTAGCATTATGGATTCAGGCTTCCTCAATGGCCTGGTGTTTCATCTTGGCCACCTCGGCCTTGAGTTCTTTTTCTCTATGCACGGCTTGAAGGGTCAACAGAGTGAGTGGTCCATAGTATCTTTTTAATTTCCTCCCGTTAAGGTAGCCATCCATTTTTGTCCCATCAAGCATGTCTATTCGGCACGACCCTTGGGGAGTGATCTCAACTACATGGTAGGACCCATACCTCGGTACTTAAGCTTGCGTTTAGTATTACGAATGCTGTATAGGGGTGCCAAATCTCTCTCTACCAGGTCCTTGTTCTTGAGGTTGCAGTCGAACCACTTTTTACGTCGGGCCTTTTCTACCTAGATAGAGTAGATTGCACGCAACCTTGTTTCTTCTAACTTTTTGAGGTCGATTAGCCGTTTCGCTAGCGTGTTCTCTATGAGTCTTTCCTTAATGGCAAGATGGAGGCTAGGCACTACATACTCCATTGTCATTAGTTACTGCCTCCACTGCGAAGGCTAGATTGAAGGGGGTACAATGCGTCGCCACTTTGTAGGAGGTCCTGTAGGCCCATAATGCTGCTATGAGCTTATGCTCCCAATTGGTACAATTGGCTTCTACTGTATAGGTGATGATCTTATAGCACGTTTTGTTGGAGCTCTCGGCCAAGCCATTTGCTCTAGGGTAGTATGGCGTTAACTTCCTATGTATAATCATAAACTCACTAGTTAGGATTGCTATTGTTTCATTGAGGAAGTGAGTTCCTTGGTGGTTGACTAACTCCAATGGACATCTGAACCACATAATGACTTGTTCATATAAGAATTTGGCGGTGGATCTCCCTCCTTCCTCCTTCTCCTCCATCTCCTCCTCCTCACTCCTTCTCCTTTTCCTCCTCCCTCCTCCTCCCTCCCCCTCCTCTTCCCTCATCCTTCTCCTCCTTCTCCCCTATCTCCTCCTCCTCCCTCCTCCTCCTCCTCCCTCCTCCTCCTTCTCCCTCCTACTTCCTCCTCCTTCTCCTCCTCCCTCCTCCTCCTCCTCCTCCTCCCTCCTCCACCTCCTCCTCCACCCTCCCTCCTCCTCCACTCTCCACTCTATTCCTCCTCCTTCCTTGTCCCTCCTCCTCAACCCATACCCCTCGAATCCACAAAGCAGACTAGCTCTCCACTCCTCAACCTTGGACTCCTCCTAAAGCTTGCAACCCCCTGTGAACCCTAGAACTCCTCTCTCAACCCTATCCCTCTTTCAAACCCGAAAATCCCGTTCTAAACCGTTGAAATCCCGTGGAGGTGAGAGCCTCCATCAATCGTTATGATAAAGCTCTCTTTCTCATTCACATGTGCATGAGATCTACTTTCCATGCTTTAGTCTACACCTCTCACTGGAACACGACCCAAGGACCTATGCTACAATGAGCAATGACACGATTGTAGGTGACCAACACCCTCGAAACCTGCACTTGGGAGAAACAGAGACAACAAGGGTTCAGAGGAATCTAAGGTTGAGGAGAAACAGAGACAACAAGGGTTGCAAGGTTTAGGAGGAATCTAAGGTTGAGGAGTAGAGAGCTAGTCTCCTTTGCTGATTCAAGGAGTAAGGGTTGAGGAGGAGGGACAAAGAAGGAGGAGGAAGAGGGAGAGAGTGGAGGAGGAGGAGGGAGGGAGGGAGGAGGAGGAGGAGGAGGAGGGAGGAGGAGGGAGGGAGGGAGGAGGAGGAGGAAGAGGAGGGAGGAGGCAGGAGGAAGGTGGAGGAGGGAGGAAGGAGGAGGAGGAGGGAGTACAAGGGTAGAGAGTAGAAGAGCAAGGGCATGCTAGAACACGATAGTGTAAGAGAGCATGGACGCAATGGAGATCAATCACATGAACACAATAGTAAGCTTGAACACTAAACCTAAAGAGTGGGAGCTTCATTCCATTGAGATATATTTATACATGTTGGTCTCTACACAATCCGTAGGTACCTCCGTGTTGGGACCTCTTTTGTAGGAGACATTTTGGACAAGAGTCCCTCCACTTTTGGGGGGGGACCTTTTGGGTCTCTTCACAAAGTGGGGGGACCTTTGAGTATTTACTCAAATTGGGGGGACCTCTGAGTATCTACACAAAGTAGGGGGACCATTTGGGTCTCTACACAAAGTGGGGGGATCTTTTGGGTCTCTACACAAAGTGGGAGGACCTCAAAAAGTCTAGGCTTTTAGTCTTTCTCTCTCTAGATTTATTCTTTCTCTCCCTAGATCTTGATTTTGCAATTATGATTGGATCTTTTCTAGAGAGGATTTTGGCTATCCTCATCCTTTAAGATTCATCATACCATCTTTTTGGCTCAATATATTACAAGCAAAGCTTTGCTGCTTCTCTACACACACAATGCTCTCATTGTTCTTGTCCTAGATTGGACTTCTAGCCCTTGTTGCCACAGGGTTAACAATTCTCTCCCAAAGTGCACTTCTAAACTTGTATGTGAGACTCTAGATATGACTTTTGGGACTTCAAATATTCCACGTGGAGTATTGATCCACTCTTATATCAGATCATATAAGGGACTTCAATGTCATGTTCAAGAAGATTCCAAATGACTTTAAATATCCCATTTGGAAATTCAACTATTCCATGTGGGATATTGATTCACTCCCAAAGTGGACTTCCAAACTTGTATGTGGGACTTTAAATTGATGTATATGACTTTAGAGATTCTATGTGGGACTTCAAATGTCATGTTCAACAACATTTCAAATATTCATGCAAGATATTGATTGAATCCATCAAGGGCTATTGGTTTAGGACTTCAAATATTCACATGGGCTATTGGGTAAAGGCTTCAAATATTCACGTAGGATATTGATTCAAATGTCATGTTCAAGACTTCAAATATTCACGTTTAATAATACAAATACTCAAGCGTCCCAGTGGGATATTGATTCAAATGTCATGTTTAAGACGTCAAATATTCACGTTGGATATTCATTTAAATGTCATGTTTAAGACAGCATAAATGGGGAATTTGAGACTTCAAATTCATGAAAGATATTCATTCAAATGTCATGTTTAATACTTCAAGTGGTCACGTGGGATATTGATTTAAATTTCAAACCATCAAGGGCTATTGGTTTATCTCCATAAGGGAGTTCTAACTACCATGCAAGAGATGACACAAAAGGAGAAAGTCCCATGAGCAAACTTGAAATCCCATGAGGGCACTTGAAGTCCCATATGGAAGCTAAACATTCCTAAGAAGGGTATGGATAAGATATAAGTTTATTGATTTTTTTATATTGGTCCAAGGCTTAATATACATATATTTTCCCCTTCAAAACTTTTTTCATACTTGCAATATTCTAAAGAACATAAGTATAAAAATTAATGTCACCAAACTAAAGAACTAAAAAGTATAAGTACTTCATGAGGAGCTTGTGAATTGATTGAATATTTCAAATAAATCCTTCTATTTGTTTAGATGCATAGTTTTTTACATAATTGGAATTGAGATGCAATGGGTAATGGAATGAAATAAGCTTGCAAGGAAAAGTTTGTAATAATGAAAATGACCAATATCTGTTTTAGATATGGGATAGTTCTTTTATTCCAAAAAAATCATTAAATAGTATTTAATTCCAAAAATCTCGAATTAATTCTTTTAAAAAAATATTTCTTATTAGGTCAAAGAGACCTTAAAACCTGCTAACTTGCACATGGGACTTTAGGGTGGTTGCAAGCTAAGGGTTTCCACCTTTGTGCCACTCTAAAAGTGGAACACAAGGGGGACACCAAAATACAAAGGAATTGAGAAAATGGGTAGTAGGCAACAATACCTCAATCGAGGTATTGCCGATCAATAGCATGGTGACATGTGGCAAGGTTCTTAGGCTTGAGCATTCCTAGATGGCATCCCCAAAACCTCAATCGAGCTAATGACATGGCATTCTTGAATGATTTGGCACCTTAGGGAGGATTATGTGGCATGAAAGCACATGTTGAGTGCCGAGTAGCAAGGTGGCAAATACCTCGAACGAGATATCTTGGTGGCACCCACGTGGAGGTGTTGAGGTGGCACATGATGTGCCTTGTTGACATCCTAGTGGGCACAAATACCTTGATTGAGGTATCTACATTACACCAATGGCACACATGTGACTTGGTGAGGTGGACAAGGTAGTGCTGAGGTGGTACAAAATACCTTGATTAAGGTATCCACATGGCATTATACATGGTGCCCACATGCTTGCATGTCTTGGTGAGGTGGATAGGGCATGTTGAGGTGACAATGGCGATTGAGGTATCCACGTGGGTTATGGCTCCTTGATCAAGGTATCTACATGGCATGCTTGCATGGCACCTATTTGCTTATATGGCCATCCTACTTGCTTCCATGGCATCCCCTAGACCATGAGGTGGCACATCCTAACATGAGGTGGCAGTCCACATATGTTGAAACTTGATCGAGGTCCTTATACCATGCATACATCCAAATTGGATGTGATGGTGAGAGTATGGATCGCTTTGTGCCACGTGCAGGTATTAATCCTATAAACAAAGGTTTCTTTGTGATCCCCAATCCTCTACTTAAGGTGCCACATTTTGAGGGCCTCGCTTTTTGCCAGAAACCCTCATCCCTTTCTTAACTCCAACATTAAGTGCTTAGCTTGGTTGCCTTGTGACTACCTCTAAGGCTCTACCATTTGATGCGAGGCAGTCGATCAAGCGAGCGATGTCAAGCAAGACCAAATAAGCGAGCGAGAAAAAGCGAGCAAAGCAGAAATGGTTAGGCTACCAACACATAGTCTCATTGTATGTATGTACTCATCATTAATAAAGATTTATAGTGCTTCCTCAACATTGAACATGATTATAACATAATATTGCAAGTGCACATTAGTAATAGTGTTCTATATTCTATGAGATGAGCTTAAATAGAAATAGTTTGGCTATCACATCAGGTACTTTATAGTTGAAGTGCATCACTTGAGAAAATCATAACCTCACTATATGTATGTACTGATCATTAATAAAGCTTTATAGTATCACCATACTTTTGAAGATGATTATAACATAAGCTTGTAATTCTACATTAGTGATAGTGTTATTTATTCTCATGAGATGAACTTGCATAGAAATGCTTTGGCTACCAACAAGTAGTACATAGTTGAAGTGCATCATTCAATAAAAACTTCAACATCGAACATGATCATAACATGTTATTGAAAGTTTACCTTGGTAAAAGTGTGCTATATACTTTCATCAAAAGAACTTGCATAGAAAACATTTGATTGTGGCAAAAATTCCATTAAATTCACATTTTGATGCATGAAGTTTTACTAAATGGTGCAAAAGGTCATGATAATCATCTAGATCATGCCTTGCCATTCGTTTTGATATGTAACATGACCCCATTTGGATTTGTAAATCAAAAGATATAGGACATCAAAATTCTCATAAATTTTAGGCAGCCTAAATTCTCATCTTTTGGGCCAAAATAGGCAGCGCATTAACGCGCTCCCTCTTTTGGCCCAAAAGATGAGAATTTCGACGTCGTGTATCTTTTGATTTACAAATCCAAATGGGGTCATGTTACATATCAAAATGAATGGCAAGGCATGATCTAGATGATTATCATGACCTTTTGCACCATTAAGTAAAACTTCATGCATCAAAATTTGAATTTAATAAACAATTAGTTGATTTCTTGCCTTAGATCTAGAGGAAAGTTTACCTAATCAGGACCATGTCAATATGTTGTCTATTATGACTTCTACCATTGATTTCTATAAGAAAATATTGATTTGTTTTGGAATTTAATTCATTTTAAATAAAGGGATGTAGTTACTCTTTACGTTTTGTTGGATTGCTAGGATGTAAGAGTGATTCATTAGGGAGGGTTTTTTACAAACAGAAAAAACATGCGTTTTGTTCCAAGAGTGAATAGAGTTTCAAAAACCAAGCATTTGCACATGCATGTAATGTGGACTATTCCATTCAAGAAGTCCTATGAAACTTTTGACTTGTGTGGAAGATTCATTGGTGATCTCACTTCTATTGGTGGAGAGAGAGAACTTGATTATTACAGAGTATTACAAAAAATTGAATGAGTAAAAGTGAGCAAAGATAGGGTGCATCTTTACTAATGATGCCCTGGCAATGACATAGGTCCAACTCTCTCATGGACTTTTGAAGAACTTAGACAGTTGTTAAAATAAGAGATTTGTCAATATATTATTGTTTTGTTTTGATTGTTTTTTTGGCTCGCTCACTTTTTCTTGCTTTCTTTTTTTGGTTCAATCACTTTTCCTAGCTCGCTTTTTGGCAATCCTCCCCATAACCTTGCTCGCCTTGTTCCTAGATAGTCATGGGAATAGGCCACCGAATGGAAAACCCTTGACGATATCCAAGTATTCCCATCCATTAGTAGCAGCAAATATCTACATCCAATAGGTCTCAAAGTCCACACAACATTATAAGGGAGTCCCACTATCATTGGAGGGGCCTTAATCATGTTGTCATGATCCAAATGAAAATGTAAATACTATAAATCCAATAGGTCTCAAAATTATCAAAACATGATAAGTGATTTTCAAGACTGACAGAGGGGTCCTAATTGCATTGTGATGATGGAGGGGCCTTATAATCACAATATGCTTGGAAAACCAATTGCTTTGCTTCATGACACAGAGTTGCAGCTAGTGCATCATCCATGACCAACATGTGTTCTTGCATATCCCTTCAAAATAGCTACTACAGGATTTAAAGGATGGTAGTTTTGGTCTGTGGCTTCCAATATTTTAGCAAGTCGAGTAGCTCATAGGTGGTCTTCTTATCGACGTAGCTCTCTTGATGTAGTCGAGTATTTTATGAAGCATAGTAAGAGGAACAATCCTTCCTAGAGGTGCACTCGGGTGAAAAAGGGCCTGAAGACGCTCCTATGGAATGGAAACTTGGCAACCTCCCACCCTCCATTGCACTCCTGTGAGTACATCTTTCTACAAGAAGAAACTTGGCAATGCCAACCTTGATGGTGGTGGGATTGTTGGCCGATTTCTCCAAGACTGCAAGCTGGTGGACTTCAGTTGTGGCCCCTCCTATGCAATGGTTGCTCAACATCCTAATAGTCATAGTCCTCAACAAGTGGCTTAAGAAGGGCCTAAAGAAGATCCTATGGAATGAAGACCTAGTGACCTTACTGCCCTCCATTACATTCCATGAGCGGGTCTTTCTACAAGAAGAAACTTGATAGTGTCAACCTCGATGGTAGGATTGTTGGTTAATTTCTCCAAGACTGTAAGCTGGGGGACTCTCAATTGTGGCCCCTTAAGTCACCAGTGCAATGGTTTATCAACCTTGATGGTGGCATCTCAGGGACTGCTAGGCATATATATATGGATATTCAATGCCAACCTCGATGGTGGCATCTCAGGGATACTCCAAACTCCCACAATTCCATTGACCCCATGAAAACAAGAGGATTGCAAATCGTGTGGCCAGTCTTCCACTAAACTGTTCATAATCTTCTCACACACTCTCCTCACCAATTTCTTAGAGTCTTTTACTGAATTATAAGCCCACAACAACTCCTCCTTATGCTCCTTGGTTTCCTCATCCTCATCTTCTTGCTCAATACACCTTATGGAGTCCACCATGTCCTACACAAAAATTTATATCATAAGAATAATAGTTGCTTGATTCAATGGAACCAAGAAAAAGAACTTAGATCAATTGCTAAGTGCTAAGACTTTCTCCCTAATAGCTGATAGGGGAATTCCCTCAAATTGGTCAAAATACTTTTAGGTACGATTCATTAAGTATGGTGAAATCGTTAGGTACCTGGGTGCACCCCTAGGCCTAGATTTGGGTATTCACCAAAGATTTCACGGGTAAAGTAAGCCAAAAGCCTAGCATGGGCTAAAGCTTGACTAGAAAGAAAGGTTTCTCACTGTACAACACATTCTCTCAACTACCATGACTTATGCTATGACTGTATGGAACTTCTTAAAGTCAAATTGGCTAGAATTTGAAAGACTACTTTGGTCTTTTATTTAGGCAGATTATAGAAGAAGGTGCAAAAAGAAAAATGCACCATATTCCTTGGGAGCCCCTTAAAATACTTTAGCTACAAGGGGTCCTCAATATACATTTTTTCAAACTCCAAAAGATGTCCTTTATTTGCAAATGGTTACCATGGCTCTTTACTGAACATTCCCCTTAGGTCGATATCCTCATATAATCCTTCATTGAGAAGGGACAAGGGAAATGTTTGAGCTCATGGATGGGCCTCTCATAGGGCACAAACCTCTCCATTTCTCAATTTATTCTAGAAATCTAGTTAGAAACCAATGCCATCTATCTTTCATAGTAGAGACATCAAAAGTTAAAACCCAGTGGTCTTACATATTGTAATTTTCATGGAGATTATGACTTGGCCTTTATGCTTGACCTCTAGCTTATCAATGAGCTAGGAGTTGTGGGGAATTAGGGTAAAGTTGCAATCCTTCTGCTTGCTACAATCTATCCATGAGGACTATGGCTTGGACTTTATTGAACAAAATATTTTGGGTGAAATAATGACAAAAACATGATGCACGTGATGCAATATTTGTTGAGATATCAAGCTCTACCCCCGATATATCTCCTGGATGACTATCATTTATGTCACCGCCTATGTTAGTTGTACTCATGGTGTAGTTAGACTACCACGTATGATTTTGGTTTGGGTTCACATATGAACCACGTATTCTAGGGTTTGACATATAGGGTATTTCCCTCTTCTATTGTATTGTTGTTGTGTGCAAAAGTGAAGAAAGGCTTCACCCTCCAACCTTGTGTCCTCTCTCTTTTGTGTGTTGTGAAGAAAGCTGAACTTGAGCCTCCTATCTCTCTCCCTCATTCTTTACATAGTATCAAAGCCTTGTTCGTGGTAAGGAGCTCAAGAAAGCAAGCCAAGTTTGTGGTGTCCTGGTAAGAGGACCAGTGTTGCTTTCCTATTTCGAGTTTGGGAGCAAATCTTTGCAGGTAGCACAGCCAGAAGTGCAGGAGTGCACTGTTTCAGATTGAGAAGCCCTTCGCGGTGTGGCGAGAGCGCAGTATATGCTGCGGGCGAGGGCATTGATTTGAGGCCATTTCGGGGCCCGTTTTGAAGGCGGAAGTTCTTCGCAGGCACTCAGAAAAAGGCCCTGTTTTTCGCTGTGCGACCACTGCGTGGCTAGTCGGTGGAAAGGTGCCACAGAAATTGCATCATATGCCTGTGTGCAGAGATATTGGGAGTTGTAGATTCATGCCTATTGCCTGTTGATGCAAAATCATCACTAGGAAGTGATTGTGTGGTGAAATACCACTTTCGTCAGTGTTGCGGATCTGCCCCTGTGAGGCTGTTTGCAGAAGTTTTGCTATTTGCCCTTGTGAGGCATTTGCTGTGTTTACAGGTTGCTGTTGCAATTCGTGATTTGTAAAATGTCTGAGAATCTGTCTACCATTGTCAGTGAGAAGCTTGACAAGAACAACTTCCAAGCATGGAAGTTCAGGATGACAAACTTCCTTATGGGAAAGGGAGTTTGGGAGTACATCAGTGGTGAAACTGCAGAACCAGTGTTGGGTGCTGCTCCCACTCCTGCTGAATTGAAGGCCTTTAAAGAATGGCATGAAAAAGCCAGAAAATGCTTGTATTGGCTGTCTGTTAGCATTTCAGATTCTATGATTGTGCATATACAGGATGTAGAGACACCTAAGGAGGCATGGGATACATTGGTGAAGCTGTATAGCACAAATACCAAAGCACGAAAGATGCAGCTAAAGCAGGAGTTGCACAATGTGCAAAGGAAAAATCTGAATATAAATGAGTATTTCTTGAAGGTGAAAGGCCTTGCAGATTCTCTTGCCTCCATTGGAGCACCTGTTGATGATGAGGACTTAGTGTCCGTGACCTTGAATGGTCTTGGGAAGGATTATGCACAGTTTCGGACATCCATTGGAGTCCGTGAAACATTTCCTGATTTTCAGGAACTTATCGCTCTCTTGCTGAGTGAAGAGCAAAGGAATGGTGGTTCAGCCACCTCAACTTCTCAAGAGACTGCTTTCTACTCGAATACAGGTAGAGGCAGGGGTAGAGGAAGAGGCCGTTTTGGTGGCCGTGCAGGAAATCAGAACCAGCAGCAACAACAGGAAAACCAGTCCTATGGAGGAGGACGTGGTAGTTCTAGAGGCAGGGGGAGCCAAAGAGGCCGTGGTTCATGGCAAAGGAACCAGCAAGTAAATAGCAGCACAGAATGCTATTATTGTGGAAAGCCTGGACACAAGGAGAATACATGCTATAAAAAGCAGAATGACATCAAAAGTGGGAAGTTGCAACAAAGCAACTATGCATCATCAAGTGGGCATGGTGACGACAGAAATGAGCACCTTTTTGTGATGCAGCATATGGTTAACTCCATGTCAGGAGATGCTGCAGCTTGCAATGATGTTTGGTATGTTGATTCAAGTGCCTCTAACCACATGACCAGTCATGGTGAGTGGTTTCATGATGTTAGAAATTTGGATAAGCAAGGTTATGTTGAAACAGGTGATGATACTGCGCACCCAATTACGCAGGTTGGTAAAGTGCCATTGGCTATGCAGGATGGCAAAACGAAGTACTTGGCAGATGTACTTCATGTTCCAAAAATCACTAAGAACCTGGTTTCAGTTGGCCAGATGGTTGAGCAAGGTCTGCAGGTTAGATTTAATCCTGATGGATGCTTTGTTGAGGACTTGAAAAATAAGTGCCGCTTGGTTGCAAAAGGCAACAAAAATGGCAGAATGTTCACCTTGGATGTTGATATGCCTGAGGTGAAAGCTGCTATGTTTGCGCATGGGAGAGGTGTCATTGCAGATATTGAGATATGGCACAAGCGCATTGGGCATGTGAATATACAAAGGCTGAAATCTATGCAAACGAAAAACATTGTTGCAGGTTTGCCTAAATTCAGAGTTGAGGGAATGCAAAAGGTATGTGAAGCATGCCAAATGGGTAAGCAGGCCAGACATGCATTTCCCAAAAATGCTAAGGTGAGAAGAAGACCTTTGGAAGTGATCCATTCAGATGTTTGGACAACCAAAGCTGCTTCTATTGGTGGATGCCATTATTATGTGACGTTTATTGATGACTACACTAGGAAGGTGTGGATTTATTTTATGAAGCACAAAAGTGAAGTGTTCAGCCATTTCAAGGCTTTTAAGGCCATGGTTGAAAAAGAGAAAGGTGTGCATATTAAAGTGCTAAGAACTGATGGAGGGGGAGAGTATTTTTCAGAAGAATTTTGTGAATATCTAAAAGAACAGGGAATTCAAAGGAAGTACTCATGCAGGTCTACCCCTCAGCAGAATGGGGTTGCAGAAAGGAAGAACAGGCATATTGCAGAAGTAGGACGGGCGATCCTAAATGAGAAAAACATGCCTGATTATTTTTGGGCTGAAGCAGTAGCAACTGCTGTTTATATTATGAACAGAACCCCCAGTGCAGCTGTCCATGGCATGATGCCTGAAGAAATGTATACAGGCCAAAAACCAGATATTTCTCACTTGAAGGTATTTGGTTGCATAGCTTATGTTCATGTTCCTGATGAGAAGAGAACAAAGCTGGATCCAAAGGCAGAAAAATGTATCTTTATTGGATATGCTCTGCACCAGAAAGGGTATCGCTGTTATAACCCTTCCACCCGCAAAATGCAAGTGAGCAGAGATGTTGTTTTTGATGAAATGAGCAGCTGGTATGCACCAACTGTTATGGTAGGAGATGCAGATGCAAGAAATGGGAATGCTGCAATAAATGCAGAGCAGCAATCTCAAGCCTTGAGTGGACCCAGAGAGTCCTCTACTAGTGGATCTAATGCATGGACAGGGAGATTGAGATCTAGTGAATCGTCACATGGCAGTCCTGATAGTGTTGTGCAGGTATCACATAAGGGAAAAGAAAAAGTAGACCATGCTCTAGTGTTTGATGTGTCTGCTGGTAGCTCTCATGTTGATGGAGAGTCAAGTGGCTCTGAAATGAGCCTTGATGAGGAACTTGGGATTCCTTCTGTTGTTACACCTGGTGCAAGGAAAAGCAGGCATGATTTAAAGACTCCTGCAACTGATCCAGTTGTACGGAGGTCCACTCGTATTAAGTATCCAGTTGACAGGCTGAGATATGATGGGTATACAGCACATCACTATGCTTATATGGTCAAGGTTCTAGAGGAGCCAGAGCCCACATGTTTTGAGGATGCAGCAGGGCATAAAAATTGGGAAGCAGCTATGGATGAAGAGATGGCTGCCTTGGATGCAAACCACACTTGGGATTTGATGCCTTTGCCTCATGATAAGAAGGCTATTGGCTGCACGTGGGTTTACAAAGTAAAGCACAATGCTGATGGGTCTGTTAGCAGGTACAAGGCAAGATTGGTTGCCAAAGGTTTTGCGCAGACATATGGAATTGACTATGAGGAAACTTTCAGCCCAGTTGCAAGGATGGCAACCGTGAGAGCAGTAATTGCTATGGCTGCTGCAAAGGGATGGTCTTTGCATCAGATGGATGTGAAAAATGCCTTCTTGCATGATTTGCAGGAAGAGGTTTATATGATGCAGCCAGAAGGTTATGAGGATAATTCACACCCAAATTTTGTATGCAGGTTGCGCAAAGCCTTGTACAAGATAGGGCAATATCTTGTCACTATTGGATTTCAGATTTCCAATTCAGATTTTTCACTTTATGTGAAAAGGACAAACAGAGGGATTGTGCTTGTAGTCATCTATGTTGATGACTTGATTATTACAGGTGATAGTGATGCAGACATTAATGAAGTGAAGCTGTTGTTGAAGCAGAAATTTGAGATGAAGGATTTGGGAGAGCTGCGTTACTTCTTGGGCATTGAGGTTATTAGATTCCCGAGTGGGATATGGCTGTTGCAAAGGCAATACGGTTTGGACATGCTGTCCAAATATGGGATGACAGGCTGTAAGCCTATCTCTGTTCCATTGGAGCAGAATGTGAAGCTCAATGCAGAGACAGGTGAGCTTCTTGAAGATATTACTATGTACAGGCGCATAGTAGGTAGCTTGATTTACATGACTATAACCAGACCAGATTTGAGCTATGCTGTGGGGCTAGTGAGTCAGTTTATGCAGGCACCGAGGAAGCCACATTTGGATGCGGCTAGGCGCATACTGCGGTATGTGAATCCACATTGCATTATGGACTGTTTTATGAAGCTGGGTGTGCATTACAGATACATGGATACACAGATGCTGACTGGGCTGGTAGTGTCTCAGACAGGAGATCTACTAGTGGTTTTATGTTTTCTCTTGGGAGTGCTGCCATCAGTTGGAGCAGCAAGAAGCAGCCAACAGTTGCCTTGTCGAGCACAGAGGCTGAGTACAGGGGTGCAGCAATGGCTGCATGTGAGGTAGCTTGGTTACGGAAGCTACTTGCAGATATGGGACAGTCAGTTCATGCATCAGTTGTCATTCATTGTGACAACATTAGCAGCATCATGCTTGCTAATAACCCAGTTTATCATGCTAGAACGAAGCACATTGAGGTGCATTATCACTTTTGAGAGAGAAGGTTCTAGCTGGTGAGATTGATCTTGTCTATGTCAACACTGAGGAGCAGGTGGCTGATATTTTTACGAAGGCATTGGGTACCGAGAAGCTTCGCAGATTTAGGAGCTTGCTTGGTGTACGTGAGATGGATTTGAGCTTGAGGGGGAGTGTTGAGATATCAAGCTCTACCCCCGATATATCTCCTGGATGACTATCATTTATGTCACCGCCTATGTTAGTTGTACTCGTGGTGTAGTTAGACTACCACGTATGATTTTGGTTTGGGTTCACATATGAACCACGTATTCTAGGGTTTGACATATAGAGTATTTCCCTCTTCTATTGTATTGTTGTTGTGTGCAAAAGTGAAGAAAGGCTTCACCCTCCAACCTTGTGTCCTCTCTCTTTTGTGTGTTGTGAAGAAAGCTGAACTTGAGTCTCCTATCTCTCTCCCTCATTCTTTACAATATTTCCATGAGGGTTATGGCTTGTCTTTAATGCTTGAATTCTAGCTTATCAATGAGCTAGGGGTTGTAAGGCATCAGAGCTAAGTTGCAATCATTCAAGCAACTTAAAATAGCATTGTCTTACATATTGTAAATTTCATGGGAATTATGACTTGGCCTTTATGCTTGACTTCTATCTTATCAATGAGCTAGGAGTTGTGGGGCATTAGGGTAAAGTTGCAATCCTTCTACTTGCTAAAATCTCTCCATGGATATTATGGCTTAGACTTTATTGAATGAAATATTTTGCGTGAAATAATGACAAAAACATGATGCACATGATGCAATATTTCCATGAGGCTTATGGCTTGGCTTTAATGCTTGACTTCTAGCTTATCAATGAGCTAGGGTTTGTAGGGCATCGGAGCTAAGTTGCAATCATTCAAGAAATTTAAAATAACATTGTCTTACATCTTGTAATTTTCATGGGGATTATGGTGCTTGGACTTTATGCTTGACTTCTAGCTTATCAATGAGCTAGGAGTTGCTAGGCAATAGGGTAAAGTTGCAATCCTTCTACTTGCTACAATCTCTCCATGGGATTATGGCTTGGGCTTTATTGAAAAAAATATTTTGGGTGAAAGAATGACAAATGGTGTATCTCTACACCACCCTTACATGTGGAATTCAACAAGCTCTTGAATTACTTTATTTAAGTGAGTATTGACTCAAGTAGATCATTGTTGAGTGGAGCTTATCACTTTTGGACTATTTAGTTTTTTATTTTCACTTCACCTTGGTACAACATAGGCTTGGATTTTATGCTTGACTTCTAGCTTATCAATGAGCTCGGGGTTATAGGGCATCAGAGCCAAGTTGCAATCATTTCAAGCAAGTTACCTTTATCTTACATATTGCAATTTATTTGCAATTATGGCTTGGCCTTTATGCTTGACTTCCAACTTATCAATAAGCTCGGAGTTGTGGGGCATCAGGGTAAAGTTGCAATCCTTCTACTTGCTACAATCATTCCATAGGGATTATAATTTGGCCATCATTCTTGAATTTTGGTTCAGCATTGAGCTAGGAGTTATGGGGCGTCAAGGCTAATTTGCAATCCCTTCTTATAGAATTCAACAAGCTCTTAAACTACTTTATTTTAGGAGTTATTTGAGTAGCAATGACCTTTGAGTTGTGGACATTAGGGCTAAGCTACAATTCCTTGAATTGTGAGGCATCATGATCAAGCTAGGATCATCCATTTCAAGTCATACTTCTTATAGTTTCATAAATGAAATGATTGAATGAATGGCTAAATATGGTTTCCTTGCTATACATTATAGATTTCTATTAATAAGTTGTCATGGCTCCTGAGACACGAGGACGTAAAAGTGATGATAGTAGGGGATATGGCACTATGCTATCTACATGCAAATGGAAGTTCAACTTTTGTTATGGTATATTTCATGGCTCAGGGACTAGCATGCGAACAGAGCTCGTTGGTTAAAAGAGTGAAAATATTAGAAACTGTGATGGTCCTTTCTCTTACTAGGGAAAGGCCTTCTTTGCAATTGGAGAGAATGCAACATGTTAATCCATCCAACATTCCTTCAGTATCACAAGGTCAATAGAATGAGGAGGTATTCACAATTTCAAGGGGGTAGGGTCTATTCGTTTTTTCTATTCATGAAACTGAAGATCAAGGTCAATTGATCGAGCAAGCAAAAGAGGACATTATGGATGCAATATGCCAAATAGGGTTTCCTTTAAGCATGGTAAATAGCCCACATTGGAAGAGATAATTTGCTACAGTTGGTAAATTTGGGCCAAAGTTTAAAATTCCATCTTACGAGTCAGTGCACACAAGTATTCTTGATAAACTCTATGAGAAGTATCAAGGTCATGTACAAGCTATTGTGTATGAAGGCATAGAAAAAATTGGATGTACCATTGTGTGTGATGGTTGGAAAAATGTTTCTCATCATCTCTTATTGAAATTTATGGTTGTTACTCCTTGAGGTAGGGATTCTTTAAATCAGTTGATTGCACAAGGAAGAATAAAATAGGTCACTTCATTGAATTTGCATCATGTGAAGTCATCGAGAATGTGGGTTTTGACAATGTGCTTCAAGTTGTAATGGACAATGCAAAGAGTTGTAGGAAAGTTGGAAAGATAGTTCATCACAAACATAAGCATATATGGCCTATTGGTTGCTCTTTTCATTGTCTTAATCTTGTTAGATATCAATGCTCCACTCTCATGTAACTACGTGGGAGATAGCTAACTCTACTTGTAAGCCCCCCATATGAGGAGAAGGCATTTGAGTAGCTCGGTTATCCGGTAGGTCTTGGTTTGGACACCAGATGGGGGCCATGTGTGGCCTGATGGTTGGACGGCTTCAGATAGAGTTGGCACACTACCAATTAGGCTACATGCAAGTGTGGGAAGGCATCCCATGACTGGCCGCATTGAGGGTAGACAAAGCATTTCTCGAGGCAGCCCACTCTCGAGTTGCGGGGCTCGTTTGGAGCCCCAGATGATCCCGGATGGCTCTAGGCTCAACGGACACCATAGGTGAGTTGCTCTATTCTATGCCACGATTCTAATGTGTGGTCGGTGACCTATTTTGGGACCAACCTCTAGTCAGCCATTTTGGGACCAACCTCTAGTCAGCCATTTTGGGCCGACTGGGTCGGTCTCCCATTTGGGTCTAACCGACTACGACTGATGGCTATATAAGAGCAAGCCCGTGAAGCCCATATCATCACTGGCTATAGCAACCGTGATTCCTTAGTGTCTAGCCCTTGTCCTCTACTGTTTCTAGCACGCCATCGAAGCTTCTCACACAGGAGCGCATGGCTAGGAGCTAGCACCATCTATTGTATCATATTTACAATAATCAAATTTTTGATTCTCCATACTATCTACTTTTCTCTCTTGCATACGATATCCTATTATCTGTTGAGCATAGACGTTGTATTGTTTTCTTTCATCGTATTAGAGCTTGGGCTCTAGCAAGAAGATTTGGTAGTGTGTTTCTATTTGTGAGTAGATTGTGAGAGATGGCCAAGCCCGCAAGACTGCGAATCCCACCGTTCGACGAAAGCGAAAAGTTGGATGGCACTAACTATCCACTATGGAAGTTCAAGATGAAGACCATCCTAAGCACATATGAGCTTTGGGATACTGCTACTAGGGTGGATGTGAAGCTGGTTGCGAGATCGAGTCCAGCCAATGCAGGACAATAGATAGTACCAACTACGGATGAGATTCTCCCGTGGACAAGAAGAAATGCAGATGCGCTATGTTCTATTGTCTGCAGTGTAAGTGATTCTATCATGGCATTAATTCAACATGTCACCACAGTGGAGGAGGCATGGACGGTCTTGAAAAACTAGTATGAGACCATGAATCAGACACAGATTCAAAATCTGGAGACTCAACTCATGAACGAGAAATTGTGAGTTAGAAATGGCAGAGAAGTTCCTCATCAAGATGAAGAATCTGTGCGATCAGATGACTGCGATTGGCATCACCATCACCAGCAAGAATCTAGCACGAAGGTGCATATGCATTCTCCCACCAAAGTACAATAGTCTTGTTATGGCACTGGATACACAGAACAAAAATCCGCCCCTCAACTTTAAGGATATCAGTGCAATGCTTCTGGAGGAGGAGATGCATCAAAAGACGAGGACTAGAGAAGATTCGACTTTCTCGGCTAGATCAAAGAAAGGTAAGGGTGATGATAAAAAGAGAAAGAAGAAGATCAAGTGCTTCTATTGCAACAAGGTAGGGCACAAGTAGAATGAGTGCTAGAAGAAGATTGCAGATGAGAAGAACGGAGTAAAGAAAGAGTCTAACAATAGTACACAGGCAGTACCAGTAGAACTGTTCGTAGCAATTGAGGAGATTTGCATGGAGGTAGTTCATGTACCTGTGGATATGAACCTTGGATTATTGACAATGGTGCATCGTGCCACATGACCAGTCAGAAGGATTGGTGTACCTCTCTACATCCGATAGGGAATGACATCCTAGTAGCAGTCGGTAATGATGCAGAATGTCCAGCAAAAGGAAAAGGTACGATTGCTCTCAAGTCACAGATGGAGTTGTAAAACAGTTGTCCAATGTTCTTTATGTGCCAGATATCAAGAGGAACTTGTTGTCCATTTCTGCGATCATGGATCGGGACCTCAAAGTTCACTTCGATAAGAATGGCGCACAGATTTTGGATCTTCAAGGGAAGGTCGTTGGTAAAGGTACATGATGTAACAACATCTACAAACTCTTAGATTTCAGTGCTCGAGTTGATGTGAGCAACACTAAGCTGTGGCATGAGAGATTTGGTCATCTAAACCTTAGTTCTTTAATGAACCTCCCTTTTATAGGTGAGGGTACTTACATCCATTTTGCTTGCTCACATGTGGGATATCTCCTCCATGCCATGTGGCAGCTTATCCTTTGCTCATACCTTTGCTCTACAAGTGCTCATGGCACCACAACTCTCAACACCGCCTTGGTCATACTGCTTCTTGCGGCAATCTCTTTCATAGTGTCCAAACTTGTGACAGTAGTTGCACTCAATGTTTGACACATTGGTGGATGCATTCCCTCGTCCTTGGAATCTTCCTCGATTGGAATGATTTCCTCTTTGCTGATTTTGTTGCTGATTTTGATGTTGCTGAGGATGATGCTAGTGTTGATTCTGAATTTGATTTTGTTGATGATGACCACTTTTCTGATATGATTTACCTCTGTTTCTGCCTTTGCCTCTACTTCTGTCTGAAGTTGTGAATGCTTGATCATTAGAATGATCTTTACATGCTTGAATGGCCTGAGTCCTAAGTTCTTCACTAAGTAGAACTGACTGAACTTCTTCCAGTGTTGGAATTTGCCATTGGATGGCAATACTCTAGACTAGATTCTCATATCCTTCTCTTAGTCCATTCAGGATTACTTGAACCATTTCTGCGGGATTCATAGTCTCTCCTGCTGTTGCAAAATGATTGTTGTAGTCTTTTATGCGGAGTACATAAGCATGACCGGTTTCAGTGCTGTTGCGAAAATTTTGGTTGATCTGGTTTCTCAGGGTGAGAATCCTGGCATTGTTCTTGGACTCGTAGAGAGTTGCAAACATATCCCATGCTTCTTTTGATGTCTTGACTGTGTTGAGCTATCCTAGCATGACATCTTGCACATTCTGCTTGATTAGGTGATAGGCATACTTGTCTTTCTTATCCCATTCTGCTTGAGCTCGGGCAATGGCAGGATCTACTACTAGTGCGGGAACTATTTGTGTAGATGTAGATCCCGTTGTAGATTCTGTTGCTGGTCCAATGACAACAGATGGAGTAGAGCTACTGGTGGCTGGATTGTCCAATGGTTTAGATGTAGACCCATCGACATAACTCCCATTTGTCCTGAAGTACAAGAATGGTCTCTGTTCGGTATTTCCATGTACTGTAATTGGAGTTGTCTAACTTAGCAGATGCCTCCAAATTGAGGTTGCTAGTCGACATGGTGCAAGAAATGTACTCAAAAGTGTCGTGAAAATCTTTGTATGAATCAACTGCAAATACATTGAATATACCAAGTGAAATCTCTAAACCGTCGGTGAAGATAGAACCACAGTATATAAAATCTGATCTGTATTACAAGGCTTGTGGCAATGATGTCGGGAATAGCCAAAGGCTTTACAAGGCTAAAAATGATGTGCATGATGCCATGAGATAGCCAAATAGGCTTTACAATGGTGGCATGTGTGTGTGAAATCAAATGTTATCTACCCACTGAATCAATCTACAATGCCTCTGAACTCTGAAGTCTGCTCACTGAACTGAGGAACGTAAGGTTTCAGGTAATGTAATGATGTGAAATCGGATGTGAGCATATGGACTGACTCCGAGTAGGTACTAGTTGGGAATTTCGGGCATGGCTTAGATTGGCAACTTGGGGAATTCAAAGCGTCCCCTATATGGCGATCTAGTCTACTCTGATCTAGATCTAAACCAACCATCGATCGATAAAAGAACAACAAATAATTCCTTTTCTTTTGTTCTTTTTAAGTGCTGCGTCAGATGCGTCGATGTAGAGGCAAATGTGCGTGAAGGAAGTGGTTTTGTCAGCAAGGCTCAAATGTGAGTGTAACTTGCACCAAAATGTGCACATGATGTGACGAGCATGTAGAGCACAAAAAAACAAGCGACTTTCCTTTTCAGAGCGCTCTCAAATTCTTCCTGAATCAAGAGATATGACTTGATCTAGGTGGAGGGGCAAAAGGAGTGCAAATGGTGCTCAATGATGATGTGTCACTGTGAGTCGCATGCAGTGATGATGTGGCACTATGTTTAGCAAAAGGTGTGCTTGTGAAGCTCTGTGCTGAGGTGGCAAGAGTGTGAACATGTAGTGTGTGCACAGTGTGCCTGGCAAGGGACTGTGCCTACAAGGGGTCAGTGCTGAGGTGGCACAGATGATGTCAGCAAGGTGATGTGGCAATGCTGACATGGCATTGATGATGTGTCCTTGATGATTTGGCATAGGTGACATGGTAGTTGATGATGATGTGGCACAGATGATGTGGCACAAGTGAGGTGGTAGTCGGTGATGATGTGTCACTGATGACATGGCAAGATGACATGGTAGATAAGGTGCTGACATGGCAAGGGGATAACGATGACATGTGGCATCTAATGTGTGGTGACACATGGCACATAGATAAGGTGATGATGTGGCAAATGCAAGAGTTTGCTGATGTGGCAAAGGAAATAACATGTGGCACCGACGAAAAAATGACATGGTAGTCGGAATCTTTTAAATGCCGACGAAATCTCAAAGATTCCGTTGTCGTCTGTGATGGTCGACGGAAGCGATGGACTGAGCGATGGAGATGGCGCCTTGAAGTCTATAGCCCACAAGCTCGAGCTGGAGGCAGAATGCGCTTGTCGAGGGAGCCGTGAGCTCTGTGATGGCGTGTACTATGGTGCAAGTCGTTCGGTGGGCTGAACCTTTGGAGCTGGAACTCATTGATGAGGTTCGTGGGGCTGTCGATGCAGAACGTAGGCGGAGCTTTGGCTCATAGGAGGTCGGCCATGAAGGCTTTGGAGGAGAGAGTGTCCATTGTTGAAGCCTTGGAGGCGGCCGAGCATTGCAGTGTTAGCTATAGGAGGCACTGTTCGAAGTCGGCTGAGGCCCGTGATACCAGAGGCTGAGCCCGTCTGCGATGCTGTTTAGAGAGGTAGGAGGGTCACAGGAGCCTTGTTGAAGGAGCTGCCTGTGGGCTTGGCGGTCATCGAGGAGCCTTCGGAGGCTGGAGATCTACATGCTCAGGAGATCTCCGAAATAAGTGCGAACTATGGAGATGCTTGGGTGCAGCTTGTTGTTGGCAGCGGCTAGGAGTTGGAGCCTAGCGCTGTGTGGGGTAAGGTCGATGGCTGAAGGGAGAGCCGTTTGGAGTAGCTTGAAGTTCGTAGAGGTTGTAGTAGGCCGCCTTGCCTTGAGGCCTTGGACTGTGGTGGCTGTTATTGAGGATAATGAAGACCTTATTGCTAGCTTTGTTGTGAAGATGGGCTGAGGAGCAGACTTGTAGATGGAGCTATAGAGCCACATAGGTAGGAGGCGGCTCTCTCTCCTTCAAAGCTCACTAAAAAAAACTCAGTCTCTCTATAATGGATGGAAAATCTCTCTCTCTCAGAATGGAAGTCCTCACAAAGAATGGAATTTTTTTTTTCAAGAATGAATGAACAAAAATGTCTCTCTCAAATGGACGGAAATTTCTCTCAACGGAAGTGAAGGGAAGGATCTCACAATCACTCAAGAGAACTCTCAATCTCACAATCTCTCTCACACTCTTAAGAAGGATGGCACCTCAGCGGAAGGTAGAACCATGCTCTGATACCATGACAAAATATGAAGAGGGGAGAGGAGAAGAGAGGGCACAGCTAGAGAGCACACCACAAATGACTAACTGTACACTAGATTTAGTTGAAAAAATAGAATATATACAAACCCTTTTAGGGTTAGGGTTAGGGGATCTAACCCTTTCCTTTATAGCACTCTATAAGGTTAGTGCTATGCACATATGATCACGTGATGGTGCTATGCACACATGATCACATGATGTTGAGCATGAACTCTCAACATATGGGCACATAACTGTGCCTGTAGCACACACATAGAAACCAAGGTGTGCTTGGGGCATACACCTTGAGATATCCCATCATACCCCCCCTCAAGGGAATGCCTCAAGCTATGTCAAGGATACATCTAGTCTCATAGTTTCTCATGCCATCTCATGGTGGTCAAGGATAAATCTATGGCTAAAATCTCATGCTAGCAAGGGTTCCCAATGGTGTGAAGTAAACAAAAGGGATACATAAGACCTTCCAATGGTTATCTCCCCTGCATGTACATGCACACGATGTCTACAGGAGGTACCATGGAGCAAAACACATACACATGGCCTACATCATATGGTGACCAGAGGTGTTTACAAAACACACAATAGTTTATTCCATTCATTTTGGAGGACTATCTAGGCAGAGTACCTTGACTCAACATAAAAAGAGAGATCTGGAGCATATATGGAGATGGTTCAAAAAGCATAATCTTCATAGGAGGCCTCATCTTGTAGAGGCACATCAACTGAAAGTAAATTGGTAGTTTCTAGCTTTGTAGTTGCTTCCTTTTTGGCCTTACAATACTTTTCATGGTGATTGTTTTTGCCACAATGTTTGCAAGGATTGATCTTGAAGCAATCTTTTGAGAGGTGATTAGTCTTCCCACAATGTTTGCAAGGTGAAAACTTGCCCTTTTGAGTTTTTATGGCATAAGCTATGTCATTGCCTCTCCGGAGTTCCATGTGCCTTTCTTCTTCTTGAAGAGTAGTAATAAGACCTTCAAGAGTAGGATTAGGAAGATTTTTCAAAGTGGTAACAACATGATCATAATCTTCAGGCATACTTTTGAGCAATACTGTGATTGCATCATCTGTAGTGATTGGAGAGTTGATAGAAGCAAGTTGAGTCATGAGACTCCACATGTGATTGACATGGGCAGCCAAGGGAGTGCCAGTAGCCATCTTCAATTCAAAGAAAGCAATCTTAAGTGACAATTTTGAGATGTGAGAGCTAGGACCAAAAATAATATCAAGCTTCTGCCAAGCTTCAGAAGGAGACTCCAAATCAAAAATGTGATGAATATAGTCATCTCCTAAGCCAAGAGCAATAATGCCATAGGCTTTCTCCTCTCTAGCAGGATCTCTTGCTGGGTGTGTCAGAGCTAAGGATTCTCCAGCATTAGAGGCTGTTGAAGAAGAAGTTGAAGCAGGTTTGACAAGCCCCCAGAGGTTTTCCCTCATCAATGCAAACTTAACTTTCATCTGCCATGTGTGAAAGCCTTTACCATTGAACTTATCCATATTCAAGAAGGTAGCCATGAGAGGTTCTACTCTCTTACAAGGCTAGAAAGAGTTGAAGAGCTTCATAGTACAAGCATTTAGTGTAGCAAAGACTTGTAACCAAATTCCATACTACAAATCATAATGGAAATGATGCTTCAACTTACATGCTTCATAGAGGTGGCTAAATGAAAGTATTCCAAGCAAATCTAGGTATAGAAACTTAAAGGAAAGTTGTAGCCATAGCTGTATTGATGCTATTCAACACTTTAAAACATCAAAAATGCTAAAGGAGCATCTAATGTAGCATCAAACTCACAACATTGTCAAAACTATCCAAAACAGAGGCCTGAACTTGGAGGGCTTGTATCTCACTCTTCAAAGCAAAGAAAAGAGTGCTTTCTAGGTAGAAACAAAGCTGGTGTACCACAGAAGAGCCATTGAGGAAGAGAGGCAAAATGCCACGTCATGTCGCCATAGCCAGCAACTTGAAAGTTGATTGGTTTTTTGGCTGTTTCTCCCTTCTTGGTAGACTATTTCCCTTCAAATCTAGACAGGAGCTAGCTCATACTGTTGTGCAAGCTTGGCTCAGAGGAATTTTGGAATGGCTACTCCAGCAAGTCGCATTGCAAGAAATGGCATCAGGAAGAAGATGACTGTTGCACGGTTTCGTGGGCACCGTTATCTAATTCCTCTCACATGGAAGTTTGCCCATATGAAGGGCCTCTCCAACCAGAAGGACCCTGGGAATGGTTTCTTGTAGGTAGAGAACTCAGCCCTCTAAGTGGTTGGGCAAAAAGGGGCAAAATGGAGAGGAAGGTGAAGAAGAAGAAGAAGATGAAGAAGATGACATGGCACAAATGGGCTCAGGGAGGATCATAGTGCTCTGATACCATGTTGAAGAATTGAAAGGAAAGCATGAAGCTGAACATGAAATGAGAATACTTGCTTGCTTATGGAATGAAGAAAGGTTAGGTCCATATGTAGGCACCTCTTACATGAGCCACCAAGCTCCACAATCATCTCCTCAATCAGCTCCTAGATTCTCTCAATCATCCTATGTGGCATCTCCCACCACCTAACAGTGCTTATGGGCACATAACTGTGCCTCTAGCACGCACACATAGAAACCAAGGTGTGCCTAGGGCATACACCTTGAGATATCCCATCAGAGGAAAGGGCAAGAAAGGGAAAAACAATAGTTGGAGAGAAAATACATGAGGAGGTACAAATTGAAAATCAAGAGGATATTGTAGAAATGGAGGATATTGATTCCGGTGACTATGGAATTCCATATATGGAATTCACTAAACTTGAAATTCGAACACAAAATATAGAAACACAGCTAGGAGTTATCAGTGAAACGTTGAAAACCCTAGCTGAAGCTATAACTAAGATAGATGATTCTCAATCAGTATTTGTTACGAAAAATCACCGATTCCTCCTAGTCAAGTTGAGAGGTCCACCTCTCGACTTAGAGGAACCTCGAACATCCTTAAGGACTTAAAACTGCCAATTTTCAATGGGGAAGAAAAGGAGTGTAATAAAGATGTGATTAACATGTTCTTGCAAAAATGGCAAGACTTCCACCGACTCAGGAATACACCTCCTGAAAATCAAGTCGTGGAAGCAAGTCTTTCCCTTGGAAATAAAGCCCATAAATGGTGGATGAGCCTCAGGGAGAGTGATAAAATTCCTAGATATTGGACTAAGTTTGAACAAGCCTTCCTAAAAGAGTTTTTACTAGAAAATGAATTAGAAAGAGCGTGGGAGGCTTGGGATAATTGTACTATGGGTAAAAACACTCTAGTCCAGTACATAGCAAACTATAGGGAGGCAATCCTTAGGTTGAAGGGAATTGATGAATTCCAAAAGATAAGTGGTTTCATGAGAGGTCTCAAAGACATAAGGTTGAGGTAAAAAGAAATCCTCCAAAAACCTTTGAGGAAGCTATTAAGTATGCCCAAATATACGATGATACGACGGGGAAATTCATCAAAGTTGGAACTTCAGAGCAAACGGGTTTTGTTCCAAAGTTCAATAAATTTTCCAATTTAAAAAGGAAGGGGCACTTTAAGAAAGAGGTTCCTCAGGCACCACCTAAGAAACCTCAAACACAAAATTTTCCTCTCTTGAAGAAAGAGGATTATGAAAGGGCCAAGCAAGAAAATCTCTGCTTCAAATGTCTGGGCAAAGACCATGCTGCTTGGAACCGCCCTAAAAATAAACCAGCGAGAGCTAAAGCCCCAAATAGACCTCCACAAAAACAAGTGCATGTGGTGCAAGTGTTGCGGCTTAATGGTACTGAAAAGTACACTAAGGTAGAGGTCTATCATGAGGATAGCACCCACATGTGCTGTCTATCATCAGCAATGTGGCAGCCCACCTTTGGTCCTCATGATTTAATGAGGATGCATGGAAAAATTAAGGGGCAAAGAGTAAGAGTGATGGTCGATGATAGTGCGACACATAATTTCTTAAACCACTCGTCAGTCAAGAAATTAAAATTTCCTGAGAGTCCCAGTGCCCATAAATATATGGTCTCTTTGGCAAAGGGCAGTG
Source organism: Dipteris shenzhenensis (assembly GCF_047967505.1). Lineage (NCBI taxonomy): Eukaryota > Viridiplantae > Streptophyta > Polypodiopsida > Gleicheniales > Dipteridaceae > Dipteris > Dipteris shenzhenensis. The sequence goes on along the minus strand of NC_141619.1, from coordinate 44,959,313 downwards.
ATTAAAAAATTTGGGACACCATGATATATGGTGTAGAAGTGGATATTCAAGGTTATCAGGATGCCTTGGATTTCCAAATCATGCATCTCGACAGAACAGATGTAGTGCTTGGTCGAGAATGGCTATATAGTCTTGGGCATAGCATATAGAGGAGTTATTTTAATAACTCCATTATGTTTAAAAAAGAGGGTAGAGTCTTCCAGATTCAAGGAGAACATGATGTGCCTAACTCTCCTCTTATTTGTTTGATGGAATTGGAACGACTACTACACCAAGAATAATGTGAGGTATATCTTTGTGAGCTTACTTTTATTGGTGATTTTATGTCTTCTGTATCGGAAAGAAGTAATGTTGTTTTTGAAAATGTTAAAAATTATAAATCTTTTTTCAATGATTTAATGTTTGAACTTAAAGATGTTTTTCTGTCTGATTTACCTGATGGTTTACCTCCTGAGAGAGAAGTAGATCATAAAATAGATTTAATTCTTGGATCTACCCCTATTTGCAAACCCCCATATAGGCTTAGTCATATGGAGGAACATGAGGTCGAAAGATAGTTAACAGAATATCTTAGGAAGGGCCAAATCCAAACAAGTAGCTCACCTTGGTCTACGCCAATTTTACTGGTAAAGAAAAAGGATGGTAGTAAGCATTTATGCATAGATTACTGAGCATTAAATAAAATCACCATAAAAAATAAGTATCCTATGCCTCGCATTGATGAGCTCTTTGATGAATTGCAAGGGAAAAATACTTTACTAAAATTGATCTAAGATCAAGATATCACCAAGCACGAATTAGGGAAGAGGATGTCCCTAAGACATCATTTCCTACTAGGTATGGGCATTATCAATTTAAAGTAATGCCATTTGGATTAACAAATGCTGCAGCAACTTTCATGACACTTATGAATAGTGTCTTAAGGCCATACCTAGGAAAATTTGTTGTAGTATTTCTAGATGATATTCTTATTTATAGTAAAACCAGGAAAAAGCATTCAGAGCTTTTTCAGAACATTTGCAAAAAGTGTTCCAACTACTTAGAGATAATTCACTCTTTGCAAAAGAGTCCAAATGTGAATTCTTTGCAAAAGAAGTGAAATACTTGGGACATATAATATCCCAAGAAGGGGTTCATATGGACCCTGACAAAGTAAGGGCCATATTGGAATGGCCACATCCTACAAATCTAGAAGAATTACAAATATTCTTAGGTTTGTCAGGATTCTATAGGAGATTCATCCAAGATGATGCTAAGATTGTTGTTCCGATGACGGACCAGCTTAAGGGGAAGGGAAGCACCTTCATATGGGATGAACCTCAAAAGAGAAGTTTTGAAAAATTAAAGGTAGCTATAGCGGCAACTCCTGTCTTAAAAGTAGTGGATCCCAATGAACCATTCCTGGTTGAAATAGATGCCATTGATTTTGCTATTGGGGCAGTACTTATACAAAAAGGTCGACGAGTGGCTTTTGAAAGCAAAAAGCTAGATCGTGCCCAACAGAATTACTCAGCATATGAGAAGGAACTATACGCTATAGTCTATGCTTTAAAAAAGTGGAGGCACTATTTATATGGTGCAAAATTTGAGATCATCTTTGATCAGGAGAGCATTAAGTGGATTTGTAATCAGCCTGAGCTTAAAGGTAGAAAAGCCAGATGAGCTGAATTAATGCAAGAGTTTGATATACAATTGACATATAGGAAAGGGAAGTTTAATGTGGTAGCAAACTCTCTTAGTCAAACGCCAATTGTTAATGAATTGAGTTTTACTCAAATTCAAAATGATTTCCTAGAGTCCTTAAAGGGGGAATGTGAGTTTGATCCTCACTTCTGTGAAATATGGAAAGAAATTAAGAAAAGGGATCCAACTAATCGAGAGGCTTTCATTAAGGAGTCGTATGGAAATGGTGACACACCACAGGTTGGTGATAAACGACTCAAGTGGAGAAAATATAATATTGAAGATGGCTACCTACTCTATAAAGGTAGAGTATGTGTCCCGGATGATAATGACATTAGGCGCCAAAATATACTATTGAAGATGGCTACCTACTCTACAAAGGTAGAGTATGTGTCCCGGATGATAATGACATTAGGCGCCAATTCCTTTTTGAATGTCATGATAGTCTGAGTGCTGGACACCCGGGAATTCAGAAGACATATGTACTTCTGAAAAGGCAATTCTTTTGGCCTCAAATAGGTAAGGACATCCAAGATTATGTATTGAAGTGCCAAAAATGCCAGGTCAATAAGGCTAAACACCTTAAGGTAGGAGGTCTCCTACACCCATTGGAGATTCCATCTAGCAAATGGGAAAGTATCTCCATGGATTTCATTGTGGGACTACCTAGGACATAGAGGGGGCACAACTCTGTGTGGGTAATTGTGGATCAGTTGACCAAGATGGCTCATTTTATTCATATTAGTGAAGATGTTAAAACTCCAGAATTAGCTAGGCTATTTGTGGAGCATATCTATACACTGTATGGGCTACCAACCGGTATTGTTAGTGACTGGGATAGCAAATTTAACAACCATTTTTGGAGGGCTATGTTCAAGAGGTTAGAAACGTCATTGAATATGAGCACCGCGGATCATCCATAGAGTGATGGTCAAACTGAAACTGTCAATCAGATCATTGAGGATATGCTTCAAGCATATGTAAGTAAACGGCAAACTAATTAGGAACAATATTTGCCCATATTGGAATTTGCATATAATAGTGCCAAACATTCAGCTACAGGTTTTAGTCCATTCATGATGATGTATGGATTTCAACCAAGAGCCCCAATGACCGTGGGACTCGAAAAAGAGAAGGTTCAAGTGGCCAAAGACTTTCTTGAGGATATGAATCAAACGCTTAAGTTAGCTAAAGATAGCTTGAGAAGAGCTCAAGATAGAGCACGAAGTTATGCAAACCCCCACCGTAGAAAGTTGGAGTTTGAAGTAAATGAGAAAGTCTACCTTAAGGTACCTGGATCTTTAGAATCACTAAAAACAGGTAAATGTCCAAAGTTATCTCCTAGGTATTGTGGATCATTCACAATACTTAAGAGGATTGGAGAACTTGCTTACAAATTAGCCTTACCTGAGGGATGTAGAATACATCTAGTTTTTCATGTCAATAGGCTAAAAAGAAAATTAGGAGATGATGATAATCTCATTGGAAATGAAGTCCTAGTTGAACTAATTGAACCTGCATCTTTACCACATGAACTAGAAAGAATTTTAGATAAACAAGAAAAAAAAACGTGACATACTATATGGCAAGAATGTCTGGTTAAGTAGAAAGATAGATCTGAAGAGAGTTCAACATGGGAAAGTGTAAGCAGTCTCCAGAGGAGGTTTCCCAATTTTGTTTTCGAGGACGTAAACCATTCTTAAGGGAAAGGGAATGTTATGTCAGCCATAATCCCAGGAGTGTGGGGGTCAAAAGATTAAGGTCCTTTGAAAGGACACTTGGCATAAAAGGGGGTCCACATGTCATGCACTGGGTTCAAGGGAGATTTCTAGAGACGGGCTCCATAAAGGAAGTAAAAACTAAGGGAGCTCTCGGGGGAAATCGTGGCTGGGTGGAATGAGTAGTGTAGAGCCCTCTTGTTCAGAAATTGTTACAGGAGTCGTATCTATCTCTCTAGGATAAATAACATTATCAATTGTAGGTTCAACTTGATTAAGTAGTACCACTCTTATGGTGTAAAGAGGTGTAATGGTAGTAGTTTTATCGTTGTCAAGGTGCATAAATTAACTTCTATTTGTACTTGGCAGATCTATTTTGGCCAATGTATGCATCCAATTTAGTGAGTCTTATAACTCAGGTATAGGAGCACACAAACAGTCTTCAAGACCAAAGTATTTGCCTAGTTTGTTGACCGGAACTCTCAAATGATCTTGTGCTTCATTGGGAGACTCAACATTCTCAAGATCAGAGGGTTGGGGTGTCACTATTTGCCCATTCATCCAATCTAAGAGGTCTCTCCAAAGGGTTGGTTTGCATTGAAGCAATATCGCAATAGGCATCTTCACCTCTATGGATAAAATGCGGTGAAAATACGAATGTCTTGTGGCCCCATGGTTGACTCCAATACGATTGAATTTGACTCCTCAAAACCATAAAAGGACCTATCACGATCCTCTATCTAAGTGTTGTAGGGTAGGGTCTTCTTCAAACATCCACTACATTAGGGTGTATCCCTCTGTTGAAGGGCATGACACACCTTTTTCATCTACCCTTTCAGGTATTTGCAAGTATTTTGAGGCTCGAGTGGTTACCTCATGTCTTGGATGGTGAATTGTATCAGCACTCTTGCTTGCCTTGAGCCCCTACTCACATTCACCTTGGCACTTGTGGACCAATTTCTATGCCTCAGTGATACATTGTTTCTCCACCAATGGGTTGGGATATTCACAATGACCCTTAGGTGTTGTGGCTTGGCCATGGGCTGAGGCCCTTATCATTCCCTCATTTGCTTCATGTAGGTGGTTGTTTCTGCTACAATTCAAGAAAGTACCACAAGAGGAAGATGATGTTGCTAGAGAGGTCATGTATTCATCCAACCTATCTTGGATGATGACCTTATTGTGTCCCTTCCCAATCTTTGTTGCACCCTTGGTGCTTACTCGTGCTGATTCAGTTGCCTCCCTACGTTGTGATGTGCTACCTTTATCCCTTTTGGCTTGCTTGCAAAGCTCTTTATTAAGGGCTTAGCTTGCAACCTCGTGATTACATATAAGGATAATCATGACACTTGTCCTCTCTCAATGCTTAACAAGTGAAGGTTTGTGGACTTAGATGGCCTTCTCATATGGCAATCCTTAAAAAGATGGTCAACACCATCCCCAGTGCACAATGGTGGTGGTGTATTAGACACTGGTGCACACGGATGATTAGATTTCCTCTTATACGGACACTCATTGGATGGCCCTTGACACATATGGCATTGAATAGGTTGTGTCTTGGTCAAGTTGTTCCTATCTCCCATTCTTTGAGATATCCATGCCATTTGGTAGATCGGGTTGTATTGGTCATCTTGTACAATGTAGTAACTTATAATGCTCAACCGATTTGCATTGTCATCATATAAGGGATCGTTGTTTCCACTAAAGGTAGGTTTGAGGTCTCCCCAATCACTAGGTAGCTCTTCCACCAATACTTGATTCAGGGGAGTAATTTGTGGTGGTGGTGGTTGAGGCCCCGGTACTAGTGGGGGTAATCAAATATTTTGAGCCCTAAATTTCCCTTGATTGGTTGATGTGGGTCCTTGTATTGCCAATTGTGTCTGATTGGATGAATTGAGTAGTGCATGCAATGTTAGATGAGACTTTTATTGATACAGGGGTAGCAGAATCACCCTAGGATAACAACATTGGGATGTGTCATGATTTCCCCAATGAACATAATGGGCACAATAAAGCTCTAAGATGAGGGCACTCTTTAGTGGGATGATTTCTTTTGCATACCCCACACCATATTTTATCTCCTTGTGGTAATAGATGGGGGTTGCTAGGAGCCTCTTTTCATGCTTTTGCCTTCCATTGCTGGGCCAACTTGTTTAATAGATTGGTGGCCAATTCTTCAATGTTTAGCACCTCAGGCATCATGCTTGCATCCTTAGTTGCTTTTGAGGTTGAATCATTTTCTATTTGGGACATCTTAGAGGAGCCTAAGGATTTATCTTTTTGGGGCTTCTCCCTCATGTTGTCCCCTAGGCATATTGCCATCTTACTACATAGCTTAAACGATGTGGGATTCATAACAAATAGATGATAATGCGCCTTAGCATCCCTTAGCCCTATCAAGAAATGTGGCAAACGTTGTGCATCACCCATCCTCTCATGGGGTTCACATCGCAAGTTCAGATGTTTAATCCTGGCAATATAGTATCTTATGGACTCAGTCTCCTTTTTTCTCCCCTCATAAAGTTGGTTAAATGGGATCCACTTGGGACCACTAGGGGTGAACCCCACAATGAAATATTTACACATGTCCCAATTTATTTTCTTCTTAGGGTTTAAGGATCTAAACCATTATCCAGCCTTGCCCTCAAGACTCAAACCAAAAGCATTGACCTTGTCTAGATCTTTGATATCACCAAATGTCTCACATATTTGTTCAAATCTCTCAAGATGAGAGACTAGGTCTCCTTCTCCTACAAACTTGGTGATTAGCTTGGATATTATGACAAGATTTCTCCTTGAGGGGTTGGTATCCCTTCCTAGAAACATTGCTGGTGGATCGGCGGCCCCCCTTCCTAGCACTCACACTAGGATAGGCTCATAGCTTTGTTTGTAAGGACCGTTTGCAATACAGGATGAGGTTCTGGAATGGTGGGCCCTATCCCATACATTAATGGTCTTGATGAAGGGTCCCCTAAAATTGATGGCACAAGGTTGGGAGGGGAGGGTCCAGGCCCACTAGGCATTTGCATTGTGACTTGGGTCGGGTTGGGCTTAACAAGTTGGACTGGAGGTCCTCTAGGGAGTAGTATGCTCCCTAGAGGCATAGACCTATAAGGAGAAATTTTTGGGTAGGTAACATCCTCCATGTTTTGTTTCCAAGGATGAATCATAGGGGATTCTAAGGTGGAGGGTCTTAATTGTGGGCCTTCAAGGTTATCCTCTCCCCCCTTTGTTCTAGCATTTGAGACTTTTCCTTGTCCTTAGTAGGTTCTCACTGTTCTTGGCATCTTTACAAAGTAGGTTTTTGTGTGCCTACTACTGGTGCATCTACCTCATTGATGCTTTTGTATTCATAGATTTGGGGATCTGCTCCTAATTTTGTGATCGAGATGGTGTACATTTAGGCTTAGGGCAATCATGGATGGGCTGTTGATTGCAATAGTGAGGCTTGGGTACCCATATATAAAAATTGCCAAGGTAATATCCCTGAAGCCTCCAGTAGTCTTGTGGGAACCCATTAGTAATGTACCTTCCTTGTTGGATGGCGTCATCTTCTTCTTAGATTTTGACGTTTTTTTCTTTACATCATGGGGTGGATTTAGATGTCGAGGTTTTCCTGGAACCCAAATATATGTTTCACCTTCAAAGTACTACTTGGTTTCTCTTCTTCTTTGTTTTCTTTGTTGGTGAGGTGCTTTTCGAGATTGAGAAGTGGAAGTGCATGTTGATGTTGATGCTTGAATGTTGGAATGCTTGATAGTTCTTAATGTGCATCTTGTTGGGTTGACTCATATCACCAAATAGCCCTTTGTAAGTGTCTTGCATCCAACTTTTACCAAGAATGGCGGCTTCCATTAGGGTACCTGTAGGAGTTACAAAAAACTTGCAAGGCAAAACGTAATTGTCCATGGAAACATTCAGCATTAAAGAATCAATAACCTTAATTAAGGTACCTCCTATGGATTGAAATTTAGAATCACATACTTCAAGGTGTACCTGGCCAAGATGTGTTAGTGTCTCCAGAAAGATGAGGTTATGGCTTGCTTGCCAATCTGCCATGGCCTATATTCAGCATGTTGCACTTGCTGATGCTAGCTCTACCCAAAGTTGAGATGGTCATATCTATCTCACTATGATGAAATAACATTATCAATTTTAGGTTCAACTTGATTAAGTAGTACCCCTCTTATGGTGTAAAGAGGTGTAATGGTAGTAGTTTTTGTTGGTAAACTGAAAGGAAAGAGTAGAGTGGACACAAATTCAGAATACTTGCATTATGGAATGAAGAAGAGTGAGGTCCTTATGTAGGCACCTCTTACATGCTCACTGACATCAGTGATCACTGATGACTTCAGAGCTCCACAATCATCTCCTCAATCTGCTCCTAGATTCTCTCAATCATCCTATGTGGCTTTCCACCACCTAACTGTGCTTATGGGCACCTAGCTGTGCCTCTAGCACTCACACATAGAAACCAAGGTGTGCCTAAGGCATACACCTTGAGATATCCCAATAAACCTCCCCTCAAGGGAATGCCTCAGGCTATGTCAAGGATACAGCTAGCACAAGGTGTCTCATGCCATCTCATGGTGGTCATGGATCTATCAATGGCTAGGATCTCAAGCTAGCAAGGGTTCCCATAGGTGTAAGGTAAACAAAAGGGATACAAAAAAGACCTTCCAATGGTTATCTCCCATGCATGTACATGCACACAATGTCTGCAGGAGGTACCATGGAGCAAAACACATACACATGGCCTACATCATAAGGTGACCAGAGGTGTTTACAAAAACACATAAAACACAATAGTTTATTTCATTCATTTTGGAGGACTATCCAAGCTGAGTACCTTGACTCAACATAAAGAGAGATCTGGAGCATACATAGAGATGTTTTAAAATGCATAATCTTCAAAGGATGCCTCATCTTGTGGAGGCGTATCAACTAAAAGTAGATTGGCATTTTCTGTCTTTGCTTTGGCTCTACAAAACTTCTCATGATGGTTGTTTTTGCCACAGTGTTTGCATGGATTGATTTTGAAGCAGTCCTTTGAAAGGTGATTTGTCTTTCCACAATGATTGCAAGGTGTAAACTTGCCCTTCTAGATTTTTACAGCATAGACTGTGTCATTGCCTTTCCTGAGCTCCATGTGCCTTTCTTCTTCTTGGAGAGCAGAGATAATACCTTCAAGATTAGGATTAGGAAGATTTTTCAAAGTGATAACAATATGATCATAATCTTCAGGCATACTCTTAAGTAACACTACCATAGCATCATCTGTAGTAATAGGAGAGTTGATAGAAGCAAGTTGAGTCATAAGACTCCGCATGTAATTGACATGAGCTACCAAAGCAGTGCCACTAACCATCTTCAATTCAAAGAAAAAGATTTTAAGTGATAATTTAGAGATGTGAGAGCTAGCACCAAAAATCATGTCAAGCTTTTGCCAAGCTTCTGAAGGAGACTCTAAGTCAGTGATGAATATAATCATCTCCTAAAGCAAGAGCAATGATACCATATGCTTTCTCCTCTCTAGTGGGATCCCTTGCTGGGTGTGTTAGAGCTGAGGATTCTCTAGCATTGGAGGCTGTAGAAGAAGTGGTTGAAGTCAGTTTGACAAGTCCCCAGAGGTTTTCCCTCATCAATGCAAATTTCACCTTCATCTGCCATGTGTGGAAGCCCTTTCCATTGAACTTATCTATATTCAATATGGTAGCCATGAGAGGGTCTAACCCAGGTATTGGGCAGTGTCTTCTCTCTTACAAGGCTAGAATAACAACTAAAAGGCTTCCAAATATAAGCTTTTAATGTAGCAAAGACTAGTGACCAAAATTCAATCAATGATGCTTTTTCTTACATGCTTCATAGAGGTGCTAAAATGAAGGATTTCCAATCAAAACTAGGTATAGTAACTCAAAGATGAAGCCACAGTTGTACTGATGTTATTGAAAACTTCAAAAACTCAGGAGTGCTAGAGTAGCATTTTATGTAGCATCATCTTCAAAAACTTGTCAAAACTATCAAAATCAAAAGATTGAAATTGGAGGGCTTGTATCTCACTCTTCAAAGCAAGGAAAAGAGGGATTTTTGAAGCCAAAGAAAGCTCTTATACCAGAGAAGATCTAGCATAGAGGTTGGGTGAAATGGCACGTCGTTTTACCTGGGGGAGTTGCTGCAGGCTAAACCTGAGTTTTGACGATTTCTCCTTCATTACTAAACCAAATGAGCTGAAAAATGACTCAAAATGTTCGTCTTGAGGTCCCCATCTACTCCTAAGAGGGCTCGAGCAATGGCGCAACAAGCAGGGAGTATTTTGCAACAAAAGTGCAACAAAAGAATGGCGAAAAAATGTGCTGTTTGGAGAATGGCAGCCAGCAAAGATGTTCTCTTTGCAATTGCTTGCAGGTGGAGGTTTGCCCAAACGAGGGGTATCTCCAGCAGGAACGGCTTGGAGAATGGTAGAGAACTAAGGGAGAACATGCTTAAGCAAGTTTTGGGAAGAAGAGGAAGAGATGATGAAGAAGAAGATGGAGAAGAAGATGATGATGTGGTAGAAATGGGCTCAAGGGGGATCAAAGGGATCTGATACCATGTTGATAAATTGAAAGGAAAGAGTAGAGTGGACACAAATTCAGAATACTTGTGTTATGGAATGAAGAAGAGTGAGGTCCTTATGTAGGCACCTCTTACATGCTCATTGACATCACTGATGACTTCAGAGCTCCACAATCATCTCCTCAATCTGCTCCTAGATTCTCTCAATCATCCTATGTGGCTTTCCACCACCTAACTGTGCTTATGGGCACCTAACTGTGCCTCTACCACTCACACATAAAAACAAAGGTGTGCCTGAGGCATACACCTTGAGATATCCCAACAGTTTTATCATTGTCAAGGCGCATAAATTGAGTTCTGTTCATACTCGCTAGATCTATTGGGGCCAATGTATGCATCCAATTTAGTGAGTCTTATAACATAGGTATAGGAGCACACAAAGAGTCTCCAAGACCAAAGTATTGACCTAGTTTATTGATTGGCACTCTCAAAAGATCTTGTGCTTCATTGGGAGACAACCTTCTCAGGATCAGAGAGCTGGGGTGTCACTATTTGCCCATTTATCCAATTTGAGAGGTCTCTTTAAAGGGTTGGATTTCCTTAAAGCAATGTCACAATAGGATCTTCACCTCTGTGGATAAAAATAAGGCGAAAGTAGCAATGTCTTGTGGCCCCATGGTTGACTCCAATACGATTGAATTTGGCTCCTCAAAACCATAAAGGGCCCTATCATGATAAGTGTTATAGGGCAGGGTCTTCTTCAAACATCCACTACATTAGGGTGGATCCCTCTGTTGAAGGGCATGACACACCTTTTGCATCTACCCTTTCATGTATTTGCAAGTATTTTGAGGCTCGAGTGGTTACCTCATGTCTTGTATGAATAGTATCAGCACTCTTGCTTGCCTTGAGCCCCTACTCACATTCACCTTGGCACCTGTGGACCAATTTTTGTGCATCAGTGAGACATTGTTTCTCCACCAACTAGTTGTGAAGATAGTGGGAGAGAGGGAAGGAGTCTCACTTGAGGCTTTCTCACAATCACAATGGGGGAATACACACAAAGGTGGAGGCTGAAAATAGTTTTCCTCTTCTTAGTTGTGTAAGCCAAAAGAACTCAAGTACAAAGAAATAGAAGAACCCTATATGTGGGTCTCAAACCAAGCTCAACTAACTAAGGTGGCATACTAACTAAGCCATGAACTAGTGTAGATAAGGATAGCTGTCATCCAGCTATTATTCGTGGGCGGTGTACCAACCGCATCTGTAGCTAACAAGTCAGTGACATAAATGCACAACGGTCACCCTGGCATATCACGAGTGGAGCTTGATATCTCAACACCGGTTGGGATATTCTTTTTTGCTCGTAGGTGTTGTGGCTTGGCCATGGGCTAAGGCCCTTATCATTCCCTCATTTGCTTCATGTAGGTGGTTGTTTCTGCTACCATTTGAGAAAGTACCACCAGAGGAAGATGATATTGCTAGGGAGGTCGTGTCTTCATCCAACCTATCTTGGATGATGACCTTATTGTTCCCTTTCCAATTTTTGTTGCACCCTTGATGCCTACTCGTGCTGATTTAGTTGCCTCCCTAGGATATGACGTGCTAGCTTTATCCCTTTTGTCTTATTTGCAAAGCTCTTTATTAAGGGCTTTAGCTTGCAACCTCATGATTACAATGAAGGATATTGATGACACTTGGCCTCTCTCAATGCTTAACAAGTTAAGGTTTGTGGACTTAGATGGCCTTCTCATTGGGAAATCCTAAAAAAGATGGTCCACACCACACCTAGTACATAATGGCAGTGGTATATTAAACGTTGGTGCACATGCAATCAACTAATTAGATTGCCCCTTATATGGACACTTATTGGATGAGTGTGACCCTTGACACATATTGAATTGAATGGGTTGTGTCCTTGCCAAGTTGTTTCTATCTCCCATTCTTTGAGATATCGGTGCCATTTGGTAGATTGGAATGTATTGGTCATCTTGTACAATGTAGTGACTTATAATGCATTGTCACCATACTGGGGATTTGTTGTTTCTGCTGAAGGTAGGTTTGGGGTCTCCCCAATCACTAGATAGCTCTTCCACTAATACTTGATTCAGGGGAGTAATTTGTGGTGGTTGTGGTTAAGGTCCCACTAGTGGCAGGGCTAATGGAATATTTTGAGCCCTAAATTGCCCTTGGTTGGCTGCTATGGCTCCTTGTATTGCCAACTATGGCTGATTGGATGGAATGGGTAGTGTAGGCAATGTTAGATGCAGCTTTTGTTAATACATGGGTTGCGGAATCACCCTAGAATAATAGTAATGCGATGTGTCGTGATTTCCCCAATGAACATAGTGGGAACAATAGAGTGCTAGCTTGGCTCTAAGATGAGGCCACTCTTTAGTGGGATGATTTCCATTACATATCCCACACCATATGTTCTCTCTTTGTGGTTGTAGATGGGGGTTGCTAGGAGCCTCTTTTGATGCTTTTGCCTTACATTGCTGGGCCAACTTGTTTAATAGATCGGTGGCCAACTCTTCCATTTTTATCACCTCGGGCATCATGCTTGCATCCTTAGTTGCTTCTAAGGTTAAATCCTTGGATGTTTGGGACATATCAGAGGAGTCAAAGTATTTATCTTTTTGGGGCTTCGTCATGTTATCCCCTAGGCATATTGCCAATTTATTGCATAGCTCAAATGATGTGGGATTCATAACAAACTGATGATCATGCAGCTTAGCATCCCCTAGCCCTATCAGGAAGTGTGGCAAAAGTTGCGCATCACTCATCCTCTCGTGGGGTTCACATCACAAGTTCAAATGTTTAATTTTGGCAATATAGTCTCTTATGGACTCAGTCTCCTTTTGTCTCACATCATAAAGTTGATTGATTGGGATTCACTTGGGACCACGAGGGGTGAACCCCACAATGAAAGATCTACGCAACATGTCTCAATTTATTTTCTCCTCAGCGTTTAAGGCTCTGAACCATTGTCCAACCTTGCCATCAAGACTCAATTGACCTTGTCTAGATCCCCGATATCACCAAATGTCTCAGATTTGTTCAAATCTCTCAAGATGGGAGACTGGGTCTCCTCCTACAACTATTGCCATCAAAATAATGACCATAGAGGTTGTTTTTGCAGGCCTTTTCACGTTTAGACTTGCAGGAGAGCATGCCTGCCAAATCCCTCTAGCACTTCATGATTAATGAATGACACTTCATTAAGCGTTGACCATATAAATGCATTTAAGTGATAGCTCACTATTGAGTTGTGTTGAATCTTGATCATTTTAAACATTTAAGTGAGAGCTCAAGTACTCTTACTTTTTTTTTGTTACTTTTATTAAAGTGGGGAGGTCATGAGCATTGAGGTGCATTAAAAGCATGACCATAGAGGTGTTTTTACAGGCCTTTGCATGAGAACCATGAGCCCTTTAGGGTACAGGGGCCAGTCTTGTGCACCCCTATGTTTTTTATAATGTAAGGAGTTGCGCCTATGGATTTTTTAATCTTTTCCAAAATGTAAGGGCATCCCATGAATTGCAATAGAGAGAGGATATAAATTTTCCCCAAAAAATAAGAAAAAAAGCTGAACTTGGTGGAAATTTTAAATACCTAATACTAAAGGCCTTGGGCTAGTACTATGCCACATGTAGACTAAACTTTTTCGTAAGAGCTTTACACTTAAGCATATTTTCCCTTTTTCATGCCTGGAGAGAGAGAGAGGGAGAGAGAGAAGAAGAAGAAGAAGAAGAAGGACAGAGAGAGAGAGAGAGAGAGAGAGAGAGAGAGAGAGAGAGAGAGAGAGAGAGGAGGGGGGGAGGGTAGGCCAAGGAAGACTAAGTCATTGAACGCATGCATTGAAAGCCTTTTACAACACCTTCAATGGAGTATACCTGGACCAATCACCTTAAAAAAAGATGAATGATTTATATCATTCAAGAGGCCTGCCAAAAAACAATTAAGTAGAATGCAAGAGTGGCGTGTGCATTTAAAGAGGGGATCCTGTGCACATGTGGCACTCTAAATGGCTAACCAACTATTTCCACCTAGCATGTTAGTCCTTAAAGGAATTCAAAAGAAAATTATTTTACCTTTCAAAAGTTCGAGAACCATCACTATACCCTTCTCACACATAGGGCAAGCCAATAAAAAGAAATGTCTAAAACAAACCTTTTTTTGCTTTCTTATCACACATCTTCAAAAAGGGGGGATACTAGCATTTTCCTAGCACTTGCCCTTTACCCTAGCAACACTCCCCTTAGATCTGAGACATCTACCCCTTTCCTTGCCCTTTACCCTAGCAACACTCCAAAGAATTCACCTCCATTCCAGATCTAAACCGCCTCCCCTAAAGCTCTCTAAATAGACCCCTTAGATCTCTCAGCCACTCTACAAGCTTCATCTTCACTTTCATTTCCTGCTTTCAAGCCTACCATATTCTGCATCATAGCCATAATTCACCAAAAAAGAGAGTAGCATTCCTACTAACCTGCGTTTGCTCCCATTGTTTTGTGTTGAAAATATGGGAGCAATGTTCACTCCATCAGAATTAATTATCGTAGTTGCACGCTCCAGTGATTTTAAGCAATTCGAGCAATTGTCAAGGAATTGTATGTTAGCATAAGTAAAACATCTAGTTCATGGCGGAACTTTGCTTGCACATAGATGCAAAGCATGGTTGGACATACTAATGTGGCTCTTATAGAAGGGCGGCATTCTCGTGAACTCTCGGGATAGTTTTCATCGGACTCCTCTTCACTTGGCCGCTACTAATAGCAATGTGGAGGTAATATGTGCCTTTCTTTTAAATGAGCAATCTGTACTTCAATTTAATGATGTAAAGGAAGTGTTATCACCATCATTCTCTACTTGCTACTTTGCACTTGGCTGCTAGTCGCAAAACCAATCTAGAGTTTGTGGATCTAGAGGTTGTGGACCAACTTGGGAGAAGAATCGTTGGTCCAAATTTAGTATCTCATGGTGGACTCACTGCATTGCATTCTGCAGCTTTCCATGGGTTATACTTCAGATTTGAGCATCTACTCAATTCTCCTTCAATGCATCTTGAATATCCGTCGGAACTAGAACTTTTTGAGGGAGAGTTTGTAACAAGGACGTCTGCATGTATGTGTGTGCATGCGTACATGAGAAAGAGAAGCGGAGGAGGGATCTCCTATTTTTGAGAGCTCGCAGCAGAGAGAGAGCAAATGTGGGTGTTCGATGGATAGAAAAATATTATATGTGCACTAAGAGGGAGGGAGTGTGATTGATAGGCACACACACACACACAAAGAGAGAGAGAGAGAGAGAGAGAGAGAGAGAGAGAGAGAGAGAGAGAGAGAGCTCAAAGAGAGAGAGAGAGAGAGAGAGAGAGAGAGAGAGAGAGAGAGAGAGAGAGAGAGACTATGTATGTGATAAGTGTGCGAGGCACTCAAGATAAAATATTGATGTTGAGTGTGTGTGTGTGTGTGTGTGTGTGTGTGTGTGAGAGAGAGAGAGAGAGAGAGAGAGAGAGAGAGAGAGGAGGGGAGGGGAGATTTTTTGTGCAAATGCTTTGCCCCTTGGCTTGGCTCTATGCTCAGTTTACTTAATGATTCTACTAGATGAACAGCCTATGTGATGTTGATCAAGGGGCAATCCCTATGATGGAGGGGCTCTTTAAACTTAAAATTCTATTTCTTGAAATTAAAAAAGAGATAATATCCCACCTTGAGACCCAATGGAGCGGGTCTTTAACCCGTCATAGACGGGTCATGCTACTCTTTTCTTTTTCGAGGGGGGGGGGTTGTTACTTTTAAACACTTATTTCATTAATTTTGGACTCATATGTCTACTTTTGGACTATTCCTTAAAATCCTTCCCAACTGAAAAGTTTACTTTATGAAACTGTCATTCGAGAATCAAAAGTTTACTTTCTGGCACTATCATTTTCACATAAGACATTTCAAAATATCTCTCTACAATGTTGTACAAATAATGCAAAAACTACTATTAAATCCTAAATTTGTATTTCTTGTTTATAAGAATCATATTCTTAAAATAAAAAATCCGAGTTATTAGTTTAAATCCATGAAAAACCATGCTATTGAGGATTCACAACATTTTAAAAATGTATACATAAGAGACCTGTAAGACTCTTTTTACTTTCAATGCAGAAAACTATAACACTCTTGAATATTCAAGAAATTAAAAGGTTTATATACACATGAGACATGATGGAAGCCTCTTTTGTACTCCAAAAAGTAGCAATAGCTATGCTTGCAATTTTACATTATCATGTCATAAGTTTTACAACAAATATTGCTCTAGATGAGTCTTTGTACAAAGGATCTCCTGTGGCCTTTTCAATAATTTAATTTTTCCTTTACAATGAGTTTAGTACAAATGGGCGATCCAAACATTTGCTTGTTTGAATGTCCTTTTCTATCATGATCACAGAAATGAGCGATCCAAACATTTGCTTGTTCAGAATGTCCTTTCTGTCGTCACTTGTCGCTTGGGTGCCATCTTCATTCACTCTCATCTGACAACCACCACCACCTTCACTCTTTCTCGATATTTGAATGG
Organism: Dipteris shenzhenensis; assembly: GCF_047967505.1. Classification (NCBI taxonomy): domain Eukaryota; kingdom Viridiplantae; phylum Streptophyta; class Polypodiopsida; order Gleicheniales; family Dipteridaceae; genus Dipteris; species Dipteris shenzhenensis. Next base: position 44,942,787 of record NC_141619.1, on the reverse strand, counting down.
TGTTATCATGGGCATTCTTCATTTGCGCTATCTCCTTCTACTTCCTCCCGGGCGAGCATCTTTGTGAACTCTGTAATGTGCGTAATAATTGGTTGCGGTAATTTTATTTTGTCTTCTACATCATACCCCATGTGCTTCTTTGTTTTCTTTGACCTTGATTTCCAGGATACTATGACTGTCTCTGTGGAAAGTCTTGAAATTGCTTCATGGTTTGGGACCCATTCCTTTTTCAAACAACTACTATACAATGTACTGTTATCTTGGTTCTCCTTCCTGCCCCTTGGCTCATACCATACTGCTGTAAATGTTGTAGCTCTCCCCCGGTCATCCATGCTCACGTCAACTACTTTTGCAACCCAAAACTTCACGTTCTCATGTTCATCATCCGGATGGTCGAACTGCAACAAAACAATGGACATCTATGTCTATTTGTGGCATAAACTCTCTCTTCTTGGGTCCACAATATGGACGTGGGAGCAACGATTCAAACTCATTTTCAAAGAGACCACATGCTGGACGCAAGTCATTACCAACATTTGGCCAAAATAAAGGCCGTTCTGCCTTAATATCATCTTCTCGCATTTTTGCAAGGTCCTTTATCAATTGGTAGGTCTTGCTAATTACAACAGTAGTGTGTTCCTTCCAAGAGGGCTTCCAATCAGGAAATCTCCGGAGCATTTCCTCTTTGTATGCAATAAAAGCTTTTAAGCCTTCTATTTCACCTTTGGATTTCTCGCTGAATTCTTTTATAGGAGCCCATGTTGGATGCATTTCTTTGCTCGAGATTGAAGTTAAGAGAGAGTAAGGTTCTTCAGGTTCCCATTTTGTATCAAGAGAATAGTGTTGCCATTGCATCACTGGTTTTTCATCCTTTAAGAAAAATCGAAAATAGTGTGGAGCGCTATGACCAATCAGGGCATCACCACCTTTTTGTATGAAAGGTAGAATAAAGCTCTTCCAATCATACATCCTCTCAACCATTGAGCATATTGTTCCTTCCTTTCGGCCACCAACTTGCCTCCCGCATTTTCTTATCAAGTCATCCATTGTCTCCATGTCCTTGTGTTTTAGTTCTCTTGAAACTGTGCTAAATACCTGATCGATATCCTCATGTGTGTGCCCAACCAACAAAAACCCAACTTCAATCTCATTGAAGATTCTATGAGCGATTAGCATTGAGCAAAATGCAAAGAAGAGTACATTCTTATTCTCTCGTCCACAATTGTCTGCTTGTATTCTCAAAGTTGCTGGTAGGCGACCTTTTTCTGCATGTACATTGTGAATTGCCTTCATAACGGATGTTACAACTTGATTGCTATCGTGTAGATGCAAGGAATCAATCCATATGTCTGCAAAAAACTTAAATCCGTGCACTAACACTCCACATAGATGTGTCTTTAAAAAGTATTTGCCTTGTAGCTTAGGTGGAGTGTTAACGAATCGAGGTAATGTTGTTGTATTTTGATCCATACCATCTACAATAATGCACATGTACTCATTTGGGTGAGAAATAGCTTGCTCCTTCCAAAATGCATATTTTATTCTAGAATGTCGAACAAGTCCATGATGAAATTCTCTCTTTCTTTTGTAAGCTTCTTTTTGTTCTGGAGATGTTGCACTCTCAAGTGCTCGCTTTAGATCATCACAGTCGTTGCACTTTGACATTTTTTGCCTCTTTGGGATTTTAACATGTCCAAAGCTTTTTTTCCAAAGAGTATACAAAGTATGAAAAGATGCCGGTGCATGCCCTCTTTGCCTCTGTGTTTCTCCAATAGAGTTAAATACTTCTTTTTTGGTCAAACCTATCGGAAGATGCATTTCTGATAGGTGGGGTTGTGGTAAAGCATTTTCATAAATGTAATCTTTCAAAATTGCTGTTGCCACAACCGTTGAGGCTCTTGTTTTGGGCCTTCCTATGTTTCCATGAATGTTAAATTTAACTCCATACTTTGCTTTATTAGCCAAATTCCAATATGTGCCATGTGATAATCCTGTAATAATGCGATATGCATTATTGCATATACTTTTTCCATTTATAAGAGGCCTTATTTGATGTCCTGAACTTCGCCTTCTCTTATCATTTACAAGAAAGCAAGACAATCTCGTGAGTAGGTATTCATTTCTTCTGCTTCCTTTCCTTTGCCATACATGTTCTCTACAACCCTTGATGTCATGTAAGTTAATGGATCGCATACATGTATGCTTACAGCATGTAGATCGCATTGCTTTTAGCATAACATCTTCATTCATTACTCTTATTCTCTTTGGTTGCTTTTCTGGATCTGCCTGCACTCGTTGTCTTTTCATGCATCTGTATGTCCGTTTTGGGACCTTCTGTTCATTCTTATTTGGATTTGTGTAGTTCTCCTTGTAAGATTTATTTGTCACGTTGTTTTCATGAGATGTTGCATCCTTGATCTTATCACTCTGACAGTCAAATACTGAATATTCCTTTGTTGATGTCATCCTTGCTTTTGATACATTCGTCAAACCATTTGTAACATTTACAAGTTCACAATCAAAGTCAAACACCGAATAGTCCTTTGTTGATCTCATCCCTACTTTTGATACAATCGTAGAACCACTTGTCACAATGGCATTAGAGTGTCCCGAATGATCTTCAAACTCATCTATTCCTGAGAGAACATCACTCATTGATGCACTTTCTATGGATTTCATAACTCCATAGTCAGTGGTGATAGACTGTCCAGAATGATCTTCAAACTCATCTATTCCTGAGAGAACATCGCTCATTGATGCACTTTCTATGGATTTCATAACTCCATAGTCTTGAAACTCCTCTACTCCCCAGAGAGAACATCACTCATTATACTATCGTGCATGATTTCCATAATTCCATAGTTACCTGCTTTGACTCCAAGAACTTTATCAGTATCCATGAAGCCATCCATGCTTGAAGATATAACACTTTTCACATCTTTGCCCAAGTTCTCAATGTGCATGAACTCATCCACCCCGGATAAGGCATCACTTGTGAAATATTTTTCTTTCTCGGTACCAATGAACTCATTGACTTCTGATAAGACGTCAGTGCTATAGTTGAGTGCATTGGAATCATCCATCTCTGAAGGAATAGAGCTTGGTACATTGGCATATTCTTTCAATTCTTTGATGTTGTAGTATACATTATGTTTATCATTAAAAACCACATGCCGAGTCTTTCCAATCTTTAAAAATTGCATGCTCCATCTCAAATCCTTACCTACCTCATAGTAGGGACCATCCAATGACATTGAGTTATCATCCATACCATCATCAGTAACTTTTTGAATTCTTATCTGCGCAAATGTCCAGTGTTCAACTTGTTCAAATCCCAAGACTTGACCTTCTGCTACATACTTATTTGTAAATGATAACATTTGTAAAATATCTCCCACTCTAAAATCCAAAGATATGTACTTTGTATTCCTGATGACATGTGTTGGATAAGTCTCATCTCTGTCCCATGCAATAAATGCTTTGTTGAAAGTATTATAGGGCATAACATCTCCAAGGATTTCCATATCCCCACACTTATGCTTTAGCTCAACATGTGCACTAAGAATCCTTGATACGATAACCGCTACCTTATCTTCGCCAAGTCTTCTAAAGTGACAAATAGAATTTGGATCACTTTCATGGATTGTAGCAAATGCAACTACTTCTCTTTTGCAACATAAAATCACCTCCATCCCCGGAATAAATTTTGTAGCCATCTCCTTTGTGAGTTTCCTCTGCAAACAAGCTGTAACAACAATTATAAAGAACATTAGTCTCTTCTCAATAATCTACTTTATTAATGATTTAAAAATCCAGAACGTGTTTGAAAATTTAATTAGACACTAACCAATAACAACCATAAACCCTAAACCCTAAACCGTAAACCAAAACAACCCTAAATCCTAACCAATAACAACCCGAAACCCTAAACCCTAAACCCTAAACCCTAAACCCTAACCCCCAAACCCCAAACCCCAAACCCTAACCCCCAAACCCCAAACCCTAACTCCCAAACCCTAAACCCTAAACCCCAAACCCTAAACCCTAACTCCTAAACCCTAAACCCTAAACCCTAACTCCCAAACCCTAAACCCTAAACCCTAAACCCTAAACCCTAAACCCTAACTCCCAAACCCCAAACCCCAAACCCTAACTCCCAAACCCGAAACCCGAAACCCTTAACCCTAACCCCCAAACCCTAAACTCTAAACCCTAACTCCTAAACCCTAGATCCTAAACCCTAAGCCCTTAACCCTAACCCCCAAACCCCAAACCCTAAACCCTAAACCCTAACTCCCAAACCCTAAACCCTAAACCCTAAATCCTAAACCCTAAACCCTAAACCCTAAACCCTAACTCCCAAACCCCAAACCCTAAACCCTAAACCCTAAACCCTAACTCCCAAACCCTAAACCCTAAACCCCAAACCCTAAACCCTAACCCCAAACCCTAAATCCTAAACCCTAACCCCTAAACCCTAGACAAAGCATTTATGCTCTAAGCCTTGTAAAGCCTTTTAGGCTATTCCCAAAGCATGAAATTGATACTTATATGATTGGGAATAATACAAACTGGAGGTGTATTAATGGGACTCATTGTACTTTTGATTTTTCAAAGTAATTGTAGTTTGTCAAAGTACTTAAAATTTGTGTTGTGCTTGAATACAGGATGGATCTTGAGGCTACAGCATTTGTCAATGGTATGACACTGAAATACAATGGAAGAATTTATGCCCCAAAGGACTTCACAAACTGGACAGTTGTTGACACAACAAAGAAAGCATGGTTCTTGGTCTTAAGTAAAGGAAATCTCATTCTAGTGATGACAAAGAGAGAGTTGGAGAAAGATGAGTGCGCATCAAATGTATCTTTCTCCAAGAGCAATTTGATTCAAGGGGGCACCTTAGTAGGAATAAAAATTGAAAAAGACAGCACTACAATGATGATTTACACAAAGTCAAGAATGAGCAACAGATCGTTTCTTCTTTCTAAGAAAGATGCAATGCACTTTGTGATGCCGCCGCCAAAAGCACCTAGATTTCCTGAATTGGTTCCTGCATTGGAGATCCTTCAACATGTGTGGGAGGAATTTCCCATTGAGGAAGCAAGAAAAATGCAGTCAAAGATTATCCTTGAATACTTTCAGGGTGTCATCCAACAAGGTTCAACTTCATTGGAGGGACCTAAGGTGCAAGAATCCACACATGAGAAAGGAAGTGATGAGACACGCCATGTAGATTTGGTTCATGGTAATACAAATGAGAGAGGAAGTGGAGTGGATGAGACAGAACACATTGTAGCAATGGATGAGGGTCTTGTACACGTGGATGCTTACAAGGGATCTACATCTGAGACAGGAATTGAATTGGTGGAGACCGGACATGCACATGCATCTCAGACAGAAATTGAATTGAGTGAGACACGACATGCATCAGATAAGACAGGACATGCACACACATCTCTTGTTCATGGTATTACTCACTTAGATGGTGTAACTCATGAAGTTGATGGAATAACAGAACAAGTGAAGCCCTTAAGTATACCTGAAGTTGAGGCAATAGAAGAAGAAGTAGGGCGATCTAAAGCAGTTCACATTGAGCCCCTAAAAAATAAACCTCGACGTCAAATGCAAAAGGCAAGTACTTCACGAGCTACAGTTCCAAGTCCTATAACTGGAAAAAGAGGTCGTTCATATACAAAGAAAGGGCAAAGAAGAGAAGAGGAAGAACATGAAGAGGATGTGGAGGGTCTTGAAATGGAGTCAGATCTAGAAGCAGAAATGTTATCAATGAAGAACCTAAATCTTCGCTTGAATGAGGCTGTGACAGATAAGGATCCAGGATATATATGGGGCCAGAAGACTCAAGTTATACATGCTTCATCAGTGGTCAAAGCAAGTGTCTTCACCAACAGCAGGACCTTAGATACAGCCTATGCTGAAAAGATTTTTCAGGCTTTGATTGATGGAAAAAAACCAGTTGTTTCTAATTTGGTACTCCGTCCAAGAACATTTTGGCCAGTCATGGGAGATTATAGTCAATCCATCAATTTCTCTCAGCCTATAGATTTTGAGATGCAATTCACTAAGTTCCTCGGAAAACAAGTTCCCTCACTTCAAGAAGGACAGAGTTCAGTGAATGATCCAGAACGACATATAAGGGATGCCAAGAGAAATTTCTTAGCTCATTGTACATTTGAGGCAATAGATGGTCAGCACTATGCCTATGCTTGTAATGAGCGCTCTAGAGATGCATACAAGAAAGGAGAAATTACTTATCAAACTTTCGCGAGTGTGCCTCAATTTCACTACTATTCTGCATGCATCTGTATCTTCAAGAACGAGAAGAAATATTTGATTGAGTCGGAAAGACTTAATCATGACATTTATGCACTACGAAAAATCACCTCCACTTCAGAGATGTTGCTCAAAGCTAGGACCATATGGAAAACTTTTAATTCTCCTTTGACCACTCTCAAAAGAACTGCAACTAAAGTGGAAGCGGATAATCTTGTTGACTTCTACACATGCTTGAGTGCCATTGTACCAAGGGGAAAGCAGGAAAGAGCTGAGGTGATTACAAGCTTCAAGACAGTAAGGGATAGGTATCAAGACTACACAAGCATACTTTTCCGTAGTGATGAAGTTTTTCATCAGATCAAAGACGTGTGTCTTGCATGTGAGAAAGGAGATGTTACATATGAGGCTCCATCATTGATTAAAGAGAAGGCAAAGAAGATTGAGAAAAAAGAGATGACAGCTCGGATGTGGAGGCCTTTAAGAAACCTACCAGATAAATACGCAAGTCTTGCTGCAGAGAAATTAATGTCAAAAGAATGGTTTTTTGGCAAAAAGGATAAAGATCATTGCATGGAAGATAACATCATCCAACAGGTGAAGCGTGATGCAGTAAAGAGTGCAATTGAATATTTATTGGGAGAAAAAAATATTCCAATCAGCCAATGTAAAATTGATCATAACATTGTGAGGCAGATGGCATCAGCTTTACCGTCAGCTAAACAGAAGGCTTGGGCGCATAAATGGGTGAAAGTAGAAGATGATGGATCTGAAATTACTCCCTCTATGAGAAATGACATTCCGGAAAATGTGTATGCATATGCACAAAAAGTCATCAACAACCACACTCTCAGAAAAGAAAAGACTTTGAACAAGGGCTTTTATTTCATACATGAAATCATTTCAGAGTCTGGAAAGAGTGTTGAGTGCAAGGGAGTTTCATTGAGTGATTTTTTGTCCGACGACACTGCTTGGGAGAGACCTCAGCTTTTCTTTGTCTATGAAATATCAGCGGATGACATCCGTCCACTCCTTGACAGAATATTACATACCACCATTGGTAGAGTGGGACAATGTAATATAGTCATATTTGCTGATAAAGATGACAAGGAACAAATGTCTGCTACCCTAGAAAAACAATATGGCAATGAGCTCAAGATTTACAATGGGATATACTCAAGAAAAAGGGACAAGAGAGAATGCAGTCTCAAGATACAGAGTCTGGAAACCTTTTTCTTGTGCATGAAGAGCCCTTATAATGATCACTCCTTACAAAACAATATAAGAGGGAATGCAAAGAGATTGCAACTACTGCTGGAAGAGCATGAAGCTCCAAGTCCCCTCCATCGCAATGTAAATCACTATGAAAGGCCAGCAAAAAGTGCTGATCTTTTAATTAGTATGATGGAATTTTTGCTACCGCCTGGATGGGAAGTCACATTGTGCCGAATGGGACATCTGTTCGAAGCTCTTATCAGAAAAGGACACAATGTAAATATTATTGAGAGCCCTGCTTGCTTGGAATACCTTGATACCGTGGCTTCTCTCACAATAAAGTTTGATAAGAAAGGTCCGATCTCACATGAAGAGGATGACATAGAGCAGATCATGTACGATGAGAGCAAGAAAGATGATGAAAATGATCAAAGCTCTGGATATAATAGTGAGGATACCAGCAATAGCAAGGAAGCAGAGGAAGATGGATATGACACTGACCTTGCCTCTGAAGGTTACATAAAAAGACCACGAAGATATGTAGAGGTATGAAGACTTATGTTTAATTTTCTTTATTCATTTAAAGGTCTTTTTAAATTTATAATTAATTTAAAATTTTGAATCTCATAATTATTTTATCCTTTTATAGGAGAAGGGAGAGGAGGAGGATGAGGAGGACATAGTTGGAGCAGAGAATCATGAAAGCTCATCTCAAGAAAGCAAAGCTGCTCTGGCTATCCATCGGATGACTCTAGAAAATAATCATACATTGCAGCAAATGGAGAAGTCATTTCAAGTTAGGTTTCAAGTTCGAGAACAACCTCTTACTTTTATATTCGATGAAGAGGATATTTCAATCCTCATAAACTTCAAGAAAGAGGTCAATGACAAGGTTATAATAGCCATCCTCAGGTTTGACACAAACTTTTTACTGACTTTATGCTTTTGTATTTCCATTGGATCAAATGAACTAATATTCTTTTCTTTTTATTGCAGTATGGTTTTACAACAGCTTCCACTATATATACAAAGATGTGCATATATGGTCGATCCTCTTGTTTCTAGTGTACTTAGCAATAAGGAGAAGACCATAGATGACATTTTTAAGTGGTTGCAACCTATTGATTTGACTGCGGCGCGAGTTATCTTTACCGCATATCACGAAGAGTGAGTATCAATCCCTACCTAGCTTATCTCTTACATTGTGGAGGATTATATCAAATAATAATTATTCTTAATTGATAATGCAGCTTGCATTGGAGCTTGGTAATTGTGGACATCTTAGCCAAGCAATGCTTCTTTGTCAATTCAATAGCATCTATCCATGGCAGTGTGTCAGAGTAAGTATAACCTACTTGTGTCATAATTATGTCAATGAGATGCATCCTATGCAATACACACATTCATTTATGTTTTCTATTTTGATGTGTAGATCTGCTCGAAAGTTGGTAAGTGCTATAGATGCACTTATGCAAATGGAGGGTGACTTGGAAGATCAAATAGAGTATGTAACATGCCCTGCAGCAAAGCAGAATGATGACCACAGTTGTGGGTGGAGAGTTGGATATAACTGCTTCTTGCTCCTTGCTCAAATTTTTGATTTGAGAGGCGGTGAAACCTCATTGTCCACATATACAGACTTGCATCTGCAGGCATTTATGTCATCTATCATTAAGGCATTTATTGATAACATGGTGGAGCATCCAGAGGAAACATTGGTTGCTACGCCCATAAGTTGTCCTGATGTAACCGCTGTATTGGACGAAATGGGGAGCTCTTCTGAGGTTAAGGTCATCATTAGCAAGCAACCTCGTGTTTTGACTTTTGGTAGCGAGGAAGTTACAATCCTCTCCGACCCTTTGAAAGAGGCTAATGACAAAGTCATGATGGCCATCCTCAGGTTTGATATGAACATCTCTTGACTTGATACTTCAATCATTTGATTCAATCTGCTTCTAACATTTGTTTATTTATTGCTGCAGTACGGTTATATCTCATTTTCCTAGATCAGTACAGAATCGCGTCTGTATGCTCGATTCTCTTCTTTCAGCTGTACTTAGTGATACCAAGAAGACAGTAGATGATGTTTGTTCAATTCTACAACCTTTAGACTTGGATGGCATACTACTTGTCTTTATGCCATACTATGAGAAGTAAGTATGGTGTCAATCTTTCTTTTACTCTCTTATTTACAATATTGTGTCAATTAATACTTAATATTGTGATAAATCTTATCGCTCTTTATTGGTGATGTAGTTCACATTGGAGCCTTATAGTATGGGACCTTGATGACAACCATTGTTGGTTTGTCAACTCAATTACAGGCTTTCACGGGGTGTTCAAGTAAGTGTTCTTTTATCATATCATTATGAACATGCATCAAGTTACTATTTACTACACAAATTCACTTTGTCATATGTCATGATGGACAGGTCTGCAAACAAGTTAGTTTCTGTGATTATGAAAATCAGGGAGCATCAAGACCAACCAAATTTCCAGACACGCCTCGCAGTGGACCAAAAGGACATGTTTAGTAGTGGGTGGAGAATTGCGTACAACTTCATGTTGTATCTCAATGAAATTTTTGAACATGTCTCCATAGAAGCATATACCAAGCTCGAGCTACAAGATTTTGTGGCTAAGACTGTTCACTATCTAACTGCTATCATTGGGAAACAACATGATGGACTCAATGAAGAACCACTTGAATTAGAGACTCAATGCATTCTTCCTACACAAGAAGTGGAGACTCAATGTGCATCTACAACATCACATCTTGTAAAGGAGGAAGAGATTAAGTCTATCCCGATTGCACCAGAAGTAGAATCTCAATGTACACCATCCACACAAGTAGAGACTCAATGTACTCTTAGAGAATCACAGCCTCAAGAGAACTCATCAGACTCTATTCAGTTGTAAAACATGTAGAAAGAAACATGAGTCCTTGAAGATTTTTATCTTGTTTGTATCGATTAATGATAGTGTTTTTAAAACTTATGTTAAATGTTGCAATACATTAGGATATTTTATGATATTTTTTCATTACAATACATTAGGTTTTACTTTTTTGAAAGTCTAATTTATTATGTACAATACATTAGGTTTTACTTTTTTGAAAGTCTAATTCATTCTTATGTTCCATCACTTTATTTTATAGATTTCAATGTACTCAAAATCTATCATTTATTATGTACAGCAAGTATTTCATGATGAGATTCTATTAATTATATCATTCTTGTGTTCCATCATTTTACTTTATAGATTTCAATGTACTATCACTATCTTATATGTCTCAAATGACTCCCATTACGGTCTTGCATCCCATCATTTTATTTTATAATGTCTCGCATTACAATCTTGCATCTAGTCATCTCGCATTACGGTCTTGCATCTGTAGTTCTATAAATTCCCTAGTAGTCGTTCATCTTCTATATCTCACCCGCAGCAGACACTTCTTGCACTTTGCTCTTCATGATGAGATTCTATTAATTATATCATTCCTGTGTTCCATCATTTTACTTTATAGATTTCAATGTACTATCACTATCTAATATGTCTCAAATGTCTCCCATTACGGTCTTGCATCCCATCATTTTATTTTATAATGTCTCGCATTACGATCTTGCATCTAGTCATCTCGCATTACGGTCTTGCATCTGTAGTTCTATAAATTCCCTAGTAGTCGTTCATCTTCTATATCTCACCCGCTCCTCTCCTCAAGCTTGCTCCTTCCTCTCCTCAAGCTTGCTCCTTCCATCTTGCCCGCTAGTAGTCGTTCATCTTCTATATCTCACCCGCAGCAGACACTTCTTCCACTTTGCTCTTCTTACCTTACTCCTCTCCTCAAGCTTGCTCCTTCCATCTTGCCCGCAGCCTTGCCTCCTCTTCTCAAGCATACTCCTTTCATCTTGCCTTATCTCCTCTAGTTACCTTCCTCACTCTCGTTACCTTCCTCACCTCGTTCGTCTTCTATATCTTTCCTCACTCTCTTCCTCACTCTCGTTACCTTCCTCACCTCGTTAGTCTTTTATATCTTTCCTCACTCTCGTTACCTTCCTCACCTCGTTCATCTTCTATATCTCACCCGCAGCAAAAACTTCTTCCACTTTACTCTTCTTACCTTACTCCTCTCCACACTTCTTCCACTTTACTCTTCTTACCTTACTCCTCTCCTCAAGCTTGCTCCTTCCATCTTGCCCGCAGCCTTACCTCCTCTTCTCAAGCATACTCCTTTCATCTTGCAGCCATTATGGATCTTTTTAAGGTAATCGATTCTGTCGAGCAAGCCATTAGCAGCCTCAAAGAATGGATTGCCGAGAACCAAGGAAAGAGAGAGGAGAGAAAGCAAAATCCAGCTCCATTAACCCAGTACGAGAAGGATGACTTTGCTTGTCAGAAGGGCCTAGAGAAGGAAGAAGAAAGAAAAATAAGTATGGCTACTACTGAAATAGATAAATTGCAGTCATATAGGGAGAGTTTATAGACTTTCAAAGTGAGATATCTTCGCGTGTGGCTCGTTATGGAAGATTTTCCCCCGAGGAAGCGCAAGCCATTCGGAATAAACAAAGTGTTATGCAAGAGAAAATTCATCAATCCTTACTTCTCTTCTATAATTTTAACTACATCGATGAGGATGAGATGAGCTCAGCTCTTGAATGGGTTGAATTTAGGCTAAGGACTTGAAAATAGAAAATTCATCAAATTGAATGGCTGTAGTCTTGAAAATAAATTTGCCTTCCACTGAGAGTCTTATTGTAACTTTTGGTGTAATTTGCCTTCCAATGAGAGTCTTATTGTAACTTTTGGTGTTTTTAAACACCTAAATTATAAATATTGTGAGAGTTTGCTACTTCCACTTGTAACTTTTGAAAGTGTTTCCTAAACACTATTATAAATATAAAGTGAGTTTACAATTAATGGACCACTCTTTTTTGTGTAACTTATCTCAGGCTTAACTTTTGAAGGTGTTTATTAACACCATTAAATATTAAGAGAGTTTACAACAACCTAATCTTATTTTTTCATGTAACTTATCTAAATTGCGTTAAATTTTATAATTTTAGTTTCATGTCCTTAAAAAATATATAAAAAAATGCTTGTTTTTATGTTTTTATATGTGCTTTGAAGATTGGGTTTTTCTTAAATTTTATCTGAAAACTAGTCCAAAAGTATATGTAAAAATGAATTTGTACATTGACAAGTCCAAAATTAATGAAATAAGTGTTTTTATTAAAGTGCCCTTAGGGAGAACCAAGACCACGTCATGGGCATTGAGGTGCCTTGAGGGCCTAGGGCCACACACTATTGGCATTAAAAGAACAACCATAGAGGTTTTGCCAGCCTTTTTTTGCAGGCCTTTGCATGTTTAGACATCCATGAGAGGGCGCCCTCTAGCACTTAATGATTAATGAATGGTGCTTCATTAAGTGTTGACCATTTAAACTTTCATTTAACTAATATCTCCCTTTTGCATTGCGTTGAATCTTCAGATAGCTCAAGTACTCTTACCTCCTCTCTTTTTTTTGGGGGGGGGTCGTGCCCCAAATGGGGGATCAAGACCGCATACTTGGACCAATCAACTTAAAACAAGATGAATGATTTATATCATTCAAGAGGCCTGCCAAAAAACAAATAAGTCAAATGCAAGAGTTGCGTGCCAATTTAAAGAGGGGATCCTATGTACATGTGGCACTCTCAATGGCTAATCAACTATTTCCACCTAGCATGTAGTCCTTAAATCAAAAGAAAATTATTTTATCTTTCAAAAGTTGGAGGACCATCACTATACCCTTCCCACACATAGGGCAAGCCAATAAAAAGAAATGTCTAAAACATACCTTTTTGTCTCTGCAAGGGTCCTAAGGGATGACTTGGTTAGTGAGTTGCTAATCAGGGCCATAGTTTTGAAGTTAGTTCATTTAGTCAATTTGACCTTGCAAATTATGGTTAGAATGAGGCTTAAATGTGGGTTAGTAGAAGTTTAAGGGCTTCTAATGTGTTTAGCATTTAAGGTTTTTGTTTGCTTGTGGAGGTCCTAAATGTTTTTTTGTCTGTTATCCTAAAGCTTTTGTCTTTTGTTAGGTATCTCTCTGTAAATATGGAGGTTCTCTTTGTCTCTTGTATGACACCATATTTATATTACTTTTGCCAAAATATGCACTCATCACCAGTTTTATTTAATGGCCCATCCACCACACACACACATATACCTTTCCTGATATTGTTTCACCTTCACCTGCTTTTTCTCTTTTCCTTTCCTTCCAATTTACACCTATCGTTTCCTTTCACAAGTTATTCGAAATATTTTATGGAACTTCTTACACTTGGACTTATAATGACACTCCAAAAGGGAGGGCCATAGTGGGATCCCCACCTTGTTTTCCTTTCTTATCACACATCTTCAAAAAGGGGATACTAGCATTTTCAAGGCACCTGCCTCTTTATTTGCCCTTTACCCTAGCAACACTCCCCTTAGTCTGAGACACCTCTCTCTTTCCTTGCCCTTTACCCTAGCAACACTCCCCTTAGATCTGAGACACATGCCTTTTTCCTTGCCCTTTACCTTAGCAACACTCCAAAGAATTCACCTTCGTTCAGAATCTAAACCACCTCTCATAAAGCTCTCTAAATAGACCCCTTAGATCTCTTAGCCACTCTGCAAGCTTCATCTTCACTTTCCTTTCCTATTTTCAAGCCTACCATATTCTACATCATAGCCAGAATTCACCAAAAACGAGAGTAGCATTCCTACTACCTATGTTTGCTCCCACTGCTTTGTTTTGAAAATCTAGGAGCAATATTCACTCCATCAGAATTGATTCTCGCAGCTGCACGCTTCGATAATTTTAAGCAATTCGAGCAATTGTCAAGGGATTGTATGTTAGCAAAAGTAAAACATCCAGTTCATGGCGGAACTTTGCTGCACATAGCTGCAAAGCATGGTGACTTGGACATACTAACATGGCCCTTACAGAGGGGCGGCATTCTCGTGAACTCTCGGGATATTTTCATCGGACTCCTCTTCACTTGGCTGCTACTAATAGCAATGTGGAGGTAATACGTGCCTTTCTTTTAAATGAGCAATATGTACTTCAATTTGACGATGTAAAGGAAGTCTTATCACCACTAGAGCTGGCTGCCACAGCAGGGCACCTCCAAGTGGTGCAAGCAATCATGAATTTCCTCTTGGCTCGAGGCATAGACATCAACACATCCCGCTCATTACAGTTGGCTGCAAGACATGGGCACATCAAAATGAAGGAGGCACTTGTAGGCTACATGAGAGAAGAGCCGATTGAAGAACAAAATCGTTCTCTACTTGCTGCTTTGCACTTGGCTGCTAGTCGCAAAAGGTTGTGGACCAACTTGTGAGAAGAATCGTTGATCCAAATTTAGTATCTCATGGTGGACTCACTGCATTGCATTCTGCAACTTTCCATGGGTTATACTCTAGCATTGAGCATCTACTCAATTCTCCTTCAATGCACCTTGACTGTCCGTCGAAACCAGAACTTTTCACAGCTCTCCATATCTCTGCCCACAGAGGAGATGAGGATGTGCTTCGTGTTCTCTTGAAGAAAGGAGCAAATCCAATGGCTATGGACCTGATTGAACACATGCCCCTTCACTACGCCACACGGCAAGGGCACCTTTCTATGTGTAAAATACTACTGGGGGTCCATATTGGTGCTATTGACTCGAATTGTAGTGATGCGGATGGATTTACACCTCTGCATCTGGGAGCGTGAGAAGGGCATGTAGCGATTGTGCAACTGTTGCTGGAACAACCCGAATGCCAGATGCAAGAAATCAACCTCCCAGAAATACTATTTTGACTTAGCTGTCAATGGCTGGGGTCGACGGAAAGTTGATCCTGGCCGTTGGATCAAGAAACCTTCAGAATGGTAATGTTCAGAACCGACGGAATCCACGTAGTAGGTCATTTTTGACCGGGGTATTAATACACTTGACGTGATTGGTGGCAAGAAACCCACCATCGTTGATCCAAATATACATCTAATGGCCATAAAACACCAAGATTTCCAGGACGTTAGATCTTGGTCTCCATCCTATGGTCATGAAGAGGCGCTATTTGTGAGCCATTCGATCATTTTCTTGATCCTAAGGTCATGAAATCCACAGATCGTGAGCCATTCGATCCAAGTCTTGATCCTACAATGGACAGACGGTGTTGCTCGCGTGCCCTCATATCCAAATCTTACCTCTCGGATGGACGCCACGTGTTAAGCCCGCCTCCCCAAGCCATTGATGGTCAAAAATCACCGATGGTCATCGTTTACCGATCGAAAACCTGCGCCACCGGCTCCCGACCTCCCGGCTGATCGCTAAGAGCATTGGTTTCCTCCCCGTAAACGCCTCCCCCCGGCAATTCCCTACTCCTTCAAGGACCGAAAATTTTATTCTGGGGATTCATACTATTCTCCAAGGCCGAGCTAGTCGATTCACTCTTTTGGGAAACCGGAGGGTTTACTCCTCTGCATTTTGCCTCCAAATATGGACGCACACGCATATTTAAGATGCTTCTGGAAGACCCTTGCATTGATGTTAGGGCGTGTGCACATGGATCCTATAGAGCAACGTTGGTGGGGTGTTTTGGAGCTTGGCCCAAACTTCGATGTAGTTTTGGAGTGCCACTAGTGCTCAAAACTACACCTCCATTTTCCAGGGTGCAGATTTGAGCACTGGTGCTCTATTTCGCCTCCACCCAATCACCACTTGCCATTTGGCTCTGAGATCAGCCTTCAATGCAGTCTGTAACATTTTGCAACTCACTACATTCTGTTCCCTTTTGTCTCCACCCAATCACCACTTGCCATGTGGCTGTCAAGACAGCAT
Organism: Dipteris shenzhenensis; assembly: GCF_047967505.1. NCBI lineage: Eukaryota > Viridiplantae > Streptophyta > Polypodiopsida > Gleicheniales > Dipteridaceae > Dipteris > Dipteris shenzhenensis. The sequence continues at coordinate 44,926,422 of NC_141619.1, read as the reverse complement.
TCAATGAACTATGGAGCTCCCACAAGTGTCGTGAGAGCCATTTAATATTTCAGGATTTTGTTCACTCGAGCTAACTAATCTTTGGCATGGTAGTCGCACCGATGGCGCTTTAGGGGACTCGTGTGCACACGCTCTTAGTTTGAAAGATTCTAGAGGATTTTGTGCCTATGATTGGTACAGGTCAAATTGCTCCGTACCTAATGAAGACGTGTTGTAGAAGTTGGCAAATGAGGACACATGGCATTTTGAATATCGAGGCCAAGGCAGAGAATGTTCGGAAGGAGGCTCTTGTGTATCCATGGGAATTGATAGATGGGTTTGGTTTGGGAGCAGAGGTCGTCCATTCCAACTATCATTATTCGGAGCCAGTGCTTCACCAGGCGGCTTTGGCCCAGGAAGGCATAGATGTGAACGAGGAGGGTGCTTTCGGTTTGATTGCACTGGAGGCTGCTGTGGACAACTCACAGTACGGTGCTGCCGCACTGCTTGTGCAGCATCGAACGACACAACTGCGGCTAGGATTCGTTGATAATGTTTTACTACTAGAGGGTTCTTTTGGGGAGCCAGACTTTACACAGTTTGCGCATGTTTTGGTGAAATATTGTAGTTCGAGGAACGAGACATTGGGTCATGTGTTAGAATTCCTAATTTCAAGATTCGTTCGAGATGATGTCGAGCTTGCGCAGGATGAAGGCGAGTTGGTGGACGAGCTGCTAAGTGACGAAAGAATCAAGAACGTGGACGTGAATTGTTTGACCATGTTAGAGAAGATGGTTGCGACAACAAGGAACTCGCCAGCACAACAGAAGGTGATGAAGAACTGGCAAACGAAGCTGGTGGGAAGACCAGACGTGAGGAAGGAGCCGTACGATGACAGGCAACTGTTCGTGGATTCGGCTAACACCATTTTGATGGGGGCGGTAGTTATAGCATCTGTGGCATTTACAGGTCCACCTCTGGGATACCTAGGAGGGTATGCAGCAGTGGAAGAGAGTCCAAAAGTGAGGTGGTTCTAGGTAGTGGTTCAATGGGTTCGGGTTCTATTTGGCAATAGGAACCATGATAGCTGGAGCTGTAGCGACGACTCCTGTGGAGGGCGGTGCTTAAATTTGCTGCACAACTTTGGGCTTCACAAAATTTTCCATGAAGTTTAAAAAAAAAAAAAAGCTTCAAAATGAAGCTTTTAATCTTAAGTTAGGCTTCAGTTTTATAAACTCACCTTTACTTCTAAACTCGGAAGGACTGAGCTCAGAGCTGCTGGATTCTGGATTTTGAGAGAGACTCGAGAGACTCTCCCCACCCCCCGAGATTTGAGAAGTCTACTTCAAAAACTTCAAACGAGTTACGACTTCAAACTGCGTTCTACATAGTACAGACTACTATGCATAATGTATGTATATTATATACTATAAACACCTATTTCATTAATTTTGGACTCTTGCACTGTCCAAATTCATTTTGTGAGATAATTTTGGATAAAACATTTCAAAAAAAGAGTCTCTTATAAAACAAAACATTGAGTCAAAAAGGAAGATTAAAAAAAATCAAATTAGAAAAAATGATGTGAGATGTTAAAAATAGAATACATCACATTGTTAAAAGAGACAAAAAAGTAAGATTTTAAAAAATCAAATTAGAAAAAATGGCGTGACATGTTATGAAAACTAGAGTACATTTCAAAAAGAGCACATCACATTTGTAAAGAAGTAGATCATATTACTCAAAGCCATATGGTGTCAAAAAACACCTTAATACAATCTCTCTTAACATCACATTTGTACAAGAAGTAGATCATATTACTCAAAGCCATATGGTGTCAAAAAACACTTAATACAAAGCCATATGGTGTCAAAAAACACCTTAATACAAAGCCATATGTGTCAAAAAACACCTTAATATAGTCTCTCTTATCTAAGTCTAGAAGATCGAGAGAAGATCTCATCATTGGTCTCTCTTATCTTCTCAACAACCCAATCCTTCACTGCCTCCACAGCTGTATCCTCAACATAATTACATGCGAAGAAGAAGTTTAAGCAATCACAAATTGTTTCTTTATAATTTCTCTGAGAGGCTCTTATTGTTCTCTCAGCATCCGCATCAAATCGCCCATGACGAGAGCTGCGATAACGCAAATTACTTAAGAAGTCTAATAGATCTTGTCATGCTTTTATCATACGTCTTAGAAGTCTTTCACTGTCTGCTATCTTGAGAGTCTCCTCCCTCTCTGCATGCCTTTGTGCAGCAAATTCCTCTCTCTCCATGTGTGTCAAAGGAGAACCTTGTCGAATTTTGGCCTCTCTCTGTGCTCCTTGGTCAGCAATCCATTCTTTGAGATTGTTAATTCCGAACTCCACGTCTTCGACAATGCCAAGGACATCCATGGGTGGGGAGATGATAAAGAAAGGGAGATGGACTACGATGCAAGAAAGAAGAGAGTGTCTGCGGAAGAACTAGGATAGAAGAATACTTGGTTATCAGGATGGATGAAAGAAGACTCTGAGAGTGTTCACGGAAGGACTAAATTAGAAGAATACAAGAAGAATACAAGTTAATGAGAAGCACTAGGATGGATGAAAGAAGAGAGTGTTTGTGGAAGAACTAGGATAGAAGAATACTTGGTTATCAGGATGGATGAAAGAAGACTCCGAGAGTGTTTGCGGAAGGACTAGGATAGAAGAATACAAGAAGAATACAAGTTAATGAGAAGCACTAGGATGGATGAAAGAAGAGAGTGTTTGTGGAAGAACTAGGATAGAAGAATACTTGGTTATCAAGATGGATGAAAGAAGACTCTGAGAGTGTTTGTGGAAGGACTAGGATAGAAGAATACAAGTTACTCAGAAGGACTAGGATGTAAGAAATAAGAGAGTGTTTGTGGAAGGACTAGGATGGAAGAATACAAGTGCACTAAGGCACGATGTGTTCACTACGATAAGGATAAGGGTTGGAATAAAGTGAGTAGCATGATGTGCTCACTATGATAAGGGTTGGAATAAAGCGAGTGGAGATTGAATGCTCTACTTTAAGTGAGTGGAGATGATAAGGATAAGGGTTGGAATAAAGTGAGAGAAGCATTGCGAATGCTCTACTTTAAGTGAGTGGAGACTGTCCAACTGAATAAAATTCTCATCACACAAGGATTTATTTCCAAATAATCACATCATCACACATTCATATCATAAAATTGTGTGCATGAAGAAATATATTACAAATATTACATCATCACATATTCATATCAAAATTCTCATCACACAAGGATTTATTTCCAAATAATCACATCATCACACATTCATATCATAAAGTTGTGTGCATGAAATAATTATATTACAAATATTACATCATCACATATTCATATCAAAATTCTCATCACACAAGGATTTATTTCCAAATAATCACATCATCACACATTCATATCATAAAATTGTGTGCATAAAGAAATTATATAAATATCATGATTATGCCACTTAAGTAATAAGTCACAAATTGGTGTATAATCAACAAAAACTACAAACACAACATCATACATGCATCACAACTCTTGTGATGCTTCTAGTGGAGACTGTGGCAACTCTTCGGATGCTTCCAATGGAGGCTGTGGTGCTGTAGATGTACACTCGGTCTCTACTTCTTCTGTAGTATGTAGTGCTTTCGGAGTAGACCCAGTATCCTCTTCCTTAAATGCAAGCGGAGGTGGTGGCAACTCTTCTGATGCTTCCAGTGGAGGCTGTGGTGCTGTAGGTGTACATTGGGTCTCTACTTCTTCTGTAGTGTGCAGTGCTTTCATAGTAGACTCAGTCTCCTCTTCCTTAAAGGGAAGCTCTGGTATTGCTTCAGTTGCAGGTTCTATTCTAATGGAGGCAATTAGGTCTTGAATGATTTCAGCCCTAAACAATTGTATATCCTCCTCTGAATATTTGGGCTCCAAAGAGTCTTCCGATGAGATCTGTGGCTTAAGTGAGAAAATTTCTTTGAGAATCAACATGCAGTTGTAGGCAACTCTCCACCCACAACTATGCCCATCTTCCTGCTCTACTACTAAATGCTTTTGGAAGTCTACTGAGTCTTTGTACTGTCCTGTTTCTCTGATAGCCGATACCAACTTCTCAATCGACCTGCTCATCATGACATATTAAAAAAACTTAGTGTGTCTATCACATAAGGTACATAATATAGAAGTAACAACAGATTAATAGAATACTTACGTTTGCACTGAGCCATGAAAGCTTGCAATCGAGTTAACAAACCAACAATAGTTGTCTTCAAGGTTCCAAACCACCAGACTCCAATGTTCCCTACACGAATAATTAAGAACCATTATTATTTAACACAATGTTGCCAGTATAAGATGAAAATAAACGTTGCCATGATACTTACATCTCATGATATGCCATAAATAGGACTCGCATGCCATGTAAATGTAATGGCTGTAATAATTTACAAACATCGGCTATTGTCTTTTTGCTATCACTAAGTATAGGAGAAAGGAGGGAATCCAACATATACACACGATTTTGTACGACTCTACCAAATCATGAGATAACTATACTGCACCAACAAATAAATGAATATTAGCTTATTAGATTTAATCAAAATAAATGAATATTAGCTTATTAGCTTATTAGATTTAATCAAAATATTGAATTATCAAGTAGAGAAAAAGTTTGTATCAAACCTGAGAATGGCCATCATAACGTTGTTATTGACCTCATTTGAAGCTCTAGAGAGAATTGAAATCTCCTCTCCCCCAAATTCAAAATACTGAGGTCTATGTTGAATCATAACCCTAACATTAAAAGAGCTTCCCAATTCTTTTAATGAAGCCATGTTTGTAGAGTTGAGGTCTTCTATCCTCTTTGACTCTTTGATGGCATTCATTTCGCAATCAATGATTGCTCGAATGGTACATGTTATAAATGCATAGAGATGCAAATCCGTATATGTTGATAGTGTGGTGTCATTTTGTATCTCAAAAATTTGACCAAGTACCAAAAAGCAATTGTAGCCCACCCTCCATCCACAATTATAGATGTGGCTATTATCTTGATGTGATACCTGACATGTTATATACTCTATTTGTTGTGCCAAGTCACATTGCCGCATTACTATGTCGATAGCATCTACTAATTTTGGAGCTGATCTGCATATCAAAACATATAACAACAGTGAATATGTGCATTGCATATCAATCTACATGTCAAGAAGTGACAACAAGTGTAGTCTATACTTACTCTAACACATTGCCATGGACGGATGTCATTGAGTTTGCAAAGAAGCACTTCTTCGCAAGGATGTCCACGACTACCAGACTCCAATGTGAGCTGCATTATCAATAAAGAATAATTACTGTGTTTGAGACAATTCTAGCAATGCAATAGAAAAAACAAGTAGGGTTTGATGCTTACTTCTCATAATATGCTGTAAAAATAACTGGTGTGTCATTCATAGGAATGTGCTTCAACCACTTGCAAACATTCTCTATGGTTTCTTCTTTGTTGCTAAGCACTTCCGAAATACGAGGATCGAGCATATATGAAACGCTTTGTATATTTTGCGGAAAATTTGCTATAACATTACTATATTTAAAAAAAAAGTATTAGCTTCTTGGGTTTAATCAAAATAAGCAAAGTATAAATCCAAGGAAAAGGCTGCATCAAACCTGAGGATGGTTGTAATGACTTTGACATTAACCTCATTCTTAGGATTCAAGAGGATTGAAATCTCTTCTCACCAAATTCAAAAAAATGAGGTTGTTGTCGAATTAACAACATAGCAGTGAATGAACTTCCAATCTGCTCCAATAGATTCATATTTTTATGACTCATCTTATTGAGGGAGTAGTCTACATCGTATTCTTCTTCACTTGCTATGTCCTCCACATCCTCCTTCTACCATAAAAATATAAAAAAGTTATGCGATGTACATATCCCAAATAAAGGCTTAAACAAGCAGATAAGGTTTCATACATGCTTTCATTAGTGTAAGTCTCTCCTCTGCTTGGAGCAAAAATTTAAAAAGGTTTCATACACGCTTTCATTAGAGTGAGTCTCTCCTTCTCTTGGATAAAAAATTTAAAAAGTTATGAGATTTACACATCCCAAATAAAAATAATGGTTTAAATAATCATAGAAGTATAAAGATAGCATGCTTTCATTAGATAAGTTATGAGATTTACACATCCCAAATAAAATTAATGGTTTAAATAATCATAAAAGTATAAAGATAGCATGCTTTCATTAGACTCAGTCTCTTCTCCTCTTGGAAGAAAATATAAAAAAGTTATGAGATTTATACATCATCCCAATTAAAGGCTGGAACAAGCATACAAGTATAAAGATAAGGTTTTATACATGCTGCAATGTAGTCATATTTTCATGTTGTTTCCCAATGGTAGTAATTAGATGCTGAATACTCTCAGCCCGAAATGCTAGCAGATCAGCTTCTGTATATGATTCCATTTTGACTGGTAACTCCAAATCAAAAATCTCTCTAAGAAACAACATGCAGTTGTAGGCAACTCTCCACCCACAACTGTGTCCATCTTTTTGCTCCACTGGCAGACGTCTTTTGAATTCTACTTGATCTTGTTGCTCCGTGGTTGTTTTGACAGTAGATACTAGCCGATATGCAGCACTGTCCAGCATGACATATGAAATATATTAATATGTCATGATCATAAAATACAAAATAAGAAAGTATCAAAAATATTAAGAGAATAATTACCTTGGGGAGTTGGCATGATAGCCTTCTATTGAATTCACAAACCATAAATGGTTGAGTTCAAGGTCCCAGAAGATCAGACTCCAATGTGAGCTACATGACCAGAATAAAAATGATTATTGTTTTACACAAACTTGCCAAAGAAATAGTAAAAATAAGGTTAGAGTTGATACTTACACCTCATGATAAGGCATTAAGATGACTCGCACCCCATCTAAATTCAAAGGGCTTAACCAGGTACAAACATCTTCTATAGTCTTTTGAGGAGAGCTAAGAATAGAAGAAAGGAGAGCATCGAGCATGTAGACATGATGCTGCACTGTACTAGGAAGCTGAGAAATAACTACACTGCACCAAGAAATAAACAAACATTAGCTCATAGAATTGATTTGCATTCTGCACTAGGAAACAGATATATAACTAAACTGTGAATAAATAAACAAATGTTAGCTTATTGAAGTAGCAATAAATAAATAAACATTACCTGAGAATGGCCAAGATAACATTGTCATTAACCTCTTTTAAAGGATTGGAGAGGATTGAAACCACCTCTCTACCAAAGCTTAAATACTGAGGTTCTCGTTTCAAAATGATCCTAACTTGAAATGAGCTCTCCATTTTATCTAATGCAGCTAAATTTGATTTTTCAATCAAATTTAGAGGTGGTTGCATTGTTGAAGTAGAAGGGAGTGCCTCCGTATTGACTTCATCCATTTCTTCTCCCTCTATTGCCTGTAAACAAATATGAGAGATTAGATTCATTATCTTTAAATTTAAATCTTATTTAAAAAATTGTATTTAGTTGAGAAATAGAGAGTTCATACCGCTAAGTATTGTCGTAGTGGCCTTTTTTCATAACCCTGCGAGCCATAATTATCAAAGAAGGCATCATCATATTTGTCTTCATCCACCAACCTCTCTGTGAATGGGTCATGTAAGTCCATCTTTTCATCATCAACAACTGGGACATTATGATCTTCAAGGTAATCATCCATGTCATCGGTGTCCTTGTGGTCTATCTCTTTTTCATAGCCTGTGGTTAGATCTGCTTGAAGCTGGAAATAGGCCATGAAATGCTTATTTTCAATAATATTGGTGGAGTTGCCTTTTCTTAGGAGATCCTCAAATAAATATCCCATCCTGTACAAGGTGACCTCCCAACCTGCTGGCAGCAAATTCTCCATCATGGTAAGCAAGAGACTCCCACTTTTTGCAGGACTTCCATAGTTGTTTTTTTGATAATGTATGGACCTGGGAATATCTTGCTCTTCTAGCATCAATCTCAAATTATTTGAATTCCCTCTTATGTTCTTTTGTAAGGAGTGATCAGGGTTGGGACTCTGCATACACAGAAAGAATGATTCAAGAGTTTGAATCGCTATGCCACATTCTCTCTTGCCTCTCTTTGCTGCATAAACACCACTATAGATCTTCAAATCTGATGAATATGCTCGCTCTAGAGTAACCTGCATGGCTTCTTTGTCTTTTTTATCAACAAATATGACAATGTTACAAATCGCCACTTTGCTAATGGTGGTATATACTATTCTATCAATGAACTTATGGATATCATCGCTAGAAACTTCATTGGTAAAGAATAGTTGTGGCTTATCCCATGCTGACTCATTCTTGAAGAAGTCATCTTCTGAGACTCCCCTGAAGTTGACAAGCTTTCCAGACTCTGCCATAACCTCTACATTGAATTGAAAGCTTTGGTGCATATCTGTCGGCATTCTTATCTCGCTGATTAATCTTTCCACATATGCAACCACCTGTTGTGGGATCTCTTTTCTCATATAAGAGGTTACTATTTCCGACCCATCTTCATCCTTTTTAATCCACCTGTTTGCCCATAGCTTTACCTTGGGTGTTGACAAAGAAGCTATATGCTTCACCACATTATAGTCAATGTTACAATGAGTAAGTGGAATTTGTTTCTCTGACAGCAAATACTTGATGGCACTATGCACTGCATCACGCCTCACCTGTACATTGATGCATTCTTCCATGTAGTGGTCTTTGTCTTTTTTTCCAAAAAACCATTCTTTCTTTAAAATTTTTTGTGCTGCCATGGATGCATACTTATCAGGTAAGTACTTTACAGGCCTCCACATCCTTGCCGTCAACTCCTTCTTATCCATTACCTTTGACTTTCCGGAGATAAACAAAGGAGCTTCATAGGTCAGCTGTCCACGCTCACAAGCAATGCACGTTTCAAGCATCTCATTGAACACTTCAACAGGACGAAATATGATAGAAGTGTAGTCAGCATATCTGTCCCTCACCACCTTGAGGCTTGTCATACTTTCTTCCCGCTCTTGGGTTCCCCTAGGCACAACTGCACTCAAAGAAATATAAAAGTTTGTGAGTGTGTCGGCATCTGCTTTTGTGAGCTTTCGCTTCAAATCAGGATTTGGAGAACCAAATGTTGTCCATATCACCCTTGCCTTCTGTAAGACCTCTGATGTTGAGGATATCTTACGCTTTCCATGGACATAATGATTAAGTCTTTCGAACTCAATCAAATACTTGATCTCATGCTTGAATATACAGATCATTGCAGGATAATAATGGAATGAGCTTATCTTTACAAATTGTTCTGGAGTGAGTCTTTTGCCCTCCTTTGCTTCCCTTGCGATCTGATTACAAGCATAAGCCCAATGTTGACCATCAATGGGCTGGAATCTGCAATGAAGGAGAAATTCCTTCTTGACTTCCTTTAGCATATTCTCTCCTTGTGCCTCTTCGCCTTGTTCATGTGGAATATTTTTTAGAGTGTTTTTAAAGAATTGACTGAAGATCTCCTCGAAATGTGTAGGCCCTGTAAATGTTATTTGATCCAGAAAACTATTTTTGGTTGGACAAAACATTATTGGGCGCAAGACCACATTGCTTGCCACAGGTTTCTTACCATCTCTCAAAGCCTCGTATATTTGCATTGCATAGGATATATCAAGGCTTCGGCTATTAGTAAATAGAGCTGTAGCTTCCACATCTTTGGCATTCACAAACCACGTCCTTTGACCCCAGATATATCCCACATCATCATCTGTAACTACTTCATTAAGACGCAGATTAAGATTTTTGATTGATGTGAGTTCATCCTGATCATCTTCAACCTCGGATTCTGAGTCTTCTTCATCTTTCTCTTTTTTTGACCGTTTTTCATCCACATTATCTTTCTCTACAGTGGGACGATGTCTTTTCTTACTGCTTGGAACCGTGGCTCTTGCAGTACTAGCCTTTTGCATTTCACGTCATGGTTTGCTAGCAAGAGCTTCTAGCATAACTGGAGTGGATCGACCTTGATCTTCTTCAATTTTTGCTAATTCTCGTGCACTCAAGGCTTGTTTTTCATCATCCTTAGTTACATCCACCATTTCTAGCTCTAGAAGTTTGCGCTCATGTTCTATAGGTTTGTGACAGTGTGCCTGTTCTTCTTGTCCCTGCATTGAAGTCTGAGCTTTTTGATCTCCTTCATGTGATGATTCTTGCATATGGGGAGCATATTCTGCATCCTGAAAGTATTCAAACATTATCCCCTTTTGATGAAGAAACCAAGCTCTTCTACCCATGTGATATCGAGTCCACCTACCAAAGCCATTGGGGCTATATTCCTTTCCTTTGAAATTCAAAGTGACATCAGAAACCCATTCTCTGATCTCAGAGTCATTTAGCATAGCCATCACATTAGCTGATTGCTCCATAATCAAGAGTTTAGATACATACAAGTAAAGTACAATATACAACCCTTGATACAATAAACGTGGGAAATAGCCCAAAAGGCTTTACAAGGCTTCATATGGCAATAAATGTGGGAAATAGCCTAAAAGGCTTTACAAGGCTTAAATATTTGTACAAATGTAAAAGAATTAGCCAATAAAGCTTTACAAGTAATATAAAATGTCGTCTAGTGATAAAGCTTCAATCTTCGTGAAGATTCATGTAATCTGTCCATCCATTGATATCTGTGCACTGATACCCAACTGATGCAATCTATCCACTAAAAACTGTTCCACTGATATCCACTTATGCAGCCCACATGATATCCACTTATGCATCCCACTGATACTCGTTAATTAGTGAATGGTCGGGATGGTCGAGTTTATTACAAGGCTCTTCATATGACAATAAATGTAAAAAATAGCATAAAAGGCTTTACAAGGATTTTTATGACAATAAATGAGCTTAAATATTTATACAAATGCAATAAAAATAACCAATAATCATCAAGCTCCAATATGTCCCATGACATGTAATCTGTCCACTGATATCTGCTCATGCAATCTGCCCACTGATAAACTTCTTGGTAAATGGTAAAAGGTCTTATTTAATAGCATGTTATGAGTGTTAAACCGCATGTGAGCGAAGGGACTGACAACGATTAGGAACTAGTTAGAAAAATTTGAGCATGGCTTCGATTGGCAACTTGGAGAATTGTCTCTCCTCTAAGGCAATCTAATCTATTCTAAACTATGCTAAACCAACCGTTGAAGCGAAGAAAAGCAATAAATAATTTCTTTTTCTGTGTTCATTTTAATGTGCTGGGGTTTAAGAGGCTTAAATATGCAAAAGAAGGGGTTGTGATGTAGAGGCTAAACCTACATGTGATATAAATGAAGAACAAGTATCTAAAGAAAAGTTAACATTTTTCAATTTAAAAGATGAATATATATAAAAATATTATCTCACCTTCAAAACAAACCATAAATTCACTCTTTTATAATTTTTTAAAAGTATAATATAAAAGATGTAAATATATAAAACTCTCTTTACTTTCTCTCTCTCTCTCTCTCTCTCTCGACTCCTAAATCTCTTTGTAGCCATAGTCAAGACACCTCATTCTCTCTCTTAATCTCTCTCTCTCTCTCTCTCTCTCTCTCTCTATAACTCTTAAGTATTTTTCTCTCTATCCTCATCCCACTTATTCTCTCTCTCCCTCTCCCTCCCTCTAGCAGAGAAGTTTCATTCCTCTCTCTCTCCCTCTCTCTCCCTCTCTCTCTTTCTCTCTCTCTCTCTCTCTCTCTTTCTCTCTCCCTAAGTCTCCCTCTTCTCTTCTCTCTCTCTCTCTCTTTTCCTCTCTCCTCTCCCCACGTTTCATTCTGATAAACATCTCTCTCTCTCTCTCTCTCTCTCTCCCTCTCTCTCTCTCCCTCTCTCTCTTTCCCTCTCTCCCTCTTTCTCTCTCTCCCTCTCTCTCTTTCTCTCTCTCTCCCTCTCTCTCCCTACTCTCTCCCTCCCTCAAGTAGCCACGGTCCCCAAGAGACCCGCTTCTCTCTCTTAATCTCTCTCCCCCTCTCTCCTCTCTCTTTCGTTCCCTCCCTACTCTTCTCTCTCATTTAAAAATATAATATAAAAGATGTAAATATATAAAACTCTCTTTACTTTCTCTCTCTCTCTCTCTCTCGACTCCTAAATCTCTTTGTAGCCATAGTCAAGACACCTCATTCTCTCTCTTAATCTATCTCTCTCTCTCTTTGACAACTCTTAAGTATTTTTCTCTCTATCCTCATCCCACTTATTCTCTCTCTCCCTCTCCCTCCCTCTAGCACAGAAGTTTCATTCCTCTCTCTCTCTCCCTCTCTCTCCCTCTCTCTCTTTCTCTCTCTCTCTCTCTCTCTCTCTCTCTCTCTCTCCCCCTAAGTCTCCCTCTTCTCTTCTCTCTCTCTCTCTCTTTTCCTCTCTCCTCTCGCCACGTTTCATTCTGATAAACATCTCTCTCTCTCTCTCTCTCTCCCTCTCTCTCTTTCCCTCTCTCCCTCTCTCTCTTTCTCTCTCTCTCCCTCTCTCTCCCTACTCTCTCCCTCCCTCAAGTAGCCACGACCCCCAAGAGACCCGCTTCTCTCTCTTAATCTCTCTCCCCCTCTCTCCTCTCTCTTTCTTTCCCTCCCTACTCTTCTCTCTCATTTAAGGAGCCCCTCTTCTCTGTGTGAATCTCTCTCTCTCTCTCCCTCTCTCCCTCTCCTCTCTCATTTCAGGAGTCCCTCTTCTCTCTCTTAATTTCTCTCTTTCCCTCCCTCCCTATTCTCTCATTTCTCAAATTTACAAACTCAAATATAAATAAAAAACTAATTAAAATAGAACTCAAAAACTCAAATAAGAAACTAATTTAAAAAGAATTGTAATGCCTTCTAAAAGACCACCCTCCTCAAAAACTTTAAGAATAAACTAATTGAAAAAGAATTATAAGTAAAGAAAAAGAATTACAATACGAATTTTAAGAAATAGAACTCAAAAACCTTAACAAGAAACTAATTGAAAAGAATTGTAAGTAAAGAAAAAGAATTACAAGACGAATAAAAAAGAATGCAAGTACCTGGAAAAAGTGAAAAAAGTAAGGCTCCGCTTATCCTTTCTCTTCCGCTCTTGGTTGCTTCAATGAAATGATGAGAGAGTTAAAACTAGCCCACTCCTCCTATGCATAAATTTGAATTTTCAAAAAAGAGAGGGAAATTTGAATTCATTATAAATTTGAATTCAAATTTGTGTTCAACATTCTTCTTATACTTTCTTCTCATACGTTCCTTTTGAATTCAAATTTGTGTTCAACATTCTTCTTGATACTTTCTTCAACATTCTTCTCGATTCTCGTAAGTCCTTTTCATTCTCGTAAGTCCTTTTCATTCTTCTCGTAAGTCCTTTTCATTCTTCTCGTAAGTCAAATCTTATTTGTCATTCTTGCTCGTGATAGTAAGTCAAATCCTCCTCTCCCATCTCTCTCCTTCTGCTCCCTCCTCTCCTCTCCCTCTCTCTCTCTCTCCTCTCTTTCCTTCCTCTCCTCTCCCTCCCTCCCTCCATCCATCCCTCGACCCAGCCCTCTCCTCCCTTCCCCTTCCCTCCCCTCCCTCCGCTGCCAAAACTCCTCCCTCGACCCCTCCCTTCCCGTCCCCCCCCCTCCTTCCCCAAAATCCCCCTCCCCCTCCCCCTCCCCTCCCGCTACCCTTCCCTCTCTCCCGTCGCCTAACCCCTTCCTCCCCTACCCCTTTTTCCCCCTACCCCCTTTTAACCTTCCCCCCTTTTCCCCACCCCCCTTCGCGACCCCCCCAACCCTCCCACCCTCTTCCCCACTCCCCCTTCCCTGGGTTGGTTGCCGCGGCCGCCAGCCCCCCCCCCCTCAACCCCTCCCACCCCTTTGCCCCCCTCTCAACCCTCCCCACCCTCCTTGGCGACCCCCCCAACCCTCCCTCCCTTTCCCCCGGGCTGGCGGCCGCGACCGCCAGCCCCCCCCCCTCAACCTGTCCCACCCCCTTGCCCCCCTCTCAACCCTCCCCCCCCTCCTTGGTGACCGTCCCCCCCCCTCCTTCCCGACCCCATTGAGCCCTCCCCCCTTTCCCACCCACCCTTCCCCAGGCTGGTGGCCGCGGCTGCCAGCCCCCTCCCCTCCTCTCAACCCCTCTCACCCCCTCTCCCACCCCCTCTCCCACCCCCTCCCCCCCTCCCCGGGCTGGCGGCCGCGGCCGCCAACCCCCTCCCCCTCTCAGCGCTCCCCCCTTCTTCCCCCTTCCCCCTCCCCCTCTCAGCGCTCCCCCTTCCCCACCCCCCCCTTCGTGACCCCAGCCCCTCCCACCCCCTTTCCTCCCACCCAACCCCCTCCTCGGGCTGGCGGCCGTGGCCGCCAGCCCCCCCCCCTCTTCACACTCCCCCCCTTCATGACCCCCCAGCCCTCCCCCTCCCTCTTCCCCACACTCCCCCTTCACTCGGGCTGGCGGCCGCGGCCGCCAGCCAGCCCCCCTCCCCTTCTCAACCCCTCCCACCACCCCCCACCCACCCCCCTCCCTGCCCCCGAGCTAGCGGCTGCGGCCGCCAGCCCTCCCCCCCCTCTCAGCCCCTCTCACCCCCTTTCCTCCCACCCAACCCCTCCCCGAGCTGGTTGCCGTGGCTGCCGGCCCCCCCCCCTCTTCACACTCCCCCCCTTCGCGACCCCCCAGCCCTCCCCCTCCCACTTCCCCACACCCCCCCTTCACTCGGGCTGGCAGCCGTGGCCACTAGCCCCCCCCCTCCTTCACTCTTTCCCACCCCCTTGCCTCGGGCTAGTGGCCGCGGCTGCCAGCCCCCCCCCTCCTCTCACCCCCTTTCCTCCCACCCAACCCCTCCCCGGGCTGGTGGCCGCGGCTGCCAGCCCCCCCCCTCTTCACCCTCCCCCCCCCTTCGCTACCCGCCAGCCCGCCCCCCTCTTCACCCTCCCCCCCCCTTTGCAACCCCTTCCCAGGCTGGCGGCCGCGGCCGCCAGCCCCCCCTCTTCACCCTCCCCCCCCTTCCCCCGGGTAGGCGGCCGCGGTCGCCAGCCCCCCCCTCAGTCGCTCCCCGCCCCCCCTCTCAGACGCCCCCTCTCAGCCGCTCCCCCCCCCTCAGCCGCCCTCCCCGCCCCCCCTCTCAGCCGCTCCCACCCAACCCCCTCCCCGCCCCTGAGCCCCCCCCTCCCCGGGCTGGCGATCGCAGCCGCCAGCCCCCCCCTCTTCACCCTCCCCCCCCTTGCTACCCGAGCTCTCCCCCTCCCTCTTCCCCACACCCCCCTTCCCCCGGGCTGGCGGCCGCGGCCGCCAATCCCCCCCCTCAGCCGCTCCCCGCCCCCCCTCTCAGCCGCTCCCACCCAACCCCCTCCCCACCCCCTCTTAGCCGCCCTCCCTGCCCCCCCTCAGCCGCCCTCCCCGCCCCCCCTCTCAGCCGCTCCCACCCAACCCCCTCCCCGCTCTCGAGCTGGCGACGTGGCCGCCAGCCCCCGTCCCACCCACTTCAGCTCTCCCTCCCACCCGCCGCGCCAGCCTCCCCTCCCACCCGCTTCCCTCCCACCCACCTCCCTCTTCACCCCAAGCTGGCGGCTGCTGCCGCCAGCCCCCTTCCTCCCCTCCCTTCCTCCCCTCCCTTCCTCCTCCCTTCCCTCCATCCTCTTCTTCTCCTCCCCTGAACCTTTCTCTCTCTAGTTCCTCTCTCTTCAAATTTTAAAAAAGAAACTAGAAAAAAAAGTTTGCAAGTACCTGGAAAAAGTTTGTAAGTTTGCTCTTTCTTGCTTTCTTGCTCTTCCTTCCTTGCTCTCTTGATCGTCCTTGCTTTCTTGCTTTCTTGCTTCAGTGAATGAAATGAGGGGAGAATGAATGAAGAAGGAAGACTATATATAAGAAAAATTAGGTTTTCCTCCTCCTCTCCTATTGGCTTTCCATTCCTCCCCTCTCTCCTATTGGCTTTTCATTTATCTCCTCTCCCATTGGCTCCCATTACTCCCCCTCTCCTATTGAACCCCCATCCCTCATCCATTAGCCCTCCTCCCATCCATCCATTTCTTCTTCCTCCCCATTGCCACCACTCCCATCCCACATTTCCACCACGTCCCATACTCCTCCCATTTCCCAAAATCCCATATTTCCCCATCTCACCCTCCTCTTTTTCATCCCCTATTAACTCCCTCACTCATTTCACTCCCTTATTAGCCTACTCCCCTATTACCTTCCCCTCTCCCATTCCATTCTTCCCTCCCCACTCTCACTTCCACTTCCCATTACTCACTTGCCATTTAAAAACTATTAATATATTATTATACTATTTTTTATACTTATTATCATACACCCTTATTACTTCCCTATCCTATTCCACTCCTCCCTCCTCATTCCCACTTCCACTTCCCATTACTCACTTGCTATATACATTTGCAAACTATTAATATATTATTACATGATTTTTTATTTGTGCAAAGTGGCATCCCCATCCGATAAGTACTTGTTTGAAAAATACACCTACGATCGTGTTTTTTGACGACTGTGCATGACACTAAGGCAACAACGGTGTTTTATGCTTGATCGACAATGCAAAGCATATCCGATGGGCACAATACTTTGCACACACCTTCAACTAGGTAGAATCGACTTACATGCAAAGTGGCATGCCCATCCCATAAGTGCTTGATCCTATAACATACCTAGCAGCGTGTTTTTTGACGGATGTGCATGACACTAGAGTAAAAATAATATCTAATGCTCGATCAACCATGCAAAGGATATCCGATGGGCACAAAACTTTTCGTATGCCTCAACCTAGGTGGTATTGAAATGTTCTCAATGAGGCACACCCATCCGATAAGTACTTGGTCCGATAACACACCTAATGGCGTGTTTTTTTGCGAATGTGCATATCATTAGGGAAAAAATGATGTATAATGCGTGATCGACCATGCAAATCATATCCGATGGTGACAATACTTTGCACGCACCTCAATGTAGTTAAAACAAACTTGTGTGCAAAGTGGAGCCCCCATCTGATAAGTATTTATTTGAATAACACAACTATGGCCGTGTTTTTATATGGTTGTGCATGACACTAAGGCAAAAATAGTGCGTTATGCTTGATCGATAATGCAAAGCATATCCGATGGGCACGATACTTTGCACACACCTTCAACTAGGTGGAATTGACTTACATGCAAAGTGGCACGCCCATCGCATAAGTGCTTGATTAGATAACACACCTAGCAGCGTGTTTTTTTACGGATGTGCATGGCACTAAGGCAAAAATGGAATTTAATGCTCGATCGACCATGCAACGCATATCCGATGGGCACGATACTTTGCACACACCTTCAACTAGGTGGAATTCACTTACATGCAAAGTGGCATTCCCATCGCATAAGTGCTTGATCGGATAACACACCTAGCAGCGTGTTTTTTTACGGATGTGCATGGCACTAAGGCAAAAATGGTATTTAATGCTCGATCGACCATGCAAAGCATATCCGATGGGCATAATACTTTTCCTATATCTCAACCTAGTTGGTATTAAAATTTTGTCAAAGAGGCACACCCATCCGATAAGTACTTGGTCAGATAACATACCCAAGGGCGTGTTTTTTTGCAGATGTGCATACCACTAGGGAAAAAACGGTGTATAATGCGTGATCGACCATGCAAATCATATCCGATGGTGACAATACTTTGCATGCACCTCAATGTAGTTAAAACAGACTTGCGTGCAAAGTGGAGCCCCCATCTGATAAGTACTTATTTGAATAACACTCCTATGGCCGTGTTTTTATATGGTTGTGCATGACACTAAGGCAAAAACGGTGTGTTATGCTTGATCGACCATGCAAATCATATCCGAAGGTGACAATAATTTGCACACACCTCAACCTAGTTGAAACTTGCATGCAAACTAGAGCCCCCATCTGATAAGTACTAGTTTGAATAACACATCTAGGACTGTGTTTTTTTACGAATGTGCATGACACTAAGACAAAAACGGTGTTTTATGCTTGATCGACAATGCAAAGCATATCCAATGGGCACAATACTTTGCACACACCTTCAACTAGGTAGAATAGACTTACATGCAAAGTGGCACGCCCATCCCATAAGTGCTTGATCGGATAACATACCTAGCAGCGTGTTTTTTGACGGATGTGCATGACACTAGAGCAAAAATAGAATTTAATGCTCGATCGACCATGCAAACGATATCTGATGGGCATAAAACTTTTTGTACGCATCAACCTAGGTGGTATTGAAATGTTCTCAATGAGGCACACCCATCCGATAAGTACTTGGTCAGATAACACACCTAATGGCGTGTTTTTTTGTGAATGTGCATATCATTAGGAAAAAAATGGTGTATAATGCGTAATCGACCATGCAAATCATATCCGATGGTGATAATACTTTGCACGCACCTCAAAGTAGTTAAAACGGACTTGCGTGCAAAGTGGAGCCCCCATCTGATAAGTACTTATTTGAATAACACACCTATGGCCGTGTTTTTATATGGTTGTGCATGACACTAAGGCAGAAACGGTGTGTTATGCTTGATTGACAATGCAAAGCATATCCGATGGGCACGATACTTTGCACACACCTTCAACTAGGTGGAATTGACTTACATGCAAAGTGGCATTCCCATTGCATAAGTGCTTGATCGGATAACATACCTAGCAGTGTGTTTTTTTACGGATGTGCATGGCACTAAGGCAAAAATGGTATTTAATGCTCGATCGACCATGCAAAGCATATCCGATGGGCATAATACTTTTCCTATACCTCAACCTAGGTAGTATTAAAATGTTTTCAAAGAGGCACACCCATCCAATAAGTCTTTGGTCAGATAACATACCTAAGGGCGTGTTTTTTTACAGATGTGCATACCACTAGGGAAAAAATGGTGTATAATGCGTGATCGACCATGCAAATCATATTCGATGGTGACAATACTTTGCACACACCTCAACCTAGTTGAAACAGACTTGCGTGCAAACTGGAGCCCCCATCCGATAAGTACTAGTTTGAATAACACACCTAGTACCGTGTTTTTTCATGGTTGTGCATGACACCAAGGCAAAAACGGTGTTTTATGCTTGATCGACAATGTAAAGCATATTCGATGGGCACAATACTTTGAACACACCTTAAACTAGGTGGAATTAACTTACATGAAAAGTGGCACGCCCATCGCATAAGTGCTTGATCAGATAACACACCTAGCAGTGTGTTTTTTTACGGATGTGCATGGCACTAAGGCAAAAATGGTATTTAATGCTCGATCGACCATGCAAAGCATATCCGATGGGCACAATACTTTGCACACACCTTTAACTAAATGGAATTGACTTACATGCAAAGTGGCACGCCCATCCCATAAGTGCTTGATTGGATAACATACCTATCAGCGTGTTTTTTTACAGATGTGCATGACACTAGAGCAAAAATAGTATTTAATGGTCGATTGACCATGCAAAGCATATCCGATGGGGGCACAATACTTTGCACACACCTTTAACTATGGAATTGACTTACATGAAAAGTGGCACGCCCATCGCATAAGTTCTTGATCAGATAACACACGTAGAAGTGTGTTCTTTTACGGATATGCATATAGCACTAAGGCAAAAATGGTATTTAATGCTCGATCGACCATGCAAAGCATATCCGATTGGCATGATACTTTGCACACACCTTCAACTAGGTGGAATTGACTTACATGCAAAGTGGCATTCCCATCGCATAAGTGCTTGATCAAATAACACACCTAGCAGCGTGTTTTTTTACGGATGTGCATGGCACTAAGGCAAAAATGGTATTTAATGTTCGACCGACCATGCAAAGCATATCTGATGGGCATAATACTTTTCCTATACCTCAAATTAGGTCGTATTAAAATTTTGTCAAAGAGGCACACCCATCCGATAAGTACTTGGTCAGATAACATACCTAAGGGCATGTTTTTTTGCGGATGTGCATACCACTACGGAAAAAACGGTGTATAATGCGTGATCGACCATGCAAATCATATCCGATGGTGACAATACTTTGCACACACCTCAACCTTGTTGAAACAGACTCGCGTGCAAACTAGAGTTCCCATCCGATAAGTACTAGTTTGAATAACACATCTAGGACTGCGTTTTTTGACGAATGTGCATGACACTAAGACAAAAACGGTGTTTTATGCTTGATCGACAATGCAAAGCATATCCGATGGGCACAATACTTTGCACACACCTTCAACTAGGTAGAATCAACTTACATGCAAAGTGGCACGCCCATCCCAATAGTGCTTGATCGGATAACATACCTAGTAGCGTGTTTTTTGACGGATGTGCATGACACTAGAGTAAAAATAGTATTTAATGCTCGATTGACCATGCAAAGGATATCTGATGGGCACAATACTTTGCACACACTTTCAACTAGGTGGAATTGACTTACATGCAAAGTTGCATTCCCATCGCATAAGTGCTTGATCGGATAACACACCTAGGAGCGTGTTTTTTTACGGATGTGCATGGCACTAAGGCAAGAATGGTATTTAATGCTCGATCGACCATGCAAAGCATATCCGATGGGCATAATACTTTTCTCATACCTCAACCTAGGTGGTATTAAAATGTTGTCAAAGAGGCACACCCATCCGATAAGTACTTGGTCAGATAACATACCTAAGGGCTTGTTTTTTTGCGGATGTGCATACCACTAGGAAAAAAACGGTGTATAATGCGTGCTCAACCATGCAAATCATATCCGATGGTGACAATACTTTGCACACACCTCAACCTAGTGGAAACGGACTTGCGTGCAAACTGGAGCCCCCATCCAATAAGTACTAGTTTGAATAATACACCTAGGACCGCGTTTTTTCATGGTTGTGCATGACACCAAGGCAAAAACGGTGTTTTATGCTTGATCGACAATGCAAAGCATATCCGATGGCACAATACTTTGCACACATCTTCAACTAGGTGGAATCGACTTACATGCAAAGTGGCACGCCCATCCCATAAGTTCTTGATCGGATAACATACCTAGCAGCGTGTTTTGTGACGGATGTGCATGACACTAGAGCAAAAATAGTATTTAATGCTCGATCGACCATGCAAAGCATATCCGATGGGCACAAAACTTTTTGTACACCTCAACCTAGGTGGTATTGAAATGTTCTCAATGAGGCACACCCATCCGATAAGTAATTGGTCAGATAACACACCTAGCAGCGTGTTTTTTACGGATGTGCATGGCACTAAGGCAAAGATGGTATTTAATGCTCGATCCACCATGCAAAGCATATCCGATGGGCACGATTCTTTGCACACACCTTCAACTAGGTGGAATAGACTTATATGCAAAGTGGCACGTGCATCCCATAAGTGCTTGATTGGATTACATACCTAGTAGCGTGTTTTTTGACAGATGTGCATGACACTAGAGCAAAAATAGTATTTAATGCTCGATTGACCATGCAAAGCATATCCGATGGGCACAAAACTTTTTGTATGCCTTAACCTAGGTGGTATTGAAATGTTCTCAATGAGGCACACCCATTCGATAAGTACTTGTTAGATAACACACCTAATGGCGTGTTTTTTTGCGGATGTGCATATCATTAGGAAAAAAATGGTGTATAATGCATGATCGACCATGCAAATCATATCCGATGGTGACAATACTTTGTACGCACCTCAATGTAGTTAAAACAGACTTGCGTGCAAAGTGAATCCCCCATCTGATAAGTACTTATTTGAATAACACACCTATGGCCGTGTTTTTATATGGTTGTGCATGACACTAAGGCAAAAACGGTATGTTATGCTTGATTGACAATGCAAAGCATATCCGATGGGCACAATACTTTGCACACACCTTCAACTAGGTGGAATTGACTTACATGAAAAGTGGCACGCCCATCGCATAAGTGCTTGTTTAGATAACACACCTAGCAGCGTGTTTTTTTACGGATGTGCATGGCACTAAGGCAAAAATGGTATTTAATGCTCGATCAACCATGCAAAGCATATCCGATGGGCACGATACTTTGCACATACCTTCAAATAGGTGGAATTGACTTACATGCAAAGTGGCATTCCCATCGCATAAGTGTTTGATTGGATAACACACCTAGCAGCGTGTTTTTTTAGGGATGTGCATGGCACTAAGGC
The DNA here is from genome assembly GCF_047967505.1 of Dipteris shenzhenensis. Lineage (NCBI taxonomy): Eukaryota > Viridiplantae > Streptophyta > Polypodiopsida > Gleicheniales > Dipteridaceae > Dipteris > Dipteris shenzhenensis. Next base: position 44,904,299 of record NC_141619.1, on the reverse strand, counting down.
GCAAATGGTATTTAATGCTCGATCGACCATGCAAAACATATTCGATGGGAATGATACTTTGCACACACCTTAAACCAGGTGGATTTGACTTACATGCAAAGTGGCACGCCCATCACATAAGTGCTTGACCGGATAACACACCTAGCAGCGTGTTTTTTTACGGATGTGCATGGCACTAAGGCAAAAATGGTATTTAATGCTCGATCGACCATGCAAAGCATATCTGATGGGCACGATACTTTGCACACACCTTCAACTAGGTAGAATCGACTTACATGCAAAGTGGCATGCCCATCCCATAAGTGCTTGATCGGATAACATACCTAGCAGCGTGTTTTTTGACGGATGTGCATGACACTAGAGTAAAAAAAGTATTTAATGCTCGATCGACCATGCAACTGATATCCGATGGGCACAAAACTTTCTGTACGCCTCAACCTAGGTGGTATTAAAATGTTCTCAATGAGGCACACCCATCCGATAAGTACTTGGTCAAATAACACACCTAATGGCGTGTTTTTTTGCGGATGTGCATATCATTAGGAAAAAAATGGTGTATAATGCATGATCGACCATGCAAATCATATCCGATGGTGACAATATGTTGCATGCACCTCAATGTAGTTGAAACAAACTTGCGTGCAAAGTGGATCCCCCATCTGATAAGTACTTATTTGAATAACACACCTATGGCCGTGTTTTTATATGGTTGTGCATGACACTAAGGCAAAAACGGTGTGTTATGCTTGATCGACAATGCAAAGCATATCCGCCGATGAACACAATACTTTTCACACACCTTCAACTAGGTGTAATTGACTTACATACAAAGTGGCACGCCCATCGCATAAGTGCTTGATCAGATAACACACCTAGCAACGTGTTTTTTTACGGATGTGCATGGCACTAAGGCAAAAATGGTATTTAATGCTCGATCAACCATGCAAAGCATATCGGATGGGCACGATACTTTGCACACACCTTCAAATAGGTGTAATTGACTTACATGCAAAGTGGCATTCCCATCGCATAAGTTCTTGATCGGATAACACACCTAGCAGCGTGTTTTTTTACGGATGTGCATGGCACTAAGGCAAAAATGGTATTTAATGCTCGATCGACCATGCAAAGCATATCCGATGGGAATAATACTTTTCTTATACCTCAACCTAGGTGGTATTAAAATGTTGTCAAAGAGGTACACCCATCCAATAAGTACTTGGTCAGATAACATACCTAAGGGCGTGTTTTTTTACGGATGTGCATACCACTACGGAAAAAACGGTGTATAATGCGTGATCGACCATGCAAATCATATCCGATGGTGACAATACTTTGCACACACCTCAACCTAGTTGAAACAAACTTGTGTGCAAACTAGAGCCCCCATCCGATAAGTAATAGTTTGAATAACACATCTAGGACTGCGTTTTTTGACGAATGTGCATGACACTAAGACAAAAATGGTGTTTTATGCTTGATCGACAATGCAAAGCATATCCGATGGGCACAATACTTTGCACACACCTTCAACTAGGTATAATAAACTTACATGCAAAGTGGCACGCCCATCCCATAAGTGCTTGATCATATAACATACCTAGCAGCGTGTTTTTTGACGGATGTGCATGACACTAGAGTAAAAATAGTATTTAATGCTCGATTGACCATGCAAAGGATATCCAATGGGCACAAAACTTTTTGTACACCTCAACCTAGGTGGCATTGAAATGTTCTCAATGAGGCACACCCATCCGATAAGTACTTGGTCAGATAACACACCTAATGGCGTGTTTTTATGCGAATGTGCATATCATTAGGGAAAAAATGGTGTATAATGCGTGATCGACCATGCAAATCATATCCGATGGTGACAATACTTTTCACGCACCTCAACATAGTTAAAACAGACTTGCGTGCAAAGTGGATCCCCCATCTGATAAGTACTTATTTGAATAACACACCTATGGCCGTGTTTTTATATGGTTGTGCATGACAGTATGGCAGAAACAGTGTGTTATGCTTGATCGACAATGCAAAGCATATTGGATGGGCACAATACTTTGCACACACCTTCAACTAGGTGGAATTGACTTAGTACACCTCAACTAGGTGGAATTGACTTACATGCAAAGTGGCACCCGCATCGCATTAGTGCTTGATTGGATTGCTTGATTGGATAACATACCTAGTAGGCTCATGTTTTTTTATGGATGTGCATGACACTAGAGCAAAAATAGTATTTAATGCTTGATTGACCATGCAAAGGATAACTTGGCATGTCCATCTGATGAGTACTTGATCGGATAACTTCTCCCACTAATAAATTAAGTACTAATTAAAAATTATAATAAATAAGTAGATTATTAAAAAGAGACTAATATTTATGTAATTGTTGCTACTGCAGCTTGCTTGCGAAGGACTCTCACAAAGGAGATGGCTATAGATTTTGTTCCAGGGATGGATGTGATTTTATGTAGCAAAAGAGAAGTAGTTGCATTTGCTACAATCCATGATAGTGATCCCAATTCACTTTGCCACTTTCGAAGACTTGGCGAAGATAAGGTGGCAATTACTGTATCAAAGATTCTTAGCGCACATGTTGAGCTAAAGTATAAATGTGGAGATATGGAAACAAAGATGAGACTTATGCAACAGACATTATCAAGAATACAAAGTGCACCACCTTGGATTTTACTATAGGGGACATTTTACAAATGAGATCATTTGCAAATAAGATTGTAGCAGAAGGTGAAGTATTGGGATTTGAACAAGTGGAGCAATGGTCATTTGCGCAGATGAGGATTCTAAACGTCACTGATGATGGTATGGTTGATAACATAACATCCTTATGTGATCCCTACTATGAGGTAGGCAAGAATATGAGATGGAGCATGCAATTTTTAAACATGAGAAAGAGGCACGTGGTTTTCAATGATAAAGACAACATATACTACAATATCAAAGGACCTAAAAAGCGTGCCCATGTGCCAGGCTCTATCACTTCAAATGTGGATGATTTCAATATACTCAATTATAGAAGTGACATCTTATCTGGAGTGGATGAGTTCATTGGTTCCAAGAAACAAAATGATTTTAGAAGCGAAGCCTTATCTGGGGTGGATGAATTCTTGCACAGTGAGAAGGGCAAAGGTTTCAATAGCGATGTCTTGTCAAGTGTGGATGAGTTCATGCATATTAACAAACCTGGTGTCAATCAAGGTTATGGATTTGTGAAAGCCATGCAAGATGTATCAATGAGTGATGTTCTCTCAGGAGTGGAAGAGTTTCAAGGTTCTCAATACTCTCGTAGAATATTGAATTCATTGAATGGTCCTAAGAGTATGTTAAACACGAGGATGAGATCAATAGAGGATTATTCAGTATTTAACTTTGATTGTGATATGAACAAGGATGCAACGACCAATCATGGATGCTTGGTTACAAACAAATGTGAGGAGAAGAAGTGCATAAATACAGATAACAATGTGCACGAGGAACGAAAACGGTCATACATATGCATGAAGAGAAAGAGAATCCAGGCAGATCCACAAAAGCAACCAAAGAGGAAGAGAGTAATGAAGGAGGAGAACATGTTAAATGCATTATTAAGCAAACTCTCACAATATTTATAAAGGTGTTGACAAACACCAAAAGTTACAATAAGCCTCTCGCAAGAAGGCATTAATATTTTCTCTTGAAATCCTAGATTCAATTCATTCAAGGGCTGAGTTCATCTCATCATCATCGATGTAGTTAAAACTACAGAAGAGAAGTAAGGAATTATAAAATTTCTCCTATATAGCACTTTGTTTATTCCAAATGGCTTGTGCTTCCTGGGGTGGAAATCTTCCATAACAAGCCACACGCAAAGATATCTCACTGAAAAAGTCTATTAGCTCTCTCCTATATGAATGTAATCTATCTATTTTGTTGAAACTGCATTCTTCATCTTTCTGCTTATGGCTCCCAGGTACATATGCAGCTGGATGCAGGTGCTCATACTTCTTCTTAGATGACCATCTGCTTCTCTTTTGGGTCTATTTATGATGACTACTTTATTTCCATCAATATCTTCAAGAAGCCATTCTTAGGGCCTAGTTGTTCTAGCCCAGTGATTGAGTGGATGCATGTGCATGTGTGCGTGAGTTCAAGACCTTGGCCAACCGGTCTAGGGCAGTGTGCTCCATGATAGGACCATGGGTGGGTGTGTTTAACAAAAGAATCCATTCTTTCTTAAATGCTTAATTCGTCCATGCTAATGCAAGCAGACGACAAAAGGGAAAAGGAGTAAGGAGAGACACAAGAATTCGACAATGCTCTCCACTTACACGGATGGAGAGAGAGGAATTCGATGCACAGAGGCAAGCAGAGAGGGAGGAGACTCAAAAGATAACAGAGAGCAAAAGACTTTTACAAAGTATTATAAAAGCACAACAAGATCTCTTAAACTTCTTAAGCAACCTACGTTATCACAGCACTCAATATGGCCGATTTGATGCAGATGCTGAAAAAACAATAAGGGTCTCCCAAAGAGATTATAAAGAAACAATCTATGACTGCTTGAATTTCTTCCTTCATTGTAATTCTATTGAGGACACAGACGTGGAGTCCGTGGAAGATTGGATTGTTGAGAAGATAAGAGATACTAATGATGAGATCTTCTAGTGTGTACTCATACACTCAGAGGGTAGACAGCCCAGATCAACTGATTGAAGGAGAAGATGCAAAAGATGTGCTTTTGTCTTGAGTACACAGCTCACTCCTTCGACCTTGCTACCTCATCCTCCTTGGTGGAAATCAGCAGATCAGTTCCTTGATGTACATTTTCTTGATTTCTCCTAGATTATGGCCCGAGAAGTTTGAGCACCCTGTGTATCTGCAAGAACACCAAGACCTGAACCTACCACCTAGAGCAACAATTTGTGAGCAGTTACCATGAGAAGAGTGGTTTGAGCCGGCTTGAGTGATGCCTGCCTAGCATAATCAGATGCAATGGCTAGTGGACATAGAAGAACGATGTAGGCGGGATGACTTTACTCGAGGCAAGAATGGTTGACGGTTGCAACCACACATTGTATATTAATGCGACTACCATGTTGTGGATCATTCCATTCTATCTATTCATGTATTTGGATTTTGTAGAGATGTATCATCTTTCTGCATTCTAAGTCTCTGTGTTCTTATGCGCATGAGTATGTGTATCCCATAGCATCTTCTTTATAGGACGTTTGTTAATAGCCATTGAGCATGCTAACAGATTTGGCCCGTCCAAATCCTACAAGTTGTGAGCCACAAATGGCTCAATTTTGAAGTAGTTGTCGAGATCACCCCAATTGGCAAGGATAACACAAGAGCCATTTGGATCCCATATATGGATAACACAAGAGTCATTTGAAGACAGAGAGAAGGTTGAGAGAATTACCATATGCCTTAGTGCCATATGGGCCCAAGTAAGTGGAACAAAAGAGAGAGAGTGTACAAGGAGTAGGGTTGGCCCTCCCTTCAAAAGGTGACATATATAAAAGGCCAAATGGTTAACTTTGGTCTTCATTATCGTATGCAACCTTTGAAAAATACAAGCTCTCTTCTTGCTCATGTGTTGAGATTGAGGTTTACTTGCTCTCCTTGTCTGCCTTTGGTGTTTGCCTCGCAATCGCTCTTCCCCTTCTTCTCCTTCTCCATCCCCCTTCCCTTCTTCCCTCCCCCTCCCCTCTCTTCTTCTCACCCCCTTCTTCTCAGTGGAGACCGTATTGTAACAATCTGGTAGTCGCTCAAGTGACACGAGTGAAGGATTTACTACACAATGCTCCCATAAGGAGTAGAATGGGAGTGAGGAGCTCCGTCGGCACACTTCCAACATCCCCACGACACGTGTGTCTCCGCCAGACAACACATCTTTGACACCAAGGCTAGGGAAATACGAGGTATGCTTTTGCATTTAATTAGCTTCCTCCCATACACAACCATTGCACATGTCCTTAGGCCTTGTTAGTGGAGATTAGGAGTGGATTGGAAGCAAAAACGAGAGAAGAAAGGGCGTTTTTAGAGTAGAAAAGCTTAGTTTTCAACTTTCTATCCATAAAGCCATTTCCATACATTTGAGCTTGTTTTTAATTATTTTTTAATGTTTGTTTATACAAGAAGGTAGTAGTTATAATGATTGCTAAGCTAGTTGTAGTGTCAAATCCAACTAAAAACACTTGAAAATGAAGATTGGAGTGGAATTTTGAAGTGGTTTCGGGTGCTTGGCAGTCCAACTTGTAGAAACCACTCGTGTGTGGAAAAAGTTATTGTTTTGTGTTGTTTTCTATTTGTGATAGGTTAAGGTCCTTAACACCCTCCCCCATGCACACAAACCTAGAACCAAACTTGAAGAACCACTGAGAATCATCAAAAGGGAGTCGGCAACACTGCATGTTCTCAAACAATTCCTATCCCGATGACCCATCGCCTTAGCTTGCTATCCCACTGACCCGTCGCTTTAGCTCTATCCCACTGACCTAGCATATGTCAGTCACCTAGCCCACTACCTTATTTATTATGGTTCAAGGTTTTCTATCCCACCAGCCTAATAGAGGCATTGACCTAGTGCCTTAAGGCTATCCCTATGACTCGTCGCATACAGCTAACCCTCAGATTGGAGCGATTCTAGGATCCCTCCAAGGCAAGCCATCTCACCGGGTGTTAACACTACAACCGTTGCCATATTCCCATCCCACCGACTTGAATATCCCATCACACGTTGCTTTAACGTTAACCCATCGACCCAGAGGCATACCAACACGTCGACATGTGTCAACTGTTATCCTACCAACCATCGACTTAAGGCTATCCCTACGACCCGTTGGTATACAGCTAACCCTCTAACCAGAGGGATAGACCTAGAAACAGATTCTTTGATAATAAAGAAATACAGCATTGAATTTGAAGCAGGGTGTACCTTTGCAGAGATCTCATACATTCACTTGAGGTTCGGGAGAATTTTGTCCAAAGAGCCTAAGCCCGAGGATAGCATTTCGTACTACATGCAACCCACCTTTCACCCTAGTTTTGGTTCGGCTCCACCAAGGAGTTCAATTCTCAACTCTCACTCAGTGTTAGGGGATCGCTCTAGTTTAGACGAGACCGAGAGCTTGAATGAGGAAATGCAAGAACCAACTGGCCCGAGGGCCTCTCAAGTCCCCTACACCAATATAGCTCCACCTCATTCTCCTTCTCCTTCCATAGCCTCTAGATTAAGGGGAATGATATCCAACATGTTTGGACGGTTAGGCCAAACGGATTCAGCAAAAATGGAGAACCCTTTTGCGAGCATGCCCACAAAAAGGGGAGGCCAATGACAACCAGTCCTTGAGCCATAGGCAAGGACTAAGGCCACCTTTGTGGACTCAAGACCCATAGTCTTCATGGGCCACCCCAACCCAGAGTGCATGGAAGATGAAAACCCATGGAAGAGGGACTTTGTAGGATGAAACCCCGGTCGAGGAAACTCATGAGACTTCCAAGGGGGAAACTCTTATGAACTTCTGACATTCCAGGTGCCCCCAACATTCACTAGATATGTGCCCTTGCAAGTTCTACCCTATAATGCAAGGAGCATCCATGCAGATGCATGGTAACCCACTTCCTCCTAGAGTCTGAGTTTACTCCTGCAGTTACGGCCCCGATGTACAGGGGAGTGGGCTTCACAGTCCCAACATCAGTACTAGCAACCCAATGGACCCCGCTACCAGGGCAAGGCTCGAGGCTACCTGTATTTCCTAGTAGGCCCACAATAGTGCCACCCCCACAAGCTTCCCAAATAGTGCTACCAAATGAGGAGATGTGCATCCTAGTGGACGCAGTAAAAAGTGGGCTGCCCCACCCCCAACTGTAGCCGCATTTTCTACAGGGAACACCAATCCCCCTAGGAGTCCGACCCATAGCCATCTCCAAGCTGATAACTAAATTTCTTGGGGAAGGAGATTCAGTCTCCCACATGGAGCGATTTGAACAAAATATGTGTAGCATTCGGTGCTCTCGGGGATCTAGAAATGGTTAATGCATTTAGCCTCAGTCTAGATGGCAAGGTAGGCCAATGGTATGGGCTCTTAGCCCAGAGGAGAAAGTCAACTGGGAGGTGTTGCGAAAATCCTTCATTATAGGGTTCCCCCCCCAGTGGTTATAAGTGGATCCCGATTAATCAGTTACATGATGTGAAACAGAGTGAGAAGGAATCCCTTCGAGACTACATCACTAGGATCAAACACTTCAATTCCCATTGCGAACCACATGAGAGGATGAGTGACAAGCAATAGATGCCACGCTTCCTCATCAAATTTGTGGATCTGAAGCTGCATGACCACTTAATGGTTATGAACCCCACTTCTTTTGAACTGTACAGTAGCAACGTAGCCCTCCGTATAAGTGACACCATGATGGATAAGGATGTCAAGGACAAAACTACAACTACATCCGAGCTATCACAATCGGTAAGGTCTTCCAGTATGAGCCTACCAAGAAAGAGGATAAAGAGTCTAAGGGGTTAGATATGGGTGAGTTGGCCTCTAGTATACTGAATCAGTTGGGCCAATAGTGGAAAGCAGGAACCTCCAAGGAAACACCAAGTAACCCCCACTTCTTCCCAAGAAGAGACACTGTTTGGTGTGGGTAATGCAATGGCAATCACTCCTCCAATGAGTGCCCCTGCCTTAGAGCAAGGCAAATCCTCTACTATGCACATTGATATACGACACTCTCAGTGCTAATTTTCAAAGGTCCTTCCCCAACCGACCTACTAGCTGAGGCCCCAACTAGCCTTGATGGCCTTACCCAACCCAATGAATGCATAAGGAGATCTTCTAGCCAATCTAGGGCAATATAGGGCACAACCTGCTCCACTACTGCCATCCATACTAGGTCCACAACCGCACCCACCTCGTATAACTCCAGTCAACCAAGTATTGGTGGAAGAACTACCTAATGATTGGGAAGAGCCTAAGCATAATCACGGACATCTCGACTATCATCCTTATGAGGAGAGAAGTGGCATCATAAGTCACTACCTCTTACACGAGGATCGGCATGTCCTAGTATATCGGATAGCGCCTGTGGCCTCAAGGGCAAGAGACATGAATTCCCTCATGCAAAGGCCCCCAATCCAGTCCTATACTTGTCAAGGTCCACACAAGGCAAGCAAATTCGGGCCGCACTTTTTAAAGTGTTGTCCATACAAGGATCTTACTCCTATGACCCCACCCACAATAGGTCCCACACCCTTGTGTGCTGGATGTGGAGTGGAGCATTTAATCAAGGATTTCCCTCTAAGGAGACCAGCAACTCCAACCACCTTGCTCAAAAGCACTAGCATCAATTTACTAAGTATTGAACAAGGTCAAGTAGCGGCAGTGCCCTTGAAGGTCATCACAAGGATGCAGGAGGCAAAGGCCCTAGGAAAGAAAATGAAGAAGCAGGCAAGGAAGGACAAGACTCCCGCGTCTCAAATTCTTGAGGTACCCTAGCCCCCGCATACCAAGTCCAAGAAGGTCACTAGGGTGTGCGAAGGCATGAATCAAGTGCTTATCCAAGATGGTCAGATGAGGAGACAACCACCCTCACCACCTCCTCTACATTCGAACAAGCCCCTTCCCTGGATGATCCTAGTATGCCTTTGTATTCGGATGTAAACAAGCCATTGTGGGCCCAAGGCCTCACATCTCCATATCCTCATAAGGGATCATATCTAGACCGAACCTTAGAGAAACAATGCTTAATAAACGTTCAAAATTCACTGCAAGAATTCCAAGAGAAATTTGAGCATAGACACAAGGTCAATAGAGGGTCATATACCATCCACCCTGACCACTCATAGGGCAGAAGAGTCACTTAGGGTGCCAAAGAGAGTGGAAGAAGAGAAACCTCCCACCTCCAATAACTTAGAGGTTTCAAACTTGATGCAATAAATGTTCAAGAGGACCCAGTGCTACAGAACCTAAGAGGGGAGGAAGACTTCTATGGCTTTGAGGAGCCACTATCGACGGTGGGGAGGGAGATGTCCCCAAGAACGATGTGATATTGCCAGGTTAGTGGCCTTCCTCTCCACAGAGGTCAAGATGCCAATTGCATCCTTGTTAAGGGGGAATCCTACCCTCTGGCAAGACCTCTCAAGCTAGATGAATGGGAAATTCCTGGACCAAGGTCCTACCAATCTTGAAGACAACCAACCACAAGAGGAGGGTTGGAACTCTGTGGATGATAATGCTACGAAGGCAGAATTATACCAAACATCCTTACCCCGTCGACCTGCTTCTTCTATTTTGTCGGTAGAGAATTCAAGTACAGTCAAAATGGAAGGAACTTGGGAAAGGTTTAGTGTTTCGAAAGGAGCATGAGTGCTCATGCAACCTAGCAAAAGAAAAAGACCCCAGACAAAAAACATTTTCTTGGCATCGTGGAAGGGAAGAGTACGAGATTTTAAAATCACCAGAGGGAAGATATCCGTGAAAGAAGTTTTGATTCAGCACGTGTACATGCATAAAGAACTTGTCTTGCGAGACTATCCAAAAAATCTTCCGTAACACAAGCCTAATTGTATATTTTTCTATTGTGGTTTTTTTCTTTACGAGGTGTATGGATTTTTAAGATGAAGCTTTCTCTCCTAGCTTATTGACATTCTTGTGTTGTTTTATTTTAGATTTATATCCTTCATCGTATGAGACATGGCAAAACATCGATTGTATTCTGGGATTTATAGATGTTCTGCATGGATCGATAGGAGAACAACAATACCAAGGTCGATGTGCAATAGAGCTAGCTCAATCGGGTATATTTTTTACTGATTATTTTTATCAGTTGCTGGACAAAGCTAACACACATGGTGTATTAATAAAACAAGACCTTCCGACATGGAATTCAGTGGATTGTCCTCACCCACATTCTAGTGTTACAGAGGCATATAGGGCGAAGCTTTTTACAAAAGTACAGAAAGCTCTGAGGCCCAATATTGCCACTAGGATAGTAAAAATTTCTTTATGCATGCCTCTCACAGTTTTTGTGGACTTGTTTAATTCCTCTCCAGTGAAGGTTTCAAAAACAACGTTCACAGTTAAAGCAACAAATTTGGCATGCATGCCACAATTTTTGGATAAAGGTTGGGATAAGAAGACATGTAGTTCAGTGTTTTATGAGGTTGTCCAACCTTGTATGCAACTGAAGTACATGGTTGCATCACAAAATTTTATTTTCTCTTTTTATTACAAGCGCAGTCGAATGCTAAGCACAAAACTAGTCCCAATGGATCAAGATGAAGATTCTTTTGGTGCAGAAAATAAACTTATTGATATTGATGTTGTTGAGAATGGTGATGTGCTAGTCAATATCTCATTAAGAGAATGTTGCTCCCTAACTCAATTGCGCAGTGACATTCTATTTGAGACAGAAGGTTCTATCTCAAACGACTTTTTATTTATCTACAACAACAAAAAGTTACACCATCTGATTTGTCCTAGTCTCATTAAGCATTGCTATTAGTTTAATTTACCACTCTGATTCATATTGCTTTTTTGCAGTTGCTCAAAAGAAGAGAGAGCTCAATAAAATGCAAAGACATCAAAAATTTAAAAATTGAGATAACACAGACTCCATAAACAAAGGTTTTGTATTCAATCAAGTAAGATTTTGTACAGAACTGTTTAGTTAAATATGTAGAACATATTTCTGACATCCATTTTCTATTTATGTACAGCTTGATCCAGAGGCTGTTGCTCTACATTTTTTGGAGGATCTTTTTTCTGCTGCTCCATCCTGTCTTGTGCAATATGTTGGTGTTGCTCCATTGTCTCCTCCTCTGCCCCAGGAGCATCTCTTTGCTACTGCTCCACCTTCTCCTCAACAACATCAGCAACAGGTCTTTGCTCCTGTGTCTTCTCCTCCTCAGCACTATGTGATTGCTCCTGTGGCTTTTGGTCCTCAGCATTAGGTGCTTCATTTGTGGCATCAAGGTGTATGACACCTTCTTGTACTTTAGAGCTCTCATCCAGCTCCACAGTAGCTGGTACAATATGTTTGGGGGAGGCATAGCTCAAAAACCTCCAAATTGTATGAGCTCTAAAATTATGTACATAGTTTGAGCTGAAGCTATCCTCTTTCATCTACAATGGCAGATGATAATTTAGAACACTTTGTATCATTATGAATTATCTTCAAGCTAAATGAAAATTATTTTTCCTTACAAGGTCTGGCTGTTCCTTCTCAAAGTAGCTTGAAAGTAGATATTTTGCATTGATCAGCACTCTCCATCCGCAGCTACTTGAATCATCTTGTTGTGGTGTCTGTACAGTTGGAAAGATATATTAGAAACTGTTAGCATCTGCACAAAACAAAATTATTCAATAAGTTCAAAGACATAGCATTTAATAGACTTTTTACCTCTAGACTTATTGGCTCTATTGAATCCAAAAGAGAGACATTGGGAGGACAGTGATCCAATGCATCTAAAAGCCTTCTAATACAACTGCAATATGTATAATTTAGTTAGTATGATATCAAAATAATGAAGTTTTAAGTTCAAAAATCACACACAACACTTACAATTTCAGCTCTCTGTGTGTGTTTTTAAGAGAGTTGAATAGAAAGCATTGCTTCTGCTAGATGTCAATAGAAACAAAACTCTAGTGGTCACTGCATAAGGAAAAAAGCATAAGGAAATCAAAGGCTACAAGAGTTCCCAATCTTAAAGAAGAATCTTAAAAGAAGTAGTCACCCACATACCTGCTATGGTATGGAAGTAGCAAAACATCAATTACTTCAAAATTGCAGTGTTTGAACCAGCTAGAAATACTAATGGGAGTCTCCTTTGCATCTCTTAATTTAGAAGAAATGGCAGGATCAATAATATGGACTGATTGTATGCTGTACAGAGGGGTGAAGCCAGCTTCTCATCATGCTGCATAGGACCAAAAAATAATTAGGGTAGGTTATAAAGGAGGTACAAGGAGGATTGATTTGCAAAAAATGTAAAATAATAGACACTTACTAGAGCATTGCAAGAATGATAGTATCTGAGCAATACTCATTCTTATGAGCCAATGCTGCTAAGCATTGTTTTGTCAAGTCAAAATCATTCACTGAAATTTCATCCTCAATATGGACAACTACATCAGGGCCCAGCTCCTGCAACCTTCTATGTATCTGCAGCTCCTTCTTTCCAGTCTCCACATCTATAACAGATTTTGTTTCTTTTATTTGCTGCTTCAGTGACTCCTCATAAGCAGCCTTCCCTCTGGTGTTCTTTGAGTGCGTTACCTCAATAACCTTTACCTCATCAACCTTCAACTTCCTTGTAGGTGGAATTAGCAATATGTCTCTCATCTTTATGTCCTGCCATTCCACAGGATGAACAAGCTTGTCATACCTCCATCTCACATTGGACAAAGTGTTGAAGTCTTTGGCCATCAAAGTCACCCTATGAGCATGGGCTGCTACAAGCATTGCATCTTCAAAATATTTTTCCAAGTAATCCTCTGCCATTTCCTGTAAGGAAAGAATGGCAGTTCTATTCTACCTGAACCCAAGGTTCCAACTATCACAAATTTCTCTCACCAGTCTTTGAAAAGGTGCCTTGGGTATTGCAAAGCCTATAGCTTTCTATTGCCTCCTGATCTCCCTTAGCACACCTGCACCATGATTCAATCTTTTGGCCTTTTGCTTGAGCAGGCTCATTGGCTTACCCTTCCTGCCATGTGCAGCACTTCCCTTTGGAGGCACACTAAATTTCTTGGTACCTGCCCCAGCTGCTGTTGCTGCAAGCCCTGGGCCTTTGCCAACTTTCCTTGCAGTTGACTTGGTTCTTACCATCACTCTGAAAAACTACATACAAAGGATTGGAAAGAGATTATAGACATGGAGAACATGTTTTGACAAAAAAAAGGCAATCACAGGGGTGGATGAAGCAATATAGAGAAATTTGCAATAAAATGCGATATGAGGAGTTTGAAATTCCAAACAGGTCCAAATCACGTTTTGCTACAAATTCCTGAAATGACATGCTGGTGCATTCCTACAGTGATTTCTCTGTCTCTACAACTAAATATAGTATGAATAGAGTTTATGCAAGAAGATTACAGGAGGAAACCATGGCATTTCTTATGTACATTGTCTTTAGTCAGGAGTCTTTGGATGAACAAGGGCAAGAGATAGAAGAAGAAGACACATCTGAGAGGATGTTTCTTTGGTCACAGAAATGGCAGAGCAAGAAGAAGATATCAACCTTCAGGATGAGGGGCTGCAAGTGGCTGCTCTTGACCTTGTTCAATTGAGGACAAAAACTCTGAGGGGAGCAGAGCCAGTTGAAGATTTTGATGTTCAGAGCAGCAACTATGTAGTGCCCATGCTTCCAGGTGTCTTGATTGGTGGAAAAGATTATGTTTTCCTCCATGATATAGAGTGTATGTTCAATTTGAGGGAGGACTATGCCATTTCCCTTATTGCCCAGGCTTCAAGGCTTAACAAGGAGGTTGGCATAGAGGATGACCATTCACTACTGGCTTTGGAAACAATTTTTGATCCTGTAGAGGCCCTTACATTTTGTTTCAAAGAGGCTGAAAAGTTCCAATAGCCAGATGAAGCTGCTTTCCAGCTCACACAGGAAGCTATGAATCTCTCAGCACTATACACAGAAAATCCTAAAGAAGAGGCTGGACAAGAGGGGAGAGGGATAAACCTTTGGAAAGATGAACTGCTTGTTGCTGATGAAAATGAGAAGGTACTTCAAATTAAATACTTTGACTTCTGCTTAACTTTGTTTTTGTAGGTTGTGTATTGTCTCACTCCAATCTTTTGATATGTGGCAGCTACAAATTGAGGATGACACATTCCCATTGGGTTTCACAAAATGTCAGGCCTAGCTCATTATATTCATGATCTAGGCAGTGCCAAGATCTTGATTTACCATAGGCAATTGAGCAACAATGGAGAAGCCATTGTTTACTTCTTAAAATGTTTGTCCAGGGCTTTAGGTGGACATGTTCTTTCATGGCAAAAGGAAAAGATCATTTTGATAGAGAGGTTGTCTGCCATAGATATATTTGGAGATTATGTGAATAAGCAGGCCTCTAGGGCCGCTTACTTTTTGTCTTACACTTCTTATGCATTAGCATGTGGTGTTAAGGAGCCCAAATATCTAGTGGGCTATGGAAAACACCAGCTCGTAAGGTTTTGAGAGCCACCCATGATTGCATCAGGCCACACAGTCCAAGAAGAGGAACAGGTAGAGACAGCTGAAGAAAAGGATACCCCTCCCAGACAAGCAACAGAGGCAAGCATTGATAAACAGACAGTCAACATCAAGCCAATAAAGAAGAAAAAGACTCCAATCAAGATCAAAAAGAGAGTTCTGATCGGCAGGCCCTGGGAGAAATAGGATTTAGTCATCAAATATAGCACAAACATTATATTAAATTTGAACTGATTTGTACAAAGTCTTTGATATCTGGTATGATCTTGTATAAATGAACAATAAGTTGAAGATGAAATGATTTGTACATTTACGTAGAGTGGTGTCGTTAAATATTAAACAAACAATATATCGAAATTGTGAACAAATTGTATAAAGTTAGATCATATGTTCCACAAAAGAAATACTTTTCATGCATAACACCAAGAGTCACTTGTTCCACTAAAATTATTTCTATTGAATGAGTTTGAAAACATGTGGACATAACACCAATAAGTTACAAATGAGTCCTATTCATGTTTACTTGTCCATTTATGGTTTCTAAATATCTTCGATTCCCTCCATTGTCTATGTCTCTCTGCTGCAATTGAATTGTCTAGAGCTTGTCTTCGTCTTTGCTTTTGGGCTCGAAGAAAAGCAATCTTGATTTTGGAGCTAGCAACTTTTCTTTTAGCATGCAGCCTCTGTAGTATGCCTGGGTAAAACCATTGGAAGACTTCCTTCAGACTATTTGCCTTCTGACTCCCTCCATAGTGTTGTGTGTGTCTAAAAAATGCATTACGTGCCATGTAGTGAGACTTCTCCATGCCTTGGGTAGACCAAATTGCTGGGCATCCATACTTTTTGACAAAATAGGGAAGGTGGTTTTATATGATATGCTGTAAGATAAGAATGCATAGTAAGTAATAAAAAAAAGAGGATCACACTTAAGTAAAAGAAAAAGACAGAACCTTACCATGTAGTGAGTTATATTGTAGGCTGTCCACGCGTCTTTCATTGACTTCCCAAAATTTTACTTGCCTCCTCAAAGTTCTTGTAATCTCTCTTTGTCCATGTTACTTTGTCACAGAACATGAAGAGTTGATCAAGAGACCTCCACACCTCTGCCTTCCTATTTCATGCTTCCCCATCTGCCTCATGATCTTTCACAGCATTATGGACTTGCTCCCACAATCCATAATTAATCTTTGAAACTGTTCTACCTTGCCTTACTTGCTTACTGTGTTTGGGTCGAGACAAGAATCTTCTTGCCTTAACACCACCAATAGAGGGCTTAATTGGTACCTCTTTGCCATTGGTAGACTTTTTAAAATCCTTTGTGATTTGAACATCTCCTCCATGTAGACCTATATCGGATAAGACTTTTTCCAATGCTTGAAGAGCATCCTTTCTATTTTTTTCGGGACGGAGTTTCCAAGCAAATCCAATATATAAAAATACCAATTTCTCAATAATTTGACATAGACCATGCAATGTGCAGATGTGAACATTACATAGTGGAATGTCCAGAATGGCCTTGAAGTCAGGGTCAACTTTATCTCTATTAGGTGCTCTCTTCCACCATTTTGAATCCATTACTTGAGCTGATTCTTTGCAGTAAAGACAAGGAGACTTTGAGTTGCCTCCTTTACTAATGTTATACATGCACTTAAGTGTTTTAAGATCCCTGGCCATGTGCCACTCTACTTGAAAATCACCTTTTCCTGCAACATGGAGATTCTCGCCTTGCACTTGTCTTTTGATTATTCTTGGTATTTCCGTGTGGTGAAACAACCAATCTAGTGTTTCATGGTCTTCGATCTTCACCTGCCAGATTATAGAAAACAAAAGTATTACTATAACAGATTTGAAAACAATGACCAAAATCAAGTATAAACAAAAAATGATCATACCTGGAATGAGCCTAACCACCATATGTGTTTCTTTGACTGCACACTAAAATACTTCGAACTCGCTTCAGTCAATGATGTATCAATTGCTCCATTCATCAATGTAATAGTAACTCTTTCCATTTTCTTTTCCTTTACAACCTCACACTCATCCAGTTTGACAACAAATTTCAAAATGCCTTTGCACTCCTCAAATGTTATTCCATAAAACTTGACCATTCTTTTTTGAAGCTGTTGTAGATCTAAAAATATATTGTTCCAAGGATCATACACAGTGGTTCCTTTAACATCATGAAATATTTCTTCAATATGGATATATTGCCCAATAAATTCAACTATACTTTCATTCAAATGACCTCTTATCCTCCACACGGTTGCTGGATTTGGCAGTAAAACTCGTTTAATCCTTTGATCTTTCAAAGTTGAGGATATTGCATGGAAAATCGAACTATATCCCTTCTTGCTAACTCCACTAAGATCAAGAGCCTCTTGGATTATAGTGCCATCAACTTGATTATTGGATACAAAGTCCTCTACAACATTGTGTTTGACTGTTTTGTATTTTTTTTCCTCAATCAAACCTTTTGCTACACTGCAAGAAAGCAATACTTTCATTTGTTTAATAGGAAGAAGGTTCGGGTCCATATTTTCTTTTGCAGGCTCCAATAATTTCTTGTAGTAACAACACAATATGCCTATATCATTCAACACCTCCATTCTTGTTTTGCGACAATCGACGAAATAGATATAGTCTGGAAGAGAGCCTTTTTTAGTATACAAAATGATAAATTTCAATCTAACCTTGCTTCCTGAATTCGTCGCTTGCATCCACCAGTCCCAGCCTT
This sequence comes from Dipteris shenzhenensis, assembly GCF_047967505.1. Classification (NCBI taxonomy): domain Eukaryota; kingdom Viridiplantae; phylum Streptophyta; class Polypodiopsida; order Gleicheniales; family Dipteridaceae; genus Dipteris; species Dipteris shenzhenensis. Next base: position 44,886,351 of record NC_141619.1, on the reverse strand, counting down.
CAAATTTGCAATGTTTTTAATCTTCCTGCTACGTAGTCTATCTCCAAGCATGGTTCTCTTCTTTCTTGCTCTTGTCAACTCTTTTTTACTCTTTGAATGCTCCTCAATTTCATTCTGCAACTGCTGCTCCAATTTTGCACGAATGGCTATCTCGTGCATCTTGGCCCCCTTTTCTTGTAGGTACATCATTTTATACGTTTCCGCAAATGCAGACTGCACTGAAATATAACCAAGAAGTCCATTTTGTCCATCGCCGGCAAACCTCAGTAATGTGGTGGGATTGACAAATGGAGGTGTAGAGTTTTTTACTTGACATTTTGGATATATGCTTCCATCGCACCATAAGTCAATATGTTGAAGCCCTTCTCTTCTCATATTTTCCCACTGTTGAGCATTCAGCACCATATCCTTTTGTCTTTTTTGTGCTGGAGCATATTGTTCTTCTAAGTCGATGTGAAGATGGTGTAATCGCTTCTTCTGAGATAGTGACTCACTAGTATCGGCCATTTTTTGTGCTTCTGAGGTTGCGAAGTTTGTTTTTCAATCTCATAGTCGTTTTGTAACATGAATCATGGAAGTGTGGCGGTATCCATGTGAATATTTTGAAAACTTGCAATCACCAAGTTCAGTGATGGACTCTTTATGAAAGTCCTGCACACGTCGGCAAAAGAGATGTGGAATCTTTGGTAAACAAAAAAAATCTAAGGAGATATTTAATGCAAAATTGTGTTAGTCAGACAAAAGATTATCTTATTCCTTTTTGAATTGACAGTTCTGTAGTCCTTACTGACAGTTCTGAGCCACGTTTCCATATTTTACTATTTTTGAGGTCTTTTAGGAGAGAAATAAATAAAAAAATAGTGAATTTCTTACAGGGCCCCAAAATGAGTTCCCTTTTTCCCTAATGTATGTCAACTCCTGAGGTAGTCCCACATGAACCATTCCACTAGCCCAAAGAATGTCATGATTCCACGTACAGTCCATCTCAATGAGAAAGTCACCTAGGTCATCGAGGGAGAAACATAAGAATCGGCCCCTTAAAGCAGGGTAGTTACACAAGAAGAGCACAAGAACCTTCCTCCAAGCCTAGGTGAACACAATCGGAAGTCACCATACTCAGTATAGCACCCACGGTGTCACCCGAACCTACTTCTCCTATCAATCAAAGGTCAATGTACCACAAGAACCTGCCCTCGCCTCGAGTACAGCCACACAAGGACATGCATGCCTTGGTTTGAGAGAGGTCCATCAAAGTGAATGCCATAGCACTCATACACATCTGACATTCAAGATGATGCACAAATGCAACACATGCTCTGCCTGGCTGATGACGAGGTATGCTATTGTTTACATCCATTCATCTACCCTCCCTTTAGTGTGCCATCATCAAGTCTAGGTCTAGGTGAGTTGGTACGGTAGGCATATCACCCACATGGACCTGCAACTCACAAGCCCTTGGTATTCACAATGCAACCACCCATATTCACAGTCATCATTAGGTGAAATGACCAATGCATTTTTTGCATTCTTTTATGTTTCGCATCCTTGCACGCTGACCTCACAAGTCTATTCATTCCCAAGTCTATCCACCCCGTTTCCCCTCCTAGCAGCATCCTCAACATCAGTAGCCCCCCCCCCCCAACTATAAACCTACCGACCCATCGCTTTATACCTATTTTGTTGGATCATCATCCCGCTGGATTGTCACCCACTGACCCGTCGCTTTTTAGCCATCCTATTGGATCATCATCCCTTTGGATCATTCTGCCGGATCGTCACTTTATAGCCATCCCTCTGGATCTCGTCACTTTACAACCATCCCTCAGATCGTTGCTTTACAGCCATCCTGCCAGATCGTCACTTTGCAGCCATACTACTGAATTGTCGCTTTACATCCCTCCCTCTGAATTATTTCCTTACTACCATCTCGTCGGTCATTGGGATATTGAAAACTATAAAAGGACCCCTTATCCCCCCAGATCGTCACCTTAGCAAAAATAGCCAGACTCTGTCAATTTTCTACCACAATTCCCACAGCCCCCTACCTCTTTCCATACTGCTCCGCAACCATCATTTGGATGTCCTTGGCCTTGTCCTCTGCAATAGACTCATTTGTTACCTGCCTGTCCTTTTTCTTCCCAATGGATCCCAAAAATGAATTCTTTGAATTTGAAAGGGAACTCAGTCTCCACCCCACAAATCCCTCCCACCCCCCTTAGCAACCCACTAATCCCATTCTGCCTCCCCTTCCCTGCACAAACCAACCCAAATACTCCTCTCACACTTCCGAAACTACACCACACATCACCAAACCTCCCAGTCCCTATCCTCCAATGCTCTAGTTGACCTCCTAGACGAAGCTCTCAATACATTACTACAACTAGCAATTCTAGTCAACACGCTAATCAACCCCATGCCAAATGTGGATGATGATGTTGCTCCAATGCCCCCCTCCTCACCACCAGAAGATGTACAATGGTGGCCTAACCTCCAATCCTTCCAGGACTTACCTGACAGCGCTTTTATGCATCACTGGAAGGCACAACTTGAAGGCTCTTGCCTTCACATGTACAAGATAATGGAAGTTCTTCCCCTCACTAAGTTTATCACTTAGTCCTTCAATGACTGGAGGTGAGCCCACTCGAAAAGCACATGAGGTGACTACAACTTAGCTCTAGATGCACCCATTCCCGTCACTACCACGGACGCTGGCCTTCAACCCCATTGGTGTATCCCCTTTTTGAAAAAGGAGCAATTTTTGCACTACTATCGTAGTGCACCCCCCGAGCGGCAGATCCATCCCCTCTATATGCCCATGGAATGATGATGGACCTAGGCTCATTTATGGGAGCTCCAACAAAAAGATCCCAATATCATATACAACCTCCCTAGGTACAACTTCCCTAAGGACATGACTCAGGAAGGATTTTTCTTTCACCTTCAGTTATTCAACGATACCTACAGCTTGGTACCCATCGACCTTGTAGTGGTAGTAGCAGTGCACTTCAACCACCTTATCCTCTTGCTGCTCCAAGATCTCCCCACCCATAGTCATCCTTGTTGAGATATCGAGCTCCACTCGCGATATGCCAGGGTGACTGTTGTGCATTTATGTCACCGACTTGTTAGCTGGAGATGCGGTTGGTATACCGCCCACGAATAATGGCTGGATGATAGCTATCCTTATCTACTCTAGTTTGTGGCTCAGTTAGTATGCCACCTTAGTTAGTTGAGTTTGGTTTGAGACCCACATGTAGGGTTCTTCTATTTCTTTGTATTTGAGTTCTTTTGGCTTACACAACTAAGAAGAGGAAAACTGTTTTTAGCCTCCACCTTTGTGTGTATTCCCCCATTTGTGCAAGTGAGAAAGCCGTAAGTGAGACTCCTTCCCTCTCTCCCACAATCTTCACATGGTATCAGAGCCTTGTTCGTGGTAAGGAGCTCAAGAAAGCAAGCCAAGTTCATGGTGTCCTGGTAAGAGGACCAGTGTTGCTTTCCTATTTCGAGTTTGGGAGCAAATCTCTGCAGGTAGCACAGCCAGAAGTGCAGGAGTGCACTGTTTTAGATTGAGACGCCCTTCGCGGTGTGGCGAGAGCACAGTATATGCTGCGGGTGTGGGCGAAGCCCTCAGTGACTTTATTTTTCTGATTTGAGGCCATTTCGGGGCCCGTTTTGAAGGCGGAAGTTCTTCGCAAGCACTCAGAAAAAGGCCCTGTTTTTGGCTGTGCGACCACTGCGCGGCTAGTCGGTGGAAAGGTGCCGCAGAAATCGCATCGTATGCCTGTGTGCAGAGATATTGGGAGTTACAGATTCATGCCTGTTGCCTGTTGATGCAAAATCGTCATTAGGAAGTGACTGTGTGGTGAAATACCACTTTCGTCAGTTTTGTAGATCTGCCCGTGTGTGGCAAAAGTTGTGTTTTTTGCAGTGACAGAATATTTTGCAGTGTTCTATAATGGCATCTGATTCTCTTTCTCAGATTGTCACTGAAAAGCTTGACAAGAACAACTTCCAGGCATGGAAGTTTAGAATGACGAATTTCTTAATGGGAAAAGGCTATTGGGAATTCATTACAGGAAATGAAGAAGAACCTGTTCTTCCTAATGTTCCCAGTCAACAGGAAATGCAGGCATTCAAAGGATGGCATGAGAGAGCCAGGAAAGTTATGTACTGGCTGTCTATCAGCATTTCGGACTCCATGATTGTGCATATTCAGGATGCAAATACGCCAAAGGAGGCATGGGATACTTTGGCAAAAATGTACAGCACACCTGGAGTAAGGAAGACCAGGGATGTTTTGAGAGCACCTGGAAGTGAGCCTATTTTGCGCAGGTCTACCAGGGTTAGGTATCCTGTGGATAGGCTGAAATATGATGGATTTATAGCCATTCACTATGCCTATATGGTCAAAGTGATACAGGAACCAGAACCCACTTCTTTTGAGCAAGCCATGGGAAATGAAAAATGGGAGAAAGCCATGGATGAAGAAATGGATGCCTTGGATGCTAATGCTACATGGGAATTGGTGCCTTTGCCTAAAGGCAAGAATGCAATTGGTTGTAAGTGGGTTTATAAGATCAAGCACAATGCAGATGGTTCTGTGAATAGATACAAGGCAAGATTAGTTGTCAAGGGGTATGCACAGACATATGGCATTGATTATGAAGAAACTTTCAGCCCGGTTGCAAGGATGGCAACCGTAAGAGTAGCCATTGCTATGGCTGCATCAAAGGGATGGTCTTTACATCAGATGGATGTAAAGAATGCCTTCTTGCATGGTGATTTGCAAGAAGAGGTCTTTATGGAGCAGCCAGCAGGTTATGTTCATGCTACTCATCCTGATTTGTTTGCAGGTTGAAGAAAGCCTTGTATGGCTTGAAGCAAGCACCTAGAGCATGGTCTGACAAGTTAGGACAGTATCTTGTCACTATTGGCTTTCAGATTTCCAAGGCAGATTTCTCACTCTATGTGAGAAAAACTGAGAAAGGGATTATGCTACTGGTCATTTATGTTGATGATTTGATCATCACAGGTGATAGTGATGAAGATATCCTTCATGTGAAAATGCTATTGAGGCAGAAGTTTGAGATGAAGGATTTGGGAGAGCTGCGTTATTTCTTGGGCATTGAGGTGATTAGATCACCAGGTGGGATACAGCTCTTGCAGAGGCAGTATGGATTGGACATGCTGTCCAAATATGGGATGACAGGCTGTAAGCCTATTTCAGTTCCTTTGGAGCAGAATGTGAAGCTAAGCACAGATGCAGGTGAGCTTCTGGAGGACCCTACTATGTACAGATGCATAGTAGGAAGTTTGATTTACATGACTATTACCAGGCCAGATTTGAGCTATGTTGTTGGGTTGGTAAGTCAGTTTATACAGGCTCCAAGGAAACCACATTTGGATGCGGCTAGATGCATACTCAGGTATGTGAAGTCCACATTGCAGTATGGACTATTTTATGAGGCTGGGGTTCAGATACAGTTGCATGGATACACTGATGCTGATTGGGCTGGTAGCATTTTTGATAGACGATCTACCAATGGATATGTGTTCTCTTTTAGGAGTGCTGCAGTCACTTGGAGCAGCAAGAAACAGCCTACAGTTGCCTTGTCGAGCACAGAGGCTGAGTACAGGGGTGCAGCAATGGCTGCATGTGAGGTAGCTTGGTTGCATAAGCTACTCTATGATATGCATCAGTCTACAGATGGGCCAGTTGTCATTTATTGTGACAACATGAGCAGCATACACTTGGCAAAGAACCCAGTCTTCCATGCTAGAACAAAGCACATTGAGGTGCATTATCACTATGTGTGGGAGAAGGTTTTACTAGGTCTTATTGATCTAGTTTATGTCAGCACAGAGGATTAGGTAGCTGACATATTCACGAAAGCATTGGGCGCAGAGAAGCTGCGCAAGTTCAGAGACCTGCTTGGTGTGCAGGAATTGGGATTGAGCTCGAGGGGGAGTGTTGAGATATCGAGCTCCACTCGCGATATGCCAGGGTGACTGTTGTGCATTTATGTCACCAACTTGTTAGCTGGAGATGCGGTTGGTATACCGCCCATGAATAATAGCTGGATGACAGCTATCCTTATCTACTCTAGTTTGTGGCTCAGTTAGTATGCCACCTTAGTTAGTTGAGTTTGGTTTGAGACCCACATATAGGGTTCTTCTATTTCTTTGTATTTGAGTTCTTTTGGCTTACACAACTAAGAAGAGGAAAACTGTTTTCAGCCTCCACCTTTGTGTGTATTCCCCCATTTGTGCAAGTGAGAAAGCCGTAAGTGAGACTCCTTCCCTCTCTCCCACAATCTTCACAATCCCATTGATGACAAACTTCACAATTTCAACAACCAAATTGTCTTCAACCTCGACATGGGCCCCTCCCAATTCCAAGACTTATGCCTGTAAGTTTGGGTCCAAAATCTCCATGGCCATCACATTCAAATGTTTGAGGACATGCATGCCATCCACTTCTAGAAGTACCGGGCTTATTTCACATGGATCACCCCACAACTATTGGACCACTACACAGTCTTCCAAACGGTCCGCTCCACTCACTTACTGCAGTGCAGCTAATCCAAGGATGGCTCAGCAATAGGAAGGGGGGCATGTTAGTAGCCATTGAGCATGTTAATAGCCATTGAGAATGTTAACGGATTTGGCCCATCATTGAGCATGCTAGCAGTGATTGAGCATGCTAACAGATATCAAACCGTATGGGTTTTAAGCCATAAATGGCTCAGTTTTGAAGTAGTTGTCAGGATCACCCCAATTGGCAAGGATAACACAAGAGCCATTTGGATACCGTATATGGATAACACAAGAGCCATTTGAAGATAGAGAGAAGGTTGAGAGAATCAGCATATGCCTTGGCTCCATATGGGCTCAAGTAACTAGAACAGAAGAGAGAGAGTGATTCAAGGAATAGGGTTGGACCTCCCTTCAAAAGGTGACATGTATAAAAGGCCAAGTGGTTGACTTTGGTCTTCATTGTTACATGCGACCTTTGAGAAATACAAGCTCTCTTCTTGCTCATGTGTTGAGATTGAGGTTTGCTTGCTCTCATTGTTTGCCTTTGGTGTTTGCCCCATGATCCCCCTTCCCCTTCATCTCCTTCTCCATCCCCCTTGCCTTCTTCCCAAACCCTCCCCTCTCTTCTTCTCACCCCCTTCTTCTCAGTGGAAACCCCATTGCAACGATCTAGTAGGCACTCAAGTGACACGAGTGAAGGCTTTACTGTGCAATGCTCCCACAAGGAGTAGCATGGAAGTGAGGAGCTCCATTGGTTCACTTCCAGCATCCCCACTCCACTAGCAACACAACGTTACATGAATGCAACATGCAATGATGGAGATGTAACTCAAAAATTAGGATTGATCGATGGAGGATGGGAGGAAGGCTGAGCGGGAGAGGAGGACGGAGTAAGAGGATGGAGCGAGGGGAGGAGGAAGGAGTGGAAGGAACATGAGAGGAGGATGGGAGGAAGGAGGAAGGAGCGAGAGGAGGTGGGAACGTGCGAGAGGATGGGAGGAAGGGGAAGCAACTCGACACACAACTCTCTTGTTCTCCTTCTTGCATGTTACAACCTTATTTCTATTTAAGTAACGACCTTCTAAATGAGTGTGAGCTTGATACGCCAACCTCCATTCACCTATTGGCTGTTTGCTACAATCAACTACACCTCGCTCGATTGCCTGCACCACTCCTTGCTCCCACCAACTGAGGCTGACGCTCGATGTGACCACATATAATAGCCTAACTTGGGGATAACATCTTGCCTCGATTACCTTTACCCATGTCCTCACAGACTAGTAAAGACTAGCCACTACTTGAAAGAGGAGGCTCTAGGGTTGAAGCCTTGTGGTCGTCGACACCTTTGATGGATGGGAGGTCAGGGATGAATTGGTTGTCGAGATGGACCAACCTCATCTACAATTGAATTGCGAGGAGGGGATCGTGGTGGCTCTACATCAAAATGTTGCCCCTTGGTGGCCAAGGATATATATCACTAATATCAATAGGGGGTCACTCGAGGTCGATGAGCCAGTCCACCATCCAAGCTTTGGCTATTGGCTTTTCAGATGGAGCTTCAATACCTAGTGTCACAAAGTTGGTGTGGTACCTCTTTACCTGGATGACTTGCTCCTGCCACGTGGTACTCGCCGTTCCTTGTAGAAGCAGCGGATATTATCGTGCATCAATTTAGCTTCTATTACATGGCTACCAATTAAATGCTTGAGTTCTTGTAAAAGTTTTCCATAATATATGGGAAGCTTGGCCATAGTAGGTTTTGGTGAGGTTTTTGCAGCTAACGTACTTGGGCAAGAATCAACATGTGCTCGGTCTTAAAAATGTTGTGCTACCTCTCAGCATGTTCCTCAACAAAATGGTTGAACTTTTTGATTGCATACACCAAGATGATGGGATGTACAAGTTCCAAAAGTTCCTAGTGCATGAAGTGTGAAGGAGCAAAACATCTCGACCACCTCAGTCTACTGATGACAGAGCTCGTAATGGATGGGCATCTCCTCCCTACCTAGTATATGGTGCAAAACTTCTAGGGTAGGCACTACAACTGCGAGATACTCAACCAAAAAAATTGGCTCAGCTATCTCTATTTGTTTTGTCTACTTCTCTTTACCTACCCTCGCTATCGAAATAATCCAAACCTGCATTGATGCGTCTTCAAAACTATAGTCCACCTGTGTTGCCTGCTCGGTGCTTCCTACTTGGCCTCTTGAGTGTAGGGCTTGAGCCATGACCCCTTTTGTTCCCTTTGTTTATGCGGTACCTGCCCCATTCATGAAATGCTATCCTGAGGTACCCACCTGGTCGCTCGGAATGGAAGGGCGAAGCCCACCAATTTGGCCACTAGCACCATCATTTTTTAGTGGTGACTGTCAGCAAGGTAGGTTATTGAGGTGCTCGTCAGGAACTTGGAGAAGATCGATTAAGTAGTAGAGTTATTGGTACCTATCCATCCTAGCTTACAATCTTGCGTTCACCTCCTTTAATCCTACCATTCTATGGATGCCTCTCTTAGGCACACATTTTCTTGCTCTAGGGCCTCGAGATGGCTTTGAGGTACCTGCTACTACTACCAATCCTCCAAGACCTTGGTCTACAAGTACTACAGGGCATGTCGCAGATTGATGTTTTTTTCCCAGCAATAGTGATGATGTTTTCTTGGTACTTTCTTGTGACGTCCTTCAGGCAAGCCACTTCATAATACAAATTGCTATATTCTATTTTCATCTCCACATGTGCTTGCTGCAAGTGTAAGTGTGCCTGAACCAGCTCGTCATAAACTACCCACTTGCCCTCTAACTGCTCCTATTGTGACTTGCACTTGCACTTGGCCGTAAAATCCTCCTCAGCTTGGCACAAGTTCAGTCATGACTTCTTTGCTCAATAGATCAAGGAATCCATCGATCAACCCAAAGAAGTGCAAACCTTAGCCAATATGCATGTGATTTATACACTTATTGTGGACGAAGAAGTTCCAGTCATCACTATCAAGATTAAAAAGCAGACTATACCAGGTGTAATAGTGGATGGAGGATTAGGAGTGAACATCATTTCTAGAGAAATTGCCCAAAGACTAAATTTCAAGTCATATAAACCATCACCATTCTGAGTGCTTATGGTAGATCAACGACCAGTTGATCCTAAGGGTATGCTACAAGATGTGATCTCGATGGCTAGCATCTATTATATATTTAGTTTTATTGTGATCGCTATGGAGCAGCATGCCTACACAATTTTATTAGGGAGACCTTGGCTAAAAAGTGCAAAAGTACTCCATGATTGGGGTATAGAGGAGATGACTATTAAGATAGGGGGTCAACATGTGTGTAGAGCGACCAATCATCAAAAGAGGTTCCTAGTTGTTGTTGCCCCAATAATCTAGAAGTCAAATATCCATTTCTACAAAATGTTGAATCCTAGTTAATGGAGTTGCATATCTTACCTGTGGGTGAGATAGACAATTTTCAAGTAGCTGCAAACATCAAGCAAAAGTTGAGAGATCAAGAGATTGCTAAACAAAGAATCTTTTTCCAAGCAATTTTACGGAGGACATTGAGGGAGAAAGAGAGATTTTTGAAGTACAAGTAACAATCATGCATCTAAAAACATGGAACACAAGATCACCCAGCCATGGTAGTGGTAAGTGTCAACTCAGACAGACAAGGGATCTATTTGTTAGGTATAAGGATGTGTCCACATGGAGCTATAGATATTTGAGAGGAGTTACTCTCCCTTTACTCTCAAATCTAAACTATGTCAACGGAAGATTCCTTAGTTCTAGATACTAAGTCAAATCTCAAATCTGAACATAGTTCCTCCTGAACTATGTCATCATAAGATATCTTTAGTTCCAGATACTAAGCCAATTTGGCACCAAAGTTATAGAATGAATGCCAATTATGCCAAGCAAGTCAAAGTTGAGCTAGATCAACTTTTACAAGCTGGATTTATATATGCCATAGACCGTCGTGAGACTAGCTTTTTCCTAGTGCCTTAGAAAAATGGCAAACTCTGAGTCTATGTGGATTATCGAAAATTAAATCCTCAGATAGTTCCAGATCCATTTCCCATACGTTTTACTCATGGAATTTTAGATCAAGTTGTAGGCCATGAGACGTACTCATTTATGGATGGCTATAGTGGGTATAATTAGATTACAATGGCCCCTAAAGATCACAACCAAAGACTGCCTTTATTACAGAGTGGGATGCTTATGCTACCAAAGTAATGCCTCATCCAATTCAAAAGTTTATAGTGGAAACCTTCAGAGATTACCTTAGTGAAATCATTGCAATTTACTTAGATGATTTTTGTGTGTATTCCTCGAATAATGATCACCTGGGATGTCTTGAGAAGGTTTTTTTGAGATGCAAGCAAGTATCTTGTCGAATCCTACTAAGAGTGTGTTCTGTGTATGAGTTGGTATTCTACTCAATCATGTGATTCCTAATCAGGTAAACTAAAATCCATACAGCAAATGCCTAGACCTCAGAACTTAACTCAATTGCATTCTTTTGTGGGGTTTATCAGTTTCTATCGCAAGTTCATCAAGGACTTTGCTAAGATTGTAGCACCCTTGTATGAATTGACAAAAAAGGATACAAGTTTGAATGGAATGCCAAGATGACTATAGTTTTCAATGATCTAAAAAACCGAGCAATGGCTACTCCAATTCTTGGACAACCAAGATGGGATGTCATTTTTGATGTGCATATGGATGCTTCTGGTTACGTGTTGGGTATTATTCTAGCTCAACCGAATGGTCACTTGGACTATCCATATATTATGCTAGTTGGTTCCTTACACCTACAGAGTCAAACTGTAGCATCATCGAGCGAGAAGCTTTGGGGATGGTTTTCATTGTGCAAAAACTATGGCATTATTTACTTGGGAATCCCTTTATGTTCTATGTGGACCATCAAGGCTTACTTTATCTTATTAACAAGATTGTCGTTCAAGGATGGCTTGTTCATTGGATGCTTCTATTGTAGGATTTCAATTTAAAGATTATTCATAAACCAGGTAAGACCCATGTGGGAGCTGATTGTTTGTCTACGTTACCAACACTCGAGCAAACTCAAGGAGTTGACTTGAAATTACCAGAGGCTGATTTGTTCATAGTCGATTATTGTGAGAATGAATATGCCGAGTTGGTACCTTACCTATCTAAAGACACATTCCTTGACACTGTGCCTCAAGATAAGCGCATGCAATTCGCTCTCAAGGTAGCATGGAAATACACTCTCATTGGTGGGAAGCTCTATCGACAGTGTGCAAAAAGATTCTTCACCGATTCTTCACCGATGGGTGTTCCCCCATGAACGTGCAGTGGTGTTGTAGGAGGCTCACTCCGGTCCATCAGGAGGGTGAGTCAACTGCTCAAAAAGTCTTACAATCAGGTCTATGGTGGGAGACATTATTCAAAGATGCTCAAACCAAGTGTATGCAATGCGATGTGTGTCAATGCACTAGACAGTTATTGAGCTAATCAATCTATGTCTTTGCAACCCACTAGGCCTTGGAAAGCCTTTAAACATTGAGGTTTGGGTTTTGTTGGTCCTTTTAAACCCATAGAGTTCACTCAAAACAAGTATATACTCGTTGCCACTGACTATGCTACAAAGTGGGTAGAAGCTAAGGCACTCCAAAACAACTCGGCTTGAAGCATAACTAAGTTTGTCTATGCAAATATTATATGGCGGTATGGATGTCCTCTACAACTTGTCAATGATCAAGGTGCACATTTTCTCCATATGTGATGTAGTTACTTGAAAAGGAATTCAAAATCATGCACACATTTTCCATTACTTATTATGCTCGTGGTAATGGTGAAGCCAGGTCAACTAACAAGACCTTGAAGCTCATTCTCACAAAGACAATACAGTCTACTAAAGGTGAATAGGATACTAAGCTCTCTTTGTGGGCTTATCATACTGCTTATAAGGTAACTACAAACTTACACCTTTTTGAATGGCCTTTGGCCTTGAGGCAATTGTTCCCTTGGTTTTGTTGTTCCGAGTCTTCAAGTTGCTGCTACAAAGCATCTATTAGGTGAACCAGAGGCAATCAAGGGACAATTGCATCAACTAAGTCACTTGGATGATTTACGCCTCCAAGCTAGTTGGTCATAGACGATGATACAGTGTAGAAGGAAAGCATGGCGTGATCGACATATTGTGCCTAAGCATCTAAAGAAGGGAATGCTCGTGTTAATCTATACTGGTAAGTTGGGCCCTATCAAAACCAATTTTAAGTTGGGGTGGAATGGACCCTATCAGTTGGTGGAAGTTTTTGACAATGGGATAGTACAACTTGCAGACTTAGAAGGTAATGTGCTCTCGAGCTGTATAATGGAAGCAAAGTAAAGCCATACGAGGTAGTTGATAGAGCGAGCGAGGAAAAACGAGTGGGCCCAAAAAAGCGAGCGAGCTTTTCCACAATTTCCTTATCGAGGTACTCAACATAGCTTTGTGGAAAGCACTATTTGGGAAGATTCTTGAAAATAAAACTTATGTTACTATGTGTAACTATACCAATATTGTGAATTTTAGTCTACCTTAACTTCCAATTGGAGCCATACTCACATTATGCAACAATAGTATGTGGGTTTGAAAGAAACCAAATTTCCACTCCAAAGCAGATTCCATTACTGATACAATAATTATTTTGCATTTGAAATGGATATGTTGAACTTAGTAACGTAGACATCACTTCACCCATATGCGGGGAAAAAAAACTACCTGTAGACTTCATAGCATGGGATTGCATCAACACTTATGACATTCAAAATGGTTCTTCTTATTAAAAGTGTTATCAACCATGAAAGAAGTGAATGTTTAAAAGTAGTTCACCCGTATGTTGAAAAACCCAAGTGTCATTTATGACATTCAAAATTCTTCTTGCAACCATCCTGTAGTTCCTAGAGATTTTGCCCATACTTCGAACCCCTTCCCTTCAACCACTAAGAGGTATCTAATAGTTTTATAGAACACTTGAGATATCATCACCTCTTAATACAAGAACATTCTTACTATTTGTAGAACACTTGAGATATCATCACTCCTTCCCTTCAGCCACTAAGAGGTACCTAATACTTTTGTAGAACACTTGAACCATTCTTACTATTTGTAGAACACTTGAGATATCATCACCTTTTAATACAAAACCATTCTTACGATTTGTATAACACTTGAGATATCATCACCTCTTAATATAAGACCATTCTTAGTATTTGTAGATCACTTTAGATATCATCGCCTCTTAATACAAGACCATTCTTACTATTTGAGAGATTAATGGATTAAAGGTTTGAAGCTCATAGGAGACGAAGGAAGAGAAATTCAGTTTCAACATGAGGACAATAAAACTAATTGGAATATTTTGACTTATGTATTATATCTTTTTGAAGACTATGAATTTAAGTTAGTTTCAGCATTAGGATGATAAAACTAATTAGAATATTTTGACTTATTATTATATATTTTTGAAGACTATGAATTTTAATGAGGAGAGGCATGCACACTACTTAGTAAATACACTATTACTACTACTAGCCTATGACTATTAAGCCTAGTAGCACCAGTGTGATTTTGAGCCTTGTATTAGCCTTTTGATAATTTTCTTTCATCGTTAGTGCAATAGAAATTATTCCTTCTATCAGAAGAATCTTGCCAAATTTATTCAAAGTGATGATTTTGTAGTCTACAGCCACTATCCTCTAACTCTCAAAAATATACTAAATGTGAGCACCCATTTATCTTGTATGATCAACCCTAGACTATGCTGCAATAGGACATTACTAGAACAAAAAAAATATGAATTGATATGGCGATGTTTGGTGTGAAATAACCGAATTAAGGATTTAATAAGAAAGAAAACAATCAGAATCAATAGGCTATTCAATGGCTCAAATCTGCACAGAAATTATAATGTGCCTCCCAACTCATGCATTCTAGCTCCTCATGTTTGATAAGAATGCAAAAAATAATGAAATCACATTATCTTTAGTTTCAAAGTAAGCAAAGCACCAAAAATAAATGCAAACGTATTGGATGAGGAATAAATAGGTATAGATATAGATAGACCTATATATATGCATTCATAGATATAATGATGATTAAAGTTAGACGGTCATAATAATATTATGTGTACTATCATTGGGATTAGGACTACTATTGGTAATATTGTATGTAGTAGTAGGAGAACTACCATTAAGGAACACTCTAATAAAATCACTAATGGTGGTGACAAAACTACCACTAGTAGTTTGGTCATTACCCCTAACATCTACAACAAATATTTGATGGGTAGCTAGTATTAGGTCAAAAGGCCCCAATTGTGCTATAATAATGGACCAAAAAAGGGAGTGCTATAGCATCACCTAAGGGTCACTTTTTATCCATGAAAGAAACAAGTCGGTGCAACCTAGGTCATACAAATATAGGTCATGTGGAGTGGTTTGCATCTCTTTCCATGACCAAAAAGTTACACTACCTTTGATAGTAACTACAAAGATTGCTGCCATAGTGCCGTAGAGTAGCCCCTAGGTCGCACCATCATCCTTTTTTGCTTTTGAGCCATTAAGTTTGATCCATTGATTTTATGTAGAATTATTCTACTATATGTTCTCATGTCGTTAATAGAATTATTCCACCTATTCTTTAGAATGATATTTTTTTGCCAAAAGTGGGCCAAACGTAAGTTCTTTCCACATATTCTTAAGAATGAAAATTTTGGCCTTACGTTGGCAAGTCTATGGAATGAGGGTAAGGCCAAAGTCTCTGGTATGGTGCATTAGGTCTTGATTAATTCTTCTTTAGGCTTGAATATTTAATGCATTAACTTCACGACTATTATTTATGCTTGAACTTGTAATGTATGAATTTCATGACTTAGGATTTTATGAAGTTATATCTAACATGTCCCAAATTTAATGGAAATTAATATCCTACATAACACAACAAAGTATCATCATATCCCTTCCCAAAATCAATGCTACCTAGCAACTCTCCTGGCATTTTCACTACCTTGCATTTGCGTTATCTATGATGAAGAATGTTGCCTGCCTTTGGAACCTCTTAGAGTTACCGTTAGCATGATCTAATTTCATGTACCCCAAAACTTGAGACTTGGAGATTCCCATATCACACCAGCAGTAGCTGTCTTGTCCACTCTCAATGCTAGTAAGAGCTAGGCCCCATAGACCAATAAAAGAAGTCTTTTTGGAGGTTCAATTTTTTCCCTGCATCTTCTGTAGGCCCCATGATGAAATAGGATATATTCATCACCCTACAGTTAATGCAAGAATTGACAACTTTTTTTGGACCTGACTATGCAATTTACATCCCAAAATTGGTGCTAAAATTGCAGATTGGGAGATTCCCAATTCACACCAATGATAGCTGTCTTGTCCACTCTCAACACTAGTAAGAGCCTGTCCCCATAAACCGGTAAAAGAAGTCTTTTTGGAGGTTCAATTTTTTGCCTCCATCTTCTCCAGCCCCATGATGGAATAGGATATATTCACCACCCTACATTTAATGCAAGAATCGACAACTTTTTTTGGACATGACTATGCAGCTTACATCCCAAAATTGGTGCTAAAATTGCATACCAGGCATCTCCATTTGTTGGGGGGTGTCCCTAGCGACCCCTTGGACTTGCTCTATTTGTCTAGTTGTGTCTCTCCACAAAAATCGGAGTGGGGCCTATTTTCCCCATCTAGTAAAACTATATGCATCAATATGTATGTATGTATGTATGCATGTATGCATGCATGCATTAGTCCATGCATGTATGTACACACACACACATATGTATGTATTTGTACTAAAACTACTAAAACTATATGCATCAAATAATGTTGATCAATTTTTGGCATACCCCACCAAAATCAAGACCCCCATTGCAAAGACAGGTAAGGAACACAAGTGCTTGTTCTTATGCTCATGAGACAACAAAATGCATGACATAGGCAACCAATGGGGTCTTACTTTTGATGTTTGTATGTATGTATGTATGTATATATATATGTACATACATACATACATATATATATATATGTGTGTGTGTGTGTATATATATATATGAATATATATAAATATATATATATGTATATATATATATATATGTATGTATGTATATATATATGTATGTATGTATGTATGTATGTATGTATGTACGTACGTATATATATATATATATATATATATATATATATATGTATGTATATATGTATGTATGTATATGTATATGTTGATGCATATATGTATATACTGATGTATATATTGATGCATATAATTTTGATATATGGAGAAAATGGACATGAAAACCATCTAAATTGGCTCTTGTCATTCGATTTGATATATGACATGACCCCATTTGGATTTGTAAGTCCAAAGATATAAGGTCCTACTTTTAGGGCCTGAATGCCTAAAATAGGCAGTGCGTTAACGCGCTACCTATTTCATGCATTTCGGCCTCAAAAGTAGGACCCCATTGGCAACACAATGGGGTCCTAGTTTTGAGGCCTAAATGCATGAAATAGATAGCACGTTAACGCGCTGCCTATTTTAGGGATTCAGGCCCTAAAGTTAGTACCCTGTATCTTTGGACTTGCATATCCAAATGGGGTCATGTCATATATCAAATCGAATGGCAAGATCCAATTTAGATGGTTTTCATGTCCATTTTCTCCATCAACTAAAACTATTTTCATCAAATAATGTTGTTGATCAATTTTTGGCATACCCCCCCAAAATCAAGACCCCCATTGCAAAGAAAGGTAAAGAACACAAGTGCTTGTTCTTATGCTTATGAGACAACAAAATGCATGACATGGGAAACCAATGGGGTCTTACTTTTGATGTTTGTATGTATGTATGCATGTATATATATGCATGTACTGTTATGGATAAAATTGTCTAAGGAAAAAGGCATTAATATGTATGTGTGTTTGTATATGTGGCAATAGTATAATCAAATATGGTGTGCATAGGGCCCAAGGTTGAGGTGGCAAGGCATGACCATGTGCCACCCTTCCATGTAAGAGGACCCATAAGGTGTGTTGTACATAATCCATAATAGTAATATTATAAAATGCAAGGTGGCATGGCTCCTCCATGTGCCACCCCTCTACCTAGGATGCAATAATTGAGATAAGGCTCAAAGTCCAAGGGAGAAGCAATATAAAATGGGTGGAGATGGCTATTATATTGAGTTATTCCCTCTATATGGGATAGGCCCATGTGGGGGAGGTATAGAAGGACAAAGAGAGCTAGTTAAATAATGGGGAAAGTAGGACGAGGTGGCAAGATTCCTTGTGCCAACCCTCCACTTGTCCTCCTAGAGGTTTGAACCTATTATAAAATTGGAAGAGACCTAGGGAGTATCATAGACTTGAGATATGGGGCTTGATTTATGCGGAAAATTGAGGCAAAGGGTTGTCGCATACAATTGAGAGTGCGTACCCACCTAGCCCACATGGGAGACTTTTCCACACACACCATGCATGTGGGAGGATACATTAATGTGGAAAGACCTCCTCTTTTGGCTATAAAAGGAAGGGGCAATTCCTTGATGGGACACGCTCATTCTTGTAAAGCCACCTAGCTAGTATTTTGATATTTCCCTCTCATCCCTCCTTTCCAATAAAGTATGGTTCACTTCCCTTGATGTCTACATCTCAACATTCCTCTTCCTATCATGTACTTGCTTCTCTTCCCACTCTCCTTTTCCCCTTGTGTCATAGTCTCCCTTTTCCTTCCCTCCACTTCTAATTCCTTATTCACCCCTATGACATCCCTTCGCCCTCGTGATCTCCTTTTCTCTATGGCCTTTGAGCGTCGCCATACTTAGTCTCTCGCCTTTGGTCTCGGTTTCTTTTCCGGCTAAAAGTTTTGGTGTGGCTGCTGGAATTCGAGCCCAGGTCTCCACGGCTGTTGGCGAATCTTCTATTCGTACGGGTTACATCAACAAAACTATACCATCTGTGCTCTTTCTAAGCTACTGCGCGTGCATTCGCTTCGTGCGTTTTCTGCGCTTCAGTTCTCTGGACTACTGCAATTTCTGGTTGCGGATAGTTCTCTGGACTGCTGCGACTTCTGGTTGCGGACAGTTTTTTGCGCTTCAGTTCTCTGGACTGTTGCGATTTCTGGTTGCGGACAGTTTTCCGCACGACAGTTCTCTGGACTTCTCTGGTTGCGGACTGTTTCTTGAGCCCCTGCAAAAGAGTAACAGCAGATCCCGCGCCCCCCCTATCTCTTCTCTTCGTCTTCTTCTCTTTCTCTTTCTCTTCTCCTTCTCCTCTCCTCTCCTCTCTTTTTATTAAAGAGTAGGATTGGAACCCAAGACCTCCCCCTTCACAAAAGAAAGTCTTATCATTGGGCCAACAAGTTGGAAGTGGTAAAAATGTAATGATTTTTGTTCATATATTGAAATTGCGGGAGCTGTAACTTTCTAACCATAAGGAGTTTGCTCTTGTTGTAAAAAGCAAAAATATTTCATTTTATGTTCTCTACCCACTTCTCTTGCTAGATCGCCAATTCAGAACTTCTCCAAGCCCACTTCACGGACGCACACCTCACGAGAAGAGTGGACATTTATATCACTTCTCGACGCGTTTAAGGAATTGGTGCCTGTTCCTCCGCACCTTACGGCTACCAATGCACGAGATGTATTCCTTGATCTTCATGTCGACCTTCAACGGCTGATTGTCCAGTGCCTTATTGATGGTGATGACGGGTGGAATGACACACTGTGGATAATTCAGGGTGACGAACTACTGATACGCTGGGAGGATTTTGACTTTACTTCTACTCATTGTGCGGTGATCGAACTACTTGCTGCTTCAGAGGTAATCAAAACGGTTTCCTTCTTCGAAGGGTGGGATGTTCCCCAAGCTTGGGGGGAGATTTGGCGCATCTGCTTGTTGATTCCTGTGGAAAAGCTCGTCTTGAATGGTCATTTCACAATCTCATTACAAAGGTTTCTAGGCCTTGGCTATGGTTGGTAATGTTTCGACCAAGGAATCCATTTGTACCTAATCAGCCTTTTGTGCCTCATTTCGAGCTTCAAATTGTAATTCTTTTTGGGCTTAAGATAAACTATCAACAAAGAATTGCAAGTTTATTTGGTGCTGAACGTTTGGCTCAAGTGTTGAATTCTCCCCACCCTCTCCTCCTACCTATCTTGGACTACCGAGAAACTTGGGATGTCTGAATTCTCGTATTGGTGTGATGACATCTTGGATTCTTCAATTTGATGGAGCTTACAAACCTTCGACCAAGGCGGCTGGCGTGGGTGTGAAGCTCACTTCACCGAGTGGTAAGGAGTTTTGTTACAGCAAGTCTTCGCCCGCAAGTACTTGCAATCAAGCTGAGTACTCGGCGCTCATTTTTGGGCTACAAAAGGCACAAGAACATCATGCCAAGCAATTGGAGGTGCAAGGAGATTCTCAACTAGTGTGTGAACAAGTTAGTGGAAGGTGGAAGGTGCAGAGCAAAGGCTTGGTTCCACGACATCAACAAGCCTTGGAACTTTCAACCAATTTGAAGAGGTAAAAATTCAGCATATCCCTCGAGCTCGAAATCTTGTTGCTGATTTCTTGGCACGTGAAGCTTGTATTTCAATCACGCATGATGCGAGTGGAAGCGCCACCCCAACCAAGCCGCAAGCCACGAAGGAGGGTGATCATTTGTAAGGAATGCAAAGGTTGTGGTCATCATGAAACTAAGTGTTGGGCCTACTTGATACGAGTTCACCGACTTCGGCAGACCATCAGGAGGGTTCTCAAGGACATTGCTCAAAAGAAGGATGCCAGACCGCACACCCCTTGAAGAAATAGAATGGCGACTACAAGAACTGGAAGAAGCTGAAGGTGATGTGCAAGCTCTCCAACTGTTGACATTTGTCATGGCATTCTTGTTTGCCTTGATGAACAACCTCATGCGACGCCGCACCTCTAACCCTCGCGTGTAATGATCAAAGTGATATCATGAGGATTGGTCCTTTTAAGATTGTCTATGTGCTATTCTATGCTGAAGATTCTTCTCGTGTAATATTTCACACTACTCCAGTCACACCCTACCCTGCCTATGTGTGCTTTTTGGATGTATCTTCACCCGATTTTCAGTTCAAGCTTCCTCTTACTATTGTTCGTCCATAGATAAGCCACTCTTTTCCATCTTCCAAGCATGGCTGACATTCCCGTGTTTTGTGGACGGGTAGAAGAAAATCCAAATGAGTATCTTGTGGCTTTCAAGCACCGTTGTGTTTCTCTCAACTTTCTTACTGAAGACAGATGGCTATTGGTTCTCCCCACATTTCTAGAAGGTTTGGCACAAGTTTGGTATGAGAAGCAAACCGAAGATGTTCGCCAAAGCTGGCCAAGGTTGACAGCAGCAATGATTGAGTATTTCGGCAAAGAAGAGGAGCCGGAGAATGTGTACCTGCAGGTGGCAAATTTGAAGCAGTCAGAAGGTGAGACGGCGCGTCGATATGTGTATCGAGCGGCCGTGCTCCTGGACCGTTTGATTGCCACACAGGAGGACAATGCCGGATTTCGAGCTGGAATGACTCAGCATGTGCTGGGCTACCTTGTAGCAGGAGCGAGTGATGAATTCCGCCTCAAGCTTAAATGGGAGAATCCAGAAACTATGGTACTAGCACATGAGATTGCTCAAAAGTTTGACAAAGTTCAGTCTGACCCCGCTTCAAAGAAGACGATTGTCCCTCCGCATCCCCCTCCATTCTTGCAACAACAACCTGGGGGGTCTAACTCAGGGGCATACCCCCACCCCTCAGGGATGTATCCACCGCCTCCACCTCAGATGTATGGTCCTCCCTTAGCTGCTTACCCTCAACAAGGTGGATATCCTCATCCTCCACCTCGAAGATTTCCCCAGCCTCACCCACGAGCCCCCCTCCTCTCTACTCCTGTGGTCCCTCCAACTAAAGAGGCCTCCCCTGCAACAGAACCTGGAGTCAATGACCTAGCCAAGGCCCTGAATGATCTTCGGCTTGAGATGGTGGGCATCAGAAATCAAGCCAACCGCCCTCCAAGAGATCGTGCTAATGTTGTATGCTACGAGTGCCACCAGAAGGGTCATTATCGCACAGAATGCCCCAATATTCCAAGGGTGAATCTTCTAAGTGAGTCCGGCACTGAGGATTCTGATGTGGAGATCCTTGATCTCGGGAAAAGAACTCGTGCTACCTCGGACCCCTCTCTAAACCGTGGACCGGGCCGCCCCAGGAAGAAGGTGTCCTTCTCAGAGCCCTCAGACGCTGAGATGGCAGACCCACCAACAGAGAAGACTAAAAGATCTCGCAGGAGTAAGTGGTCACCCTCGGATTTTCCCATCGGCTCAGGGCAAGAGGACTATTCGGTCGTTCAAGACCTTGCTCATCGTTCTTTGAGCATCACACTCCCTCAACTAATAGCATTAAGCCCTAAGGTGAGACGTGAGCTGCAGCAAGGTCTCTCAACAAGGAAGAGCAAGAAAAAGGGAAAGGTACGAGAGGTATCTTCTATCTCTGAAGAAATTGATCGACACCCACACACAGTAGATGTCATCATAGATAATTGCCGTGTCAAAAATGTGTGTGTTGATGGGGGAGCTGCATGTAATATCATGGTGCCCCGCATCATGAAGAAATTGAATTTGAAATGTACAAGGCGTTCCTCCACTAGAATCAAGGTAGCAGATGGTCGACGACTCGCCACCATGGGAGTCATTGAGGATTTGCCCATCACTGTCAACGGGCTGACCACCACTGTCAATTTCTATGTAGTGGACATTGAAGATACAGGCAGAAGTTACCCTGCCATACTCGGGAGACCATGGTTGAGAAAAAGTGATGCAGTCAGCTATTGGAAGACAGGACACATGTCTTTTGGTGCTTCCAAGGAGAAAATCCCTGTGCAACCTGGTGCCATGGAACCGGAAGAAGAAGAGGAGCATGACAGTGATACTCTCTCATCTTCAGTGTCTGAGTCCATGGAAGAATCAGACGGGGGAGAGGAATTCTCAGAGGAGGAAGTTTACATGATGGGGGTGTCTCCGACCCTGCCACCTGCAGAAAAGATAACAGCTAGTCCTCAACAGCTCGAATCAATGCTTTCTCCAGACCTCACTCCAGGTGAGAAAGATGAGTTTCTTGAAATGTTCAAAGATTTCCCTGACCTCTTTGCAACTAGCTACCACCACCTTCGCCATGTGACTGCCATAGAGCATAAGATAGAGCTGAAGCCTAATGCAAAGCCTGTGGCTCAGAAGTATCGGAGATTAGGGCCCCTACAGACCGACGCGTTGCGATCAGAGTTGCAGAAGCTTGTAGAGGCTGGGTTTATTGTTCCGGTTCACAATACTGAATGGGTTTCACCAGTGGTAGTCATCCCAAAGAAAAACAACAAGTGGCGGGTCTGCATCGACTATAAGAAGCTCAATGCTGCCACCAAGAGGGATCATCATCCTCTACCCTTTCAAGACCTCATTCTTGAGAAGGTAAGTGGACATGAGATGTATACTTTCTGTGATGGTTACTCTGGGTTTTATCAAATCAGAATTGCCGAGGAAGATGTGCTTAAAACCACATTTGCCACACCCTGGGGGACATTTGCATTCAAAGTAATGCCATTTGGCCTCACCAATGCTCCTGCCACCTTTCAAAGATTCATGCAGATGGTGTTTGCTCCTTATTTGGGGTTGTCGCATACAATTGAGAGTGCGTACCCACCTAGCCCACATGGGAGACTTTTCCACACACACCATGCATGTGGGAGGATACATTAATGTGGAAAGACCCCCTCTTTTGGCTATAAAAGGAAGGGGCAATTCCTTGATGGGACACACTCATTCTTGTAAAGCCACCTAGCTAGTATTTTGATATTTCCCTCTCATCCCTCCTTTCCAATAAAGTATGGTTCACTTCCCTTGATGTCTACATCTCAACATTCCTCTTCCTATTATGTACTTGCTTCTCTTCCCACTCTCCCTTTCCCCTTGTGTCATAGTCTCCCTTTTCCTTCCCTCCACTTCTAATTCCTTATTCACCCCTATGACATCCCTTCGCCCTCGTGATCTCCTTTTCTCTATGGCCTTTGAGCGTCGCCATACTTAGTCTCTCGCCTTTGGTCTCGGTTTCTTTTCCGACTAAAAGTACATACATACATACATACATACATACATACATACACACACACACACACACACACATATATATATATGTATGTATGTATGTATATATGTATGTATATGTATATATTGATGCATACAATTTTGATATATGGAGAAAATGGACATGAAAATCATCTAAATTGGCTCTTGCCGTTTCATTTGATATATGACATGACCCCGATGATGGGGTCCTACTTTTGAGGCCTAAATGCATGAAATAGGCAGTGTGTTAATGCGCTCCCTATTTCAAGCATTCAGGCCCTAAAAGTAGCACCCCATATCTTTGGACTTACAAATCCAAATGGGGTCATGTGATATATCAAATTGAATGGAAAGATCCAATTAAGATGGTTTTCATGTTCATTTTCTCCATCAACTAAAACTATATTCATCAAATAATGTTGTTTATTAATTTTTGGCATACCCCCCCCAAAATTAAGACCCCCATTGCAAAGAAAGGTAAGGAACACAAGTGCTTGTTCTTATGCTCATGAGACAACAAAATGCATGAAATAGGAAACCAATGGGGTCCTAATTTTGTTGTATGTATGTAAGTATGTATATATGTATGTATATACATACATATATGTGTGTGTGTGTGTGTGTGTGTGTGTGTGTGTGTGTGTGTATGTATGTATGTTTATATATATATATATATATATATATGTATATGTATATGTTGATGCATATATGTATATATTGGTGTATATATTGATGCATACAATTTTGATACATGGAGAAAATGGACATGAAAACCATCTAAATTGGCTCTTGTCGTTCGATTTGATATGTGACATGATCCCATTTGGATTTGTAAGCATTTAGGCCTCAAAAGTAGGACCCCATTGGCAACACAATGGGATCCTAGTTTTGAGGCGTAAATGCATGAAATGGACAGCACGTTAATGCGCTGCCTATTTTAGGCATTCAGGCCCTAAAAGTAGTAGCCCGTATCTTTGGACTTGCATATCCAAATGGGGTCATGTCATATATCAAATTGAACAAAAAGATCCAATTTAGATGGTTTTCATGTCCATTTTCTCCATCAACTAAAACTATATTTATCAAATAATGTTGTCGATCAATTTTTGGCATACCCCCTCAAAATCAAGACCCCAATTGCAAAGAAAGGTAAAGAACACAAGTGCTTGTTCTTATGCTCATGAGACAACAAAATGCATGACATGGGAAACCAATGGGGTCTTACTTTTGATGTTTGTATGTATGTATGTATGTATATATATGCATGTACATACATACATACATATATATAGATATATATATGCATGTACATACATACATACATATATATAGATATATATATGTATGTATATGTTGATGCATATATGTATATATTGATGCACACAATTTTGATATATGGAGAAAATGGACATGAAAATCATCTAAATTGGCTCTTGCCGTTTGATTTGATATATGACATGACCCCATTTGGATTTGTAAGTCCAAAGATACGGGGTCCTACTTTTAGGGCCTGAATGCCTGAAATAGGCAGCACGTTAACGCACTACCTATTTCATGCATTCAGGCCCTAAAAGTAGGACCCCATTGGCAACACGGGGTCCTACTTTTGAGGCCTAAATGCATGAAATAGGCAGCGTGTTAACGTGTTGCCTATTTTAGGCATTCAGACCCTAAAAGTAGCACCCTGTATCTTTGGACTTGCATATCCGAATGGGGTCATGTCATATATCAAATCGAATGGCAAGATCTAATTTAGATGGTTTTCATGTCCATTTTCTCCATCAACTAAAACTATATTCATCAAATAATGTTGTTTATCAATTTTTGGCATACCCCCCCCAAAATCAAGACCCCCATTGCAAAGAAAGGTAAGGAACACAAGTGCTTGTTCTTATGCTCATGAGACAAAAAAATGCATGAAATAGGCAACCAATGGGGCCCTAATTTTGTTGTATGTATGTAAGTATGTATATATGTATGTATATACATACATATATATCTATATGTGTATATATATATGTGTGTGTGTGTGTGTGTGTACACACACACACATATGTATGTATGTATGTATGTATGTATGTATGTATATATATATACATACATACATACATACATATGTATATATTGATGCATATATTGATGCATATCTTGATGTATATATTCATGCATAGAGTTTGATTGATGGAATAAATAGGCATGAAAACCATCTAAATTGGCTCTTGCCGTTCGATTTGATATAGGACATGATCCCATTGGGATTTGTAAGTCCAAAGATACGGGGTCCTACTTTTAAGGCCTAAATCCTTGAAATAGGTAGCTTGTTAATGTGCTGCCTATTTCATACATTTAGGCCTCAAAAGTGGGACCTCATTTGGTCCTACATGGGGTCCTACTTTTGAGGCCTAAATGTATGAAATAGGCAACGCATTGACGTGCTACCTATTTCAGGCATTCAAGCCCTAAAAGTAAGACCCCGTATCTTTGGAATTACAAATCCAAATGGGGTCATGTCATACATCAAATCGAATGGCAAGAGACAATTTAGATGTTTTCATGCCTATTTTATCTATTTAATAAAACTATATGCATCAAATAATGTTGTTTATCAATTTTTGGCATACACCCCCAAAATCAAGACCCCCATTGGAAAGAAAGGTAAGGAACACAAGTGCTTGTTCTTATGTTCAGGGGACATTAAGAAAGAGGCCTCATAGCCCAAAAATGGTAGTGCATCAATGCGCTATCATTTTTGGGTTGCCAGGTCTCTTTTTTATTGTCTCACGAGCATACATATGGAGGTTATTATACAATATAACTAAGAAGTAGTATTGAAGTAGTTCTACAATTTGGATCATAATAGCAAGGAAGAATATAATAATTGAATACAATTTTTTTTCAATACATATTGCTAGTGAGACTACCAAAAAGAGGCTCTACCTCTCATAATGTCTCTGGATACGGAATATGAGATTGCTTGATGCTTGGATTGCAACTGGAAACATTGAGTGGGCAAAGCCACTATATGGCTCAAGTGTTGGAAATTGATGTATGGCTCAAGTGCTAGAATGTGCAAATCATGGCCAAAATCAAGACCCCTTAGAGATTCCATGAGGGCTATCCTTTTACTACTACACACGTCACCTTTAGTCGAGGGCAGAACCATTCGTCATCACAGGCAACAAGTTTATGGGACCCCATCCCATGATCCAAGGCATTATTCAAAGACAAAGTATTTCTAACCATTCCCAAATCAAGTTTGCCAATTCCTAA
This sequence comes from Dipteris shenzhenensis, assembly GCF_047967505.1. Taxonomy (NCBI): domain Eukaryota; kingdom Viridiplantae; phylum Streptophyta; class Polypodiopsida; order Gleicheniales; family Dipteridaceae; genus Dipteris; species Dipteris shenzhenensis. The sequence continues at coordinate 44,859,388 of NC_141619.1, read as the reverse complement.
TCTGATTGATTTCATTTACTGGACTTGCAATGCTTGCAAAGCCCTTTCTTAAGCTTGAATGAGCCTCTTGATTTTGGGGGTATAATGGTCAAAAATGGCTTAACACACCCAAAATCAAGAGGCTCAAGCTTCAGCAAGGGCTTTTTAGGTCTTGCTTTTCGGTGGCAAAAGCATGAAAAATAATAGCGCATTAACGTGTTGCCATTCTTATGCTTCCCCCCTCCAAAAACAAGACCCCCAAGCTTTGGAGACACCAAAATGAGGGGAAGGATGACGTGAGGAGTAGAGGAGCTGGCCAATGAGGGGAGGGACAACCTTGGAATTGCTAGCAACAAGCATGATGCAAGGAGGTGAGAAGGAAAAGAAGCAAGGAGGTGAGGAGGTGAGGAAGCAAGGAGGTGAGGAGGCAAGAGGCTATCTTGAAGGGCAACAAGAGGGTGGAGGTGGCCGAAAGAGTAAGCAAGAAAGGGAGGAATGGAGTTTTCTTGCAGGAAATGCTTGGATTAATGCTACAAATGCCATTTTTTTGTGTGTATTTTGCAACATGAAATTTTTATGGCATTTTTCTTTTAAAAAATACAACATTGTTGTGATTAATTGCGCTACAAACAACTCAAGCCGTAAAGCACCATGGATTAGTACAACAATATACATCACAAATGGATGCATACACTCATATACATCACCGATGGATGCATACACTTATACTCACATCAATTTCCAATATTGTATTAGATGGACCCTTAGCATATATGTGTGCATAGAAGACCATTTCCTACATTGATCCCTGATTTCATAGTTAAATTATTCCCTTTCTCACATTCTAACATGTGAAGATTTAATGTACATGCATTATGGGCACATTATATTGCAGTTTATGACTAACTTTTTTTATGAATGCATGATACTTGTATATGGTCAAAGAAGGTATATTATCATTTTTGAATGACAACATTACTCTATGCTCCATTTTATCCTATATTAGAAACTATGATCACTAGATATTACATAAATGTATTGCTCCATTATATCCTATACTAAAAACTATTTTGACCCAAATACATAATGTCAATTGAGGTTAGTACTTATGACAAGTGATGAAAACAATCTAATGGTATGAGTGAGATCTATACTAAAAACTATTTTGACCCAAATACATAATGCCAATTGAGGTTAGTACTTATGACAAGTGATGAAAACAATCTAATGGTATGAATGAGATCTTGTAAATTTTGGATATATAATATGGGTACTATGTTGATTGAGCTATTTTTCTAAGGGAATATTTTCAACTTAATCACTAAATGCATACTTACAATGGTGACCTGATTCCCATCTATATGTATAATCAAGTTTTACTTTGTGTTAAAAAAAATCTTTTGCATAAGGTTAAAATTCGAATAGTATTTATATTTGTTTAAGACTACCCATTGAGCTAGCTCCTATCCTTATATTGAACATGATAATGTTCATAAAGATTTTATGAATACAAATAGATAGCATTGGCTCTCTTTTTAGTGGTTGGGAATGAACCCTAAAAGTACCCTAAAACGACTATGTATTCCCTTATTTGTAGCATGGAAGTGATCATGGTAGAGTGGCACAATCCCTATTTTGCTTTTTTCATAGGTTCTTTTGCTACTCATGGTTGGCGGATATACCACGGCATAGATCCGAATAGATATTTGGTTTTTTGCTTCAACTTGCTTGACTAGACTTTCCTTGGTGATTGTTCGATTGTGCATGATGAGTAGTCACTAGATTAATTGATGCATTAAGTGCAATGTTTTCCTTAAATTTTTTCATACTACAAGATACGAGTTTGCTTAAAGGGGTGGAAATAGAAGCTTGTTAATGCGTGGTGCATATTTTCTGTTAGATGCAGCAGGATACTAGTTATAGAGTGTCTTTGCCAATTATTTCACTTGAATCATGCTCCTCTTATGCTTGAGTTTGTGGTCATGTATTGAGTTTAATATAATAGTCTACAGGATACTAGATGAGCACTCAACATAGTGGTTAGATGCATTCATTTCTAGTTCCGATAGAACTATCATTCAGACATTGGACATAATAGAAGTATGGAGGGCTAAAATCATTTTTTGGCTCCCTAAGTTTTTTAAGCATGGTATTGTCCAAATTACATAGGTTATTTCACTAAGCAAAATTAATTCTTATGATGAAAATGTGTTTTTTTTCTTTTGACATAATTAGTTCTGTTTCCATGTTTTTGGATCGAATGTATGGATGATCTTTTGCAAGCATAAAAGACATGATATGTATATGTAGCATATGATCATGTTTACATATGTTCAATCATATATTCTACCTTGTTATCTATCATTATCTTGTTGTGTGGATGTTCAATGTGAGTCGTGTTTGCTTTTTTTATCGCAAATTTTATGTATTGTTGTGTCTCTACCTCTCCACAACGACTCAAATGTGATAATATGGGGATGAAAGAGAAGTTAATTATGAGTTTCAAGCATGCCTTCATTGTTGGAATATGTTTAATTTGCTTATGATCACATCAATTGTTCCAATGATATTGAGAGGAATAAGATACTAGATGAGGTTCTCACTCACTTGAAACCCATTTAATCTTGCTCGTTTATTTGGGGCTGCTCGCTTTTCTCCGCTTGCTTTTTGGTAATCCTCAAGCCATACCAAGAAGCAAGTTCTTCAAACACGCATAATTTGAAATAGATCACATGGTTGACAATGCCTTGGTGAATTTTTCACAAGATAGTGTGCCAACTATCTATTTAGTCATGTGGTGGACCAAGTGCATCATGTATCACCACATGGCATGGTTAACGTTGGGGGCTTATTAATGCAGACTCATCATGCTAAAGCAAGGGAGGCTCATGCAACCATTGATTTAACAGGAACTATAGAAGCAGACTCCGATCGACTACATTTGGTCAAGAAATCTACTATTCAGATTCATTGGCACACTCAATATCCTTCATCGTTTTCTGCAGCTATCTCTACACTCTTCTATGTTTTCATTTTAACACTTCCATCCATTCTTTTGAGCTTCTTATCCCCTTTAAGCCAATCTGTTCTTCCCTATAGCCTCCCCCATAGCTCTCTATCTTTGTATCTAGCCTCATCATTTTCATTGTGATGGCGGATCGTCAAGTATGACAGAAGAGGAAGCACAACTCTCATGTGTCTCCTCTACAACCCATTGAAGATTTCTCTGATGATGTCCTTATTGGCATGCCAGCATCAAACCGGCCCCTGAAATTCGCTCAACTGCCATGGAAAGGTGTCTACGCTGAGGAGCTGGCATAAGAGATTTTGGACTCGTACGATGAGGGCAACCATAGCTTCGTCATCAATGAGGATGACCACAGCTTTGTCATCAATGAAACTCACATCCGGATTACTTATGAGCTCCTAAAGAAGGTGTTCTGGATGAAGTAGCAATCTGACCCCAAGAAATTGGCAGATGCCAAACGTTGTGATGCATTCTTTGAAGCAGTAGCTACTCAACTTCACAGGGAATCTTATATTAAGAAATCAAAGGATGAAGGGCTAAAGACAAACCTGCAGGTTTTTGTCCAAATTCATCGGACTTAAAAAGATCATAGGATATGTGTCTCGGCAATACATGGCCCAAGTAATTGTGAGACGATGGTGGAGGACCAACTCCTTGTGGACCAATTTACAATTTTTTAGAAGGCTTTTGAAAATTAGCTCTGAGCCATCAATAGGGCTCAAACATAGTGCAACCTCGGTCCCCACCTGTGCATGCTTTATGACAAGTTGATGTTAGGACGAATGCCATGGCCAGGTGCACTATCATCTGACGAAGTAGGGATCTCGAAAGTAGGTGGACAAGATAGGAGAAACAAGACAAGTAGGAGAAGGACCAGCATGACCAAGAGGGACAAAACAAAGAGCAGAAAGGTGAAGAGTAGGACAAGGAACAACAAGGAGAAGGGGCATGAGAAGAAGAGCAAGAACAGCAGGATGACCAAGCCAACGATGACAAAATATGGAGAGGGGAGAGGAGAAGAGTGGAGATGAGGAGAGAGGGCACAGCTAGAGAGCACACCACAAATGACTAACTGTACACTAGATTTAGTTGAAAATGTAGAATATATACAAACCCATTTAGGGTTAGGGTTAGGGCATCTAACCCTTTCCTTTATAGCACTCTATATGTGTTAATGCTATGCACATGTAATCACATGATGTTGAGCATGGTCTCTCGGCACCTTCCCTCAAGATCAACATCATGAAGTAGGCCTTCTCTCAAGATGATGATTCTGGGGAATCGAAGAAGGACTGAGCATTACATTCCATCACACCCCTTTAATGGGAATGTCCTTCCTCTCCATCAAACCAAGAGCTTGTCGGTGTTTCTCAGAAATCTCTTTACCGAGTGGTTTGGTAAAGATGTCTGCAACATTCTCTTTGCTATCACAATGCTGTAGTGTGATGTCACCAAGTAACTTTCTTTCTCTGATGAAGTGCTCTCTCACATCAATGTGCTTTGTCTTAGAGTGATATACTAGATTCTTGGCCAATGCTTGAGCTGATTGATTATCACAGTATATTGTTATTGGCTTTGATTCATCAAAGTAATAAGTTTCTGACAATACTCTTCTAAGCCATATAGCCTCACATGCACCTGTAGTGAGTGCCCTATATTTTGCTTCAGTTTAAGATAAAGAAACCGTTGGCTATTTGTTTGAAAATCATGATATAGCACCTTGACTAAGGAAAAATGCATATCCCTATGTCAATCTCCTGGTCTCATGATCTCCGGCAGTCATTGTCATAGTATCCATGCAACTTTGGATGACTTCCTTTGTATTCTATTCCAAACTATCTTGTACCTCTGATGTATCTCAAGACTCTTTTGGCTACATTCCAATGAGACTGTTTTGGATTTGCCATAAACTGTGTAAGTGAACTTATTGCATAACACATATCTGGCCGTGTGATAGTCAGATATATAAGAGGTCCAATGAGCTACCTGTAGTACTTGTTTGATTGATTGTAGGCTTTTCTGAATCTTTTGTAAGTTTCAAACTCTATTCCATGGGAGTGGCTGCAATCTTGCAAGCTGCCATATGAAACTTCTTCAGGAGACTGTCAACATATTTGAGGTGCCTCATGAAGGTGTTGTCTAAATCTCTCTAGTTTTCAATATCAAGTGCATAAGTCTAAGATCTTTCATGTCAAACTCTACAGTAGATAAGTTATATTTTAGTTTTTGATGAAGCTATCCTTATTTCTAGTCACAATCACTTCATCTACGTACAAAAGTGCAATAGTAATGTCTTCCCCTTGAACTTTGTAGTAGAGAGTATGATCTGCATTGGATTTCATGTATCCTAGATCAGCAAAATACTTGTCGATTCTGCTGTACCAACTTCTGGGTGCTTGCTTTAAGCCATAGAGACTTTTCTTGAGATGGCAAACCTGGTTTTCCTTTCCTGGTTCAACATAACCTACTGGTTGTTGCATGTAGACTTCCTCGTCTAGGTAACCATTGAGAAATGCATGCTTGACATCGAGCTAGTACACATTCCATCTGTTGAGTGTCGCTAGTGATATCAAGGACCATATGAAATCCATCTTTGCTACTACTGGAGCATAAGTCTCATCATAATCCTGACCATATTGGTGTGCAAATCCTTTTGCAACTAGTCTGGATTTGTATCTTTAAATGCTTCCATCTGGATTGTACTTCACTTTGTATACCCATTTGTTTGCTATTGCCTTCTTTCCTGGTGGAAGGTCGCATAATTCCCAAGTGTTGTTCTTGTACAAAGCATCCATTTCTTCATTCATAGCAGTTTGCCATTCTGGCTTGTCAACTACATCTTCGAAGTACATTGGCTCATTTGTAGCCATGATGGTAGTCATAAGAGTATAGTTGGTGGTTTCAACTTGAATTGCTTTGCCTTTCTGAGCATATGTCAAACTAGCTAGTGGTTTGCTTTCCCTAGTAGACTGTCTGAGTTGCAGTGGTTCTTCTCGGGGTGCCTCTGGCAATTCTTGCTCTTCTTCATCAACCTTTTTCGTAGATGACTGAGTAATCGATGCATCTATCTCCTATGTAATTGAGGTTTTCCATTCTGATTCCTCATCAAAGATTACATCTCTGGAGATAATGACCTTGCGGTTGATGGGATCATACAACTTGTATGCTTTGCTTTCTTCATTATAGCCAATCGTGATGCATTTGCGTGACTTCGCATCCAATTTCCTGTGATGGTCGTCATGTATGCGGGCATATGCTATGCAACCAAATATGCAGAGATGCCCAATGCATGGCTTGTGTCCAATGAATGCTTCATAAGGTGTCATACCCTAAATCGGTTCGGTCAGAAGCCGATTAAGCAAGTAGTTTGCAGTGGTTATTGCTTCTGCCCAATATTGATTCGGAAGATGCTTCTCACTAAGCATTACTCTAGCAGTGTCTGCTAAAGTACCATTCTTCCTTTCAGCTCTTGCATTCTGCTGAGGAGTATCTACACAAGTGAATTGTCTTTGAATGCCATGACTTCTGCAAAAGTTCATGAATGGTGAAGACATGTATTCACCTCCTCTATCTGATCTCATGACTTCGATCTTTCTGCCTATCTAGTTTTCTATCATGGCTTTGAATTCTTGAAATTTGGAAAAGACTTTAGATTTCCTTTCAGAAAGTAGACCCAACAATATCTGTTGTAGTCATCCATGAAAGTCAAGTAGTAAATTGAACCGTTGATGCTGCGGGTCTGGGCATAACCCCATACATCTATATGTATCAAATCAAGAATACCTCATGCTCTAGAGGTGCTTCTACCAAAGTTGGTTCGCTTTTGTTTGCCGAAGTAGCATGCTTCGCAAACTTTTCCAGGAAACTGTAGCTTAGGAATCCCATTTGCCATATTATGATTTCTGAGATCTATCAAGCTCTTGAAATTGACATGACCATATACCTCTTGTGCCATTTTGTGGATAGTGGCATATGTTCCGGTTGAGCTGACATGGCATGCAAATCTTGTACTATTGCTAGCATTCTGAACAAGTGTCCTTCCTTGACTCCTTTTCCTAGTAGTAGCTGAAATCCTTTGGATTTGTCTCTAGTGCATTCATCTCCATCGAAGATAACTCCGTAGTTGTGTTCCATCATTTGACCTACTGACAAGAGGTTTTTGCTAAGCTTAGGAACCTAGAGTACATCTTTCACCAATCCTTTCGTACCTGTGAAATTGTTCATAGGGATAATGCATGTCCTTGAATTGGATTTGGTGTATTATCTACCGTGTAGATGGCATTCTTCTGACCTTCTACTGGTTTCATCTCTATGAACCATTCCTGATGCTTTGTCATATGAGATGATGCACCGCTATCGATGTACCAAGGATCCTAATCTGCTTGGTTGACCTGATAACTGAAATTCTCTTTTGAATTGCAATTAGTGTCTAGATACACTGTCTAGATACACTGTATTAGTCTTCTACATTTCCTCGTTTGCAAGAAACATACTCCCATGTTCATTTGCATAATGATTGTGACTAGAATGTCCACCATGATGATTTCCTCTTTCGCAAAAATTCCCTTGATTGTTGCTGGATTGACCACCTTGGTCGTACTGCTTCTTGCAGCAATCTCTTTCATAGTGTCTAAACTTATGACAGTAGTTGCACTGGATGTTTGATACGTTGGTGGATGCATTCCCTCATCCTTGGAATCTTCCTTAATTGGAATGATTTCCTCTTTGCTATGATGTTGTTGAGGATGATGCTAATGCTGATTCTGACTTTGATGGTGATTTTGTTGCTGATGATTACCACTTCACTGGAATGATCTACCTCTACCTCTGCCTCTGCCTTTGCTTATATCTAAAGTTGTGAATGCTTGATCATTGGAATGACCTTTGCGTGCATGAATGGCTTGTGTCCTGAGTTCTTCACCAAGTAAGACTGATTGAAGTCCTTCCAATGTCAGAATTTGCCGTTGAATGGCAATACTTTGGACTAGATTCTTGTATCCCTCTCCTAGTCCATTTAGGATGACTTGAACCATTTCTGTTGGATTCGTAGTCTCTCCTATTGCTGCGAGTTGATTGTTGTAATCTTTAATCCTGAGTACATAAGCATGACTGATTTCACTGCTGTTGTGGAAATCTGGTTTATTTGGTTTCTCAGTGTGAGAATCTTGGAAGTGTTCTTGGACTCGTAGAGAGCTGCGAACATATCCCATGCTTCTTTCGATCTCTTGATGGTGTTGAGTTGTCCTAGCATGACATCTTGCACATTCTGCTTGATCCAAGATTATATGCATACTTGTCTTTCTTGTCCCGTTCTGCTTGTGCTTGGGCAATGGCAGGATCTGCTGTAGGTGCGAAAACTGTTTGTGTAGCTAGAGATCCTACTGTAGATCCTGCTACTGGTGCTGTGACAACAGGTGGAGTAGAGCTACTGCTGGCTCGATCATCCAACTATTCACAGAGATGAGAGGGCTCAGAGTAGAGGGTTAGGCCGGTTTCAGACGAGACCATGGGACTATGGATCACATACTCACACTCAGGAGTGAAGCTAAGTTTCTACAGAGATTACTGTCTTTGTATTTTGGAGGAGGGATTCTTCACACCACCAGGGTACACTGAGCTTCATATGCCTCACTCACTACGGATCTCCATCGAATAGTTTCGGGTATCATCACACCACCTCCGCATAGAGAGCGGCAGAGTAGACGGGATCCCTAGGGAGCATTGCATATGCATATTGTGCAACTGTCAGGAGGTTGATCGGAGGAGCATTTTATTTTCAGGTGCCCATCTTGTGAGCCCCCAATTGGAGGGGACAAAGGGGCATATGATTGTGAGGGGGAGGGGATAGTTTTTGGGCTACATACCAGCAGCAAAACAAAGCTGGAGGGAGGCTATTCCATGCAGGGCAGTAGGCCCAAATGAGCCCCGTGGCAGCCCTTTATATAAGCTACCCAGGGGAGGCTCTATGGAGCTAGGAAGGGGCCGACCAACAAGTCGGCCTGCTTCCCTGGACCAACCAGCAAAGCCGACTAGTGGCAGCCCTTCCAACCCAGCCCTTCCAGCCCCCTATAAAAGGGGGTCCTTGCCTCCATCATTCAGCATCAGCCACAACACCACTGAAGCCCTATCGTAGGCCGTGCTGAGCAGGAGAAGAAGACTAGCAGTAGAGTTCCAGATTCCATAGTTTTTTCCATACGTTACCATACGCATACGGCATACGAGTGATCAGCCCAGGCCGAGACACTTGTATCTGACCACCCATACTTTACTTGCAGATTCAAGATTGAGAGACAGGCAGTTGATAGGTCTATTGGAGAAGCAGCCGAGTCGGCCACCTCGTTGAAAAGTTGGAGTAGTAGTAGACTAGGAAGTCATAAGTGAGCGGCGAGGAGATGCTGTTGTTGCTCGACATGCATGGAGACAAGTGCACAACTCATTGTGAATGGAGGCTTGTCGGAGATGCTTGAGGGCTTTGAGCTTAAAGGTCTTGTTGCAGCAAGTTGCATGAAGAGCTACCCACTGGAGAGGCTATCCGTGTCCGGAGCTTGGAGCGTTGTTGACTGTCGTAGAGGCTTAGCTAGGCTATGGCATTGCTTGGAGTTGAGGCTTTATGGAGCTTAGTTGATGCTTGTAGGAGCTTGCAATCAAGTGAACTCTCTCTATTCTCTCTCATAGAGAGAATGCTCTCAAAGGAAAAGAAGACTGAGTGTCAATCTCTTTCTCTCAGATTTCTCTAAAGAAGAATACACCTCTCTTGCTCTCAAATCACAAACCAAACAGAAATATCTGATGTATGAACTCTCACAATGAACATAATAATCTCTCAAGTGAACGGAAGTTTCTCTCAACAGAAGAGATCACTCAAGAGAAACTCTCAAATCTCTCGATCTATCACACTCTCTCATACTCTCGCATACGGATCACAGTGCCTCAACGGAAGGCGAGGATGCTTTGATACCATGACAAAATATGAAGAGGGGAGAGGAGAAGAGTGGAGATGAGGAGAGAGGGTGCAGCTAGAGAGCACACCACAAATGACTAACTATACACTAGATTTAGTTGAAAATGTAGAATATATACAAACCCATTTAGGGTTAGGGTTAGGGCTAGGGCATCTAATACTTTCCTTTATAGCACTCTATATGTGTCAGTGCTATGCACATGTAATCACATGATGTTGAGCGTGGTTTCTCACCAAACGAGAGATAGGATGGGAGGGGAAATGGGGGATCAGGAACCACCAAAAGGCAGGAAGCCTAGCCTGTGCACAACACCAAGCAACAGGGGGTTGGCTATCACTCCCCCCTCTTACTTTGTAACCAACCCCTACACCTCTTCAAAGCTTGGGACCCATAGAGCCATTTCCTCTTGACCCACTGCTCACTAAGGATGAGCATTAGGAACACATTGTCATGGAGAGTCAGTGGCAAGTGTTGAGAGAGAACATGGTCTATGTAGCACAGTCATTGAACAAATTGGCCAACCATTGGATTCTCCCCAGGTACTGGAGCATAATTTGTTCTTATAGGCTAAGTACTAGGAGGTGACCAGGTTCTTCGAAGAGCAAACGACCAACGTTCGTAGGGCTAAAGGTGACCTCGTTTGGAGTGTAGGGAGACCTGGAAGAGGGCAAAAATGCCCGGATTGGGGGATTTGCACTAAAACGCAATTTGGCCAGTCGGCAATGGCCCAAAAAAGGGCAAAAATGCTCAGACTGGGGGATTTGCACTAAAACGCAATTTGGCCAGTTGGCAGAGGCCTGAAAAAGGGCAAAAATGCCTGTATTGGGGGATTTGCACTAAAACGCGATTTGGCCAACTTGCATTTTAGTGACCAACTGGCCAAATTGCATTTTAGTGCAAATCCGAGCATTTTTGCCCTTTCACTACCAACTGGCCAAATCGCATTTTAGTGCAAATCCCCTAATCCGAGCATTTTCGCCCTTTTCCAGGCCTCTGGGCATTGGTTTTTGGTGTCTCCAGGGTCGATTTGGGGGTTTTGGCCCGCTCAAGACTCACTGGCAATGTCAAAATCATCAAATTCTGCACAAAAAATCATCTTTTGAAGATCACGTATGTCAAACATGATAAAAGAAAAAGATTTTGAATATGACTTATTTTATCTTTTTACATGGTTTTTGGTATTTTTCTAACATTACGTCGGCCCTCTTCTAATTGGTTGAGAGCAGAGTTGGGAAGGCAAACATGTAGTTCACGACGACTTGGTCCATACTCATGCACAGTTGTAGTATGCCCATACAAAATTAAGGACAAATCATAGCAATCTGCAGTGTGAGGTCGAATGTCAGGACCTCACGAGCAATGTCCAAGGCACTATGGTGTCCATTGTTGCCAAGAACATGACCATGCACCGTGCCCTATAGAAGCTGCAACAACAGGTCTAAGGTAGCAAGCAACAGGTGGACCAAAGCCGAGTCGAGGCACTGGAACAGGAAAATGCATGCCTGAGGGACACAGTTACACAAGGGTAGACACTATGAGAGGAGAATGCACAGCTTCAAGCAAGGCTGGAGTATCAGCAACTCCAGCTACTCATATCATGTGCTTCCTCCAGGTGCTCGAGAACAACCTGCCTTGCAAACATCCTCCAGATAACGAATCACGATGGAGAAAACGGACAAACTAGTGGGCTCAAACAGTCAGTTTCGAGCGAGCAAGCCAGTACCTTGGCCAACATTCCTCAGTAGAGGGAAGGACAACAAAAACAAAGGGGTCAGAAGGGGTCACGGCCCAAACTTTAATGATGTTGCACTCAAGTCAAGTAACATATACTGAGCACACGATACAAATGGATTATAGTTTTGATATGTTAATGAAGATCCGAGTTTTGGTCGAGGTGTCAGATAAGGAGGTGCAGACGGAGCAGATTGCCAATGCCAAACCGATTTTGCTAGATGAGGGTCTCCCGATTGCTTTGGCTACCATGAAAGTGTTTTGGGTAGGGAGGAGATGCCCATCCATTACAGGGTTTATCGGCAGCTAGGAGCGGATGAGTGTTTACTACACCTGGTGGTGTGCTATAAATGGTTCTTGGAGAAGGGCAATGATAATGGGGAGGGAGTTTGGAGGGGGTTGTCTTGGTATGATAGCATCTGTCCATGATTCCCTGTTAGGTTTCACAGGTAAGATCTCTTCTTTGGTCTAGCGGATGTTGTCAAAACTTGTGGCCATCTAATGAAATGGAAGGGAAGGGTAGGGCTCTATGGTGATGCAAGCCTTAATGATTGCCTATGAAATGGCAGGGCTTTGTGGTGATGCAAGCCTTAATGAGTGCCTGTGAAATGGAAGGGAAGGGAAGGGAAGGGTAGGGATCTATTGTGATGCAAGCCTTAATGAGTGCATGGAGCTGGGTAGTAATTGTGCAGGATAAGCCCCTTGTTGAAATAGATCTACTGGCTACTCCGAGAGCTCTCTTCAAGAAGGGCATCAGATTGTGGCTACAGCTTTGGGATGGGAGATGGGCCTATTGGTGAACTTACCAATGTTGAGTGATTTCTACCAGCTAGGGAAAGAGCTCTTCTTGGCACAATTATGCAGAGCATACAAGAGGGTTGGCTGACTAAATATAGTGCTTTCATTGGCCTAGAGGGGAAACCAATGGTCAATAGGTTCCACGGGGCTGAGAAGCATCACCTCGAGGGCTGTATATAGATGTCTTCTTGCTTACAAAACCCTCTTTGACATGATGAATGAGAAGTTGAAGCTACAAAGATCTCATAAATCATGGAAGAGTCATTTCGCTAATGGGTGACAATAAGGTGCAATGGGTAGATCCAATTTTATGTTGTTGAAAGTTATCCCACAAATGGTTGCCGCTTAGTGGACACTTGATGAAGTGGTCGAGGGGAAATCCCTTCTATCCCCTATGTGGATGAGTTGTGAAAGGTGTCATGCCCGGTTTCTAGGAGACTTTGGTGTAAGGTGGGGGGAGACATCCGAAAAATAGGACTGATGAGTCAGTTTTCAATCGACACTAGCTAGAAACTGGTTATATTGGGGGACACTAGCTAGAAATTGGTTATACTGGGGGACACCAATGGACTTCCATCTACACTGGTCACATGTTTGTCTCAAATAGAGGCAGCAAGGATGCTGACAATCTTGAGTGTGTAGAACTATATAGTTTTCTTGCAAGGGGTAGCTGTGGGATATGGTTGATTGGGGATCTATAGTAGGGAAAAAGATCCCTTGTGGGTCTTGTCTGAGTGATCTTGGTGCCTTTTGCTTTTGCCAACTACCTATAGGGGTAGGCCACGGGCAGTTTGCCCCCTTGCAAATGGTCACATTTTTGTATCTTGCGTCTTTTGGCAACCTATTTAATAAATTTGGCTTGTTTACCCTTTAAAAAGAAAAAAATTTATGGTATGTGTTTCCTTCCTCTTCTTCTTCTTCTTCTTTTCTTTTAACACAAGGTTCTAACTTTGTACCTTGGAGTATTACCAAAAGGATTTGTCCATATAGAGTACCATGTGTTGAAGATGATAGTGTTGTATGATAGCCCTTATCTTTTTGAGGAAGTGCTTTAGTGGATGATTGATCTTTACTTTCATATTTCCACGCCTTGAAAAATGGCTTTGCTTGAGTAAAAAGTTAAATTGATGAAATTAGATGTAATATCAAAATTGAGTAAACCAGTGATGTGGGCTAGATTTTGTGATCCAAGGACTACTAACAAGTGCTGACTTTTGTTTCTCGCTTCCTTTTGTATAGGTCTTTGGGCGATTGACATTCATGTAAACAACTTGTCCTTTTCAAAGGCTTACTCTCTATATAAGAGTCATACTGCAATATACAAAATAGGAAAAGACACATTTAAGGGCACAAGTTTGTGCAAACTAAGGACATCTTCATAATTGAAACAATCAAAACTGATAATGGCAATATCAATATTAAAGACCCTTTTTCCTATACTTAGAATAGATAAATAGATGATCTAGTCATTTTTTTGTAAAATGGAAAAGGAGTTTCGACAAAGAATTGGTGTGGTTCAAGTCCATGGCCAGTTTACCTTGATATTTGGCAACTTGCTATTTGGATACATATGTACCAACGAGACAAAATAATATGTAGAAGGATAAGGCACCACTGTCAAGAAAGTACTGAAACACAGATAGTTTCTTTGCCTATTGCACTATCATACTAAAATATAGATACTGTTACAGATCCAGATAGTCTCTTTGCCTATTGATACGATATCATGCATACTTAACAATATTTTGATTTGTAAGAGCATAGAAAGTTGTTGCAAATGACAAAGTACTGCAGGACTGATATTGTTACAGATACTGAAAATCATATGATCTAAATTCTCAAATCCTGTATTGTTATAGATATTGAAAACCCTATGATCAGGATTTCTCATTTTCTTTTCCCATTGGCATACTATCATACACATCTGGTCTTACACACTTGGAAATACTCAAACAATATTTTCTTTACAAAAACATAAAAATTTATTACAAACAACAATTGCTCGTTCACAATATCTACACAGGGACAAAAGCATAACCGAGACCTATCGAACATACCATGTCCCTATATACATAGCTTATCAATTACCACCATAGATTCCATACTTCAAAACAAAATAAATCCACCCAACACACAACAGGTAACGTTCTTTCAAAGAACAAAGATAATATTGACTCTAGCAATAGATACAAAGAGATGTACCAATGAACTAGGAGGCAGTGCGCTCGAGCATTTGTGCTCTCCTGTTTTCTTATCTTATATAGTAAAAGCCACAACTAACGATGATTAGCTCTTAATTGAGGTTAGATAGGTCAAGGGCACATGTGTGGTTCCAATTGCATTTCATCGAGAAAGTTTCATGTCGAATGTGATTGGAATCAGGGGCACGTGACAACCTAAAGGTTGTTGGGCCCTATCGATATTACATGCACTGTTCAGGCGAAATTGGATACGGAGCCTTCTTCATTTCTATTGGATACCCCCTTTTGCTGACACTTACCTGCCTGTGTAGTCCATTTGCATCCATTAGGCATCCGATTGCCTATTGGCAAATAGCTAATGTGCATCGTCTTGTTGTCAGTGTGAGTGCTCCGCTTCGGGTCGAGGCATGAGATGGCTTTTCCTTAATACAAGTAGTTGCTTATCTTCTTGCTAATCATACTGCATGCTTCTCCACCGGTCTTCATATAGGTTCACCCACGTAGCACAGACCCGTAGTTCTTGATGTAACCAAGCATCGAGTAGGAACGTGCACCAAGTAGCTCTCAAAGAGCAAGAGAGCATCTACACTGTGGACGCACTAGTCATTAGGCATTGAGGCACCGAGTCGTGAGGGGTGAGTAGAACCAAGCGTCAACATTTGATAGTCTACCTTGCCAAAAGTGAGAGATAGATTGGGCACATGTGGTGGTTTTGGCAGATGTTATCGGAATGAGGGGCGCATGGCAACCTAAAGTGTGCCGGACAGACGAGCAGATAAGTGTGACAGACAGAATGAGGGGCGCATGGCAACCTAAATTGTGCCGGACACTGCGCAGCCTTCTTCATTTCTGCTGGATACCCTCTCCGGCCGACCCTTGCCTGCTATGTAGGTCGATTGCACTTCTAGAGACCTTCTTTGCATGAACCTTGCCCCAGAGAATTGAAGTGTGTGGGCCGCACGATGGCACTGGAGATCGGACGGTAGGGAGGTCTTCTTCTCCAAATGAGATTTTAGGGTTTAAACTGTGAAGAAGCCTCTTTGCTTTGCCCAAGCCATGGAGATCTCCATCGCGCTCTCTCTCAGATTTTAGTGTTGGCTTCGCCATAGCCGCTTCCTCTTTCTCCTCCGCCATGGCTTCCAATCGTCGAGACAAGGCCCTCAAGGTTTTCTCTGAGCTCGAGACCCATCGCTCCCTCGTTTCCTCTCTCCTCGCCGAATTCCAACAGCTTGATCGCTACTTCTGTGACCTCCAAGCCTCCCTCACTCACAAGTACTCGGAGCTTTCTCAGCGCGAGAAGGCCTTCCATACCAAGACCGCCGCGGCCCGAATTGCCCTGCAGACGCGTGAGCAGGCGATCTCCAGCCGTGAGACCCTTGCCCGTGTGCAGGATAGTGCCCGCGCCGCGACTTTGGAGGATAAAAAGAACAAGAGTGGAGGCGATTTCAAGGTGGAAGGAGGGAATAAGGATGAAAAACACAATGGACCAACGAGTCTGGTTGCGGCCATTGAGCAAGTAACCAGTGCCTATGCAGAGCCAATAGGACCAAAGGTCAAGCTTCTATGCCGGAATATGGACGTTGAAGGTTTGAAGAAGTTCGTCCTCCTCCGCCGGAAGGAGAGTGATGCACTCCGTAGTGAGCTGCCGAATGCATTGAAGGGTGCTGTCAATCCTTCCGGGTTGGTGTTGAAAGCTTTGGAAGACGAGAGGTTTGACGTTGATCCGGCCGCAGTTAAGGGAGGAAAGGCCATCCGCCGTGCTTGCATTCTTTTACTGGAGTCTCTTTCTCAGGTGTTCGCTGACCCGGTCTTGGGAACTGACTACCCCGTGGTGCCTTGGGAGAGCAAGCAATCAGCCAAGGTGGTCGCTAAGCGATGGAGATCTAAGCTGGATGTCAGGAAAGAGGAATACAGTCTGGATACGCATGTATTTCTTCAGCTCCTTGCGACGTTTGGAATTGCTTCGGAATTTAGTGCTGATGACTTGTGCGCATTTGTGAACGCGATTGCCCGCCGCGCAAAGGCGCCTGCACTATGTCGATCCCTTGGACTGACACCGAAGATACCAGGTTTGGTGTCGTCCTAATTCTTGAATTATTTTGTGCCATATGTTAAGGATGTCATGTCCGCACATGGGTAGTGTATGCAACTTAGGTGATGAAGATTTGGACGTTGTGAAGGGAAATGTTATAAATGCAGACGTCCCGACGGGTCTTGCAGTAGGAATAAACCCTCAGGCTGACCGTTACCTTGATTATTCTTTTGCTTGCAGGTTTGATCGAGAAACTGATTAGGGAAGGCAAGCAAATAGAGGCGTTGACGTTTGCTTACACGTTTGAAATGATGGATAGAGTAAAACCGGTAGTTCTGCTGAATTCTTATCTAGAAGATGGTCGCAGGGCAGCCGAGGCGTTGGCTGAACGAGCTCCAAACGAGTTTGCTGGTCAGGTGCGTAGTGCATGTCCAGTTGGCGTTAGGTGCTCTTTTAGGGTCTGTTTCTGTACATACCTCCGTTTGACCCGTGATTATTTGTCAATGTGATACAGAATGATGCCACAGTGAAAGAAATGTCAACGTTGGAAGCTATCATAAGGGTTGTAGACGAATTCGAACTGGGATCCCTGTACCCCACTCAGCACTTGCACAATCGGATGGCTCATCTTGAAATAGAAAGAGAGGAGAGAAGATTAGCAGCACTAGAGAGAGCTGAGAGGAAACGGGTAGAGAAAAAAAGGGGAGCGCCAGCATCTTTACAGCAGGCTACAAAGCGCCCTCTGGTTGGAGAAGGTTCTGGATTGCTTGGTCGTGGTCCTGGTGCTGGTGGTATTGCAGCTAGCAATATTGGAGCAGCTGGAGGTGTTGGTCATGATAACTCCACTCTTGCCAAAGTGGCACACGCAAGGGCTGTTGATAGGGGAAACTACGTACTTACTGACTTGGGACAGTCCATGCTTTCCTCTTATGGTCTAACAGGGCGGCCTGAGTCTACTTATGGCTCTGCATTTGGTCTTGGCAGCAGGGATCCTGCATCTCTGATTACTTCAAGTCAAAGTGGCTACGACAGGAGGCCTGAGTCTACTTCTGGCCCTGCGTATAGCCTTGGCAACAGGGACCCTGCCTCTCTGCTAACTTTAAGTCAAAGTGGCTATGAACAGAGGCCTGAAGCTGCTTATGGCTCTGTATATGGTCTAGGCAACAGGGATCCTGCCTCTCTGCTACCTTCTCTCCATTATTCTTCAACAGATGTGCTTGGCTCCTCATTGTTGGGGTCAACTTCCACGTACTCAGACCTGTCTGGAACACATACTGGCTACCAATTGGGTAGTGGCTTACATACATCATCATCTGGTTACTTATCGTCTTATCTGCAGTAACGTCCACGGGTCTCGCTTGAAAAATGTCAGTGCCCCTGCTGAGTTGAAATATACTGCCGAAGTAGTACTGGTATGGCTACTCATTCATGGGCAATCTACTCGCAAACGTTATTGGTTGGCCAAGTCAAACAAGCTACTGGGTGAGCTTAAAGACATGCGACATGCAGGGCACCTTAGTAACCATCATGCTTTGTGCTGTGCTGCAGAAAAGAAGCCTTTTTGGATGCCTCACTGTCGGCCCAAAATCACTAGAGGTTCTATTTTTCTGATTGTGGTGCTCCATGATCAAAATGGGGAACTAGTGGTCTCAGTCTAGAAACTGTCCATCCTGAGCTGTTATTGCCATCACAGGGAGGTCTACGTACATCTCAAACTGGGGGGCAGCAGCTGCTACTCTCTTTTTTCTATGTCGATCCGTGAGTCAAACATTTATAATTGATTTTATTTGTTATAATTGTGGCTACCCTAGAGGTTGAAGGGAAGCCGTAATTGATTTCTCCTAGTCGGTGGAGAGTAATGGAGCACTGAAGGCATTCTCGTGTTTGCTAGGCTACATCTCACGTAATTCCATAGACAGTGATTGAAAATAGATGCCATCCTATCTTTACATGTGGGCCTTAGACCCTTTTAATGTAGAGAAAGTTCAAGACACTTTATGGTAATGTAACCAAATTGTATTAGGAGAAAACATAGTTCTCTTTCATTAGATATGTTTCTGGAGAACAGGAACAGTATGTATCTGGAGGTTTTACTCTGCATGAGCCAAAGGAGGCATTTTCTGAACCATTGTTGCATTAAGAGATCAAAGTGCATGTTAGCAGTTGATCAGATATCTGAAACTATGTGAATGGAAGAACCACATGTAATAAACGGTTTTTTCTTTGCCAAAATAGTACGCTGTTAGAGCCCTCAGACTCAGGTCCCAATGTGTCTGTGTGCCACGCATGCAGCCATGTCACATAGAACTTTACAGGTGCCTGCTCTTTTGATGTGAGGGGCTCAGCAAATTTCTTGCAATACAAGCAAGTAGTTTTGAATGGTCTTCTGAGGTGGAATGGAGATGTAGAACATCAACAGCAGGGCATGACAGCCAGGAATTGATAACGTTTTTAAGGGGTCAAAGAAGTATTGTACTCATTATTTTCGTAACAAGCAGGATTTGAGTTATTGCCAGAGAAAAGCAGCAAATACTCATTATGGCTTTAATGTATTATGGATAGATCACGGGTCTATGAGACAAAGCACAACATGAAAAGCAACTAACTATATCTGGATAACCAAAGAAATGGGTGAGTGCATAAGGCTTTACTCCTCCCGAGTTAATATAGGGCATAACTAACTACATCTGGATAACCAAAGAAATGGGTGAGTGCACAAGGCTTTACTCCTCTCCAGTTAATATAGGGCATAACTACATTCTAATACTATAATGATGTGGCCTTTATAACATTAGTTTAAGACAGCGTCTGTGGGCTTAGTGCTTGTCATCTTGATAAACTGCCCCTTTGCCTGTTTTGTGTGCTTCTGTTACTGTGGTAGGTTTACTATTTCTTTGTTTGAGTTGGGTTGGAGTGAGCTCCTCAGATATCCAAATCTTTATGCCCTTCAGCTTATGTGATCCAAAATCTTAACTCTTGTTGCCCTCCCTCTGAAGTAGACATGTGCTTGGTTTCCATTTTGATTGATATTGCATATATCATTCTTGTCCCATTCAACTTTTGGTATTTCCTTCTTAAGGCATATGATTATATCGCCTATGTCTTTCTCTTCATCATCATGAAGGCATCCATCTTTCAAACCCCCAACATGTAAGATCATTCTATTATTCATCCTAGATTCTTGCTCTTTCATTTTCAAATAAAGATCAACTTTATTCCCTTTGCTATTTACATTAGCAATCATCTCTTGTTTCATAGATTTCACTTGAGTGGTAACCATGTCTTTGTACTTCAGAAACCAGTTGTGGTGTTGGTGGAGATGCTGTACATTTTTGTATTACCTCATGGATGACTTGCTTTCCATTACCCTCCATATGATGAACTATCCTTTCTTTCTAGAATTGTATGATGAAGCTTGAGTTCTCGAACCTCAATCTCTAGATAATAAATACTCTTGTGGAATTGAAATGGTCTTCATCTTTTGATATGCCTTTGCGCTAGGAGTCGGGGCAAAAGCTGCAACAATTGAGTAAGAAATCTTGCTAGCCGGGGTCGAGGTAGCAAACGACTTTAGCTTGGTAGGCTCCATATTTGCCTTCCTACCCCAATGCTAGTCCTAGCCTCTAGGTTGGGCCAGGGGTTCAGCCCAACCTAGGGAACTTTGAACTTGAACCTTAGAGTTGACCTAGAGTTGCCGGAAGGGTTTTTGAAATGAACTGAAAGTCAAAAGTTGAACTATGGATGGTCGCACTGAGAAAACAAGCTATGAACTAACTAACGGGAGTTGACGAGCTACAAACTACGAACTGAACCTAGGATGCTGACTTGTGGACAGCACTGGTGGCGGTACTTCTTTTCTTCTCGTGTAGCGGCGATGGAGTTTGTTGCTTTCCTTGTTGTTGGCAACGCTATAGTTCCAGCATTGGAGTATGTGTTGGAGTGCTAACGCTAGAGTTTGGTGCGGCTGGCAACTCTGGAGTCTCGGGTACAGAGAGATTATTAGCGTCTACAAAAGACCTCACGGGTCTATAGAGTACAAACACCCAAAAGTGACTTGTTGATAACTAGAGAGTTAGGGGAGTGCACAAAGCTCCTCCCGAGATATTACTACATTCTAATACTATCATAAGGTGGACTTTATAACATCAATTTAAGATTGAGAGTCTTTGGGTTTGGATTTGAAATCCCTAATCAATGCTTGCCCATCTCAATAAGCATTGCCCATCTCAATAAGTTGCTAATTTCTCTACTTTGCTTGCTTCCTTTACTTTGGTGAGTTCACTATGTCTTTGTTTAATCTGGATCAACTGAGCTCTTGCTTGCTTCCTTTACTTTGGTGAGTTCACTATGTCTTTGTTTAATCTGGGTCAACTGAGCTCCTTACATATTGGTGCACCATTTTGTTTGATATGAATTAAAGTGAGCTCCTTAGATATCTAGATCTTTATTCCCTTAGCTTATGTGTTTTTTTGAGAATCTTAGCCCGTGTTGCCCTCCCTCTGAAGTAGACCTGTGCTTGTGTTGTCTCATTAAAATTGTGGTACTCCCTTCTTAAGGCATAAGATTATGTCATCTGTGTATTTCCCCTCATCATCATGAAGGCAACCATCTTTCAAACCCCAATGCTTAAGGTCATTCTATTGTTCACTCTAGATTCCTGCTCTTTTGCCTCCATTTAAAGATTAGGTTTATTTACTTTTTTGTTAGCATCAACAATCATATCTTCTTTGATAGAACTTACTTGATTAGCGATCCTTCCTTAACTGTGGAGATGTTGGTGGAGATACGTTGCACGTGTGTAATACATCTCATGTTTTCCACTACTTTCCATGTCTTGATCCTTCCTCTCAAGCGCTGCAAGTTGGAGGTTGAGCTCTCATGTTTCCTACTACATGTAATAGATCTGCTCTAGTGTGTCTGAAACGATCCTTCACTTCCGATACATCTTTGCATAGAGGGTGGGAATCGAGGCAGTTGCAATAGTCAAGTAAAAAATCTTGCTAGTTGGGGTCAAGGTAACAAATGTTGTAACCTTGGAAACTCCATGCCCTTGGCCTACATACACTATGTACCCGCTGTTGGAACTAGCCCCAAAGTTGGGCTGAGGGTTCAACCCAAACCGAGATGGGGGGGGCTACAAAGTGGAGACTTCTAATTGTCCTCGGATGGAATTGAACTAGTTGACCTTGAAGTGAACTACGCTAAACTAAACCTAGTCAGCTGGCTGTGAGCTACTCTTAGCTTCTGTGACCTAAAACCTTCTAGCAGTAGTGCAAACTCTGTAAGATGCTATGTGACCTTTGATGAGTTGCTCACCATGGAGCAACATGGCCTTTGTTGAATCAAGAACCTACAATGGAGTAACACGACCTCCATTGAATCAAGAACCTATAGCACGACCTTTGCTAAGGTAGTATGATGGTAGATAATGCAAAGGCTAGGATGAGTTGAAAGTCAGTGAGAGGGATAGGTGAACGGTGAGAGGGATGGGCTAGGCGGAGAGGGCAGGGAAGGGAGAGAGAGGTTTCACTAGAGTGTGTGTGTGTGTGTGTGAGAGAGAGAGTGAGAGAGAGAGAGAGAGAGAGAGAGAGAGAGAGAGAGAGAGAGAGCAATTGGGGGAGAGAAAACAACAAGAATGGAGCTATGATACAGAAGGAGAGAGTTCAACTTCCAAAAATGAAGCTCTAGCACCTAAAGATGGCACATAATGATTAAGAGGTGGGTGTTGAGGATGAAGCACAAGAAGAAAGGGAGGGAGAGAGAAAGAGAAGGGAATGGGTGCAGAGGGTGTAACTTGGATGGTGAGGGGTAGCAGATAAAAGCAGGAGGTGTTGCAGCCTATTACAAGTGCAAACACAAAAAATGGAGGGAGGAGTCATTGGACTAGAGGAGTAGAGGAGAATGGGACAAGAGGGCAGAGGCCAAAGCATGAGTAGCCTAGAGATGTTCTCACTCATAGGGGACCATTATGGTGTTGATGGAGAGGTTGGGCAGATTTGGGGTGGGTGAAAGTGGGAGGGAATTACAGAGGGTCCAACATGGATTTAGGGAAAGGGAGATGGTAAGAGGAGAAACCAATGGGAGCTTTCCTCATAAATGTCCATGTGCCACCTCAACATGGCATGGGCCCACAAAAAAGAAGCACTCCCATTGGTCCACCTCACATCACTCCCCCAAATTCCCCTAATGGGAACACTTTTCTTTGGACTTTGCCAATGTCACAACATGGACACAACATGATTTAGATTTTGATCCTTAGGTTCAGCAAAAGCAAGTGCATTTTATTCCATGTAAGAAGACTATACTCTTTGTAAGAAGACTTCAAAAGCAATGATGGCAACACCACTTTCATCATGGTATACCCAAGTCCAATGTTTCTAATTGAGACACTAAGTTTACATGTAATTTTTGAAAGTTCACACCTTCTCATCCAGGTCTTGATGGAAAAAGGGAAGTTGCAAACAAAGTCTTGCTGGAATTACTGTGTTGCTATGTCCATGATTATCTACAGTTGTGGAATGTCCTTTTTGAAGGTAGACTTTTTGCCTATAGCAATATTATACATTCAACTCTAGCTAAAGTAGTATATGGGTTTCCTAACACCCATAGTGTCTACAATATCCATTATCCCTCCTGAAATTCAAACCTTATCATCATCTAGGGACTAACAGATAAAGTGAAATACGTTGTCTTGCTACGGCCATGATCATCCATGGTTATGGAAACAATACGTCTTGATGGCGGAATTTGCCTATATCAACAATTTACATTTGCCTACAAAGCTAGTTGAAGTAGTCTATGGGTTTCTAGCACCCATAGGGCCTACAGTATCCATTATAGCCTTGTTGTGTTGCCTTCACATCTCACCTTCCTATACATCTTTCTTCTCTCTGGCTTGACAACATTAGTGCAAAAATGGGGTCTCAAAAGGACCTCATAAGGAATGGATTAGGGGAAGGTTGGTGGGATAATGCAAGCCAAATGGTGGGGTTCCAGAAGGCCTAACCCCCCTACATAGGTGGGTTAAGCCCATAGTCAAACCCACCACCTGTCACCTTTACACATCACGATGGAGGGGTAAAATTTTTAGGCGAGCGGCCACAGTTTAGGCAAGCGGATTGACATGATTGCAAAAATGAAGTCATAGCTCATTTAACAGTGTACAACTTCCTAGTTCACTTCACATATCACGATTCCTCACACATCATCTGATATCTATTTTTAAAAATTGATATCTACTCTCTTTTTCCTAATGGAATGAAACAAACAGTGAAAAACACAAACCATAGAGATAAAATGAAACGTATCTCTCTCTCTAGGCCTCCTACTAACATGATTCCAAAAACAAAGTCATAGCTCATTCAATAGTCTACAACTTCCTAGTTCACTTTATTGCCCTATTCCTTACACATAATCTGATATCTATGTTCAAAAATTGATATCTACTCTCTTTTTCCTAATGGATGTAACAAACAATGAAAAACACAAACCATGGAGATAAAATGAAAAATCTGTTCAAAGCAATGGTCCACAAAATTTAAACAAATATAAGTTCAAATACATAAACATCTGCTCAAAGCCCTGGAGCACAAAATGTATATTGTCATCACAAAATAGGAAAATCTCATTCCCCTTTCTTGGCATTTGGATACCTTCACTCTAAGGGCTTCAAGTAAACAGTCACCATGTCATCATCTTTCTCAAGAGAGACACAATGTCTGCCTAGCTCTGCATATGCACGTGCCATGTTCCCCGTGCTTGTAAATGCATCCACAACCACGTCCCCCTCCTGCGTGAATGTGTGCAAAAGAAACCTGGAAACAAGATCCTCAATTGTTAACAAGCCAACCATACACACAGACTGAAAAAAACACCTGCAAATTAAAATTACATGCTCAATCCAAGTTGTCTCTCCGCACCACCTCGCATGAACTTGCGTCTCTCTTGTGTGCCTTTGAAGGTGTGGATTTTTATCTCCCTTATTCAGTTTGACTGGCTAACGCATATGTCATTGCCAAGGCTCTTCTCTGCTAAGACTTTATAGTAGTACGTGGGGATCTTGCATCCACTGCGCCGCCACATATCCAAGACTAGCCAGGTCATCTCTAACCATGAAAACTTAAACAAGTCAAATGTTTGTAAATTTGTGCATAAACATGTCTGAAACTGTACTACCATTTAAATGAGATTTCACATATCATCTCCTTGGGATTCTCTTGCGTGTGGCCGCGTGTCAAGGTATACCATTAGCGTGCAAACTAGCTCAAATTCATTATCCATTGTCCCCAACTGAACACAACACATATGTTCTGACAAGCAAGTACTGATGAGCCACCCCCTATCTTTGACTATATGGTTTGCAAATGCTAGAATAGTCTTCACAAGACCCGTATTTAACCAGTTCTACTCCAGAATCTCCTTTTCGGAGATGCGCTCAACTAGAGATGATGTAGGAAAGTCTGCCCACATCATGCTTGTAGCTGCCTTTGTTTCTTTCTCTTCAATTGTGATTGATGGAGGGATCAGCAACTTAAGAAAATTCATTACTTTCACATGAGACTTGAAGAATAGAGACACACATCAATAATCATATTCAACCATTTTGATTAAAATACACCTGCAAACTATTGCATACATACTGGTGCCACTTTCCATCCACTAGTGATAAGTGCACATCCAACTAGTCAACTCTCACTACCGTATGATATACAGCCTCCTCTGCAGCCAATAGAAAACACAATGTCAATTAAGTACTTGCAATGCCATCTACGGACATAATATTGGAGGCACCTTTGTTCCCTTACCATCTCCCCTCTCTGATACCGTGTCATCAGATCTGTTGTCCCCCTCATTTTCGTGACTACCCCTTCCTTTAATAACAATACCAAATTGCAACACCTTGGACGCTCTCCCATCATTCCTTCTCTTGGTACGTAGCTCCTTGGTAGTGGAACCAATGTCCCTTGTCCTCTTTCCTAGCGCTTTCCTCCACATGACAAATTCTAAACAATGCATAAAAACGATGTTGATTCCAATCCATTCCTTGAAATATGAATGACACACTCAAGCAATGAACCGAGAGGAACACTTATTTACCTTTGCGTAGCTCCTTCTCTGATTCGGGAGCCTTGTTGAGAGAATAATTCAACTACCAGGGGCATCTCTACATCTCCCACTTTAACAACCCACCAAACGCTGCGACCATGTGTTAGGAAACATGCATAGTGGCCCCATTCGTTATCAACCAATCATGGCACTCCACTGGCATTTAGAGCAAGCTCTCCCACTAGCTTGAAAAACCACCTGCAAGCTATTCACATAACTATTAATCCATCATCATATACTATTATGTGACTTTCTGTATGGACTAGGGCATCACTTGTACACTAGGCGCCGCACAGACATAGCCATTTGCGGCTGCTTCTCCACAACTAGTGAGCTCTTCATATCGCCTGGTATGTTATTGATAGGCATTTTATGAGAGAATGTTCCGGCATGATTTCAAATATTTAATTGCACAAAAGATTTCCTAAAACCAAAATTTCTCACCTACTGACTCCAGAAACGTATTCTGGAAGTGAATTTGAAGGCATGCTCTAAAATACTTCACTGCATCGCCAGGGAACTGAATGCCTAGACCATCAAAATGGCACATTCATCTGTCCTATCATCTCGCATGCCTTCTCAATCATTTGAGACCAATATGTCTCCCTTGCAATGTACCTCCTCCACTCCTTATTGTCACGTGGCATGCCTAGCTCCATCTGCACGTTTGTATCTCCTGCAAGCTCTCAAGACCTCTTTTTTCCTGCCATTGGAAAATCCATTAATCAAACCCGTCTTCCAACAACTTGAAGCATACAATACAGAAATAAACAAAAAAGATGGAAGAGAAACCTCTCTATAGATATTTTCGGTGCACCAGGCATGGTAAGCTTGTCCTCCATTACGATCTTTCCTTTCTCCTCCCAGTTTATGGAGAACAAGACCCAAAAAAATCCCTCACCATTCGTTGACTAGCAATCGCCTGCAAACGATATCCTCTACTCCTCACCTTCTCCTCTGCCTTCTCCAACGCCTTGCCTTGTACCTTCTCACACTCCTCCAGTGACAAGTTCGAAGCATCCATTTCGTCCATCTCTTCCTGGTACTTCTTTTACGAAAAAAAGAACAACTTTTTCGACATAACATAATCTAGAAATCATTACCAAGTAATCAACCAACATCTTTAAGGCACTCACCCTAAAAACAAACTATCCAAGTACGGACATGGGCAAGTTATACCATGCCTTTAAGAGCCCATCCTCTCCTTCAACAACATACTCTCAACCAATCTTTTGTCCTCCGCTGCAAAATAGCGCATGAGTGTCTCTTTGTTTGCAGTGCTGAATTTTTGCATCATAAATATATCATGTGCGATAGTGTGCGGGACATGTACACGTGCAAGCCTACACATGGACATGCAATTGGTTAAACGACCATTTTAAGACACCAAAAAACTAGAAAGTCAAAGCATAGCAGTAGCTGATTCATCATATTTGAATACACTGTAAAGCAAGTTCATTCTTAATATTTAAAAGGAGGAAAAAAACACATGCTATAAATAAAATTTACATACACTAAATGCAAAAGAACGTACTTGTGTTTATCCTCCCTAACCATGCCTTGAGTCGATGGTTTCCATTTCAAACTAGAAATTTCTTTCTCTTTAGGTTGACCCAATCTGGTCTCGTATCCAATACATTCTCAAATTCATGGTTTACCAATTCCCACGTAGGGCCTGCTCGCTGTCGATCCTCATCTGTCCAAGTGAGCTCCGGCTCGCTTGGACGCCCGAGTGACACCAAGAAGTCACCCCTGCTATCAATGTACCCCTGCTAGTCAAATATCTCTGCCAAGACACCTACGTTGTCTCCCATCATCCTGATGGCCTCGTTTACGACGAGCCTGCACAAGGGTATTAGAGGCACCTCCATATCTTTCTTGACAACAAGTGTGTCCATGACCTCCTGTAACAAGTGCACCTTAATGCGCTTTCCATATCCGTTACTTAGCTCTCTAGGAAGGCGGATATCTCCTGCCTCTTTACCTTCAAGCAAATGTCGAATTTTAGAAAATCATTCAATTATCAACCTCAATACCCAATAGCATCACATGATCAATACGATATCATAAATAATTTTTTATCATTCTGAATAATTTCATAACCGCTACTCTCTGCTAGTCCCTTCATTTTTTCAGATGCCTTACTTATTTCTGATGCAGGAGGATTGGGCACATCTTCCTCAGTGATCCTCTCCAAGGAAGATATTTGAGATGCAGGCACTGCTCCAGAGGTGATCTCTGGACCTTCTGACATTGTAGTCTCCGGCGAGATCGCAAGGAATAGCGGGATCCAAGTCCACTGCTGGACTCCATCTGCAACACATTAATTAGGAGTTCTTATACGAAGACATACCAAAAGCTCGTTCTCTTGGGATCAATTAGGCAAAACAATATAATCTACTGGTTCACTTGGCATCAATCTAACTTGGCATCAATTACATGTTTTGTTATTGTATTTACTTTATGTAATTGCTATTTCTAAAGATAAACTAGAAAGCGCCACCAAGATACTTTATTACTTATCCATGGCACTTTTTTAAGGCAAGGACAAATCTGTTCTATATTTCTACAACCCAGATAAGGCTGAACAATGTATTCAATCAAACCCAGACCTCTGTGGTATGTTAAGGGGTTATGGAACTGGTATTGAGATCTCTCAAGGTCAGATTAAGTTTACCGACTCCATACTTCATTGTGTGGCAGTCCTGAACAATGATTGGGCCCAGCATCTACCGTACTATCTGATGATAGTAGTACATGTTTCTAAGTCTCGAGAGAGTCTGCACGTCTAACTCTTAAAAAGCTTAGACTTAGCCTTCACACAACGCTCTCTATTCTATCACTCCTTTATTAATTATCTTTCAGCTCTTTTCTAATCTTCTCCCCCACTTCTTCCATTCAGTATTCCACTTCCTCTCTTATGATTCAGATCAAAGCTAGATGAGTTAAAGCTTGATTAGCAACTTGTTATCCCTGATAGCATTGCCAAAAAACTGTTACTGCAGTCGAGGGCTCCCATGCTTGTGTCATTTATACAGTAATTTAGAGAACTCCATTCATGAGCACTCGTATGTTGAAGGAATGACTTTCTCCATGTGCTCTTTCTTTTTTACCAGGGGGCGGGATCACAGAGCATACAACCTTCTCTAATTACAGTGGTATGCCTGCAGTCACGGCATTATGCAGGCATCTTCAATGCCAGGCGATGCCCTTTACTTCTTTATAGAAGGTTGGCCTCATGCATTGCCGAATCGATGAGTGGAGCACAATTGGACTTTCTTCACGTGTTACCAAAGTCATTCACGGGTACAAGATGACCAAAGTCCATTAAACATCCCACGAATAACTTAAATAGAAGATATAAATATCAACCAAATTGTTTGCCGACATTTGAGTAGCTTCTTCTGTACTTGAACCAAACTTGTTATCTTGTATATAAAATAAAATGCGTATTCAGCAATACCAAAACCGGATAAGAACCATCGAACCGCCGTGAGATCCCCCAGCACATGCTCCTTCATCCTTGCTCTCTGACAATCGCATCTTTCTCATCAGTTCTTACAATGCCACTCCATACAACCTTTCCTCAGTTTGTCAAATTACGGACAACGACCCCCAATTCCACCGGTTTAGAAGCAACAGTATACAAGAATTAGCCATACGTAGGTTGCTAGTTGTTCAGTCCAGGCACACACTATGCAAAACGAGCTCTCTGCTGCTGCAAAGATTTTTCATTCTTTTCAACTAACGCTCCCATACGCAGGTAGTTGCTCAGTCGAGGCAAATACTACGCAAAATGCGAGCTCTCTGCTGCAAAGAATTTTCAGTCTTTTCAACTAACACACTACGTATTGTTAACAGCTCACAATAATCTCTCTCCCTCTCTAACTGTCATGCACACACCCTCCTTTTCTTGTGGTTTCCCTCCTTTTCAATTGGATGTTGAAATTGGGGCGTTAACAACTCATGCAAGCTACGTCCATTTGGCCCTTCCAAGACAGATTTTCGCCTAGCGCATAGGGCTTCTCGAGTTTCCGCATGCCATCTTTTGCCATTTCGCTGTGGCAGTATAAATTAGCGCCCAGCGCAAATGGCTTGTTGAGCCACCACAAGGCCATCTTGGGCCATTTGGCTCTGCCAAGGGCAATTTGAGCCCAGCGCAAACGCTGGATGCAAGAGAAAAACGTTCGGGAAGAGGGGGGAACCAGGCGAGGGGAGGAAAGAGAAGCCTACGTACCAGGTGGCGTGGGGAGCCGAGCATGGGGAGTCAAGTAGAAGGAGCCGAGCGTGGGAAGCTGCGCACAGAGGGAGGAGCCACGAGGGAGAAGGGAGGAGTCTTTTGTTGGGGGAGAGGCAGAGACAGAGGAGGGGGAGGCACGGAGGGCTCTGCGGGAGAGGAAGGAGGACGAAGCAACGGCTGCAATAAGCGACGGAGGTGAGGTTGTTGGAGGAGCACAAAGCAGAGGTTAGTGGAGAGCACAAAGCGATGGCGAGGGAGCTGGAGGAGCACAAAACGAGAACCAACACGAAGAAAATGATGAAGATGAAGAAGATTAAAGGAGAAGAGCACCTTAGTTTAGAATGGTTGTTCCTATGTCCATTCCCTCCTCCCAGTATGGATTTTGTGGCTTATTATTATTGGATAAAAGACTTTTGTGGCTTATTATTATTGGATAAAGACTGATAGGATACCCCATAAAAAGCAACCAAAACAACTCGTGACCCATTGCAACAACGACTCGTAACCACAGTCCATTCTTTCCTTGGTATTTATCAATGGCCATTCTTTCTCTCTTTCTCAAAACCCAGAGTCCTAGCTCCCTACAAATTGAACATCCTCCTCCTCCTTGGGTTACTTGAAACATCTCTCCTTCCCTCCCTATGTACCCTCATATGCTTCAACATCCCCATCAGAGCTCACACTATCCCTTCCTTTGCCCTTTCCCGTCTCTTTCAAACGCCACATTCTTGAATAACGAACACTTCTTTCTTTCTCTCTCTGTCTCTGTGCCCCTTTTGACCTTTTTCCTCGAGGCCCCCCTTCTCCCGTGCCAGCCCTTTCACCTTTCCATGGTTGCTCTCAGCCCTGCATGTGCCTCCTAAGCCCTGCATGTGCCTCTGTTTCAATGGATGAGGAATTTTTCAATGGTGTGTGCATGAGGAATTTTTTATAAAGTGTCCCTTCAATAGTCACTTCAACAACCACTTTTTCAACATTCTCCTGCACATTCCTCGTTGCACTACCCCCCTCTCCCTTGGTACTTGGCCCTTCTCTTTTGTTCCATGCCTTTCTCTTTTGCTCCCTTCCCAACACAGTTCCTTGCCTCCCCTCCCACGCCCTCGCTTATACCTCCTCTTGGAGTACTCTTCTCTTCTTGTCCCTACCCACCCTCTGCAAACTTCTGTGTAGAAAACTTATACAATGGCCATAGCAACCATTGCATTTAATGCTCAATGCCTATTGCAAGATGTAGAAATCCCATTGAAGGAGGGAAAGTGTGTTGTGAACAAAAGTTTCATGGTTAATAAGCTTCCTACAGGCCTCATATTTGATGGAATCAGTGTTGTGATTGCTGATACTATTTATGGCCAAACTCTGGTCCCTATGGTGGAGCACACCGACATGGAAGGAGGTGTATGGGTTCAACTGAAAAACTCAGTAAATGAGCAGTAAGACTAAAACCCCCATCACACATTTGACTGGTCAACCATTATCATTAGAAATCAGTCAAAAATCTTCAACCATCAA
Source organism: Dipteris shenzhenensis (assembly GCF_047967505.1). Lineage (NCBI taxonomy): Eukaryota > Viridiplantae > Streptophyta > Polypodiopsida > Gleicheniales > Dipteridaceae > Dipteris > Dipteris shenzhenensis. The sequence goes on along the minus strand of NC_141619.1, from coordinate 44,827,803 downwards.
ATTGAAAATTTGGAGCCCAAGATTTGCACAGCTTGTAGTTTCAAGGGGCTTTCAATGCAAAATAAAAGCTTACATATCAACTTGAATCCTACTCAGAGGAATTGTTCGTCATGTCGCCACAGAGAAGCCCTTCAATATTGACTGTGTTTTTTATGATTCCGGCTGATTTTGTGGACCATTTGTCATCAAATTTCAGCAGAAGATTTGTCATAATATCGCCCACCCATGGCTGGAAGGGATTAACAAATAGTCGCGACATTGGGCAGAATTGCGTGAAATTTCATCGAATGAAGAAACTGTCGGCAGGGGCGCTAGTGGGATCAATTTTGAAAAAGCTCTAGGTTGAAGTTTCGTCCTATCAAGGGGATACTTGAGCTCAAAGGGTTCTGGCAATGGTGGACTATACTCAAAGAACAAGCTCTCACAAATTTGGGGGAGAAGAGGAGAAGAAATGGAGATGATGAAGAAGCTTGAAAAAGTCTAAGAATTCATACTAGGGAGCATCTAATGCTAGGCTAGGCTAGATCTAGAACCTAAAGCTCTGATATCAAATGAAGAGGTGAGTGGGATAGAAGAGGTGCATCATGGCAAGGAGTGAGAACACATGAGATATAGAAATGAGTGTTCTATTGATTGTAAGAGAGGTGACTCTCTCTTATAGAAATGCGGGGAGGGTGGCCCAGATCATAGGCACCTTCCCTACATCAGTGGCAATCAGCCCCTATATCATAGGAACTAGCTAAATCAAAGGAACCTCCCATGTGGGGGCCTTTGTACTTACATCATCACTTAGGTCATAGTCTAGACACCTCATAGCACTAGATGTGCTTCTACTACACACACACACACATATGTGACTCCCGTAGATGCACACATGCACCTTAGAGCAAGCCCTTGATCATATTTATCCCAACAAATCACACTACTGGAACAAGGAAAATACAAATGGATGTGACACGAAGACTAATAGAGGAAATGGTAATGAATTCTAAAAGGCCTCTGGATTTGGCGATGTTGAGTTGTACAACATTTTGGAAGAATTGGAGCCTCTAGCAAGAACGCACAGGTATCTCAAAATCCTTTCTCGTTTTCTTTCTTGGTGTTTGGAAGTTTTCGATGATAAATGGGTTTTTTGCCTTTATTTTAACCAGGCTGAAAGACATTGTTGGGAAGGCAAAAAGGACAACTTTACCTGGCAATGGAGGGCTAGACAGTATCTTGGAGCTGAAACGAAAATGCATGTATGACTTCTTTCATTGTAGCAGATTTCTGAAATAGGGGTTTGAGGAGGAAAGATGTTTTGTGTTCCAAATGTCCACCAAGGGTCCAACTTCAGGGGTTGACATCGTTAATTGCATGAATTGCGATGGTTCCGGTGATCTGAAGACAAGCTGGGTGATGTTTAATCACACATAGAGAGTGGTCCATCCATAGCAACCCTACAACTGAGAGTGAGAGAGGGCAAGACACGCAAGCCTTCAAAGGTGGTACATGTCATTAGGGAGGAGATAGTTGGATCCCCTCTATACAATGAGAGAACACACCTTGAAGGTGATCGGGAGACTATCGAAAAGAGAAGAAAACCAGCAAAGGTAAGTGGACCTGAGGAGGGTACTAGCCACAAGCCAGAATATGATCATGTCAACCAACCTAGGCAAAGTAGAGGATGGCCTCGGAGGATTTTGACAAGCAATGAACATGAAAGAACAAAAACCAGCTCAGAAGGTCAACAAGTTCATGTTGAACAAGATGGGAAAAGGGTGGTGGAGCGAAAGGTGGCAGACACATTTTGGGCAATTCGAAGGACTAATGTAGGAAGTTGGGTAAAGTGTTTAGGGTGGACAGTTGAAAGAAGAAAGTGCAATGAGATTATCTCAAAACATAGCCTGGTAGTACCAACACCATGTTTCTTTGCTACAAGGAAACATCCTTATGGTTGGCCAGTATCTCAAATGGTGTGGTTCTGCAATACAACATGCACACATGCATGGAATGTTGACTCCAACATTAGTCCAGTACCAGATACCATCCCAAATGTGTGGCCTGTGCAAGAACGTACATCCCTTACACAAGAAGAGGTTGATAGTCTCACAGCTGCAGGATTCAAGTTGGAGAATGTAGGCTCTAATGGCAATGAAGAAAGGAATGAATGTGTTCGTTCAAGAAGACACATGGAGAAGATTTAGGTGTGTCACCACCCCGTGCATACTATAGGTCAAAAGTGTCAAGCATGGCAAAAGATTCATCTTGCAATGATCCCTGATGCACGTGTCATAGAGAGGAAGGTGGTGAAGCTTAGTGAGCATGAAGATTTTGTGATAGAAAGCAACAGCAGCAAATCAGTTGGTTCTTCCCAATATGAAGTGCCAATAAAGGAGAGACCAAGTTGCACATGTCCAGACTTTGAAGAAAGGGCAGGAGCTGGAAAGTCATACTTGGCTTGTAAGCATATTTATTTTGTGTTTATGCGAGCCTTTAGCCTTGGTCCAGAGCAGCATAGGTTTACCCATCAGCTTGTGTTGAAGATGCAAGAAGTGAGGCTTGCCCTCACAAGAGAGAGACCTTCTTTGTAGAAGTCCATGACCATGCCACCGTGTTGGTAGTTTTTATTTATTTTTTATTTTTTTGGTTTATGTAGGCTTCAAAGCCTCTTCTATTTAGTTATGTGGATTGCATTTCAACATATTATTTATGGATTGCATTTAGTTACAGATCAAAAGTGAATGATTGGATGGTATTATATGACTTGATAAACTCAAGCGAATTTTTGTTTGTTTTCATGAATATTTTGTCAATATGGATGCAGTGCTCAATACAACCTACAGACAAATGTGAAAAACATTAATTAAATGAGTCCATGATAGAGACATGAACCAAATGGAGTGGAAATGGATAGAAGTAGAGTTATATATGTGTAAATAAACGCTTGAGGTTGAGTTTTAGCCATATGTTGTGTACAATTTCATTGTTTCTTAGGGGAAGTTTTTCATAAATCGTGTCTTTAAATGATAAAATTGAACCCTATACTTTGAGTTCTAATACAAAAAGAGAACTTAGGCTACTCTATTCTGCTCACCTAAACTGCACCGCTCACCTAGGTCTGCTTGCCTAAACTATGACCGCTCGCCTAAATTTCTTATTCATGATGGAGGGGCCCTCCTCTTCTAAATTCAAATTTTCAAAATTTTGAATTCCCTCCCTCCTCCGCCTCCTTTCCTCCTCCTCTATGCCTTCATGCCCCTCCATGCCATGCGAATTCCTCCTTCCTCTGACTCCCTCCTCCTAATCCCTACTACTTCTCCCTCTTTAGTCTATCACTTGCTCCTCCTCCTCCTCCCTCTTGTTAGTGCCTGCTCCTCCTCCGTCATTCTCATGCCTGCTCATGCTTACTATCTCCTACTTTGGCCTCTTCCCACCTTCTCATTTGTGCTACTCCTCTCCTTCTCGCTCCTTTGCATTCCTACCTTATCTTCTATCAGGTCCTCCCAAGATCTCTCTGCACTCCACCACATGCGGTTTGGGATTTAGAAAAACTTCTAAGAATGTGCTACACTATCTTCCTATTAACATCCATAGAGTACAACTACCAAATGCAGGGTAATCAGTGATTAGAGGTGATCATGCCACATGATCTACCTCAACGAACAAGCTTAGGGAGTTTGATCCCCAAATACCCACAGACCAAGGATTCCAGGCACAGGTTGTATGCTCCAGCTAACACTAAGACCAAAGATTGTAGGCAACGTGCACATTTCAGGTCCACATCCACAGAATTAGCTACGCTAATAAAAATAGCCATGAAAGGAGTACAACTCAAACTCAGGGAGTTTGATCCCCAAATATCCTGAGGGAAAAAATTGCAAGCAACGTGCAGGGTTAGTGTTGAGTGTCTCGCGGAAGTTAAGCCTCGCCACTACAGGTTTTGAGCTGTGTTCATGTGGTTTGAGCCCCAAATTGTTTAAGGCGTGAGGGCGCTCAGGGAGTTTGAGCCCAAAATCACCTAAGCCTAGGAGGCGCAAGGCTAACACAAGCACTATTTGGGAACCGGTTAGGACCACCTCCTAATACTAGGTTTGTCCCAAGCACTTTATTATGGTTAACACAAGTGCTATTTCTACTAGTAGGGAGAGATGGAAAGAATAGCAATACGCCTTGGCACCCTACGGGCCCAAGAGCCTTTGGTTGTAAAAGAGAAGGAGAGTGCTAAAAAGGAAAAGGGTTGGCCCTCCCTTGCTCCAAGACTACTCATAGAGAGAGAATAAACTAGAGAGAGATGGACTCAAGAGTCTACATAACGTAATATCTACAAGAGCGAGAGAAGGCTCATGGAAGAGGCTTGAGGAGACTAGAGCTACAGCAACATGAGGCCTAATGGTGGAAGAGATGTTGAACAAGCGAGAGGAGGGCTCCTTTTATAGAGATTTTGTCACCCTCCTTCACCCATTTACAATTGCTGCCTATAGATTCCTTTCCCCATCAATCACATAAGCCCGTATGTCACCATCCATGTCCTTTTTGGCTACTCTTGCCATGTGTCCCATCAAAAGATGCTCAAGACTCTTAAAATATTGAGAAAGTTAAGAGATATGCCCACATCCTCCTTGCCAAATAAAAAATATCAATTTTTGGTGTCACATCTTTCCCCCCCTAGCAGATCCTCTCTACTGATAGAGAGGGTCTACTGGCCCTCAAGGTGGTCGAGCATAGAAGAATTTAAGGCGATAGTCATTGGTGCGTCTGGGTATCACCATGCCATCAACATCCTCAAGCTGATAGGTTCCATTTGTGAACTTCTTTTTAACTCGATATGGTCCCTCCCATCGGCCGATAAACTCTTTGTCTAGCCGCTTGTCCAGACGGCTATCAAATCTTATGACCAAATCTCCTTTTGCAATATCTTTCTTCTTGCGTAATTTGGTGTCAAAATGGGCCTTGCACCTTTTTTGAGAAGCTTCCAAGTTTTGTAAGGCCTGTAATCTGCATTCATCCAAGGCTTCTAGCTGTACCAAGCATTGAGCATAGGCATCCTCTTGTCCTTCTTTTCTTGCAGCAACAGTGCGAAGACTATGTATCTCCAATTCAATGGGTAAAATGGCTTCTATTCCATACACTAGTTGGAATGGTGTAAACCCAATAGCTAGCTTGTGTGTGGTTCTGTAAGCCCATAAAACTTCTGCCAAGTGCCTATCCCAATGCCTTTTCTTGGTGTCTACAAGCTTTCCCATTGAATTGCACAACAATCCATTTGTTTTCTCAACAAGCCATTACATTGGGGATAGTATGGTGTGGACATGCTATGATTTATCTTTAGCTTATGCACCACATCTTCAATTAGTTCATTTCTAAAAGAGGTTCCTCCATCAGTGAGAATTTCCAAAGGACAACCAAAGCGTGAACAAATTTGATCAAAGAGAAATTTTGCAACTGTGCTTGGCTTGCTATTGACTATGGCCTTGGCCTCTACCCATCGAGTCGCATAATCTGTGGCCACCAATAAATAATTCTTGCCCTGAGATGAGCGAGGGAGTGGTCCCACAAAGTCCAACCCCCACCTCTCAAATGGTCCATATGTTGGAATAGGCTTCAAGGGCCCAGGAATCTCAACTGTCACCTTCTAAACTTTTGGCATACTTTACAACTTCAACACCATTCATATACATCCTTATGGAGGCATGGCTAAAAGTAACCTGCATTAAGAATTCTCCTAGCTGTGCTTGCTGAAGCAAAATGACCAGAGCATTCATAACACATTTCTAGGATTCTTTAGTCTCCATGGGATGGACCACCCGACGGAGCACCTTATATTTTTTCAATTTATAAAGAATGTCATCAACAATAGTATAGGGACAAGCCTTCCTTACCAATCTCTGCTTTTCTTCTCCACAACCCTCGAAGAAACATGCCTTCTTCCACATATTGCTGAACAACTTGCAGTTCTGGCCATCCAGTGTCTACCAAAGAAACCACCCCCCGATCTTGTACTACAATGACTTGAGTAGCTAACTCATCTGCCCTTTGGTTTTCTTTTCTATTTATATGAACAAACTTACAAAAATCAAACTAACTACATAGTGCCATAGCCTTTTGATTAAGCTCCTTCAAATGAGGACTTCTTGTCTTGTAATGCCCTTACATTTGCTTTATAATAAGCTGAGAATCTCCTCTTACTCCAATTCTTTAACTTGACTTTGAAGACAACCCTCCAAACCAAGAATCAAAGCATTATACTCAGCTGCATTGTTAGTTGTGATACTTGGAAGCTCTTATCCTCTTGCCCACAACTGTTGACCTTCAGAATTCATCAAGACCATCCCCCCGACTTCTTATTGGCGTGAAGGACTAAAAGCCCCATCAAAATACAAGACAAAAGCTGTTGGTGGTGTCTCCCTTTCATCATTAATGTCCTCCTTATATTTATTTTCTTCTCTTAGATCCTGCCCTCCTCCTGTGAGCAAATCTGCCATAGTGGACCTAGTGGTATTTTCAGTGACACAAGAGAAAGAGAACTCTTGAAGCTCTGACAACCATTTTGCAAATCTCCCCCTAGGATTAGGCTTGCGAACTAGATATGCTAATACAGACTGAGAGGTAAGGAAGAAAAATGGCTGAGGTAATAAATAGGAGCGAAACTTTCTGACTGAAAACACCAAAGAGAGGGCTTGCTGGTCCATTTCTTCATACCTTGTTTCCACCTCTATAAGCTATCAGCTGGCATAATAGATGGGTTGCATTCTACCTGCCTCTCCTTTTTGTAGCAATACAACACCAATTGAATACAAAGATACACTTGGATTTACATACAAGTCTTGAGACTAGTCAGGAGGCTTCAATATTGGGCCCTTACTCATGGCCTCCTTAAGTTGCTGAAAAGACTCTTGTTGCTCTACACCCCATTGAAAAGAAATTCCTTTTCTTGTCAAAAAGTTCATGGGATGCACTATCTCTGTGAAATCATCACAAACGTGTTGAAAATACTTACTCTTTCCTAGAATTTTGTGAACATCAGTGACACTCTTAGGACTTGGCAATGCCATGATTGCTTGAACCTTGTTAGGATCCATTTGTAGGCCTTCTTCAGACACAATATGCCCCAACAAAACTACTTTTGTTTGAGCCAAATGACACTTTTTAGGATTTAGACACCCTTTTGCTTCATCAATCCTAGTAGCTAAGGCCATCTTTGACTTCTCCATGTGATCTATGTGCCGAGAATAAATGCAAACTTATTTCCTTTCTTTGGTGTGACAACTACAGGAGATATCCATTTTGAATCATCAACAAGAAAGATGAATCTTGCCTCAAGTAGTTGTGTTATCTCTTTCTTTAGTGCCTCAGCTTGGATCACCCCCAATCGTCTTAAGCATTGCACAACTGGCTTGCTTTTTGGTTTCAACTCAATCTTGTGCTCCATAAGAGAGATTGGTCGAACCTGTGAATAGCTTGTTGCAAAGAGACATGGAAAATCATTTAACATATCCAAGTATTGGAGCTTCTCACTACCTCATAGAGAATCACCAAGAAGCTCTTCATTGTATTGGCATCATTTAGTGTGCTCCACATCCTCCACATGAAGTGTCTCTACAGGATCTTCTTATACCACCACCTTGTTCCCTCCTAACTCATCCCGATCAGCACCAAGACAAAGACCAAAGGCCACTCCTTCCACCTCACCCTCTAAGCTGGACTCCTCAGAGCTACACCTTGTCTTCTTCTTCATTGGTTAAGTCAGAGCTTGAACTCTCTGATGTTGTAGCGCACCTTCTTATCATTTCCCTGCAAAATCAATTCTCCAGTATCCCACTTTTGAACAGCCTTCACCTTGCATAGCCAAGGCCTTCCCAAAATAAATGGATAAGCACGTGCATATGGCTTGGTAGGGATCACCTAAAAAGTAGTAAAGTAGTCGGCATAGAAATTCCACATACATCCACTTCTAGATTCTTCACAACTCCCAAGGTCTTAACCCTAGTGTTGTTAGCCAATTTGATGCGATAAGGAGAGGTAGTACTAGAGTATTTTAAATCACCATCTATCATGGTCTTCTCACTCATGACATTAATCAATGCACCTCCATCAATGTACACATTAGAAATCACTTGACCATCAATGGTCACATCAACCACAAGTACATCATCACCAACATCTATATCTACCTTTTGAACAATAGGAATGGCACTTTTCTTCTTTATATGACTCACTCTTCCTATTTTCTAAAACCCCATAATATCCCATACACAAATAACTCTCACCACATACCAAGGTATTTATCATTCATACACATGGTATTTGCAATGATTCATTCCACTCATCCTCTCAATCCCATACAATATCTTAGAAAATAGAAATAAGTGAGAGCCGCTAGGCTATCACTTGATACTCAAACTCTTATCAAACATAGAAGAAAAAAATACCAATGCCAAATAAAAAATTTCAATTTTTGGCGTCACACCACCTACATTGAAGATACAAATTAGGTGCTAGTAATTATATTCATTTATGCTCAAGTATTAAAAAAATTATATATGAACATATACCAACATTTGTTTGAAAACAAAGATATTAGATTTTAATAAATTCATTAGTGTGTACCTATTCACAATGCTCTAGAAAGAACAAAAGAATTTTTTCCATCAATCTAGGAGTCAATGGCAAAGAAGCCACAATTGTCTCTCCTCCTGACTATAGCATTGGGATCATTGTAGATAATTCTAAACCATTTGATGTCAAGAATAGAAATACTAAATCATCTAAAATAAACTTCATAGATGTCACATATGGTCCCACAATAATCTAACTGTGAGGAGAGAAGATTGGTATGAGAAGCACTTGCTCGGCTATCTTGTACAAAGCTAGCCATGACTCCACAATCATATGTGACTCTCCTTGAATCGATGTGTTCCACATGAAAATGTCGTCCATGTGACCACAATGCACTGTACTTTTTGTACTACAAAAGAACATGATTAAAACAATGAGGATGCATTTTTTAGCGATTGTGATCATAAATACACAAATTAAGTAGAAAGGTTAAAAACTTACATGTGGCATACATCTGACTAAAGCTCCAGCTCTTAATCAGTTACGTCCTCTCCACCATCTTCGGCTTCACAAAGAGCTTCTTGTAGCCAATCACAGGACATGTGTCCGGGGAGAAGAGCAAGGTCTGGTGGATATGGCACCCTCTGCCTATGCATGAATCTAAATCTCACCCTCTCACTTATTCTTTTTGCTTTGGCCTCTTCATATCTCTCCACCCATCTTTGCATCTTGGGACTATTGAGGAGACAAAACTTATTGAATTTCTCTCTTTGCTCTTTGGTCATCTTTCTTTAAACCGCTTTACCTTGGGGAACCTCTACAATGACATGATCATTGTCCTTGATGTTCCAAGCATGTGGCATATCAGGATCCATGGATGCAAGAAACTTTGTGATGTATAGTAATGACTCTTGCACAATCCATCCCTCTACCATGCTTGCTTTGGGTCTATCTCTTTGCCTTACAAATCCCTTTAAGGTTTCATAAACCATTCAAGGAAAAACATCCAATGACTATGAATGGTTCCCGCAATGGCAACCTCATCAACTACGTGTACAAGCAAGTGCAATTGAGTTGTCACAATGCTTGAGGGAAAGTGCTTCTCAAGCAAGCACACAGCTTCAATGGAGTCCACCTTATCCCTCTCAGTGCACGATACAAAGATCTCTTTTTGCGAAATCCACCTATTCCACATGCACTTGTAAGATTCAATATTTTATACCCATCATTTAAAATTGTATGAAATATAATGAAGGTGATATGATAGTAAGAAAACTTAACAATGCCACTAATCTTGTAGATAGCAGTTCTAACATCTTCTGATAAGCATCCTCTCACTATAATTGGGGGAGGATAAACTACCCAAGCAACAAAGGAGTTATAACAATGTGTCACAATCATATAAGTTACACGAAAGCATCACAATCTTAGTTCTACTCTTCGTTCAATCTAACATATAGAATACATGTAAGACCTTGTGCCAATCATGGGACTTTAGGTCACTAAGCTTATTGTCCTTTGTAAACACTCCCCTCAGGCAATGCATGTGTCTCGTGGGTGTTCGAAAAGATGAAATATCTGCCTTGAACCTTGCCTCCTCTACCTTGGAAAGGATCCATGGTGCCTTTGGGAGAAAAATTCTAGGAGGATGCTCTTGGTTTCCTGAACCACCCTCCTGAGTTGTAGAACCATGCTCTTGAGTTCTATGCATATGCTCTTGGGGCCACAAGTGAGGCATCCTACCCATCTTGTGCAAGTCTTCTCGCACTCCCCTTGTGTCTTTGTCACCAACCAAGTGTGCCCAAATAAAAGCCCCCACATTCTTGAAGATATGCATGGGATCAAGGAGGTGATTGATTTGTAACTCGCCCCAATATGGAAGCTCGTGAAAGATAGACAACTGGCCCATACCAAGAGGAGGCTCCTCACTATTAGCTCTCCAATCCTGAATCTAGTCATGTGCCTTCCTATGGACCCGTGGTGGATCAAGTTGACCTTCACGTGCAAGATGATCAAGCAGAAGATATTGAACATGACCTTCATAAACCATCTTCCTCATATGTTTGGAGTGTCATGTATTCAAACTATGGCCACAAATAGGACAAGCATGGTACCCTTGTGTTTTAAGTCCTACATATATGCATGGACACATAGGTCATTAGACATCCATAGATCATGCCACAGTAGAATCATAAAGGTATCAATAGGCATGCAAAAGCAAGTACCTATGCACTCCCCAAATCCTAGATAGTCATGCATGGTCCACATCAAAACTCCCCTGATGCACATGTTTGCGGCTCGCCTCAGGGCTCTAGAAATATCAAAGACATGTATGCCCCTCCATAGGGTCTGCAAATCCTCGATCGAGGGTGCCATGTACATGTCCATATTTTTTTCCTGGTACTTCCTCGACACAAGCATGAGGTGTCCCTTCTTTATTGTTAGCCATGGCAGGATATTGTAGTTCACCAAGACTATGGGCCATGTTGACCAAGATGTGGAGGCATAACCTGAAAGGGTTCACACCATCCATTGCGAGCTTGAGATGTAAATTGCATGGCTCCCTCGCAAAGTCCTGCCACATGTTGTCTATGTGGTTCCAAGTAGCACAATCTACTGGAAGCCTCAAAGTGTCATCGGTGGAACAGTGTGTAGCATGCCATGTCATCAGTTGTGCAATGGACTTGCATCTGAACATGTGCTGTGTTCTAGGGATGATGGGATAATGTCTCAAGACCTTCACTGGGATCGTCTCCCCCAGCAAGTCCTATCTGTAGCACTGTGCTCCACACTCCGGACAATTAACAAAATCACCATACTCATGATGAAACAAAGTACAATCATTAGGGCAAGCGTGGATGGTGTCATAATCCATCCCAACCACCGTCAACATCTTCTTTTCTTTGTCTCTGCAATTGGGCATGGTATTTGGGATAGGCAACATCTTCTAGAGCAACCTATTATAGTTTGGATATCCAAGAAACCGTGTGAATGAGACACTAATTAATTAAAAAAATTAGGAACGAGATACTAAGATCAAGGATCCAAACCTCATCAAGGTTGAGACACTTGTGTTTGACCATCCATACTTTTCTTGCAAATTCAAGATCGAGAGGCAGGCTCCTAATTTTGACATCCTTGCACCATCATACAATAGTGTTGATGCCAAATCTCACATCATGGTCTCATGCTCAGACATCTCACCCTCATCTCCGGTGGTGCCTCCAAAAAAGAATCCATCATGTCGGCCATACCCTCGTCCTCCTCTAGAGGATCATCCTCAAGATCATCTTGCTTGAACTGTGGTGGTGGTGCATGTGCTCCCTCGCTGCTCTCCTCATCTTGAATAATATAATGATGCAAGGCTAGTGTGTGCAACAAGGACAAGCAATATAAATATCCATGAATCATTCAAATATCATTGGTTTACCAATGATGCACTAGCATGTTGACCAATATCATCTTGATAAGGCAATCTCTCATGAAGCCACTCCAAACTCTTGAGAGGTGGCCCCCTATCTGATGAGCTGCCACTACTCATCCTCTCCACCTGCACACATCCACAACCATCCCCCCAAGTTAAGTCAAACACCCAAATCCCCCAAATTCCCTCAAAACCCCTAATCTCCTCTCTTTCCCCAAACACCCCGAGGCCTAAATCCCCCCTAAATCCCTTCAAACACCCACTCACCCCCCAAAATCTTCTAAGCCCCCCCTAAAACCCTAAACCCTAAACCCCCAGAAAACTCGTGTTTGGTCGTTATGGGTGTCGATATATACCAACGACCATATCGATATCCATACTGATGCTCTGCCTTTATATACCCACTTTCAAACCAATGCCCATGCCAACGGATTCTGGGAACCAAAAACCCACACTGCTCGTCCCATGATGCCATTCGAGTTTTCATGTGTTCTCCTGCCTCGCTTTTGCTTTCAGCTCGTGATCACTTGCAACCCTTGCCTCCTCACTCCTACCTCCTCCCTCCCCCTCCCACCTCTCCATCCTCTCCTACATTGTCCCTCTACACCTACAAGACTTGTTGTAGCTCCCTCTCCATCTCAAGGTAAGAATTCCTCTCTTCCCCTTTTATTTCAAGTTTGTTTGGTTTCTTTGTCTATCTTTCTACCTCAACTCTTGTTTCCCTTCCTCTACTTTCACTTTCCCTTCCTTTCTCTAAAGTTTCTCTCCTCCTTTCCTTTCCTTTTCTTTCTCTAGAGGAAGAAACAATACATGGAAAACAATCATGAAAGAGAAGAGTATGAAAGCTCTACCCTTGTTTTCGCGCTTTCTCCTTGTTTGTAGGCTTCTCTTTGTCTCCTCAATCCATAAGTTTGGAATGTTGCTTCTCCAAACTCTCCTCCTTTCACTAATTAGTTTTCTTAAAATGGTATGTTTCCTCTCTTTTTTAGGGCAATAAACACGAAACACCTCCTCTTCTGAGCGGGATCCATCCAATGCTAGGACGTCATTTCCAAGTAAGAATGTACTTCCTCTCTTTTCCTATTTTTCTTTTGGTGAATGCATTGGCCTGCAGCTAGTGCCTTAAGTGCTAGCAATAGTGATGGGTGTGGGAGCTCTCCTTTTCCCTTTTTTTCCCATCTCTTTCTCTCCTCTTTTCTCTTGCTTCCCTCTCTTTCTCTCTTTTTCTCCTCTCTTTTCCCTCCCTCTTTCCCCCTCTCTTTTCCCTCTTTCTCCCCTCTCTTTTCCTCTTCCATCCTCTCTCTTCCTTCACTCCTCTCTTTCCCCTTTCTCTTGTTTTCACATCCTCTTTCTTCCCTCTCTCTTTCTCTCTTATTCCTCTCTTTTCTCTCTTTTCCCTCCCTCTTTTCCCCTCTCCTTTCCTCTTCCATCCTCTCTTTTCCCCTCTCGACCCCCTCCCTCTTTCCCCCTCTCTTTTCTCCTCTTTTTTCTCCTTTCTTTCTCCCCTCTCTTTTCCCCTCTCAAACCCCTCTCTCTTTTCCCCTCTTTTTCCCTCTGTTTCCCTATGTTTCCCTCTCTTCTCTTATTTCCTGTTTTCTCCGCTCCCTTCTCTTATTTCCTCTCTTCTCTATACCCTCCCTCTTTTCCCCTCTCTTTTCCCTCTTTCTCCCTCTCTTTTCCTCTTCCATCCTCTCTTTTCCTTCACTCCTCTCTTCCCCTCTCTTTTCCTCTTCCATCATCTCTTTTCCCCTCCCTCTTTCCCCCTCTTTCCCCCTCTCTTATCCCCTCTCTTTTGTCTCTTTTCCCCCTCTCTTGTCCCCTCTCTTTTCTCCCCTCTTTTCTTATTTCATCTCTTCTCCCCTCTCTTCTCCTCTCTTTTCCCTCCCTCTTTCCCCCTCTCTTTTCCCTCTTTCTCCCCTCTTTTTTCCTCTTCCATCCTCTCTTTTCCTTCACTCCTCTCTTTCCCCTTTCTCTTATTTTCACATCCTCTTTCTCCCCTATCTTTTTCTCTCTTATTTCCTCTCTTTTCCCTCTTTCCCCTCCCTCTTTTCCCCTCTCTTTTCCTTTTCCATCCTCTCTTCTCCTCTCTCTTTTCTCCTATGTTCCTCCCCCTCTTTCCCCCTCTTTCCCCCTCTCTTTTCCCCTCTCTTTTCTCTCTTCCTCCCCTCTCTTTTTTCTCTTTTCCCCCTCGCTTTTCCCTCTTTTCCCTCCCTTTTCTCCTCTCTTTTCCCTCCCTCTTTTCCCCTCTCTCCTCTCTGTTTTTCTCCTCTCTTGTACCTCACTCTTTTCCTCTCTCTCTTTTCTCCCATCTCTCTTTCTCTCTTATTTCCTCTCTTTTCTCATCTCTTTTCCCCTCTCGTTCCCCTATCTTTTCTCTCTTTTGAAAACATACAGCATGACAAATAAAAAAGAGAGGGATACAACATAATCTCATCATAGAGCATAACAAATATCCAAGAGAGGTTACAAAAAATATCTAAGAGAGGGCTCCCTCTCATATACTAGAAGTTGTAATTACATTCTCCAAATCGGAGTACTCTATAAACTGTAATTACATTCTTCATCATTTTACTCCAAGGAGCTTCCTTGGGTGTGTGGCCTTGGCATTCGAAGACAATTCACTTGTGTAGATACTCCTCAGCAGAATGCAAGAGCTGAAAGGAAGAATGGTACTTTAGCAGACAGTGCTAGAGTAATGCTTAGTGAGAAGCATCTTTCGAATCAATATTGGGCAGAAGTAATAACCCCTTCAAACTACTTGCTTAATCGGCTTCTGATCGAACCGATTCAGGGTATAACACCTTATGAAGCATTCATTGGACACAAGCCATGCATTGGGCATCTCTGCATATTTGGTTGCATAGCATATGCCCACATACATGACAACCATCGCAGGAAATCGGATGCAAAGTCACAAAAATGCATCATGATTGGCTATAGTGAAGAAAGCAAAGCATACAAGTTGTATGATTCTATCAACCACAAGGTCATTATCTCCAGAGATGTAATCTTTGATGAGGAATCAGAATGGAAAACCTCAATTACATAGGATATAGACGCATCGATTACTCAGTCATCTGAGAAAAAGGTTGATGAAGAAGAGCAAGAATTGCCAGAGGCACCCCGAGAAGAACCACTGCAACTCAGATGGTCTACTAGGGAAAACAAGCCACTAGCTAGTTTGACATATGCTCAGAAAGGCAAAGCAATTTAGGTTGAAACCACCAACTATGCTCTTATGACTACCATCATGGCTACAAATGAGCCAATGTACTTCGAAGATGCAGTTGACAAGCCAGAATGGCAAACTGCTATGAATGAAGAAATGGATGCTTTGTACAAGAACAACACTTGGGAATTATGCGACCTTCCACCAAGAAAGAAGGCCATAGCAAACAAATGGGTATACAAAGTGAAGTACAATCCAGATGGAAGCATTCAAAGATACAAATCTAGACTAGTTGCAAAAGGATTTGTGCACCAATATGGTTAGGATTATGATGAGACTTATGCTCTAGTAGTAGCAAAGATGGATTCCATATGGTCCTTGATATCACTAGCGACACTCAACAGATGGAATGTGTACCAGCTCGATGTCAAGCATGCATTTCTTAATGGTTACCTAGATGAGGAATTCTATATGCAACAACCAGTAGGTTATGTTGAATTAGGAAAGGAAAACCAGGTTTGCCATCTCAAGAAAAGTCTCTATGGCTTAAAGCAAGCACCCAGAAATTGGTACAGCAGAATCGACAAGTATTTTGCTGATCTAGGATACATGAAATCCAATGCAGTTCATACTCTCTACTACAAAGTTCAAGTGGAAGACATTACTATTGCACTTTTGTACATAGATGAAGTGATTGTGACTGGAAATAAGGATAGCTTCATCAAATTGCTAAAATAAGACTTATCTACTGTAGAGTTTGACATGAAAGATCTTAGACTCATGCACTATTGTCTTGGTATTGAAAACTAGAGAGATTCAGACAACACCTTCATGAGGCAGTTCAAATATGTTGATAGTCTCCTGAAGAAGTTTCATATGGCACCTTGCAAGATTGCAGCCACTCTCATGGAACAGAGTTTGAAACTTACAAAAGATTCAGAAAAGCCTACAATCAATTAGACAAGTACTACAGGCAGCTCATCAGACCTCTTATATATATGACTATCACACGGCCAGATATGTGTTATGCAATAAGTTCACTTGCACAGTCTATGGCAAATCCAAAACAATCTCATTGGAATGTAGCCAAAAAAGTCTTGAGATACATCAGAGGTATAAGATAGTTTGGAATAGAATACAAAGGAAATCATCCAAGGCTGCATGGATACTATGACAATGACGCCGGAGATCATGAGACCAGGAGATTGACATAGGGATATGCATTTTTCCTTAGTCAAGGTGCTATATCATGATTGTCAAACAAATAGCCAACGGTTTCTTTGTCTTAAACTGAAGCAAAATATAGGGCACTCACTATAGGTGCATGTGAGGCTATATGGCTTAGAAGAGTATTGTCAGAAACATATTACTTTGATGAATCAAAGCCAATAACAATATACTATGATAATCAATCGGCTCAAGCATTGGCCAAGAATCTAGTATATCACTCCAAGACAAAGCACATTGATGTGAGAGAGCACTTCATCAGAGAAAGAGTGTTACTTGGTGACATCACACTACAACATTATGATAACAAAGAGAATGTTGCAGACATCTTTACCAAACCACTCGGTAAAGAGCTTTTTGAGAAACACCGACAAGCTCTTGGTTTGATGCAGAGGAAGGACATTCCCATTAAAGGGGTGTGCTGGAATGTAATGCTCAGTCCTTCTTCGATTCCCCAGAATCATCATCTTGAGAGAAGGCCTACTTCATGATGTTGATCTTAAGGGAAGGTGCTGAGAGACCACGCTCAACATCATGTGATTACATGTGCATAGCACTAACACATATAGAGTGCTATAAAGGAAAGGGTTAGATGCCCTAACCCTAACCCTAAATGGGTTTGTATATATTCTACATTTTCAACTAAATCTAGTGTACAGTTAGTCATTTGTGGTGTGCTCTCTAGCTGTGCCCTCTCTCCTCATTTCCACTCTTCTCCTCTCCCCTCTTCATATTTTGTCATTGTTGGCTTGGTCATCCTGCTGTTCTTGCTCTTCTTCTCATGCCCCTTCTCCTTTTATTCCTTGTCCTACTCCTCTTCACCTTTCTGCTCTTTGTTTTGTCCCTCTTGGTCATGCTGGTCCTTCTCCTACTTGTCTTGTTTCTCCTATTCCTCGTCTTGTCCACCTACTTTCGAGATCCCTGCTTCGTTAGATGATGGTGCACCTGGCCATGGCACTCATCCTAACATCAACTTGTCATAAAGCATGCACAGGTGGGGACCGAGCTTGCACTATGTTTGACCCCTATTGATGGCTCGGAGCTGATTTTCAAAAGCCTTCTCAAAAATTGTAAACTAGTCCATAGGGAGTTGGTCCTCCACCATCGTCTTGTAATTACTCGGGCCATGTATTGCCGAGACACATATCCTATGATCTTTTTAAGTCCGATGAATTTGGACAAAAACTTGCAGGTTTGTCTTTAGCCCTTCATCCTTTGATTTTTTAATATAAGATGCCCTATGAAGTTGAGTAGCTACCGCTTCAAAGAATGCATCACAACATTTGGCATCTGCCAATTTCTTGGGGTCAGATTGCTGCTTCATCCAAAACACCTTCTTTAGGAGCTCAAAAGTAATCCAGATGTGAGTTTCATTGATGACGAAGCTATGGTCATCCTCATTGATGACAAAGCTATGGTCATCCTCATCATACGAGCACAAAATCCCTTATGCCAGCTCCTCAGTGTAGACGCCTTTCCATGGCAGTTGAGCGAATTTCAGGGGCCAGTTTGATGCTGGCATGCTAGTAAGGACATCGTTAGAGAAATCTTCAATGGGTTGTAGAGGAGACACATGAGAGTTGCACTTCCTCTTCTGTCATACTTGACGATCTGCCATCACAATGAAAATGATGAGGCTAGATACAGAGATAGAGGGCTATGGGGGAGGCTATAGGGAAGAACAGATTGGCTTAAAGGGGATAAGAAGCTCAAAGGAATGGATGGAAGTGTTAAAATGAAAACATAGAAGAGTGTAGAGATAGCTGCTGGAAACGATGAAGGATATTGAGTGTGCAAATGAATCTGAATAGTAGATTTCTTGACCAAATGTAGTCGATCAGAATCTACATCTATAGTTCCTGTTAAATCAATGGTTGCATGAGCCTCCCTTGCTTTAGCATGACGAGTCTGCATTAATAAGCCCCCAATGTTAACCATGCCATGTGGTGATACATGATGCACTTGGTCCACCACATGACTAAACAGATAGTTGGCACACTATCTTGTGAAAAATTCAGCAAGGCATTGTCAACCATGTGATCTATTTCAAACTGTGCATGTTTGAAGAACTCGCTTCTTGGTATGGCTTTACTTTGCTTCCATTATATAGCTCGAGAACACATTACCTTCTAAGTCTGTAAGTTGTACTGTCCCATTGTTAAAAACTTCCACCAACTGATAGGGTCCATTCCACCCCAACTTAAAATTGGTTTTGATAGGCCCCAACTTACCGGTATAGATTAACTCCAAGCTCGTGAAGAGACTGAAGTTAAAGACTAGCCCATCTGACTATGCGTATATAGTCAGGATGGCAGATGGAAGTTCAACTGAAGTATGGGACCAAAGGGTTACCCAGTTGGAGCTTCGTATTCAGGACTATGCTCAGAAGCTTGTGCTTTGTTGAGGATATGAAAAATAATGGTCGCTTGATAGCAAAAGGAAAGAAGAAGGGCAAGATGTTTACATTGGATGCGGACATGCCTGAATTGAGTGCAGCAATGTTTGCACATGGGACCGGTGTAGTTGCAGATATTGATATCTGGCATAAACGCATTGGTCATGTTAATATACAGTGACTTAAATCAATGCAAGCCCAAAATATTGTTGGAGGATTGCCTAAATTCAAGGTTGCAGAAATGCATAAGGTTTGCGAAGCCTGTCAATTTGGAAAACAGGCAAGGAAACCATTTCCTAGGCATGTTCAAGAGAGTAAAAAGCCATTGGAATTAGTCCACTCTGATGTGTGGACTACTAAAGCTGCATCTATTGGAGGCTATCACTATTTTATCATATTTATTGATGACTTCAGCAGAAAACTTTGGGTGTATTTTATGAAAAAGAAAAGTGAAGTGTTTGGGCACTTCAAAGCTTTTAAAGCTATGGTTGAAAAAGAAACAGGCCTGCAAATAAAATGCCTAAGGTCAGATGGAGGGGGAGAGTACCTCTAAAATGAGTTTGCAAGGTTCCTGTAGGAGCATGGCATAAAGCAGCAATATTCATGCAGTCATACCCCACAGCAAAATGGAATTGCAAAAAGGAAAAACAGGCATATTGGAGAGGTATATCGGGCCATGCTAAATGAAAAATATCTACCAGATTATTATTGGGCTGAAGCAGTTGCTATAGCAGTTTATATAATGAACAGGACTCCCACTGTAGCAATACATGGCATGACGCCAGAGGAGATGTATACTGGTAGGAAACCAGACATTTCTCATTTGAAAATTTTTGGTTGCATTGCCTATGTCCATGTGCCAGCTGAGTTGGATCCAAAGGCTGAGAAGTGCATCTTTATTGGTTATTCTCTGCAGCAAAAAGGGTATAGATGCTATAACCCTTCTACACGTAAGTTCACAGTGAGCAAAGATGTTGTTTTTGATGAGATGAGCAGCTGGTATAAACCAATAAATGTGATGATTGATGTAGATGCACAAAATGGTAATGCTGCACAAAATTCACAGCAGCAATCACAAAATATCAATGGACCTGCAATGTCCTCTAGTAGTGGTTCACATACTTCGCCATGGATAGGTAGATTGAGATCAGGAGAATCTCCTCAAAGCAATGCAGATAGTGGTACGCAGGTATCACGAAAAGGAAAAGAGAAGGTAGATCAGCCCATGTTTGATGTGAATGCAGGTCACTCTTATGTGGATGGTGAATCCAGTGGCTCAGAACAGAGCATTGATGATGAGTTGGGTATTCCTTCTGTTGTTATACCTGGAGTAAGAAAGACCAGGGATGTTTTGAGAGCACCTGGAAGTGAGCCTATTTTGCACAAGTCTACCAAGGTTAGGTATCTTGTGGATAGGCTGAAATATGATGGATTTACAGCCATTCACTATGCCTATATGGTCAAAGTGATACAGGAACCAGAACCCACTTGTTTTGAGCAAGCCATGGGAAATGAAAAACGGGAGAAAGCCATGGATGAAGAAATGGATGCCTTGGAAGCAAATGCTACATGGGAATTGGTGCCTTTGCCTAAAGATAAGAATGCAATTGGCTGTAAGTGGGTTTATAAGATCAAGCACAATGCAGATGGTTCTGTGAACAGATACAAGGCAAGATTAGTTGTCAAGGGGTATGCACAGACATACGGCATTGATTATGAAGAAACATTCAGTCCGGTTGCAAGGATGGCAATTGTAAGAGTAGTCATTGCTATGGCTGCATCAAAGGGATGGTCTTTACATCAGATGGATGTAAAGAATGCCTTCTTGCATGGTGATTTGCAAGAAGAGGTCTTTATGGAGCAGCCAGCAGGTTATGTTCATGCTATTCATCCTGAGTTTGTTTGTAGGTTGAAGAAAGCCTTGTATGGCTTGAAGCAAGCACCTAGAGCATGGTCTGACAAGATAGGACAGTATCTTGTCACTATTGGCTTTTAGATTTCCAAGGCAGATTTCTCACTCTATGTGAGAAAAACAGAGAAAGGTATTATGCTGCTTGTCATCTATGTTGATGATTTGATCATCACAGGTGATAGTGATGAAGATATCCTTCATGTGAAAATGCTATTGAAGCAGAAGTTTGAGATGAAGGATTTGGGAGAGTTGCGTTATTTCTTGGGCATTGAGGTGATTAGATCACCAAGTGGGATACAGCTCTGCAGAGGCAGTATGGATTGGACATGCTGTCCAAATATGGGATGACAGGCTGTAAGCCTATTTCAGTTCCTTTGGAGCAGAATGTGAAGCTGAGCAAGGATGCAGGTGAGCTTCTAGAAGACCCTATTATGTACAGACGCATAGTAGGAAGTTTGATTTATATGACTATTACTAGGCCAGATTTAAGCTATGCTATTGGATTGGTCCATGAGGATTAAATCTAACCTGCAAGCCCTGCTCAACCATTTGACCAACAGAAACCAGGTTCTTGGTGATGTTTGGGACATGAAATACATCAGACAGGTATTTCTTTTTCCCATCCTGCATAGACAAAGGAATTTTACCAATTTGCACAATAGGATGTGCAGTATCATCACCAATCTCCACAAATCCTGGTTTTTCCATTTCCCTTGCATCCTGCATCCATTCTGCATGACCTGTCGTGTGGTTTGATGCACCTGAGTCAACATATCACACATCATTTCGTTCTTCTGCACTTGTCACAGAATTGGTCATATGCTGCACCATAAATAGATGCTCATTTCTGTCATCACCCTGTCTATTGGAAGATGCATAATTGCCTTGCTGCAATTTTCCATTCATAATGTCATTCTGCTTTTGTAGCAGTCTTTAGCCATATGTCCCATTTTTCCATAGTAGTAGCATTCAACATTGTTGTTTGCATTTTGGCCTCTCTGCCATCCACCACGGCCTCTTTGGCTCCCCCTGCCTCTAGAGTTACCACGTCCTCCTGCATAGGACTGGTTTTCTTGAGTTAGCTGCATATTCTGATTTCTACCACGGCCTACACATCGGCCTCCTCTACCTCTGCCTCTACCTCTTCCAGCATTTGAGTAGAAGACAGTTTCTTTTGAAGTTCCGCTTGAAGAAGATGCACCCCCATTTCTCTGCTCTTCCAAAATCAAGAAATTTTTCACGGATGGCAATGGATGTCCGGAACTGTGCATAATCCTTTCCTAAACCATTCAAGGTCACAGAAACTAGATCATCATCTTCCACTGGCGACCCAATGGAAGCAAGTGCATCTGCAATTTTCTTCACCTTCATGTGGTAGTCATTTATGCTCAAATTTTCTCTCTATACATTGTGCAACTCCTATTTGAGCTGCATTTTCCTGGCTTATGTATTTGTGCTGTACATTTTTGCCAAAGTGTCCCATGCCTCCTTTGGCGTACTTGCATCCTGAATATGCACAATCATAGAGTCTGAAATACTGATAGACATCCAATACATAACTTTTCTGGCTCTCTCATGCCATCCTTTAAATGCCTGCATTTCCTGTTGATTGGGAACATTAGGAAGAACTGGTTCTTCTTCATTTCCTGTAATGAACTCCCAATAGCCTTTTCCCATAAGGAAATTCGTCATTCTAAGCTTCCATGCCTGGAAGATGTTCTTGTCAGGCTTTTCAGTGACAATCTGCGAAAGAGAATTAGACGCCATTACAGAACACTGCAAAATATATTCTCACTGCAAAAAACACAGCTTTTGCCTCACACGGGCAGATCTGCAAAACTGACGAATGTGGTATTTGACCACACAGTCACTTCCTAGTGACGATTTTGCATCAACAGGCAACAAGCATGATTCTGCAACTCCCAATATCTCTGCACACAAGCATACAATGCAATTTCTGTGGCAACTTTTCACCGACCAACCGAGCAGTGGTCGCACAGCAAAAACAGGGCCTTTTTTTGAGTGCCTGCGAAGAACTTACGCCTTCAAAACGGGCCCCAAAATGGCCCCGTAGCATATACTGCGCTCTCGCCACACCGCGAAGGATGTCTCAATCTGAGACAGTGCACTCTTGCACTTCTGGCTATGCTACCTGCAGAGATTTGCTCCTAAACTCGAAATAGGAAAGCAACACTGGTCCTCTTACCAGGACACCACGAACTTGGTTTGCTTTCTTGAGCTCCTTACCATGAACAAGGCTCTGATACCATGTGAAGATAGTGGGAGAGAGGGAAGGAGTCTCACTTGCGGCTTTCTCACATACACAATGGAGGAATACACACAAAGGTGGAGGCTGAAAATAGTTTTCCTCTTCTTAGTTGTGTAAGCCAAAAGAACACAAGTACAAAGAAATAGAAGAACCCTATATGTGGGTCTCAAACCAAACTCAACTAACTAAGGTGGCATACTAACTGAGCCACGAACTAGAGTAGATAAAGATAGCTGTCATCCAGCTATTATTCGTGGGTGGTGTACCAACCGCATCTGTAGCTAACAAGTCGGTGACATAAATGCACAACGGTCACCCTGGCATATTGCGAGTGGAGCTCGATATCTCAACACCCTGTCCCTATCCTCCAATGCTCCAGTCAACCTCCTAGACGAAGCTCTCAATACATTACTGCAACCAGCAATTCAGGTCCACATGCCAATCAACCCCATGCCAAATGTGGATGATGATGTTGCTCCAATGCCCCCCTCCTCACCATCTAAAGATGTACAGTGGTGGCCTAACCTCCAATCCTTCCAGGACTTACCTGACAGCACTTTTATGCATCACTGGAAGGCACAACTTGAAGGCTCTTGCCTTCACATGTATGAGATAATGGAAGTTCTTCCCCTCACTAAGTTTATCATTTAGTCCTTCAATGACTGGAGGTGAGCCCACTCGAAAAGCACATGAGGTGACTACAACTTAGCTCTAGATGCACCCATTTCCGTCACTACGACGGACGCTAGCCTTCAACCCCATTGGTGCATCCCCTTTTTGAAAAAGGAGCAATTTTGGCACTACTATCATAGTGCACCCCCCAAGCGGCAGATCCATCCCCTCTATATGCCCATGGAATGACGATGGACCTAGGCTCATTTATGGGAGCTCCAAAAAAAAGATCCCAATATCATATACAACCTCCCTAAGTACAACTTCCCCAAGGACATGACTCAAGAAGGATTTTTCTTTCACCTTCAGTCATTCAACGATACCTACAGCTTGGTACCCATCGACCCTACAGTGGTAGTAGCGGTGCACTTCAACCACCTTATCCTCTTGCTGCTCCAATATCTCCCCACCCATAGTCATCCCATTGACGACAAACTTCACAATTTCAACAACCAAATTGTCTTCAACCTCGACATGGGCCCCTCCCAATTCCAAGACTTATGCCTATAAGTTCGGGTCCAAAATCTCCATGGCCATCACTTTGGAATGTTTGAGGACATGCATGCCACCCACTTCTAGTACCGGGCTTATTTCACATGGATCACCCCACAACTATTGGACCACTACGCAGTCTTCCAAACAGTCCTCTCCACTCACTTACTGCAATGCAGCTAATCCAAGGATGCCTCAGCAATAGGAAGGGGGGCATGTTAGTAGCCATTGAGCATGTTAATAGCCATTGAGAATGTTAATGGATTTCGCCCATCATTAAGCATGCTAGCAGCGATTGAGCATGCTAACAGATCTCAAACCCTATGGGTTTTAAGCCATAAATGGCTCAGTTTTGAAGTAGTTGTCGGGATCACCCCAATTGGCAAGGATAACACAAGAGCCATTTGGATCCCGTATGTGGATAACACAAGAGCCATTTGAAGACAGAGAGAAGGTTGAGAGAATCAGCATATGCATTGGCTCCATATGGGCTCAAGTAACTAGAACAGAAGAGAGAGAGTGATTCAAGGAATAGGGTTGGACCTCCCTTCAAAAGGTGACATGTATAAAAGGCCAAGTGGTTGACTTTGTTCTTCATTGTTGCATGCGACCTTTGAGAAATACAAGCTCTCTTCTTGCTCATGTGTTGAGATTGAGGTTTGCTTGCTCTTGTTGTTTGCCTTTGGTGTTTGCCCCGTGATCCCCCTTCCCCTTCATCTCCTTCTCCATCCCCCTTGCCTTCTTCCCAAACCCTCCCCTCTCTTCTTCTCACCCCCTTCTTCTCGGTGGAAACCCCATTGCAATGATCTAGTAGGCACTCGAGTGACACGAGTGAAGGCTTTACTGCGCAATGCTCCCACAAGGAGTAGCATGGGAGTGAGGAGCTCCATTGGCACACTTCCAACATCCCCACTGCACCAGCAACACAACGTTACATGAATGCAACATGCAATGATGGAGATGTAACTCAAAAATTAGGATTGATCGATGGAGGATGGAAGGCTGAGTGGGAGAGGAGGACGGAGCAAGAGGACGGAGCGAGGGGAGGAGGAAGGAGTGGAAGGAACATGAGAGGAGGATGGGAGGAAGGAGGAAGGAGTGAGAGGAGGTGGGCAACATGCAAGAGGATGGGAGGAAGGAGAAGCAACACGTAGGAGGATGGGAGGAGGAGGGCAACATGCAAGAGGATGTGATAGAGGGACTAAGAGGCAGAGTGAGGGAGGGAGGATGATAGGGAGGGATGAGAGGTAGTGCAGGAGTGAGAGGCAATGTGGGAGGTATGAGAAGGAGCGGCACCACGAGGGAGGGAGTGAGAGGCAGAGTGAGGGAGGAAGAATGAGAGGAAGCGGCACACCATGGGAGGGAGTGAGAAGCCGAGTGAGGGAGCAGCAAAGTGAGGGAGGTAGTGAGGGAGGGAGGGGGGAGCGGCTGAGTGAGCAAGGGAGGGAGGGAGGGAGGGAGTGAGGAGTGAGAGGGAGTGAGGGAGCGACAAAGAGAGGGAGGGAACAAGCAAGAGGGAGGGAGGGAGCTGCCAAAGGATGAGGGGAGGCGAGTGTCCAAGTAGAATGAGGGGAGGGAGAGAGGGTGTTGACTCTTATCAACCCCCAATCAGCCAACTCAAAAATGATCAGTTTACTTCCCAACCCAGTGTTGTGCTCGGTGAAGATGCTCGCTTTTGCAATCCTAAGGAGAGTGTGCTCGAGTGTAAAACAAGTGCCAACATATAAAACACTCAGAGGTCAGGGTTAGCCATTGGTGGGGGAGTACCGTATGCTGATGGGAGAACACCAAGTTATATACACACTTAAACAATGGAGGTAATACAACAAAATTACACAAAATAGACAATCAATTTCTCGTCCATTTCCATTAAATCAAACTAACTTGATACAACCAAGCCGCCTTGGCTTGCACACTCCCTAACATAGCAACACAAGTTAGAGGAAGAGAACTCGACACACAACTCTCTTGTTCTCCTTCTTGCATGTTACAACCATATTTCTATTTAAATAACCACCTTCTAAATGAGTGTGAGCTTGATACGCCAACCTCCATTCACCTATTGGCTGTTTGCTACAATCAACTTCACCTTGCTCGATTGCCTCCACCACTCCTTGCTCCCACCAACCAAGGTCGATGCTCGATGTGACCACATATAATAGCCTAACCTGGGGATAACAGCTTGCCTTGACTACCTTTACCCATGTCCTCACGGACTAGTAAGGACTAGCCACTACTTGAAAGAGGAGGCTCTAGGGTTGAAGCCTTGTGGTCGTCGACACCTTTGATGGATGGGAGGTCGGGGACGAATTGGTTGTCGAGATGGACCAACCTCATCTACAGTTGAATTGCGAGGAGGGGATCGTGGTGGCTCTGCATCAAAATGTTGCCCCTTGGTGGCCAAGGATATATATCACTGATATCAATAGGGGGTCACTCGGGGTCGATGAGCTAGTCCACCATCCAAGCTTTGGCTATTGGCTTTTCGGATGGAGCTTCAATACCTAGTGTCACAAAGTTGGTGTGGTACCTCTTTACATAGATGACTTGCTCCTGCCACGTGATACTCACGGTTCCTTGTAGAAGCTGCGGATATTATCATGCATCAATTTAGCTTCTATTACATGGCTACCAATTAAATGCTTGAGTTCTTGTAAAAGTTTTCCATAATACATGGGAAGCTCGGCCATAGTAGGTTTTGGTGAGGTTTTTGCAGCTAACGTACTTGGGCAAGAATCAACATGTGCTCGGTCTTAAAAATGTTGTGCTACCTCTCAGCATGTTCCTCAACAAAATGGTTGAACTTTTTGATTGCATTGTCATACACCAAGATGATGGGATGTACAAGTTCCAAAAGTTCCTAGTGCATGAAGTGTGAAGGAGCAAAACATCTCAACCGCCTCAGTCTACTGATGACAGACCTCGTAATGGATGGGCATCTCCTCCCTACCTAGTATATGGTGCAAAACTTCTAGGGTAGGCACTACAACTGTGAGATACTCAACCAAAAAAATTGGGTCGGCTATCTCTATTTTTTTTGTCTGCTCCTCTTTACCTACCCTTGCTATTGAAATCCAAACCTGCATTGATGCATCTTCAAAACTATATCCACCTGTGTTGCCTGCTCGGTGCTTCCTACTTGGCCTCTTGAGGGTAGGGCTTGAGCCGTGACCCCTTTTGTTCCCTTTGTTTACGCAGTACCTACCCCATTCATGAAATGCTATCCTGAGGTACCCACCTGCTCGCTCAGAATGGAAGGGCGAAGCCCACCAATTTGGCCACTAGCACCATCATTTTTTAGTGGTGACTGTCAGCAAGGTAGGTTATTGAGGTGCTTGTCAGGCACTTGGAGAAGATCGATTAAGTAGTAGAGCTATTGGTACCTATCCATCCTAGCTTGCAATCTTGCGTTGACCTCCTTTAATCCTGCCCTTCTATGGATGCCTCTCTTAGGCACACATTTTCTTGCTCTAGGGCCTCGAGATGGCTTTGAGGTACCTGCTACTACTACCAATCCTCCAAGACCTTGTCTACAAGTATTGCAGGGCATGTCGCAGTTTGATGTTTTTTTCCTAGCAATAGTGATGATATTTTCTTGGTACTTTCTTGTGATGTCCTTCAGGCGAGCCACTTCACACTGCAAATTTCTATATTCTATTTTCATCTCTGCATGTGCCTGCTGCAAGTGCAAGTGTGCTTGAACGAGCTCGTCATAAACTACCCACTTGCCCTCTAACTGCTCCTATTGTGACTTACACTTGCACTTGGCCATAAAATCCTCCTCGGCTCGGCACAAGTTCAGTCATGACTTCTTTGCTCAATAGATCAAGGAATCCATCAATCAACCCAAAGAAGTGCAAACCTTAGCCAATATGCATGTGATTTATACACTTATTGTGGACAAAGAAGTTCTAGTCATCACGATCAAGATTAAGAAGCAGACTATACCAGGTGTAATAGTGGATGGAGGATCAGGAGTGAACATCATTTCTAGAGAAATTGCCCAAAGGCTAAATTTCAGGTCATATAAACCATCACCATTCTGAGTGCTTATGGCAGATCAATGACCAGTTGATCCTAAGGGTATGCTACAAGATGTGATGTCGATGGGTGGCATCTATTATATATTTAGTTTTATTGTGATCGCTATGGAGCAGCATGCCTACACAATTTTATTGGGGAGACCTTGGCTAAAAAGTGCAAAAGTACTCCATGATTGGGGTATAGAGGAGATGACTATTAAGACAGGGGGTCAACACGTGTGTAGAGTGACCAATCGTCAGAAGAGGTTCCTAGTTGTTGTTGCCCCAATAATCTAGAAGTCAAATATCCATTTCTACAAAATTTTGAATCCTAGTTAATGGAGTTGCATATCTTACCTGTGGGTGAGATAGACGATTTTCAAGTAGCTGCAAACATCAAGCAAAAGTTGAGAGATCAAGAGATTGCTAAGCAAAGAATCTTTTTCCAAGCAATTTTACGGAGGACATTGAGGGAGAAAGAGAGATTTTTGAAGTACAAGTAACAATCATGCATCTAAAAACATGGAACACAAGATCACCCAGCCATGGTAGTGGTAAGTGTCAACTCAGACAGACAAGGGATCTATTTGTTAGGTATAAGGATGTGTCCGCATAGAGTTACAGATATTTGAGAGGAGTTACTCTCCCTTTACTCTCAAATCTAAACTATGTCAACGGAAGATTCCTTAGTTCCAGATACTAAGTCAAATCTCAAATCTGAACATAGTTCCTCCTGAACTATGTCATCATAAGATATCTTTAGTTCCAGATACTAAGCCAATTTGGCACCAAAGGTATAGAATGAATGCCAATTATGCCAAGCAGAGCTAGATCAACTTTTACAAGCTGGATTTATATATGCCATAGACCGTCGTGAGACTAGCCTTTTCCTAGTGCCTAAGAAAAATGGCAAACTCTGAGTCTATGTGGATTATCGGAAATTAAATCCTCAGATAGTTCCAGATCCATTTCCCATACGTTTTACTCATGGAATTTTAGATCAAGTTGTAGGCTATGAGACGTACTCATTTATGGATGGCTATAGTGGGTATAATTAGATTACAATGTCCCCTAAATATCACAACCAAAGTCTGCCTTTATTACAAAGTGGGATGCTCATGCTACCAAAGTAATGCCTTTTGGATTGAGGAATGCCTCATCCAATTCAAAAGTTTACAATGGAAACCTTCAGAGATTACCTTAGTGAAATCATTGCAATTTACTTAGATGTTTTTTGTGTGTATTCCTTGGATAATGATCGCCTGGGATATCTTGAGAAGGTTTTTTGAGATGCAGGAAAGTAAGTATCTTGTTGAATCCTACTAAGAGTGTGTTCTGTGTACGAGTTGGTATTCTACTCAGTCATGTGATTCCTAATCAGGTAAACTAAAATCCATACAACAAATGCCTAGACCTCAAAACTTAACTCAATTGCATTCTTTTGTGGGGTTTATCAGTTTCTATTGCAAGTTCATCAAGGACTTTGCTAAGATTGTAGTACCCTTATATGAATTGACAAAAATGGATACTAAGTTTGAATGAAATGCCAAGTTGACTATAGTTTTCAATGATCTAAAAAACCGAGCAATGGCTACTCCAATTCTTAGACAACCAAGATGGGATGTCATTTTTCATGTGCATATGGATGCTTCTGGTTATGTGTTGGGTATTATTCTAGCTCAATTGAATGGACTATCCATATATTATGCTAGTTGGTTACTTACACCTATAGAGCCAAAGTGCAGCATCATCGAGCGAGAAGCTTTGGGGATGGTTTTCATTATGCAAAAACTATGGCATTATTTACTCGGGAATCCCTTTATGTTCTATGTGGTGTGGACCATCAAGGCTTACTTTATCTTAATAACAAGACTGTCATTCAAGGATGGCTTGTTCATTGGATGCTTCTACTGTAGGAGTTCAATTTAAAGATTATTCATAAACCAGGTAAGACCCATGTGGGAGCTGATTGTTTGTCTACGTTACCAACACTCAAGCAAACTCAAGGAGTTGACTTGAAATTACCAGAGGCTGATTTGTTCATAGTCGATTATTGTGAGAATGAATATGCCGAGTTGGTACCTTACCTATCTAAAGACACATTCCTTGACACTGTGCCTCGAGATAAGCGCATGCAATTTGCTCTCAAGGCGGCATGGAAATACACTCTCATTGGTGGGCAGCTCTATCGACAGTGGGCAAAAAGATTCTTTGCCGATGGGTGTTCCCCCATGAACGTGCGGTGGTGTTGTAGGAGGCTCACTCTAGTCCATCAAGAGGGTGAGTTAACTGCTCAAAAAGTCTTACAATCAGGTCTATGGTGGGAGACATTATTCAAAGATGCTCAGACCAAGTGTACGCAATGCGATGTGTGTCAATGCACTAGACGGTTATTGGCTAATCAATCTATGCCTTTGCAACCCACTAGGCCTTGGAAAGCCTTAAACGTTGAGGTTTGGGTTTTGTTGGTCCTTTTAAACCTGCAAAGTTCACTCAAAACAAGTATATACTAGTTGCCACTGACTATGCTACAAAGTGGGCAGAAGCTAAGGCACTCCAAAACAACTCGGCTTGAAGCATAACTAAGTTTGTCTATGCAAATATTATATGGTGGTATGGATGTCCGCTACAACTTGTCAATGATCAAGGTGCACATTTTCTCCATGATGTGATGCAGTTACTTGAAAAGGAATTCAAAATCATGCACACATTTTCCATTACTTATTATGCTCGTGGTAATGGTGAAGCCAAGTCAACTAACAAGACCTTGAAGCTCCTTCTCACAAAGACAATACAGTCTACTAAAGGTGAATAGGATACTAAGCTCTCTTTGTGGGCTTATCATACTGCTTATAAGGTAACTACATGTAAGAAAATAATACGTCTGTGCTCAATAGATAACAGGATCTCGTACACAAGAGATAAAACAAGATAGTATGGAGAATCAAAAAATTTGATTACTATAGAATTGATACAATAGATGGTGTTGCCTCCCAGCCATGCGCTCCTGTGAAAGAAGCTTCGATGGCGTGCTGGAAACAGTAGAAGACAGAGGCTAAATGCTAAGGAATCAAGGTTGCTGTAGCCAGTGATGAAATGGGCTTCACGGGCTTGTTCTTATATAGCCACCAGTCGTAGTCAATTAGGCTCAATTGGGTGGCCGACCCAGTCTGCCCAAAATGGTCGACTGGGGGTCGGTCCCGAAATAGGCCATCGACCATACGATAGAACCGGTGCACAAAACAGAGCAACTAACCTATGGTTGCCGTTCGGCCCACAACCATCCGGGATCATTTGAGGCTCCAAATGGGCCCCGCAACCCAAGAGTGGGCTGCCCCGAGAAATGCTCCATCTACCCTCAGTGCGGTTAGTCAAAGGATGCCTTCTCGCACTTGCATGTAGCCTAGTTGGCGGTGTGCCAACTCTATCTAAAGCCGTCCAGCCATCAGGCCACACATGGCCCCCATCTGGTGTCCAAACTAGGACCTACCAGATAACCGAGCTACTCAAATGCCTTCTCCTCATATGGGGGGCTTACAAGTAGAGTTAGCTAGTTCCCGCATAGTTACATGAGAGTGGAGCATTGATATCTAACACCCCCCCTCAATGTCCACGTGCAAGTGAACTTACTTTTTCAGCCCACCAATGCCAAGTCGATGAAGATGCCTCTCCAGCAAGTCTCTTCCAAGAGCCTTCGTGAAGATGTCTGCAGCATTCTCTATAGTCAGACAGTACACCAAGTCAACCTCTCCATCCATGATCAGCTCGCGTACAAAGTGATATTGAATCTCAATGTGTTTTGTGCGAGCGTGGAACACCGGGTTCTTTGCAATCGCCATGCAACTCTGATTGTCACATGATAACTGTGTAGCACCTTTTCGAATGGCCTTTGGCCTTGAGGCAATTGTTCCCTTGGTTTTGTTGTTTCGAGTCTTCAAGTTGTTGCTACAAAGCATATATTAGGTGAACCAGAGGCAATCAAGGGACAATTGCATCAGCTAAGTCACTTGGATGATTTATGCCTCCAAGCTAGTTGGTCATAGACAATGATACAATGTAGAAGGAAAGCATGGCACGATCGACATATTGTGCCTAAGCATCTAAAGAAGGGAATGCATGTGGATGATATGCCTATCGTATCAACTCACCTAGAGCAGAATTAATGAGGTTCTCCCACTGTACACGAGAGTGGCAGTTCTCGCTCTCCAATCAATTTGGCAATTTATGGCATAGCACCAGGTCCTTCCCAAGATCATCTATTAGTGGATCATCTCTGTGGGAAGAACATAAAATTTAATCTCTATTACTTGGCATCTATGTGGACATGCAATATTATATTCCAGTCTGGGGCCCACAATACCAGTGCTATAGCTAGAGCCAGTTTAAGGGATCATGGGATCCCTCGTAGGAAGAGACATCATGGGATGTACTCTCTAGTGGACTTTGATTCCACTCAGCCAACTCCTCAAGAGCCTACCCTTGTGACTACCTGTGGGTGGACTCCCCACAAGCCAACTCCTTAGGGGCCTACCCCTTGGGGAATTCCTTTGCTAGTAGCCCATGGCTTCATCGTCTCGGGAGTCTCCAATGAGTTTGTCGCATCCACGAGTGACACAGATGCAATGAGATTCTTCTCTCTCCTATCCTAGAGGACCTCAGCTATTCCCTCTCCTACACCCCTCGGGGGTAGATCAAGGACATTGAGGGCTTTACATACCATCCCTTGTAGCCCCTTTCTAGTGGTCATCACCTTGGTGTACCCATCATAGGTCGAGAAAGAGTAGTAAGGATCGTGGCTACTGTGGTGGCACGATGGATGTAGATGAGTCTACACATTCCCATCCCTCTAGGTCTCCCCTATATCATGAGACACAATACCAGTCGGGTTCCTTGCCCTCTCCACACACAGGCCGCAGCACCCCAAAGACCACTCGCTCCCTTAAGTGCTCGCTCCACCCCTCGCTATATCTCTGCTACTCCATCCACCAGTATGAATCCTTCGAACTTTGTTTTGCCCAAGGACCTATCCCACATAGTGAACAACCATTGGGGAGGTTATACAGGATGAGGACGGGAAGGCGGTCACAAGATACATGAGGAGGTTGGTGAGCAGCCACTTCCCTAATGGTATATTCAAACCTTGGAAACAATAAGACAAGAGAGCGAAGGATGCCATCATAGATGCCCTCAAGAGACAATTTCCAAATCCTAAAGGATATGAGTTTGATTGAAATGCCATGCTTACATGGATGGGGGAGCTTCTTAAGTCTCATAGATACAAATTCAGGGATGCTATTAAGGATGGTAAGTACAAGCCAGGGAGGGCGGACCCGAAGGATTGGAAGAGAGAGAAGATTTTGAAGTATTACAAGGAGAATTCCGATGCGTTTGAGCCTCAGTGGAGGGCAATGAGGATACGCTTGGAGACCGTAGGCCCTTCGCACCTTGGGAGTCATGGCAAACTTGGCAACGAGGCATGGGTGGTAAGTATATATTTATCTTCTACTAAATTTCTAATATGTTTAATCATTCAAATGTCTTGTCATTCATATCTAACTAATTGAATTTGGATCCACAGGAATCTATGATTGAAGGCCTCGAAACAAGGCCTCTAGACAACAAGGAGGAAGGGCATAGACAATGAGGAGTATAGAAGAGCATTCAAAATTGGAGCCAAGAAATGGTTTAAGGAGAAGGAGAAGGAAGGAGTCCACATCGATTGGGAAAGGGTGGCGGTGCATCATGTGAGTATACCCTATTCCTCTTCGTTATCGTTTGACTATCACCATTATCTTATAATCGATGCTCTTAGTTTTTATAACTTGTTGCATTCTTAGGGAGGCACATTCAACCCATCCGAAGATCCAGACGAAGAGACTAGATTTAAAGAAGAAGAGGTATGGCTAACAGAAGAGAAATGCAAGAAATCGGGCGCACACAAAGAGACCAAGGGTAAAGAGGAAACACACAAAGAAATTGAGGGTGAGGAAGGTGAGGGGGATGAGGAGGAGAAATAGTAGGATAGGACATTCAGTAGTATTTCGGCAATTCTGTCTTTTTATAGTAGATTACTTCGGTGGATTTGCCATTTTGGAGTTCGGCACTTTGGCCATTTTGTAGCGCATTAGTTTGATGGATTTGCCATTTTGTAGCACATTGCTTCAGCACATTTTCCATCACTTTTATAGACCTTCTTTGCAAAATTGTAATGTACACCTAACTTTTGGAACATTTAATCGTGATTTTAATGGGAATTTTTTTTTTTTAATGGGGTAGGATGGAGCCCAATCCTGTCCTACAATTTCTTTTTAAAGATTTTGTGAAAACGAAGGCCTATAGCGATGTTTGTACTAACACTGTAGTGTCAGTATATACCGACGCCTACACCGATGCCCATACTGATACTGTCTAGCATATTTTACCGACAGTGACACCGGCGGTTTCTTTGCAACATCCACACCGATGGATCTTCTGACACTTTCCACTTGTTAAAAAAAATATATATTCGTATTTAGTGTCGGTATTGGTGTCAGAAAGCGGCGCATGTCTTGTAGTGGAATCATTACAAATCCATGGATTAGAACCATTGGAAAGCAATCAATGAAGCTTGGATTTACTATGAGCAGAGATGGATATATTGAGGAGAAAGGGAGCTTCATTGTGGCTATGAATACAATGGGGCAGCTCATTGCTAGTGACAAATGAGGAGAAGGCTTCATGGGATCTCATTTGGAGAGAAATTAATGATGAATTTGAGACTGAACTAGAGAACAATGAGGAGTGGAATGATGGCTGGAAAAATTTTCATCTATTGGGATGGAAACCATAGAGTGGTGGTTGAAAAAAGAAATTGTTGTGAAAATTTTTCTTCTATAAAGTGCATGAATATATTGGCAAGATCTTCTTTCATTGCACCAACAAGAGATGATGAGGTTGCCTTGATTGGAGCTATGATTGCTAAAAAGATGCTAGCAAGTTGAGAAGCTAGATCCCAAAAGCAATGACATATTCTTTGATGGCATCATTACTAAATACAAGAAATGGGAAATAAGCATGCGATACATTTGTATAGTGAAGTTTTCAAGCAAACACAATGCCACAAGTTACAAATTCAAAACAAGAAATAAAACTACAATCACTTGATTCAACAATTACAGTAAGGAAAAAGATCCTGAGAATCACTATAGAGAGCAATGCATGCTATATCTTCCATTCATTGGTGATGAGCACAAAGTGGACGGTGATATCCAAACATGGCATGATATGTACAATCAAAATGACACCTTAATTAAGGGAACGAGCATTTTTTGAGCAAAATCTTTTGAGTGTCCGAGCAAAGGAAAAAAAAAGCTTCCAACTATGCAAAAATATGGCGAAAATGGATCGAAAGAAAACATAGTTTCACTTAGAAATATGCAAAGTATTATAGCAATGCCTATTTTATACACGAATCTTTACGTGAATCTTTGGGAATGGTGAGAACAAAATGGGATGGCTTTTGAAGAAACCTACATGTAGAGTAGACTTCTCCATGAAAATTCCCTTATGATCCTTCTTACAACTTTTACTTAATAGGGGGTGACACTGAAAAACCTCTCTCAACCTATCTTCATGAAAGGGCTTCTCCAAAGAAAACTCATTGAAGCAAGCCATCAAGGTAGTTTCGCCAGTGATACCCCTTTGAAGTAGGTCTTCCAAGGTAGTTTCGCTGGCGAAACTTTCTTGGACAACACTTTTAAAAGTGACATAACTTTCACATTCAATGTCCAAATATAGTCATTCAGCCACTCAAATTGATCAGAAAACCCCATTTGTGCACATCTATGGGGTTATATTTTGGAAAATCTTGCATATATAGTATTGAATATTACATGTATTTTATGAAAGTGATATTTAAGCCTAAGTTAATACTTGTTTCTAGTAATTTAAACTTCTTTAAAAACATGTCCATAAATATCTTATTATTACACTATAAATGTGATTAATAAGTAATTATTTATGTATAATATTATTACATTGAGAGTGATTATGAGGGATGTTTCTTAAAGGAATTATTTTTCAACACTTTTTTAAGGTAATAACAAGGGTACAAAGGGATGTCTATGAATAAGAAGATTTATTTTATGTAAAAATGAATGAGTGACTAGTGTATAAAATAAAAGTAAAAATACCATGTTTCCTAAAGAAATACTATTTTTTAAATCTCTTGAAAAACATGTTTGGATAAACCTGCTCATAGGTTTTTGCTCATGAAATTGACGCATCCCTTAATTAACAACAATAATAGAGAATTCAACAAAACTCTCAAACAAAAAAGTCTCTGAGATAACAATAGCACATTGTACTACTCAATGAATACAGATAACAGTGATAGGGAGTGCATCGCTGAATACATCCTCAAAATGGACATACTCAAGCAACATGAGAATCAATACCTGAACACACACTTCAGCACTTGCAATCCAATGAACAACTACAAATACTTTCACATGATGCAATAATGAACAACAAGGAATGCCTTCTTATAGACAACATAATGCTGAAAAAGAGATTGAAATATGAGAAAAGAATCATGCTCTTCTTATGTGGTGATGTTGGAATAGGAAAAACACACTTCTTATTGCTAGTAGTGCAAGCATTGGCCAGGCACTACTCACACAAAGAGACAATAGATGTAGACTTGCCAAGAGCACTCCTGTTCATGTATGCAAGAAAGGTAGTAGACAACATTGGAGGAAGAACAATACACTACCGTGCACATTCCGCTAATGATCTCCAATTACACAAGCCTAGTAGCAGATAAACTATAGTAATTAAGCTCTCTCTACGTGGAAACCTAGAACTCCTTCTCCTAGAAAAAATTTCTTAGTTGGCCAGAACATGTTTGTTGCAATAGATTTGAGGTTACACAAAATTAAACACAACCACAATGCCTCCGCAATGATCCCTTCATAGGGATTTTTGTAATAGTATGTGGTGACCTTTTTCAAGCCATCCCTATCAAAGATAGTTGGGTTTTTCAGAGAATCCATCAACACTATCAATTTTATCATGTGTATAGAAAAAAATCATTTGGTACTATGAACTAACAACCAATGAGGTAGAAACAAAGCACTTTCCTTAACATATTGAAAAAAATAGAAGTGGGAAACCACACAGATGATGACATATCCTACATTAATGAGAAATATTTTAGGAGACTAGAATATAAGCAGTTTGTAGCACACCTATTCTACACAAACACTACAAAAGCCTGCATAACAAGGAAGTGTTTGATTTGTTAAACAAAACTCCACATGTTACCAAATCAATAGATCGTATACACAAGATGTGTTGCAAAACTATCAAAATATCCAATTACCCCAAGCTAACAGGAGGACTACAGTATTAGCATTGAATTTAAAGCCAAGCATGCTTACCGAGATTTGCTCAGGAAATCTTAACATCAGAGATGGGTTGGTCAAAGCCGCATAAGGTACATTCATGAAGATGCAATCCCATAGACAAATGCTAGCTCTTTGGATACAATTCATGGCAATTAAAATAGGAGCAAGATCAATGGCTGAATATAGATTGATGTATGGTGATGACACACCCAAAAGTTGGACACCTATGCTACATATAGATATAGAGTTCCAAATCAGAAAGGACAGAGTCAACACAAAATGATAGCCACTATTTCCAATACAATTGGATTTAGGAAGAATTATTCACTGATCACAATGCTTATTAATGGACACTCTCGCATTTGACCCTACAAACATTACAACACATGGAGTAGTGTACACTGCACTCTCAAGAATATGATACCCAAATAATGTATTCATAGTCAACAAACCATAAGAAAAACACATAAAAGTTGACAAAAACATTCTACGAGATATGTCAAGACTAAAAATGGCAGCAAAGTGGCCAATAGAACTTTAAAAATGCATTCAACATGCAATCATTAAATAGAAGTTCAATAGTAATAAATAAGAATGACATCTTAGCTAGTGAGAGCTTACTGGTAGCAACAAAAATTGCTTCCAAGAAACACTCATTCAATAAACATCTGGCTGGCCTTGGTTGAGAATCAGTCAGGTAGAATGCTTAAATGCCTACGGACTAACAATAGTGGAGAGTATCTCTCTCATGACTTTCATCATTTCTGTGATACACGTGGGATTGAGAGGGAGCTCACATCCCCTCATACTCCAGAGCAAAATCCAGTTGCAGAAAAGATGAACCGTACCATTCAAGAAAGGTTGCAATGCATGCTTTCCAATGCAAGTCTTTCTGGTGGTTTTTGGGCTGAGGCAATGAAGACTACAGTGCATGTGATCAATAGATCACCTAGTAAGAGTTTGGATGGTGAGTGGCAAGAAGCCCTCTTACTCTCATTTGCGTATATTTGGGTGTGGGGCATATGCACATGTGCCAAAAGAGCTTCGAAAGAAGCTAGATCCTAAGTCTAGGAAATGCATCTTTCTAGGTTATGGTGAAAGTGGAGAGATGGGCTATCGTCTCTGGGATCCAGAAGTAAAGAAGATCATATGCAGCCATGATGTAGTCTTCAATGAAAATAAGATGCATAAGACACCCATGAGGGATGTGGAAATGAGGAGAATCACTTTCCAGGATGTGAATCCACCTGCATATGTTGAGACAGCAAGCTGTCCATGCACCAAATGTGCAAGAAATGGTACCACCAAGTACTCCCACAGGTATACAATCAAGGGTAGATGATGGATCATCTATTAGTGGAAATGATGAGCCAAATGTGGCTGATATGCAAGTGGGACAGCAAGCTGAAATGCTCTTGAGAAGATCATCTAGAGTGCCTAGACCACCTGATAGGTTTGTTCCAGGGGTAGACTATGTGATGCTTACTGATTGCGGGGAGCCTTCTTGCTACAGAGAGGCTATGATGTGCGAGGATCAACGCAAGTGGGAGTATGCTATGCAATCAGAGATGAGTTCACTTATGAAGAATAAGACTTGGGACTTGGTTTCTTTGCCACATGGAAAGAAAGCATTGCCATGTAAATGGGTCTACAAGATGAAGGTCACAGGTGATGATGTGCCTAGGTACAAGGCCCGTTTGGTCACTAAAGGGTTCAAGCAAGAGAAGGGTGTGGAATTTGATGAGATATTCTCTCCAGTTGTGAAGATGACCACACTTAGATGCATGCTTGGACTAGTGGCAGTAGAGGATATGGAGCTTATGCAGATGGATGTCAAGACAGCTTTCTTGCATGGGGATTTGCATGAGGAAATTTACATGGTGCAGCCGGAAGGTTTTGAAGAAAAGGGCAAAGAGCATTTAGTTTGCAAGCTAAAGAAGAGTCTCTATGGTCTTAAGCAAGCCCCTAGAGAATGTTATCAGAAAATTGATGCTTTCATTCGGTCCCAAGGTTTTAGAAGGAGTGAAATTGATCACTGCCTCTACACTAAAAGGGCTAAGGATAATAGCCTGATAATCTTGGCACTATATGTGGATGATATGCTATTGCCTAACAAGAAAACTTATGAGCTAGATGCATTAAAGGCCAAGTTGCATGAGGCCTTTGATATGAAGGATTTGGGATTTGCAGGTCATATTCTTGGTATGCACATCACGCGTGATCCGAGTAGGAAACTCCTTTGGCTTTCACAAAAAGAGTATGTTACAAAAGTATTGCAGCGTTTCAATATGGAGGGGGGGAAGGCAGTGAGTACTCCATTGCCTCCATATGTGAAACTGAGTCATATAGATAGTCCCAGATCAGATGAGGAGAGGGCCATGATGGCCAAGGTTCCTTATGCATCAGTAGTTGGGAGTCTTATGTATGCTATGATAGCTACACATTGCATTTGCAGTGGGAGTTGTTAGCCGGTATATGGCTAATCTAGGAAAGAGGCATTGGGAGGCAGTTAAGTGCATCATGAGGTACATGAAGGGTACCAAGGAGATGTGCATCTGCTTTGGTAGAGGAGACATGTGTGTACTTGGGTACATAGATTTAGACTATGCAGGGCATGTGGATAGTAGGAGATCCACTTCTGGTTATGTGTTCACCTTTGCAGGTGGTGCAGTGTCGTGGATGTCTCGCGCATAGAATTGCATTGCTTTGTCTACCACAGAGGCTGAGTATGTTGCAGCCACAGAGGGTTGCAAGGAGGCTATATGGCTTGATCGGCTAGTGGGAGATTTGGGGATTCATACAGGTGTACCAACATTGCATAGTGATTCCATGAGTGCTATTCAGCTAGCACGGAATCCGGTCTTTCATGCAAAGACCAAACACATTGAGGTCAGGTACCATTTCATCAGGGATGTACTTGAGGACAAGCGCATAGAGCTTGTCAAGGTTCATACAGATGATAACCCTGGAGATATGCTGACGAAGAGTCTACCTAGTCAGTGGTTTGAGTATTGTTGTGTATTGATGGGCATTGGATAGTATGCTCACTGGTTGTTCTCCCTTAAAGGCACATTGTCCTTTAAGTGGGAGGTTGTGGGGGTTAAAGGTCACTATGCCTTTACCCCGGTTATGTACAATACTCAAACACATATATAAATGAATGAAAAAGAAGATTAGGGTGGTTCTGCACCCACCAAATTTTGTCATGGCTAAGATTCCACCGAGTTGGCAGTTAATTAGCAGCTACTACCAAAGTGGCTTGCTCACCCACCACATGCCGTGTGCTTCATGATTACCAGTCCATCTGGGGTGGCACCTAAGATTCCATCGCGGTGGCCTACAATTAATATGGATGGAACCTCACGATCCAACCAACCACCACAGTGGCACGAATTCTATAATATATATAAGATTCGTGGCATTTGGTAAACCTAGCAGGCATTGAAGCAGCCCCCATTGTGCAGTGATGCTAGCAAACTTTTAAATGATTTGGGAAAATCAACCAACAAATGGAATCAAGTCTCACTTGAAAAAATACCATTGTGTAATACAAATGAGATGAGATGAGATGATGTATAATAGAGATGAGATGAGATGAGATGGAGATGTATCATCGCAACTGGAATGCTTGCCTTTTAAAAAAAATGTTAATTGAATCTTGTCCACAATTCCACTCAGCAAATGTCTTTTGGAAGCAAGTGGGGGGCTCGGCGTCGAGGCCCCCCCTACAAGTCTTCATATTGAACTTGTTTAATGGCGAGGCTCTTGCTGTTGCTCTTAGCAAGAGCCCTTTCCTTACCTCTTGTGCTCCCTTCACTTCCCATTTCGGTGCAAAATCTACACGTCTATTATTTTAATTATCCAACCCCCCTATCAATCTCAATTTCAGCTATTTGCACCAAGTCAAAAAGGGGGGCTCGGCACCAAGCCCCTGTTAAATTACACGACGCAACGGAATAGAAACTGAACAAAGAATAGAGAGTACATAGCAAACTGGAGAGGAACAAACTTTTCCTTCAATACTGATGTAGTACAGATGATGGCTCCGTCCACCCGTGCACTCCCACAGTGGAGCTTAGATGGCGATCTAGACAAATACTAGGTGAAGAGCTACTAGCTGGAAGATCTGATCTAATCTAAACTGATCTAATACAATGGACTAGGGAGGTCACCTCTTTATAGCTATGAGGGCGGTAGTTGGATCAACGTAGTCGGTGGACTCGACCAGTCGACCTAGTCGATGGAACCAACTAGTCAACCTAGTCGGTGGAACCGACTAGTCATCCATGGAATATTCAGGGAATATTCCCTATACCGTCTCCTCGGGGGCTCCCACCCCTGAACCCCCATTAGGGGGGCCGCTGGCCCTCAGGTCCCAGCTAGAATAAGGGGCTCCCACACAAACACCTTTCTACCATCAAGAGTCTCATTGATAGACCTCATCTGACATGCAAGTCAGGATCCATCTAGTGTCCCGGGCTCACACATGGCTTCTCCACATATGGGGGCCTTACAACTTGAGCACCTTGGACCAGGAGGGTGGGGCATTGAGCATATCTAACACCCCCCCATACTAGTCTACACATCTATTTTTTACTACAAGCCCCAAGGGTGGGCTCCAAGCCCCTCCTACAAGTCTAGATGTCTCTGTGGAATGAACAAGAAGAAGTTGATGTTATGGATATTGTCATCATCTAGTGTGGGGAGTCATTCCCCATCCTTAAAAAAGGATATGCTACACTAGTGTTTTCTCTTATGTTTTCTAGAATGGGAATGGGACTTTCTCAATAGAGTACTAGAGTGCATGGTAATGAGTGATTATAGCCACTTCTGTCGTGGCTACGATTCCACTGGGCTGGCAGTTAAAATTACTAGCCACACCGGAGCTTAAGCATGCATGATCACTACGAGTGCAATAAAAATTACCAGTCACCATGCTCGCATGCTCAGTAGAGAACTAAAGTGCATGGTAATGAGTGATTAGAGCTTCATGATTTACCTTTGTGGGAATCAATGCCCTATCATCAGCCACATTTGTCATGGCTAAGATTCCACCGAGTTAGCAGTTA
The DNA here is from genome assembly GCF_047967505.1 of Dipteris shenzhenensis. Classification (NCBI taxonomy): domain Eukaryota; kingdom Viridiplantae; phylum Streptophyta; class Polypodiopsida; order Gleicheniales; family Dipteridaceae; genus Dipteris; species Dipteris shenzhenensis. The sequence continues at coordinate 44,785,228 of NC_141619.1, read as the reverse complement.
ATTAGCAGCTACTACCAAAGTGGCCTGCTCACCCACCACATGCCGTGTGCTTCATGATTACCAGTCCATCTGGGGTGGCACCTAAGATTCCATTGCGGTGGCCTACAATTAATATGGATGGAACCTTAGGATCCAACCAACCACCACGGTGGCTCGAATTCTATAATATATATAAGATCCGTGGCCTTTGGTATTTTACTACGACTACGTTGCTCTCATCTGCCCCTACTCTACTACTTTGCTCCACATGCTCTACTACTTTGCTCCACACCCCTCCTCCAGCTCCTTTCTGCCCCTACTCTACTTTGCTCCACGCTCCCTCCTTCAACTCTCCTCACTCATCTACTCCCTTGCTCATCTACTGCTCACCCACTCATCTTCACCATGCTTACTCTACCACCCCCCCTCGATGCTCTGTGATCCCAATGTTATCTTCCTTCTTGTAGAAGGTTATTGTGTTGCACTCACCTAGAGTAGAAATGCTAGCACTAGTGGAGACCCTTTGCTCCCACAGTCGATTCCCCACACATCTGCATGTCACCATCTTAGATGACATGCTCACAGAGGGCCTCTGTGCTGCATGAGTTCCCCCTAGATGTCGATGAAGGCCTCAGTATTTTCAGAGCAGAGTACTCTCGACTTGTTGGGGGGGCCGTAATCTGAGTCCTAGCAATGTGCATGGTCTTCAGCCTCTCCATCATATACTCCTTTGGCTCCCTGATTTTTTTTAATGCAACAAGCTAGACTGGTGGAAATACTGAGTTGTACAAATTCTCCCTTGCTCAGACGAGGCTCTCACAACAGTTTGGAGTTCATTTGGAATCCCCCAGTTTTGGACAAGGGTTTTAGATTGTGGGTTGTAAAGGAGACATGGCCTTTTGATTTGGAGAGAGAGGCAAAGAGCCTTTTGCAAATCCTAGCTCAAATGTATCCTTCATTTTCTATAGATGTTGAGGATATGTCTTTGCGTGCCTACTTGGAATCTTTTAAAGGAAAATATAGGCACGAGATTTTTAGGGCTTTTGAGTTGAAAATGCAATCCAACCCAAAGTCAGGAGAGAAGCAGTATGAGATCACAAAGAGTGCCATGAGAGTGGTTTGCAGGTACTTCTTCATTTCCTTTTTTTTTAAAATTGACTCAGTTGCAAGTTTTTCAATATCATTCTAAATTTTGGAGAGTTATAGGTATGTGTCTATGTTGATGGACAATGGAGTAGTATCCAAACGTCCAGATGTTATGTAGACTTCGAAGAATATTGAAGATGCTATGGCAACAATGTACTTAGAGAAAGGTAAGAACAAGTACATTTGTTTTTTGGACATTGAAAAATATGTTCAATATTTTAAGTTTGGATATTTATGAATTGCACGAAATATAGAAAGACTTGGGGGTTTGTCCAAATGGGAGATTGAGAATTGTCCTTGGTGGATTGATTTTGAGGTGGGTGAATTTCCTGACTGCGAAAAGGAGTACCTTGCCCACAAGGATGAACTCTTGAGAAATATAGCAACACCTATTCATGAGGGATTCAACCATTCCAGGAGTCCAGTGCATTTGGATCCAATTCATGGCCCGTCTCCCTCTTGGGGGGTTCACCCAAAAATATGTAAGTATACAACATGGGTTCAAATGGAGGGGTTTTTTAATTCAAAAAATTGAGGTAAATTTATAGAAATATATTTACATATGGGGTTTTTTAATTGAACTTTGGAAAAAATCTATAAGTTTGTATAGAAAAAGCGGTTTTTTAATCCAAGAAAAATTCGCAGGCAAGGAGTTTTTAAATTACCCCTTGAATGCACGTTGTATCTAGGGTTCCTTAATAGTGTACCGTTCGAGGTCTCCTTGCAAGAGGGCTCTAGAGCATCATGATGATATGTCAAAATGTAGTTACATATGACTTCTATTTTTATTTATCTCATAAAATCATATTCTCATTTCACTTGTTACCAATCCTATTTTGGTCTTGGTGTTTCATTTTGATTTGACTTTCATTTTGTATTGTCATTGGGAGCTTGTAGACTATTTCAATACACAAGCAGAGAGCTTTGTTATTGGGAAAAAGTCTCTCTTGCTAGAAAATGCACAGATTGTTCATGGCGACGTCCAAGAAATATCAAAAGATCTTACACAAAATTGCAAGTGATCGTAGCACGTCTATAGCCGCATCTAACAGCATGTCTATAGGCACGGATGCTTGTTTTTTAAAAAATTAGACCCATCTATAGACGCGCTCTGACAGATGTCTTTTTAAAAGAAGCTGAAAAGGACATGCATCTGACCCCAAAAAGAACAACACTAGAACTAAAAACATCCCTTCCCTGCATATGACAAAGGACGAATCCAAGGAGAGCAACTTCCAAAGAAGACCAACTGCCAAGAGACTTACCTTGGATAGAGGTATGGAAGCTTCTTGTCCTTCTTCAAAGCTGCTTCTCCTTCTTCTCTTCCTTATTCACTCTCTTCTCTTGTATGCTAGGGGATGACTGTGTAAGCCTAGAGATGAATGTGGATGCTTGAAGATGAGTGTGGATGTCTAGAGCTGTGTCTGTTAAATAGGAAAGCAAGCCGCGCCACACTAAAAGTATGTGAAGGAAAGCAAGCGTGCTAAAATTAGGTTTGAAAATTAGCTCGTGGTCTACATGTCTAGTAGCGCATCTACACTATGTTTTAGACGTGCCTATAGACGCATTCCACAATACAAACATGGTGTTAGGCGCGCTTTTAGACGCTACATAGACTTTTGACATTTACAACTTATGCAAGAACACATTTTTGGGTTGTTTATCTGTAGGTCGATGTCTTCATCTTCAACAAGTAGCTCCAGTGAGGATGAATCCCTCTGTATCCACCATCATGAAATGTGGTTGGAGGAAAAGATCAAATGTATGTGTGATCGATGTCGAGGAAACATGTATCGTGCACGCAGAATTACACTCAATCATGTCTGATAGTACAGAGAATGGGATGCGATTATAAACATGGTAAGTGTTAAAGAGTTAAGGTTGATTGAGATACCTATGGGTGTTCATGTGTTTGATATATGATCCTTTTTTAATTTGATACAGGATGCAGTGCCACACCCGCATATGTTGCCCTATGTTCGTCGTGAGGAGGTGAAGCGTCGGCGATATGAAGCGGGATCTTCAGGAGGGACCGTTATAGATGCATGGAGTGATGGTGATAGTAGCCCTCCACCATTACCTCATGAGGCCATGGAGGAGGAGGTGTTTGAAGATATGGTGCAGGATTTATATGTGCATCAGTCCTCAGGTAAGGATGATAGCATGGAGCAGGATGATCTTTTTACTGCAGCATCGACTCCACTTTTTGAGGGGTGCATATTCTCTATTCTACGTGCCTCCCTTGAGATACTAAACTTGCAGACCATCTATGGATGAAGCAATGCAAGTTTGAATGCATTACTCAAGTAAGCTTTAAAGTCTATTTTGCAAACATGGTGAATTATGCTAGTGGGTCAATTACTCGAATGCTTTTTCTCATTTATGGTCTTCACGTGTCTTCACGTGCAGGCTATTGTGTAAAATGCTTTCAAATTACCGACCTCAAGAGATATGGCAAGGCAACATGTGACCTCTCTTGGAGGATTAGATTACAAGCGCATGGATGCATGCGTCAACGATTGCGTTAAGTTTCGTGGACCACATAAGGATGCAAGAGAGTGTCTTACTTGTGGAGAGGCAATATATAGAGTAGATCTCAAAACTTTGGATGTGCCTCGCAAGGTTTTGCAACATTTTCCCATAATCCCTCACATCCAACATATGTTCACGTGCAAATCCATTGTAGAGCTCATGTCATGGCATTCCTCCTATCAATCAACCGATGGCAAGTGGAGAACTCCTGCAGACACTCTTGCGTGAAAGAATATTGAAGACACATGGCCAAGCTTCAAGGAAGAACCTAGGAACTTGAGACTTGGATTGGGTATGGATGGTGTGAACCCATTTGGTCTCAAAAGCACCTCTTACAGTGTAAGGCCACTGACATTGGTGAATTATAATCTTCCACCCTCTATGGCAATTAAGAAAGGACATGTTATGTTATCCCTTCTAATTCCAGGGAAACATAAAGTCAAAAATCCTGATGTTTATTTGGAGCCTTTGATTAATGAGCTAGAGATACTTTGGAGAGATATCGAGGTGTATGATGTGAGTAGGCCTCCCTCGTCATGAGACTTCAACTGCAAAGCAGTCTTGATGTGGATGATCCATGATGTCCCAGGCTATGGCGAGTGTTCAGGTAAGCATTGAACTTTTAATTATGAGTAGGCAATCGATGTGGCACCCTGAACCCACCTTGAACTCTTAATTGCATCTATTGTTCAGGTCTCACTACATCAGGTTACCATGCATGTCTTGTTTGTGGTCCTTCGCTAGTTGCCTCATGGGCAGACGCATTGAATAAGGTCATCTATGAGAATCACCATCGATTTCTCCCACCTGATCATCCTAGATATGTCACCCCTTGGAATGAAGTCCCCCCACAGTCACTTACTACAAGAGATTGGATGAGAATTTGGAATGGGTTCCACGACTCCTCCACCACTTGGCATGAGCCGGTAAGGGTTTGTAAATTGTAACTATTGTGCTATATCGAATGGAAATAAAGATTGCACACTAACACCAGCTTTTGTTTAGATATTCCATCTTTTACCATATTGGTCCCACCTCAAGATCAATCACTTGCTTGATCGCATGCATATCTTCAAGAATGTGGCGTCTACCATTTGGGAACATTTGAATGGGACATGAGATTCTGCAGGCATAAGGGAGAATCTACGCACCACAAGGAGGATGCATGAAGCTTGGCCACAAGAGAGGCCAAATGGGTGTGTCTTTTTACCTCGTGCACCGTGGAGGTTATCAAAGCTAGAGTTGGTGGCAGTGAAGCGAGCTATCACTACAATTCGTACTCCCACTGGATGCATGAGGTGTTTGAAGGGGCCTGCACGAAGAGCAAGAATAGAGGTGTAGAGCAATTATATGGCTTGAAATCTCATGATTGGCACAAGATGCTCCAAGTAAGTATTTTATGTGCATAATATCTTTTTCCTTCCAAATTTGTGAGTGAATTAGAAGCAACTAAGCAACCATTCCTCGTATGTTCAGTTCATACTACCTACTAGCATTTCTCATAGTGCATCGAAGGACGTGAAGGATTTACAAGATGGGTGGGGTACTTTATAGGATACAAAATGTCAAGCGTATCAATGGTACAAGAGTCACAGTCTATGGATTGTACATGTTATTTAGTCATAGTTAGGTTGATCCCATTCAGGTTTTTTTATTCTCCCCCCCCCTCCACCCTGCCCTTAACCCTCCCCAAATCACACACACATGTGCATTAGCATTTTGATCTAGTTGTTGTTTTGCTTTGAAAGAGACGCCATCCCCTCCAGATACGCTCTTCTCGTCCCGTATCTTGCAATTGCATAGCAATGCTTTGTAGTCTCTCAAAACTAGCCTACTTCATACCTTATGCAAACCTATGCATAACTTTTAATGTATAACTCTTAACTACAACCCACCTAATAAAAACCCTATCATCAAAATGATCACATCTTTTTGTGCACCATGTGCAGATCTTATCACCCTCCTTGGTGGGTTGGATTGACCAAAACAATGTTGAATCCACAAACAGTTAATGGCAATCGAGGGGCAATCCAAGCTCAATCGAGGGCACTACCCTTGGAGTAAAGCTAGGCATCTAAGGTCTATAAGATTCATGGAACTCTCCACCTAGTATCGTTTTTGGATAGAGATCTCTAAGGCCTCTACATGATTTGGGTCTCCTTTGTGTTGATATTATGGGTCTCCTTTGCTGACATCTTCCTCTGGCAACAAATACATTATAGTGCTTACGGATTACCTCAGACGGTCACCCATAGCACAACAATTGAAGACTGCTACAACAACGGAGGTTGTTGAGTTTCTTCTCCAAAATCTGATTCTGCCACACGGCTGTCCTGAACAAATCCTTTCTGACCAAGGATCGAACTTCAAATCAGAGGTGCTGCGGATTGTTGCAGATCGTCTCAACATAAAACAACAGTTCACCAATCCACACCACCAGGACCGTAATTTTGTGACGGAGAGGTTGAATCGAACAATCGAACTCATGTTGGCAATGTATGTAGATCCCGATAACACAAATTGGGATGTCTCTCTACCCTTCATGGCAGCGTACAACACCCCTATACACGAATCAACCCGAATCAATCTTTTCGAGTCATCCTTCGGAGACGGGTAAGATCAAAGTTCGAGAAGCCCAACAATGGGCAGATTTTTTTACAAGATGCTCTCGTGTTCATCAGACAAAATGCAATTAAACATCTCGCCAATTTTTCTCCTATTTTATCCCACTTGGAATGGCATGGCAAGGATTCTTTATTGGGAAATTCCTTGAGGGCTGAGAATATTTATTGGTCCAAAGTATTCCACCCTCCTTTGGCTATACAAGAACCCAAGCGTTCTTATTTTATATCTTTCAAAGATATTTCTTCTGTGGCGGATGTACTTTAGGATGATGGCACTATTTTATCTTTTTCTACGACTGCTAGTAAATATGGTTTGGGAGCTCATTATCATCCTTTATGGCATAAAATTTCCGAAATGCTTCAACCTTTCTTGCCGATACCTCATTTGGAACTTCAAGATAGGCTTGAGGATTGGACTCTACATTCTTCTTCCTCTTCAGCCCGTCCTTTGAAGCTCTCATATATCACAGTGCCATCTCTGTATAAAGTGTTGTTACTTCCGCCTTAGATTTCTGATAGAGCAAATTCTGTTTGGCATATGGATCGCCCACTAAAGTGGTAGAGAAAGCATCTACATTTCCTTTGGCATTATAAAGTCTCTTCGGCAACAACTTTTCCTTTGGCGAGTCCTACTTGACATTTTTCCATCTAGGCAGTTACTCGCGCATAGACATATTGCTCCGACTGTTTGCCATAGATGTCTACATTTTGCTGAATTTGTGCTTCACATCTTTTGGCATTGTCCACACACTTGTGATTTCCTCACTCTCATTCGACAGGGGCTTCAAGTGAGATTTCCTACTGTTACTTTTGGCAGGTTCTTCTGATTATTGGGTTTTCATCCAGCTAGACAGAGTTTTGATTTATTTTTTGTTTGGGTGTGCTACTAGGCACTATGGACTCTATGGATGGACAGAAATCATAGAGTCTTTAGTGATCCTACTTTTCCATCTTTTATTTTTTTCAAACGATTTCTACGAAAATCGTTTTATGATTACTTTCAGACTCATTTGATCGATCAAGATGTATATATAGTTTATACTGAGATTTTCAATTAAGTAGTAGTTACTCCGCTTTTGAGTAACTATGAATGTAATTATTTTACAGCAATAAAATATTTATTCTCACAAAAAAAAAAAGTGTGTTTGAGAGAGAGACACAGAGAGAGAGAGAGAGAGAGAGAGAGAGAGAGAGAGAGAGAGAGAGAGTTGTGTGTACACACACATGCATATGCATGTGTAAGACTGTGGCATGTGTATGCACAGGTGTGACTATATGTATGCATGCATGTGTGTGTGTGTGTGTGTGTGTGTGTGTTCTTTTTTGGTACAACATGGGATCACTTTGGAGGATATTGTCTTTATGTCGCCACCTAGAGGCTTGTAAATTCATATTTTCCTCATTTGTTTTTTTGGACCCTAGTGACTTTTCAACTTTTCTAGTTCTTTGTTAACGTCCTCACTTCTCCTAGGGACCTTCTTGTAATCTTTTCAAATTTGTACTTGATGGTGGGTCTTCACCTCTTTTGAGGTTTCCCACGGAGAAATATAATATTTCACTAAAAAAAAAAAGTGTGTGTGTGGTGTGTGTGTGTGTGTGTTGGGAAGAGAGGGGAGGAGGGGGGGGGGATTGTGTAGATGCTGAGTGCAGTTGCGTAAGGCTGTTGAGGGATAATTTTAGGGCAAAAGAACACGTATTGTGCATTTTGGCAGTAATCCCTATTCCAAGCTTCAACAGAACCTGCATACACCTGCATACATCTACAACTAGTCCCTAATCAACAGAATAATACTTTTCCTCGAGGAGGGATCTGAGCATCCAAGAATGTTTGGGCCTCTTGGCCTTTATGGCATAAGCTTGACCAACAGCAGTCATTCCCTTCAAGTTGGATAGCAAATCTACGACATCGTCCCTAATCATAGACATACACTTTCATTGTGTTGAAAGATCTAATGAATCATGACTACATAGGTTGCACAGCACATGCAAGCCTGCGTGCAGTCAATTCTCGATGTCCTTGTGGCTGAATGTTTGCATGACTGAAGGCTCAACACTGATTTATGCATGGACCTTTGCCAGCCTTGGCCGTGTACGTACTACCAACTGAAGTGTAGCTCCATCTATTCAAGCAGAAGTGTTGAAGGCACTGCAGAAGGTACACCAGTCAGTGAAAGCCTTGGAAACTCCATAGAAACATACTGTCAATATCCATAATAGCACCTCCACTAAAGTATCCCCCTTTGCAAGCTTCTGAAACCTCGTATTCTTTCAGAGGGACTCTGGCTCCTGACTCTCATGTCCATCATCCTTTTCAAAAGGCAGGATTAAGTTCAGGAAAAAGGCTGTAAAACCGCCTACTGAGAATCCATTGGAAATAAATAAAATAATTGAATCTCTAAAACCTGTCCATGGAAATATCATCATGTCAGCATCTCTGTGCATTCAAATTATTTCATATGCATACGAGGTTATCCTAAATTTAGGAGAAGGGGCAGGGGGAGGTTGTACCTCGATATGCAGGACTCCAAGTAGGATTTACAGGCCAGAAATTTCCCTCATTAGGATAGCTGGCTTGTCCTGAAATATTCACCCAAGCAGGTACCAGATTGACACCAAGGCCAATACCCACTGCTAATGTGGCAATGAATCGATTTCTACGGGTCAAACCCTCTCTTAAATTCAGCACATGTATTCCTGATACCACTACACTTGCAACCAGGCAGGCTGTTAAAGCACCCAGTATGCAATTAGGGATCGAGATAAAGATGGCTGCAAACTTTGCGAATACACCGAGTAGAAAGAGCCATAGACAGCAAGCATATCCTGCTCTTCGAGATGCACAACGTGAGAGAGAGATCACTCCATTGTTTTGTGCATAGGTGGTCAATGGTATCGATGTGCCAAGGGAAGCCCAAAATGCATTCAGTCCATCAGCTAATAATGCCCCTTGTATTGATTTCTCGTAATCAGGTCCTGTCAGGAAAATGAAGAGATTTTGTACTCTCGGTCAGAATACAATTCAAAATGGTTGACTCCATATCAGGTGTGATAATAACATGCCTGTGCATGAGCTAACAACCATAACATAAGCCAACTCGAACACAAGAATGATAAGGGAAGGCCTGTGGTTACCATAAGGTTTTAGTCCACTTGCTTCAGTTGTGGCAGTGACATCCCCGATACACTCTGTGGCTGCCACTATGGAAGCAACCAGCAAAGGCAACACAGCAGGTGCATAGAATTTTAGGGGAAATTTGTGCGTCCACAGGAAGGTTACCCAGTTGGCAGAAGCAATCTGCTGGCCAGTTATGTACCTGCAAGGGTAAAATTCAAATGGAATATTGTATACCAACAGTCTCAATCTTCTTTCAAAGCGCATTTTGAGCTTAGATAAAGTTCAAGCCATTCAAAAACCCACTTCATAATGGCAGCCAAGAAGACAGTAATAATCTCAGTATGAAGGATTCCACATGTTTGATACATACCTACCACATGCTATGATGCACTCCTAGTTCTGTGGCTAGTGTTTTTTGAAATCATCGTCAATAGCTGACTAAAACCTTCTCATAGACTCTCATAGGAACATACAATTGCTCTTTAGGGAAACCCTTCTAAGTACAACCGTTTGAACAACCATGTGATTACCTGAAAGACTGACAAATGATCCCATCGCAAACTGCAGCAGCACATTGTGACGCCATGCAGACAGTGCTATTTGGGTATTGAGAAGTTGGGGCTCCACTTATTTGATTTGTAGTGCTATTATAATGAACTCCCTACAAAAGGAAAGAAGGCAAAAAAAAGGATCAGGTCATAAGTAGTTGTCATGATCGAAACTCCTTAGACCTAAAAGTGCAATGAAATTACATCATTGTCGTTTGCATAAAAAAGTCAGTCACTCCTTCAAGTGGTGGAAAAAAATACCATGAGTTTTTAAGCCTATAGCTGGTGGATTGGAACTGCAAATTGAAATTTTTTGGCTGATAAAGTTCAATCATCACGTTTTCATATCTAAGATTGGTTTTAGCTTCCTCATGATGAAGGATAGTATGAAGACATCGTGGTACTGTTCCTGAAACTTTACTGGAACAATAATATGAAAATCAGGAAAAATGAGTCTTACCAAAGGAAGAACGTCATAGCATACTGGTGCTGCACATACGGCCGGGGCACAATTTTTTTGGCATTGAGTGGCACGTGTAATTGCTGCAACTATCATGGAGATTGCCAATGCTATGATAACCTGCGGTTGTACAGAACAAAAACAGTTGGAGAATGGAAAATACCCAGGTACTCCTCATGACTTGCAACATAGCTCTCTCCCAAAAACAAGCTGGAGAATGAAAAATACCTGGGTATTCCTCATGAATGGTGATCCAAAAAGTTCAATTGCAATGAAAGAGACAAAGACGACGAAGCCCAGTCCCAAGTAATACCTATGTCCAAAAGCTAATACCACCTCCCCATTGCCTGTGCAGGGTACCTTTGTAGTCAGCACCTGCAACCACTTATGAAAATTAGTAGCAGGTCTCTCTCTCTCTCTCTCTCTCTCTCTCTCTCTCTCACACACACACACACACACACACAAGCGCACGCAGGCATGCATGTACACACACACAACTGGAAGCCCACATGAGTATGCACACATACCCGGATATACAACTTACGAGAACCGGCACACATGGAAGCAAAGAGAGATTGGCTGTCTGTTGTGTTTTTTCTTTTTACACAAATAATCATTTTCTTGTCCTCACATGCATTCATGTTTTTCTTGGAGGTCTCCTAACGGCATAGCCTGTAAATTCGGACCACACTAAAGTTTTAACTCACCTCCAGGAAATATGTAGGCAACACACACAAGGCTTCAAATGTAGATACAATGTCTAGCAAGTTTTCAAGGTATTGGCAGACTGTGCAGCTATTTCCGATGCAATGTCCATCTTTAACCTATTAACCACGGACAAGAAAAAAACAAGGGAGGATTGTGGAGAGAGGAGTTGCCACGTGTCTAGGATGTTAGATGTTAGAAGAGAAAAGAGAAGAGACGATTGACGATTGACGTTTGCAATTCAAATCTGCATGCATTTAGGAACTATAATTCTCATCGTTGAGATGAGACGCTTTGCTGGTGTGATCTACGTTGATTCTCATGTTGTTGTGCTACAAAGCTGCTCCAACCAGTTCGACCCTGCTTCCTCTTGCACTGGCGGTGCATCAACCTTCGTCTCTCTCCAGTATGATGCTCTTGCTTACATCGTGGTATTTAGCGCATAATACTTGATAACATTTCTCCATCTCCGGAGGGTGTCCAAAAGCCGACCCTCAAGATGCACAGCTTCGTATAGATACCTTGGCACTACCACAAGCAGCAGACATTGCATTCAAGACGATGTACTCATTTTTAGCATGGACGTATCGTTTCAAGTCTGGAGGCGTGTTTTTGAGCTGTGTGTTGAAAGAGGAAAATAAACTGCGCAGCGTAGGCCATGTTTGAAGGATAGTCTCCAGAATACAGAAGGAGGGGTGTGTCGAGATAGCAGCCTTGCTCCATATTGGCCGCAATGATGTGATTATCGATGCAATTACAAGTATACCAAACGCTAGGAGAGTGGTTTGATATTTTTGTAACACAAATCCCTCGCGTTTAAATCTAGCAGAGCTAGCAGCCATTAAGAAGGTAACTACAGAAGACGGGTTCCAGAAGGGAGAATCAACAGAATAAAAGGACTCCATTGCGCGAATCTAATACAGGCGGAGTGCCAAGTAGAGTTGAGGAGGGTGAATCGGATATAAGCGGACAATGTTTCTTAGGGTATGTTCATGAGATAAAGAGAGACAGCAAATGGTCCTGGAGGGACAGGAAAACGCTAGGAAAACATGAAGCTAGGTTGGTGACAGTTAGTAGAAGGGGACGCTAAGTACGGAAACGAGGAGTGCGAGTGAGCAGTGTGAGGATGGGGTTGCAGATGGAGGGGAGTATATGAAAGCAAAGAAATTGGAAAACAATCTAGCATGGGAAAGGGGAAGTCTTGGTCAAGATCGTGCGGAGGGGTGGGACGCGGTATGATGGAGATGGAGCAAATCAGTCAAGATTCCCGATAGCCTTTTAGAGTCAAGGTGTTCTCCGAAAGTATCGATAAAAATAGTATCGATTTAGAACTCCATCAATGATGATAAAGTGTTGGAAGCTTCATCAGCGTAGCTGCTAGATGCTGAACGTAGATGCTATCTTCTTCATTATTTGCTCAAGCTACGAATTAGCTACGTATGACTATTGATCCATCAAGTTTCAACCTTCCATGTAAATTAATTATTTTGCCGCAGCAAAGCGCGGGTAGAACACTATTTTTTATTAAATGTCCACAGCCACCTATGCCTTACTCATGAGCTGCTATTTCATCACTCACACGCAGAAGACCTTAAAACTAGTTGCCATGTCTGGGAATATTTTAATGTGGAGGAGGTGCAGATATTCCTGACACAATGACCACAATGATCTATAAATTATTCAATAACTGCTGCTCCCTCACACCATATTCGTTTCCAGTGAGTTAGTCATATCCGTTCTCATTGCAGTTAAGATGCTTGGCCTAATTGTGTGCAACCCCTTAAGCGGAAAGTCCTGAAAAATTGGCCAGCATACTCCTCTCGAGAGCACGAGGGATTTTCCCCCAACAAATTGGAAACCAAAGCTCATACCAATAGCCCAAACCCATGGAGGTCTCCCTTGGATACTTGATCACCATGACGATCAATTTTCATTGTCATAGTCAACATCGAAAGTTTGTGACCAATGACAATGTTTGTCACTCAGATAACGCTGAATAGATTGTAGATGAGGGACAATACCTGGCTGGCACAATATTGACCTCCACCCCAAAGCTGGAACCCTGTGTCCACTAGAGAAACTCCAACAAGAATAAGGCAGGTTCCTGTCACAACAGGTGGGAAAATACGCCGTATGACTCTGGGAGACAAGAAAGAAAGAGCGGTTTGGAACCAGCAGACGACCAACACCTGATTTGCAATAAAAATAGTTTTAGAATGGGTATGGTGCTGAAGAGCGGGCATGATTGGCACCTTGAGTATACATAACAGCAATCACCAGACTCTCTGACCAAACTAGATTCAGAGCAGATGCTGCAAACAACCAGAAATGCCAGGCACACAACATTCTTACAGTTCCAAGGATGGCTCCATATGCCTCATCTCCAGTGTAGCAGTGTCCTTCAAGAGGTTGTGAACATTGATTGCAGGATCCATTCACTTGACAAGTAGAACCGTTGCAGGAGCATGCTTGTAAACTGGTAAGGACGTGTTGAGCTGTCCCAAAGGAATCAGAAGGCAACTTGAGAGTGCAATCTTAAGAGCTTTCAAATTACAGAAGGTAGCTCAACTATGGCATGCTACTTAAGAGAGGCATGACAGAATACTTTGTGCTATAGCTGAAAACAGTCTACAGGACTGACTCCTGATGCATGGCTATGTGAGACTCTCTCTCTCTCTCTCTCTCTCTCTTTCTTTCTTTCTTTCTTTCTCTCTCTCATGCATGCCTGTGAGGGCATATATCACAGTTTCAATGATCAGGCCATATACTGCACAAATGCATCCATATCCATGGCACTCATGCAAGCGTGCACACATATCTAGAGGGATCCAGGAGCATGCTTAAAATCATCTTCTTTTATCAACAACACATATAGTTCAGCTTATGAAAGCTGTAAACTTATCAAACAAAGGGACTAGCATTTATGGCATTCCCCTGAGTGTCATCCATGCCCAACAATAGGTTTTAACAAAACAAAGACATGCTCTTACACTTTCATGCATATCCACTATACAGACCCATACAAAGGCATTCCTATTAAGTTTTTGTCATAATTCTGGGAGTGATGGGCAGAGACATCCATCATCCAGGGCAATGCTGAATGAGAAGGCTAATGAAAAATATATATTTGCCCAGGATACAATGGCCTGTTTCACTTTAACATCTTCCAAAGAGAGGGACTAGCATTTATGACATTCCCCCCAGTTCATCAATGCCCAACAGTGGCTTTGAAACCTTGAGTGTAGATCATAGAACAAACACATGCTCTTGCAGTTACATACATATCCACTATCCAGACCCATACAGAGGCATTCCTATTGAAGTTTTGTCATAATTCCGGGAGTTATATGCAGAGACATCCATAGAACAAACACATGCTCTTGCACTTAATACATATCCACTATCCAGACCCATACAAAGGCATTCCTATTGAGGTTTTGTCATAATTCCGGGAGTTATATGCAGAGACATCCATGACACAGGCCAATGGTAAATGAGAAGGCTAATGAAAAATATGTCCACATTCTCTTTGCCCAGGATACAATGGCATGTGAAAATGAGAGTTTTTCACTGTAACATCTTCCAAACAGGCAGTTCTATGCAAAAAAATCTTTGGAAAGATAACTGCTAGGGGTTTCAAATAATTTGTGTTACTTGAAGAAAGAAAAATGATTGTTAATACAAACAAGACTAGTGAAAAAGAAAAACGATTGTAAAAAAATGGGACTAGTGAAAAAGAAAAACAGAGAAACTAGATAGGAAAATTTGAACCGAGTGTTGATCAGCTAAAGATGCAAAGAAAGCCGCCAATCATGATGTAATGTGCAAGCATTTTGGAGCTTCTCCCTGTTTGGAGCTTCTCTCTGTTAGGAGCTCCTATAATAAATACAAATAATAAAATTATACCTTGCGGACATGTTTCATCTTTCAGTCCATGGTAACAAATCCAAAGCATGGGTGTGACACGATGAAAGCCGATTAGGCCAGTGTCCACACAATCTATCATAAAAAGGTGATATTTATCGTTGGTAGGATGAAGGTTTATGGAATAGTGGTGGTCAGAGACACACACACACACACAGGCTTCAGTGCTCTAAAAAAGTACTCACCAACCGGTATGTAACCGAAGGAGACACCCATCACAGATAAGAGACCTGATCCTGGAGACAATCATGTAGTATGTGTGTTAAAAATGTGTAGAAGCGCCAAGGAAAGCAGGAAATGTTTTCGGAAAAGACTGTAACTTCGATCTCCACAAGATATGCACCTCTGTTAACTGTACACATGAGCTGCTTAACAGTTTTAAACGCACAACTAGGCATATTGACTAACTGATATAGTTACATCTATCACTCACCTATTACGTAGTTGGTAAATGGTATTTTGAGTTGATAAACCTGGATGAAAGATGCAAGGGAAGTAACGATCAATGCTGCCGAGACCAGATCTGCAATGAAAAGAATTTACTGTAAGTGTCGAAGTTCTATTTAAGCCTTTTAAAGTCCCAACGGAGCGAGGGATTAGGTCTCGTCGTATTGGCATACATACAGCACAGAAAATAGTAGTGCAAAGGAGCTAGGACTCCAAGCTGTCGTTTGATGATTTCCAGAGGCAGTTACAGAAAAAACATGTTGAAGACAACGATTTGGTTGAGTGGCCTTCATATTTAAAAATCGTGTAGAGTCAATGGCGCCACTCGCGAGCTTTCAAGAAGGCTCACGGACTTGTTCAGACAGTATGAATGAGCGCACAAAGTTTCCTTCGTGCTAGTCACCAATACGCGTTACTCACACTACGCTCGTCTGGATGAGTAAGGACTGTGCATGTAACGCTCAGGTCCTACGATTGCTTCAAAGACAAGAATGAAATCAACAAAGGACTATAAACATGGGTCGACAAATTAAAGTGGCACGGCAAATCAAAGCGCGTCATCTGAAAATCACTTGAAAGACAAGGCCAGTATCTCTCGTAGCATCTGCGGCGCTTCATGATGAGAAAGGTGATGCATCTCAAGGCGTTAACGGTGGTAGCACCTTGAATACAGACCAAGCTTTTATAGAGCCTGTTGTTCAAAGATCAGAACTGAACGAACATTACAGGCAAAGCCAAACTCATAAGTTAAACCTATGATATAGATAAGACCAGCTGTGAGCGGACGGAGTCGTCAAATGCAACGTCAATCACGTGAAAGGTGTGAGAGGAGGCAATCTTTAATAGTAACTTCAATGTCGAACGAGAAAGAAGCGTTGTAGAACCGAGAGACAGAGAAAGAGAGAGAGAGAGAGAGAGAGAGAGAGAGAGAGAGAGACGCACAAGCTTCGGTTTTGGCTGGTAAATTAGCTGTAGTGGCGATGATAAGAGGCGCAGTGATGATTCCACCCACCTGCAAGAGAAATCACAAGGCTGAAGATGTTGCAGGGAGCTCAAAAACCTTAAACATCGACCGTGGAGATAAGACTTCCATGCAATGTTTCATGAACGGATCGACGACAGAATTTAGGCGTACACAGGATGAAGAAGCTTAAGTACCATGGCAAGAGCGTGCTGCAGACCCATGACCAACGCCAAGAGTAAGGGAATTTTCTCGTCCTTGGAGTAGAAGGGAGGTAGCTTGCTGTGGCCTCGAAACGGAAGGCGGGGCATGCAGAGGAAGCTCCAGTCGTAGTCTCCGACGAGGACGCTTCGCCAAGAATTGTGAGGATTGGGAGCTTCGACATGGTGATGAGGAGTATGAGCTTCGGGGTCGAATTTGGAGGGGGTGCGGGGGCTATGGTTGGAGGCCGTTTCGAAGGAATTGGAGGAAGCCTCCATGGCGACGAAATTGCAAGCAGATGCAATCCGACGGATTACAGGATTTCCGTCAGCTCAACTCCAAAGATGAGATCGACGAGATACAGAATCCGTTGGATGATGCTGTTTTTCTGGCAATTCGCTGGGGATACAGCATGTCCGGCATCTCAAATCGAGAGATGCAATCGACGGGACACAGAAATTCGTTGCATGATCCACATTCAAGCAACGCAAACCCGTCGGAGAAATGCCGGCGTTATGGATTTCTGGTGTCTATATATAGGATCCCGTGACGAATCGATGACGGAATGACTAGTGATTTCAATGATTTACTGTTGACGGACGGTGATTTGAGTCATTATCAATGAAACTAGATGACGGAGGTATGATTTACTGTTGACCAAGCGTGATTCTGAGCGCATCAAGCCGGAAGTCCAACCGCCAATTCCGTCGAAGCCTTAGGGCCGTCCTGCCTCGAACGTACGGTGAGATTATTGCGACCTACACGCGCTTTCTATTGAATGCGAAATGCCAAATTTCTGTTCCGCATTCAATGGCTTCTGCCGATTTTCAAGAGAGAAGATCAAACAATGCCGGAATCTGCCGGATTTCTTCGGTCTTGACTCCTCCGACACATGCCGGTCAGGACAGTTGCCGCTTTGAACCCGTCCACGGCCGCAATTTCTCCCAAACACTCGCAGAAGAGATTCTCCATGTCCGATTTGCACCGACCGATTTTATAATTGAGATTTGACTGTTTCCGAAATCATCCGTCGCTGGACAGGTGCTTCGCTCGCAACACTTCGCCACCAAATTGTTGCTGTTCCTCCGGTTCCTCGTTATCCGTTTCAGAATTTTTTATCGAGATTTGACTCTTTCCACCGAAAAAATCCATCGCCCCTAGGGTGAAGCTCGCGCACAACGGACCGCATCACACCAAACGTTCGGTGCTTTAATTACCGGAGAGAAGAAATAGAGCATTGGAATGTTGAAACGAAGTCAAATGCAGAGCGGTAGATGATGCGCAGTGTGCGCGTGCTTTGGAATGAGTCCAAACATCACTGGACTCGCAGATTTCCGTCCAGCTACCCCTCGAAATCCATCAGCAGCGTTACGCTTCCTTCAATGTCCATCCAGCGATCCGCTTCCTTCAACCATTAGAATTCCGTCCGTCCATCCCTCGACAGATTTGTCATTAGAATTCCGTTCATCCACCCCTCTATATCCATCCTTTTAGCGATCGCTTCTTTCGACTTTGCGAAATCTACTCCCCTCTCGAATTCCTGTCTTGATCGAGACTTCGCCGAGATCACACCTCCTCCTTAAGAATTCCCACATCGATGCCTCCGTCCATCCTCCCGTTCGGAATTCGAATTCCATAAAACAATTTGGCAACATCTCGAAGGTCTCTCGAGGCTCAAACTCTGTTCCCTATATTGCGGCACTTTCATCGCGACCTACAGGGACTCGTTTGCTGGTCCTTTTTCCAAGTTGATGACATAATCCGCAAGGGCGAACCGCTGATCCATTCATTCTCACGAATCTCGCGTAAAATAGATGATGACCGATGCATCGGCGTAACCCTGCCTTCATTTCAACGCATGCGACGAGTGGCCCTGCATCTGATTCTATGATTCCATGCACTGTTGCAGCAAGCTTATGCATATCTTTAAACCATTGTCTTTTGTCGTTCACGGAGCTGATCATGTCACAATTGTGGATTTGTTTCTTGCGAAATGTCTACTGTCGAGTCGCGAGATCAAACTGCCAACTTCGAGATTCTACGTATGTTTCCAGCTCAACCATTTTCAGGCAAGCCCCTCAATCGATTCGCTCCCACCGATACTACACAAGAGCCGACTTCAACTTCTCCAGGGTAGCGAATTGTCCGACAATCCATGCTAGATTGAGCTGCCAGGACAAAAGACGGTAGCGGCCTGTAATCTATATTGTCCTTTTTCGTCTCTGTTGGTGTGCGGAAACCGAAAAGCATCCTCTTCCTCATCCAAACAACTTTCCTGTGTAAATTGCTTTACAAGGCTCGCAAACAAAAATCCTCTTTCGAAATTTCCGTCGCTGCTCTTGCGCTTAGAAGCTATCCACAAGCACTCAAAATGTGTAAATCTTGAAAGAAACCAATGTGGAAGTGCCACATGTATGGGGCTCCATGCTGCGGTCAATGGTTTGAACACCCCTAAGAGCTCTCGAGGGAGAAGGGGGAGGGGAGCATGCACACAAAGGAGACCCAAATCATGTAGAGGCCTTAGAGATCTCTATCCAAAACGATACTGGGTGAGAGTTCCATGAATCTTATAGACCTTAGATGCCTGGCTTACTCCAAGGGTAGTGCCCTCGATTGAGTTTGGATTGCCCCTCGATTGCCCATTAACTCTAGTTTGTGGATTCAACATTGTTTTGGTCAATCCAACCCACCAAGGAGGGTGATAAGATCTGCACATGGTGCACAAAAAGATGTGATCATTTTGATGATAGGGTTTTTATTAGGTGGGTTGTAGTTAAGAGTTATACATTAAAAGTTATGCATAGGTTTGCATAAGGTATGAAGTAGGCTAGTTTTGAGAGACTACAAAGCATTGCTATGCAATTGCAAGATACGGGACGAGAAGAGTGTATCTGGAGGGGATGGCGTCTCTTTCAAAGCAAAACAACAACTAGATCAAAATGCTAATGCACATGTGTGTGTGATTTGGGGAGGGTTAAGGGCAGGGTGGAGGGGGGGGGAGAATAAAAAAACCTGAATGGGATCAACCTAACTATGACCAAATAACATGTACAATCCATAGACTGTGACTCTTGTACCATTGATACGCTTGACATTTTGTATCCTATAAAGTACCCCACCCATCTTGTAAATACAATCCTTCACGTCCTTCGATGCACTATGAGAAATGCTAGTAGGTAGTATGAACTGAACACACGAGGAATGGTTGATTAGTTGCTTCTAATTCACTCACAAATTTGGAAGGAAAAAGATATTATGCACATAAAATACTTACTTGGAGCATCTTGTGCCAATCATGAGATTTCAAGCCATATAATGCTCTACACCTCTATTCTTGCTCTTCGTGCAGGCGCCTTCAAACACCTCATGCATCCAGTGGGAGTACGAATTGTAGTGATAGCTCGCTTCACTGCCACCAACTCTAGCTTTGATAACCTCCACGGTGCACGAGGTAAAAAGACACACCCATTTGGCCTCTCTTGTGGCCAAGCTTCACGCATCCTCCTTGTGGTGCGTAGATTCTCCCTTATGCCTGCAGAATCTCGTGTCCCATTCAAACGCTCCCAAATGGTAGACGCCACATTCTTGAAGATATGCATGCGATCAAGCAGCGATCAAGCAAGTGATTGATCTTGAGGTGGGACCAATATGGTAAAAGATGGAATATCTAAACAAAAGCTGGTGTTAGTGTGCAATCTTTATTTCCATTCGATATAGCACACAATAGTTACAATTTACAAACTCTTACCGGCTCATGCCAAGTGGTGGAGGAGTCGTGGAACCCATCCCAAATTCTCATCCAATCTCCTGTAGTAAGTGACTGTGGGGGGACTTCATTCCAAGGGGTGACATATCTAGGATGATCAGGTGGGAGAAATCGATGGTGATTCTCATAGATGACCTTATTCAATGCGTCTGCCCATGAGGCAACTAGCGAAGGACCACAAACAGGACATGCATGGTAACCTGATGTAGTGAGACCTGAACAATAGATGCAATTAAGAGTTCAAGGTGGGTTCAGGGTGCCACATCGATTGCCTACTCATAATTAAAAGTTCAATGCTTACCTGAACACTCGCCATAGCCTGGGACATCATGGATCATCCACATCAAGACTGCTTTGCAGTTGAAGTCTCATGACGAGGGAGGCCTACTCACATCATGCACCTCGATACCTCTCCAAAGTATCTCTAGCTCATTAATCAAAGGCTCCAAATAAACATCAGGATTTTTGACTTTATGTTTCCTTGGAATTAGAAGGGATAACATAACATGTCCTTTCTTAATTGCCATAGAGGGTGGAAGATTATAATTCACCAATGTCAGTGGCCTTACACTGTAAGAGGTGCTTTTGAGACCAAATGGGTTCACACCATCCATACCCAATCCAAGTCTCAAGTTCCTAGGTTCTTCCTTGAAGCTTGGCCATGTGTCTTCAATATTCTTTCACGCAAGAGTGTCTGCAGGAGTTCTCCACTTGCCATCGGTTGATTGATAGGAGGAATGCCATGACATGAGCTCTACAATGGATTTGCACGTGAACATATGTTGGATGTGAGGGATTATGGGAAAATGTTGCAGAACCTTGCGAGGCACATCCAAAGTTTTGAGATCTACTCTATATATTGCCTCTCCACAAGTAAGACACTCTCTTGCATCCTTATGTGGTCCACGAAACTTAACGCAATCGTTGACGCATGCATCCATGCGCTTGTAATCTAATCCTCCAAGAGAGGTCACATGTTGCCTTGCCATATCTCTTGAGGTCGGTAATTTATTCTCCCTTGAAAGCATTTTACACAATAGCCTGCACGTGAAGACCATAAATGAGAAAAAGCATTCGAGTAATTGATCCACTAGCATAATTCACCATGTTTGCAAAATAGACTTTAAAGCTTACTTGAGTAATGCATTCAAACTTGCATTGCTTCATCCAAAGATGGTCTGCAAGTTTAGTATCTCAAGGGAGGCACGTAGAATAGAGAATGTGCACTTCTCAAAAAGTGGAGTCGATGCTGCAGTAAAAAGATCATCCTGCTCCATGCTATCATCCTTACCTGAGGATTGATGGACATATAAATCCTGCACCATATCTTCAAACACCTCCTCCTCCATGGCTTCATGAGGTAATGGTGGAGGGCTACTATCACCATCACTCCATGCATCTGTAACAGTCCCTCCTGAAGATCCCGCTTCATATCGCCGACGCTTCACCTCCTCACGACGAACATAGGGCAACATATGCGGGTGTGGCATTGCATCCTGTATCAAATTAAAAAAGGATCATATATGAAACACATGAATACCCATAGGTATCTCAATCAACCTTAACTCTTTAACACTTACCATGTTTATAATCGCATCCCATTCTCCGTACTTTCAGACATGATTGAGTGTAATTCTGCGTGCACGATACATTTTTCCTCAACATCGATCACACATACATTTGATCTTTTCCTCCAACCACATTTCATGATGGTGGATACAGAGGGATTCATCCTCACTGGAGCTACTTGTTGAAGATGAAGACATCCTACAGATAAACAACCCAAAAATGTGTTCTTGCATAAGTTGTAAATGTCAAAAGTCTATGTAGCGTCTAAAAGTGCGCCTAACACCATGTTTGTATTGTGGAATGCATCTATAGGCACGTCTAAAACATAGTGTAGATGCGCTACTAGACATGTAGACCACGAGCTAATTTTCAAACCTAATTTTAGCACGCTTGCTTTCCTTCACATACTTTTAGTGTCGCGCGGCTTGCTTTCCTATTAACAGACACAGCTCTAGACATCCACACTCATCTTCAAGCATCCACACTCATCTCTAGGCTTACACAGCCATCCCCTAGCATATAAGAGAAGAGAGTGAATAAGGAAGAGAAGAAGGAGAAGCAGCTTTGAAGAAGGACAAGAAGCTTCCATACCTCTATCCAAGGTAAGTCTCTTGGCAGTTGGTCTTCTTTGGAAGTTGCTCTCCTTGGATTCATCCTTTGTCATATGTGCGGAAGAATGACTATCTGCCAGGCTACCCTGGCTCTGGTATCTCTGAGACCATCCCCTCCGGACCATAGGAAATTCCAAACCATCCTCCTGAGCTGTGCCACGCAAGACTACGAGAAGCACCAACAAGAGGCCACATACCAGGCCGTGGCCAGGAGAACCTGATTGACCACAAGGGCTCGACCTGTAAGAGAGAGCTTAGCAGTGCTCCAAAAAGCCAGCTTCCGTCGTATGGAATCTAGCATTGGGAGAAACTACTGAGTTGGCATGATGTCCAGGCCAACCTGAAACCGAGATATCTAGTAGTTTGCCCCCGCGAGATCCATCTGAAACCCAAAAACCTCCCCCACTGTGAGCAGGCCCCTGGGTCTGTGAGAAAACCAACTGATTTGTTCCAGTTGATTTTCGCACCGGCTGTCGAACAGAAGACCTCTAAGGCCATCCTCACCCTCTCCAGTGTCATCTCATCATCCTGTACATACAACGCCATGTCATCTGCATACTCCGAGTCCAGGAGCTCAAAGTCCTTCCTGATGGGAAGGCGAACACCTCGAATCCCTGTCGTCCTAGCTCGAAGATAGTGCGTCATCGCTTCGGTGAAGAAGAGAAACAGGTAAGGAGCAAGTGGGCAACCTTGACGCACTGATCTCTCCAGACGAAATCGCTCTCCCATCCTGCTGCCGATGATGACCCTGCTGGAAGCTGTCCTGTATAACGCTGAGATGCCCTGAATCTAGCCCACTAGGAATCTAAGTCTCTCTAGAGTACCCTCCAGGAAGGACCAGTCCACTCGATCATAAGCCTTCTCAAAGTCGAGAAGTAGGATGGCTAAATGAAGCCTGCTGTGTTGAGCCCACTCCGTCGCCTCTGAGAAGGTGAAGACATTATCCAAAATACTGCGATCCTGGACAAAGCTTGTCTGAGTGTCATGGATGAGGTTCAGAAGTAGTGCCCGAACTCTGGCGCTGATCATTTTGGCAAGGATTTTGTAGGCGGTGGTGAGGAGAGTGATCGGGCGCCACTGACGGATCTCCTACCAATCTCCCCCTTTCGGGATGAGGCAGATCAATCCCGAAGAGAGGCTCTCTCACATCTGGCCGATGCTGAAAATCTTCTGGAGAGCTGCGAGAAGGGGCTGATGGATCTGATCCCAGAATGAAGTGAAGAAAGCTCTAGAAAGCCCATCCTCACCAGGGCATTTTTGCCCATCGATAGCCATCAAAGCCTCCTGCATCTCGACGGTGGTGAACGGGGCCATCAGCGTCATCTGCATGCTGGGCTGAACAAGGGCCGGAGTGTGCCTCCACACCTCCTTGTGGGAACGTCTGGTGCAGGGGGGAAGCTGCTCCTACTGGAAAAGAGTCCTGTAAAAGTTGGTAGCCAACCCCATGACCTCCTCCTGGTCGGTAGTGATATGACCCTCCATTGTCCTAAGACTCCGGATCTGGTCTCCTGCCGCCTCTGACCATGCATCCTGAAGAACTCTCTGCTCATCCTGTCTCCCTTCCTAGCCCAGTAAGAGAGGGAGGCATGATAAGAAAACTCTGAGCGACGCTGGAGAGTCTCCTCAAGAAGGGCTCTGGCTCGAAGGGCTTGGTTACGAAGCTCCTCCGAACCTGGAGCTGCCTGCTAGAGCCGCTGAATGGAGGCGAGGTCCCTACGAAGAGCTCTCTCTCTGCCCCACCACTCCTGCCGAACCTGAAGGGCTGCTAGGTGACAAATCTGGTTGGGCTCCTGCAGAGCCTGAGCCGCCGTCTCTGCCAAATCCTCGCACTCGTCCCAATCTCTGTCCCAAAGGCTACCGATATGACCGCACCTCCTCCCTGGAAAAGATGGAACCAGGAATCCTGCACGAACGGGGGGCAAGGGACTGAACTACCAAGTCTAGTGTCAAGAGCACTGGTGTGTGGTCGGAGAGCATCGTCCTTGGCACTACACCCACCTGACCACCTCTGCTGATGGCCCAATCACTGACATAAAATCTGTCCAATCTCTCCAGGAGTCTGCCCCCTTCCCTGCGGAAACCCCACGAGAAGTCCATGCTCCCTTGCCATCAGCAGAAGGCAGGGTCTCTCCAGCTGTCCCTCCCTCCTATCGCAAAGAGAAAGGAGTCCCATGTGGTCTGCTCTGGCTGAGCTATGCCTGTAAACTTTGGTCCTCTGCCCTGCTGGTCCTCCATGGTCTCGAGATTGTTGAAGTCCCCTCCAACAATCCACGAATCCATGTTTGGGAGAAGCTCTGTAAGTGTCCTCCAAAAGGTGGCTCTGCGTTGGAGATATGTGGGTGCATAAATGTTGAGGACTTCTATTCTGGAACCCTCCAACTCTAGGCCAACCCACAGCGCACGGCTTGGGATCAACGTACCATGGTCAAAAACCCCCTAGGCAATGACTCGCAGATGGATGTGTAGACACCGCCACTCCTCCCCTGTTCACCGATCGAGGGCTCCCAATAAGTGTGAGAGCGCCCAGGGAGGATCTTCCCGCAACTACTGGTATGAGCCACTGAAAGCTTATGCTCCTGGAGCAGGAGCATATCCAAGCGACCAATCACGACTGGTTGAAGTTCCTATCTCAAGATAAGCTTCCTAGGACCACGGGTGCCAGAAGAATGAAACCCATTCACATTCCAGGAAACAATGTGTAAGCTCATGGCGAGGATTGGTAGGTTGCGAACAACTGTCTGCTCGCAGTCGAGGTCGATGAAGAGGGTGGCTGTTCATAATGAAGGCGCACGCGCTTCTGTGAGGGTTTTGAGGGGGAGGCGGGGTCATCCTGCCCGTTCTTCAAAACTTTGAGCAAAGGCGTGAGGCCTTTGGTGCCATGGACGAACGCTTTCTCGAGCTAGCTCGAGATCTCTGAGGTGGTCATACCATAGAAGGCGCGAAGTTTCTGTGCTGTCCAGACTCTGACATCCTGTGGGAGGAGCCAAGGCAGAGGGGGCCTGAGGATCACAATAAACCTGAAACACTTGGCGACGCATCGCCACCATAGGCGCACGTCACCCTCGGACCACTGGGTCTCGAGAAGCTGTCCACCCGTCGGGCCTATCTAGGAGCTAATCTGAGCGTGTGTCTGCTCCCTGAGAGCCTCCCAGACCGAGTCGTCTGTCCAACTCTCGATGCCGTTGTCGAGAAAAGTGAAGGCAAAGCTGGGCCCATCCCTCGGGGCTAAGGGTGTGATCTTCCCATCCATCCCTTTGCGGAGCAGGAAGATACTGATGTCAAGGCAAGCTGGGAAGAAGGTCCCGAGGTCGGCCACATCCAAGTAATCCCAGGGTCCGGACCTGTAGAAGTCGCATGGGAGCTCTCTCTCCTGGAGCTGGGGCCTGCTAGAATCTGCAACTAAGGGGGCCAGGCTAGCAGACAAGGAAGGCTGCTCCTAGGGTGGTGAAGTCTCGGGGTGCCCTACCAGGGGGAGGAAGCTGCGGGGTAGGACACACTGACTCCATTGAAGCGTCTATCTGGGGGGGCGGAGGTGGGGGAGTAGGAGCTGCACGCGGCTGAGATACCACCGGTGAAGCTGACGCTGCGGGAGAGCTGAGAGGGGCAGGGGGGCGGGATGGGGCTGGGGCTAGGGCTAGAGCTGAAGGGGAAGAGGTAGGGGTTGAGGCTAAAAGGCGGTAGGAAGGGACTACGACTGGGGCAGGGGCTGGGGCTGGGTGAGGGGGGGCTGGGGACAGGGAGAATGGGGGACCTAATGTTGCGGGGGGCGGGTAACAGACGAAGAAGAAGCTCTCCGTAGACCTTGGGGCGGCTGCCTGTCAGGTCTCTGAGGCACTGCTGCAGGCTGGGTATCCCTCTACCTCCTTGCCTTTGTCAGAATTCTTCTTATTCTTTCCCCTTTTACTTCTGACCTCGGTCCAGCCACCAACCACCTCTGGACCGGACTCCTACTGCCTTTGCTCTGCCTGGCGTGGCTGCCTAGAGGGGGGGGGAGGGGGCTATGGGGGTGGGGGCGGGGGGGGGCCGAGAGGGGCTAGAGAAGCGCGGGCAAGCAGCAGCCAGGTGCCCAAAACCATGACAACTCAGGCACTGGCCTGGTTGCCCTGTGACCACCATGCTCTGAGTAATGCTGCCAGCATTTGTCACAACTTCGATCTCTGCAGGGAGGGACGTAGGATCTACCATAGCCACACGGACTCTGGGAGCTCCTGCTGCAGCAACTGCATCGACAAAAGTGTCATGCATCACCCAACCAAAGTGGGAACCCAGGTCCCTGACTATCGGTCGCAACTCAGCAGCAAGGCCTGGAAATACTAGCATCACTGGGTGGCGAGGTATGCGGAAACGAGCATCAAAGTCCACTGCACTGAATCCTCGGTACCAAGGGACTATCATGATGATCTTCCCATCCACAAATGTGGGGAAACCAGCAATCAGGTTGCTCGTAGCTTTTGCAGTGGAGAGTTTGAGCCAGAAAATGCCCCTTCCCATAAGGGCCACCTCCTCAATGTGGCTATCCTCTAGCACAAGGGTGGATTGTAGCCAATCCCTGATGGCTGGCCTAGAGGGAGAATGTCCAATGACTCTGCCATAAACTGAAGTGTGGGCAAAGTCATTGGCAGCCTGTTTCACCAGGGAAGACTGCTGCTCTGTCAGAATCACACGGTAGGCTAATGG
This sequence comes from Dipteris shenzhenensis, assembly GCF_047967505.1. Classification (NCBI taxonomy): domain Eukaryota; kingdom Viridiplantae; phylum Streptophyta; class Polypodiopsida; order Gleicheniales; family Dipteridaceae; genus Dipteris; species Dipteris shenzhenensis. The sequence goes on along the minus strand of NC_141619.1, from coordinate 44,757,963 downwards.
AGAGGGGGGTCCAGCTGGGCCTTCGGTTCCGGGCAGGGAGCCGCCATACTGCAGAGACAAACTGCAAGAACTCCAAAGAGGAAGAGGCTGCCACCGAAATGGAGAGATAGACGAGAGGTGGAGCCTGAGGGTGGATGAGGGAACGAGGCTCACAAAGGGGTGACTCCTTCAACCGAATAAGGCCAAGCCAGGGGGAGAAGACGTCGAGGCAGCAGGCGGGCGGCCACACGAACTACAGCGAGCAGGGATCTTTGAAAACCTGGGCGAAGCTTCGAGCAGCTGGGCGGAGCTTCGAGCAACTGGACGGGGAGACACCTGAGCTACGAGCAGGCGGTGGCAGCGACGTGTTGAACGTCAGACTCTGAGTGCGGCGAGGCTCTAAACGGGGGGAGAGAGGCAGCTTGTGCGAGCTCGATCAGGAGGTAGGCGACGGAGAGGGAGAAGCAGACACGCGAGGAGTGGGGGGGGGGGGAGAGAAGAGGCGATGGCGAGGCAACGGGCGGAAGAGGGAGTCGGGGGGAGGTAGTCGCGATGGCGAGGAGGAGGAGGGCTCGCAGGAGCGAAAAAAAAGCTATTTCTCCTACTATCGACTACCATATTGGTCCCACCACTGCTTGATCCCATGCATATCTTCAAGAATGTGGCATCTACCATTTGGGAACATTTGAATGGGACACGAGATTCCGTAGGCATAAGGGAGGATCTACGCACCACAGGGAGGATGCGTGAAGCTTGGCTACAAGAGAGGCCAAATGGGCATGTCTTTTTACCTCGTGCACCGTGGAGGTTATCAAAGCTAGAGATGGTGGCGGTCAAGTGAGCTATCACTACAATTCGTACTCCCACTAGATGCATGAGGTGTTTGAAGAGCGCCTTCACAAAGAGCAAGAGAAGAGGTGAGCAATTATATGGCTTGAAATCTCATGATTGGCACAAGATGCTCCAAGTAAGTATTTCATGTGCATAATATCTTTTTTCTTTCAAATTTGTGAGTGAATTAGAAGCATCTAATCAACCATTACTCATGTGTTCAGTTCATACTGTATGCAGTACTGTATATGCACAATGGTTGTTCTTCCTCGAGTGCTTCATGAAGACCTTGAAGGGTTTCATGAGACAAAATGCAATGCCCGAAGGTAGCATGGCTGAGGGTTGGTTGGTACAAGAGTCACTTGTATATATCTCTTAGTTTCTTGTTGATGTGGATAGCTCTCTCCCACGACTATGGAGAGATGATGAAGACCTAAGGATAACCTCTATTGTGCCTCAAGGGAAAGGATGGAGCAAAGTAATAGACACGGAGTTGCTTAATAATATCAGCCTTTATTGCATGCTTAATAGTGATGTGATGAAAAGATGGGTGATAAGATACGAGGATACAAAGGCAAGAAGACAAGGAGAAAGGGCCCTATTTTGTACACACCATGGGTCTCTGTGCCATGCCCTCAGCATCTAAGAGCATCTCCAAAGGATATTCATGTGGACTGGCTACTTGACAAAATGGAGAGAGCAGAGAGAGACGAGAGGATGAATATCACAATGGAAGAATGGGAATATGCTAGGGGATGCATGAGCAAGGTCGGTATATAGAATGTTATGCATAAGTTAGGAGCTTTCAATAATTTAGATTACTTATTTAATTGATTTGGTCTTAGTGTAGTGTACTATGTTCAATGCTATATGGTGTGAGGGCAAGCATTTTTGAACACAACGGATTGATGATAAGAGAAACACACAAGATTGCGACGTCATTGCTAGCTTTGAGGAAGCCAAAGGAGCCATGGATGATTATTATGGCATAATCCAAGATATTATTAAGCTTGACTTTCGACGCTTCTTTGTGTATGTTTTGGATGTCAAGTGGTTTAAGGATGCGGTGGAAAGAGGCCCTAATGCAACAATCAAACGCCATGCAAGTGGCTTTGTAACTATTGACTCCACTAAGTTTTGGCAAAGTAAGGACACACTAGTACTACTACAACAATGTGAACAGGTATTGTACACGCATAGAAAAATACTCACTTTTAAATATTTAAAACCTTTGATGCAAGGAAAATAACATGATTGTATTTGTGTTTGAATTAAGTTGTCTATCAATCAATGGTGGATAATAATAGGTGGTGGCATGATGTTATACCTGTTATGCCACGTTCCAAAGTGATGTATAGTACATTTACTAATATGGAGTGTATGGAGGTGATGATGACTGTAATACGAGGGAGGAGGATAATCATGAGATAGGAGATACAGATATTGAGGCCATTACCCATGAGGACGAGCCTACCATTGGTAATGCTGCTTTCGATGAGCACATGAGTAGCAGTGGGCTGTTGATGTATTTGTAGATCTCAACACTGGTTTGGATTTTGAAGTAGATAGTTTGGCAAGGGTTGATCTCATTGAGGATGAGATTGAATCGTAGCCCATCATTGATATTGGCAAAACTATTTTACATGTTGTCTCATTCTTCTCACCTCACTTAATTTTTGTATATGTGGGTTTGCCAAAAAGCATTGATATTTTTATTAAAATTATGTGCTTTGGTAGTCATGAGCAATGTTTGGAAAGCAATGATGCACATTTATAAGCCTGCACCAAAATCTCACTTTCTGTATTCTTTGTTTTGTGTCTAAATCCGCATCCAATTCATAGTGCAGAAGCGCTAATAGATGCACTATTAGATGCACTATTAGACGTGCAAATAGATGCACAAATAGATGCGCTATTAGATGCGATCGCATTTTCACTAATCTAGTTGCACCTATAGATGCAGTTGCTATTTTGCACGTTTATCAAGAGCATCTATAGTTGCTTTGTCTTGTTGTGTTAGCGTAGCCCAAGGCGCATCAACAAATCCTAGGCCTCTAGGCACCACCTAGTGGTATGGTGATACCAAGCTGGTTAGGATCTGGTCGAGCAGCTTGCTCAAATTCTTCACGTTTGGTGTGTTCTTGTGTTTGCTTGCGGATCAAAGATTTCAAGATTGCGGGAGTCGTGTCAAGAGAATGCTCAAAAAACTTCATCCCCCAATCTCAGGACTTGTATCTTCTTTTATCGATCCCTGATGAAGTTACAATCAACGGCTCTTAACTGCATGGTTAGGGCTTAGGATCTTTACATACAACCTTTAGATTCTCCACGTGTCCCTACCAACCCCCCTAAAACAATTACACTCTGTGAGTGGAAGGGCTTCATCCTTGCGATATGAGCCATCGTCTTTGTCTTCCAAGCTAGTGCGCATCTGAGGAGTGCATAGGTAGTGTTCCCTACCCTGTTTGTGACCTGGTAACGGCCCACCCATTTTGCGAGGAGCTTCTCCACCAATCTTTTTTTTCGAATTGGAAAGTATAGCATCACTAGATCACCTTGACTAAATGTGTGTTCACCTGCCCATGGACTTTAACAATATCTTGATTATCTTCTCTTTCAACATAAGGTCTACTTGTCTTCTAATTTCTTTGATTTGCTCCAAGGATCGCCTTCTTTGAGCTGGCCTTCCATCCGCTGTTGGTACTGTACGGTTTTTGCAGTTCTCACTGTAGGATTTCCCTGAGCGAAAACTTCTGGATATGTATCCACACATCTATGACTATCGTTGCATTCGACACTTGCTCAGACAATCTTCTTGAAGAGATCCATGGGATTGGCTCCACTCCTAGCAACTTCAGCGATCTACTTCCAAAATCTATTACAGCTCCATTAGCATGCAGCCAATCACATCCCAGCGTCAAGGAGAAATTTTAATGCGTCAGCACTGTGGACTGGACATAAAAATGAGAGGATCCTAAAGAAATCGGTACATTACAACGAAAAGAAGAACGAATAGATGTATGAGCATCCCCAAACACTACATCACTCGTCGGAATTGGATAGAGCGGCAATTGAGCATCGTCAATGAACTTTTTATGAGCAGTTGTAAGAGAACTACTCGAATCGACCAAAACCAAAATTTTTGCATCATTAAAAATAGCAAAAATGACAAAGGCGACTGACCGTGGGAGCGTTTGATTCAAAACGGAGGTAGTCACTCCCTTGACAACCCTCGCTCGTCTTTTCCCGACACCGACTAAATAATTTGAGATCTTCCAACATGTTCAAGTCAACCCTTGTGTTAAGCTGAGAAACTGTTTCATTTGGCAATTGTGACAACCCCTGCAACTGCGTGAGTCTGAGCATCTTTGATCGTGCCGAACGCAATGGAAACGGCTAAACGAAGGTGAGGCCATGATGACTTCGTCTCAACATCTAGCTGATGATACCATGCGGCTGCAAGACAATGAAAAACTGGTTTAATTTGTTCCACCTTCTGCTGATCGTTCCATCCATGGTACTTATACAAGTTGTCGAAGTGGTGAAGCCATGTATAGATATCTTCTTCTAGAGTCCCAGAGAATGACTTTGGTCGAACCTTGACCCGGCCGAACTGTCGAAGCTCAAGCAAGCGAACGAGACGCCAGCGTGGCAACATCAACTCTGAGACTGAGAATAAGGTCGGAGTTCAGTCCAACATTAATGTTGGACTGAACCAACTCTGAGAGTAAGGTCACTAAGAGTTCGGGAGTGATTTGGAAACCCGCCCGTGCCTCCAACTGTTGGTGACTAGCATCATGTTCCAATCGACACACACTACCGAATCTACGTCTCCACCAATTTGTAAGAGAGTGACAGAAGACACGTCACAAGAAAGGAAGAATGCAAGAAAATGCACAAGAGATTGCTCAGAAAACTGCCTCCTCTCGAGACTTGTATCTTCCTTTATCGACCCCTATGCAGTTTACAATCAACGGCTCTTAACCGCATGGCTTTACATCCATCGCTTACGGCTTGCGATCTTTACATACAACCTTTAGATTCTACACGTGTCCGTGATCGTGCTTTCAGCGCTCACTTCTACTAATTTTGAATGGATACACTCATTTTCAGCGCTGGCTTCTACTAATTTTGAATGGTCCACGTGGCACGGAAATCTTCCACTAGAATTCCGTTTGCTTCTTTCGAACACTTCTTGCGAAATTTTCGAATCCCCGTCTTGACCTAGAAATCCACATTCCGGACCCATTCGTTCCTCCTGAGCTCCAATGATTGGGCTACGTCTCAATCTCAAAGGTCTCTCTGGTCCCTATGCGACTCGCTGATCTTTCCCATTCCCTTATGCTTTTCAAGGTGATGACCGATGCATCACATAATCCACAAAAGTGCGGATGCCGACCGAGTGGCCTTGCATTTGAATCTTTGCATTGTTGTAGCAAGCTCGCTGGGCCTCCAAAATTGTTGGAAAGCCTTGGCTTCTTCCACCTGTTGCAACCATCGTCCGACTCCTTTTCATCCACATCTAGCTACACGAGGTTCGCAATTCTTTGACTAAATTATTGAGTGACCTATTCCTTCTTTCTTCTACTGCTTAGTGCTGCTGCTCCTTTCACATCCAATGAAACTTGTAGTCGTGAATGTTGCTTGATCATGAGGGAATTCTTCTCGTATCAATCTACAATGGTGAACTGCGTGAAGAATCCATCCATTGTTTTTTTTTTTTGAAAAAAAGTTCTTTATTAATTTTTTAAAAAAAGTGACCTTATATAAAAATGTAAGCTTTCTTTTAAAAAAGAAGTTAAGTCACCCATGTGGGTGACGAAACTTAGAAGACCAGACCTAATGTGGAAGTGGGACGTGAACGTGGCTCCTCGAGTGAAGTTGCTTTTCACAATGGCCTCTCTCTCAAAGGATTGGTTGAAACAACCCCTGAGATCAAATTGCTTATGTACGTGTGTGTGTGTGGGGGCGGGGGGGAGGGGAGGGGAGGGGAGAGAGGGGGGGGGGGGGGAGTTGTCATTGTCACAGATCTAGAGCCACATGGAACAAGATTACAATAATTGTGTCATACACCGCTAGGGCATAAGGCTTCAAACCTTTTTTTTATAAAAAGGCTTGAAAACTTACCACCATTACTTTCCCCATAAGAGCAACAAGGCCTTCCTTGACCAACAAAAGGACATGCTCATTAGTGAGCTTGAAAAGTTAGGTTTCTCCCTTGACAAAGATGTACATCGGTTGTCCACCTTCTCTTGAGCAAAACAAGTACATCCAATTGTGTAAGCTTTTCTTGTCTTTATTGGAGAAAATAAAATGTCCCTCCATCAACCCTTCAAATAGTAAAGCTCTAGCCGTGTAGAAGAGTTTAAAATAGAAAACAATAACCATTAAATAATTATACAACGTTGCATACAAGAAAGTCATTGCCATGGAAGGTGCATGACTCATCCAACAAAATATAGTTGCATTGTTTTTTCCCCAAGGTGCTTGGAGAGGTTGGCATTTATTATCATTGGAGAAAATAAAACATCCATTCATCCACCCACCTCCAATGATCCTCTAACTACTCATTTGACCCTTGTGTGTAACTTTCTTCAGACCCTTTATTTTTATAGAACTTGGAATGTGATTTATGTATACATTGATGTTGATGCAACAAATATTTTAGTGGTACTATCCTCATGCAATTCAAATGGGCAAGGAGGGTGGCTAACCTTTGCAAGCACTTTGGGAAAGAAGACTACAACCATATTTTTGTGGATAAGTCATATAGTTTTCATGGCAACTTGCTTGCAAGCTTGTAAAATTATTTAATGGTTGTTGATTTCAAATTTAAAGCCCTTGTATAAGGCTACACCTTGTCATTTTTTAAAACATCGATTAGCACACACATTCATAAATCCAAATCAAGTATCCTTATTTGACATAGAGATAGCCCATTTTCTTTTACTAGAACCCAATTTAATTTCTAATTTTCTAGTTTGCATGATAAATTCCGTCCCTCGAATGTAGTATGCTACCTCACATAATTCCTCCATACTCTCCTACTAACCTCTGTCCCTAGTTGTCCTTCCTCCTCCTTCCTCTTGCTCTTCCTTAAGGGCATTGGTCACAAATCTCTCAATTTAGGGTCAATCAATGACGATCAATTCTAGCATTAATGGAGTTGTCAATAAAATGATTCTTGGTTTTGAATCAAGTGAATTTCCATTTTAGGTTGATTCAAATGCACCCTTCATATTCTTAATGTGTTGCTTTATGCCCATGCCTCAAGTTCCCCAAAGTGTTTAAGTTTTTCCCTCCCATTCACATGAGTTTTGTCCACACACCTAAATATACGCTCCTTTTGATGCTACAAAATTTACCAATTTGGTGCATCCTTTATAAAATTAATTAGTATTGAACACGCGTATAATACAATTGAGCCAAACATATTCCGTTCTAAACTTGGAAGTAATATCTTTCAAATTGACACTGAGCATCTAGGCCCCATAGTCCACTTGAAAAGATGTGTAAAAGTGGCCATGTTTTTATGAAAGATGGCCATTGACCCATGATCCACTTAAAAGGATGTGTACAAGTGGCGACGTTTCTATGAAAGAATTGTATAAAAAGTGTTTTCCTTTTTTATTCTGCACAATATATAATGCATTCCCTAGTGTAAACATGAACTCTCATAATCCCACCAAAGCACTTCAAGAGTCTCCACTTGGGGAAATAAAAATGCAAATATGGGAATAAGAAGTTGCCACTTTCTTCCAAAATCCTAGGTCTTCTAATTTCAAATGTGCATAATATGAAAAAAATCTTGGAATTCCATAATGCAGAAGAGAGATGACCTTATTAAGCCAATCACTACCCATTTTAGGATATACTAGTGGAAACATCTCCCAGTAAAGGAAAGAGGTTATATGGCTTACTCTAGTCACTACTTTTACTATATTATTTTTAATGACTTCTAGTATTATTAGGAAGGTTTTTGTTCATGTACCATCCTCTTTATGAAATTAGGATAACAATATAACACATTTTTTCCTTGCAATATAATCATGGAAATAGGTATTATGGCTAGCTTAATATTATATGACATTAAATGATCATGAGAACGTAGTTTGGTTATATCTGGCATTAAAAAAATCTTGTGAAGAATTAGCATGGGATATTTTACCAAAAAATATGTTCACGTCTTGATTATGATGTAGTTTTATTATGTATTGTTCCACCCTTGATTAATATATCCAATGCCCATTGTATTGTAAGGGAATGTGCATGCTACTTTGTTATTTTCTACATTGTAACCATTTGTGGAAATAAAAATGCTATGGTTTCATCTATATAGGCATCTTTTGATAGATAAGGTATCTTTTAACAAATAATCTTACTTTTTAAGGTATCTTTTAACAAATAATATTACTTTCTTATTGCATTAAAAAATAATGAAATCTCGGGGGGTTCACTATATTGATAGATAAGGTATCTTTTATCAAATAATCTTACTTTCTTATTGCATTGAAAAATAATGAAATCTCGGGGGGTTCACTATATTGATAGATAAGGTATCTTTTAACAAATAATCTTACTTTCTTATTGCATTAAAAAATGATGAAATCTCGGGGGGTTCACTATATGTAAACCCTCTATATCATGTGTGTTTAAGGCCTATTTTAAAAATCCCTTATTTGTAAATTTTTAAAGAATAAATGAGACGCTTTTCTATTCAAACCGTGAATGCCCCCTTTAAATTGTACCCTTCTGTATGTTAAAATTGTGGAAAAAAAGATTCAAAAATCCCTTTTGTTGAACCCACGTGATACACTTACACACTTATGAGTGAGCCCCCCCCCCCGAGAATGAAATATAATAACAAGAGGGTTTCATCCCAAAGGCAATCTCTAATTTCATTGCAAGAAACTATGGGGCACTAAAAAAATTGTTTTTAAATTAGAAATAAGGAGAATACTCTAATTCAATACAAAAGAGTGAAACACTTAAGATCGAGACACTCCACAAAAACATAATAATAACTTATAAGCTCCCAAGTATTTGTTCTATGGTCATAGCCTACATAGCCCAACCTATTTTTCTAGATACTATCCATATATCTTATTTAATTTTATTATTTGAAGGTAGCATTAAGGTCTTGAAAATTCGTCTAGTGGAAATTATTCTATATGGTACCACACTCATTTTGATCCACATTATGTTGGCTTTAGTGAATATATATGTTCATGATTCTTCTAGGCCAATGATTTGTTGTGGTGCACCGCTTCATTGGTGCCCTTTTCTCTACTTTCTGACTTGTTGAGGCTCTTTGTTCAAGGCATTCAACACTCGGGGTGTTCAGTATATGTAAACCATATATATTTGGTGCTTTCAAGGATGATTATTATATGATTTAAATATAGCCTTTTTTTATACAAATCCATATTTTTTTTAAAATGTCTTTTTGTACCCCTCTATAAATTATTATTTTTTACATGCTTTAAAAATGTCCTTCTGTTAATCTCACGTGATAGTTACATTTTCTCCATGTCACCCCCTTGAGGTTCAACATTACCCCCAATCAACACTCTCGATGTGTGCTCACAGCTTTTATGTCCTTTGCTATGACATGTAGCATCGCTTCATGCTTTCATTATAGCATAGGATGGACGGATCCTTGCACTTGTGAAGCAGGTCATAATCTACAAGGCTTCCTATTAGGAGGTACAATCCACTAGTGTAGTACTGATCCCTGGTGATTTTGAAGTACAAGATCACCTTGTGTTCGATTTGTAGGCTTGTCGGAGATGGTTCTTAGCAACATCATTTCATGGTTTGCTGCCACCTTTTTTGCACTTCAGTGATTCATAAGCAAATGTCCCTTTTCCCTGCTTGCTCAATGTTTAATGAGGGAGACTAAGGAAACCGATTCCTTGGTTTGCACTTTAGAGTTCCTTGTTCAACGCATTGCTAGCAAGCTTTGTTGGCACATTCACAATGCTACTATGAACAGTAGTGGCCAATCTTTATATTCCTTAGGCTCGACCTTGGGTTCCTTAGTAAGGTCGATCACTTGGCTGTGCCCCTATTTTTGGCACCCCATATTTTTTTTCTACTCAATAAATAACTTATTGACTCACTTGGTCACTTGCATTTGTTGTTGTTGATCTTCCCCTTCTTAGTTGGGCTTCATGCTTACTGATGTACATTCTTGGGGGTGGCCTATGATGATGCTTCAATGATTGTCGTCATTGCTAAAGCCCCTCTAACTCCTAACTTGAGGTCCTTATCATCCTTCTTCTATGGATTTGGTGTAGAGGGTTCCTTGGACTTCCTTGGGAGTTTTAGGATCTCCTCTACATTGGCATGCAATGGGTCATGTTGTCGATCAATGGTCTTGAAGACAAAAGACACCTTGATTTACATTTTTCCTCGATCTCCACCATGAGATTTTCTTCGTAGATAACTATTTATCTGAGGATGTCTCCACTTGCGCTTTGAGAATCTAGCCCTTAAGCTTGACATTCTCCTCCTTGACTCAGTCGGATGGCTTGTGGTCATTTTTTCTTTGTGATTGTGCCTCGTGCTCACATGTTTCACTTTTTAGGGCTCTTCTTTAAGTGAACCAATGTCTTGTTTTGCATATTTAACTTGGCACATGGATCGGAGCACATTTCATGATGGCCCTTGTCCCCCATGCCATCATGTCATCGTTTTACCAGTACATTGGAAATTCTCCTAGATCTGGGATATAATATTATTGCCTTGTGCAATGGATCTGATGTATATGTCCTTTACATATTCATATCTTCTCCAATCTCCATGGTGATTTGTCCATCTATTGGATGACTAGTAGGGACACATTAATGGTAAGTCACCCACATATCTAAGTCACCCACATATCTAATTGGATGTTCTCCCATGTTCTGCAGGGGTGTGCCACTTTATTCTCTTTCGTGGTCTTGTAGTGGTCCTTTTCCCATATTAGTGGCTGTCGATCATTTGGTAGGAGACCTGGTTTTTTACTCGATGGGTGGCCCATCAGATCACTTTTTAATTAGCAAAAAAATAAAGATTTGTATAATCATCATCAGAACTTTATACATCATAAGCCTCCACTTCGTAGGAGGAAAAAGGGGAATAAGGTCTGCTATTGACAAAATGTCCAGAGTACTATTTTGACAAGCAAAAAAGGAACAACAAAAAAAGCCTATGCTTCAGTACATCCCTCTGAGAGGAGTAGACAACTTAGCATCTTTATCTTTCTTGTGAGAAGAAGAGGGGTCACCATCTTGATGAGTCTTGGGAGTAGAGTGATCACTAGTACAAAACCCTGAGCAATAGCAGCAACATCTCTATGGCAATACTTGGGTGGCTTGGCATGGGTGGCATCTAAGTTGCACTTGCTAATGTGTTCAACCAAGTCTTGACTGATCATGGTGTGTTCCTTGTTTCAGTCTTTGTAAACTCTACGAGTATTGATAGCACCATTTGAGGAGATCTCCCATGTTACCATGTGACCGTACAGTTGCAGGATCAATATGTGATCCATGATTGTTTTTTTCAAGAAAAGAAGCATCTTGAACCTTAGTAGGTGCTCTAAAGAGGAGAATATGAGATAACATGTTAATTTCATAGTGTTTCAATGTAATTTCTTACTTTGGATTATCCATAGTGGTGCGTTGCTTTTGCTAAGGTTCCCTTAGTTGTTCTTTCAGGACCTTCATGGAGGATGATATGAGAATGGTGGGCATGGATGATATGGACTCTTCATATTGAAAGACACAAAGTCATGCATGAGCAAGTTGTTTTGGAGGTGATGTAGGACTTGAAGGGAATGGTGATGCAAACGAGATGCCTAGAGCTTGTGATGCTGCTAATCTATGTCTTGAAGTCCAAAAGTTTATTGAAGAAGAAGAATTCACATGATGCATTACATCTATTTAAATTTAAATTTCTAAAATGATGTTTCTTCATATGTGTAGTAGCAAGCAGGAATGGAGAATCTATCCATTTAGAACAAGAAGGCATGGAGAATTCACAGTTTTGACCCAAGGCAACCTACGTGATCCATTCCAATGTGTTGTACATGAGATTATAAGAACTTACGAGTTGAATGTGAGATTCCAAATAGCATAGCGGTCTTTCTAAGGACTTAGTCAAGGATTCAAAGACCCTATTATTGTTGTATTAGAGTTGAAGAAGAAGAGAAATAGGCAGTATGAAGCCTCTTTGTAACACAATTTGAAATACAAACACCTATTCTAATAATATTCTTCTATCTAAAGCAAAAAAATTTCATGTATTTATGGCCAAATGGTGAATCTTTTGTTATGTCTATTTTAATTATCTGTTGTTTTTAATATTGCATCTTTTTTTATATCAGCTTGCACACAAAAGTTATATCACATTTTGATGTAACTTACAAGTCAATAAAATGTTGTTTACCAAGTTTGGCCATTCCAATACATATGTAGACGGGATTTGACCATGGCACCGCATTGATTAGATGGAGTGTTTAAAAACCTTGCACACAAAAGTTATATAACATATTTTGATGTAACTTACAAGTCAATAAAATGTTGTTTGCCAAGTTTGGCCATTCCAATACATATGTGGAAGGGATTTGACCATGGCACCACATTGATTAGATGGAGTGTTAAAACCAAAATTTGAGATTTTCCTACATCACCTTGTGAAGGATTGATGCATTTCATAATTTTCTACGAAGAAATATATATTTTAAAGGGGTAGACGAAGAAATTTGACAACTTTGGCCATTTCAATGTCAATTTCTGGCAAATGTAAGAGAAATTTGACCACGGCGGAGAAGGCAAAGTTGGTCAGGACATCATGGGGTGTCCAAACTCCAAATGGCCAAATTCGTGCCGTGGTGGGTTTTTGCATTTTTGGACACCCCATGACATCCCAACCAACTTTGTCTTCAGTGCCGCGGTCAAATTTCTTTAACATTTGCCAAAAATGGACATTGGAATGGCCCAAATTGTCAAATTCCTTCATCTACCTAATTGAAATCCATGTGTCTTTATAGATGCATCAACTTCAACATAGATAAATATGGAAAAGAAAATATTTACAAAGTAACTTAGCAAATGACGTTTGGTCAATATGACAACTTATGTGCCTTGTAGCACAGCTTTGGTAAGACCCTTAGGCAATATATTCTCTATAATTTCTTGGGCTTTGGAAGAACCTTTAGGTTGGCTATGTCAATGTAATTTTTAATTTACTTTGATCTTCCACTACATCATCTTGTAAATTTTCATTTTCTTTGTTTATCTTGCCTTTGGAGCCACGTTTTAGGTTGGCTATGCCAATGAACTATTTGATTTCATATCACTAAATCACCTTAAAATAATTTGATGCATTACATGAGAAAATATATATTTTGAAGAGGAATCTAAAAATTTCATTTTCTATGTTTTCTTAGTCATGGAGTTTGGCTATGTCCATGTATCTTTTATTTTAATTTTTAGGTTGGCTACTATATCACCTTGTAAAGGATTGATGGACTTCATGATTTCCTATGAAGAAATATAGATTTTGAAGAGGTAGATGAAGGAGTTTGACAACTTCAACCATTTTGATGTCCATTTTTGGCAAATAAAGGAGGAATTTGACCACGGCGCAGAAGGCAAAGTTGGTTAGGACATCATGGGGTGTCCAAAAATGCACAAACCTCCCACGGTGCAAATTTGGCCATCTGGAGGTGTCCAAATGGCCAGCCGTGGGAGGTTTGTGCATTTTTGGACACCCCATGATGCCCTAACCAACTTTGCCTTCTACGCCGTGGTCAAATTCCTCCTACATGTGCCAAAAATGGTCACCAAAATTACCAAACTTGGTCGAGAGTATTATTTTGACTTGGAATCTTCATAATATTTTCCTAAATTAATTTTATAAAAATATATATACAAGTAATAGAACTTAATTGCATGGAATATGAAGAGAATAGTAAAATAGCTATAACTTTTGCACTATAACTCTGATTGCAAATTGTTTTAGTTCAAAATCGAGAGCATGAGTAGCTCTATGATATTTGACTGGAAAACATGGTCTCCGAATGTTCAAATTCAGTGTAGAAGACCTTCAAAAATCAGTCACAAGTTGAGGGGGTCATAAATTTGTAATTACTTTGGATACAAATGAAGGAAAAGGGACAAGTTTGCATCTAAAAGGTTCACCTCTCTACACAACAAACTTGCAAGTGGTGTATTCAATACTCTACAATTCAAAGCGACATTACCTTATATTGAATTAACAACACATTCAAAATTCCAACCATGACTCAATCAAAATTATTGCTTATGACATGGTATCTTGCAAGGAAGAGAATGTGATAAAATGTACATTTTTGTATTATAATCTCTCCATTAAAATACAAAGACTCTTCATAGCTTTTACCTCCTCTTTGCTACCTCTAATACATAGAAAAAAGAGGCTTTTGAAATCCCCAAGTAAGATCCTAATAGAAATACCATTAAGGCTCTCCTCTCAAGGTAGCCGGGCATAAAGTTTTTTACACCATTGCCAATGGGATACAATGCAATAGGGGAAGCCATGTGATGTGGATCACAATGATCAAGCTGTCAATACTTTGATGCACTTCAATAGTTAAGTAGGCCATTCTAAAAATTGGATGTGGAAGACCACAACGTATCCTCTTGCTCGACTAATATAGTGAACCAATGAGAGATCTCAAATGCCTCCTACATTAATTCAACAACCATTACATTAGCAAACCTAACAAAGCACATTACATTAAAGACCATAAAATATAAATCAATACATAGGATGCTTACCATCATGGCATTGTCTCCTTTAATGATGCAAGCAAGGCAAATAGGTATAAACTATAAACTTTAGACATGAAAACTTTATACATATTACCTGAAAACTTTGGACATGAAACCACACAATAAAACCATCAAAATAAAATTCATCAATGCTTTTAATGTCCTCCAAGTCATGAAGAAAACTATGCAAATTCCAAAATGCCCAACCTACAATTTATGGATAGGTTGTACTAGTCAAACACATTGTTGGATGTTGCACGAGGGATAAAATGGACATTTTCATGCATTTCTCTAGATTCTTGCCTGCTATTTCACCATTTCAAGTAAAGTTGAAGGACTATACATTTCGTTTTCCATGACTAAAAGGTATTCCTGCACATAACTTACAGACAATCCATTGTCAGTTATATCAAAGATTCCACTACTTCCCACTCCTATGTTAAAAATAGGATCTTGTAAAGAAGATAGGCAAGGAAGGTACATAGTCTAAGAAATACATCCTTTCTCTTGGGAAGCTTATGTGGACCCTTGCAAAACCTTCCATGACTATCTAGTTAGTCAATCTGTAAGTTCAAGTCATCCAATGCATTTTTCATGTTCTAGAACACACTAGAGCTTACAATATTATCAACTTCTATCACTTCCATGCCTCTAGAACCCACTAGAGCTCACAATATTGCCATCTTTGGCCACTTTGGTCACTTTGTTCCTGACCATGCCTCTACAACACACTAGAGCTCACAATATTGCCAACTTGTGTCACTTTCTTCTTGACCATGCCTCCAGAACACACTAGAGCTCATAGCATTACTAGCTTGTGTCACTGTGTTCCAGACCATGCCTATTGTGAAAAAAATAGCTGTAGGAGAGGAAAGAGCAATTGTATCCTATATGAGAAGGAAAAGAAAGAGGGAAAAAGCTCCCGTAAGAGAGCAAAGAGTTGCTGTAGTAGAATCCCAGTGAACTTGCCTATGAATGATTCAATTGGTTCCCACTCCTCGAGGTCCAAAGGGAAAACATCTACCACCATGAATAAGAGCTCTTAGAAACCAAACACAAAATTTCCAAATGGACTCATTACACTTACAGGTGAAAAAGGTACATAGATAGAAAGGCTCACATTGTGATGGCATCCTAGATTGATTGAATGATGGAGGAAGCTGCATATCTTTTCCCATGTAAACATGTTGCACTTTTGTGAGCCATCCTTTCTTCCCAAACTTGAACTTCAAGATGTGCCCCTTCCACTCATGCAAGATGTCACCTCTCTTGCTCTTGGGAAGCTTATGTGGACCTTTGGCCGATCCTTTCATCACTATCCAGTCATTTAAGCTGTAGGTGCAAGGGATCCACTCATCCAATGCATTTCTAGTGTTGTGGAAGACACAAGAGGTCATAGCGTTGCGTGGTCTTGTAGCCTTTCTCCTCACCATGCTTGCAAAGGTTGCAACATCAAGAATGGGACTCCTACACAAGGCAATGCAGCTCCAATAGAGGCACAAAAGAGGGAGAAGGAGAGGGACAAAGCAGCAACAACAGAGGCATAGGAGAGGGAGAAGGAGAGGGACAAAGCAGCTCCAATCGAGGCACAAAAGAGGGAGAAGGAGAGGGACATAGTAGCAGTAGCAACATAGGCACATGAGAGGGAGAAGGAGAGGGACAGAGCAATAGCAACATAGGCACAAGAGAGGGAGAAGGAGAGGGACAGAGTAGCTCCAACAGAGGCACAGGAGAGGGAGAGGGGAGAGAGAGAGAGAGAGAGAGGAGCTGCAACAAGTAGGCCAGAGCAGGGGGGAACAGAGAAAGAGGGGGAAGAGGGAAAATGCATGGGATTTGGTTCAAATCTGAGTGATTTGGTAGGCTGGACCAGAACAGTGAGGGGCAGAGGCCCCAGAAAGAGGGAGGGGAGAAGAAAAATTCGCCAGAAGGGCCCTACCATCCCATTGAAGGTAGTTTTGGGCTCATGTGGGGGAGGTGCACCTGGTAGGAGGGTCAAACATGGGTTAAGAGGAGGGGGGATGGTTTGGGTGGTCCCTAATATAAGGGGAGGAGCCAATAGGGGCTCTCTGCAGGCCTGCCCACCCTCCACCTCAACATACCATTGCCCCACACCTTCTAGAACTCCCATTGGCACACCTCAAATCACTCTTTAATCCCTTGAAATTAGGAAACACTAATTGGAGGCCCTTTTGAGACTCCAATTCTCCCCTAATGGCCCCAATTTTTGGAAAGGTTCCCATGGATGGATGGGCTTAAGTGGCATTTGACCATGAAAACTCGATTTTCCCACCATTGGCATGCATCACACTTTTTATCATGCCTTGCAACATTTTGCATATATGGTACACCACCATACTCTAGCACTCAAAATGTTTCTTACTGTGATGTTAGTGGAAAAGTTACCTCTTACCACTCCTCGTTTTTTCCATGATGCCTACTCTCTCATGCAAAAATATGCATGAATCATGATCAAAGGATCATATACACCCCTTATGGCAAAGATTTCTAGCAAGATTAGTGTTTTATTTTTGGGAGCCATATTTTTATTGATGTGTCCTCAAGGAACGTGGCTATGGAGAATGATTTCTTCATGCTTGTCCTCATAAATCAATACAATGAATAGCCTTGCATCCATCTCTTTGGAATTTTTTGTCTTTTGCACAAGGCAAATAGTCGGCACCATAATGAGAGAAAAAATTATGATGATCTAGAAAGAAGACTAATGGGTCTCCTAGTAGATAGTGTCAAAATGTTTGTACACTATACACCATTCCTAGGGCCTCCATTTGAGTGTTTTGGTAATTTATCTCCACTGTTGAGAGAATTCAACTCAAATAAATGATGGGGAAATCTATGTTCTCATCTAGCTAAGCCAAAACAGTAGCATTCTTGCACCTATTGGCATATTTAGGATCGAATACCTCTACAAGCTTAATAGCTTACTCAATGCTTTGAGGGTCATGAGCCCTCACACGAAAGGCTAGGGACAAATCCAAACCATGAATGAAATGAAACAACTTTCCCTTATGATATATGTCATGGACAAAAAGGGAACGTCTCCAAAATTTTTGCAAAATCTCCTAGACCGCTCGCCACAACTGAGATAGTGCATAAGATTTGGCCAAGTATTGCTCTAGTATCAGAAGGGAGACAAATGTAGTGGCCATCATTTTTTTGAAATCTACCCAAGTGTTTGTCCTTTATGGAGGGTCCCTCATGTATCACCACTAAGTGTGAGCATAATCCTATAAATGCATGCCATTAAATATGCACTCCTCATCATGTTTGGGATAGAAGCAGAAGTCGTAGTGCTTGTGTATTTGATCTTGTGCTTCTCCTTGCTCATTTCTAGCTATGCTAATCCCCTTCTCTCACTTCAGCTCTTCTCGAAACTCGATTGCAACTCTTCATCATGTTTGGGATAGAAGCAAAAGTAGTAGTGCTTGAGGATTTAAGCTTGTGCTTCTCCTTGCTCACTCTCCTCCCTTTCCCTTGCTTCACCGCCCTCTTCCTCTACCTATCTCCCCCCCACCCCCCTCCTTGCTCCTCTTCCCTCCCTCAACTTTGGCGTGCCACCCCTCTGCTTTGCAGATACCTCTAGCCCCTGACTCGGTGCATCCTCTCCACCGGTAGACCTATGCACCCACGTGCACATGGAAAATCCTATATTAGTCTATTTTTTTGTATAGTGGTGCCTTTACTACCATGTCCTATAAAATTTGGAATGATTCTGGTTGGTCAATATTCCACTCAAGCTTCGTGCCCTACCTTGTGAGATAATGTAGGGGTTTAGATACTCTAACAAAGTTCTTAATAAAGAACTGAAAGAAGCTCATGAATCCAATGAACAACTTGCTTTACCTTGGTAGGATCCCTCATTCGCTAAATGGCATTGATATTTGACTTTTGAATCAAGATCTACAATTGGAACTTTAATGTTTGCAATAGTCAAACCCATTCTTTACTATCTTTAATTTTGTAGAGGGAGAAAATCAATGCTATGCATACACCTTCTCAAGGTTCTTGCCTCCCTTATTTACATAAAGTTGAAGGAATTTGCCATACCATCATGATCCCTTATATTCCATGTGGTATGATGGTCACATTCTTGACATCTCCCTCATCAACATCAATAGATCCATCATCATTATAGTCAAGGGAAGCTGATGGTTTCCTCTTTCTTCCATGGCCTATATTAAAAATGGTAAATTCATTATATGTCTTGAGTGTTCTCTTGTTTCCTATCATAGTACCTTTGTGAGCCACTCCCTCTTCCCCTTTTTCATTCCCCTCTTCTCTTCCTCTTCCCCTTCTCTTCTCTCTTCTCCCCTTCCGCACACACTGCAACAATTCGGAAGCTTCTTGTGTGACCCAAGTGGATGATGACTTTGCATTGCTCTTACCATGGGAGTCAAGGTAGGAGTGCCCTTGGCAAATTGGTGAACTTCCCCATGACATGTAAGTCACCATCGAGATGACACATTTTTGGCACCATTGTCGAGGAATTGTTGCGGTATGCTTTTGCATTATGCTTTGTTTTCTTCTGTTAAACTACCCATTGCACAACATTTCTAGCTTAACTAGGAGTGTTGAAGTTGGTGTATAGGAATAGCCGTGGTTTTGAAATTGCACATTTTTGGCACCGTTGTCGAGGAATAGCCACGGTATGCTTTTGCATTATGCTTTGTTTTCTTCTATTAAACTACCCATTGCACAACATTTCTAGCTTAACTAGGAGTGTTGAAGTTGGCATATAGGGAGTGGTTTGGGAGGGAAAAGGAAGCGTGTTGTTTTTTAATAGTTGGGAAACATTTTTTAGTGAATGGAGCTTGTTTAGTGTGGTTTTTTGTTTTGTTACATCATAGAAGTTTGTAGCTAAGAGGATTTCTAAGTAGGTTGTGAGGTCAAATATAATCAAAACACTCTAAGAATGAATCTAGAAGCAAATTTTGTGGTGGTTTGAGAAGGTGAAAGTCTCTCATTTACACTTCAAAATGTGTTGTTTCTTATTGTTTGTTGCATTGAGTAGGAAAGTTAGGTAGTATAACATCCCCTCCACCCCACAAATTCTGAATAGAAACTCTAGAAATCAAGAAAATTCCCAAAAACTAGTCGATAAAATTATGTGTCACTGAGTCACTGCTATAAATTTAAAGCTGTGAGACAGTAAATCCTTGCGTTAATAATGCAATGACTCACAACATTAAATTTTTGACACCACCTACTATTGCCACATGTCTTTAAATGTATTGAAATTTGTCAGATCAAAAAGTCAACCGATAGCGTTAGTGCTCAAGTAGCAACTCCCAACCTGTTGCATTAATCAGTTGAATCGCTGTGATGATTGTCCCGTTTAAGGTAATGTTCCATGCCATATCTGAGTCACTGTCACATTTGTCCCATTTCTATATAATGGCACGTAGTCTAAAGTAGCGACTTCCAATCTCGCTACTTTAATGCCAAACTTACATAGTTGACTTAAACCAACTATAGTAGCACATGCACTTGAGGTCTAGGAAAATCCTAGGATCCGCCAACCTAGAGCCAGAGGATAGAGCTGTAAACAATATTTTATCTAGAAATTGGCCTAGTATCGTAATGATTCGCTCTAGTATTGGGTTGCGTAAGTTGGAAGGCGCCCTCCTTTACCCCGGTCACCCTATCTTGAGGTCACTAATCATTAATCTATCACTCCCCCTATTAATGAAAAACATAGTTCTTTTTCTTTAATGTAAAATTTTGACATTCTGAGCCGAAAAAGGAAGCCCCCTTGTGATTTTTTGATTCTTGTTATCTCTTGTGTCCTCCACGATGTCACGTTGATGTCGACATGGTACAACATGGCACTGCTCTGATACCACTTGTCACAAAGTACTGGTTGCACATGTGTGATAGAATGATGCATAAATTGAGAAGCATTGGCCCTCCAAATGGGGTGGAAGGAGTGCCCACGTGAGTGTACTTTTGCTATTGACGAATCTACCATGCTCCTGCAATCCACAAACCACATATCAATGCCTAATGCCTCATACACACATTCCATGCATACGAGAGGTCACAACCTCTCATGCCTCTTGGGATCCATCCCTTGGGCATACCCCATTATTCTACCCTTAGCCTATGACTCTTTTATGCCTACCATTTATTAATGCACCCATGCATTCCTACCCATTCCTATCCTAGGACCTACATGTGTGAGTGCTCCATATATATTAATCAATTAACATATCCAATACATTATCCATATGGCATTTGGCCATTTAAACCTATTTAGCCTACCTTCTAATTAATACGTTTGATCATGCTAGCCTAATACATTCTAGACTACACAATCATGTCGTGACAAGGAGCCCCTCCTTCCCACCAAGGGAAGTATTGGGCTCAAGACAGCAGGCTCAAGACATACCCTTACCCCCACTAGTCCTGGGACCTCAACTCCCATCACCAAGGATAACTCCGATAAAGAAGGTATTCGTGGAGGAGATCAATAAGGACTCAAAAGGCCCATAACCAAGAAGATTACACCCCATACAAAGATCAAGTGGGTTAGGCTAGCACCTTAAGCACTATGTGCTTCAAGATGCTCAATATGTACCAGTTTATCAGATGGCCCCCATTTCTCAAAGAGCAAGGGATATGGATACCTTGACTAGACTACCAATGCAGTATTACAATTGTCAAGGGCCACATGGGGCGAATGAGTTTCCATATAAGGGAGCAACAGTTAATCCATTGGTATCTTGATTTAAGTGCCAAGGACCTCACTTTCTCTTCTTTTTTTTGGGTAGAAAATATGTTTTGTATTATATAAAAAAAGATATAAACACTATATTAGGGAATTTGGGAATTTTCAAATAATTTGGGGATTCCCAATATGGTTAAGATTTGGCTACATGGTCAAATCTTAACCCATTACTTGAAAGTAGAATCCATCCTAAACACTATATTAGGGAATCCTCCCAACTCCGACTTTTAAATAAGGGTGCAAATTTTTGCCACGTGGTCAAATCTTAACTCTTTACTTGAAAGTGGGACCTAGGAGATTCCCAAATTCTCCAATATAGTGTTTATATAGAGTATGACATAGTTCCTCAAAAGTGGGACATCAACCAAAAACCCATGCTTATACCATACACGTATGTATGGTATCATCAAAAAAAATTTTGAAAGACCAATTGCTTTCACATCCTATATATTCATTTTGTTACTCTTGCAGTAAAGGCTCGAGACCCACTATAATAGGATCTATTTCTTAACTTGATCTTGTGGTATGAGTGTCGATGTAACTTGATCAAGTTAAGAAATAGATCCTATTGTAGTGGGTCTCGAGCCTTTACTGCAAGCTATCAATGGAACTAAATTTGTTAAGCCAATTGCAAAAGATTTCATGTGCATTAATGAGAAGGTTATTAAAGTGCAAGTTGCTCTTGGAGACCCAAATTATCCACAATGCCTATGCTTTAACATAGTATCCAAGTGCTCTACTTAATTTTTTGTGCATCACCTAGGAGTATAGATTTCCAGTTGATGGGTTCCCTAGTTGTATTTGGACTAACTTCTAGACAATTCTAGCAGCTGGATGGGCATCACTATGTCCTGGGCATCTTTGCATTGACCATCACCTCTACCTATACTGAGACTTTTGTGATTTGTCCACACTACTTTCTGAAGGATTAGCCAAAGAAGGGAAAAGTGTTTTTCATGTATCCTCTTATCCCATATGTTTTTGAATATTCTTTTACATTGGTATTGGCTATCAAAGGTGTTCCATCTCTTGTTTCAAACCCTAGAGATTTCCTCAATGTCCTGCTTTGGGGTAGGTATAGGCGGGTCTTAACATGTGAAGGTGACATGCTTTTTGTGCTTTTCATAACATGGGAAAAAACACATCTAGAGCAATGGAATTTCAACAATTTTTAAATTAAAAATTTGGATAATCATGTTGCATGAGGTGACCACTCTCACATGGTTTGCAGGTGAGTTGTTACAGTTAATGATACCACATCGTGTTTGCATGTGTTGCTTTTCCTTCTTTCGAGTTTCTCTCCATCAAAAAAGTATCCATTTTTCATTTCGAAAGGGCTGAATACAATCAAAGGAGCCTTGATAGACAATTGGAAGGAGGGTGAAAGGTGAGGACTGTTCTCTACTTCCTAAAGATTGTATTTCTAGATGCACACCCTGTGGCACAGTAAGAGCAAAGCTACAGATCGCTTCTCAGTCATCAATCATGCCAAAGGCAACGAAGTCTAGAAAGGATCTCTCTCTTTCCGATTATGAGCCACTATTGCAACCTACTTTCTACAGGACAGCAGATGAGTTCAACTGTCACAATGTATTGAGTTCTAAGGGCTTGGAACCTCAAACCACCATTCGATCAAGTACGAACTCTGATGTTAGTGAGGAGGTGTGGCGGCACGTTTTTAAATGCCCACGGCCAACACCTTCGAAGAAGGTGAAGTGAAGCTGTAGTTTTTACAAAAATTCATGCAGTTGCACTGGCATGTCTATCAAGATGCCCTGAAAAACAAGGAGGCCCACTTTGTTGAGCAGCTTGTGCAACTTGCAGAGAAGCACGGTGATTTGGGGGCGAAGATTGCTCAGTGGGAGGAAAAGGAAAGATGCCTGAGGAGGGGTCTAGCATGGGAGGACCACGAGACAAGGTTGACAACATCCAACCCTGCACCTTCATCTCACTGAATCAAATCTCTAGCATGGCCACCACTGGTATGTAGAAACACATGGGATAGAATAGATGCATCTTGGAAGAGGAGTGAGAGCACAAGATGTAACCAAAAATGTTGTTCACTATAGATTGTGAGAGAGGTGACTCTCTCTTATAGAAATGGGGAGAAGGTGGCCTAGATCAAAGGCACCTTCCCTACATCAGTGGCAATCAACCCCTACATCAGTGGGATTGGCCTAAATCAAAGGAACCTCCCATGTGGGGCCTTTGGCTTACATCATCACTTAGGTCACACACTAGACACATCATAGCACTTGATGTGCCTTTACAACACACACACACACATGTGACTCCCCTAGATGCACACATGCACCATAGAGCAAGCCCTTGATCACACTTATCCCAACATACCCCCCCTCAAGGGTTTGCCTCTTGCAATGTCAAGGATATATCTAGTCTCATAGTTTCTCATGCCATCTCATGGTGGTCAAGGATGATCTATGGCTAGGATCTCATGCTAGCAAGGGTTCCCAAGGGTGTGAGGTTCGGAAAAATGGGATAGACAAAACACATATCACATGGCCTACATCATATGGTGACCAGAGGTGATTTACAAAAGACAAAACATATGACATTCTTCTTGGAGTACTACTCCAGGCAGAGAACCTCAAAATTTGACCAAAAGATGATAAACAAAAATTCAAAAGACAAAGTGCTCAAAAAGCATAGTCTTTATCTTCTACCACCAAGTTTGATTCTTCATTTGCTGATGGAGTTCTTCCGTCAGCCAGATTTGCTTTGTTGTTGAAGTAGCCCTTCTTCACAAGAAATGCTTCATTCTCTTTGGAGTTGTTGTTCTTCATGGAATAACACATTCCCTTTTTCAATTGTAGCAAAAGGAGCAAGATATATTTGAAGCATTTCCCTTGTGCACCAAATACTGTGTGAAGATGATCCCAAGCTTCATGTGAAGTTTCAAAGCCATCAATGTGGTGAATGTATGAGTCACTTAATCCCAAAGCAATGATAGCAAGAGCCTTCTTATCTTTGATCAACCAATTAGCTTCTTCTTTTATAGGCTTCTTTTCCTTTCCATTCACAACATTCCATATCCCCTTTTTCATAAGCACAAACTTAGCTTTTGTTTGCCAAGTATGGAAACTAGTTCCATCAAACTTCTCTACTTGCTCGGGCTTAGTCATGTTTACAATTTAAGGACTCATCAATCATGGTCAAAGAGAATCACATAGTCATCATTCTAAATGCAAAGTATAAGGACACTCATGAGCTCCATGACTAAGTTCTACTACTCAAGTACAAGCAAAACAATGAAAGTTTGCAGTAAATAATAGAAGCCCCAAACTTATGGTGATTCTTCAACACCCTTTGACCAAAATATGAAGAATTCTGCCAGCAAAGACCAAGGTATATTGGAGGGTGCAATTCAGACACATAAAACATGAACTGAGGGGGCTTTTAAAGCAAAAATAACACTAGTATACCAGACCAGGGCTACCAGCAAGAAGAGGCACAATGTTGCGCCAGGTCACCATATAGAAGCTTAGCAAAATCGACTGGTCTTTTGTCTGTTTCTCCTCAAATGCTTAACCAAACGAGCTCAAACTTCATCAGCAACTTGCTTGTAGTGTCGCCCAACTCGTGCTCAGAGGAATTATCGAATAGTCGAGGCATTGGGCATAATTGTGTGAAAGTTCACCGAGCGAAGAAGCTATCAACACGGGCGTATGCGGGAATATATTTCTAATTGCTTGTCGCCAGAAGGTCACCCATATTCAAGGATGCTTGGTCTGAAAGGGCTCTGGGAATGGCTGCTTGTAGGTAGAGAACAAGCTCACACAAAATTTTGGAAGGAAAGAGGAAAATGGAGATGATGAGGAATCTTTGAAAAAACTAGTAGTTCATGCTAGAGAGAGCATCTAATGCACCTAAAGCTCTAATACCAAATGTAAAAACACGTGGGATAGAATAGATGCATCTTGGAAGAGGAGTGAGAGCACAAGATGTAACCAAAAATGTTGTTCACTATAGATTGTGAGAGAGGTGACTCTCTCTTATAGAAATGGGGAGAAGGTGACCTAGATCAAAGGCACCTTCCCTACATCAGTGGCAATCAGCCCCTACATCAGTGGGACTGGCCTAAATCAAAGGAACCTCCCATGTGGGGGCCTTTGGCTTACATCATCACTTAGGTCACACACTAGACACATCATAGCACTTGATGTGCCTTTACAACACACACACACACACATGTGACTCCCCTAGATGCACACATGCACCATAGAGCAAGCCCTCGATCACACTTATCCCAACATGGTAGGCCTAGATTCCCGCAAGTTGGTATTGGTAGGGAAGTGCTGGCTGACCTGATTGGCAATGTTGAAGTGGCTCGGGCAAAAATGAAAAGTAGGAGGGAATTGCTACATGAGGCACAGGCCTCTTTTGAGCTATCATCTTCGGAACTCCACAACGCTCTGAGGGGTTGCCCTCCAAGGCCTCCGACATATCGGAGATCCAGGCAGGCCTACTTGAACTAAAGCACTTAGGAACTATTGCCTGTGATGAGTTGCTGTCGAAAGTAGAAGCGCTGTACTCCCAACCAGATGTAGAAGGTATCCGAAAGATAGTTGCAGATAAAAAGGTATTTCTCTTGTGCTTATTTTTCTCTTCAATGTGTTTTAATGTGCTTTTTTTTGCTTCCATGTGTTGTTCTTTGATTGTGCCTTTGTTGTGCTTTGATTGTGACTCTAATAGGAGCAGCTTAGGAAATATGTACAGGCTGACCTGAATATGTTGAAAAATTGCTTGTAAGTTCAAGGTTAATATAAATGCTTAGGTTTATGATGATTAAAATTCTAGACTCAGTGTTTTTCGGCTAGAGTGAATGTTTTGAACCCGTTTTGAAACATGAAAAGGCTATTTATGAGGTGATATGAGCATTTTCTGTAAAACGCAATATAGAGTCTTTGATAGGAATTGCGTTTTTTGACGAATCTCCAAAACTTACTGTTATTGAGTCTTGTACGACCTCTAATGAAATATGTTTAGGTGGCCCTTGAGGGGTCCCCTTTAGGGGCAACGGCCACATGATATTTTTTGTCAATATGTCCCTTGCCCCTAAAGGGGACCCCTCAAGGGACATATTGAGGAAGGCCACATTGGTTTTGTCTACAGATTCTTAACTCTAGCTTAAGCTATGCAGGGAAATGAAATGGCTGTGAAACATATGGTCTCTCATACCTTTTTTCTTTCTCTCCATTGTCTAAACTCGAAGGTCTTCAGTCTGTGGAAAATTTAAAGTGCTTTTCCATATGGTCTCTCATACCTTTTTATTTGTGCGTTATATGCAATTTAAAGTGCTTTTTTCTGCTTTTAGGTGTGCTTTTATGTGCTTTCATGTGCTTTTTTGTGCTTTTATGTGCTTTTAGGTGTGCCTTTATGTGCTTGCATGTGCTTTTTTATGCTTTGTATGTGCTTTATGCAGTTTGATGTGCTTTTTTGTGCTTTAATGTGTACTTTTTTGTCCTTTGCATGCTTTGAGGTGTGCCTTTGTGTGCTTGCATGTGTTTTTTTGCGCTTTTATGTGTGCTTTTTTGTGCTTTTGTGTGCTTTGAAATGTGCTTTTTATGTGCTTGCATGTTCTTTTTTGTGCTTTGTATGTTCTTTATGCAGTTTCATGTGTTTTATTGTGCTTTTATGTGTGCTTTTTTTGTGGTTTTTTGTGCTTTTGTGTGCTTTTATGTGCTTTGAGGTATGCTTTTATGTGCTTTTTGGTGCTTTTATGTGCTTGCATGTGTTTTTTTGTGCTTTTATGTGTGCTTTCTTGTGCTTTTATGTGCTTTGAGGTGTGCTTTATGTGCTTTTATGCACTTTCAAGTGTGATTTTATGTGCTTGCATGTGTTTTTTTGTGCGTTGTATGTGCTTTATGCAGTTTCATGTGCTTTATTGTGCTTTTGTGTGCTTTTATGTGCATTGAGGTGTGCTTTTTGGTGATTTTATGTGCTTTCAGGTGTGCTTTTATGTATGTTGTCTCTGTGCCAACATGGACTTAGGTAGAACAGAATGTGTGTGTAGAGTAGCGACAAAGCTCCGCTTGTACTTGCATAAGGCTAGAAATAATCCCTCTTAGAAATCCAACTTGCATGTTCTACATGCAAGTTCTACATACGATTCCTACATGCAATTCCTACATGCAACTTCTACATGCAACTCCTACATGCAACTCCTACATGCGAGTTCTACATGCAACTCCTACATGCGAGTTCTACATGCGAGTTCTACATACGACTCCTACATGCGAGTTCTACATGCAACTCCTACATGTGAGTTCTACATGCAACTCCTACATGCGAGTTCTACATGCAACTCTTACGTGCAACTTCTATATGCAAGTTCTACATGTAGAGCGAGAATGTCTTACAATTCCTACATGCAGAGAGAGAAGCTCCCCAACTTGTATAAATACCCCATAATGGAATGAAGCCCACACTCTTTGGGTCATTGTGTTGAGTTCTACTTTGGTATTCCAAGCAATTGTATCAAGTGTCCATGCTTCCTTGCACTCCACGTCCAAAAGCATGTCCTAACCTTGCAACTCCTCCTCCCCTCTCCTCCAACCTTGCAACCCATCCTCTCCCTCTCCTCCTCCCTCCTCCTCCTCCTCCCTTCTCCTCCTCCTCCTCCCTTCTCCTCCTCCTCCTCCCTCCTTCTCTTCCTCCTTTCCCCCATGCTCTTACACCTTCTTCCTCTCCCACTCCTATGCTCCCCCTAAACCCTTAGTTCCTCAACCTTTAACCTCCATGATCTACAAGGGAGACAATTTCTCCACCATGTACTCTATCCTGAACCTTGGAATCTCTTCTAAACTCTGGACCTCTCTCTAAACCTTGGAATCTCCTTCTAACCCTAGAACCTCTTCTAAACCCTAGAACCTCTTTCTAAACCTTGGAACCTCCTTCTAAACTATGAATCTCCCTCTAACCCTTGAACTCCTCCTAAACCTTGCAACCCCCAATGAAGATGAAAGCCTTCATTACCTCACCCATGATGATACTGTTGAGATATCGAGCTCCACTCGTGATATGCCAGGGTGACCGTTGTGCATTTATGTCACCGACTTGTTAGCTGCAGATGCGGTTGGTACACCGCCCATGAATAATAGCTGGATGACAGCTATCTCTATGTACTCTAGTTAGTGGCTCAGTTAGTATGCCACCTTAGTTAGCTGAGTTTGGTTTGAGACCCACATATAGGGTTCACCTATTCCTTTTTTACTGAGAGAGTTCTTTTGGCTTTCACAACTAAGAAGAGGAAAACTGTTTTCAGCCTCCACCTTTGTGTATATTCCCCAATTGTGTATGTGAAAGCTGCAAGTGAGACTCCTTCCTTCTCTCCCACTCTCTTCACATGGTATCAAAGCTCGGTTCATGGTAAGGAGCTCAAGAAAGCAAACCAAGTTCGCGGTGTCTTGGTAAGAGGATCAGTGTTGCTTTCCTTTTTCGAGTTTGGGAGCAAATCTCTGTAGGTAGCACAGCCAAAAAGTGCAAGAGTTCACTGTCTCAGATTGGGACGCCCTTTGCAGTGTGGCAAGACCATTTCAGGGCCCATTTTGGTGGTGGAAGTTTTCTGCATGCACTCAGAAAAGCATCTTGTTTTTGCTATGCGACCACTGTTCTGCAAGTCGGTAAAGTTACCTTAAAAATTGCATCGTATGCCTGTGCACAGAGATATTGGGAGTGATAGAATCATTCTTATTGCCTGTTGATGCAAAATCATCACTAGGAAGTGATTGTGTGGTCAAATACCACTTTCGTCAATTTTGGAGACTTGCCCTTGTGAGGCAGAAGTTGTGTTTTTTGCACTGACAGAATATTTTTTCAATGTTCTATAATGGCGTCTGATGCTCTTTCACAGATAGTCACTGAAAAGCTTGACAAGAACAACTTCCAAGCATGGAAGTTTAGAATGATGAATTTCCTTAAGGGAGAAGGCTATTGGGAGTTCATTATTGGAGCTAAACAAGAACCAGTTATTCCTAATGTTCCCAATCAGTAGAAGTTGCAGGCATTTAAAGGATGGCATGAGAGAGCCAAAAAAGTTATGTACTGGCTGTCTATCAGTATTTCAGATTCTATGATTGTGCATATTCAGGATGCAAGCACGCCGAAGGAGGCATGGGATACCTTGACAAAAATGTATAGCACAAATATGCAAGCCAGGAAAATGCAACTCAAGTAGGAGTTGCATAATGTGTAGAGAGAAAATATGAGCATCAATGACTACCACATGAAGGTGAAGAAGATTGCAAATGCACTTGCTTCTATTGGGTCACCAGTGGAAGATGATGATTTAGTTTCTGTGACCTTGAATGGTCTAGGAAAGGATTATGCACAATTCCGGACATCCATTGCCGTCCGTGAGAATTTTCCTAATTTTGAGGAGTTGATTGCTCTTCTAATTTTTGAAGAGCAGAGAAATAGTGGTGCATCTTCTTCAGGAGGAACTTCAAAAGAAACTGTATTCTACTCAAATGCTGGAAGGGGTAGAGGCAGAGGTAGAGCAAGCCAATCTAGAGGCCGTGGTAGAAATCAAAATATGTAGCAAATTCAAGAAAACCAGTCCTATGGAGGAGGACGTGGTAACTTTAGAGGCAGGGGGAGCCAAAGAGGTCGTGGTGGATGGTAGAGAGGCCAAAATGCAAACAGCAATGTTGAATGCTACTATTGTGGTAAAATGGGTCATATGGTTAAAGACTACTATAAAAAGCAAAATGACATCATGACTGGAAAATTGCAGCAAGGCAATTATGCATCCTCTAGTAGACAAGGTGATGACAAAAATGAGCATTTGTTTATGGTACAACACATGACCAATTCTGTGACAAGTGCAAAAGAAAGCAATGATGTGTGGTATGTTGACTCAGGTGCATCAAACCACATGATAGGTCATTTAGAATGGATGCAAGATGCAAGGAAAATGGAAAGAATAGGATTTGTGGAGACTGGTGATGATACTACACATCCTATTGTGCAGATTGGTAAAATTCCTTTGTCTATGCAGGATGGAAAAAAGAAATACCTATCTGAGAAATGTGATTGATGATGTAGATGCACAAAATGGTAATGCTGCATAGAATTCATAGCAGCAATCACAAAATATTAGTGGACCTATAGTGTCCTCTAGCAGTTGTTCACATACTTCACCATGGACACAGGCAGATTGAGATCAGGAGAATCTCCTCAAAGCAATGTAGATAGTGGTATGCAAGTATCATGAAAAGGACAAGAGAAAGTAGATCAGCCCATGGTTGATGTGAATGCAGGTCACTCTTATGTGGATGGTGAATCCAGTGGCTCAGAATAGAGCCTTGATGATGAGTTGGGTATTCCTTCTATTGTTACACATGGAGTAAGTAAGACAAGGGATGTTTTGAGAGCACCTGGTAGTGAGCCTATTTTGCATAGGTCTACCAGAGTTAGGTATCCTATGGATAGGCTGAAATATGATGGATTTACAGCCATTCACTATGCCTACATGGTCATAGTGATACATGAACCAGAACCCACTTCTTTTGAGCAAGCCATGGGAAAAGAAAAATGGGAGAAAGCCATGGATGAAGAAATGGATGCCTTGGAAGCAAATGCTACATGGGAATTAGTGCCTTTGACTAAAGACAAGAATGCAATTGGCTACAAGCAGGTTTATAAGGTGAAGCACAATGCAGATGGTTCTGTGAATAGATACAAGGCAAGATTAGTTCTCAAGGGGTATGCACAAACATATGGCATTGATTATAAAGAAACATTCAGTCCGGTTGCAAGGATGGCAACCGTAAGAGCAATCATTGCTATGGCTGCATCAAAGGGATGGTCTTTACATCAGATGGATGTAAAGAATGCCTTCTTGCATGGTGATTTGCAAGAAGAGGTCTATATGGAGCAACCACAGGTTATGTTCATGCTATTCATCCTGAGTTTGTTTGCAGGTTGAAGAAAGCTTTGTATGGCTTGAAGCAAGCACCCAGAGCATGGTCTGACAAGATAGGATAGTATCTTGTCACTATTGGCGTTCAGATTTCCAAGGCAGATTTCTCACTTTATGTGAGAAAAATAGAGAAAGGCATTATGCTGCTTGTCATTTATGTTGATAATTTGACAATCACAGGTGATAGTGATGAAGATATCCTTCATGTGAAAATGCTATTGAAGCAGAAGTTTGAGATGAAGGATTTGGGA
Source organism: Dipteris shenzhenensis (assembly GCF_047967505.1). Taxonomy (NCBI): domain Eukaryota; kingdom Viridiplantae; phylum Streptophyta; class Polypodiopsida; order Gleicheniales; family Dipteridaceae; genus Dipteris; species Dipteris shenzhenensis. The sequence continues at coordinate 44,726,415 of NC_141619.1, read as the reverse complement.
GAGCTACGTTACTTCTTCAGCATTGAGGTGATTAGATCCACAAGTGGGATATGGCTCTTGCAGAGGCAGTATGGATTGGACATGCTATCCAAATATGGGTGTGAAGATAGTGGGAGAGAGGGAAGGAGTCTCACTTGAGGCTTTCTCACAATCACAATGGGGGAATACACACAAAGGTGGAGGCTGAAAACAGTTTTCCTCTTCTTAGTTGTGTAAGCCAAAAGAACTCTAGTACAAAGAAATAGAAGAACCCTATATGTGGGTCTCAAACCAAACTCAACTAACTAAGGTGGCATACTAACTGAGCCACGAACTAGTGTAGATAAGGATAGCTGTCATCCAGCTATTATTCGTGGGTGGTGTACCAACCGCATCTCCAGCTAACAAGTCGGTGACATAAATGCACAACAGTCACCCTGGCATATCACGAGTGGAGCTCGATATCTCAACACTCCCCCTCGAGCTCAATCCCAATTCCTGCACACCAAGCAGGTCTCTGAACTTGCGCAGCTTCTCTACGCCCAATGCTTTCGTGAATATGTCAGCTACCTGATCCTATGTGCTGACATAAACTAGATCAATAAGACCTAGTAAAACCTTCTCCCGCACATAGTGATAATGCACCTCAATGTGCTTTGTTCTGGCATGAAAGACCGGGTTCTTTGCCAAGTGTATGCTGCTCATGTTGTCACAATAAATGACAACTGGCCCATCTGTAGACTGATGCATATCATAGAGTAGCTTATGCAACCAAGCTACCTCACATGCAGCCATTGTTGCACCCCTGTACTCAGCCTCTGTGCTCGACAAGGCAACTGTAGGCTGTTTCTTGCTGCTCCAAGTGACTGCAGCACTCCCAAAAGAGAACACATATCCACTGGTAGATCGTCTATCAGAAATGCTACCAGCCCAATCAGCATCAGTGTATCCATGCAACTGTATCTGAACCCCAGCCTCATAAAATAGTCCATACTGCAATGTGGACTTCACATACCTGAGTATGCATCTAGCCGCATCCAAATGCGGTTTCCTTGGAGCCTGCATAAACTGACTTACCAACCCAATAGCATAGCTCAAATCTGGCCTGGTAATAGTCATGTAAATTAAACTTCCTACTATGTGTCTGTACATAGTAGGGTCCTCCAGAAGCTCACCTGCATCTGCGCTCAGCTTCACATTCTGCTCCAAAGGAACTGAAATAGGCTTATAGCCTGTCATCCCATATTTGGACAGCATGTCCAATCCATACTGCCTCTGCAAGAGCTGTATCCCACTTGGTGATCTAATCACCTCAATGCCCAAGAAATAACGCAGCTCTCCCAAATCCTTCATCTCAAACTTCTGCCTCAATAGCATTTTCACATGAAGGATATCTTCATCACTATCACCTGTGATGATCAAATCATCAACATAAATGACCAGCAGCATAATCCCTTTCTCTGTTTTTCTCACATAGAGTGAGAAATTTGCCTTCGAAATCTGAAAGCCAATAGTGACAAGATACTGTCCTATCTTGTCAGACCATGCTCTAGGTGCTTGCTTCAAGCCATACAAGGCTTTCTTCAACTTGCAAACAAACTCAGGATGAATAGCATGAACATAACCTGCTGGCTGCTCCATAAAGACCTCTTCTTGCAAATCACCATGCAAGAAGGCATTCTTTACATCCATCTGATGTAAAGACCATCCCTTTGATGCAGCCATAGCAATGGCTGCTCTTACGGTTGCCATCCTTGCAACCGGGCTGAAAGTTTCTTCATAATCAATGCCATATGTCTGTGCATACCCCTTGACAACTAATCTTGCCTTGTATCTATTCACAGAACCATCTGCATTGTGCTTGATCTTATAAACCCACTTACAACCAATTGCATTCTTGCCTTTAGGCAAAGGCACCAATTCCCATGTAGCATTTGCATCCAAGGCATCCATTTCTTCATCCATGGCTTTCTCCCATTTTTCATTTCCCATGGCTTGCTCAAAAGAAGTGGGTTCTGATTCCTGTATCACTTTGACCATATAGGCATAGTGAATGGCTGTAAATCCATCATATTTCAGCCTATCCACAGGATACCTGACCCTGGTAGACCTGCGCAAAATAGGCTCACTTCCAGGTGCTCTCAAAACATCCCTGGTCTTCCTTACTCCAGGTGTAACAATAGAAGGAATACCCAACTCATCATCAATGCTCTGTTCTGAGCCACTGGATTCACCATCCACACAAGAGTGACCTGCATTCACATCAAACATGGGCTGATCTACCTTCTCTTTTCCTTTTCGTGATACCTGCGTAGTACCACTCTCTGCATTGCTTTGAGGGGATTCTCCTGATCTCAATCTGCCTGTCCATGGTGAAGTATGTGAACTCCTGGTAGAGGACACTCCAGGTCCACTGATATTTTGTGATTGCTGCTGTGCATTCTGTGCAGCATTACCATTTTGTGCATCTACATCAATCATCACATTTACTGGTTTATACCAGCTGCTCATCTCATCAGAAACAACATCTCTGCTCATTGTGAACTTACGTGTAGAAGGGTTATAGCATCTATACCCTTTCTGCTGCAGAGAATAACCAATAAAGACGCACTTCTCAGCTTTTGGATCCAACTTGGACCTCAACTCATCTGGCACATGGGCATAGGCAATGCAACCAAAAATTTTCAAATGAGAAATATCTGGTTTCCTACCAATATACATCTCCTCTGGCGTCATGCCATGTATTGCTGTAGTGGGAGTCCTGTTCATTATATAAACTGCCGTAGCAACTGCTTCAGCCCAATAATAATCTGGTAGATCTTTTTCATTTAGCATAGCCCGAGATACCTCTCCAATATGCCTGTTTTTTCTTTCTGCAATTCCATTTTGCTGTGGGGTATGGCTGCATGAATATTGCTGCTTTATACCATGCTCCTGCAAGAACCTTACAAACTCATTTGAGAGGTACTCTCCCCCTCCATCTGACCTTAGGCATTTTATTTGCAGGCCTGTTTCTTTTTCAACCATAGCTTTGAAAGCTTTGAAGTGCCCAAACACTTCACTTTTCTTTTTCATAAAATACACCCACAGTTTTCTGCTGAAGTCATTAATAAATGTGACAAAATAGTGACAGCCTCCAATAGATGCAGCTTTTGTAGTCCACACATCAGAGTGGATTAATTCCAATGGCTTTTTACTCTCTTGAACATGCCTAGGAAAAGGTTTCCTTGCCTGTTTCCCAAATTAACAGGCTTCACAGACCTTGTGCATTTCTGCAACCTTGAATTTAGGCAATCCTGCAACAATATTTTGGGCTTGCATTGATTTAAGTCGTTGTATATTAACATGACCAATGCGTTTGTGCCAGATATCAATATCTGCAACTACACCGGTCCCATGTGCAAACATTGCTGCACTCAATTCAGGCATGTCTGCATCCAACGTAAACATCCTGCCCTTCTTCTTTCCTTTTGCTATCAAGCGACCATTATTTTTCATATCCTCAACAAAGCATCCATGAGGATTAAATCTGACCTGCAAGCCCTGCTCAACCATCTGACCAACAGAAACCAGGTTCTTGGTGATGTTCGGGACATGAAATACATCAGACAAGTATTTCTTTTTCCCATCCTGCATAGACAAAGGAATTTTGCCAATCTGCACAATAGGATGTGCAGTATCATCAACAGTCTCCACAAATCCTGGCTTTTCCATTTTCCTTGCATCTTGCATCCATTCTGCATGACCTGTCATGTGGTTTGATGCACCTGAGTCAACATACCACACATCATTTTGTTCTTCTGCACTTGTCACAGAATTGGTCATATGCTGCACCATAAATAGATGCTCATTTCTGTCATCACCCTGCCTGCTAGAAGATGCATAATTGCCTTGCTGCAATTTTCCATTCATAATGTCATTCTGCTTTTTGTAGCAGTCCTTAGCCATATGACCCATTTTGCCACAATAGTAGCATTCAACATTGCTGTTTGCATTTTGGCTTCTCTGCCATCCACCACGGCCTCTTTGGCTCCCCCTGCCTCTAGTGTTACCACGTCCTCCTGCATAGGACTGGTTTTCTTGCGTTTGCTGCATATTCTGATTTCTACCACGGCCTGCAGATCGGCCTCCTCTACCTCTGCCTCTACCTCTGCCAGCATTTGAGTAGAAGACAGTTTCTTTTGAAGTTCCTGCTGAAGAAGATGCACCCCCATTTCTCTGCTCTTCAGAAATTAGAAGAGTAATCAACTCCTCAAAATCTGGAAATTTTTCACGGACGGCAATGGATGTCCGAAATTGTGCATAATCCTTTCCTAGACCATTCAAGGTCACAGAAACCAAATCGTCATCATCCACTGGCGACCCAATGGAAGCAAGTGCATCTGCAATTTTCTTCACTTCCATGTGGTAGTCATTTATGCTCAAATTTTCTCTCTGCACATTGTGCAACTCCTGTTTGAGTTGCATTTTCCTGTCTTGCGTATTTGTGCTATACATTTTTGCCAAAGTATCCCATGCCTCCTTTGGCGTATTTGCATCCTGAATATGCACAATCATGGAGTCCGAAATACTGATAGACAGCCAGTACATAACTTTCCTGGCTCTCTCATGCCATCCTTTGAATGCCTGCATTTCCTGTTGATTGGGAACATTAGGAAGAACAAGTTCTTCTTCATTTCCTGTAATGAACTCCCAATAGCCTTTTCCCATCAAGAAATTCGTCATTCTAAACTTAAATGCCTAGAAGTTGTTCTTGTCAAGCTTTTCAGTGACAATCTGTGAAAGAGAATCAGATGCCATTACAGAACACTGCAAAATATTCTGTCACTGCAAAAAACACAGCTTTTGCCTCACACGGGCAGAACTGCAAAACTGACGAAAGTGGTATTTCACCACACAGTCATTTCCTAGTGACGATTTTGCATCAACAGGCAACAAGCATGAATCTGCAACTTCCAATATCTCTGCACAAAGGCATACGATGCAATTTCTGCGGCAACTTTTCACCGACTAGCCGCGCGCAGTGGTCGCACAGCCAAAAACAGGGCCTTTTTCTGAGTGCCTGCGAAGAACTTCCGCCTTCAAAACAAGCCCCGAAATGGCCTCGAATCAGAAAAATAAAGTCACCCAGGGCTTTGCCCTATCCCGCAGCATATACTGTGCTCTCGCCACACCGCGAAGGGTGTCTCAATCTGAAACAGTGCACTCTTGCACTTCTGGCTGTGCTACCTACAGAGATTTGCTCCCAAACTCGAAATAGGAAAGAAACACTGGTCCTCTTACCAAGACACCACGAACTTGGCTTGCTTTCTTGAGCTCCTTACCACGAACAAGGCTCTGATACCATGTGAAGATAGTGGGAGAGAGGGAAGGAGTCTCACTTGAGGCTTTCTCATAATCACAATGGGGGAATACACACAAAGGTGGAGGCTGAAAACAGTTTTCCTCTTCTTAGTTGTGTAAGCCAAAAGAACTCTAGTACAAAGAAATAGAAGAACCCTATATGTGGGTCTCAAACCAAACTCAACTAACTAAGGTGGCATACTAACTGAGCCACGAACTAGTGTAGATAAGGATAGCTGTCATCCAGCTATTATTCGTGGGTGGTGTACCAACCGCATCTCCAGCTAACAAGTCGGTGACATAAATGCACAACAGTCACCCTGGCATATCGCAAGTGGAGCTCGATATCTCAACAATGGGATGACAGGCTGTAAGCCTATTTCGGTTCCTTTGGAGCAGAATGTGAATTTGAGCACAGATGTAGGTGAGTTTTGGAAGACCCTACTATGTACACATGCATAGTAGGAAGTTTGATTTACATGACTATTACTAGGCCAGATTTGAGCTATGCTATTGGGTTGGTAAGTCAGTTTATGCAGGCTCCAAGGAAACCGCATTTGGATGCGGCTAGACACATACTGAGGTATGTGAAGTCCACATTGCAGTATGGACTATTTTATGAGACTGGGGTTTAGATACAGTTGCATGGATACATTGATGCTAATTGGGCTAGTAGTATTTCTGATAGATGATCTACTAGTGGATATGTGTTCTCTTTTGGGAGTGCTGCAGTCACTTGGAGCAGCAAGAAACAGCCTACAGTTGCCTTGTCGAGCACAGAGGCTGAGTACAGGGGTGTGTTAGATATGCTCAATGCCCCACCCTCCTGGTAACCACCAGTGGTCCAAGGTGCTCAAGTTGTAAGGCCCCCATATGAGGAGAAGCTATGTGTGAGCCGGGGACACTAGATGGCTCTTGACTTGCATGTCCGATGAGGTCTATCAATGAGACTATTGATGGTAGAAAGGTGATTGTGTGGGAGCCCCTTATTCTTGTTGGGCCCTAGGGACCAGCTGGCCTCTAGCTGGGGGGTCCTAGGGAATATTTCTTGAATATTCCATGGACGACTAGTCGGTTCCACCAACTAGGTTTCTTGGTTGACTCCACCGACTAGGTCGACTGGTTGACTCCACCGACTACGTTGATCCAACTACCACCCTAATAGCTATAAAGAGGCGCCTCCCCAGTCCATTGTATCATATCAGTTTAGATCAGATTAGATCTTCTAGCTAGTAGCTCTTCACCTAGTATATGTCTAGATTGCCATCTAAGCTCCACTGTGGGAGCGCACGGGTGGACGAAGCCATCATCTGTACTACATCAGTATTTTGAAGGAAAAGTTTGTTCCTCTCTAGTTTGCTGTGTACTCTATATTCTTTGTTCTATTTCTATTTCACTGCGCCATGTAATTTAACATGGTATCAGAGCCTAGGCGGCTCTAAGGATTGAAGAATAGAAGAGAGGCGAGGGCTTCAACAGCATATAGAGTGATGGCAACAGGAAGCGGCTCAACAGGAAGCAGCTCGAGTTCAACAGCTATTGCTGCACCAACAATCCAGGCATTGAGGATTTGCCCACCAGCCTTCACTGAAGGCAAGCTAGATGGTACGAACTACACTCTGTGGAAGTTTAAAATTACTACTATTCTAGATTCATATGAGCTTCTAGAGATGAGCTTCTGGAGACGGTACTGGGGATTGCTGACCCAAAACCACAAGGAACCCCTGACCCAGCAAATCTGGGGAGTATGATGCCTCCCAATGCCAACCTTCTACGAGCTTGGAAATGCAGGAATGCAGATGCTCTGTGTGCCCTGATTACAAGTACTACTAATAGTGTTTTGACCTTGATTCAGCATACATCCAAGGCAACTGTGGCCTGGAGCGGAGGTGTTCATAACTCGAATCAAAAATCTGTGTGACCAGATGGCTGGTGCTGGGATACAAAAGACTAGCGAAGAGCTAGCTCGGCGGTGTCTCCGGATATGTCCACCAAGGTTTGATGGATTGGTAACAGTGCTTAACACTCAGGTGAGACCCCAACCATTGTCATTTGAGGAGTTCTGTGCTTTACTTATGGAGGAGGAATTGAGGCTTAAAGCTCGAGATGGAGGTGGCAATGGGGATGCTGCTTTCTCTGCCACTACGAAAGGCAAAGGTGGTTCCTCCACCAAAGGTGAGTCCTCTACTAGTGGTGACAAAAAGAAGAATGGCGGCAAGAAGAAGTTTCAGGGAGAATGCTTCTACTGCAAAAAGAAGGGCCATATGATTGCAGATTGCCAGGTCAAGAAAGCAAATGAAAAGAATGGTATCCTGAAGAAGATAGATAAGGGGAAAGAGACAGCTAACACAGCGGAAGTAGAGTTGTGGATCTATTTCTGGCCATTGAGGAAGAGTGTTCCTCAGTTCAAGAAGCTTCAACCACTGATTCATGGGTGTTGGATAGTGGTGCCTCCCATCACATGACCTGCAAGAAGGGTCTATATTGTTCCATGCAGCCTCTACAGGAACCCATTACCACGACGGTTGGTAATAACATAAAATGCCCTGTTGAGGGTATAGGTACGGTTTCATTTGTTTCTGTGAATGGACATGTTAAGAAACTATCTAATGTGCGGTATGTTCCACAAATCAAGAGAAATTTGCTATCAATTGGTTCCATAACTGACCTTGACCATGAGGTGAGGTTCAATAAGATAGGAGCAAAAACTATGGATAGTGTAGGCAATCTTGTTGGCATAGGAGTAGGGAGGAACAACCTGTATGAGCTAAGTGCTCTTACAGCCACCGTTGGAGTGGGCACAAGCAGACTTTGGCATGAAAGATTCAGCCACATCAGATTTGCAGTGCTGAAGGAGATGCAGAAGCAAGAAATGGTTGCTCACTTACCTGCAGTCAAAAATCAAAGAACCATGTGAAGCTTGCATGATGGGCAAGCAACAAAGAAAGGCATTCCCACAACAAAACAAGAATAGAGCAAATGCTCCTCTAGAGTTGGTGCATGTTGACTTGTGCGGTAAGATGCCTACACGTGCCTTGGGGGGATCTTCCTATTTTTTATTGATTGTCGACGACTATAGTAGGAAGATGTGGGTGTACTTTCTTCGCAAAAAGGCTCAAGCTTTTGGTAAATTTAAAGAATGGCTACAGCTTGTTGAAAATGAAACAGGGAGAAAAGTGAAGAAAATCAGATCAGATGGTGGTGGTGAGTTTGTTTCTACAGAGTTTGGAGATTTTTGCAAGAGCAAAGGGATCAAGCGACAAACGACAACACCACATATGCCTCAGCAAAATTTGGTTGTTAAATGTCGAATGCACGGACCACGGTGGAGATGGGGAGGTGTATGTTGAAAGGTGTTGGACTGCCAAACCACTTTTGGGCTGAGGCGGTCAATACTGCGGTTTACATCCTTAATCACAGCTATACAAAGGCACTCAAAGGTAAAACACCACGTGAGGCTTACAGCGGTAAGAAGCCATCTATCTCCCACTTCAGAACGTTTGGGTGTGAATGCTATACGCATGTACTAGACAAAGAGAGAAACAAGCTACAACCAAAAAGCACCAAATGTATCTTCTTAGGCTATTGTGATGAGAAGAAAGCCTATAAGTTGTATGACCAAGAGGCAAAGAAGATCATAGTGAACCGCAATGTGGTGTTCAGGGAGCAGCCACATGCAGTGGAGGTAGAGAAGAGCTCTTCCACTTTATCATCAAGCGAAGAGGTAACTCACTATGGACCTATCCCAAGAGCTATAAAGGAGGAGGAAATATCAGATGATGAAGATATAAGTCACCAACCTGTTGTTACACCACCAGAAAAGCCATTGCCGCGATGGGTAAGGCAGCTCTACAACCATGATAACCAGATGCCTATGCCTGTTGAGCAACATGCAAATGGACCAAGGCGGTCTCAGAGAATCGAGGAGCAAAGGAGGGCTTCTGCTCACATAGTCAATATGGCCTTGATGGCTGAGATTATTGCAGAAGTAAAGGAGCCTGCGAGTTTGGAGGAAGCACTTGCAGAATGAGATTGGAAAAATGATATGCAAGTAGAATATGACAGCATCATGAAGAATGAAACTTGGGAGCTAGTAGATTGACCACCTAACAGAAAGGTTATTGGCAGCAAGTGAGTTTGGAAGGTAAAGTACAAGGCCGATGGGACTTTGGAAAAGTACAAAGCCAGATTGGTTACACAAGGATTTTCGCAGGTTGAAGGGTTTGATTTTCAGGAATCTTTTGCTCCAACTGCTAGAATGACCACTATTCGCACAATACTATCGGTGGCTGCTCATAAAAAGTGGCCAGTTTATCAAATGGATGTTAAATCAGCATTCTTGAATGGTGACCTCAAGGAGGAGGTGTACGTGGCTTAGCCACCTAGGTTTGAGGCCCCCCATTCTAAGAACAAGGTATGTAAGCTGAAGAAGGCTCTATACGAGCTGAAACAGGCCCCAAGAGCATGGTACCAACGGATAGACAAATTCTTTCATAAATTAAACTTCAAAAGATGTGCCTCAGATGCTAACTTGTATGTGTACAGGAAAGGTAGAAAAACTGCTATTATTGTTCTATATGTGGATGATCTCCTTATTATAGATGACTATGAAGACATGATCCAGTAGACCAGAAAGGCGTTGAGCACGAAGTTTGAGATGACAGACTTAGGCTTGATGCACTACTGTTTGGGGATTGAAGTCTGGCACGAGCTAGGCAAGATCTTCATCTCTCAGCAAAAATATGCAAGGGAGATCTTGAAGGCATTTGGTATGTCCGAGTGCAAGGAGATAGCTACACCTATGGAGGTAAATGCGAGGTTGTCTATGGAGGATGCCTCACCACCAGCAGACATCGGGAGGTACAGGAAGTTGGTCGACAGTCTCATCTATCGGGAGGTATAGGAAGTTGTGCAACACCAGACCGGACATCAGTTTTGCTATTGGCGTTTTGAGCAGGTTCTCCAATAAGCCCCTGGAGGTGCTCAGGTATGTGAAGGGCACCCTTGATTATGGCATCACCTATGGTATGGGCACTTCCTTGGCTGGTCATTGTGACTCAGATTGGGCTGGAGATGTTGATTCCAGGAAATCAGTTTTTGGATATTGTTTCTCTTTAGGTTTAGGTATCTTCTCTTGGATCAGTAAGAAACAACCAGCAGTGGCATTGTCTTCTACCAAGGCTGAGTACAAGGCAGCATGTTTTGCTACATGTGAAGCAGTGTGGCTGAGGAGGATTTATGGCACATGGGAGTGCAAGAGGATGAGGCAACTATGCTGAGGTGCGACAATCAAAGTTGCATGGCCATTGCTAAAAATCCAGTGTTTCATGTGCGCACAAAACATATAGAGATTCAGTATCACTATGTGCGTGATTTCAAGGATGGGATAGTGGAATTGGTCTATTGTCCAAGAGAGCAAAATGGAGCAGATATCTTCACCAAGGCACTCAGGAAGGATTAGCTTCAAGGTCATCTTCAAACACTCGGCATTGGGCCGAGAAGGTAGTTCACCTACGGGTGGACATTGAGGGGGGGTGTTAGATATGCTCAATTCCCCACCCTCTTGGTAACCACCAGTGGTCCAAGGTGCTCAAGTTGTAAGGCCCCCATATGAGGAGAAGCCATGTGTGAGCCTAGGACACTCGATGGATCCTGACTTGCATGTCAGATGAGGTCTATCAATGAGATTGTTGATGATAGAAAGGTGATTGTGTGGGAGCCCCTTATTCTTATTGGGGCCTGGGGACCAACTAGTTCCTAGTTGGGGGTCCTAGGGGGGCCAGTAGCCCCCCTAGTGGGGGTTTTCGGGGTGGGAGCCCTCGAGGCAATAGTATAGGAAAGATTCCCTGAATATTCCATGGATGACTAGTCAGTTCCACCGACTAGGTTGACTGGTCAGCTCCACTGACTAGGTCGACTGGTCGACTCCACCGACTATGTTGGTCTAGCTACCACCCTCATAGCTATAAAGAGGCGACCTCCCCAGTCCATTGTATCATATCAGTTTAGATCAGATCAGATCTTCTAGCTAGTAGCTCTTCACCTAGTATCTGTCTAGATCGCCATCTAAGCTCCACTATGGGAGTGCACGGGTGGACGGAGCCATCATCTGTACTACATCAGTATTGAAGGAAAAGTTTGTTCCTCTCCAGTTTGCTATGTACTCTATATTCTTTGTTCAGTTTTTGTTCCGCTGCGCCATGTAATTTAATAGGGTGCAGCAATGGCTACATGTGAGGTAGCTTGGTTGCATAAGCTACTTTATGATATGCATTAGTCTACAGATGGTCCAATTGTCATTTATTGTGACAACATGAGCAGTATAAACTTGGAAAATAACCTAGTCTATCATGCTAGAACAAAGCACATTGAGGTGCATTATCACTATGTGCAGGACAAGGTTCTAGTAGGTTTTATTGATCTAGTTTATGTCAGCATAGAGGATCAAGTAGTTGACATATTCATGAAGGCATTGAGTGCAGAGAAGCTGCGCAAGTTCAGAGACCTACTTGGTGTGCAGGAATTGGGATTAAGGTCGAGGGGGAGTGTTGAGATATCGAGCTCCACTTGTGATATGCCAGGGTGACCGTTGTGCATTTATGTCACCGACTTGTTAGCTACAGATGCAGTTGGTACACCATCCATGAATAATAGCTGGATGACAGCTATCTTTATGTACTCTAGTTAGTGGCTCAGTTAGTATGCCACCTAGGTTAGCTGAGTTTGGTTTGAGACCCACATATAGGGTTCACCTATTCCTTTTGTACTTAGAGAGTTCTTTTGGCTTTCACAACTAAGAAGAGGAAAATTGTTTTCAACCTCCACCTTTGTGTATATTCCCCCATTGTGTATGTGAGAAAGCTGCAAGTGAGATTCCTTACTTCTCTCCCACTCTCTTCACAAGATCAACAGTTTGACTATTGTACACAAGGGACTGAAATACCATTGGAACAACCTCTCCCAAGTACTACAGAATCATCGGGATGGCTACATGGACACCACTTGTATCAACAGTATCGTAGACCTCATCACCGTCTGTCATTCTCCAACATCAAGCTAGCCAAATGATCCAAATATCAGAACTCTAGCTTGGCCAAGGAAAAATATGCAAGAGAATTGGACAGACAGACTGCAACAGAAATCGAAGACCATTTCTAGGCAATTGCCATAGAGGTCAAGGCACTTCGAGCACAGATAGATGAGAAGGAGGTAGAAGAAGTGCGCATGAACCAAGCTCTCTAGGCTCAAGAGAAGGCAATGAGGGATGTGACCTCCAACCTCCACCAAAGTCAAACATAGCTGATAGCAATAGTACAAGCAACGGCAATCCTACAAACCTACTATAACTCCTTGACATCTGCACATGCTCAACAGACGGAGGTAGTGGCACAAGCTTGACTCTCACTCTAATTCACAAAGAAGAAGAGCTCTAGGATTGCAAAGACAAGCTTGAAGACATGAAATAATCTTTGGCAGCACGTGCCTTCAGCATTGATGAGCTTACAAGGGAATGCAGAATCTCAAAGGACCAACTTGCTACCACTCAAGAGGCCAGCACTTCACAAGCACAAGTCTTGGACCAATGGTCCAATACCACTGAAGACATTCCTCAACAGGCAAAGGTCACCTTGCGAATGAGAAAACTTAAGGAGGCATATACAACCATCTACCAACAGCAATACAAAGAAAAAATGAATGAGATGCACTCCCAAAAGATAATCATCTCCAAGCTTGAACTCCAATTGCTAATGCACAACAATGAGGCATTGGAAGACAACACCAATGAAGCCCCACTACAATGCACAACAGTGGTGTACCAAGAGCTTGTGGCAGCTCTACAAGTGGAAGATCACCTCAATGCACGCGTGCTTATCCAATGGAAGCAACTCCAAATCAGGATCATATCTGCTCATCCAACAATCAAATAGGAACGTTCCATAGGGACCAAAACCCTGCGCATAATTTGCCAAGACTTGTCCGAAGATGAGAAAAATATCTTCTGCCTGTCTACACATGCCGGGTTTATAGCACTCAAGACGGATGCTTTCATTGCATATGTATGCCTCATGGGTACTCCTCCCCTCAGGGTTATTGTAGGTTTGTTGCCATTGCTACAAAGGCCATCACTATTATTTGCAAGGCACAACATAACCGACATCCCACCCATGCAGCTGATGATCCCATCGCACCAGCAAAATGAAGTGTCTGAAGATGACAGGGCCTATCTCACATCCAACTTCCCATATCTAACCACTCTTTCTGCCAACCTCATAACCTCACTTACCCTTGCTGCTACCACCCTCTTAACCTTCCCCGAGCTCCATCCTAACATCTATTTTCCTCCATTGCCTCTTTGCTCATGCCTCTCACCATTTTCAACTAACCCAATAGTCACAAAAGCACACCACAAAAGCACATGAAAGCACAAAAAAGAATATAAAATCACACAAAGAATATGAAATCACACAAAAGGACATGAAAGCACCAAAAAGCGTATAAAATTGCACCACAAAAGCACATGAAAAAACATGAGGCACAAAAAAGCACAACCAAGAATATAAAAACACAGAAAAGCACAAAAAAGCATATAAAAGCACACAAAGAATATAAAAGCACACAAAAGCACACGAAAGCACAAAAAAGCATATAAAAGCACACAAAGAATATAAAAGCACACAAAAGCACACGAAAGCACAAAAAAGCATATAAAAGCACATAAAACCACACCACAAAAGCACATGAAAGCACAAAAAAGCACAACCAAGAATATATAAGCACACAAAAGCACATGAAAGCACAAAAAAGCATATAAAAGCACATAAAAGCATACCACAAAAGCACGTGAAAGCACATGAAAGCACAAAAAAGCACAACCAAGAATATAAAATCTCACAAAAGCACACCACAAAAGCACATGAAAGCACAAAAAAGCACAACCAAGAATATAAAATCTCACAAAAGCACACCACAAAAGCACATGAAAGCACAAATAAGTACACAAAAAAGCATATAAAAGCACATAAAAGCATACCACAAAAGCACATTAAAGCACATGAAAGCATAAAAAAGCACAACCAAGAATATAAAAGCTCACAAAAGCACATGAAAGCACAAATAAGTACTCAAAAACATATAGAAGCACACCACATAAGCACATGAAAGCATATGAAAGTACAAAAAAGCACACCACATAACCACATGAAAGCATATGAAAGTACATTAAAGCACACCACATAAGCACATGAAAGGATATGAACTAGAAAAGCACAAAGCACGTAAAAGAGCACCACAAAAGCACATGAAAGCACAAAAAAATAATAAAAAGGACAACCAAGCATATAAAAGCACATATTATTCTATTGCCTATGAGCAGAGCTATCAACCCTACAGCTATGCTTCTCTTAAAACCCACCCTTCAATTTCAACCACCATGTCACCGTCAAATATCCACCACCGGCCTTCCACCTCTTCCTCTGTGATCGTAGGCCTCCGCGCCTACTGCTCCCCCCCGCCTGTAGCTTTGCCCACCTGCAGCTCCACACTCCACCCTCCCTGCTGCCCCTCTGCTCCTTCCTCCCTGCTGCGCCTCCCCGCCGGCTGCTCCCCCCCGCCTGCATCATGAAACCTTTTAGCATAGATTGCTTCGAACTCACCATCAAGGACTGAGGGCTCCGAAGAAACGTCCATCTCGCCCCAACAAATGACTTTGGAATCGTTGATGCGTAGGCCGCAGGTGAAGTAATCACCAGTTGTGACGAGCTTACTACTTCTTCTTTCTCGTGTTTTCTTCTAGAGTAGCTTGAGTTGCAGTAACAATCCAAGTAGCAAGAGGAGTAGTTGATGGAGCCTCCCAACATTCCACTATGATCAAGATTGCAGGAAATCATGTGTCTATTGGAGCTAAATTTTGCCCCCAACACACTGCTTTGTGATTGCCCAACCTTAAGCCACAGGAAAACAAATAGCCTGTCGTGATCATAGAGAATCTCAAAGCTACTTCAATCGCTATAGATTTTTCTTAACAGAGGTATGGAAGATGCCATGCAATCTCTGGATGTGGACTTTGTCGAACCTTTGCATGTGCAGATAGAGGGCAATTTGTTTGAGACAATGTCTTCCCAAAACCCTATGAGCCTAGGACAGCAGGGAGGTACATCTGCCACAACAATATCATCCTTTTGCTCCCTAGAAAAGAAGACTATAAGGGCTTGGGAAGCATCAAGGAAGAGGGAACAAACAAGAAGAAAGAAATGTAAGTTGGATGAGACCAACGTGTTGCTAGAAAGCAATACATTAAGCATCCAACTCATTTTCTTAAAGAGTCACAGTAGGTAAGATTTTCATGTTTGTCTTGTGCTTAATAGATGCAATGATCAAGAACCATTCTCCTTCCTGCCAAGTTGGCTTGATATTCCCTCCATCTTTGTAGTTTTTCCTTGAACCTGACCACCATGAACCAGTCCCACATGTCCTTCATGGAGACTTCAAATCCCAGTGGGACCCCAATAGTCTAAAGACAGTGCCCTTGGGGATATTGTGGTAACCAAGCTGTGTAAGAGTGGCATGTTGTTAGACAAAAAGGGTGGATTACCCTATTTTGGTGTGATTAATCACAAAACCTAAAGCATTGCAAAAAACCTCCATACATTCTAGGATAGTTGAGACATCTTGAGGAGTGTTTTGAGGAGTCAGTGTTGGGCCATTAGCAAATTGTTATGTGATCAAGTGGTGCTCAATACCTTTGAGATCACCTTTTTCCACTTGCTCTCTTAGTAGCCACCCTAGTGAGTCAGTTGCTATAGCAAAAAAGCAGAGGAGCAAGTGGACACCCTTGCCTTATTGTCATTTTGAGAAGGAAGGGTTCCATCATCAGACCATTGACACAGACTTTTGTTGAGGCATTTGAGAGCAAAAATTTTAACATAAGTGACAAAGTCTTGTCCTAGTCCAAGGTCTTAGAGGGTCTAGATAATGAAGTCCCCCTCCAGTCTATCATATGCCTTGTGAAAGTTCACCTTTAGGAAGTAGATGTCCTGCTTTGTACTCTTGGCATGTTCACATCCTTCCCACAACTTGACAATGGCTTCCAATAGGTGTGTACCTTTGATGAAACCCTTCTATTCAAGGAGAATCTAGGAGTCAATTCTCTTCTGTATCCTTAGTGGCAAAGGTCTTGTAGCTGCACTTAGCATAGTCAAGGGTCTCCAATTTTTAAGTATCTGTCTATCTCCTCCTTTTAGAATTAACTTGATAAGTCCTCCATTAACATGTGTGGTAGGACAAGAGCTAAGAGGAGTCCAGCCCAAAGCTTAAGAAGATAGTAGCCTATGTCTTTCCAAAAGATTTTGTAAAACTCAATGGAAGGCCATCCTCCCCAGGATTTTTCCCACCAGCCATAATTTCTTTAATAGTTTTCAACTCCTTTAGAGTGAGAGGTTGGTCTAGGTAAAGGTTTTCAAAGTTCTGGACAACTTTGCTTCTAGTCTATCTGCATCTCTCTCTTGCTTGTAACATTTGTGCATATCTTATTTTCTAGATTTTCAAAGTGTTATTGGATTAACTCAAGGTTTTCTTTTTTAGAGGCACATGCTCCTATCTTCTTAGTTCTACCTTGGTAGAGGAGGAGATCTATCTGGGCAGCTAGATCACCTTGTCTTGCACTACTTTCAAGAGCCTCAACAATTTTGTAATTCTTGTCCATACTCTGAGCTCTCATAGCTACTTCATCTTTTCTTGCTCTCTTGAGAGTATCCTGGGTCATCAAAACTACCTCTAGCCATGATTCAGCAGAGGTAGAATTTTGAGAAGAGAAGGAAAGAGACCAAATGTTCTTATTTGATTTTGAACTGTCTTCCTCTACCTTTGCCAAAGTCACACTGAAAGAGGACTACTTTGTGGTCTAAAAGAGAAATAGTAGTGACGATTTGTGGCTTGGTGCTTATTTTTAGGTCAATTATTCCGTGGCAGAGGTAGCATTTTTCCAGTCTGGCCTCTCTCCTGTAATCTCCAATCTGCTATTGCACCAAGTGAATTCAAAGATACTGCCTATTTCCACTAATTGAAGTGAGTCTTTTACTCTATCCCAGGTTTGTAGTTCTATTGCTCTAATGATAGATCCTTTGCTAGGACATATATCCACCAAAATATTCAACCATGTGAAAGTCTTCTAGGAGGATACAGTCTCCCCCTAGGAAAGAGAGAGAATCCCAGACATGAATTTTGCTCTAGATGCCTTTTGGAGCATATAAGGAGACCACATTGAAAGAGATCCCTTTTATGATGCATATGAGGAAAACCCATCTAGAAATCATGGGTGTATCACTAATTACTCCTCCCTTGTAGTGAGAGAGTATTCCAAGGGAAGTGTCCCCTTTGCCCTCTTTATGATGGCCATAGTACTAGAGGTTCATATTTTGTCCACAAAGAGAAGTCTCTTCTCAAGTTGTTGCCCAGTTACTTTGAATTCTTGGGGGTCCAGAAAGGTTGATGAAAAGGATTTGGCTCCCAGCCAATAGAATATTTCATAACCCCCAATAGGGTAAGTGAGTCTGCACACATTTAGTGTGAGGAAGAATATGGGATTACTTATTACCATTCCTACTCTTCCCCTTTTCGGCCTTGGGGGGTGGGCTCTTGACCTGAGGTGAGACTTCTTAATCTA
This sequence comes from Dipteris shenzhenensis, assembly GCF_047967505.1. NCBI lineage: Eukaryota > Viridiplantae > Streptophyta > Polypodiopsida > Gleicheniales > Dipteridaceae > Dipteris > Dipteris shenzhenensis. Next base: position 44,708,432 of record NC_141619.1, on the reverse strand, counting down.
TGATAGTCTTGTCTTGTTTTGTAAAAAAACAGAGCTACTTTATTTTTTACTTTAAAATCCTTTTCAATAGTAATAAAGGGGAGCTCTTCCTCTAGGGGGTGGTCCTCACCATTCTCTGTCAAATATCATCACTTTGATTGATGTCAATCTCAAAATATGAGGACCATCCAGGTTGGACTTTGCACTCCTCTTGGTTTTGCATTATACAATCCTCTATTTCTCTGTCTACTAGGACATAAAGGGAATTCTTTGAGAGGATAGGTTCCTTTCCTTTATCTCCCTTACTAGATTCCCCTGTGCCTATCTTGTCCTCCTCCTCATTTTTTTCCTAGATGCTCTCTCTCTCTCTCTCTCTTGCTTCCTTGACCACCCAAATAGGCTTGTTCTCTTGTTGGGGTTGGGAAAAGGATTATTTCTTTATTTTTTCCTCTTTAGAGGGAAATCTTTTACCCTGTATGTAGCTTGACCACATAGGAAACAAGAGTGGGGTAGATTCTTGTAGATGAGGTGTTGTTCTTGAAGAATGTACCGTTCCTATTGAGTCTCAGGGAGTTGCAGGGCCTTGTGATAGTTACTATGTAGGAGATCATGAGACCAAGAGGTCCACATAAGGATATGAATTTTTCCTTGGAGTCTTAGGGAGTTGCAAGGCCTTGTGATAGTTACTATGTAGGAGATCATGAGCCCAACAGGTCCACATAAGGATAGGAATTTTTCCCTGGTCAAGGTGCAATATCATGGTTGTCAAACAAGCAACCAACTATTTCTTTGTCTTCAATAGAAGAAAATATAGTGCACTCACAATAGGTGCATGTGAGGCTATGTGGCTCAGGAAACTATTGTCAGAAATAGATTACTTTGATTAGTCAAATCAAACAATATACTATGAAATCAATCAGATCAAGCATACAGCCAAGAATCTAGTATATCACTCTAGGACAAAGAACATTGATTTCAAAGACTCACTTCATCAGAGAAAGAGTGTTACATGGTGACATCACATTGCAACATTGTGACAGGAAAGATAATGTTATATATATCTCTACCAAATCTCTTGAAAATATATTTTTTAGAAACACCAACAAGTCCGTAGAGACTTTTCTTGAGATGAAAAACGTGATTCTCTTTCCCTCGTTCAACATAACCTGTTGGTTGCTACATGTAGACTTCCTCATTTAGGTAACCATTGAGAAAAGAATTCTTGACATATAGCTGATACACATTCCATCTAACTAAGTGTCGTGAGTGATATCAAGAACCATATGGAATCCATCTTTGCTACTAGAGCATAAGTCTCATCATAGTCTTGACCATATTGCTATGCAAATCCTTTTGCAAGGTTGCAACTAGTCTAGCTTTGTATCTTTCAATGCTTCCATATGGATTGTACTTCAATTTGTAAACCCATTTGTTTGCTATGGCCTTCTTTCCTGGTGCAAGGTCGCATAATTCTCAAGTGTTGTTTTTGTACAAAGATTATATTTCTTCATTCATAGCAATTTGCCATTCTGGCTTGTCAAGTGCATCTTTGAAGTACACTAGATCTTCTGTAGCCTTGATGGTAGTCATAAGAGCATAATTGGTGGTCTCAACTTGAATTGCTTGACCTTTTTAAGCATTTGTCAATTTGGCTAGTGGTCTGCTTTCCCTAATAGATCATCTATGTTGTTGTTGCTCTTCTTGGCCCTGTCTCTAGCAATTCTTGCTCTTCTTCATCAACTTTTTTTGTAGATGACTAAGCGATGTGTCTGTCTCCTGTGTATTTGGTGTTTTCCATTCTAATTCCTCATCAAAAAATACATCTCTGGAGATAATGAATTTTTGGTTGATGGGATCATACAACTTGTATGCTTTAGTTTCTTCACTATAGCCAACCATGATGCATTTGCATGACTTCACATTCATTATTCTATGATGATAGTCATGTATGTGACCATATGCTATGCAACCAAATATGTGGAGATGCCCAATGCATGGCTTATTTCCAATGAATGCTTCATAAGGTGTCATACCTTGAACCAGTTTGGTCAAAAGCCAATTAAGCAAGTAGTTTGTAGTGGCAATTGCTTCGGCCCAGTATTGATTCAAAAGATGTTTCTCATTGAGCATTGCCCTAGCACTGTCTGCAACTAAATTACTATTCTTCCTTTCAGCTCTTGCATTCTATTGAGGAGTATCTACACAACTGAATTGTCTTTGAATGCCATTACTTTTGCAAAAATTCATGAATGCTGAAAACATGTATTCACCTCCTTTGTCTGATCTCATGACTTTGATCTTTCTGCCTATGTGGTTCTCTACCATGGCTTTGAATTATTGAATATGGAAAAGACTTGAGATTTCTCTTTCAAAAAGTATTATCAACAATATCTGCTATAGTCGTCGATGAAAATGAAGTCATAAAGTGAACCATTGATGCTACGGGTTTGGGAATTGTTGAGATATGGTGCCATGAGCACATACATTAAAGGCTAAGGTATGGTATAGGAAAGAATTAAAGTAGCCACCCTAGGATGTGGACTACATGATGTGGAGATGTGGATCAAGGAAATCCACAAGGAGAGATGTGGATGAGAGGATCCCACATGTGTTGACTATTCAAAGGGCACTCTCTATATAAGACGCCTATCATGTATTGTTGAGTACACACATTACAATAGATTGAGTATTGCCTATCGTATGTCTGTCATGGAGTTTCTTCTGTGGTTTGATCCCCCTTGATCTTTTGCTAATACCATGTTGGCACTAGGAGAGCATGATCCACATTTTCACCGGCATAACCCCATACATCTATATGAATTAAATCAAGAATACCTCTTGCTCGAGAGGTGCTTCTGCCAAAATTCGTTCACTTTTGTTTACCGAAGCAGCATGCTTTGCAAAATTTTCCAAGAAATTGAAGTTTCAAAATTACAATTTCCATATTCTAATTTTTGAGCTGTATCAAGAATTTGAAATTAACATGTCCATATCTCTTGTGCCATACTGCAAAAAGTGGCATCAGTTGCGGTTGAGATGACATGGCATGCAAATCTGACACTGAAGCTAGCATTCTAAACAAGCATCCTTCCTTGACTGCTTTTCCTACTAGTAGCTGATATCCTTTGGATTTGTCTCTAATTGTGCATTCATCTCCATCAAAGATGACTTGGTAGTTGTGTTTCATCATTTGCCCAACTGATAAGAGGTTTTTGCGATGTTTTTGCTAAGCTTCATAACATAGAGTACATCTTTCACCAATCCTTTCGTACCAGTGAAATTGTTCATAGGGACAATGCCTTTCCCTTGAACTAGATTTGGTGTGTTATTTGTAGTGTAGATAACATTATGTTATCCTTCTAATGGTTTCATCTATTTGAACCATTCTTGATGCTTTGTCACATGAGATGATGCACTGTTGTTGATGTACCAAGGATCATGGTCTACTTGATTGACTTGATAATTTCATTCCCCTTTTGATTTGCAATCTATGTCAAGATACATTGTTTCAATCTTTTACATATCCTCACTTGCAAGAAACATATTCTCAGCTTCATTGGCATAATTGTTATGACTTGAATGTCCACCACGATGATTTCCTATTCCTCATAAATTCCCTTGATTGCTACTGGATTGACCGCCTTGGTCGTACTACTTCTTGTGGCAATCTCTTTCATAGTGTCCAAACTTATGATAGCAATTGCATTGAATTTTGACACATTGGTGGATACATTCCCTCGTCCTTTGGATCTTCCTCTATTGGAATGATTTTCTCTTGGTTGGCTGATGCTGATGCTACTGAGGATGATGCTAATGCTGACTTTGACTTTGATGATGAATTTGTTGTTGATGATGACTACTTCACTGAAATGATCCACCTTTGGCTTTGCCTCTACCTCTGCTTCTATCTAAGGCTGTGAATGCTTGATCATTGGAATGACCTTTGCATGCGTGAATGGCCTGAGTCCTGAGTTCTTCACCAAGTAGCACTAACTATAATTCTTCCAATGTTGAATGGCAATACTCTAGACTAGTTCTCATATCCATCTCCTAGTCCATTCAGGATTACTTGAACCATTTCTATGGGATTAATGGTCTCTCCTGCTGCTACTGTAAGTTTATGATTGTAATCCTTGATCCTGACTACATAAGCATGACCAGTTTCATCGTTGTTGTGGAAACTCTGGTTGATCTAGTTTCTTAGTGTGAGGATCTTGTAAGTGTTCTTAGACTCGTAAAGAGCTACGAACATATCCCATGCTTCTTTTGATGCCTTCACTGTGTGACATTGAGATGTCCTAGCATGACATCTTGCACATTTTGCTTTGTCAAATGATATGCATATTTGTCTTTCTTGTCCCATTCTTCCTGTTCTCGGGCAATGGCAGGTGATGACACTAGTGGTGGAGCTATAGATCACACTGCTAGTGTTGTGGCAATGGTGGGAGTGGACGAGGATTGTCCGATGGTCTAGGTGTAGACCCATTGACATACTCCCATTTGTCTTGAAGTACAAGAATGGTCTACATTTGGTATTTCCATGTGTTGTATTTTGAATTGTCTAACTTAGTAGGTGCCTCCAAATTAAGGTTTCTAGTGGTAGACATGGTGCAAGAAATGTACTCAAAGTGCCTGTGAAATCACTATTTGAATCAACTGCAATACACTGTATGTATCAACTAAAATCTGAACTTTCAACGGTGAAGATAGAACTATAATATATATAATCCAATCTATTACAAAGCTTGTGACAAATGATGTCGAAATAGCCAAAAGCTTTACAAGGCTTAAATGTTGTGCACAATGCCTAAAAATAGCCAAAGAGGCTTTACAATAATGGCATGCGTGTGTAAAATGAACAAATGTGCAATTTGCCCTCTGATCAATCAGTCGATTCCTCTAGAAAAACTCTAAAGTCTACTCCCACTGAACTATGGAATGTCAAGTTTTAGGAAATATAATGATGTGAAGCTACACATGAGCGAAGGGAATGGCTCCGAGAAGGAGCTATTTGGGAATTTTTGGGCATGCTTTTGCTTTGGAGTTCTCTCCTCTAAGGATGAACTATGCTACTTTGATCTAGATCTATACCAACCGTCGAGGATGAAAAATCACCAAATAACTCCTTTTCTTTGTTTTTTTTAAGTGTTGGCCCAGATTTGTCGATGTAGACGCTGATGTGTAGGTAAGAAGTGGATTTGTTGTCGAGGCTCAAAAGTGTGTATATTCCTATACCATACCTTAGCCTCTAATATGTCCTCATGGCACCATATCTCAACATCTCCCCTTGGTGCCATGATCCATTGGCTACTGCAAGGTGGTCAAATGTGAATTACAAGATCAAATCCTCCCCTAGGTGCTTACATGGCTACTCTTAGGTGATCATGTTTGATTTACAAACATGTGGGCTGAAGGTGGTAAGGATGTTGCTACTCAATACATGTTATTCTTGTCATTTTGCTAATGGCTTGATGATGACTCCATGTAGTTGACGTGCTGGTTCTTCAATCTGCAACCTTCTTTGTTGTGTCCTAGCTTCTTGCAATGGTGACACTTTGGTTTGTTCTTTAGTCTATAGTCACTTTGATAGTGACCCATCCTTCCACAATGGTAACACTTTGTTGATGTTTTACTAATTGTTCTTCCTTATTGTTTTTGCATGTTGATGTTGATGTCGATGTCGATGCCTTCAACTCTCTTTCTTTTTCAAGAAGAAAGGATACACATTCCTCAAACTTTGGATCTGGAAGATTCTTCAAAGTGGTTGTCAGTGCACTGTACTCTGCAGGCATGCTTTTAAGGAGGATTGCAAGTGTATCCTTTTCCCCTACTTTTGCATTTATGCCTTCTAGTTGGGTCATAATGCTTTTGATTTTGTTGAAAAATTATGGCATCGATTCATTGAAGCTCATGTGCAAACCATAGAATTCAATCTTAAGATGAATTTCTTGGTTTTTGGCTTTTGCACCAAATACTGTGTTCAACTCATCCCATGCATCTTTGGCATGATCCTTGGAGTCTATATGATGAATTATGTTTGGACCCAAGTGCAAACCAATGAGTGATAGTGCTACTTCATCTTTTTCCTTCCCGCCATCATTTTGTGCATATGATGAATTATGTTTGGACCCAAGTGCAAACCAATAAGTGATAGTGCTGCTTCATCTTTTTCCTTCAAGGCATCATTTTGTGCAGTGGGTATGTCTTCTTTTACAGTCTTTCAAAGTTTTTGATGCATCAAGAAATGCCTCATTTGTGTAGACCAGGTGTGAAATCCTTCCCTAGTGAACTTCTCAATAGTTGGGGTGCGTATTGCCATTACAAATGTCTTACCAGCAGTTGAAGAAACTTTCAGATCTGGTAGTGTCTAATTGCATAAAAATTGACTTAACAGGCGTGTAGAGCTCAAAAAGATGATCACTTTTCTTTTTTGGATCATGTCCAAATTCTTCCTGGATTGGAAGTTATGGCTTGTCGAAGTTTTTGTGAAGAAGAGGCCTTTTGATGATGTGGCATATGGAGTCACGTGCTACTTACAAATTGTGCTTGGAAAGGGGTTACTATGCTGAGGTGGCCCTATGCCATGTGGCAATCTTCTGACCCAACCAAAGCAAGATGAACTTAACCAAACCTACAGAAACTTAACCACAGTAAACTGTAAACATGACACATGTCCAAAATCCTAATTGTATGACTAACCCAAGGTCATGTGCTTGAGTGGCTTATCTACCATGTGTCGATCAATAGGGTTGCCATGTGTCATAAGGTCTAACCTTAGGAGAGGAAAAAAAAGAAAGCTCTGCTTCTCTGCAACAACGATGGCGATGTGAAGGACAGTCTATAAATTTGGGCTAAAGGTCGTGTGATGGAGGTGGAGCATGAAGCTGAGGAGCGCCACTGTGGATCTACATCCTTGGCTAGTGTAGGAGATTGCAGAGATGGGAGGCCTAGCTTCTGCAGTGGAGTCTTGATGAACAACGTTGCAGGCTGAGGGGTTGAAGGCACTCTTGGAGCTTATTAGTTATGGCTTGTGGGCTATGGCACTAACTACCTGCCGTTGTAGGAGTGCTCAGCTTGTGGAGGTTTCCCAGAGATGAGACCGAGGGTGTCGCCGATGTCCTTGGCATTCTCGAGGATGGTGATATTTTGCTGGTTGTAGCCAAGCGAGTTCTTGAGGAGGGGAGAGAAGCTACTGAAGGTGTAGCCTATGCTTGCGCAAGCCCTGCAACCAAGATGAGGCAACCAGGACGATGCGCCATAGCAGAAACATAACTCGGTCCGATGAAGCAAGCATATTGCATGGATCATTCTGCTAGTTCATCTGCATGGAGGTGAAGCAAGCACACATCTCGCTCTTACTCATATACATGCACACGCCATGGATTTTACAATCGAAAGGAATTTTGCAGCTCTCAACGGCTCAAAAATGAAGCAAGCAGACAGCTCCATGGATCATTCTCCCAGTTTGTCAGCTTAGAGGTGAAGCAAGAAGACGTCATGGATTCTTCAACTCAACAACAAAGAGATTTAAATTAGTTGTAGATCAACCTACTGATTTGAGTTGATGGAGCTTGCTGTGGTGCCTTGTGTTGAAGATATTGCTTTGCTTGGTGCTACTAGTGGGAGCAGCTATCGATGCAAAAATCTCAGAAGGAGGAGCTCAAAAAGAAGTTGCCGTTTGGAATGCTCTACCTATAGTGCTAGCTTATAGCAGCTTTTGCTTGTTGAAGCTGCTAAGTGCTAGGGAGTCTCTCTCTCAAAGTTGTCTCTCTCAATCAATAGAATGGATCTCTCAATCTCAATCTAGGCTTAGCTAAACCTAAGCTCTGATACCATGTGAATAAAGTGGGATCAAGCCTAGTATACATAAGATCAATGTATGAACTACGGAGGCTCAAAGCATATAGTGAAAACCATGAGGAGAGAGATACCAAATAGGAAACACTCAATCTATTGTAATGTGCATAATCAACAATACATAATAGGCTTCTTATATAGAGAAATCCCTTTGAATAGTCAACACCTATGGGATCCTCTGATCCATATCTCTCCTTGTGGATATCCTCGATCCACATCTCCACATCATGTAGTCCACATCCTAGGGTGGCTACTTTAATACATTCCTATACCATACCTTAGCCTCTAGTATGTGCTCATGGCACCATATCTCAATAGATATCTCTCTCAGTACATCTATCTCTCTTTCATGAACAAAATAGAATGAATGAAAGCCCTATATTTGTCAGACAATCTCTCAAAGGAAGGATGTCTCTCAGATCTCTCTCTTAGTGAAGAAGAATGAATACTCTCACTCTCTCGCACAACACAGGAACACTTAATCTCTCAAATTTCTACGAACAAAAATCTTGATAGAAACTTCTCTTTCATCAATGGAATGAAAGGACACTCAATTGCTCTCAATCTCTTGATCTCTCACACTCTCACAAGAAGGAGTGGAAGGTACAACCATGCTCTAATACCATGAAAAAATAGGGAGAGAGGAGAGGAGAAGAGTGGAGATGAGGAGAGTGACAAAATATGTGGGCATATGCTATGCAACCAAATATGCGGAGATGCCCAATGTGTGGCTTGTGTCCAGTGAATGCTTTATAAGGTGTCATGCCCTGAATCAGTTTGGTAGGAAGCCAATTAAGCAAATTGTTTGCATTGGCTATTGTTTCTACTCAATACTGATTCTGACTAAGCATTTCTCTAGCACTGTCTACTAAAGTACCATTCTTCCTTTCAGTTCTTGCATTCTATTGAAGAGTACCTACACAAGTGAATTGTCTTCAAATGCCGTGACTTCTGCAGAAGTTCATGAATGCTAAAGACATGTATTCACCTCCTCTATCTAATCTCATGACTTTGATATTTCTGCCTGTCTGGTTCTCTACCATGGCTTTGAATTCTTGAAATCTAGAAAACACTTCAGCTTTCTCTTTCAAAAAGTAGACCCAACAATATCTGCCGTAGTCGTCGATGAAAGTCAAGTAGTAAAGTGAACCATTGATGTTGCGGGTCTTGGCATAACCCCATACATCTGTATGTATCAAATCAAGAATACCTCGTGCTCGAGAGGTGCTTCTGCTAAATTTGGTTTTCTTTTGTTTGTTGAAGCAGCATGCTTCGCAAACTTTTCCAATAAAATGCAGCTTAGGAATCCCGATTGCCATATTCTGATCCTTGAGATCTAGCAAGCTCTTGAAATTGACATGACCATATCTCTTATGCCATTTTGCAGATAGTGGCATCTATTGAGGTTGAGCTAACATGGCATGCAAATCTAGTACTGTAGCTAGCATTCTGGACAAGCATCCTTCCTTGACTCCTTTTCCTACTAGCTGAAATTTCATCCGTAAGGATGGTTTTTTATACAGGAGGAGGTTGTGGAATGGTGGGCCATGTCCTGTACATTGGTGGTCCTGATGAAGGATTCCATGGATTTGATGGCACGAGGTTGGGATGGGAGGATCCAAGCCCAAGGATCCAGGCCCACTAGGCATTTGCATTGTGACTTGGGTTGGGTTGGGCCTAACAGGTTGGATTGGAGGTCCTCTAGGGAGTGTATGTTCCCCACAAGCATAGGCCTATAACTTTGATATTTCTTCCTGTCTGGTTCTCTACCATGGCTTTGAATTCTTGAAATCTAGAAAACACTTCATATTTCTCTTTCAAAAAGTAGACCCAACAATATCTGCCGTAGTCATCGATGAAAGTCAAGTAGTAAAGTGAACCATTGATGTTGCGGGTCTTAGCATAACCCCATACATCTGTATGTATCAAATCAAGAATACCTCGTGCTCGAGACGTGCTTCTGCCAAATTTGATTTTCTTTTGTTTGCCGAAGCATCATGCTTGGCAAACTTTTCCAAGAAAATGTAGCTTAGGAATCCCGATTGCCATATTCTGATTCTTTAGATCTAGCAAGCTCTTGAAATTGACATGACCATATCTCTTATGCCATTTTGCAGATAGTGGCATCTATTGAGGTTGAGCTGACATGGCATGCAAATTTGGTACTGTAGCTAGCATTCTATACAAGCATCCTTCCTTGACTCCTTTTCCTACTAGCTAAAATTTCATCCATAAGGACCATTTTTTATACAGGAGGAGGTTGTGGAATGGTGGGCCATGTCCCATACATTGGTGCTCCTGATGAAGGATTCCATGGATATGATGGCACGAGGTTGGGATGGGAGGATCCAGGCCCACTAGGCATTTGCATTGTGACTTGGGTTGGGCCTAACAGGTTGGATTGGAGGACCTCTAGGGAGTGGTATGTTCCCCGCAGGCATAGGCCTATAAGGGGCACTTGTTGGGTAGGGAATATCTCCCATGTTTTGTTGCCAAGGAGGCATCCTAGCGGCTTCTCAAGTGGAGGGTCTTAATTGTGGGCCTTCAAGGTTACTCCTCTGCCCCTTTTGCTCTAGCATTTGGGGCCCTTGTGAGAATGTGGGTCCAAATCCCCATCCACATAGGATTGTCTATCATCAAAGAATTGGTATGATGGGGGTTGATTACCATTAGGTATCATGGGGCTTGGTTCCCTGAGTATTGCTTCTGACATCCATGGTTGGGCCAGCACTTGAGGCTCTTCTAGTGCTCTAGTCTGCTAAGCAAATGGGTTCAGCAGCAAGTCAGCCAGATCTATCAATCCAAACCTTCCCATGATTTTGGAAAAGGTTTCCCTTAATCTAGTTGCTGCTATAGATGGGGTAGGAGAGTGGAGATCAGTGGGGATGGAGTTCAGATCCACTGAGGCTCTAACATTAGAGGGTTCAGTCTGTATCCTAACTCATGGACTCTTTCAAGCTAGATAATTCACCTAATGGTAGTTCTTGCAGGGAGTGAGAACCAACTTTTGAGCTTGCTGACTCTGAGGATGCCCAGCTAGGTATGGAAGTTGACAAGATGCTATTTGAGGCACTATCTTCTGGCTCATGGTGAGCTTGTAGGACTCTTCTTGATCTCAAGATCATGTGTTCATTGGCACAATTGAGGCCCCAATTCTAGGTTGAGTCTGCCTCGATGCGGGGTCAATGCCCCAAACTAGAAGCTAACATTTGCATAAATCCAATGGAAGCTTCTCGCTAGCTTCATTACAGGAGAGAATTTGATGGGCATGATGAAAAGCTATTGGATGTACATCTAAAATTCTAGAGACCTGACCAATGGATACCTCATGGTCTCTTGGCAATGCATTTAACAAGCAAGTGAGAGTGCTTCTTTTGACAAACAATTCATCACTTGATCTGGGATTATTTAGGAATTGTAGAGATTCTTTCAAAGCAGAAAGTAGTGCTTGCTTGCATTCTTCTCCCCTGTATACTTTGAGATGTGTGGGTCACGATGAAGTACCTCTAAACCTTTCTTCTTTGAAGAGGATGCTAATTTCTTTTGTATAAACAACACAATATTTTCTGTCATTCCCTCTCCTCACCCTTTTCCACCTTCCCTCTTTCTCTCGTGGAAACACATTGCAACAATCCGAGAGCCTCTTGAGTGACACATGCGCATGGCTCATGCCTTGCATTGCTATCACAAGGAGTAGCTTGGAGTGGAGGCTCCATTCCTTCAAGATCCCCATGACATGTGAGTCACCGTTGAGACCACACATCCTTGGTGCCGCTTCTGGGGAGTTCAAGGTATGATTTTGTAGTGCACATGCCTTCTCTCATCATCTACCCATTTCTCATTGTTTCAAGCTTAACTTGGAGCTTTGATAGTGGAGTTGTAGGAGAGGAATGAGTGAAGAAGTGTGTGTTTGAATGGAACAAAGAAGAAGCTGTCATTTTCTATTGGAAAGCATTTTGGATCATTTGAATCTTGCTTTTTATGTTTTGTAGTGTTTTGAGTTGGTAGGAAGATAGTTTAGAAGATTGCTAAGGAGTGTATGGTGTCAAAACTCACAAAAAACAACCAAGAATGATGAATCATGCTGAAAATCAAAGTGGTTTTGAGTGTTGACAGTCACCTATTTGAGAAATCTCTCATTTTGCATTCAAATGTTGTTTTTCTTTCTTGTTTTTTTCATTGAGTAGGTACTAGGTAGTTTAGCATCCCCCCATCACAAAAAACCTTGAACAGAAACTCCAAAATTGTGAAGAATCATAAAAAACCAGTTGGTGACACTGCGCATTCCTATCCCCATGGGTCATTGCCTTAGTGCTATCCCCATAGCCATCGCCATAGCGCTATCCCCACGATCAAACATGCATTGACTTGGTGACTTAGGTCCTATCCCCATGACTTGACACATGTCAATACCTAACCCACCGCCCTAATTAATTATTGTCAATCAACTATCCCCACGGTCAAACATGCATTGACCCAATGCCATAAGGCTATCCCGTCGATCATTTCTTTAGCTCTATACCCACAAGTCATTGATGTAGCTCTATCCTCCCGATCAAACAAGCATTGACTCATTGCTTTAGCTCTATCCCACTGGTCGTTGCCTTAACTCTATCCCACCGACTTGCTATCCCCCCCACAAGTTGTCGCCATAGCTCTATCCCCACGGCCGTAGGGATAGCTCTGGGAACACACAAATCAGGAAACATAAGATGAAAATTGGGACCCTGAGCATCAAGATATGATGAAATTTGCATGCAAATTGCATTGAAAGAAAATGGAGACAAGAGGGAGAAGGAGAAGAGAGGGGAGAAGGGAGGGAGAAGGAGGAGGGAAGAAGAGAGTGAAGGGGGATGGATTGGCAAACACAAAAACACTACAAGGGAAACAAGAGAACACCCAAAAAGAAACTCTTAGAAGAGAAAAGGGAGCTTGTATTCAAAACTTGTATACCAGTCTCTCTTCTCATTCTTTTACCATCCTCTTGGGCCCATCCAGCTCTAAGACACCAATCCTAGCTCTACGGACTTGCCACTATCCATCTAATCACATCACTAACCAGCAGTGGCATATTGTTAGCCAATCGGTTAACACAACCCCTACCTCCTATCAGTCCTCCCCTAGCTCTCATGAGCCTACACCTAGATCCGAAGAGCATGAGCCCTCTCCTAAGTCTTGTGAGCCCTACCACGACTCCCGTGATCCATTCCCCAAGTCTCATGAACCCTCCCTAGACCCTTGTGATCCCTCCCCCAGGTCTTGTGAGCCTTCCTTTCCCTAAGAGCCCTCCTCCAAGTCCCAAAAGCATGAGACCTCCAACAACTCCCATGATCCCTCCCCAAAATCCCATGAGCCAACCCCCAACTCCCAAGAGGGCTCCAAAAATTCTTATGACCAGGAGCAACACAGGATGCCCTCCCCTGATCACTGCAATAGAGCTACTCTAAGATCTCCTCCCCATGACCAAGAGCAGCACACTTCCCCCATGAGAGATAGACCACCCCTCCCCATGAGAGGACCCCCGTGTCTCGCCCCCATGAGAGGACCCCCATGTCTCCCCCAAATGAGAAGAATGTTTTCAAGAACCTCCCCAATATCAAGAAGCTTTTAGAGAGTATTCCCGAATAGTAGACTGCCCAAAAGAGTACCATCATCCCTATCCCTATTATATAGCCCATCATGGACATTCCTATGCCCATGCCACCACCTGAGAAGCCTAGGGTCAAGACAAAGCAGATGCTAAGGAAGCCATGTCACAAAGACCTAAGGAAAGGTGCAAGCTCAAGTTGGACATGAGAGGAGGATTCGGAGGAGGACCCGCATAGGGAAGAACAGCACAAGAGTTCAAAGTAGACAAGAGGCCATGGATCCATGTCCAAGTACTTGTATGACCTTCACCAAGAGTCAAGAAGCCATACAGAGTGAAACCAGGAGCAAGGGCCCTAAGGGATATCAGACAGCTACCGCACAAGAGCACCGACAACCTAATCCCGCGTGTTTCTTTCCAACATGTAGGAGATAGCATAGGGGTACAAGGACGATGTGTGCTTCAGCGCAGGAGCTATGGAGGTGCTCTAGGAGGTTGCATAGCAAGTTACCACCACATTGTTCTAGGATGCCAACTTATGTGCCATCCACGCAAAGCATGTCACGGTCAAGGACAAGGACATGGCTCTATCAAAGCGGCTATAGATGGACCCAAGCTTGAAACCATAGAATATCATGGAGCCCACCGTTAGGACTTAGACTATCCCCCTGCCCATGAAGGCATTTTTGTATCTGAGGCCTAGAGGGTGATCTTTTTTAACAAAATATATCTTGATTTTATACATTATCACACTATTGAGTAACTTCTATGTGTTTATGATGCATTCTATTGTTCATTTCATTTTTTATAATGCATTCCATCAAATACTAGAGGAATTTCATCGTGGCACAGAAGACAAAAGTGTTTGAGACATCGCAAGGAGTCCAAAAAGCCCAAAACCCACCACAACGCAAATTTTGGCATTCTAGGAGGACCAGAGCATCCAATTCATGCCATGGCGGGTTTTGGGATTTTTGGGCTCCTTGCAACATCCCAAAAACTTTTTTCTTCTACACCTCCTCCAAGATTTGTCAAAACTAATGATACCAGTGCCTAGAACTGTCCAACAACATTAAATTGGCTTTGAACTTACACTAAAAAGTGATAAACAAAGAAATCAAAACAAAATTAATATATAGTCTTTGACATGAAAGATGTTGGGATTATACATCATTCTATTACATTATGACAGGTTGAAAATAGGTTTTCATGGCTAAAATGTCATTTTCTATCAAATCCAGGTGGAATTTCATCGTGCTACAGAAGACATAGGTGTCTGGGGATGCCCAAAATTCCCAAATTCATGCTGCAGTGGGTATTGGGTATTATGGGCTCCTTGCGATCTCCTGGACAGTTTTTCCTTCTATGGCACGGTGAAATTCGTCCTAAATTGGGGATAGAAATGATCATCAGAATACCCAAAATTGGGGAAGACTGTCTGTGAAGAAGCAACTATGTATAGCAATTGCCATGGCCATAGTCATGGGAGTGTGCATTGAGGAGAATGGGGGGATCCTGGTCTGCAAGAGATTGGCAAGTATCAAGGTGGTGGAAGCAAATCAAGAACCTCAACCCAGCTATGGAGACATTCACAAAAACGCTCCAAAGACGAAATAGCAATCCCAATGGTAGAAAGTGCAAGAACCCACTACAAGTCCTAGGGACAACTCAAGATTCTATCTTGGTGACCTCGTATGGGGGCGTTGTTGGCACTTTTAATTTCAGTACAATGCCCCCACCCCCCCAAAAAAAAACCCACTGCAAAGGTAGCCTGCCATGAAACTAAACAATCCACTAAAAGTAAACTCAACAAAAAGCCCACACAACTCTAGTGAAGTCTCCAATTCCCAATTTCCAAAAAATCAAATAAATACATGGCTTTTTACACAAATTTTTCCAAAATGCCCCGAATCTATTCCTAAAGCACTGGACTCTAATGAACCAGTGCTAATAACAAACTTAAATTTTCTTTTTGTTTCTCTTTATAAATTCTTGAAATAATTAGGCTTGCCCATGAGAAAGGAGAGGATTTAAGCAAATGAGGCTAGCTGAATTGTAGAAAGTGATTAGAGGATAAGAATTTTGATGAAGAGGCCACAAAGGTGGGGTAAAATCACTCATGATTGCATGATGACAAGTGGCATGTATTTCTCCAAATTTATCACTCCCCACAGCATAGGGTATTAATATTCCATTCCACTACGAATATTTCAAAAGCTATGTGTACGCATCAACATATGTGTTAAGAGATAGAGAGAGAGAGAGAGAGAGAGATCACGTTTGTAACTTTTTATTTATGATTTTATGTATGTATGGATGAAATTTCTTACTTACATTACAATTCATATTAGATGGGAACTCCAACAAAGACATGAGTTAAATCATGCAAAGCAAGTCAACATCACACATATTGGTTGCCTTGGATGCATTGGGTTACAAGAGGAGATGGTAAATATATTATTGTTATTATACGTTGTTGGCTCTTTCCTACTGCTTTTGTAGGAAGAGCTTGGTATTCTCAGTATGCAGGGTTCCGAGGCTTTTTGTCACCTACAGATATGTTGGGGTTGTCGTTGTAGTATACATGTAGCTTAGGACCTCAAGTCGTGTTCCGGTGAGAGACCTAGGCTTAATTGTGGTAAACAAAGAAAGTGCATGCATGTGTAAAAGGAACGTGTATCATCATGATTGAGGTAATGAAGGCTTTTGCCTTCATTGGGGGTTGCAGGGTTTAGGAGGAGTTTAAGGGTTAGGAGGAGGTTCCAGGGTTTAGAAGGAGGTTCCAGGGTTAGAAGGAGGTTCCAAGGTTTAGAAGGAGGTTCCAGAGTTTAGAGAGAGGTTGCAGAGTTTAGAAGAGGTTCCAAGTTTAGAAGGAGGTTCCAAGATTCAGAAGGAGTCCAAGGTTAGAAGGAGGATCCAAGGTTCAAGGTAGAGTACATGGTGGAGAACTTGTCTCCCTCATAGATCATGGAGTTTAAGGGTTGAGGAACAAAGGGTTTAGGGGGAGCATAGGAGTGGAGAGGAAGAAGGTGTAAGAGCATGGGGGAAAGAAGAGAGAGGAGGGAGGAGGAGGAGGGAGGAGGAGGAGAGAGGAGGAGGAGGAGGAGGAGGAGGGAGGAGGAGGAGGGAGGAGGAGGAGGAAGAAGGAGGACGGAGGAGGAGAGGGAGAGGATGGGTTGCAAGGTTGGAGGAGAGGGGAGGAGGAGTTGGAAAGAGGAGGAGGGAGGAGGAGTTGCAAGGTTAGGACATGCTTTTGGACGTGGAGTGCAAGGAAGCATGGACACTTGAGACAAATGCTTGGAATACCAAAGTAGACTCAACACAATGCCCCAAAGAGTCTAGGCTTCATTCCATTATGGGGTATTTATACAAGTTGGAGAGCTTCTCTCTCTGCATGTAGGAATTGTAACACATTCTCTCTCTACATGTAGAAGTCGTATGTAGAAGTTGTAACACAAAGTTGTGTTACATTCTCTTTCTACATGTAGAAGTCATATGTAGAAGTTGTAACACAAAGTTGTAACACATTCTCTTTCTACATGTAGAAGTCATATGTAGAAGTTGTAACACAAAGTTGTAACACATTCTCTTTCTACATGTAGAAGTTGTAACACATTCTCTTTCTACAGGTAGAAGTCGTATGTAGAAGTTGTAACACAAAGTTGTAACACATTCTCTTTCTACATAAGTCCATGTTGGCACAGAGTCAACATCCTCCCGGATCCATTTTATTACCCGTCCTTGGGTTATGGCTTGATTTCAAAGTTGGGATGCCATGTGCGTAATCCAGTCGTTCCTGCTGTAATGCTTTTGCACCATACAATTTGTGGTCTGTAGTCAAGAAGCTTATCTCCTCTTAAGGAGGGGTAGTCGTTGCCAAGGTTGCGGACATTGCCATCGAATCTTCTTGGGAAGAGGTTTGGCGGGGGTCTTGTTGTTGAGGCTGGCATTTCTTGCTATCTTGCATACATGTTGGATGCGATTGCACCCGTATCATTGAGCTTGTAGATAATTTGTATGCAAGTCTGATATTATAGCATATAGGAGATGGCTATGATGTTTGGCGGGGGTCTCCTTGCGGAGGTTGCAGACTCTTTTTCCAATTCATCTTGAGTTTTGGCATAGCTTCTTGTCATGCTTGTGAATTCATTGCATGCTTTGAGAGTATGGAATGAGAGTGTGTGATACTATTATTGATGCAATCTATTATGTGCCTATGCAAAATCGTGTGAGTGCATGTGATGTGTCTAACTATATGCTTATTTGTGGGATTTAATAGGGAAACTAAGACTCAATCATCCCTAATACGAAATTGATTAGGTCTTCCTACATGTGCAAAAACGTGCATATGCCAATGAGTGCGTGTAACAATCTAGTGCAAATTATATGTGCAAAAACGTGCATATGCTAGTGAGTGCTCGTGATACAATCTAATCCTAACTAAGGAAGACTTGGTTTCCCAAATCTTCATTTTTGTCGAGAATGGCTTGCGTGTTGATGTAATAGTGCTTCAGTCGGCTCCCATTTACTGTTGTGTTGAATTGGACTCCATCCAATGTTTCTAGTAGCACAGCTCCGATGGGATTCATCTTTCGTACTCGGTATGGTCCTTGACCTAGATACTTTAGTTTCCCCTTGTGTACTTTGGCATTGTATAATAGGACTAAGTCGCATTCCTTGATGTCTTTAGCTTTCAGATTTCTGTCAAACCATGCCTTTCTTCTGCGTTTTTCTATTGTCATGGCATGGTAGGCGACTAGTCTTGTCTCTGTATGCTTCTCCAACTGATAGAGCCTTTCTTTCAGGGATTCCTGGTCTCCCATGCATTCTTGTACTGCGATGCGTAGACTTGGTATTACAAATTCGAGTGGGACCACAGCTTCAAGGCCGTATACCAATTGAAAAGGTGTGTTCCCTGTACTGACCTTGAATGTGGTTTTGTATGCCCATAAGGCAGCATTCAATTTCTCTGCCCAATCAAAACATTGTGGTTCTACTACCTTGGTGAGGATAATGCATACTATTTTGTTGGTGGATTCTGCTAGTCCATTCCCTTGGGGGTAGTAGGGTGTGCTTTTTCTATGGATTACCATGAATCCAAACAAGAGTTCTTGGATTACCTCATTGACAAAATGTGTGCCTCTATCCGACACAATTTCAATGGGGCATTCGAATCGGGTGATCACATTTTCATATAAGAATCTTGCTGTGCTTCTGGCATCTACCTTTCTGACTGCTTTAGCTTCAGCCCATTTTGTAAAGTAATCAGTGGCCACAATGATGTAGCGTGCCTGTGTTCCTTTTGCTGCTGGATGTATGGGACCCACATAGTCAATCCCCCATTTTTCAAATGGTTTTTGTGCAACAATTGGTGTTAGGGGATTGAAGTCTTTGTGTTGTGGTTTAATAGTCCATTGGCATACATCACAGCCTTTTACATATTCATAGGCATCTACCCATAGCGTTGGCCATCAATAGCCTGCGAGGAGAAATTTTCTTACTGTGGCTTCCCCTTGGAAGTGTCCTCCTACAATGCCTTCATGGACTTCACTCAGGATTGGCATGATCTCATGAGGCATTACACATCTTCTTAATATCTGGTCCTTGCCCATCTTGTACAGTTGTCCTACAATGAGTTGATAAGGTGCAGCCTTTAGAATCAATTTTCTGGCATCTACTGCTTTCATGTCAGGGGGTGGTCTTTCTGCCATCAAGTACCCAATGATATCTCCGCACCATTCTGAAATAGCATCTATTTAAAATAGTGTGGCATCTGATAAGTCGTCTTCTATTCCAGTGGCTTCTTCTCCCGACTTGACTCGAGACATGTGATCACCAATGTAGTGTTGGGCACCTTTGCGGATCACTATTTTGAAGTTGAATTCTTGAAGCAAGAGGAGCCATCTGCTTATTCTTCCTGTGGTACACGGATGGTTCACAAGATAAAGCAATGCTTGATGGTCAGTGTAGAAGACAAAATCATTTGCCTATAGATAGTGCCGAAATTTCTTTACACTATACACCATTGCTAGGGCTTCTCTTTCTGTGGTTGTATAGTTGAGATCTCTGCATCATTGAGTTGTCAACTGGCGAAGTAGAAGGGGTAGTCTTTCTTATGTTCACCAAGTTGACAAAGCACACTCCCAATTGCATACTTGGATCCATCAGTATGTACATGAAAATCAATATCCCAATTGGGAGATATAAGGATGGGTGCTCTGATTAGGCACCACTTTAAAAGCTCAAAGGCTTGGTCACACTCTTCGGTCCATAAGAACTCCACTAATAATTTGTAAAGTGAGTCTAGCTATCATGGCATACCGCAATATAAATCTTCTATAATAGCCGGCATGTCCCATAAAGACCTGTACACCTTTGGAATTTGTAGGAGGCGGCAATTCCATGATGATTTTGATTTTGTCCATGTTAGTTGCAATCCCATGTTGAGAGATGATGTGTCCCAAAACAACTCCGTGGGTGACCATGAACTGGCATTTTGTTGGATTTAGGGAGATGCCATACTCCCTACATTTGATTAATACTTCTTCAAGACATTTGTGACAAAGTGCGGATCGTTCTTAGCCTAGTGCACAAGATCAACGGAAGAACTAAGGAGGCTCAAAGCACACTAAATAAGACATGAGAGGGAGATAGCAAATCTATATCTCTTGCAATGTGTTTTCAACAATACATGATAGGCCTCTTATATAGAGAGTGCCCTTTGAATAGTCAACCATGTGGGATCTTCTCATCCACATCTCTCCTTGTGGATATCCTCAATCCACATCTCCACATCATGTAGTCCACATCCTAGGGTGGCTACTTTAATACATTCCTATACCATACCTTAGCCTCTAATTATGTGCTCATGGCACCACAACTCTCAACACCTCCCCTTGGTGCCATGATTCTTTGGCTACTGCAAGGTGGTCAGATGTGAGTTACAAATCCATCACCTCCCCTTAGTGCATGCATTGCTACTTAAGGTGGTAAAGTGTGGTTTTTTTTTTTTTTAAAACATGTCAATACCTCCCCTGGGTGCTTTCATAGCTACTCTCAGGTGGTCAGGCTTGATTTACAAAATATAGGCAAGGTTGGCAAGGTTTTTGTTTCTCAATACATTCCATTTATGTCACCTTTTGGCTCATGGCTTGATGACGATGGCGTTTGCTTCTTTGCTTGGTGTAGCTTCATGCATGATGCTTTGTTCTTCCATGTGCCTTGATGCTTTATGTGTGGATGCCATGCTTCATGCTATGGTCATCTCATGCATTTGTGCTTTTGGCATGCTTATGATAGCAATGTGTGCATTCATGCTTTGCTTTATCATTTGTTGCAAAGGTCTTACCAATTGATTTCTTTCAATATTGGCAGTGTCTAATTGCTAACAATGATTCTTATCTGACAGGCATGTAGAGCTCGAAAAGACTATTACTTTTCCTTTTTGGAGCATGTGCAAATTCTTCCTGGATTGCAAGTTATGGCTTGTCAATCATTCTGTGAAGAAGAGGGGGCCTTGATGATATGGCACAGGGATTCACATGCAGAATTAAAACTGTGCTTAACAAGAGACTCTCTGCTTAGGTGGCACTACTGACTGTGCATGCTGACGTGGCATAGCTAACCCTAACTCTAACCACGGTGGGTTAAGTTAACTAGACCAGAGTCTTATCTGCCACATGGCAAGACTTTGACCAATGAGTTATCTTAACCAGATGTACTCAACCAAGGTTTGGAAACTATACCATGGTTCTTTTTTATCCTGCCACATGTCAATCAATTATGTAAAGCCTTTCAAAGGAGAAAGATGCACACGAGCGATGTCGATTGAGATGTGGAGCAGGGGTGCATCGCTGAAGCTCGATCGGAGGAAAAGGGAACGGACTGCCAGCATGCTGGTCGCTGTGAGCCAGGCTTCTCAGGCCTCCTGTGCTTTAGAGTCGGGAGCCTTGCAGTTGAAGGTGGACGTGATCATTTCTATTGGCTGGCGACTGGCTCAAGAGCTTCTCGAGCAACTTGCTGACGAGACTAGAGGCTAGGGACGTGACGATGAAGTCGCTAGCTCGTAGGAGTCTTTTTCTGCTACAAGTCGCGATGGCCGTTGGTTGTCTATGGGCTTTGAGGCTTGTTGAAGCATGAGCACTTGAAGCAAGAGGCGGGAGTTGTCTTGCTCATCGATGGAGTAAGCTAGGCTACTGCACCTTTAAGTCCTTGGGAGCTGTAGAAGCTTGATTGGGACTGGATTTGTGATCGTTGAAGATGAAGGTGCTCAAAATCGTTACGTGCTACTGGTTATCCCATAGTGTTGGCGTATGTTGGAGAGAAGTCGTTGATGAGGCTGTTGATGGAGCTAGGAGCTGGGAAGCTAGCTGTTGAGCTGAGTGGCTAGAGCAGTCCCGTGGCCTTTTGCAGAAGGTCGTTGGTGGTGCCCGCGAGCTTTGCTGCTCACTTGTCATTCATCACTAACTGCAGGAGTCAGGTGCTTGTTGTTGCAACCAGCGTTGTAAGCCTGCCTTGCAACTAAGGTGGAGCTGTAGGGCTTTGGAGCCTCTGAAAAAATAGAACTTCTTAGTATGGCTATATCTCTCTCTCGTCTCTGAATACTCAAGCAATCTCAACGAGGATGTCTCTCTTTTCCTCTCAATGAACCCTACAAAGATCTCTTTCTTTGAATTGAAATCTCTCAAGAAGAAAGTGATCTCTCTCGAAATGGAAGTGAAGTTCACTCTAGAGGAAACTCAAATCTCTAAATGGAGTTTAAAGATTTAGCCAAGAGAAACCATGAGTACCTAAGGTGTGCCTACAACTAATCAAGGAGAGCTAGACCTAAGCTCTGATACCATGACAAAGTGCGGATCGTACTTAGCCTAGTGCACACAAGATCAATGGAAGAACTAAGGAGGCTCAAAGCACACTAAATAAGACATGAGAGGGAGATAGCAAATCTATATCTCTTGCAATGTGTTTTCAACAATACATGATAGGCCTCTTATATAGAGAGTGCCCTTTGAATAGTCAACCATGTGGGATCTTCTCATCCACATCTCTCCTTGTGGATATCCTCAATCCACATCTCCACATCATGTAGTCCACATCCTAGGGTGGCTACTTTAATACATTCCTATACCATACCTTAGCCTCTAATTATGTGCTCATGGCACCACAACTCTCAACAATTTGAAGTGGTCCTGTTTGTTTGAATGGATGCACAAATCATTCAAGAACACCTGTAAAAACTTATTCAAAAATGACTTGAAAGCTGTGAACATGACTCACTGGAATGTGGCCAGGGCATTACAAAGGCCGAATGGCATGACTCTATATGCAAAAATACCCCATTCTGTAGCAAATGCTCTTTTTGATTGGTCTTGAGGAGCTGAGTCCTGCAATGAACCATGCCATGAGGTACTTTGCATCTGGGCGTGGGTCACATTTGGCAATCAATCTCTTCATCTTTCCTAGGTACGTGTGCACATCTTCTCGCCATGTTCGAGCTTCCTTAGTTGCAGAGCGGGATCATCCTTATAGCCTCTCTGTTTGAAAGCGTCGTTTGAATTATGTTTGAAGTAGGTCCCATTTGGCACGTTCTTCCACGAGAAGTTCTAGGTACCATTCAAATGCTTCATCAGTTAAGGCCATGGGAAACCAAGCCACCTTGGTTTCATGGGATTGATCTCCACCTGTGCGGCATGCGGCATCAAAATGCTGGAGGAATCAGGCTGGATCTCCTCGACCATTATATTTGGGAAGTTCCAGTTTTCCCAAGGGGCGTCGGCCTTGATTGTTGTTATTTCTTCGATTGAAGAAATTGTCAGCCTCGGCATTGAGGTCGATATCCCCATCATTGTCATGACGGTGTCTAGCAATGTTGGGTTGTGGAGGAGTTAAAGGGAGTGGTTGAATCTTAGGGGGGGATTTGGGGTAGAGGATTGGCAGGGGTGGTTATTGCAGTAGAGTTATATGTAGATGTGGCGAGCATTAGAGTCGAAGGCATTGACCGAAACATAGCTGCATGCAGATTGGGCGAGATTTGCCAAGGGTGTCTCTGCGACAAGTGCGGGTGTGGATGTAGCTTTATTAGGAGCGTTAGAGTGGTGTTAGCTTGTGTAGGGACCGTCATGTTAACAATGTGCCTAAGATTGTCCTACGTGTGTAGGGAAATGTGCCGGTGCAGATGGATCGTTAATCGGAGGTCACGCGTGAAAATATGAGCGAATTTGTGCAAAATGAGGCCCACACGGGGGCGCGAATGAGTGAGTGCTAGGGATGCCAAAATGGTGTGCAATGGGCTGGAAAAATACCCCGTAGCGTGGTGTTTCTGTGTGTGAAATCTGGGTCAAACGGGGTCCATTTTGCGTCCCAAACAGATGAGTTAGGAGGGGTTAAAGTAGGGGTCAAATTTGCTTTGTGGGGGGGGTGTCCTAAGGGTGGTGTGAATGCAATTTAGGTCCAACTGAGGGGTTTGAACCAAGTTAATCTAATTAGGTTAACTATCCTATTTGTGTAGTTAGAAGCCTAATCAGTTAGGCTACCCTAACCTAGTTAGGGTTAAATTAACCCCACTGTTAGTTTAACTAACCTAGTTAGGGTAACTAACCAACAGTTAAACTAACCTAAGTAAGGTAAAAACTAACCTAACGTGGTTAATACTAACTGAACCCAAGTTAATACTAACCTAGGTTAAAACTAACCTAACCTAGCCTAGTTTAACTAACCTAACTACAGCTAAAACTAACCTAACTAAGGTTAACTTAACCCTAGGGTTAGCTTTAGGTTAGCTTCTTTTTTTTTCTTTTTTTCTTTTTTTTTTTTTGTGTGTGTGTGTGACTCTTGTGGGGGGCATCCCGACGGGGATGGCGAGGGGGGGGGGGGGTGTTTTCACACAAAGGGGAGGGGAGGGAGGTGGAGGGGAGGGGAGGGTGGAGAGGCAAGTGAGGAGGGTGGAGGGGCGGGTGAGGGAGGTGGAGGGGAGGAGAGTGTGGAGTGGGGAGTGAGGGAGGCGGGCGGAGGGCAGGGTGAGTGGATCGGGGCGCAGTAGGGCGGGGTGGCGCGGGGAGGGGCACGGTAGGGCGGCCGGGCGGTGGCGCGGTAGGGCGGTAGGGCGAACGGCGGGCAGGGGAGCGGGGTGGTGGGCGGGGTGGATGGCGTGGGAGGGCGCGGGTGGGGCGGGGCAGGGCGACGAGCAAGGAGGGCGCAGGCGGGCATCGAGGCGTGTGCGCTAGGGCGGTAGGGCGGGCGAGCACCGGGGCAAGCGTTGGTGCACTGCCATTGGTGGGCACTGCTAGCATCGTCGCGGGTGCGCACTGGCGTGCGGGCGGCTCTGCGGGGCACTACCTCGGGGCGGCGGGGGGTGGGGGGGAGGGGGGAGAGGGGGAGGGGGATGGTAGAGAGAGGGGGGGAAGAGAGAAGCGGGAGGGGGATGGTAGAGAGAGGGGGGGAAGAGAGAAGTAGGAGGGGGATGGTAGAGAGAAGGGGGGAAGAGAGAAGCGGGAGGGGGATGGTACAGAGAGGGGGGGAAGAGAGAAGCGGGAGGGGGATGGTAGAGAGAAGGGGGGAAGAGAGAAGCCAGAGGGGGATGGTAGAGAGAGGGGGGGTAAGGGGGAGAGAGAGAGAGAGACACAGAGAGAGACACAGAGAGAGAGAGACAGAGAGAGAGAGAGAGAGAGAGAGAGAGAGAGAGAGAGAGAAAGAGAGAGAGTGGAGAGAGAAAAGAGAGAGAGAGAGTGAGAGAGAGAGAGAGAGAGAGAGGGGGGGGGGAGGGGGAGAGAATGAGAGAGAGAGAGAGAGAGAGAGAGAGAGTGAGTGAGTGAGTGAGTGAGAGAGAGAGAGAGAGTGGAGAGAGAGAAAAGAGAGAGAGAGAGTGAGAGAGAGAGTGAGAGAGAGAGAAAGAGTAAGAGAGAAAGAAGGAGAGGGGGAGGGAAAGAGAGAGAGAGAGAGTGGTGGAAATGGAGGGGGAAAGGGGGAAGGGTGGTGGAAATGGAGGGGGGAGGGGGGAGGAGGGGTGAAGGGGGTGGTGGAGATGGAGGGGGGAGGGGGGAGGGAGAGGGGGTGGTGGAGATGGAGATGGAGGGGGGGAAGAGGGGAGGGGGTAGTGGAGATGGGAGGGGGGGGTGGGAGGGGGTGGTGGAAATGGAGGGGGAAGGGGGAAGTGGTGGAGATGGAGATGGAGGGGGGAGGGGGGAGGGGTCGTGGAAATGGAGGGGGGAGGGGGAAGGGGTGGTGGAGATGGAGGGGGGAGGGGTGGTGGAAATGGAGGGGGGAGGGGGAAGGGGTGGTGGAGATGGAGGGGGGAGGGGGAAGGGGTGGGTGGTGGAAATAATGGAGGGGGGAGGGGTGGTGGAGATGGAGGGGGGAGGGGGAAGGGGTGGTGGAGATGGTGGAAATAGAGGGGGGAGGGGGGAGGGGGAGAAAAGAGAGAAGAAATAAAAAACTTGACGGATGAAAATCGAAAGGGAGGGAGAGGTGGTCACCTGAATGCTCTCCAAGTCTTTGTCGATGTAACGGGATTGTTGAGGAACAATGGACGGTGGGTGGATGGCTGGGTTATCGCAGCGAGATGGGATCGAAGTCACTTACAATGTGAGGATGGGAGTAAGGTCGTGGTCGATGGAGAGGGAGGAGTGTCTTGCGTAGGACTCGGAATGAAGAGGAGGATGGAGGCAAAATGTGAAAGATGAAGAATGAGGGGGTGAGTGGGTTTTTATAGGTAATGAGTTTAGGTTTAGGGTTAAACCCTAAACTTTTCCAGAGCCGTAACTTGTTATGGATAGCTCGGTTTGCTCTTCTGCAAAAAGGTGAAATGATCGAAATTGCAAGCTCTACACATTCGTGTCCACTACCTAGCCTGATTGTTTATCAAGTGGCCTCTATTTAAGAAATAAAGAAAATTTCTTAAGGTAGTAACCCAAGGTTGATGCTTGGGGTTAATATGTTTGGCTAGAAATGGAAAAAAAAATTTACTCTCCTTGCCCTTGAGTGTTATTTTCGTGAAAGTTCGAAGTAGTTTGTTTTCTACACATACCTGCATATGTTTACTCTTACTTGAGACACTAGTCTCCTCGACAACGGCGCCAAATGTTGGCTCTTTCCTACTGCTTTCGTAGGAAGAGCAGGGTTCTCTCAACTTGCAGGGTTCCGAGGCTTTTTGTCACCTACAGAGATATTGGTGTTGTCGTTGTAGTATACGTGTAGCTTAGGACCTCGAGTCATGTTCCAGTGAGAGACGTAGGCTTAAGTGTGGTAAGCAAACAAAGTGCATGCATGTGTAAAAGAAACGTGTATCATCATGATTGAGGTAATGAAGGCTTTCGCCTTCATTGGGGGTTGTAGGATTTAGGAGGAGTTTAAGGGTTAGAAGGAGGTTCCAGGGTTTAGAAGGAGA
This sequence comes from Dipteris shenzhenensis, assembly GCF_047967505.1. Lineage (NCBI taxonomy): Eukaryota > Viridiplantae > Streptophyta > Polypodiopsida > Gleicheniales > Dipteridaceae > Dipteris > Dipteris shenzhenensis. The sequence goes on along the minus strand of NC_141619.1, from coordinate 44,681,628 downwards.
TTCCAGGGTTAGAAGGAGGTTCCAAGGTTTAGAAGGAGGTTCCAGGGTTTAGAAAGAGGTTCCAGAGTTTAGAAGAGGTTCCAGGGTTAGAAGGAGGTTCCAAGGTTCAGAAGGAGTCCAGGGTTAGAAGGAGGTTCCAAGGTTCAGAAGGAGTCCAGGGTTAGAAGGAGGATCCAAGGTTCAGGGTAGAGTACATGGTGGAGAACTCGTCTCCCTCATAGATCATGGAGTTTAAGGGTTGAGGAACAAAGGGTTTAGGGGGAGCATAGGAGTGGGAGAGGAAGAAGGTGTAAGAGCATGGGGGAAAGAAGAGAGAGGAGGGAGGAGGAGGAGGGAGGAGGAGGAGAGAGGAGGAGGAGGAGGAGGGAGGAGGAGGAGGAGGAGGGAGGAGGAGGAGGAAGGAGGAGGAGGGAGGAGGAGAGGGAGAGGATGGGTTGCAAGGTTGGAGGAGAGGGGAGGAGGAGTTGGAAGGAGGAGGAGGGAGGAGGAGTTGCAAGGTTAGGACATGCTTTTGGACGTGGAGTGCAAGGAAGCATGGACACTTGAGACAAATGCTTGGAATACCAAAGTAGACTCAACACAATGCCCCAAAGAGTCTGGGCTTCATTCCATTATGGGGTATTTATACAAGTTGGAGAGCTTCTCTCTCTGCATGTAGGAATTGTAACACATTCTCTCTCTACATGTAGAAGTCGTATGTAGAAGTTGTAACACATTCTCTTTCTACATGTAGAAGTTGTAACACATTCTCTTTCTACATGTAGAAGTCGTGTGTAGAAGTTGTAACACAAAGTTATAACACATTCTCTTTCTACATGTAGAAGTCGGACGTAGAAGTTGTAACACATTCTCTTTCTACATAAGTCCATGTTGGCATAGAGTCAACATATGTATAGAAAGCCTATGTTAATATCTCTTAATAATATATTAATTACTAAATGTCCTTCTCAACCAAGGGAAAAAATAAGATAGAATTACAACTATGGAGGAGGTTTTGTATTCAGCGCATACATCAAAGGGATATGGTAAGATGTCCAAGGGAGAGCTTAGTGAGAATGCAAAATAAGAAAAAGGGGTATTTTATGATATCTTGCAAATTACATGTTGAAATGCATGCAACTGCATAAGCATTCCAATATAATATGCAAGTTCTAATTAGTTTTTTTTTTAATCAGAAATTTGAAAGAGAATATCAGAGGGATTAGAGCAAACACCACCACCATTTGGCCATGTCAATAGCGGTCGAGTTCCAGGCCATGGCCTAGGTGCATCTTTGCCTAACCGTCACATATCGATCATATTAAGAAAGGAGGATCTTGAGGTATTGTATCAAAAATTCGAGAGCAAGTACAAGACAAGATGCAAAAAGAGTTCAAAGACCAAGTACGTGAAGAGTTGATGCGTAAATTTAGTGGCCAATTTGAGGCTATTGCTCAGGTTAGCATGAGAACCAACTACCCACTTTCTTTCTTTGTGCTAATATTTTGACATTAAGAGAGAGAGAGAGAGAGAGATTAAATGCTCTGTTAATGGCATGTGGAGACCTATGGGATGGGCTTGATAAAGCAAAGCATACCATCTTGTGATATGACTCTAATTTACCTATTCCACAAGCTATGCTACTCATCATTTTCATAGATCATGATATATAGTAAATGCCTTATACTTGCTAATTTTTTATGGCAAAACATTTTGCTTTGGTAACAATTTGACAACATTGTAGAGAGTCGGAGGTTTTTTTAATCATACTTTCTTGTGATATTCGTATATTTGCTGCAATACAATAGTACATGACCTTTGTTCTCCACCAATGCACTTCAGGTCCAAGATCCTTCATGTCAAATTCACATGGCAATCTCTTCTTAGTTGCTGTAATTTTTGCATCTGATTCCAAGGATTGTATAGATTTGCGATGATATATGCAATTGACCCATATACTCATATTGGATCTTTTTCGTAATCTATAGTTGTTAGATAGTCATTAGATTGCAATTGTAAGTAATCATCATATAGTTGTTACATGTATCACGAGATTGTAATTGTATCTAATCATCATATAGTCCCTAAAATCTATAGTTGTTAGATAGTCATTATATTGCAATTATACCTAATTATCCAATTTTCTTATCTCTGACCCTCTTCAAGCTCTACATGCGATTGTTAGATAATCATTATATTGCAATTGTACCTAATTATCCAATTTTCTTATCCCTGACCCTCTTCAAGGTCTACATGCATGGGTTAGCTCCTTTAATTGACACACTATGAGATAATCATAAGTAATCATAGATTTGGAATGTGTCAACATGTATCATCAGAGAATGCCTCGAGCATGGCAAGCTCTATTCTTCCATATAACTTGCAAACGAGGGGGATGAGAGATGTTGCTTTGCTCATGCCACTAGATGCATTGGCCATCCTCCACCATACCAATACTCCTAGGATGCACTTTTCTCACCCCCAACACAACGAGACATGTGTGGGATCATCAAATATGATTTATAGTAGGTGTATACTTAGCAAACATGGATCTTCCTGGTGTAGCCACATAGCATTAAAGTGGCATCTATATAGAGAATTCCTAGGCTTGACTAACAGTGAGAATATCTCATAAGTCGTGTGAATAGCCATGGGCCACCTGTGTGCCAATTTCATATAAAGTAGGATGGGGATAGAAGCCACATGACATCAATGTGATTTGCATTGTGCACTCTCCATGACATGTGAGAGGTGGATGTAGAGAGCACGTTCTTATGGGATGCCCCATTATTTTGAGATAAAGGTCATACCACTATCTATTAATAGGTTTGTTAATAGAGGATTCAGGGACATGAGATAGGCCATTGATTATCCAATTCTGTATATATGAAGTTACCCAACACCAAAAAGAGACCCCTTAATGGACAAGAACCCCATTAACATATAGTCAAGAACTTCACTAGGGAAGGAGATACATTCATCTGGCACAATAGAACATGAAAGCATCAGCCCACGACATCACTAGATTTAGGCCCTCTCGTGGCACCTATGAGTTTTGTCCCATAGAGCAAAGAAAAGGACATTAGAGACCAATAGTCCAAAAAAGATCCTCATTTCCTTTTCATTTATTTAATGGGTTCTACTAGAAACCTCTAATTCATTGTAACACACAAGTGCATACACAAGTGCATTGGAGTGTCCAGAAAGGCAAACGCGCATGCATGCAAGACATCCGTTGCCTTGAAAGAAGCTTCCATTGATAATTCATCTCATACACTATTTTGGTCTTCTAAAGACATTAACTCTCTCTCTCTCTCTCTCTCTCTCTCTCTCTCTCTGTGCGTGTGTGCGTGCATGTGTGTGTGTGTGTGTGTGCGTGCGTGCGCACATCTGCATCGGTGCATGCATGTGTATGTGGAAAAAATAATAATAAAGATACAAGAGTCTATCCTTCCATGATGGTTTCCCATACGGAGATGTTATGATTTAACATGTGATGAGAAATGGTGGCCAGATATTAGCAAGTAAAAAGACCAACTGTGACACATGTGACAGAAATGATCCTCTATTCATTGTACGACACAGATGGCACAATTCAAATATCATAAAGAATAACTTATGTACACAAAGCAATGTACTGGTGGAGCAATGAATGGATCCTTAGAGATGTACAAATATGCAAAGTGAATGTTGCATCATTTGACATGAAGTGTGCCAAAGCTAACTGCAGTACTTGTAATACTTGGGATCTGCTGGAGAATCATATTCAACTCGCAGCTGGCACATTAAAGGAAGAATCAGCAGCCATGAGAAAAGTTCATAAATCACATCAAAACAATAAAGGAAGCTGAAATAGTTAGCAGCAAAATAACTATAGCACTTCTGTGACTAAGAATGATATTATAGAAACTCTCCAAAGAGGAGCTACTAAGAAAAGACTTCAATTCGATATAAGCGATCCCATCACAGAAAATTAACGTGTTATTTAAAGTGACTCTAAGAAAAATGGTATTTCATGCAATGCTTTTCAAGCAAAAAGATCCATATGGACACACTATTTCTACAATTTGAGCTCTCCATGGACTCAGAGGCTTGCTACTCCCAGGTTCCAACAGCAGGTCCGTGTCCATCACCTGCGTCCTCTGTGCCTGCATCCTTGCATCTTGTCCATTATTCCTCCTTTTGCTTGCCCTTGTGGCTTCATTCCCAACCCAAGGGTTCATCCGATGGGTCAGGGACATCGTGTAGCGGGTGTGATTGAGCCATCAATGTCGTGCTGGCTTTGTCCTCCCTCTTCACGGGGGGCTGCAATTTGTGAAACGGGATGGCCAAACTCTCTACATCTAAGACACAAGCATGGTGGACCTGCCACCTCCACCCTTTGAAGGGATCTTTGACAAGAGCAAGCTCAAGTCCTGCACAACTAAGCAAACTGAAACCAGCCTCAACAACGTAAAGGGTGGTAGGATCCACTTAATTACAGCATACACAGTAATTTGACAAATAATTATGCACCATAGATCAAATCACAAGGGGAGCTAGAGCACTCCTACTCAGAAACAAGGACAACCGATTGGCCCCAAATGTTGGCACCCCTTGCGGTATTTATTTAACATTAATTTGAAGCCAAGCGGCTGATTACAAAGGTCTCTGGGAAGCTGCACCACAGGCAAAACCAACGCCCGCAGACTCCCGTCCAGCCCACCCTATAATTCCCTACTCAACTTCAAACGGTAAATGGCATCCAATCACTAGACAATCATGTATCCTCAGCCAACCAAAGCATGCAACAGAGACCCCAATAGCATCCACTGTCTGTGTCACACCTGCAATTGCACAACCAAGTGCCCAACCAGCTAGACACGGCTGAACAACTACAAGACAACTCCCTCAACAGCCAAACTCTGGTGCAATCAATCGATAAAGCACTCCCAAACAGGTTGCTTCAATCTATAGCCTCTCCGGCCACTTCCCAACAGCACAAATCAACCTTTCTTCGCGAGGAGAGAAACCCAAACGCAATAACTAGCCAGCAACCAATCAGGGAACGGCAAAAGCAGGCAAAGACAAGCGTTCTTCTACCCAGTATCCATAGAAGAAAGGTCACCAGGGCTAGAAAACCCTAGATCCTGCAGAGAAAAGCTAATTATGCCTTGGCACAGCCCCAAGAGCAGCTTAGAAGTGAACACCCACACCTGGAAAGTTATCAAAATCAGTAGCAACACCCGGAAGGCTCCAGAAATCAAATCGCAAGTTTCCCTCTACAGAGCCTCGACAGCCTAGAAACAAAATCGCAATCTTCTATAGCAACTTGGCCTGGAACAGCCCTGGAATTGGACGCAATCACCTGGCACAGCCCTAGAACAGTAGGCTCTGGAAGCTCCTGGCAGATGACGATTTTTCTCTAGCAGCACCTGGCAGGCTCTGGCAGCTCACAACTGATGATTTGGCTCTTCTGGAACTGATTTTGGCCTTCTGACACTAAAAGAAGAGCTCTCCCCCTCTTTTTAAACCTTGTGCTAAATATAGCAATTTTTAATTGCACCACTCTTTTGGTCCCCCTATTGCACACTTTGGCCCTAGGAATTAATTGCCTAGTAACTGGACGCACATTCACTATTTCCAAGGGCCCACTTAGGGAATTTTAATTTCCCAAGTCCTGTCCCATGGCCGGACCCTCGCGTCCTAGAGGCTCAAGGCAATCACGCGCAAATTACGGGAGTCGTAAATCAAAAGTCCCATAATTTCACGTCCTCGTGACAGACCCCCTTCTTGAAAGAAGACAAGCGTCCTCGATTGCCTGCAAACCAAAACAAAAAGAAATAATACCAATGGAAAAACCAAAAGCAAATGAAATAACCAAAGCTGAAATAGAAAAATAACCAAATAACCAAATCTGAAAGACAGCCAACAATGCCGTCAACAGATCAACCAAGTCTGAAATAGGAGTGACCCAACAAACCAACCAAACAATGCCGCCGACAGATCAACCAACAATGAATATGTATCTAAAGAGCCATGGTAGCAAATACATAATACATTGCACATAAGATATGTCATAACCAAGTGACTAGTACACCAATCATAGAGGCCCTCACGATGAAGATACTGTCAACAACTAGTACTTCAGGTGGAAAAAAATGCAACACCAAGTGTCCTCTAGATACATAAGCGGGTCTGTACAAAAGGAATGGAAGTACTAACTCCCCCCTGTGCATCAGGTAATGCTACAGACACCTGGCGCGCTGCTGAACCTGAATGAATGCCACGCAAAGTGGGCTCCAACTGGAAAGCCTCAAGGTAAAGCTATAACACATGAGGAGTATTTGCTAACTCGTCCTCGTCCATCCACTTCGCAATGATGAATAATTACAAAATGTCACCAAGTAGCGTCATGCAACTTTACCTCTTACCTTCCTTTCCCTATGTGCTGGAATTTGCTCAGGTACAAGGATCGCATTCATGTCTTCCACCTCTGGCTAGATCTCCGGAGGCAAATCCGTAGGCACATCAGCTTGAAAAGGCTTAAGGAGACTCACATGAAAAGCATTGTGAATCTTCCAATGATCAGGTAACTGTGAGCGAAATGCTACATCATTAATCTGTTGTGTTACCTTGAAAGGCCCATAGTACCTCATACTTAGCTTAAGGAATAGCCGAGTACGGCCCCGAGTACTTTTCAGCCTTGCTTTCTGAAAACGCAGCAAGACATAATCACCTTCCTTGATGGCAACGTCATGCCTGTGATAGTCTGCTTGCCTTTTTCTGCTTCTCCTGTGACTTCTGCAATGCTTGTTTCACCTTTAGATAAGTTATGTCCAAGCTCTCCACATACTTATCAGCTTCAAAAATTTTATATTTCGTTTGCAAGATGGATGGAATCTTACGTCGGCCTTCCACTATCTCAAATGGAGCTTTACCTGTGGAAGAATGTACCATGTTATTGTATGCAAACTCCACCAATGGTAAAAACTTCTCCCACTGTGACTAGTGCTCCGAAACATAGCATTTCAGCAAATCTAGAGCTGTGGAATTAGCCTCCTCCGATTGTCCATTGGTCTGTGGATGAAAAGCAGAAGAAAATAGGAGTGTAGTACCCATATTCTCAAAAAGTCCCCGCTAAAACTTGAAAGGGTCATGAAAGGGTCTCTATCACTCACAATGGACTTTGGCATACCATGATACTTGAAGATATTCTGCATAAATAGCTTCGTCATATGATCTGCCCCAAACTTCTTCCGTATAGAAATGAAGTGCGCCTACTTGTTGAAGCGATCAATGATCGTCCATATTCCATCATTACCTGTAGGTGTCCTTGGCAAATCAAAAATAAAATCCATGGCTATGCTCTCTCATGGTCCATCGGGTATGGGCAAAGGACATAACAGTCCAAGAGTCTTTCTGCGATCATACTACTTCACCTTCTGACAGGTTAGGCATGTGCGAACATACTCCTCAACATCGTGACGCAGTGTAGGCCAATAAAAGAAATGCTCCACCACCTTAAATGTAGCATCAATACCTCGATGTCCTGCATACGGTGGATCATGGCATTCACTCATGACCTTCTGCCTTAGCTGCTTAGTTACACACAACCTGCCATGCATCATCATAAACCCATCCTTAAGCACATAATGCTCGTGTCTCTATCCATTATTCAGCTGGTCATTAATTTCAGCAAATTGCTCATCTTCCGCATAGTAATCCTTCATTACATCCAACTCATTATGATAAGCAATGGTCACAACTGAAGCTTGTGGCTTCCTGGACAAAGCATCCGCAACCACATTCTTCTTGCCTTCAACATGTTCAATCTGAAAATGAAACATTGACAAGAAGTTTGCCCACCTCAGCACTTCTCGGACAGCTTAGATTGCGTCAAAAAGTCAAAGCGTACATACTCTAGTCTTCCTTGCGGTTCTGGGTCTTCTCCCCTACCAAAGGAGTCTTCTTCTGAAGATGGCGGATTTTTGCAGCTCTCCCTTTGCTGGCTGAAGTCGATTTTGAAGCTTTCTCCGCGACAGATCTCCTCCCCTTGATGTTTCATGTTGTTGGCATGCTCCCTGGACCAGGGCGTCTTCATTCTGGGCCTTTTCTTAAGCTTTTCTCGACTTTCTTCGAGACAAAAGTTCTCCTTTACTTCATCTGGAGCCGTATTTTTTGACGCCTCACTCCTAGCTCCTGTCTAGTGCAAGGCGCACTGATTTCTGAGTTTTCTGTGGGCTGGAATCTTCATTCTGGTGGTCGAATTCATGGCAGCTTTGCTGCAGCTTACTGGACGCCCTCTTTTATGACCTTTTCTAGTGCTGGAAGTCAGTCAAGGACAGCTCCCTCCTACCAAAGTCTGCTATCTTATGTCCAACCATCTTTTGAGGCTGTTTCAAGCTGATACAGGCTCCTTTTGTTGGCCGAATTCTTGTCCTTCTTCTTTGTGCTACTATCATTCTTGTTCAGTTTTTGGAAGGTTGGAAGCCCTGCCGTTGGCTCGGGAGAGGATTGGGGTACTGGTTGTGATACTCTCTTCCTGGGGTGCACTAGCAAGTCTTGGGCTCAGTAATGGCTTTGATTTGTGTAGATGCATTGCTTGGCATGATGCTGGGTTGTTCTTCTTATGGTATGCATGGCTACTGAAGGGAACCAAGAGAATAGCACTCGGAGTTGGTCACTTGCACAACCATGGGTTGGCATTGTACTGGGTTGCACCTACGGGTGAGTTCAAGAAGGGAGTCCCTTGTAATTGAACTAACCAGTGAATAAATAAATACCGCAAGCGGCGCCAAGTGTTGGGGCCAATAGGTGTCACTATGTATGCTTTTGAGTAGGGGCATTCTAGCCTCCCTTGTTTTGTATAGTTCAGTGATGCTATGCTGTGAATTTGTATGCTCTAAGTATTGTGTTTGGGCAAAGGCAATGGAACATGGTGGCTGTATTTTGGTGTTGTGAGATAATAGAGTAAGATACATTGCCCTTTTGTCAGTCAAAGGCCGGTTACAATGTACTAGGTGCAACTACCTGGATGCACCAATGGTCCCATCCTTTGAAAATGGGAACCAATGAATTTCCCCCAATAAGCAGCCCTCACATGTTTTGTAACTGCATGCATGGGTGGGAGATCTACCACCATGTCCTTTGAATGCATCTTCACCAAACTGTTAGAGTTTAGATACCCCAACCTCTCATGACATACGTGAGTATTGGATATAGCAATGGCATTAGCTTCTATAGCTATCAAGGTGATGCAGGCCACTGTCAAGTGTCCCGATGAGTACAAAACAGTTATCGTGTTGGTTATCGTACATGGCACAATGACGATCGTCAAAATGAACTCTGAAGCCATGTGTGGAGATGGCTGAAATAGAAATCAATTCTTATTGATACCTAGAACATACACAACTTCCACACATGTGACTTGCACCTAACCAATCCCTATCACTCAATGAGTTGCATTGTTTGCACATGTGACAATGCCCAAGATTCTTCTTGATACCTGGTGTAACAACCCTCATCAGGTCTGGTCAACCCTAGACCTTGGTGGGGTATCCACGTCAGCTCCATAACCAGAAACCCTAAACAAAACACGAGCCAGGCCTGCAAGCAACCCATCCGAGCCAGGGCATCTTCCCTAGACACAACCCATAAGGGTTGGTGCTAGCAGCTCACCTCATCTGAACCATCCCCGGGCTAGAGGTCTAAACCACCCGGAGAGAGCCAGCCAGCCTCAAATTCCAACCTTGTGTCCCATACCACAAGCCCTTTCCCCTAGCCGCTGCTCTTTGGCCAGCAGGTCTTGGTCACTGAGAATCGCATCCTCAGGACACCATCAACTGAGCCCCTAGCCTATATTTATAGGCTAGGCATCCTGCTTTATTCTTAGCCCTATTCTTAGCTAGGATACTTTAAAGCAAGCATCCCTTGCTTTATGGTCAAGCCGCAGCCCAATTTGCCTTGCCCTGACTTGGCTAGCACTCCATTGCCAAGTATAGCAGGGTAGCTCACTCCTAGTGATCTAGACCTCACCTGCCAGCTTAGGTCTATCCTTATCCCAGATTACTCTTTCCCTTAAAATAAGACTTTTACTGATATATGTCAGGGTAGGAAAAAAAAATCGAGCTGCAACTAATTTATAGCCCTCAACTTCCTATGCTCGTCAGCAAGTCTACGGTCATCCATTACCCAGCTACATTAGGGTAACAAATAGTAGCCCATTCGGTAGGTTTGGCCACACCCACTCACCAATGAATGCCCAATACTCATGGTATCTAGCAACTAGGAGTTACTAGGTGATCCTCATCACCAAAGAATGAACCTTTCATCTACCAAGTGCGCGCCCAATGGTAGAGGTTCTGAATTCCCTGCCACTGAGGAATTCTGATGCACCCACAATAGCATCTACAGCATCCCATACTACTGCAGACCACCATCCAGATACGTGACAAGGTGTGTGCCTCAAGAGAAGTGTCCCGTCGTCGAAAGGGCATACCCTTCCACAATTGTCCATTCATCCCACCATCCCATGATGTAAAAAATTGCAATGGGCTTAATAGTATTGGGGATTCACAAGAGAATTTTATACTTGGCAAAGTCTCACTTCTAGAAAATCATCTTCCAAATTTTATCTTCTCTCCCTCTCTTTTGTAAAGGGATCCCAGACCTGTCTGTCATAACCTTGGCCTTGAGGGAGAGGTGCGGGTGGAAATTCAGCCAAGTATCCACTAGGCTGATTGATGTCATCCGACATCTCAAAACCCTGTCCAGAAGGATAAGTCTGCCCAAAGTCTAGAAGGATTCCTCAATCCAAGGAGTCAACTTCTCATGTTGTGCTTCATAGGTATCAGTAACGTCTAATATCCAAATACAGGATAAGTTTTAATGTTACCACGTGTTCCATTTTGTGTGTTCCATTAAAACATGGCCAAAAATTTCTGTGTTCACAGGAACATAGAGTCTCAATAGTGCTCCATCCAAGCACAACATCCATAGGAAGTCATATTACCAACTATACAATATCCCATGAGAATAGTAGGTTAGCCAACCTTACACTGTTCATATAATCTCGCTATTTCCATGACTAGTTAGTCAAATCCATGAGTAACCAAATCTTTCTTTGATTTGCACCCATTGACCTTAGTCAATCCCAATCTGGCTGTCATTAGGCAGACCCAAGTCTGGAAGGATTTAAGGATCAAGAATGATTTGTATTAGGGATATCCACAAGTCTGGAAGGATTTAAGGATCAAGAATGATTTGTATTAGGGATATCCACAAGTTGAGAGACAAGAGGATTCAATGGCAACTTTGCTTAGGAACATAATCAATGAATCAAGTAGCATAAAACATGGACAGCAATGGTAATCGTCAATATATTTGTAGCATATAAACATAGACAATTACAAAAGTAGAGCAAATATACTATGCTCTATTCCACCCTTAAGATATAAAGTGGTGGTTTACAACATCCTTATGCAATCCACCTATGTACCGACATAAAACGGTGGATGAATATCACATAGAAGACCTCATGGATTTACAATCTAAGTCATGTATAAGCTCAGCTTTCTGCTGTGTAGCCTTCAATTTCATGAAGCTAACAGCTTTAAAATTTTGCCTTTAACGTCTCCAATCCAAGATTTAGGCAAAACCATATTGAGGAGATTCTTAACAACGATTGCCATGATCGCACTTTTCCCAATTTTTGGGTAAGGCATCAACTCCGACAGGGCCAATCATATAACTTCATCAAATCTGAATTCTGGTATGAAGTTTTTAAACCTGCAGTCAATCATAGGCTTGAATCAACAAGTGGCTTACCAACAAGTCCTTGAACGATCTTGGAGATAAGGTATATGCTTCTTCCTTCAATCCTTAAGCCTCCAGAGCGCATAATAGATCAAAATTAAGGAAGCCCCTTTCCAAGAACAAATTCGGAGGTGTCTACCTCTCTAAATCCTCAGAGATTACACCTTACCACCCTGGAATAACAGCTGTTATCTACTAATCGATCTATCCAGCCTTATGCTAAACGTAAGAACTCCAAATACTTTAATGAAGGTAATCAAAGTTGTCCATGAACTGAGGATTACCTGTCAAAGTAGCAGACTGCAGCCCCTTATAGAGTTATCCAACTTGAAGGCAATCGGCATGCTGCTGAATCTATTGAATCTGGTACTAGAGACGAGATTCTCAATGCCACTTAAGAAAAAACCTCGACCTCAAGTTTGAGGTAAAGAATTAAAAAAATCAGGGAGGATTCTCAGCAACAAATCAGTTATATACGAAGGGGTTGATCAACCTCAGGCACTGCGGATCCCAAAGGCCAATCGTGTGAGGCTCTAACCCCTTTACTTCTATAAGCACCGCTAAACCAGCAGGCTGATACAGTCTAGCGTCAATAATAGATCTTGCTTTTTCAAATAAAGCAAGTCCTAAATTTCCTGAACGGATACCAAAAGTAAATTCCCATAACAGGGAGAGCTTTACTCACAATCTTGGACTCCACAATTTAGGTCTGCCGTAATCAGGGTCATAGCTCCCTAATACTAAAATCGAGTTCCCGAATCTTCAGGAAAATCAATAGCCCTATCCACAAGCGCTAGCTCTGCATAGACCCTTCCTCCTTTAGAGTTAAAAACCTATAGCCTCGATTCACCTTTAGGATTAGGGCTTATGCTTTACTTGTGCGCACAAATTTAGGGCAGAAAGCCCTTCTTGGATCAGCCGAAAACAAGATCCTCTTCTTCTCATGAATTTAGAGTGATCTGCTCAGCAGAAAACCTCCCCAACCTGCATTGGCATCAAGCTAACAATCGGGTGTATCCAACCCTCAATCGGATCACTATATAGGCACCAAGAAATCCCCAATTTCACATTTATTGATGAAGCTAGGTGATTAGATATTGAGGAAGTCACTATCCAGCAACACCCATATCAGATCACAAGGGTACAACCTTTCCGAAGAAGATTCATACCTAGGAGTGCTCACGCTTTTCAAGGATTCACAGGCTTATCCAAAGCCTACCCCTGGAGATTAGGATTCCCATCCCTATCAGCAGGTTTGGGATTCCCAAGTCATAAGCTTGTCCTAGAGCCCATCTCTATGCGTAAGTTTAGGATTCCCTTGCACAAGCATAGGAAAGGATTAAAGGGATTCCTCGAAGCTCTGTCCAGATTGTAAAACCAAGAAACGCCAATTCAGACGTCATGGAGGTCGCCAACCCTTATGGGTTGTGTCTAGGGAAGATGCCTTGACCCGGATGGGTTGCTTGCGTTATGGAACTTACGTGGATACTCCACCAGGGTCTAGGGTTGACCAGACCTGGTGAGGGTTGTTACAGTTGGTATCAGAGCCACTCCATATCAGGAAGAACCTTACCTCATACTTTGAGGGGAGTCTCTAGGCCATGGTGTGCTAGAGATGGATCTCGTCATCTCTCCAGATGAGGTTTCGAGAGAAGATCTGGCATATGGATCTTGAGAGAGAATCGCTATGGGTTTTCATGGTCGAGGTTCTGGATAGGACCCCAGATCAAGCCCCACGTTGACTCCAGATCTAATCCTAGATCCTTGACAACTAGGCCTAGGGTTTAGTGAACCCTATACCTGCGTTACATCTAGTCGTGGACGTAACACCTGGAACATACAAAACTTCTACAAGTGTCACTATATCACCTGGTGCTCATGTGATTTGCACCTAACCAATCCCTTTCGCGGATAAGCTACATTGTTTGCACAAGCGACAATGCCTCTGTGTGGAGAGTCACTCAAGGAGTAAAATAGAGATTCGCAAGGGGTAATGTGCTTGAAATGCCCAATGGTGCAAGTGGAACGCAAGTGAGTAAACAACAACTGAGCAAACAAGAGTACTTGCAAATGGATAATGAAGAAAGTACAAATGTGGCCACTATATGGCCCCAATGTCAACTAGTTGAGCAGGACTAGGACCAAATGTCCTAACTAGCCTACAAGGCCATACCAGGACTGGTAACAACTGCCATCTCTCGTGACACCTTTGAAGTCTCCCTGGGGGATTCTTGAAAGTGGAGCCTCTTGAGAATTCCTAGCTAGAAAGACTCGGCTCTTTCCGCAGCAATAGTACAGAGCAGACACAGACGGCTCCCTGGCTGCTCCCACTACCCACCCTCTCCGCCTTCTCCCTCCTCCCTCCAGCCCTCTTCCGCCTCATCCTCTCCCAACCTCCTTCCCTACCTCTTCTCCCCGCCTCCTCCCCCCGCCATCTCTCGCCTCCTTCCCCCGTTAGCTCCTCGCCTCCTCTCCCCGCCTCCTCCCCGCCTCCATTTCGCCCCCCCCCGCCACCCTCCCACCTCCATCCCACCCCTTCTCCGCCTCCTTCCCCGTCTCCTCCCTTCCCTTCCTGCCTCCTCCTTCACGCCCCTCTCCCGCACCTTCTTTCTTCCCCGCCTTGTCCTCTCCTTCCTTACCTTTGTCCTTGTGCCTCGCCTCTTGGTTCATGGCTTGTGGGTGGCGACTCAGAGCTGCCCGCAAAGCCCCGCGTACCTTGGAGCAGCAACCTTCACCTTGTGCTGCTTAGTGAGCAACCCGTGCTGCTCAAAGCCCATTAGTGGGTAGGTACCGTCCCAAGAAGAAGGCTGGGCCCTTTTTCCCTTTTTCAAGGATCTCCTTGCAGACCTCCAGCCCTCTCTTGACTCCTCCATCGACCCTCGGGCCTTGGGTGTGTTCGGGTTTGGTTTCTTCGAGGTGCCTCTTTCTTCAAGGGCTCCCTAGCCTTGCTTGAGGGTGAGGCAGCTTCCTTGCCCACCATCCAAGTGGCCTTTCCTTTTCTTTCCCCCTTCCTAGCAGTGGGAGTTTTTGTGCTTGTTCAGAGAAAGAAAGTCTTGGTGGTGACCCTTGGTGAGGCCAAAGGGGCTCTATGGCAACACCCTCGAACCCCACAGCCGTTAAGGTCATTCTTTCTCCAGCCGACAAGCAACAGGTGCAACATGCAGCTCAGTCCCTCCAGGACAAGGCAGTCGTGGGCAGAATTGTGGGCCTCGCACCCACAAGGAGACAGGTGAGAGTGGATCCAGACGAGCTTGGCACTAGAGGGCAACCACATGCAAGAGGTCACCATCTACGAACGAGACGTCTTCCTCATCCAGCTGAGCTCCCCTGCCACCACCTTGACACTTGTAGAGCAGAGCCCCATCCTCCTTGGCCCGCATTTACTGTACCTCTTCCCTTGGTACCATGGCTTTACAGTGGAGGATATGGGCACAACACACCATGTTCCCCGATTCCCGGTGACGCTCCACTTCCCAGGGCTCCCAAAGGAATACAGAGCCATCCTCCCCTCCATTGGTAGAGCATTTGGCACGATGCTAGAGTCCCTGCCAGATTCGGTTGCATCAGTGGTAGCAGACGATGGAGTCCCCATGATCAAACTGGTGGTTGAGAGCCCAGAGTCCCTCCCAGAGTTGATCCTCCTCGAAACCCTTGAGGGGGGTACTCTTCATCAAAAAGTGGAGATTTCTAGGTTACCAAGCCACTGTCATTGTTGTAGGCAGATGGGTCATTTAGCCAGAGATTGCCCTCGTGGCTAAGGCCGGGCTCCTCCCCCCCACGCCCACAGGGGCCTGTGTGTTGGACTGCTCACTGGTGCTCATGGTGTCCTTACCAGATCTTGTCTGGACCATTACGATGGGGCTGTCCCTAACCAACCTGAACCTCCTAACTTCTAGAAACAAACTTTCCCCTCACGCCGCAAGGTGTAAAGACCTATGGGTGAAGACAGGAGCTGGCCTGATGCGCGATGGAGTAAGGGAGGGAGCGGCTAATGGAGTATGATACTACCACTAGTTCGGGGTAGGAACAAAATACAAAAAAATATAAGAAAACCCTCTGTCTCAATACAAAAATATATAGGAAAACCCTCTGCCTCAAGAAAGAATCTAAAGCTCTAATACCAGTGTAGCAAGAGATAGACTATCCTTAGTCTCTCTCAACCCTCTGTCTCAATACAAAAAAATATAGGAAAGCCCTCTGTCTCAGGAAAGAATCTAAAGCTCTGATACCAGTGTAGCGGGAGATAGACTATCCTCCTCTCTCTCCTATCTCAAGAACAAATACAAAAAAATATTGGAAAACCATCTGTCTCAGGAAAGAATCTAAAGCTCTGATACCAGTGTAGCGGGACATCACTCTCTCTCCTGCTCAATACTAACTGCAACTGCAAGCACTCAATACACAAAGTGATGCTGTGGATGTGAGTGAAAGAAAATCAGAGGGAGAGAATGTGGTGGACCTCCGAAAAGGAAATAGATACAACTGAATAATGAATGCCCAAAGGGCTGAATACAACTGTATGAAGGGGCTGAAACTCTCACCGCAAAACTAGAAGATTAGACTACCTAGAGGAGGAAAATCCTCACTAGATCCCTGAAGAGGCCGAGGCTACCCTGTTGGTCTGCTGCGGGGAGGCCTGGGCTCTACTACTCTGAAGGCTTGAAGGCCTGAGGAGTGGATGAAGAATGAGGGCCAAAGACTGCCCTTTTATAAGTTGTTTGGTTAGCCTTGCCGACTTGGTCAACGGCGACCGTTGACCTTGGTCGGCTGGTCAACGCCGACCATTGACTAGGTCAATCAAAAAGTCAATGCATTGCCTTTTGACCAAAAAGTAGACTCTATGTTTTTTACCTGCGATGACATGGCATTGACTCTCTGTTGACTGTGTGTTGATTGCTTACTGCACAAGGCTGCCTGCATGGCTGTACAGATGCTTGCGTGGCAGTTGACCTGGCTGCCTGCACTGGCACTAGCTACCATGGCCACGGGCTTGTGGATGCCCATGACAGAAACTACCTAGAGATTCCGGACTCTTACCCTCTGCCTCTGGAGGTAATGCTTATGATCTTGCAGCCCCGGAGATTCCAGTTCGCCTCCACAAGGTTGGAGAGGTGGTCTCTAGTGGTATTTGATGCTATGTTGGGGGTTCACGCATGATGGACAAATGGATGGGGCCACACGGACTGGACCTTTGGCACGCCCATGGTGCTGAAGTGAATTTTCAATTGACCTTCACGCGGGAGAAGCCGATGTATGGTTTGGTAGTAGGGGTTATCAGATTTCTGTCGAGGCAAAGATTGACCAAGCACACTACTAACCACTTCAGAGGTGTCCTGATTTGTTTGGAGTGGAAGTCTCCTTCATGATGAAATGGGCACGGAAGATTGGCATAGAGCCGGTGTCCACCCTAGTACGCCGACGTATGGATACGGACTATTTGCCCTCCAAACCCCCTTCAAAGTCACAAAAGGCAGTTTTTCTGGAACAGGCACCCACTCACAGGAGAGCCTTGTTTTTTGCTTCCCCGTCCTCATGAGCTGGACCATATGAGTTGGAATGTGCACGGGCTCCATGACCATGCTCGTAGTCAGCCGCAGTACCTGATCCTTCAGCAGGAGTTGCAGAGGGCAGTGGTAGGGCGAGCAGTGGACTTCCTTATGATATAGGAGCATATGTTCTCAGCATCATACATCAGACGGCGACACCACCTTCTTTCAAGGAGAGGCCCGGAGTTGTGGTCCCCTGCCATAGGACGGAGCGGAGGGGTCTGCATCGTGGTCTCAAAGGCGGTGGCCCTAGAGGTCTATGATCAGGGTGAGCTTATCCCAAGATGGGCAGTTTGGATGGAAGTCAGCAGGATGGGAGAGTCCAGGATTGGGATCTTGAATGTGTATGCCCCAACGTGCAGACACCACCGTCCGGCCTTTTGGAGGAGGCTGACAGAGTGTCTTCCAAATGTTGACTCCCGGATTGTTGGAGGAGACTTCAACAACCTGGAGTTTGGGGAGGACAAGCAGGGTGGTGCCTCCTTCTCTGAGATGCAAGCAGCAGAGCAAAGCACATGGGAATAGTCCATCTTCATGATCAATGGCAAAGTCCCGTGGCAAGAGCCAAAGTTCAACAAGATACCTGGCAGCCTCCTCTTCTCATTCGGCCAGAGGAGACATGATGGATTGCTTGAGAGGCTAGATCGCTTCTACGTTGGGGACTGAGCACTCCACAGAGGCGGGTCTACAGGGACTCTAGCAGGCACCATGATGTCAGACCACTCTCCAGCAGTACTCTACCTAGAGGAGCCTCGCTGGTGTCTTCACCAAAAGGGGGTCCGCATTCCAGAGGACCTCCTGCAAGATGAGGAGATTCAGCAAGTCATGACTGAGATTTGGCAGCAGCCAAAGTCAGCACCTTGCGAGGGCTGGGCTTCGTGGGTGGCAGATGCAATTCAGAGGAACAGTAAGGAGCTGCAGTCTCACGCCCTTAGATGGAGGGCTCTTCAGGAGCGCAGGTGTGCACTGCGACGAGATCTCATCTCCATAGAGAGGCTTAGGGAGCAGGACCCAGGATCCTAATAGCTTAGTGACAGATATGAGAGCGCGTGCCTTGAGCTCCAGGACACAGAGGTTCAGCGAGCTGAGTTCTCCTACCACTCCACCTGCACCCGTTGGGTACAGCAAGGGATAGGATGACGAAGCAGTTCTTTTAGACCAATGGACCTCGATCGGCAGACACGCAGTTACAACGATTACAGGATCTGCATGGCATTATGCACACTAATCCACAAGAGATTCTAGAGCTGACCACGGTTTTCTACAGCTAGCTCTTTCAGGTGGAGAGGGTGACTCCAGCTTGCCTTGTGACCCGTGAGCTAGTTTGGAACCACATTTGGACCGTAGTCTCGCGGGATTGTGCAGGAGTATAGAGGAAGCTTTT
The DNA here is from genome assembly GCF_047967505.1 of Dipteris shenzhenensis. Taxonomy (NCBI): domain Eukaryota; kingdom Viridiplantae; phylum Streptophyta; class Polypodiopsida; order Gleicheniales; family Dipteridaceae; genus Dipteris; species Dipteris shenzhenensis. The sequence continues at coordinate 44,662,923 of NC_141619.1, read as the reverse complement.
ATGGATGAGGAGCTATGGGAAGCCCTCAAGGCCCTCCTGACCTAGGAGTGTCCCAGCGAAGATGGCTTGAATCCGGAACTTCTAGGACATCATTTCCACCCCTTTCCGCTTAGCCTGCAAGGAGATCTTCGACACGGGCTCGTTTCCTCAGTCCCTGAGCATGGGGTGGATTTGTTTGATCCCGAAAGGGGGGGATAGGTCAAACATTCGGCAATGGAGACCGATCACCTTGCTTGACACCGAATACAAGATCCTCGCCAAGGTCCTGAGTTTGTGGTTGCGGCCTCATCTCACCGACATCATCCATGACACGCAGATCGGCCTTGTTCAGGAGCGTAGCATCCTAGACAACATTTTCATGTTTTGGGAGGCAATGGATTGGGCCACGGAGGAGTCGCAGCCTTTGGCCATCCTTCTCTTGGATTTTGAGAAGGCTTACGATAGGGTAGAGTGGTCTTTCCTGGAGGGCACTATGTAGAGGTTGAGTTTCTTAGACAGATGGATTAGAGGAGTCTCTGCGCTTTATGCGGGGAGCTCTAGTCAGATGCTTGTCGGTGGACACACGGGCGAGGCCTTTCCTCTCATTGGATGGGCACAGTGGGACAGTGGCCCGGCTTGCTCCTTTGGCAGATGGAGTAGATTGCCCTTGAAGGCAGAGGGGATGCGTCAATTTTACCAACGAAAACCTATGAGAGCAGGTGTATCCGAGCGTGTTTTTCAAGATATTTTAAAATTTATCTTTCTTTAAGAAACATGGTTTTACACTTTTATTTTCACTAGAACTAGATCCCTTTATCATTAAAACATAAAGAATTGTCACTCATTCAATTTCACATAACATAAATTTTCTTCTTCATAGACATCCTTTGTACCCCTATTATTACCTTAAAAAAGTGTTGAAAAATATTTCCTTTAAGAAACATCCCTCATAATCACTCTCAATGTAATAATATTATACATATATAATTACTTATTAAACATATTTATATCAATATGACAAGAGCTTTCTAGTATTTTAATAGCATAGATAACAAGATATTTATAGATATGTTTCTAACAAAGTTTAAATTACTATAAATAAGTATTAACTTGGGCTTATATATCACTCTCATAAAATATATGTAGTATTTAATACTATATTTGCAAGATTTTCCAAAATATAAACCCCCTAGATATGCTCAAATGGTTTTTTCCGATCATTTTGAGTGGTTGAATGACTATATTTGGACATTAGATGTGAAAGTTATGCCACTTTTAAAAGTGTTGTCTATGGTAGTTTCGCTGGCGAAACTACCTTGGAAGACCTACTTCAAAGGGGTTTCGCTGGCGAAACTACCTTGATGGCTTACTTCAATGAGGTTTCATTGGATAAACCCTTTCATAGGCTTGGTTGAGAGAGGGTTTTCAATGTCACCCCCTATTAAGTAAAAGTTGTAAGGATCATAAGGGAATTTTCATAAAGAAGTCTACTCTACATGTGGGTTTCTTCAAAAGCCATCCCATTATGTTATTTACCATTCCAAAAGATTCATGTAAAGATTTGTGTATAAAATAGGCATTGCTATAATACTTTGCATATTTCTAAGTGAAACTATGTTTTGTTCTGATCTATTTTTGCCATGTTTTTACATAGTTGGAAGCTTTTTTTTTCCTTCGCTCGATTGCTCGGAAGATTTCGCTCGGAAAATGCTCGTCCCCAAGGCAGAGGTGAGGCTTGGAGCCTTAGCGCATATGCGAGGGGCAAGGCAGCGGAAGAGGGAGATTGACCTCGCCATCCCAGAGTCTTGGTGGGAGGGACTCAGCACGTGGATGGACAGCAGTTGGTTGGGTCAATTTTCTCGGATTGGGGTTCCCTTGAGGATGATGATCCAACAAGACAACAATCAGCCCGGTTTCTTCTGCGTAGGACCTGGAGGCTTGCTTCAGGCACTCACAGAGAGAGACCCAAAGATGGATGGGAGTCTGGATGGGATTCATTGGCAGATGATCAGAGTTGTGGGCTGGTTGGGGAAGGAGTGGCACATTAATCACCCAACATTCTAGAGCAGGATGCCCCCAGATGGCGCCTTTGGCTTTGGGAAGGTAGGCCCCTGAAGGAGGTCTAGTGGGATCCTGGAGAGTAGTTTTGTCCTTCCAGGGTCGGCCTCACGGAGCGGGTGGACGAGGTGCCCTTCTTTTCTTATACCACCCGCGTTGGTAGGAGGCTCCAGATGGACACTTCGACTTGGGCCCCTTCGAGGGAGAGGCATTGGGTGGCCTAGAAGGTACCCCACGAGGTCTGTTCCAAGTTTTGGACTCACCTTTGGTCCAGTTTGCGGCCAAGGAAGATCTCCTATTTCTCCTGGCTAGCCGCCCTTGCCCATAGGCCCATGGTTGGAGCAGATGCGGGTGGAGAGGAGTAGTGTCGTTGTTGCTCTGCTGGAGTTCTGAAGACAATTCCCCACTGCCTTTGGAGCTGTCACAGTGTAGTGAGGATTTGAATGGGAGCCCTCACGACTTTGTCCCGCATGCAAAGCCTTCAGAGGGACTACACCTGGGGGATGATGGCCTGGTGACTGAGGGAGGTCACGTGTTCCAAATTGATGAGGTCTCCCCAGCTTACCGGATGCAGGGTCAAAGCATTCAGAGATAGAGCTCCACGAGGCGGTTCCTCCTGATAGCATAGATCCTCATTCCCCTCCAAAGGATAGCATATGGGAGGTAGTAGCCAATGTCACAGCGTGGAACATTTGGGTTGCTCGTTGTAGTCTGGTGACGGGTGAGCATCCGGTTCCACCCTCAACTACCTTGGTCGATCTGGCAGGATGTCATTTACACCCTGCGCTCAACCTGGGAACGCGGGACCCCGGGCTCTAGGGCAACTGTTGCGAGGCGCACACGTTTCTGCAAGGCTTGGCCTGCACGAGTTTTCTACACATTCACTCCGCGAGGGATTCGCTGGTTGTATATTCCCCCTACTTGGTTGTTAGCCCCTGTACTAGAGATTCCCTAGGCAGTGAGCTGGGTTTCTCTGGAATAGGCTGGTTTGTTCTTTCAGCCTTTATCAGGTTTTTTTCCATACTCAGCACCTTTGGGGCTGCTGTTTTGTATGAGGTTTTTTCAAGCATTAATAGAAGGTTCTTTCTTTTCACAAAGAAAAAAAAAAAGTCCCCCGGGGAGGGCAAAATAGACAATTTTCGCAGATCATTTGGCAGCGATTGTGGGGTGCAATCCAGGCACAAACAGTGGGCAGCAAGCAAGTAGTTTGAGCAGTTCAGTCCAGCCATTTGTAGGGTGCACTCCAGTCACTAGCAAAGTGGAGATTGGTAGCGGCAAGGTGTTGGAGCAGAACATCCATTGCAGAAGGGTAGCTGAGAAGACAATTTCATAAGTCACTGAAGACCTCATTTGGAGGCACACAGCAGAAGGAGAGCCAGGCAACACTTGTTGCCTCAGATCTAGCACCAAGTGGAGCAGAATCCCGCTGTCCAGAGACTACAGGTTGTGAGGCACCTTTTGTATTATCTTTGGAGGTATCCATGAAGCATTACTTATGGAAAATGTCTAAAATAATAAATAAATAACAGAATTGATTGACTTAATTCTTTCAGCTCTTTAACAAAGAAAATCAAAAAGAGGATTCCTATTAACCAACACCCAACAGGAGCATTTGCTTCCCTTTCAAATGTCCAAGGAAAAAAGAAATAAAAAGATGTCACTGGTAAAACACAGAATGGAAACCCATCCCTCTCCTAAAAATCTGGTGCTAATAAACACAGAAAGATGAGACAATGAAGACGGATACCTTTCCCTCATCCGAATCTGCCTGTCTTTGCGGAAAGACAACCCGAAGGTCACTGTACAAGTAGAACCGCCTTTTATCATCCAGAATATGATCCCCTCCACCCTTGAAGTGCACTTCAGAGGGGTCTGAAGAACGCAACTTGGGTTTCCTGGTCTCGTGGTTTGTCTTCAGGTGAGGGCAGACAAAGCGCAGATGGAGAGCATAGCGCAAAACACTTCCTGCTCCTTCAGAGTCCTTCCTGCTATTGGCCTGTACAAGATTACAACTGGATGAATTTTTACAAGTAGGACTTGGGGATGCACTGTTGCTGTATCCCTTGCTTATAAAATCGTTCTCCTCAGGGTTAGATCCATTCAAGACACGCTTATCAAGCCTGCTGGATAACTTGGAATTATTGCCACTCTTTTCAATGTCATAAAAGATTGATGATATGTTTTCAGCACCTCCAACTGTATCGGAATGCTGGACTGTACATATTTTTGAGCCGTCAATTCTCCCCCCTCTTTCTTCTTTTGTCTTCTTGCGGGCTACAGTGGAGACAGCCCCAATTTTATCACTATGCACAGCCAGGCTGTTTGAGCCGTCACTCCAATCCCCAGTTTCTTCTTTTGTCTTCTTGCAGGCTACAGTGGAGACAGCCCCATTTATATCGCTATGCACAGCCAGGCTGTCCCACAAGGATAGACCAGATGTGCAGTCCCCTTTTGCACTGTCAGAAGCAACCTTTCCAGTCTTTCCTGCTGATCTAGGTGCTGATAAAAATACTTTGTGTCGTAAAAATGTCTAGCAATCAAACACAAAAAGAGACAGACAGAGAGAAAAAGAGAGAGGCAAACAGTGAGCGTTAGTAGACTACCAGTGTTGCTGCACAAAACTGCTTCACTGCTGCACAAACTGCTTCATCAAGAGACAGATAGATCACAATGAACCTATTCCAGAAACAGGGGGTTAGCAACGTTGTAATCAGGTTTCGGCAGCTTGAGACATTTCTATGGATATCCATACCTTTGTCCCAGGTGGCATGTCTGTTAAGTCGTAGCTACATAGAAAAGTATGTACAGGAGTCATCTCTGGATTACTGAGAACCTGTACAGACACACAAAAAAGGGTCAATTTAAAGTACAAATAGGCTCTAAAAAAGGCAAGCATCTACTTTCACCTGGACATCTTCCTAGAACAATGACTAACACATTACCCAAGGCAACTTTACAGATATATGTAACGTCTCTCTCTCTCTCTCTCTCTCTCTCTCTCTCTCTCTCTGCATGTGTGTGCGCGAGTGCGTGCTGTGTGCGTACGTGTGTCAATGCATCTTGATCACAAAAAAGTGGGCATAACACAAGTGAGGGAGGCTATGAGGGCAGCTGTCCACAGGAAGGGCAATGTCCACATCAGGGACAAACAGCAAACCAAGATTGATGTGCTCAAGACGCCCCATATACAGACCCCATATACAGTTTAGACCTGCAATAGCAGACTTACATCAAATCCTACGTAGAGGCGTCATATGGTAAGCAGGGACTCATCAGAGTGTTGAAGAGGTCTGCCATAGTACATATGGATACACGTGGGAGTCGTCTTTTTAGGGGGGTGTGGCTGTCATGTTTTTTTCACAACTACAAAGTATCATCAAGGTGTTGATACCCAATGAGCACTCCAGACTCATTTGGTTCAGCATAAGATGGTCAGCTTGCATATATTCTTGCATGAAAGTGATCTCCCTTTTATAGTAGGCGTGTACTATATAAGTTCATTACTTGCTCACATGTGGGATGAATCCTCCTTTCAATGTGGCATAATGCTTTTATTTCATAATTTTACTCATACCTTAGCTCTATTCTATGCTCACGGCACCACAACACTCAACATCTCTCCTTGGTGCCATGATGTATATGCTACTTCAAGGTGGTGAGATATGAGTCACATAAGAAAAATATATCGCCTATCCTTAGTGAATATATTGCTACTTAAAGTGGTAGAGGGAGGTATTCCAACATTTCAATACCTCCCTTATGTGCTTGATTAGCTACTCTTAGGTGGTTAATTCTGATAAAAGAAAACTAGATCGACTGTTGCATGTCACACAGTCTGCTATTCCAACTTGTGACATCTCATTATGCAAAAAGCCTGCTGTGAAGCGGGAACCCCAATTCCTACTTCACTACATCCCTGACATGGGTCTCCTTTGGGAGACCTCAACGCCCAGACAGGACAGATGGAGGTCTAGACGATTGACTTTGTTAAGGATTCCATTATATCACCAAGCTTACAGCCAAGAGACACTAGTACAGACTGGCAATCCACAGATAGACAAGACATCACCAACTACGGCGCAAACAGGCTCCACACAATTGCATCTGCGCAAAGACAAAGTTCAAAATTACCAATTGCACACGACCACTGATGGGAACTCGAAAGCGGCTTTTGTTCACTGGAGTTTCATCAAGAGAGCCATTTTTCAAATTCTTGTTTCCTCTGTTTCGCATGCACGACTCATTGCCAATAAGATCAATTGATGCATAGTAGAGTAATGAGGTCTCTCCATCCACACAAGAAACAGAAAATGGAAGCTTTTGCAACACTGGGGACCAAGATCCACCAGTCACACTTAAGAGAGCTAGGAACCCGTCCAACCTCTGCAAAGAGCACAAAGCATATAGTAAGAGCAATACACAAATCTGAAACTATTACAACTTGAATGACCACAAACAAGGTCATACACCTGCACAGACTGTGAAGATGGTCCAATACAACTTTCACATAAGCCATATAAAGTGATCCTTTGAGCACAGTTTTACCATGCGATACTAAGTGTACCTGCCAATGTTCCATTTCTTAGACAAAGAATGTACCAATAGAGGCAAGGCGAGCAGAAGTTTTTGTGAATGGCTGTACAAAAGGACTGCGATGTAAAACTACCTGACAAGGTTTTCCTGCCAGAAAACGGCCAGACAACAGAGATTCTTCAAAGGACCCCACTAGGGACCTCCTTGTGGTTGAACCATTTATGCTTGTCATTGGCTTGCATCCCACCTGGACTGATAAGGGAGGTTCATAACTCCATCTTTGGCACCAAACTTCCTGTTTTGGAGGTGTATGGCGAGGCAAATCATCGTAGTCATCTTCAATATGCAGAACAGATCTCTTTGTCATCCCAACCATCTGCCCTTTCGTAGTATGTACCCCGTTGACAGCACGAGACAATACTGCTGCAGTAACTGAATGCCCAACTTCAAGAGTGCTGGAAGAGCTATTTACTCTCGACAAATATTTTGGACCAAGTGGTGATAAGGACAGGCCAGGGGAGCTTGATTGTTGTGAAAAATGCTGACAAGGGGCTCCCATCATCCACCCATCAGCCTGAATCTCTTGTCCTCTCACAGGATCTAGTTGCTTTGGATGGGGCCTTCCAATATCTTCATGCAATGCTTGCACTTCCTTATCTGTAAGCAAGGGACCATCTGTCAGCAAACAGTTGCAATCCACTTTATCGACACTTCCTGCACGGCAATCCCTATCTGACAATATAATGGACACTGGGCCGCTCTTATTGCAAATTCCACATTTTGCCGTTTGATAGACACAAAACGCTGTGCTTGTGTCTTCCAACACGAGTTTGCTGTCTAAACCTGGTCGCTTATTTATGCTTTGAACCTTATTTTGTCCTTCTTTTGATTGCTTGCCTTCCAGGTTTCCAAGCAAGTCAGCCCTGCTACCAGACTTTAGCAAATTTGAAAGCGGAGAAAAGGCCTTCTTTCTTACTGAGCTTGTAACTCCTTCCGGATATGTTGCAGGTTGAGTTAACTGTGCCGGATTTGTTAAGTTTAAGGATTCGCTAATTTGCTCTTGGCTTGTTTCAGAACATGACGAAGTGTAGAAACCAACAATAATCGAGGCAGGAGTTTTGTTGCTTATGGAATCCTTCAGGAAAGGTGAACTGCTCCCAACCGCAGCACCCACTTTTCCAGATTTTGAGTCAAACAGACTGGGCCCTGCACTTTGAAGCTGTTTATTCAACAAGCTCGAACCGACACCACATCCTGAATACCGACAACATTCGACTTCGTGTGCTCCGACTTCTTGAAAATATATATTGCTGCCATACGTGACAGAGCTTGTAATTCCAGTGATGGACGCCTCAATTTGCTTAGAACGATCGCTAACAATCACATCTGCGTCGTCATCAATATCCCCAGAAGGCGGCCGTGGCAAGCCCATTGCCAAAGGAAGTTAACTGCTAGTTGCTCACAAGCAAAATGTTGACCCTTTCATTCATGGATACTATTCATTCTCCCATGTCACATTCATACTAGCATACTAGTGGCGTCAAAACACCGCAAATCTTCTGCCCAGCGACGCTTTTGTATTGGCTACTGAATCACGGAGGAATCAACAACCGAGGAGCTATCTCAATAGTTTGTTTCTTTAGAGAGATCGCTTCGACTTCTCAAACCATGACCAGCTTCGAACATTGTGTGTTACATCTTCACGGTTCAGTCTAATGAATCATCGACTGGCGTAAAATCACGCCCGAGACTACGGCTTGTTTTGCTGCAACCGTGTTGCCATGATACGAGGCACCGTGCGATTTGGATGTTTGTGCTTCAGGCTCCAAGGTACCCGGCGGCTACGAATTCCCCTCGACCGTGATTAACGCAGGCATTCTTCCGTCTTCGAGATACGCACCATTTGTTCCGAGAATTTTCATTCTGGAAAGCAACAACGTGGTAGAAAAGAAGGACAACAAACCATCATCCTGATGAGTGAACTCAACAGCGCGGGTACGCGTGCACCGTTCACTAGAGACGTGAAGCGACGGAAGCACGAAGCCTCAAATAAGCGTACCTCACTCTCTCTCGCGTCTCTAGCGCGCGCGCGCGCGCTCTCTCTCTCTCTCTCTCTGCGCCGACAGCCAAAGAGGAGACAGCGTATCTCTCAGAGCTCGCGCTCTCTCTCTCTCTCTCAGAGGAGACAGCGTATCTCTCAGAGCGCTCTCCTCTGAATCAGATAGCGTCAGGCGCACAATTGAACCAAAGTTTGGTTGCTGTTGGTTCCGGGCTATTTTTGGTTGTCCAGACCTCCACGACAAGTTATTATAGCCCGATTTGCTATGCTAGGATGCTCCAGCACAAGTGTGCATAGAAAAGACAATTCCAGGGAGCAAGGTTAAAAACAGTGCCATCGAAGGTTCCGGAACATGCTATTAGAGAGCCTCCCGTGGGTACCCTACTAGTTGCCCCATGGAGCCTTGAGAGCTAGCTCAGCCAGGTCCGGCGAATTTCAAATGTGGGATTCCCGCCCAGCATTGGACTACTACAAGCTTTCCATTGGTGGACAAGATCACCAGATTGCAAGTTCAGGCAGGGGGAGCCCACCCGTATCTTAGCATAGCATAGCACTCAGCAAAAAGGCCTTAGCGTACCCTTTGCTTTTGCTTCAGCTCCGTGAGGCTTGTATGAGCTATCTTTTTTTTTTGGTACTTTGTCCCATACACCCACAAGGTCTTCCGAGGACATTAATATTTCTTTCTTTTCTTTCTAGTATCGGTCCATAAATCTCAGCCGGTGTGTGACCAATCATGAGAGTGTGTCCACTTACTTGCGAGACACTCCGAGCAATTCTCACGAACCACCCACCCAATGTTACTGGCTTAGAATTTTCTAATGCAGCTATCTTCCTCGTCAAAGAGAGCAACGAGGATGGGCAAGGGTGGATTCCTCAAAACTTGGCCGTCTCCTCAGGCTAAAGACGCCCACCAGATGGTGCGATCAACAGCCCTATCGACTTGTTTGTGTCTCATTGGAGATCCTCAACACCTAGCATGTGCGAGTGGTGTGAACCCGGCCTTACATCCAATGCATGCTAGGCTCACCTGTTCACATGCCATAGTGGGACCATGAACGAGGGGAGAATATGCAAGTTGGTAGAACCTAAGATGATGTGAGGGTTGCATTGAGTGGATACATGTGGCACCACTCTTTGTGAACATGGTAGCACATTGCCTTGTTACAAATAATAAAAACTTGATCTTAGTGTCTACTTTTCATATGCCTTCTATCACCTTTATGAGCTTACTATGGTTTGCGTGCTTGGATTATCCACCCCAACAAAAGTGGTGGCCAAAACGGTCTCCCCAACCACCCCCAACTCCTTTCAGTAACACCCATTCAATGTAGGTGTCTTTACCCTTGAAACAAGTGGGATGTGGGGACGAAGGATTTATACTTGGTGCTGAGCTCATGGGAAGGTTTAACATCAAACATCACCAGCTTTAGCAAACCACCATTGTTTTGTGCGAGACCCTCCATGAATACACACCCTAGGTATCAAAGAAGTTCATGGCAAGACTAGTGGTTTAACTACCTTGCCATTGTATCTTTGAGTTTTGTGTCTCCAACAACATGGAGATTAGTGGTTTAACTACCTTGCCATTGTATCTTTGAGTTTTGTGTCTCCAACAACATGGAGATTCCCAAGAACAATCAACACTACATTTCCAACAAGTCAAGCATCACTCCTTTCCATGTGGCCATGTGGAGAATAGTGAATAAGTTGATTCAAGTACTACACATGCAGCTTCAACACGCTGGACATGAAATTCGTGATATGGGTGCCCAACCCAAGAGCTATGCCAAACACCCCACTCAAGAATAGAAAATAAATTTTTGTGATGCATTTGCCTTGGAAAACCTCTGGCACAAAACTAGAAAGAGAGTTTAAATTGTAAAATGCATGTAGAATGGGAGGGGCACCCATGCTCCTTCGATGGGTAAACTTAACATTGTGCACAATAAAACATATTGAGATGCATGTACATGTTTGCATGCACGTGTGTGCGCACACACACACACACACACACACACACATGTGTGCATGTGTGAGTGTGTGCACATGCGTGCATACATATGTGATCCTTAAAGCAACAAACACTTATTTTCTAGCTTCCTTATGCCTTCAGATGCTTAGCCCATATACATGTCCTTCTTATGATTATACTTTTAGGGCAAGGTAAGCCCAATAGTGTCCCATCCATTGAAGGTTCCCGGGGGATCATTCACGACAAAATGTAAGATAATAGGTTCGTTAAAGGAAGGGGATTTTTTAATTTGGGAGATGTACAAGCCATTTACGGACAAGAAGGGGTTCAAAAAATTTACGGACAAGAAGGGGTTCAAAAAATACTTACCCAATATAATTATGGCATGTACTTGTATGAAGGGGATTTTAAATTCCATATTACAACCTATATATGTATAGAATTATACAAAATAATAATTTTAAATTTAGGGTATTTAAAATATCTGCTTGCTCACACATGTTTTTTAGGTTTCTAGAGAGAGTAGTAAAAGTTTTAGAAATTCAATTAATGTATTAACGGGCAATGGGTTTCTAGAGAGTGGTGAAAGTTTTAGAAATTCAATTAATGTATTAAGGGGCAATGGGGAGGGTTAAGGGTGGAGGACAAACAATTTAAATTCTTTTAGGTTTTAAGCTTTGAAAATTTGCTCAAAAGCTCCATCTCCTCACACATAATGCCTAGACTTTGGACTTCACCTAAGAAGATTCTATGTTCATTCCCAAGAATAGCTTTTAAAAATATTTGCAAAACTCCCCAAAAGAAGAACAACTCTACTTACAAAAGTCAAAAGTCATACAAATGTTTTCCACCCCATGTGATCTTAAAAACAAAGGATTCCACCCAATATGATCTGAAAAACAAAGGTTTCAATTCAAAAAAACTTTGTGATAGAATATTCGAGCTATAGATGCAGGATGCGCAAAAGCAAGCCCATTTAATACCACCAATCATACATTTGTTCATAAGAATTGTTCTTAAATGTTAATAAATTCGTTGTTGTCTATTTTCATTGAAATTTCTTATATTAATTTATACTCTTTTCTTGTTAAAACACTTAAGTTTGCCTTTGCTTGTTCAATTATATGGTTGTTGTTGCATGCTAATCAGAGACTAGTTAAAGTTGGGCATTAAGAAAATGTCAACTATATGGTGAGATGATGCTAAGCATTCACATTTTGCAGGAACATCATATAATTCTCAATCACATGAATTCTACAATGAGTACATTTGAGATAGCATTTCAAGCAATCATGACGTGTTGCTAGCATCACCAACACATGACTTTTAGAAAGAGATGCCCTTTTGTACTCACGAGGGTCCCTATAGATTTAAATCTATTTCCTCTTTTGATTTTGGATGAGTGTTTATCAACAACTAATAAGGGGAAAACTTTTTGTATTTGTCTTACACTCATATGATTACAAGATATGCTAGCTTAATTTGTTGAGCAAAAATGACATAACTTAATTGAAATTATGTTAGCCTTTTAGATTTGCTCTTTGAAGGTACACTTTGGCATTCCTTTTTCAATAGTCACCCTAATATTACTCCCAATTTATCACTTCCAAATAATGCTACAAAGTTCTCTTCAAGGACTCCAACTTTTAGCATTAGATTGGAAAGTTTTGTTATACAACATAAACATCAAAGCTACCTTCTACCACATCTAAAGAACTTTTTTTTTAATGATATTAAAGCATATCTTAATCACTGTCTTGCTTGTTACTATTGGAATTTTCACATTTTTTAGTCCTATCGCATAAAAATACGGTCCAAGTCAGTGCTTAAAGCACAAGTGGATGATAAAAAGGTTTACAAAATATTACAAATGAACCAAAAGGCAAAAGTGATAGTAAAAATCTTATCGTAGGACTGGTGATGGAAACTAGTAAATATAGCAATACACTATAGCCTTAGATGGATGTTGAAGGTGTTTAATTAACAATAGAAGCTAGCAGATATAGCAATATAGCATATAGCCTTAGATGGATAGCAATGTTGCGAAGAAGTTAGCATGCAACAAAGCATCACATTGAAGAGAATAGTTGGTGGAGTGGCACTAAATAACAAATGGAACACACTAAGTTTAGCCCAATGGCATTTGAAGGGCTTGAATATAGTTAAGACAACCCTAGCATAAGCCCCATCTAAAAGTTTTTAGTGCACACAAGAGCATCAAGCTAGGTTAGAGGCAAGCATGTAACTCATATACAAACTATAAAAGAAAAGTTACAATAGCCAAAGCTCCTCTACTCATGACTCATGGAAAAGCACAATGGGAAGGAGAATATTCTCTAACATGAAAAGAAAGGTTGCGGGAGAGTCAAGCTCTCTACATGACATGTGGGCAATCACAATAGGAAGGAGAACATTGTTTGAAATATATTGGTCCCGTAGCACAAGCATGTCCACGTGAGCCATTTCTTAGAGACTTTGTAGGCGTATTAGCTAGGGTACTACTAATCCCCATGGTGTGCATGTAAAGAGAAGAAGAAACTTTTGGTAAAGTAAGCCTTGTGACACATGACACAACTTGGATGGACACAATCCTTATACCAATATGTTGGGTGCAGTCTAGGGTGTGCTTTTGGGTTTGCATTTATGTCTCCATCACCAACACAAATGCATTTAGATGAGCTATTGTGTTTTTTTGGGTTTTCAAGAATACTACTTGATGTACCATCTAAACCTAACATTATTGCTATCAGGAATTCATGGAAGCGTGCCACTAGAGAGGTGCCTATCCTAGATAAACATGCACTTAAAGTTTTAAAAATGCATATGGTGAGCTAAATGCAAAGGTCATTGGCACGTTAAGACATGCTTAAGATTCCATGAGAGGTACCTATAATAGATAAGCATACACTTGAAGATGAAAAAATGCATATGATGAGCTAAATGCAAAGATTATGGACATCTTGACAACATGCTTGAAGAAGGAGGATTACCAAAAAGCGAGCGGAGAAAAGCGAGTAGCCCCAAATAAGCGAGCAAGATTAAATAGGTTCAAGCGAGCGAGAACCTCATCCAGCATCTTATTCCTCTCAATATCATTGGAACAATTAATGTGATCATCAGCAAATTAAACATATTCCAACAATGAAGGCATGCCTAAAACTCACAATTAACTTTTCTTTCATCCCCATACTATCACATTTGAGTCATTGTGGAGAGGTAGAGACATAACAATGCATAAAATTTGCGATAAAAAAAGCGAACACTGCTCAGATTGAACATCCACACAGCAAGATAATGATAGATCACAAGGTAGAATATATGACTAAAAATATGTAAACATGATCATGTGCTACATATACATATCATGTCTTTTATGCTTGCAGAAGATCATCCATACATTCGATCCAAAAACATGGAAACAGAACTAACTATGTCAAATGAAAAAAAACACATTTTCATCATAAGGATTAATTTTGCTTAGTGAAAATACCTATGTAATCTGGACAATACCATGCTTTAAAAAACTTAGGGAGCCAAAAAAGGATTTTAGCCCTCCATACTTCTATTATGACCAATGTCTGAATGATAGTTCTATCGGAACT